>NC_044385.1:27035256-28285256 GCF_006542625.1 Nomascus leucogenys | reverse complement strand
AAGGCCTTGCAGTTAACACAAGTTCAATATGAGTCAATTATGCCATAACTCGATAGTACGCTGGACCTCACACAGAGAGACAGTTAAGAACTAAAGCTGCCTAACGCAGACCAGGAAAGAATTAGGAGAGAAAGACTGTGAAAGGGGATAATATTTATTTCATATTACTCTAAAGGGGAAAACTAAAAAAAAAAGAGTAAAAAGCACAGGAAGGCAGATTCTGGCTCAGGGTAAGGAAGAACTTTCTGATCATTAGTGCCAGACACATGCTTTTTTAAAGAAGTGCTTGGAGTTGTCTGACCTGAGGCTGGATGAAATTCTCCAGAGATGCTGTGGAGGGGATTTTTGTTTAGAATACAGAAGAGAGGGAGTTTGGAGTGAGGACTCTGCATCCCCATTCAACCTCATCATTCCGTGATTCTGTAAATTTGTTTGGCAATTTTGAATGAAATGGCTATCATATAAGCAGGGAGCAACCAGAAGCACAAAGAGAAACACCCAGGAGCCTGGAGAGTCTACCAGTGGATCTTTAAGTCACTGAATTATTGAAATTGGCAGTACATTTTGAGCATCATTCAAAATTCCTGCTCAGCTGTCAGTGTTTGGAAGGTAATGGGAAAGATTTGCTAACCCTGGACATACCTTTGCTTATGTCCATGCAAAGAAAGCCAGGAGGAAAAAAAAATCTTGGAAAATTTTCTTACAGGGAAAAAGGGGAAACTTGGACAAGTAAGGGGAAAGGAAACACAATGATGGGAAAAGAGAAACACAGTGCATCCACTCACCTTTGCTCACCCCTATTTCCTACTCATTGTTGTTTTGGATGCATTTACTTTCTTCTCCTCTGGGTCGGATCAACGGCTGACCACATCTGTTTAATTGGAAGTATACGTCATCTTGGTTTTGGAATATAGGCAAATATGCACTTAGTTTTTCTCCAAGCCAGAAGGTTGCTCAATGTTTAAGGCTTGTGCCGGTGGAAAGCCAGGAAACAGGGAACAATGGTGTCAGGATAGAGAGCCCTGCAATAGAGAAGATTAGATTGTTGTCATTCTACATGCCTGTGGGCCATTTCTGTGACCTTTTCAAAAGAGGATCATCCCACCCATAAAGCAGAACGTCACACAAATTATGGTGATATCTTTTTACTTTAACTAGGAAACCTCTTTCTTCTAAGATCTCAAAGTACTTTGACTAATTAACAAATTAATCTTTACAAATTCTCTAAGGAGATTGCAACAATTATTATCTTCATTTTACATATGAAAAAAACCCGAGATTAGTGAAGGAGTAGAAAGAATAAATGGAAGAATCTAAAGAGGAGGCTGGAAGTCTCTTTGAACCCAGCTCAAAAGCTATGTAGCAATCATCCAGATTTCCCTGAACACAATTTTTATTAGAACTGATGATCCCTAAACAAATACATTAGAGAACTTAGGAAATAACCTAAGGTCACCTGGAGAGATTTTTGGAATGACAGAATAATTACATTGTATCCATTTGATTTGGCAAGGAAACTTTTAAAACTTGCTGCAATATAAGCTTCAAACACTGCAGTAGAACTGGACTGATTATTCTCACTTTTGGGGATAAATTTCCTACCCTAGTTAGGTAGTATTTAGGTCCAAGGTATTTACAAACATCACTGTTTGAGGTGCTACAGCTGCTTTTTATCATCCATATTTAAACATACACATACACAAACACATATACACACACAGTAAAAGAAGAAATTATTTAATGCATAAGCTATATCTTAATAATGATAAAAGCTGTAATCCCAAAATTCTTCAGATTGCTTTTGGAAGAAAACCATAAAGATGTAATGGTCAGTTGGTGGGCACAGTGGCTCACACCTGTAATCGTAAGAAGGCCAAGGTGGACAGATCACTTGAGCTCAGGAGTTTGAGACCAGCCTAGGCAGCATGGCAAAATCCCATCTCTACAAAAAAAATAGAAACCCACACAGAGGAATTAGTTGTTGGAAGTAAAAGGTCAACTGATTATGTATTTATTTTATTTTATTTTATTTTATTTTTTATTTTATTTTATTTTATTTTATTTTGAGACAGGGTCTGGCTCTGTCACTGAGGCTGCAATGCTGTAGCATGATCAAGGCTCACTCCAACCTCTGCCTCCTGGGCTCAAGCCGTCCTTCCACCTCAGGCTCCCAAGTAGCTGGGATTACAGGTGCACGCCACCACGCTTGGCTGATTTTTGTATTTTCTGTAGAGGTGGGATTTTGCCATGTTGCTTAGACTGGTCTTAAACTCCTGAGCTCAAGTGATCCTCCCATCTCAGCCTCCCTGGGATTACATTACAGGTGTGAGCCACCACACCCAGCAACTGATCATTTGATCTCTATGGATTTCTTCCAAAAGCAATCTGGAGAATTTTGAGATTACATCTTTTATCATTATTAAGATGTAGCCTATGCATTAAATAGTTTCTTCTTTTACTTCACCTTCAGTGCCAAATTAGACAAACAAATGATTTACACGAAATGCATTTAGAACATTCTTGCAGCAGAAAAGTGGACAGGTCTTGAGAAGATTATATCAAAGGTCGAGGCAAATACACATGTCCAAAGGTTTGCTCCCTGGCTCTGCAGCTCTTGGTGGATATGTTGTTTCGGTGGCAAGGAGAAAAAATGACAGACTGAATAACTTTTTCAAGCTAGGCGAGAACAATAAAAATGTACTGGGCCAATGAATTTACTGTCTGCAAGGATAAGGAAATCAGAACAGATGAACGTTTAAGAAAATTAAAAACTATTTTATTCAATAAGGATGAACAAATATGCTTGGAATCCAGTGTTCATTTGCCGTTTTGCTCTCCTCCATATAGAAACAGACTGAGGAAAATCCCATATGAAAAAAATATAATCAGTCAATTACCTTTCTGATTATGAACTGGAACAAAATCTGGAGCCAAACTATGAAAATAAAACAAAACCCACAATAAAAAGAGTGGATGATAGAAACTCCTGAGAGTTTACTATTTGTCTTTTTAGAGGTTTTAAAAAATAGCCACAGCACCTCAAACAGTGATGTTTGTAAATACTTTGAACCTAATAGATTGTAGGGGTCATTTGCACTTAATAAGCTGCAAGCTGCTTTCACAACTATAATAAAACTCTCTGATCTTTAATTATTGTGAAAAAAATGTATGTAGAGACAGTAGAGACTGCAAACCAAAGCAAAGAACTTTTGAATCCAAGACTGAGAAATCCTAGATATACACTACTGGACACTAAGAGAAGCAATTAATTCTCATCCAAAACTCAGGTGAAAAATCTGTAAACATTTGTAATCAATTCCTAATTAGTAGGCATTTATTGAACGTTGACTACGCTTAGAATGCTGTGTGTAACTGTAGCTCTTAAACTTTATAGCTAATTGGAAACCACCTGGAAAATTTGTCAGAAATTCAAATTTCCAATTCCCATGTTTGGAAATTCTGATTAGTAGATCTGGGAACCAATATATTTTCATATTAATCAAACACTCTAGGTTGTGCAGATATTCTCTTGAACAAATGCTTTTTTTTTTTTCAACATTTATTTTAGATCCCAGGGGTACATGTGCAGGTTTGTTTCTTGGGTATATTGTGTGATGCTGAGGTTTGGGGCATAAATAATCTCATCACCCAGCACTGAGTATATCACTCAATAGTTAGTTTTTCAATATTTTACCCCTACCTTCCTTCTGGTAGTTCCCAGTTGCTATTGTTCCACTGTTTATGTCCATGAATACCCAATGTTTAGCTCTCACTTACAAGTGAGAACATGTGATATTTGGTTTTCTGTTCCTGCATTAATTCACTTAGGATAATGGCCTCCCGCTGCATCCATGTTGCTGCAAAGGACATTATTTCATTCATTTTTATGGCTGCATAGTATTTCATAGTGTATTATGTACCACATTTTCTTTATCCAATTGACCATTGATAGGCACCTAGGTTGATTCCATGTTTTTGCTATAGGGCTGTGATAAACATGCAAGTGCATGTGTCTTTTTGTCACATGTAGAAAGATTTTTAGTAGGAGAGATTTGTTTTCTTTTGAATGTGTACCTAGTAATGGAATTGCCAGGTCAAATGATAGTTCTAAATTATTTGATAAATCTTCAAACTGCTTTCCATAATGGCTGAAAGAACTTACATTCCCACCAACAGTGTATAAGTGTTTCCTTTTCTCCCCAGCTTCACCAGCATCTGTTGTTTTTGAGTTTTTAATAATTGCCATTCTGACTGGTGTGAGATGGTATCTTATTGTGGTTTTGATTTGCATTTCTCTGATAATTAGTGATACTGAATATTTTTTCATGTGTTCATTGGCTGCTTGTATGTCTTCTTTTAAGATGTGTCTGTTCATGTCTTTGGCCCATTTTTTTAATGAGGTTATATGTTTTTGGCTTGTTGAATTTTTAAGTTCCTTATAGATTCTGGATATTAGATCTTTGTTGAATGCATAGTTTGAGAATATTTTCTCCCATTCTGTAGGTTGTCTGTTTACTCTGTTGATTGTTTTGCTGTGCAGAAGCTCTTTTGTTTAATTGGGTCCTAATTGTCTATTTCTGTCTTTATTGTAATTACTTTTGAGGACTTAATCATAAATTATTTCCCAAGGCTGATATGAAGAATGGAGTTTTCTAGGTTTTCTTCTAGGAGTCTTACAGTTTGAGATATTCCATTTAAATCTTTAATCCATCTCAAGTTAAATTTTGTTTATGTGAAAGGTAGGAGTCCAGTTTCATTCTTCTGCATGTGGTTAGCCGGTTTATCCCAGCACCTTTTATTGAATAGAGTCCTTTCTCCCAGCTTGTTTTTGTCTACTTTGTCAAAGATCAGAGGCTGTAGGTGTGTAGCTTTATTTCTGAGTTCTCTATTTTGTTCCATTTGTGTATGTGTCTGTTTTTGTACCAGCACTATGTTGTTTTGGTTACTGTAGCTTTAGCGTATAGTTTGAAGTTGGGTAATGTGATGACTTTGGCTTTGTTCTTCTGGCTTAAAATTGCTTTGACTATATGGGCTCTTTTTTTGATTCATATGAATTTTAGAATAGTTTTTTCTATTTCTGTGAAAAATGACATTGGTAATTTGATAGAAATACTGTTGAATATGTAGATTGCTTTAGGCAGTATGGCCATTTTAACAATATTGCTTCTTCCAGTTCATGAGCATGGAATGTTTGTCTATTTCTGTTTTAAACAAATTCTATTAATAAGAATTTCTGGGTAAATGAGAAGCCCAGTTTTTGAGGACTTTTAGTTATGGAATAGGTTTGCCTCTTGTATTCATCTTAGACTTAAGCTTGGTTTCCTCATCTTTGAAGTAGATGACAAAATTACTCTTAGAATTATTATTAGGTCATATATGTAAGGACTAGATACACAGTAGTTGTCTAACAAACATTCTCTTTCTTATAAGCTCTATTGCTCTACTAGAAAGTAAATGAGGCCACATGTATATTTTCTGTCCATATGATACTCCAGATATGTTTAGAGGAGCAAATTATATATCCCAAAGATAAAAGAATGTTATTTCAGTAATTTCAGTGAGACTGCATGAATCTAAAATGAATTCATATTCAGAATGAAATATCTTCAAGATGCAGCCAATTAATTGCATCTCTAAAACCTCCAAGGGTTAGTCACATTTGTTAAAGAAGCTACCTTTTATGTTCTTTTGGTGATAAAAAATAGACAAAGAGCAGTAGAGAACTGCATTTTTAAAAAAAACACAACCCTATCATTTGGAAAAACCACAATTACTTTTGCACCAAACTAATAATTCAGTCTGCATTGTTGAGGAGGTGATTCAATTTTTAAAAATTAATTTTATTAAAATAAAATTTTTCTAAAATAAAGAATTTCAGTGCCTTTTGACAAATGTACACATTAAAATAACCAACAACCTAATCAAGATATAGAACATTCCCAGCATTCAATAAATTTCTCCCGTGATCCCCTTGTAATTAATCTATTCGTCACAGTGATGTAGTGTTCTGATTTCTATCACCATAGATTAATGTTACCTATTTAGACTTGATTTCTTCTTTTTCTTTGTAGAGGTTGGTGGGGAAGGCTGGATCTCAATTTTTTAATATATATATTTTTTAAAACATTGATAAATAGAAGTTGAGTTTATTTATTATATACATGATGCATGAAAATATGTATACATTGTGGAAAAGCCAAATTGAGCTGATTAATATATGCATTGCCTCATATACTCGTCACTTTTTCCTGTGGTGAGAACACTTAAAATCTAGGTTTTTCTACTCACTATAATATTGGTGAAATTCATCCTCATTGTTGCAGGTATCAGCAGTTCATGCATTTTTATTTTTGTTAATATTCCATGGCACAACTATACTATTGTTTGTTTATTCATTAACCTGTTGATGGGCATATGGCTTAATTTCAATTTGTAACTTTTGTGAACAAAATTACTATGAACATAGTAGTGTTCATAGTAATTATGTGCAAGTCTTTATGTCTGTATGCATTCACCTCTGTTGAAATGAATTACTGGATCATATATTACATATGCATTCATTTCTCTTGGAAATAAAATTCCTGAGTCATATGATACTTACATGTTTAATATTATAAGAAACTCTGTTTTTCAGAGTTTTAACCAATTTATAACTCCCTTCAGCCACGTACAAGAGTTCCAGTTACTCCACAGCATAACTAGTCTTTCAAATTTTAGCCATTCTAATGAATATGTAGTATCTCAATGTGTTTTTAATCTGTGTTTTCCTAACGACTGTTGACTCAACAATGTTGAGTCATTGTTGGATGCTGAGCATGTTTTCATGTGCTTATTGGCTGCATTATTGGGTGCATTATTGTGAAGCATTCACTCAAACATTTTGCCCATACTTTAAATAGAGATGGTTGCCTTCTTGTTCTTGAGTCTTTATTACATGCTAGGTAGAAGTCTATTAACAGATATATAGAAAGTAAATATTTTCTTACAATCTATGGTTTGCTTTTTTTATTTTCTTAACTGTTTTTGAATAGCAAAATTTTAATTATGATAAAGTCAAATTTTTAAATTTTTGTTTATATAGTTTTTGCCCCTTTTTTGTTCCTATTTAAGAAAACTGTGCCTATCCCAAGGACATGAAAAAATGTGTGTGTGTGTGTGTGTGTGTGTGTGTATTATATATATATATAGAATTGGCTTACATAGTTATGGAGGCTAAGAAGTTTCAAGATGTGCAGTTGGCAAGCTGGACACCCAGGAGAGCCAATGGTGTAGCTCCCATCTGAGTCTGAGGGCCAGAGAACAAGAAGAGCCAATGGTGTAAGTCCTAGTCTGAGTCTGTCTAAAGGCAGAAGAATACCAGTTTCCCAGCTCAAAGACAGTCACAGAGAGCAAATTCTCCCTTACTTAGGCTTTTGTTCTATTTGGCCTTCACAGATTGGATGAGGCCCACCCATACTGGGGAGGGCAATCTACTCACTCTGCTGATTCCAATGTTAATCTCATCCAGAAACACACTCACAGGCACACACAGAATAATGTTTAATCAGATATCTGGGAACCAAATGGCTCAGCCAAGTTGACACAAAATTACTACACTATTTTTTTCTTATATTGTTAAGTAGAAATGCAAACTCATTTTTTTCTAGGTACATGACCAGTACCATTTGTTGAATTATGACTCAAATAATTCAGATTATAAATTGATCTTGTATCTTTGGATCAATTTTTATGCTTTTAATTTTGCTTCATGGAACCTTTATCTGTTTTTCAATGCACCATTGTTTTAATTGCTAGTTTTATATTAAGCGTGGGAAACAAACTTTTTTCCTTTTTTCAAAATTGTTTTGGCTGTTGTAGAATTTTTTGCATTTCCACATAATTTTTTGAGTCAGCTTGTCAAGTTCTATGCAAAAAACATGTTGGTCTTGCACATATTTTATTAAATATATTCGGAAATTTTTTATGTTTTTGTGATACCTTTGTAAATAATATTTTAAATATTATTTCTACATTGTTACATATAGTGATGCCAATGAATAGAAATATAATTGATTTTAGAATACTGAACTTGTGTCCCACAACCTTCCTAACTTCACTTAATTCTAGTAGATTTTTTTTTAATTTTTGTTTTTGTAGATTCCTTGTAATTTACTATGTATGTTATAATGCTGTCATTTTGTAAAGACAGTTTTATTTCTTCCTTTCCAATTCGTGTGTCTCTTATTTTTCTTGCCTTATTGTACTAGTTAGAATCTCCAGCACAATTTTGAATGTAAATGATGAAAGTGAACATCTTTGCCTTGCTTACTATCTCAAGGGGACAGTATTCACTTTATTATAATCTTAATTATAGGGTTTTTTGTAAATATCACTTATTAAATTAAAGTTTATTTTATCTGATATAAGAATAGCTATTCCTGCTTGCTTTTGGTGTCCGTTTGTATGATATATTTTTTTCCACCCCTTTACCTTAAGTTTATGTGAGTCCTTATGTGTTAGGTGACTCTCTTGAAGACAGCAGATACTTGGTTGGTGAATTCCTATCCATTCTGCCATTCTGTATCTTTTAAGCGGAGAATTTAGGCCATTTACATTCAATGTTACTATTGAGATTTGAGGTACTATTCTATTCATCACGCTATTTGTTGCCTGAATTCCTTGTTTGTATGTTTGTTTTTTTTTCATTGTGTTATTGTTTTATAGGTCCTGTGAGATTCATGCTGTAAGGAGGTTCTATTTTGGTGTATTTTGAGAATTTGTTTCAAGATTTGGAGCTCCTTTTAGTACATCTTGTAGTGTTGGCTTGATAGTGGCGAATTCTCTCAGCACTTGTCTGAAAAAGACTGTATCTTTCCTTCATTTATGAAGCTTAGTTTTGCTGGATACAAAATTCTTGGTTGATTATTGTTGTTTCTTGGTTGATTATTCTTGTTTTTAAGGAGGCCAAAGACAAGCCCCCAATCTCTTCTAGCTTGTAGGTTTTCTGCTGAGAAATCTGCTGTTAATCTGATAGGTTTTCCTTTACTGGTTACCTGATGCTTTTGCCTCACAGCTCTTAAGACTCTTTCCTTTGTATTGAATTTAGATAACCTGATGACTGTGAACCTAGGTGATGATCTTTCTGCAACAAATTTCCCAGGTGTTCTTTGAGCTTTTTGTATTTGGATGTCTAGATCTCTAGCAAGTCTGGTGAAGTATTTATCCATTATTCCCTCAAATATGTTTTCCAAACTTTTAGATTTCTCTTTTTCCTCAGGGACACTAATTATTCTCAGGTTTGGTTGTTTAACATAATCCCAAACTTCTTGGATCCTTTGTTCATTTTAAAATTCTTTTTTCTTTGTCTTTGTTGGATTGGGTTAATTCAAAAGCCTTGTCTTTGAGCTGTGAAGTTCTTTCTTTTACTTGTTCTAGTCTACTGTTGAAACTTTCCAGTGCATTTTGTATTCTATTAAATGTATTTCTTCATTTCTGAAGTTGTGATTGTTTTTTATTTGTGCTACATATTTCACTGGAGATTTTTCCATTCACATTGTGTATAATTAAAAAAACATTTTTTTGAAGTTGCTCTTCACCTTTCTCTGGTGCCTCTTTGATTAGCTTAATATCAACTTTCTTTTTGTGACAATTCAGAGATTTCCTCTCAGTTTGGATTCATTGCTAGTAAGCTAGTGTGATCTTCTGGGGGTGTTAAAGACCTTTGTTTTGTAATATTACCATAATGGTTTTTCTGGTTCCTTCTCATTTGGGTAGACTGTGTCAGAGGAAATATCTGGGACTCAAGCATTGCTGTTCAGATTCTTTTGTCCAATAGGTTGCTCCCTTAAATTGGTGCTCTCCCCCATCCCCTAGGGATGGGGCTTCCTGAGAGCCAAACTGCAGTGATTGTTATTTCTCTTCTGGATCTAGCCACCCAGCAGAGCTACCAGGCTCTGGGCTGGTACTGGGGGTGTCCACAAAGAGTCTTGTGATGTGACCCGTCTTCAGGTCTCTCATCCTTGGATACCAGCACATGCTTCAGTGGAGGTAGCAGAGGAGTGAAGTGGACTCTGGGAGGGTCCTTGGTTGTATTTTTGTTAAGTGCTCTGGTTTTGTATTGGATGGCCTCTAGCCAGGAGGTGGTGCTTTCAAGAGTGCATCAGTTGTAGTAGTACAGAGAAATATAAGCTTGCTCTAAGGTTAGGTGGTGAACAGGGCCAGAGAGCTCCCAAGAGATTACTTTGTTTGTCTTTGGCTACCAGGGCACGTAGAGAAAGACCATCAGGTAGGGCAGGGTTAGGTATGTCTCTTTAGGTGGAGCTTGCTGCAGATGCTGTGGGTGATGGTGCTGTGGTTCCCAGGCCAATGGAGTTATGTTCCCAGGGAAATTAGGCTGCCTTTGCTGCATCACACAGGTTGCCAGGGAAGTGGGAGAAAGCTGGCAGCCACATGCCTCACCCAGCTCCCACTCAGCCCGCAGCCTGAAAGTCCAGTCTCACTCCTACTGTGCTCCCTGCAACAGCACCAAGTTTATTTCCAGGCAGCCAGTGAGCAGGGCTGAAAGCTTGCCCCAGGCTACAAGCCTCCCAGCTGAGAAAGCAAGCAGACTCAGAGTTCGGTGGTTGTCCCACAGAGCCTGCAGCAGCAATCCACCTCTTTCAAAGGGTCTGTGGATTCTCTCAGTTATTCTGGTATGTTCCTGTGGTAGTTCTTGGAATAAACATTCACAACATGAATCTCCACACACTACTCTGTCCATCCGAGTGGGAGCTGCAAGTTAGTCCTGCTTCCTATTTGCCACTTTTCCCTGTATTCTTTCTTTTTTTCTGTATATCTGGGTATCCAACTAGTGTCATTTCCCTTCAACCTGAAAAACTCCCTTTAAGATTTTTTTTTAGTTCAGTTTTATGGCAATGAATTCTCTTTAATTCTATTCTTATTTTGAAGATCACTGTGACTAGCCAAGAGTTCTTGGTTGTCAGGTTTTTTTTTTAATCACTTTGAAGATATTATACCCTATTATATCACATATAATTAAATATAATATGTTATATATCATATATAATGCATATTACTATATGGTGTTATATATCACATATTTTATTATAGTGTATTATAGTCCATCATTTATTGTTCCTGAGGAGAGGGAATGTATCATTTCTATAGTTGTTCCAATGACTTTAATATGTTTTTCTTCTCTGGCTTCTTTGAGAAATTTCTCTTTCTTTGGTTTTAGCACTTTTCTATGATATACACAGCTTAGGAGTTGGCCAATAATACATGGTGAATCCCTGTATAAACTGCTTTTGCTATCCTTCTCTCCATTCTCACCCCTTTTACACCTCTCTTTCCATAGTTTTCTGCTCTGGAATTGCCAGGACTTATGTAATCGAAAATTTTTAACTCTGCTTCTTCAGTTCAGCATGATGACAAATCTTTTCTTGGGTTTTGCTTGTATATACTTAGGCAATTAGCAGTGGTGAGAGTAGGGTTTGCTCATGTATTTACTTTCTCCAAAGATCACAGTCTCCAGACTGTGGTTTTTAATATCTAAAACAGGTTTCTTATATATTTTGCCCAGTTTTATAGTTGTTTATGGTGAGAGGGCATGTCTGATTCCTGTTAACATAGTCAAAGATGGGAGCTCAATTGCCAAATTCTGAGCCAATCATCTTGATTATATTCACATGTTGGAGAAATACATATAGGTATCTGTGTGTGCATAATTGTGTGTATCTGCATAATTACGTAATTTTACTAGTTCTTTGCTTGTAGGGCTTACAAGCAATCACACAATATTTGCAATGAGTACATTGAGCACTCAAAATTTCGGCTTCTAAATACTAATGAAAAAGCTTCTAAAAAATAATAAGAAAGGCAGAATATAAATGAGTTAGCACAATCTGTCTGCCTTCTTATAAAAACAATAATCAGTTACATAATATAATTGAATATAGTATACAATAATAGCATAAAAGTAAAATACTTTGTAATAAACATTATCAAAAATGTTGAAAACTATATAATAAAAACTTTAAAAGCTTATGAAAAGACACAAAAATATACTTAAGTTAATGAACAGCCACACCAGGGTCTTAAAGAAGAAGATTCATCATCAAAAAGATGTAATTCTCACTGAGTTGATTTTTATGTTACATGATCTCAATTATAATACTAATTTTGTTTGTAGTTAGACAAGATATTTCTAAAGTCAATAAAGAGAAAATAACGACAGAAGAATAGTCAAAGTTAATAATAGCATTCTTGTGTTTTTTCCCCAAGAACAGTATGAATCATTGTTTACACTGAAACCTAGTCACCTTCTTCACCTAACTATAAATCGTTAGGATGGGCTTTACTTTGTAAAAATCCACAGCAGGACTCTAAAAAAAACAATAAAACATTTTTTAAAAGTTCGAAAAAAAGAAGAAGAAATCATGATATAGTTTGGCTGTGTCCCCACCCAAATCTCATCTTGAATTGTAACTCCCACAATTCCCATGTGTCATGGGAGGAACCTGGTAGGAGGTGATAGAATTATGGGGTTGAGTCTTTCCTGCACTATTCGCATGATAGTGAAAGGGTCTCATGAGATCTGATGGTTTTCAAAGGGGGAGTTTCCCTACACATGCTTTCCTTTTGTCTGCTGCCATTCGTGTAAGATGTGATTTGTTCCTCCTTGCCTTGTGCCATGATTGTAAGGCTTCCCCAGCCACATGGAACTATAAATCCATTATAAACCTTTTTCTTTTGTAAATTGCCCAGTTTCAGGTATGTCTTTATCAGCAGCGTGAAAATGGATTAATACAGTAAATTGGTACTAATAGAGTAGGACGTTGCTGAAAAGATACTTGAAAATGTGGAAGTGACTTTGGAACTGGGTAACAGGCAGAGAGGCTGGAAGAGTTCAGAGGGCTTGGAAGACAGGAAAATGGGGGAAAGTTTGGAACTCCCTAGAGACCTGTTGAATGGCTTTGATCAAAATGCTGATAATGATATGGACAATGAAATCCAGGTTGAGGTGGTCTCAGATGGAAATGAAGAACTTCTTGGGAACTGGAGCAATGGTGATTGTTGGTATGCTTTAGCAAAGAGACTGGTGGCATTTTGCCCCTTCTCTAGAGATTTGTGGAAATTTAAACTTGAGAGACATGATTTAGGGTATCTGGTGGAAGAAATTTCTAAGCAGCAAAGCCTTCAAGAGGTGACTTGGGTGCTGTTAAAGGCATTCAGTTTTAAAAGGGAAACAGAGCATAAACATTTGGAAAATTTTCAGCCTGCCAATGCGATAGAAAAGAAGATCCCATTTTCTCATGAGAAATCCAAGTTGGCTGCAGAAATTTGCATAAATAACGAGGAGCTGAATGTTAATCCCCAAGACAAAGGGGAAAATGTCTCAGGGCATGTCAGAGGTCTTCACAGCAGCCCCTCCCATCACAGGCCCAGAGACCTAGGGGGAAAAATGATTTTGTGGGCCAGATCCAGGGTCCCTCTGCTGTGTGCAGCCTAGGGACTTCAATGTAGAGCTTGGGGCATGGTTTCAGAGGGTGCAAGCCTCAAGCTTTGGCATCTTCCATGTGCTCTTGAGCCTTCCAGTGCACAGAAGTCAGTGGTTTAGGAACCTCTGCCTAGATTTCAGAGGATGTATGGAAATGTCTGGAAGTCCAGGCAGAAGTTTCCTAAAGGGCAAGATTCTCCTGGATAACCTCTGCTAGGGCAGTATGGGAGGTAAATATGGGGTCAGAGCCACCACACAGAGTCCCTACTCAGGCATTGCCTGGTGGAGCTGTGAGAAGTAGGCCACCATCCTCCAGACCCCAGAATTGTAGATCCACTGACAGCTTACACTGTGCATTTGGAAAAGCTGCAGACACTCAACAAGAGCCTGTGAAAGCAGCCAGGAGGGAGGCTGTACCCTGCAAAGCCACAGGGGAGGAGCTGCCCAAGACTATGGGAACTCACCACTTGCATCAGCATAACCTGGATGTGAGACATGGAGTCAAAGGAAATCATTTTGGAGCTTTAAGGTTTGACTGCTCTGCTGGATTTTGGACTTGCATGGGGCCTGCAGCCTTTTTGTTTTGGCCAATGTCTCCCATTTAGAATGGCTGCATTTACCCAATGCCTGTACCCCCATTGTATCTAGGAAGTAACTAACTTGTTTTTGATTTTATAGGCTCATGGGCATTAGGTACTTGCCTTGTCTCAGAAGACATGTTGGACTGTGGATTTTGAGTTAATGCTGAAGTAAGTTAAGACTTTGGGGGACTGTTGGGAAGGCATGATTGGTTTTAAAATGTGATGACATGAGATTTGGGAGGGGATGGGTTGGAATGACATGGTTTGGCTCTGTGTCCCCACCCAAATCTCATCTTGAATTGTAACTCCCACAATTCCCACATTTTGTGGGAGGAGCCCTATGGGAGGTGACTGAATTATGAGGACAGGTATTTTCTGCACTATTCTTGTGACAGTGAATGAGTCTCATGAGGTCTGATGGTTTTAAAAGGGGGAGTTTCCCTACACAAACTCTCTTTTTGCCTGCTGCCGTCCATGTAAGACATGACTTATTCCTCCTTGCCTTCCGCCATGATTGTGAGGCTTACCCAGCCATGTAGAAATGTAAGTCCATTATAAACCTCTTTGTAATATCTAGTCTCAGGTATGTCTTTATCAGCAGCATGAAAACAGACTAATACATCATATACGTTCTAATATTGATTTGATATTTCTCTGTGAGCCATTGGTAATATGCTTTAAAGAGGGGGTATAAGTGAATTTAATTAAATAACTTAGCAGTAGAAGTGAGGCAGAAACTGAAGACAAAGGGAAAGGAGATCTATGAATTTCATTTGATTGATTGTGTATTGCCTACAGAAGGCAGTCTGGGGACTGAATATTTCTATGTGACACTTTAAGCCACCAAAGGAAGCATGTCTCTAAGATGCTGTGTTGGAAGCAGAGGTTTCCATATGGTCCAAAAAAGGAAATGGGAAAGTATCAAAGATACAATTATTCTTCTGTGCCCTAAGGTTGTCCATTTTCTGTATTTTACCACTCTCCTCTCCCAGCATCTTCTCATTTTAGAATCATGCTTCTTTCTGCAAGAGCTGGATGTGGGGTGGTGAAAACATAGAAATTTCCAGTGAGAGAATTATCAAGTCACATTATTAACAATCCATTTCACTTTAAACGTAAAGAATGTGCTACAGTGTTCTTAGATGCTTGAAAATAAACTGAGGTCTAACTTATTTAAGACCCAAACAGCTAAAAATTAGTTTGGAAGTTATTTGGAAAACACTTTTTTTCTGAATCCAAAATGTAGTTTCCTTTTACTCTTATATTTTTTAAAAAAATTTAGACAGATAATGATCTTCATCAAAAAGCAGATACCCCGAAGATTTTATTTAAGCAGAAAACTCTGGAGTATTCCAGTGCATCAGAACTGCTTCTACACAAATGACTCCATTTGTATCTATTGTTGGCTTTATTTACAAATGATGAGCCAGGATACCAAAGAGCGGTCCATGATTTGTCGCCTCCCAATTTTGTTTGTCTCTCTGGGGAAATAATTCTGGATTATTATTCAGCACTGGGCAGGATGCTGGAGTTCAGGGGTTGGCAGGAGGAAGGGAACCCTCCTTAGAACAGGGGCTCCCGGTAACGACCAAATGAAAACAAAGGAAGATGAGAAAAGGGTGGAGGCTGACTGTGGGTTGCTGACTTTCTGAGTTTCTATTTTAGATCCCTTGCACGGAATCATTAGGGTGGATGCCATTTCTAAGCCATTATGAAGGTCACCAGAAATGGGATCTGGCATCTGGATCGCTTTCTAAGTGAGTTTTATACTGAAGCTTTACCAGAAAAAGCGCCTTAACGCTTACTGTGAAAACATTATCTGAAGGTGTAGCCTGACACTGTGCTTTGCCAGCAAACACAGAAAAAATGAGCATAATAAAACCTTCCATAGTTCAAGATCATTCAGGGCTCCAGTGCAGAAAATATTTATCAGATTGGAGCTGTTGCTGTAGAATGTGAAGTCTTTTCTCTCTTGCCTTACTAAACTACACTATTCATTCTTATTGTTTGTCTTCTTTGACATTTTCTCTAATTCTTTGCTGTTTTCAGACCCTAGGCACATGAATTCCCCAAAGGCCATCGTTTATTTTTCTTTCCATATCAGCCCTTCCCTTGACATCACACTTAATCTCAGCTCCTATGTCTACATAAATAGTTCCCCAACTCTCATTCTGACCCTGACCTCTCTTCTGAGATCCAGGTCCATATTTTCAATTATCAATATTATAACTTATATACTCTGTCTATCTAGATGAACCTTGTTCAAAACACCTTAGGTGAAACATTTGTGTAAAGTTTCTTTAGTAAAAAGCATGAGTATGTTGCTACAGATGTCTTAAATTGGCTTTCATATTCATAACACAAGTGTCTGCCACCTGAATGCCTCCAAACATCCAGACACCTGGAATTCTTTAATAATTAAAGAGGAAGAAAAGCTGAAAACTGCATCCCACCTAGTCTTCCTCTTGATATCTCCAAGGGTGTTAGAAGGAGAGGGAGCAGGTGGGATGGAGTGGAAGGCTGTATTTCTTCCAGTCACCTTGCCTCATCCTCTTGTGCTCCAATTTCCTGCTGTGGTTATGTTCTGAGTCTTAGAGGCTGCTTTCTTCTTTATGTTGCACGTACACCAATGACTCCCAGATTTGATCTCTTCCTTGAGCTCTGGAATAAATTTCCTAAATGCCTTTTCAACACTCAATTTAGATATCTAACAAGCATTTCACACTTAAAGTACCCCAAATTGGATTTGTCCCCCACTCCACACCTGTTTCTGAAATATTCCCCATCTCAGAAAATGATTCTACCATTCATCTTGCTCCTGGGGCTAAAAACCAAGAGTCATCTTTGACTTTCCTTTATTTTTTCACATACCCTGTAACCTGTCTGCCCTATTTTCAAAATAAATACTGAATTCAACCATTTTTCACTCCCTGGGATACTATCATAGTGCCTCACCTAGACAACAGCAATAGCCTCTTATTGTCTGTTGTCTTATTGTCTTACTGTCTATTGTTCCATGCTTGCGTCTACATTCTAATATCTTCACAAAAATTACTGTGATGCTCCAAAACATCAGTCAAATCATGTCACTCTCACATTCTAAACTGTCTCGTCGCACCTGCTCACACTTACAATAATATTCAAACACTTTCGTGTACATGGTCCACCATGACCTTGCCCTCATATACCTGCCTTCCTGTCTTCACTTCCTGTCATGTTCTCCAAGATTTCAAGCTCCAGCAACCATGGCTTTCTTGTTCTCCTTTTAATGCAACAAGCTCCTTCTGTCTCAGGACAGTAATGTTAGTACTTGACGTTAGTCTACATGGAATGCTCCTTCATCAGTTTTCTATGGTCTGTAATTTAGTTAACAAATTTTTAACATAATAAGATTAATTTTAATCCACATTTTGGGAGTTGGTAGCAATTGGATTATCCTAAACTAGAAGGTGCACATGTTCTAATTTCTTAGCTCTTAATTTTTTTTCTTCATAGCATTTATTTTCACTTTAAATTATATTACCTATTTTATTATTTACTTTTCATGCTCTGTCCCCTCATTCCCCTCCACCCTGTAGAATATACGCTTCATGAGGGTAGGATCTCTAGTGCCTGGCAATATATGTTTGTAGATTAAGTAAACATGTGGGACTTGTCATTCAACTTTTTAAAATTTTATTTTTCTCATTGGTAAAATACAAAAAATAATTAGATTGAAGTGAGTATATCTTTAAATATTTATATTACCTTTTCTATTTGCCTAGAGAACAATTCAGTTGCCTTTCATTTGGCCCATCTTGGCTACATCCTGGTGGAGCATTACCATTCATATCAAGTATGCTACTAGAGTGCCTCAATTAATCAAGGACAGCTTTATACTTTTTAAAAAAGTTTAGCTATGTATTATATTTATATGGGAATGTCTCTGTATGTATGCATTCATATATGTATGTATTTATATAGTCTATATAATATCCTATGTGGGTATATTTGTGTACTATTCCTGTAGACACATATCATTTATCCTTGCACAACTAAAGTTAAATGGGTATTGTTCCTTTGTATATAACTTATTACAAAATGTATCCAGTATGATTGGGAGTGATGATACAGTATTCATCAAACTGTTCTGTTTTGCCTTATAAATAAAGGTAGGTATTGGCAAATATAGTGCTCATTGCTTCATGTGATGACTCATCACTTTTCATGTGATGCCAAAAACATTGAGATATGTGATTCAGCATCAGCAAATCTATTAGTGCCTCCTTAGCATAAAGATGCTGTTTTTCTCCCCTCAGCCTCCCTCCTATTTATTTTTCCAGTGGAAATAGGAAGATGTAGCCTGAAGAAAGCTGAGTAGGCGTAGCAGGACTTGACCATGCATTTCTGGCTGGAGATGTGGTAACTCTCACACCACCTTGGTCCCCAGTCCCCACAGCTCAGACGTTGTAACCTAATGGCCATGGGCTGGGTACCTTATGACCATGCCTGGAATCACTGAGCTGGCTGGAACAGAGAGATTATAGAAGCTTGGAGTGTAGGCGTATATCATTAGTGACTTCTCTTCCATCTGTGGATTGAGTTTTGAAGGCTGATTCCATTTTGGAAGACTGGGTGCCAGAAAAGAAAGAATAAGACTCCTTAAGAACAGCAGAGCCATCAGAAAGGAAGGGGTTGTTCATGGCAACTCTTAGAAATAACTTATAATTCAGCCTGAAACCTACCATAAAGATGGCAGCATTGGTGTGCCCATAATAGCTTGCTTAGGGCCATATCCAAAAAAAAAAAGTTATCTTGCATTATTTTGGCATATTTTCTATACATCTCCAAATATCTACCACATTCAGATACCCCTTCTGAGGGACTCCTTACACACAGGTCACCAAAATAATGCACTATCAGTCCATTATTGATTGGGCACAAAACAAAAGCAACTATGAAGGTTGATCAGTAGCCTATTAAGTGGGATGATATGAGAGCTTGGGGAACTCATACATTTTCTCTTGGATTATTAATGGCTGCACTCATTGGATTTCTTCAGAGTATGAACTCATAGAGTATATCTTGGGAATATGTACATATACAAAGAGTTAGTTTGAAAGCAAAAATTAAGTGATTAAGTAACAACAATGGTAAATTTTAAAAATTCGAGGAAGCAACCACCAGAGTTCCCATTGATCATTAAGGTTACTATCAATTCAGAACTCCTGCTGTGTCCTGTTTTCTGTGAGGACCAGTCATTTCTCTTTCTTCTCAAATGACCTTGTAATGAACTCCCACTTCCTAGGGTAAGCGAGGGTATTGCTCATTTTTGCACATTAAATTAGGCCATAAATGACAGTGTACTTAGTGACTAACACACAAGGTCTTTACCTTTAGCTGTTTGTCTTCCAGAGTCCTTGATAACCCGGGGCACTGAATAGTCAAGATCCCTTCCATTTCCAAGCAAATTAAGCGTTGTTACCTCCCACACTTACCCAGGACCAAATTACTACAAGGATCCTAAAATACCACAAGCACATGCCAGGGCGAGTATATTGGAATAACAAAAAAAAAAAGTGGAAAATGTATCACACATTTTAAGAAGGAATAGGTTATCCTGGTCTACGGCATGCATTGCAATCTTGCTCATATGTCATGACTACCTGCTTCAATTTTTTTTTTTTTTAGTATTGGTAGAAGCCAATGTTTTTGAGAGTGCTCTTCACCCAGGAGAGAGAGGTATCAGAAATCAATCGAAAGACTGATATTTCCTTCCAGGAATGAAAGGCTACTTATATTTGATTAGTGGGCCTGAACCTTGGCTAAACCAACCATGTCCTCAGCCAGGGCTCTGAATCCTGGTAAACACTAGTTAGAGACAAAATAGAAGATGTTTCTCCTATTTGACAAATTCATTGTGTTATTCAGGGTTCTCCAGAGAAACAGAACAAGTAAGATATATTCATACATACATGCACATACATATCCATCTGTATATATATATTTAGAGAGAGAGAGGCAAAGTGAGACAGAGACAGAGAGACATGGAGAGAGAGAGCAGAGAGACACAGAGAAATGTTAAGGAATTATCTCACACAGTTGTGTGGTTTAGCAAGTTTGAAATGTACAGTTTGGGTCAACAGGCTGGATACTCAAGCAAGATTTCTGTTTCAGTCTTGAAGAGAATTCCTTCCTTGGAAAATACCAGTCTTTGCTCTTAAAGACAACTGATCAGATACAGCCCACCCAGATTTTGGATAGTAATCTACTTTACTACGGATCTACTGATTTAAATGTTAAGCACCTCTAAAATGTATCTTTACATCAATATCTAGACTGGTGTTTGATCAAACAAATGGGCACCATAGCCTACCCAAGTGACACAAAAATTAATTATCACACACATTATTTTTGACTTAGATTGAAGCTTATCTTTTAACTCTTAATGGGGAACAGGGTAAAAGAACAGTCTAAACATAACTGCAGAACAAGTTTGTATAAAACACACAGTTAAATGGTTTTGGCCTGTTTGTTTCCAGTATACAGACGGTGCTCATAATAAATATTTTTGACTCACTAAAGCAGAAGCTTTACTTTTTGTGTCATTTGGTTGACTGACAATGACACATCTCCAGGGCTACCACATGCAGTTGTATGGATTGTGTATTGCATCAAAGTGCCTGATAGAGGGGACATTGGGGACTGCAATTCATCCCACACTCCACTTTCCAGGCCATGTGTCCCAGTGTGAAGCTGTGCCCTTCCCAAGGCAAAGGCACCTTTCTGTCTTCTTTGAGCATGAGTGCCAAGGATTAGCCAAGCCAACCCTGTGCCCATGGGGCTGTGGCCCCCCAGAAGAGGTACCTTCTTCACATTTGCACAAAGATATTCTAGAAGCTGTTCATGGGCCCAAGCATCTCTGCTACCTTTAAACACATTCTTTAAGACACACATCCCAACAATTCAAAAAGGTTTTTCCTCCTTCTAATTGAAAGATGAAAACAGAGATTACTGTAGGTTAAATGCATAATTAGCTTTTCATTCTTCCAGTTGCCAGAACCACCTTCTTTTCTTCCTGCTGATACAGGCCCGATGGCTCTCTCGGAAATGTTTCCTCCTAGTTAATCCTCCTCTCAAAACAGTGTTGAGTCTAGAGATTGTGCTCTTTCATGCCTCACTCTGCCGACAGATAATATAAATGACTCCCTTCCTCTCCTTACCCTTCTTTTCCCTGACCTGAATCATGATTTCTTCTGTACTGGTTACTGCTAGCAAAAAAAGAAAAATAAAATACTGTTTTTTTTTTGTCTTTAGCTTTCAAAAAATACTCTGGCAGCTTTTCCTAAACCTTTTTTTTTTTTTTTTTGCATTTTCATAAACTATATAGTAGCTGTATTTTGTATCTTACTTTTCCATTTCTATGTTCACTTTTTTTTTTTTCATGGACCAAGACTGGTTAAATGCCCTTGGAAATCTGATCATTAATTTTGTTTGCCCCAAAATGGAGGTCTCCACCTTGAAGGCATCTGTGGAATGCTTTCCTCTACCTGCTGGAGTTAGGTACCACACTTCCTGAAACTCCAAGTTAATCATTAGGCCAGGAACAGTCCTGTTCTTTGAGTAAATCACTTCCTTTCACTGGGCAGTGCTTCTTCATTGCAATTAATGTTTCAGGAAATTATTTCTCATGACTATGGTTATTTATTACTTCCTATGAGCAAGTCACATATCCTGTGATAAGTTGCAAAATTAGTAATTAGAGAGTAACTTTCACCAAAATAACAAAGGCCATAACCGTCGGGTTCAGACAGAGCTATTGATTACAAAAGTCATAGGAGAAATTGTGGGCATCCACCCTGATGCTACCTTGGAAGAACTGCTATTTATTGGTCACCTACACATGATTACAGGGCTGGGGATGACAATAACAACACTTTAATAACTCTATAGAGATACTCATGTATCTTATCTCAAACCCCCTCCTCTCTCCAAATTGGATGGTAAAGTGGGCAAAAGAGCATTTGTTGTGGCCAAAATGAAAGCAAATATCTGGTAATGGATGCCACAGAAGGAGGAACAATCGGCTTTCTGTCCCAGTGTATCTCACCTGGCTATTTTGTATATGCTCAATGCCTCTAAAAAGTTTCCATGTAATTTTTCAATTATTAATACTGTACCATCTTCCAATCACCAAGCTTTGTGGTTATTAGGTCATTAATCCTTACCAACATCTTTGGGTAAATAAAAGACACCTCAATTTTCTGCTGAGAAAACAGAGGCTGAAATAAATTACTTACTTGAAGTTACCCAGGAAGTTAAGAGACTGAACTATTTTTCAAACCTACATGTGTCTAATTCTAAAGTCCAACCTCTTAAATTCAAAGTTATAGAGTTCACTTCTTATACTACAATGTGTTTCTCTGTGTGCTGTTATTGGTAAAAGTGCTAAAAGCTAAAAGCTTGGATCTGAAGTCACAAG
Source organism: Nomascus leucogenys (assembly GCF_006542625.1). Taxonomy (NCBI): domain Eukaryota; kingdom Metazoa; phylum Chordata; class Mammalia; order Primates; family Hylobatidae; genus Nomascus; species Nomascus leucogenys. Next base: position 28,262,737 of record NC_044385.1, on the reverse strand, counting down.
ACCTGGTTCCAAGGCTGTTCTCTTTCACTTGCCATTTGTGGCAAGTGACCTAACTTCCTCATATATTAAGTGGATATTAATAATAATAACTTTACCTTTCTTATCAGAAATCAAATTAAATAACATGGGAAATGTTTTCAAAGCTGCAAAGTACAGTTAAATACTTGGCATTATGTGACTTTGTAAGCATTCTTAAGTCACTTTTTAATGCAAATAATATGTCTAAAAATGGGTAGAAGCTCCTTAAGGGTGGAAATGAGGCCTATCATTTATTGGAGTGCCTTACTCTCAGAACTCATCTTGAGCCTGATAAAAAAGACCTTCCTGACCCTAATCCACCCATTCATGTCGCATACATATTTTACATGATTAGTGCACTCTCCCTTAGAGAGAGAAGGCAGTGGAGAATTTTAGAGTTTATGACTGCTGGGTGTTGCTGACAGGAATTCTAGAATGTGTAGGGAGGTGTGTATGTGTTGTTGAGAGACACGGACTGAAGAAGGTGGGAAGGCCAACTGATGTAGCTTTGACTTATGTCTCTTAAAATAAATACATGACCAGGTTTTCCTTTATCTGTGTTATTTTCATCCATCTCTTTGTATTAGTCACTTTACCTGTCCAGTGTTCCCAAGATACGTAATCATTAGCACAACAAGTGATTGCTTTCTTCTCTGACTTATTTTTCTATTCCCCTTCTTATACATTCTACATTGACAATCATCTGTTCAATAAACATCTTTTGAATGAATTCATTTCTTGGATTACACAAACATTTCTATGGTCCGTTTTCTGGTTTTACAGTTAGAAACTAAGGGAAATACTACTAAAAAAGAAAAAAAAGTCTTGGAGTAATAAATATTTCTAGTGTCCTAGTGTGCCTTAAGACCCCCTTTTTCCCTATTGGAGGAAAATATACTCCCATTCTCTCTCTCCCACCCCCCACTCCACATACACAAATAATAGTTGTATTATGATTATCCTCATTGTGTAGCTTATCAAAGAATAATAGTAAAGAAGAGTCTTATCAAACAAAGCACAAGCTAGGTTTTCTCTCTCTCATGAGTACTATTCTTAGGGTTTTATATTATTTCCCAAGGGCTGCCATAACAAATTACTGCAAACTTGGTGGCTTAAGACAATGGAAATTTATTCTCTCACCATTCAAGGGGATAGAATTCCAAAATCTGAGTGAGCAGAGCCATGCTTTCCCTGAAGGCTCTAAGGGAGAACTTCCTCCATGTCTTTCTCTTAGTTTCTGGTGTTACCAACAATCCTTGGCCTTCCTTGGCTTGCAGCTGTGCAAACCAATCCTGTCTCCATCATCATATGGTGATTTCCATGTGTCTTCACCTTGTCTTCCCTCTGTATGTGTCTATCTCTGTGTCTTTTCTCCTCTTCTTATAAGGGTGATTATTATATTGAATTAAAGACTCAGTCTTCTCTAATATGCCCTCATCTTAAATTATACCTTCTACAACTCTATTGCAAAATAAGTTCACATTCTCAAATTTGAGGAAGGGCATAAATTTTGGGGCAGCATAATTCAATCTAGTACAGGTTTCAAATGAGGCAGCAGCCAGAAATGAACACCTGGAATTTCTTTGTTGCTTTATTGGTCAGTTTGAAAATAACTAACATAACTCTGTAGAAGTGAAAACGACTTTGGGAGTAGGTCCTGCTAGAAAGAACTAGGTGGGCTGAGCGCGGTGGCTCACGCCTGTAATCCCAGCACTTTCGGAGGCCGAGGCGGGCGGATCAGGAGGTCAGGAGATCGAGACCATCCTGGCTAACACAGTGAAACCCCGTCTCTACTAAAAATACAAAAAATTAGCCAGGCGAGGTGGCGGGCGCCTGTAGTCCCAGCTACTCGGGAGGCTGAGGCAAGAGAATGGCGTGAACCCCAGGGGGCGGAGCCTGCAGTGAGCCAAGATCGCGCCACTGCACTCTAGCCTGGGCGACAGCAAGACTCTGTCTCAAAAAAAAAGAGAAAAAAAAGAACTAGGTGATCAGTAGTGATTTTCTGGCCCTACAGCAGAACTCTTTCTTTACTTACACCTATGACTACTTCAGCCAAGATTACAGTGTTGATACATAATAACTGGACTCTTTAATGGTGAGTTTTATAATTACATTCACAATTCCTTATCCTCAGTTCCAGAATCTATAAAGAACTGATTTATTTTATTTTATTTTATTTTTGTCTAAACATGACACCAATTCTTCTTTGGTGTCAAAATCTGACTTGAACTGACATAGCTTTCTTTATAATGTAAATGTTTACATGTTTCACTACAAAAGTATTGTTTGATTAGGGGTGCTATCCTGACCCCACTAGGAGTTTTGTATACTATATGAGCTACTATGCTATGTATGCTCTGTATTACTTTTTAAAATTCTACAAAGAGAATCCTAAATATGAATTCTCAAATACATATGACTTTAAGGATTTTGGATAAGCAAATACAGGCCTATTTTTTTCAATTTGGGTTACTTAAATCAAGCAGAAAATCTGCCACTACTAGCTTTGAGTTTTTCTAGTCCAGTGGTTCTCAGACATGCCTGAACATTGCAATCACCTAGGAAGCTTTTGAAAATCCTAATACCTAGGCTTCATCTCAGACCAAATTAGAATCACTCGGGATGGGACCTAGGCATCATAAACTCCCCAGCCAATTCCAACATCTTCCCAAGTTTAAGAATAACTGTTCTGGTGCTAACCCAATGCAGTCCTTTCTAGCAGAGCCAACCAGAAGCCCACACCGGCCACTTCCCATTACCACATCCTGACAGCAACTCACCTACCATGAAGTGTGAGCAGATGCAAATGGTAACTGGCACTGGTCAAAACAAAAAGAGCCCACATACTATGAGTTGAATTTTCTCCCCAAAAGAGATATGTTGACGTCTTAACTCCCAGAACCTCAGAATGTAACCTTAATAGAAATAGGGTTATTATCAATATAATTGGTTAAGATAGGGTCACACTAGAGTAGGGTTTACCCTTAATCCATTATGAATAATTTTTTTTCTTTTTTTTGAGAAGGAATTTAACTCTTGTTGCCCAGGCTGGAGGGCAATGGCGTGATCTTGGCTGGCAGCAACCTCTGCCTCCCGGGTTCAAGCGATTCTCCTGCCTCAGCCTCCTGAGTAGAGCTGGGATTACAGGCATGCGCCACCAAGCCCAGCTAATATTTTGTATTTTTAGAAGAGACGGGGTTTCTCCATGTTGGTCAGGCTGGTCTCCAACTCCTGACCTCAGGTGATCTGCCTGCCTTGGCCTCCCAAAGTGCTGGGATTATAGGTGTGAGCCACTGCACCTGGCCGAGTGTTCTTATAAGAAGAGGAGAGGGAGAGACACAAATAAGAGAATGCCATGTGATGATACAGAGACACATGGGGAGAAGATGGCCACATGGCAATAGGAACCAATATTGGAGTGATGTAGCTAAAACCCAAAGAACACCAAGGATTTCTGGCAAACTACAGAAGCTAAGAAACAAGGATTCTCTCTAACAGGTTTCAGAGGGAGTGTGGTCCCGCTGACATCTTAATTTTGCACTTGGGTCTTCAGAACTGTTAAATTAGATTTCTGTTGTTTTAAGCCACCTAGCTTGTGGTACCTTGTTATGACAAACCTAGGTCACACTATACATATGGGAATAAGTCTCAGCACTGTGCTAAAAATGACCCCAGAGCCCTCTAGATCCACCATGAAAAGCTATTCATGGGTGTGCAAACACTGCAACTAAGGATGAATTGAAGGGGGAAGCTAGCGTGGAAAAGGGAAGTAGTAGTAGCTAACTACTACCATCCAGGCACACTTTACCTACGCCAGTTAGTTTAATCCCAAACAACCCTTTGAGGCAAATACTATTTTAATCTCCAATTTAGAAAAGAGGAAGCTGAGGCTCCCATAGATCACATAAGTTGCCCAAGATTGCTCCAACAATGGGAAACTGAGCCAGAATTTGAATCCAGTTGTACTGGACCCTAAAGCCCCTGCTCCCAATGGCAGCTTGAGGGAAAAGCTCTTGGTAAGTCCAGAGATCTCACCAAGGCATCTTTCTTTAGGAATCGGAGGCACAATTCAGCCCGCCGTGCAGCAAGAGTGGGAATCATAGCTCTGATGTGACAAGCACAGGGGTTTGGCATCCAGCTCTCACAGCTGCCAAAAAGAATTAAACAAAGTCAATGAAAGCGAAGGAAAGGCAATGACAAAAATGCCAGCAGCAGCAGCAGCAGGAGGGAGGGAGGGCCCAATTACTACTGGTTGAAGTGTGAAGAAAATTAAAGTTGGTGATGGTTCAAGGTTATGTTGAAATTCCAAGGCAGTGGGCTTGCATAACCATGAAACATGGAAATTAAAGCATTACTGATGTTCACACTGTTTATTTCAGGACTTCACTCTGTCTCACTTTGTCTCAACAAGTCTCAGTTCAATCATGTGCTAACCAGCACAGAGAAAGTAAAAAAGATGGAGATCTCTCTCTTTCTTTCTGCGTGTGTGTGTACATTAAAAGTGTAAATAAATTAGAAATAGGAAAAACTACAAAAAGTATAATATAATATTTTTGCTTCTGGTGATGTCCATTTATATTAAGTGAAGTGAAATAAATTGTGACTATAATTAAGCCACCACAACTCTAAAACATTTTTCAGCCAAAAGCTTTCTGAATCCCCCTGCCTCCTTGGCAATAACCATCACTAGATTTTTGAGCATTTCCTATGTCCCAGACACAGTTACAGTCAAGCCCCATCATAGTTTTATAAAATAAATATGACTATCTCCATTTTGGAGAGGTAGAAATTGAGCTTCCACAAGTGGAATAATTGTTCCCAGCTAACGAAGCTACTCAGAGGAAGGGACAAGATTTGAGCCGCTGTTTGTCAGACTTGAAAGTTCCCACATTCCTTTTCCCCTCTGTACTTGACCCCTCTAGCTGATGATGTCCACCTTGCCCTGCTCAATGCCTTTCCTCCCACTTAGCACTTGTTAATATTCTGTAGATGTAGTTTCAATGTATTGAGGACTAGCTGCATAGATTTATTTTTCTCAGATTAAAGATTTTTAAAGAATCAAATCACAAAATGCAACCCGGGCTTAATCTCACACACATTTGATTTCAATGCTTTCTCCAGTGGGATTGTACTTACAGCAAACAATGGTTTTTCCTGCAGCCTTTTCAGAGCAGAATGATTGCACAAAATCTCTGCTAAGGCTCCTGTTCAACCTGCAAAACACAGGACTCATTTGCTAACTATAGCAAATAGCAAATATAACTATAGCAAATATGGTTGGATTTATCTACTGTAGTTTAAAGACAAAACTTTTTGTATCAGTATATTAAAATTTAATTTTATTCTATTTACTTAAAAGAACAGGGGAAAAATGATTGCTGCACATCCTTCCCTTCTTCATCGCCGAACTCGAGTAAGTCCCTGGAAGTATGCAAACACAGAGTAGATATTTTTTATGCCTCATTCTTTCAGAATATAGATACAAGACTTGAAGTTCCAACTCAGCCAAATGGCCCTTAAGTAATACGTTTTTTTTTAATGATCAGACATTTTGTAGAGACTTACAAAAGTAAAAATAGTAAGAAGGCTAACTGGAAAACAATATACAAACTTCAGAGTCCAATCCAAATTAAGTTTTTTTATAAAAAAGTTGGTTTGACCTATTATGAAACTTTCTGATGAATTGACAAAAAATGATAATAGAAAAGAGCTTTGAAAGTGGCAGTGCTAAATGTTCACCAAATCCTGTTTCATAGTCCTCACTCCTAGAAATATTTTTTAAAAAGCTACATTTTTCAATCTTTTGAAGGTAAGTGAAGTCAAATGATGAGTTCTAGCCAATAAACTGTGAATAGGAGTGACGAGTCACTTCCAGAATGAGACTACGAAAAGGAAATTCAATTTTTTTCCCTACCTCAGTGATCCAGGGGGTCTCTTATTGAGACGGTAGAGACATAAAATAGGCTGCATTGTTGAGTCATGGAAAAAGTCATCCTGGAGAGTCACCTAAACCTACAGCAGGTTTTGTGTGAGTGAGGAATAGAATTCAATAGGAAAGCCATTTGGTCCTGCTGTTTTCTTTCGAAAGGACCTGGTCAGATATATCTGAACTTGGTCAGATATAGGAACATCTTGAAATTAAAGTATTACTGATGTTCACACTGTGTATTTCAGGACTTCATTCTCTGGCTCACTTTGTCTCAACAAGTCTTAATTCAGTCAGTCACTAACCAATAGGTTTATACAGGAACTTTGTTAATTTATCTCTGTTTTCAGTCCTTCATATTTTTCATTGATTTTTACTCATATTTATCATTTTTTCCTTACTACTTATTTTGGATTTCTATTTTTTTTCCAGATTCCTGAATTGGAAAAGCTGTTAAGGACTATTCTGGTCATTGATTTTAGGACTTTTTTGGAATATAAGCATTTAATGTTCCATGTGCACTGGAAAAGAAAATGCACTTTGTAATTGTTGGCTGGAACACTTTATGAGTACCAATTAGGTGAAAATGGTTGATGGCATTGTTCATTGAAATATTCTATATCTTTAATTTTTTTTTCCTCAAGTTGTTCTATTGATTGCTTAGAGAGGGCTCCTAAAACCTCTCACTACAATTTTGGATTTTTCTATTTCTCCCTTTAATTCTACCGATTTTCATTTCATGTATTTTGAAGTTCTATAATTAGGTAGATATTAATATATATCTCTGATTTTTTTTTTTTTAGATGAAGTCTCGCTGTGTCGCTCAGGCTGGAGTGCAGTGGCCCAGTCTCGGCTCACTGCAACCTTTGCCTCCCAGATTCAAGCGATTCTCCTCTCTCAGCCTCCCAAGTAGCTGGGACTACAGGTGCCTGCCACCATCCCTGGCTAATTTTTTGTATTTTTAGTAGAGATGGGGTTTCACCATGTTAGCCAGGATGATCTCGATCTCCTGACCTCGTCGTGATCCGTCCACCTCAGCCTCCCAAAGTGCTGGGATTACAGGTGTGAGCCACTGCGCCCGGCCTATATCTATGATTTTTGTGTTGATGTGTTATGCAGAGGAAGTGATCCTTGCATCATTAGAAATATCCCTCTCTCTGGTTATGTCTTTGTCTTGAAATATTCTTTGTCTGATCTTGATATAGCCATTTTGGCCTTCTTGTGTGCTTTCAACGTATCTGTGCATTTATATTTAAAATGCATATCTTATTGATAGAATGTAGTTGAGTCTTCCTTTTAAAAATTTAATCGAACAATCTCTGCCTTTTGCTTGGAGTGTTAGAGCATTTATAGTTAATATCATTTTTGAGATAGTTGGCTTTAGATCTAACATTATTTTTTTATAATTGTCCCTTCAATTTTTGTTCCTCAGTTTCTCCTGTCCTGACTTATTTTAGATTAACTGAGTGTTTTTAAAATTCTATTCTAACGTACCTATTGGCATTTTAGCTATACTCCTTTGCATTAATTTTTAATGGTTAAGAGATTATAATATATATCTTTCAGTTTGAGTCTATTTAGCATTAATATTGCATCACTTCCTATAAAATATAACAAACTTGCAACCATATATGGCTATTTACCTCTTTTCTTCTCCTATATATGCTAGATTTGTTACACATATTGCATCTACATACATTATAAAATGCCACAATAAACTATTCTTGTTTTTGCTTTAAAAAATTGTATTAAAAATTAAGAGTAAAATGTAGAGCTTTATATTTATGATTTCCAGGGCTCTTTATTCTTTTATAAAGGTCTGACTTTTTATCTGGCATGATTTTTCTTTAGCCTGAAGTATCCCCTTTATTACTTTTTATAGTATAGGTTTGCTGGTGACAAATTCTCTTATTTTCTTATAAAATTTTTTAATATATATTTTTTAATAAAATTTTTCTTATATAAAAATTTCCGAGTTGAGAGCTTGTTGGCTATTTTTTCTATTTTGCCATTAAAGATGTTGTTCCAATATTTTCTGGTCTCCATTGTGACTGAGGAGAAGTTACAAACAGCTTTAATCAAATATTTGCTCTCTTACATGTGATGTGACTTTTTTCCTCTGCCTGTTTTCAAGATTTTTTCCTTATACTTGGTTTTGAGCAGTTTGACTATAATGTGCCTAGTCAATTTTATTTACATATATATATCTGTCTTAAACATAGAACTTTTTGAATCTGAAATTAATTTCTTTTAATTTGTATTAACTTACGTAACTTCAGTAATTATTTCCTTAAAAATTTATCTATCTTTTCTTATAGGGCTATAATTACCACTTGAAATTTGTTCAAAATGTCCCTAAGACTTTTTTTTATTATTTTAAAACATGTTGTTTTCACTGTTTTTAAGTTTGGATAATTTCTATTCATCTATTTTCATGTTTACTATCTTTTTGCTCTATCATTTCCAATCTGCTGTTAAGCCCAGCCAGTGAACTTTTTTTTCCCTGATATTGTATTTTTAGTTCTAGAAGTTCCATTTGTCCTTTCTTTTCTTTTTTTTTTTGCACTTTCTATTTCTCTATTAGAGTTTTGAACATTTTAATTGATTCTGAACCTATTTTTCTTTATATTCTTAAGCATAGTTGTAATCACTATTTTAAAATTCTTGCCTGCTAATTTTAAATTTGGATTGTTTTCTGGTTTTTATTTGAATGTAAAATAATTTTGCATCTTTTCTGGATATTGTGGATGTTTTGTTGTGGAGACACTCAATTATTATTTCCTTCAAAGAGTATTCATTTGTTTAGGGAAGACAGTTAAGTTGGCTGAACTCAAAATACAAACTCTGTCTGCCCTGTACTTAACAATAGCAGACTCTCATTTCTGTTCTTTTAGCCTTTGCTATGCTGCTTGGAGCCTAGTTCTTGAAGCTACATAGATGAATGCTTTTTCTGTTTTCTCAGCCCTGAGAGATCAGGTTGGGGCCTGCCATCAGGCTACGGTGCTTTTAAAATTCAGAAACTTATCCAGTGCTGTTCCCTTCTCCTACTATTGACTTTTCTCGGGTACTTGCCTGGTTTGGTCACTTTCAAAGGCCTCCAGGTATTTATTCTTTGTATTTTGTGTTTGCAAATATTACCTGCTGGAGGATTAGTCCAATAGGAGCGATTACCAGAACCAAACCCCACCATAATTGAGGAATAAGCTTTATGTGGTTAGCCACTGGTATTTGGAAGTGATTTGTTACTACAGCATGATTTAGCCTATCTTGATTAACATTAGTTACCAAGTGAAGCATTTGTTTTGATTTTAAAATACTCAGTTTGTTTTAGAAGCAGAGCCTCTTGAGCTTTTACGATGGTGTATAAAAATAAAATGCTATTTTTGTTGACTTTCATAAATTTTCTGTAGGTCATTGATCTTGAAAAAATAAATTTTGTCAGTTATGGTACTTTTTAGAAAAGTAACACTTGCAAAGTGTGAAAAATTATATAATTCGTCACTGGTTTTCCTAATATTAGTACCATACCCTCCTGCCTATGAAGATCCCCTTGAGACATCCTAAAGAAAATTTTTCCTCACAATTTAAATTATTCTAGACATTTTATATTTCCCCATATTGTGCTTTTAAGACTTAAACATTGTATCCAAACTAGTTAATTCTTTGTATATGCGTTTTATTTTATTATAGAATATTGTCTGCCTTTTCTCCCCTGTGTTTTTACAATCGATGTGTATTTACACCCTCCAGTTGCAGGAGTCTGGATTGAGAAAGCTAATTTTATTTCATACCATGCAATAGAATTAGAATAACAATGAAATTGATTTTGCTTTGAATTTTATTTAATTAACATTCACTGAGAAATCCTTAAACCTCTACTATTTACAAACCCATCATTTTACTTCTGTCTTTGATAAGCAAGAGTAGGGCTACCTGAGGCTCAAATATTCCAAACTATTAATAGAGAAAACACACATAGAGTTTAGAAAATTATATAAAATTGTCCAACTATTCAGATTGGGATTATATAATTCCCAATAGGAGAACTTACACAAAATTCTTACAACAAAAGAAGAATTCTTATAACAAAAAAGTTTTGATATAAGAATTTTGTGTAAGTTCTCCAATTGGGAAGTATACAACAAAATTCTTATAGCAAAATTTTAACAAACATATAACAAAGTAGAACAAAATTGTCAAGACAATTTGGGGATTTGGGTAACTGATCAGATTCTTTTATGTATTCAGAGCCTCAGTCCTCCATCCTCAAAGGCCTTCTCGTCATTTAAGGTACAGAGAAGCTTTGTTCCCATTTATCTCCTGTCTCTTCCTCTATTCTTTCACCTACTCTAGGTCCTTTTTGTTTCTCACCCCTGAGTTCCCATGTTCTTCTCTGCATGGTTATCAGTTCTGCCCCCCATGGCTCCCTACTGCAATGGCCCAGGTTATGATAGGTTCTTTTTTGGTGAAGAAGAGTAGATGGGAAAAGTAAGCTATTATCCTCTTAGCATGTGGGATAAATGAGAAAACGTTCACACTATGTGGATTAATTATTCGATAGGCATTATGCAACAGAGTCTGCACCCTTCTCATATCCTCCCTTTGGTATGTGTTTGAACTTGAGAGAAGAAAGGAGAGGCAAGGAAACCCCAAAAAATTGTGACACATATTGCCATAGGTACAGTATTGCCATAGGTACAGTAAATCAATGGTGAATGAAAACTCAGCCTAGTGATAAATCAGGCTGCTACACAAATAATTCAACATAATGTGGAATGGCTCAAAGCAGCATGATTTATGATGTAATCAAGTACCAGGAAAGGAGCACTCATTCTGCTGCTTTGCCTGGAGGGTTTCAGGCGAGTTTTTTTTTTTTTTAAACTTATATTTTAAGTTCAGGAGTACAAGTGCAGGTTTGTGACATAGGTAAACTTGTGTCATGGGGGGTTGTTGTACAGATTATCTTATCACCCAGGTATTAAGCATAGTGTCAATTAGTTTTTTCCATGATCCTCTCCCTCCTCCCCCCTCCACCTTCCAATAGGCTGCAGTGTGTGTTGTTCCCCTCTTTGGGTCCATGTGTTCTCATCATTTAGTTCCCACTTAGAAGTGAGAACACGTGTATTTGCTTTTCTGTTTCTGCGTTAGTTTGCTAGGATAATGGCCTCCAGCTCCATCTATGTCCCTAGGATGTGACATTTGAATGGAATTACACCTGTAACCCTCAGCATTAGCAATTATTTCTTCCAGTGGCATCCTCTCCCTAACACTTTTACATGACTGACATCTCTTCTTCAGGTATTAGTCTGAGTGTTACGCAGTTAGAGGGGTCTTCATGATCACACCTCTGTAATGGTAAACTCTCTGTGATGGTGAACGTGGCCATTTTCTATCACAGCTCCCTCTTCTTTCCTTTTTAGAGCAAATCACCTTCTTTATTATTGTAGATACTTTATTATTTAATGTATTCATTCATTTATTGTCTGTTTCCCTCGTTGAATGCAAGCTCCATGAGGGTAGTAAGCTGAGTCTTGTTCACTATTACATTCCTGGTGCCTAGCCTGATGTCTAGCAAAGTAGATGCTGAATAAATATTTATTGACTAAATGAATTGCAATATAGCTACTTAGAATAACCATAATTATTTGTTATTACAAATAATATTGCAATATAATGTTTGCCTGTATATCATCTTGATTATATTGTGAGCCTCTTATAAAAGATTCCTGTTTTATTCATTTTAGATTCTTTTTTACTATGGCAATTCCTTCTGCTCTCTCATAACTAGTATGTATTCAATCAGTTCTTTCTGCATAAATAAATAGAGAAATTATTATTTATTCTTCCTGTATCCATCTACTTTACTTGAAGGAAGATACGGCCATTACAAAGGAGACTTTTTTAAAAGCCTATCAAAAAGTTTAAGGAAAAAAACTAAGTTGTGCTGCTCCAAGTTGAGCAAAAATAATTCTGCCATTTTGCAGAAAGAAAAAAAAAAACAAAGAAAACTTTTGAGATCACTTTCTAGATATAATGTGGATAAAAATTGTGACAAGATGAAATATTCAAGAATGTGACCACTAAACAGAGCCTTGTTGGAAACTGTTTTGATTTTTATCCTTGGACATATTTTGAGAGCTCAGTAGTCTACAAGGTGACCAGAGACGGCATTTCCTCCCTGCCAATGCTTGGTACATTCACTTTGCCTCAAATGTGGCAAACATCTCAGATTTATTCCTTGATGTCTCAATTTTAGCATGAACTCCTGAGGCCCTTTGAGTTACAAGTTGACAAGCATGAAGATTAAGCAATATCTGTCTTAAAAAAGAAAAACATAGACTTCATCATACTAAAACTCTTTTTAATGTTATGCCCTAGCAGGACGTTTTGATGTAGTACCACCCCTTGTCAAAATAATATTGGAGTCCAATTTATGCTTTTCTTTATCATGATTAAGGAAAAATACCATATAGGTTGATGGAGTGATAATTAAACATTTGGCTGGAACTTGTGCCTGTGAGTCAATTCAAAATGAAGAAATATTGAGTGTCTACTATGCACGCAGCCAGAACCAGATATCGCTGGTCCCTCATTGTTTGTACTCTAGCTGGAGACACAGACATTGAAGCAGGGAATTTCTGTGTCATGTGGTAGAAGGAGTCTTAGAAGGAGTATCTCATCCAGATATGATCAGGGAGATCTTTGTACAGCTGCATATCAAATGCCATAAAAGCAATCTTAATCTTGTTTTATTTTTTCCAGAAGAGTCTGTATCTTCAGAATAGCTTATATTTAAGCATTGTCATCACACTTGTTGATTTTTGTTTGTTTAAAATATTTATTCTTGCTTGCATCAATATATCCTATGTCTAATTTATACTGGCACTCACTTAACAAAGCCATCTCTGGGCTCCAGATTATGAGAGTTCTGTGCTGCTGAAAACATATCTGTTAAGACCAGTTTTGTCCTTTAATAACTAAACTTTAGTGTATGAGGACCAAGATTGATCTAATTTAATCTCCAGTGTAATTATGATAGCAAGCATCTGATGCATCACAATTTTTGAACTGGCAAAGTCTGAATTTATGCGATGAATTAAATTTGACATAGACAAACAACTAATGTTCATAGGGCAGATTTTGTAAAGCATAGGTAAACACATAAGAAAAGGGAGGTCACATCTAGTTGATGCCAACTTCTGATATGGCAGGTCTAGAGAAAATATTGGCTATTGGAGATAAAAAAACACTGACTATCAAAATTATGTGGCCCACTAGTATTTAGCATTCACTCTATCGTGGTTCAACAGGGCAATTATAGTAATTTACCATATGTATTGGCTTAGATGTCTTTCTTCACTGCTAGACTGAGAGCTCCTTGCAAATTAGGATCAAGTCTTTGTGTCTTAATGCCTAGTAGAGTAACACAACTTTGGTACATAATTCAGGTTTAATCAACATTATATATTTAATTGGTTGGCTTAACAATTAAAACCATTAAACATTATGCCAATGTGAATAGCTGAGTGAAGACAGCTATCTTTGACTTGTACACTCTTTGTATCCAGAGCACCTAAAACATTTAATATGCTTCTATTGAATGAATGAGTATGGTCACTCATGTATATATGGAAAAGACATGGTCTTTACAGATAAAACTCTATTGACAGAGTGAGCATCCTGTAGCTATCTTCAAGATGCTCAGGGCTGCAGGCAGTACTTACGGAGACTGCTTGATTCATATGTTCATATCTTGGTTAGAGAAGAACGGAGGCCTGGCGTAATGGGTCACACTTGTAATCCCAACAATTTGGGAGGCCAAAGTAGGAGGATCACTTGCGGCCAGGGGTTCAAGAACAGCCTGAGCCACATAGTGAGAACTCCTCTTTCCAAAAAAGGAAAGCAACTCCCCCATTCCCTCAGTTTTAGATATTAGGTGAGCATGGTGGTGCAAAACTATAGTCCCAGCTACTTGGGGGTCTGAGGTGGGAGGATCACTTGAACCTATAAGGTCGAGGTTACAGAGAGCTGTGATCATGCCACTACACTCTAGCCTGGGTGACACAGCGAGGCTCTGTCTCATAACAAAAAGAGAATGAAAGCTTCTTTTCTTTTCTGGGTATTCCCTTTGCTTGCTCACTCTGGTGGTGAGGAATAATCTTTAGTAATAAGCAGTGAAAAGTATATCTCGCATGAGCAGAAGAATAAGAAATAGATTTTTTTCCAGACTCCAAATCAATTTTACTTATTTATTCCAACCATAGTTTACTTATTTATGATGGAATTTTATTTGTATGTCAAGATCTATCCTGCCAGGAATAGAGCTATGTAAGACAGAAAGAAAAAAAAAATCCCAACCACCACAACACTGGCAAAAAAACACATTTTCACAAGTTAGCAATAAAGCAAAATATTTTTCATTCTTGCCTCAAATTTTTGGCACAACCAAGGGACAATTTTCTTGAGTAAAAGGGAAGAGCAAAGAAAATGGCGATATGAGAGTGGACTGATCTTAAACATTGGAAAGGGATGAATATTGCTAGATGCTGCTCAGAGGCCCGATTGCTTGCTTTCTGTATCTGCTTTTTCTTTTTCACTGAAAGGCATACTTTTCTATCCATCAAGTTTTATAGTTTTCTGCCAACTACTTCACTGAAACAAGCTTTCCCTTTAATTTAACACTGCACATATTACTGTACTGTACCCACAAAAACTTATTCTGAGATGGCGCTTATAAAATGCAAGTCTTCAAGACTCAAGATAAACAGAAATATAGTATATGCAATTTGGAACAAAGTAGCTCTCATTTATTTATTAGCAAATACACTGGTGGCATATTCGTTTCACCAGAAGGTCATATTCAATGAATTAAACATCTCCAGGTTCTGACGACCACATAAACTAAGGGTTACTGAGAAAAATAAAATGTCACTGATTTGTCTGGCTCATTGGATCTTCTGTATGGCTTTACCCATTAGCTGGGGCTCTAAAAAGTATTCATCTTCATTTTCCTATCATTGCCAGACCCATGGACTTTGTGGCATTTGCCATAGCACACACAAAAAATGAAGGTTTAAAGGGGATTTAAAAAGAGAGAAAAATTCTTAATCATGCTTTCATAACTTTTGGTGAACAGTTGGTTTAAATTTCCAAATAACTCCTTTCAAAAGGATAATATCAAAGCACATGCAAAAAATAAAAGTCTAAATAAAGCACAATAAATTATTTCACTGCTAAGGTATTAGATTTCAAAGAGAGAAGAGAGTACACATAAGGATATTAGAGTGGACTATATTGGATCTTTGGGAATTGCTGTCAGATATTGATGAAAACAGAGAGACTGTAGGAGATCAGATAAAAGAGAGAAATGATTACATTTGGAAGAACAATGTGAAATACGTGGCCAACAGAGATTTCAAATGTAAGCTAATAGCAATCCACGAAAGAACAAAGTTGGAGCAAGTCCCACATCTCTAACCACATTTACAATCATTCAGCATCTGTAAAAATTTTTATGTAGCATTTTTCCTCATTTCAAAATTTGCAAAATACATATATAATAGGTTTACCATGTCAGTCAGTAATTTTGTCCACAGGGAGTGAAAAGGGTTTGTGTTTTTCGAAAATGAGTTGGGTTTTGGTGATGCTACCCTTTCAGTCTGCCCCAGCCACCTGCAATCACGGCGGCTTCACAGCCCAGAGATACTGTAAACAATGGTGTTCTGTGCATTTCACTATCCACGCTGGTGACAAAACACAGCATCTTAGGCTTTCATCTCCCTTCTTCTGAGTTTCACACCCCCTCAACCTGGAACAGAGTCCATGTTCAAATTGCTTGCTTTCTCCCTTTCCTTACCAAACAATCACCAAAGAGAACGTGATGTGAGAAAGGTGTTCCCAAAACATGTTTTCCTGTCTGATAGGAACACTTTAAGCAGATATTCTAAATGATCAAAGATTACTCAAACTGAAACAAAATTTGGTAAGAAAAATTTAAAAGCCAGCTGAGACAGTAACTGAGAAGTTGAGCTGGGTCAGCCAGTTCTCCACAGTCAAGGTTGTCAGGTATGCCTGGTACTGAAAGACCCCTTTGCAATCTCCTTTTATTAAGGTAACTTGAAGTGGTCACAGCACAGATGTCACTTCATGACATGATGCAAGACTTTCAAATGGCCTCAGTTGTATTCTCTACTTTGTTCCTGTCTATAGTTATCTGTACTTGACTAGGGGAGCAATTAAAAAAAAAAACTGAGAGACAGAGAAAAAAAGATAGTAGATGTCAAAGGCATGCTAGTGGGGAATCCTGAATCAATTAATTAATACCATAGATCCTATCCCTTTTATATCTTAGGATCTATTACAGCAGAGATTTGCTTTCAGGTTGGGGCATGAGCTCCTCAATTAGTAGCTGCTTTCACATTGGAAACCTTTCCTATCTTTGTGGGCAATGTCAATTTAAAAGGAAACTTCTCAGAGCTCCCCAAACTCCATTCTCATTCATGAACTCTAAAGTGGTTTGATTTCACAACTTTATTTGGTGGTGTGTACACAGGGGTTCAGAAAGGTTTTCTACCGAGCTCATTCATCTGACATCTGTAACAGCTCTGTATTTCTATGTATGTGATTCTCTATTCCAGAGGTATATAACAGAACACTATGCCTTGCAGCTGAATTACAAAAAGAATTCAACATATTTGGTATTCCATGGAGAGTTCTCTTAGTGGAGATAGTTCAGGAAGGGGTTTATTTTCTTAATTTGCTTTCTCAGGTATAAAATCTTCCCAATTTCACTGGAAGCAGAAAACATATCTAACAGTAGTCCTGCATTATTAGAGAATTCACATCTGTTGGTACTTTCGAACAAAATCCCTGGGACAGATTTTTGAATTTGTTTCAATCTTCATTACAGTCTACACAATGAACAAAACATATTTCTACACAATGGCAAATCCTAAGTGGAAATATTATTGTTTAATTTGGGAAAAATGATTTTTTCAAGTAAAGCTATCCACTTGGTATTGTGAGGGGAAAAAAATGGTACTAGAGAGAATTAATTTCTTCCTCATAACAAGTTACATTTTCATCTGAAATGATTTAGGTGGCATAATGGTAAAGATATGAGCAAAATAATTTTTAGTTACAATTTCTTGCAGTTCTATAATGGCTTGATGTCACAGCTCATTGGGTGTTTTTCTTCCCCATGTCTTTCATCATATTTTAGTTTCTAAGGAATGTAATAAATTTAGCATTGTAGTTAAATGAAGATGCTCTGAAGTTAGACAGCCTGGGTTTCAGTCCTGAGTAATCCCTTGGCAACTTGTCTGAACTTAGCAAGTCACTCGACTTTCTTGAGCCTCAGTTTACTCATCTATAAAATTGTGACAATATTTCTGGCATAAAATCAATGCAAAATGGAAATAATACACCCAAAGTGTTTTGCTCACTGCCAGTGATAGGGTAATTGCATTATATTTATGGTTATATTGTCAACTTTTTAAATGTTTTTATAATAAGAGAGTGATTTTTCTGCTGCCTTTAGTAATCATGCTAAGAAAACCTATAAAACTTTGTAAAATGTGGACACCCCTTTCTTCTTCCCCTCAGGACAAGACCCTTAGCTTTCCAGCACATGGTTACTGCTCATAAACTCTTCAAATCTAAGTTTATTATCATGAAACTATTATTGTTATAAGTCAAATTCCAAAGAAAAACAATGTCAGTAGATTTCACTAAATATATTATCAAACAATATAAAACATAGGCCTAACCAAACAAGTGTCCTCAGTCATGAAGAAATGCCTGTAGGTTGACCCGTAAAGTTAATTTCATATCACTGACTCCTCTAAGAAAAATAAGAATAGAGAAACAGCATCCCTGCTGCTTACTTTTGATGAACCTCATGGGATGGAGATGTTTTCAGCTGTAAGAGGTTTTTCAAGTGGGTGTTTCTAGTTGGTTTCTTATGATTAAATTGTATGGTTTTATTCACTTTGAGGATGTGATAGATGAAAATATTCAGCTTTCATAAGCTCATAGGTATCAGTTATCTATTGCTATGAAAAAAAATACCCCAAAACCTAATGACTTAAAGTAGTAACCATTTTATTTGCTCATATTTGGGGCTGGGCTCAGCTGGGAAGTTCTTCTGCTTATATCATGTAGGGTCACTTCTAAAGCTGCAGTTAGCAGTTATCCAGTGGCTAAATTGGGGCTTTATGGGCTAACTTGGCTTCAAAGATGTCTCTAGAGTTGTGGTCACCATCAGCTGGGCCACATGTCTCCAACAGAATAGTCTGGATGGGTAGCCAGTTTCCAAAGAGTGCAGAAGCGAAAGCCGCAAGGCCTCTTGAGACTTGGGATCACATCCCATCACTTCTGCTGCATTCTATTGGTCAATGAAAGTCAGCTGGATAAGCCCAGGGGTAATGCATACTTAGAGGAGAATTATAGTAGCTATGTTGCAAATAATCTACCATACCACATAAAAACTTTATAAAAATAAATCATGTCATGTATAATTTCTACTTACCATCCTGATTCTTTTAGATGACTTTCTCTTTTAAACTATATACTGTATGACAGGTGCTAGGGATACAAAAGAAAAAAGATATAGCTCTTACTCTAGGGGATTTTATATCTGATAGGAAAGATAAAAAATAAATAGACTTCCTAGATGGTTAGTGGCTCAATGACCATGTGATGTGGTTAGTTGTGTTCAGCTGAACTGCTGAATCTGGTGAGGCATTCCAGAAATGTGTGTCATTCATCACAAAATGGACTGAGCAAGAAAGTTTATGTGTGTTGTTTGTAAACTCAACCCCATTGCAACAAAATAATAGAATCAAGTAAGTGAAGATACATTTCTTGCTGAAATTGGATCAGTGACAATGTCATCACACTTGAATGACAGCACAGTTTTTAGGTCCCTTTTTAGAGGCAGATTGGGGTAGTAGTTAAGAGCTTGGCTGTCTAAAAAATAGCCTAGTGTCTCAGTATCCTAACTGTAAAATAAAGGCTTTATAATCTAACTCACTTACTTATACTTTAGAACAGAGAACAAAATGCAAAATATGTAAAAATCATCTTCAGTCATAAAAGCATTATTTTATAACTAATGAAAAATATAAACCCTCTTCAGAAATGTTTGAGTGAAGATTCAGAATTTGAATGTACTCAGGTACCCAGAATTTCTCTCTTTTCCCTCCTAACATTCAATAATCTTGAACAAACAAATGAGAAGATTGTAGAGATAGCATACTGATTCAAATTAGGAATCCAGTTTTCTCTTCCTGAAACTTGATTCACTGAACACAATACGAGGAAAAGAGTGTGTATTTGTTATGTATGTATTTACTACTGATGATAGCAAATGACTCTTGATTTTCTTTCTTTCTGATAGAAACTCTGTTTTCTTAGAGTGGACATTTTTTAAATTCCTAACTCTCCAAGAGGTATTGAGCATGGAAGAAAGATACCCATTTGATGTGCCCTACGGTGCAGCTCTGTCAATCCAGAGATAGGCACAAAAATTTGTGACATCAGAATAAAGGTAATATTTCAGTATTTTCAGCAAAGATATGCCAACAGCCTTGTATTTAGGTACATATTTCCAATTTAAGAAGTTAGTTTTTATCTATTGAAAAGTTATGATGTAGCACCAACTAAATAATGAAACACCTCTCTTCATTTATGGACACTACCAGTCGATGCCAGAAAATTCTTGTAGCTCACAATGCCTGACTCTAGGTTGTGATTTTTGGACTTTAGTTGGTTATGTCATCACTTGAGCATTATTTAAATATGTTTCTCCTTTTAATTCAATTTCCTGTTTTGTTTTCTCAAAACCATAAATCATCTCTTAAGAAATTTTACAAAATGCATATTGTTTTCCCATGAGACCTGTGATGCTCCTCAGCTGGGCATCGCCTGCCAAAGGACATGTTTTTTGAAAAGTTTTCCTTTTATTGGTTTTGCATAACAGTTGCAACAATTCTCAAGTAATGAAAAAAGAATGAAGAATGCATGTCCTTTCCAGTACATAGCCACAATGTTAATGTTAAGGCGAAGCAAAACAAAACAAAACAAAAACCCACCCTAAAAGTGGTCTTGGACACCAAGCCCTCCTCTCAGCTCCCTTGTTTGGATTCAAGATGTTTCCTATCTTTTTCTCCTCTTTTTCAAAATAAACTATTTATGCTCAAAGAAAATCTGTCATCTAGGACATCTGTGATAATGTTCTTGTGGTCTGGGTTGGACCCTTGCTTCACTACCAACTAGTATAAAATTAATGGGGGACACGACTTAACCTTTCTGGGCTTATATTTGTCTCATTCGTAAACTAGGAATAATGGAGTTTACTTCACTATATTGTTTTGAAGATTAAGTAAGAGAAGGCATATAACAGTGCCTCACACACTGTGAATTGAAGTTACATATATTTATATATCTATTGTCTAATTAAGAATAAAAACACCATTCTCTGCCCCCATTGCATAGTTAATAGGCAATGTATATGAATAAAACTGAATCTTAACTCATTTTGGTATCTACTGTGGCACGTAAGAGACACTAATTATTGTCTGCAGAATTTTTTACTGTCAACACATGTAACTGTACATAGCAGCCTATTGTGTAAGTCAGTAAACTACAGCCTGTGGGCCAAATTTGGACTACTGTCTATTTTTATAAGTAAAGTTTTATTATGACAGAGCCACGCCCTTTTATTTAAGCATTGTTTATGCTGTTTTTGTGCTACAATGAAGAGTTAAGTATTTTCAACAGAGACCCTTTTATTGCCCACAAGGCCAAAAATAGTTACTATCTGGTCTTGGCCCTTTACAGAAAAATTTGCCATCCTTTGACCTACAAAATTGAGTTACCTATTTACTCTTGCCTCAGGACGGGGTTTCCTGAAGAACTCCTTAGTTCAGATGTTATGGACTTCTTTGAGGAGTATGTTTTAACGTGATTGCTCCATTTTCCCCCAGACGATATTGGTGCACTGCTTTTTTTAAAAAAAAGAAGAAAAAGAAACTGATTTCATTAAAAATGAAAAAGAATGGGTGCTTATGAGGTACAGAGACACGTTGCTAGCCACAGTGGGAACTTTGAAAAGATCAGCAAAGGATACTATAATGGAGGCGATGAACCAGGGGCTCTGGTCTCAGCCCCTCCACTCTGACTTTCAGTATACTGGCAGCAGTGTTGTCACCACAAGCTGATGAATGAATACTACAGCTTTTGTTTTCATCTCCAGCCTTTCCCTGGGTCTGTGTGTCTACTTTAGCCTCATGAATAATGCTACCACTTACAGATACTGGACAACAATATGACAAAAACAGACTGATTCATGGAAACATGGATTAGAGACTAGTTCCATTATTCATTCGACACCATGGCTAACACCCTTGCTTTTGCAGAATAGTATATACATGTGCCCCTAATTCTCCACGGTCACACTCTAGGTGCTGTAGCACATTGCGCAGCTGCAATTTGCTGACCCTAAGGGGAACTAAAGTAATTAATAACTGACTTGGGGTCCTCTTTTCTCTATCTGGCAGCTACTCACACTGTACTTACTGCACAAAAGAGGCCAAATTGGCATGGCTTTTGACTATCTCTGCAAAATCCATTTGGATCCATTTCTACAACTGTGATCTACTATCAACCTGGGGGGCAAAGGAGAAATCCGCCCCAGGAGCGTGGAAACCACTATACTTAAAACTATATCCTTTGCTTATTTATTTCAAGTAAAAGGCCACACAGACACAGAAAATTAGAAGGCTCATGAAATAAGATTTAAGTTCCATTCTGGTTACAGGGTCCTCCCTGATGTTCAATCCTAGAGGCTATACCTCCCACTCTTGAAGAATTTCCAAACCTTCCAGGCCCAGGAGAGTTTTCCATGTTGAAAGATTGCAGGATGGGACCCCATAACAATCCCCCAAAAGTTCAGGCTGAAATTACATGCAGGCCAAGTCTGTATGGTGCAGCCCTCTGTAATTGTTGGGTCTCTTCCAGAAGGCTCTCAACACATGGGACTCCGATGAAGTTCAGCATGTGGAAAGGGCTGAAGCTTGAAGCCTGTGTATTTGTAATGGAAACACAGCAGTGACCCCATGATCCAGGTCTGTATCTGTGCTGCCATAAAATGTGTTTCTCCAAACAGAGCAGCAGGAGTGCCAGTGAGGGGTGGGAGCAGGGAGGTTCTGGAAAGACTCCCTCAGGTAGGGAGGTAGCAGGGCCTCCTAATAAAAAACCATGCACTTAGGGAGTGCTATGTAGTTTGCAAAGCACTCTCACATTTAAGATTCTCAGGATAAGCCTCTGAAGTGGGTAAGACAAGCATTCTTTTCCTTCTTCAACACGTGAAGCAACTGAAACAGAAAAGCCAGATGACTTTCTCAAGGTTTATTAGAGACTTTGCCAGAATCAGAGCTAACATCCTTTGACACCCAGCTCAATATTGATCTATGTTCCTATGTGACTACCTAAACTGGGATAAATATTCTAACACACTATTAAAAATGAGTAGCTATCATTAGAACAGAGAATTTATCATGAATCAGGTTCGCCTCTGATATGGTTAGGCTTTGTGTGTTCACCCAAATCTCATCTTGAATGGCAATTCCCATAATCCCCAGTTGTTGAAGGAAAAACCTAGTGGGAGGTGATTGGATCATGGGGGCGATATCCCCCATGCTGTTCTTGGGATAGTGAGTGAGTTCTCATGAGATCTGATGGTTGTATAAGTGTTTGACACTTTTCCTTTGCTCATTCCTCTTTCTCCTGCTGCCATGTGAAGATGGTGCCTGCTTTCCCTTCCTCCATGATTTTAAGTTTCCTGAGACCTCCCCAGTCATGAGAAACCACGAGTCAATTAAACGTCTTTCCTTTATAAATTACCCGGTCTTGTGTAGTATCTTTATAGCAATGTGAAATTGTACTTACACAGAAAATTGGTACTGAGGTAGTGGGGCACTGCTATAAAGATACTTGAAAATGTGGAAGCAACTTTGGAACTGGGTAATGGGCAGATGTTGCAACAGTTTGGAGGGCTCAGAAGAAGACAGGAAGATGTGGGTAAGTTTGGAACTTCCTAGAGACTTGTTTGAATGGTTTTGACCACAATGCTGATAGTGATGTGGACAATGAAGTTCAGGCTAAGGTGGTATCACATGGAAATAAAGAACTCATTGCAACTGGAGCAAAAGTCCCTCTTGCTATACTTTAGCAAGGAGACTAGTGGCATTTTGCCCCTGCCCTAGAGATCTGTGGAAGTTTAAACTTGAGAAGATGAGCTGAAAATGGAACTTATGTTTATAAGAGAAGCAGAGCATAAACGTTTGGAAAACTTGTATCCTGACAATGTGATAGAAAAGAAAAATCAATTTTCTGGGGAGAAATTCAAGCCAGCTACAGAAATTTGCATAAGTAATGAAGAGCCAAATGTTAATCATCAAGACAATGGGGAAAATGTCTCCAGGGAATGTCAGAGAGCTTGGTGGTAGCCCCTCCCATCACAGGCCCAGAGGCCTAGGAGGACAAATGGTTTTGTGGGCCAGGCCCAAGGATCCCATTGCTATGTACAGCTTCTGGACTTGGTGCCCTGTGTCCTAGCCATGGCTAAAGGGGACAAGGTACAGCTTGCACCATTGCTTCAGAGGGTGCAAGTCCCAAGCTTTGATGATGTCCACATGGCATTGGGCCTGTGGGTACATAGAAGTCAAGAATTGAGGTTTGGGAACCTCTGCCTAGATTTCAAATGTTTGGAAATGCCTGGATGTCCAGACAGAGGTGTGCTACAGGGGCAGAGCCCTCATGGAGAACCTCTGCTAGGGCAGTACAGGAGGGAAATGTGGGGATGGAACCCCCACACAGAGTCCCCACTGGGGCACTGCCTAATGGACCTGTGAGAAGAGGGCCACTATTCTCCAGACCCCAGAATGGTAATCTACTGACAGGTTGCATCATGCACCTGGAAAACCACAGGCACTCAATGCTAGCCTGTGAAGAAGCTGTCCAAGGCTGTGGGAGCCCAGCCATTGCATCAGTGTGCCCCAGATGTGAGACATAGACTCAAAGGAGATCATTTTGGAGTTTGAAGATTTAATGACTACCATGCTGGGTTTTGGACTTATATGAGGCCTATAGCCCCTTTGTTTTGGCCAATGTCTCTCATTTGGAATAAGAGCATTACCCAGTGCTGGTACCCCCATTTTATCTTGCAAGTAACTAGCTTGCTTTTGATTTTACAGGCTCAAAGGAAGAAGGGACTTGCCTTGTCTCAGATAAGACCTTGGACTTGGATTTTGGATTAATGCTGGGATGAATTAAGACTTAGGGGGACTGCAGGGAAGGCATGATTGGTTTTGAAATGTAAAAGGGACATGAGATTTGGGAGGGGCCTGGGGCAGAATGATATGGTTAGCCTTTGTGTTCCCACCCAAATCACATCTTGAATTGTAATCCCTGTAATCCCCAGGTGTTGAAGGAGGAACCTGATTGGTGGTGATTGGATCATGGGGTAAGTTCCCCCCATGCTATTCTTATGATAGTGATTAAGTTCTCAGGAGATCTGACGGTTTTATAAGTGTTTGGCAAGTTCCTCCTTCATTCATTCTTCTTTCTCCTAGTGCCTTGTGAAGAAGGTGACTGCTTCCCTTTTTGCCATGATTGAAAGTTTCCTGAGGCCTCCTCAGCCTTGCAGAACTGTGAGTCAATTAAACTTCTTCCCTCTATAAATTACCCAGTCTCGGATAGTATCTTTATAGCAGTGTGATATTGGACTGATACACCCTTCCCACCCAAACCCAAACCTCAAACAGAAAATAAGTTGGGAGATGCAGATGCATTGCATTGTTTTTAAAACTGAGGATCAGGACCCCCTAATATACCATGACATACTCATGATGACAGAGTGAGAGGAGTACAGATAATACTTGTCATTCTCAAGGATTATATGAATAAATACCTTGAGAACATAAAGCTTCTTTCAGGAAATACAATCTATTATAACTAAATGTTTTAAATGGTCCCTTCAAACCTTGTATGGGAATGATTTCATCTTTACTGATGAGTCTGGAGCAGAGCTAATTAGGCACTGCTAACCAGAAGTTCTGCCATAGCCATCAGTCAGGGTTCAAAAAGCTGTGAGTTGCCTAAGAGGACTCACACACTTCCATTAAGACATCAGTGAATAGGATAAAGTTTACACTAAAAGCGAAGCCCAAGGGAAAGGTTACTTGGTTAGAGGAACAGATGTGGCTCTTCCTGGCACAACACACCTGCAGTCTTTCCATCAGTCATGCAAGAAAGTTCCTTGTGACTGAGTTCATCAAATGTGCAGCATGTCCTACTGCCAGCTCCTCCCACTGCTCCCAGGCAGCCTATACCTCACAGTTGTGCTTGGTGCCTCACCCACCTGTCTCCAATTTCTCTCTGCCCCATCAACCTGCCCCAAAATATTAAAGACAAAATTGTAGTAATGTAGAATATCTTCTTTCCATGAAGATTTACCTTGTGTTTTTGGACTATATGGCCCTAAAAAACAAAGTCTATCCAAATCTCAAGCAAAAGGCATGTGATAGGAGTCAGGCATCAAAGAAATTCATCCCAAATTAATGGACTTCAGTAACCAGACCCTGGTTCCAGCTTAGCTAGATGTTTCTACTAGTCTTAGGAGCACTGCCTCCACAGATACTTGCATTAATTATGGTGCTCCATGCATCTCCCTTAGAAAGCAAAAATATAAACATTTTTAATTGTCTTTCTTTTTGTACATTTTAATAGGAGTAGAGCTCCAATTCATGTAATACTCACTAAAAATAAATGTCAACTCTTTCAGTCTCTCAATATAAAAGCACAGGCAAAAATCACAGGCAAAATAAAACCAAAGTTGTACTACATTCACGAGAAACTTCTGTTTAGTTTTGTTTTGCTTTTAATTACATGTTGAGGAAAAGATGGGCCTAAATGGCACCACTAGTTTTTAATGATAATTTAATTTCTTCAAAGTATCTGTCTTCTATGGAAGAGTATCCCAAATTATTCATCAGAGCCGTGGTTCATCCAGCTCAAGATCCTGGCATAGGAACTTCACGGAGGAATATGGAGGCTGTTCTCCATGATGCCACTTTTCAATTGTATGCCATATATACTAATAAAAGGCATCAAAGACCCTGCCACTCTGTATAATTGTATAGGTTGTGCCGTGCATAAGGGACAGGCTGAAGACTACCTTGAGGCTGAAATCTGTCCTACACTCAGGAATTCACCTGGCACTCACCTGGAAGAAGAGCACTTTTTTTGTTTCGTTAGATCAAACGAGCTGTACGAGCTTGCTGGGGCCTGGCCCACCTCTGAGTAAACTCACCTTTGAGCACAATGAAATCAGGGAGGCTTATAAAACAATCAATAAACTTATTGTGAAGCATTTCCTTTGGGGAAAGGGTTATAGTGACATTGTAAAAGAATCAGAGTTAAAGAGACTTTAGCTAATGATTTAACAAGCAAAGCTTATGAGCTTTACCATTTTTATCATAGATGGCATTAAATGGCCATTACCTTCTGTGTAAGAATAGTAGCTTTTACTTTGTGGTGGCACTGAAAATTATTACTGGATCAATATTTGCAGATTTCCTTCTTCCAAATTTCTCCAAAAAGAAGAGTTGTAGGTTGCTATGTTGTAATTTATGCTTTTTTTGTCATACTGAGTTCTGGCTAACAAAAAGATTCTCCAGGTAGTCAGTGAGTGGCAGAGTGGAAAGTTGACTCTCTGGCACCTAGTCTCAAAGGAACAGGGATAGATCAAATATAGGGGGCTATTTGAATAAGAAAAACTGTGATAGCTACTTTGAGCTATCACTGTGACTATGGAATTTCGGGGAAAGAGAAAACTATTTGGAGTATTTATAGGAAGTTTTTCTCATATTGCGCAGAGTAAAACCCCTGGCTTACACTCTTTTAAACTATAGGAAAAAAATCAACATTATTTTTTAAGACTTTTTTGAAGTAACTCCATGCAAAGAGGAAGTCATGCAGGGTCCCAGTAATAATAAGTAGAGTTATTCTTCTTTAGCATTTGGGACCAAAAAGAAGATCTTCCAGTACTGAATGCTCATCATAATGACATTTGCAGATTAGCAAGCTTGAAATTTTTAAAAATAAAGCCACAACAAATTTGACAAGCATTAGAGAAAGGCTTTCTAAGTATAAAGCAAAAACCATTGAGGAAAACATTCATATATTTGAGAAAAAAATTAAAATTCTCAGTATATTAAAAATACTATAAATAAGAAACCAGGATGCAATATTTGCAACGTACATAGTAGACAAAGAGTTACTATCTGATACATAAAAAAAGTTCTTTTACATCAACAGGAAAAAGAGGAATTCTTTAATTGAAAAATAGGCAAAGAATACAAAGAGGCAAATTACAAAAGGAAAATAAACACAGGGGTTTAAATTCAACTGTACCAGTATCACACAATAAGTTCCATTCTTGGCTATCAAATTGGTGAAGGTTAAAAACTGAAATGAATTCCCTGTGATGGAAGATTATGGGAAAGCAGACACTCTTCTACTCTGCTGGTTCATCAGTATTTCTGTGTAGAGGGTACAACAGTAAATGAGAAAGACAGACCCAGCCCCCATGGAACTCAAGGTCTGTGGGGAAAGCATCACAAACACAGATAGAAATAAAATAGGGTGGATTTTGGGTGTAGCTGTCAGGTAGAACCCACATTCATTACCCAGCTCTTCATCTGAACCCTGTGGTGTAGACATGGGCTAGAAAGGCCAGAATCCAGTCTTTTGGAATGCATGTGGCATACAAGATATGTTTCCATAGTAGGGCTTCTCATTAAAACCATCCCACAGGTGGGGCCAGAATCAGGATGAGAGAATGGAGGAGCACGTTTTCTCTTTCTCAGCATTGAAAATAAAGAAACAAACAAGCGTAAAACTACTCCCACTTCTTGTTAAGAAGACGAAACTGTAAATATTTATAATGTAATATGAAGATTAACCTGATGTGTTGGATGCTTTTAATTCCATGATCTCAAGCCAATTCGTCTCTTTAAAAATGGCCTTCCTGCCATTTAAAGTAGTTTTAAACTGTCTACATCTTAACCCATTTACTCTAATTCTGGACTATATTCTAAAAAGTGATAATTAAAGAGAAGCTCAAAGTTTTATGTTTCTCTCAGTATTGTTTTTAATAGAAAAATAAAAATTAGAATACTTTACAACAATGTGAAAACTATTTAATAAAAGATTACTAGAAATAGTTAATATTTTTGTTTGCTAAGATTTTTCCATGAAGAAAAGTGCTCTGAGCATATTTTACATAAATAGTTTATAAAATGGTATGCTTACTACATCCAAATAGTTTTAAAATATATATAATGATGAGAAAGACCAAATGCATGCATTAAAATGTTAATAGTCATTTCCCTGGGTAGGGAAAATGCAAATATTTTGGCTTATATTTTGAAATGTTCTATACGTTCTAAATTTTCTACAGAAATAATTGGGGAGGAAATGTATAATCCTTTCAAGTTTTACTTTTTTGGAGTTATGCATGTCATTTAATTTCTCAAAATTATGATGTACATAAATGATTATAATTTTTCTTTTTATAACCATGAATCATCAGGAAATCATGGTTAAAGTTTTACTCTTTAATTTTAGTTTCTTGGTAGAAAAGTACAACCTGACTCCAGTGGTATCTGTTATTTTCATTTAGGAAAGATAAAAGAGTACAATTACATCCCAGAACTGTGAGAAACTATCCACATTTCAGTGTTTAAGTGAGTTATTCCCAGGGGTGGTTTTGTGATGCCCCATCCTGTTATTTCCAATGACTATTTCTGATGTTATTTCATATTTCTCAAAGGATTATCACAATCTATGAACCATCTTTTGCTTCACCCACTCTTCAATCTTTCATATGTAATCTGTTGAAAGTTCTCCTTGATGCTTCTTTCCAAACCCATATGGTTATTTTGATTTTTTTGGAACGTTTAAACTACATTTTAAAATTTAATTCTTTTTAATGGCAAATCAAAAGAGAATCAAAAAAGAAAATATGTCCCATAATCCCACAGCCCAGAGAGGATGACTCTAAATCCCATGGTATATCTATGCCTTTTCTCACGCATAAATTTTCACTACACATCACACACACAAACATACATATTTTCACCAAATATGATTATATTACCTATACATTTTTTCTTTTCACTTAGCAATATACAGTGAACATTTTTCCCAGTCACAAAAATGTATCCATAGTATCATTTTGAAGTGTAAAATGTATTCAACTGTGTAATGTTTATCATTTATTTAATTTTCTAATAATAAACATTTTATTTTTCTATTTTTTAAGTGTTTTTAATCATTATTGTCATAAAATGCACTGCAATGAACAATCTTGTAGTTAAATTTGCATGTCATCTAGCTTGAGCTACATTTTTTGTATATATTTTGGATGCTAACAAAGTCATCAAAGTATATTCACAATTCTCTCCTCTACATGTGATGTACAATATAAATCAGTATTTCTTTCTTTTTTAGACAGAGTTTCACTCTTGTTGCCCAGGCAATGACGTGATCTTGGCTCACCACAACCTCTGCCTCCCGGGTTCAAGTGATTCTCCTGCCTTAGCCTCTCAAGTAGCTGAGATTACAGGCATGTGCCACCACGTCCGGCTAATTTTGTATTTTTAGTAGAGACGGGGTTTCTCCATGTTGGCCAGGCTGGTCTCTAACTCCTGACCTCAGGTGATCCACCCGTCTTGGCCTCCCAAAGTGCTGGGATTACAGGCGTGAGCCACTGCACCCGGCCCAGTATTTCTTAAATTTAAAAAATATGTGAATCTCTTTTAAAGAAAATATTTCTGCAAACTTCAATTTGTGTTTAATTTTTGTTTATCAAGTGCCTTCTTAATATTTAGTAACATAAAGTAGGTATAAATTATTAATGCTACAGCTCTATACAACTATAAAACCAAAATGAATTTACAAAATAGGTAAAACTTCAGAGGCAATGCAATTCAAACAAATAGTTATTTAATATGCCACCTGGTGGGTTTTTTTTTGCTAAAAGTGAATTGCTGCTTGTAGAGTGATGGCCAAATTCGCCTTCTACTAGGCAGACATGGAAGACTGTGTGTATCCTGCGATGGCTTTGTTCTCCTCAAGCTTTTTTCAGCTTGAAGTACTGAAAAACATTCTTTCCTACAGATCACCTAAACATTGCTTAGCCTTCATTTTGCTGGTGTTCATCACTTGAGTGCTGGCTGCCACTCACTCCCCAACCTCCATTAACCCAACAAAAAAGTAGCACAACTTAGCTTGGGTGCCAGCATCATCCTAAATATAAATGCAAATGTAGGCACTGAATTCACCAGGTTGTTCTTGGGTCTAAGGAGGTCATATAACCCAGGATATAGTTAATTATTTTTTTAAAAATAGCACAAAAACAAAATGTAAACTTTTAAAGTTTTGTAAGAAACTCCCTGATGTTGTTTGGATCTGTGTCCCCACCCAAATCTCATGTTGAATTGTAATCTTCAATGTTGGCAGTGGGGCCTGGTAGGAGGTAATTGGAACGTGGCGGGTAGATCCTTTATGAATGGTTTAGCACCATTCATTTGGTGCTGTCTTGTGATAGAGTTCTCATGAGATCTGGCTGTTTAAAAGTGTGTGGTGCCTCCCTGCTCTCTCTCTTCCTCCTGCTCCTGCCATGTAAGACGCCTGCTCCCAGTTTGCCTTACACCATTAGTAAAAGCTTGCTGAGGCCTCCCCAGAAGCAGATGCCACCATGCTTCTTGTACAGCCTGCAGAACCATGAGCCAATTAAACCTCTTGTCTTTGTAAATTACCCAGTCTCGGGCATTTCTGTATAGCAGTGTGAGAACAGACTAATACACCCCCTAAACCCCCGTATGCCCTAGTGAAAAAGGTAAAGAAATTGGGTGTCATTGATTCACAGCAGATTCCTTCAACCTTCTTGTGTGGAGGAGAAACTTTTTTTTTTTTGAGTCGGAGTCTCACTCTGTCTCCCAGGCTGGAGTGCAGTGGCACTATCTCTGCTCCCTGCAAGCTCTGCCTCCTGGGTTCAGGCCATTCTCCTGCCTCAGCCTCCCGAGTAGCTGGGACTACAGGCACCCACCACCACGCCTGGCTAATTTTTTGTATTTTTCAGTAGAAACTTTTGACTTTCCTCAAGGAAGAATAAATGTTTAGAGTACCAGAAAGATTTAGAAGGGGATTGATCACAATCTGGAATATGTGAGGTGCTGTGTAACATACATTTACAAACACTGAAAGGCTTAGCCAAATTCTAGAGGCTGTATTTCTTAGCAGTTATTTGAACAACAGGCTTTGGAGCCAATCAGGTTTGGTATATAATCCAGATTCTGTTTCTCATTTATTTTCTTCTTTGGGGTATGTTACTTAAATTCTCCTACCTTCTCCTTTGTATTTGAAACTGTAACCTGAAACTTTCAGGTGTGTTGTAACAATCAAATGAGGTTTTATGTGTAAAGAAACTCTAACACTGCTTAGTACTTGTATAAAGTCTGAACTCCTTGATATGGCCCACAAGTAACTGTCTCTCTGATATCATCTCCTCCCATTCTTTTCGTAACTTATGGTCAAACTCATTCTACTATGAACATTTTGAGCTTCTTCCTGCCTGGAGAACTTTACACCAGCTGCTCCATCTGCCTGAGACATTCTTCTCCCAAAATTCACAAGATATACTCAGTTATCACCCTTCAGTCTCTGCTCAGACATCACTTCTGCCTAAAATAAAATTGTCTCTATCACTCACCCAGAATTCTTCCGCTCCCTAACTCTGCTTTATTTTTCTTTCCTATAGATGTTATTGCTCCCTGAAATTATGCTATCTGTTTATTTGTTGTCTGTCCTTTCTCTGTCTCCCCATTGAATGTTAACTTTTTTGACACTAGGAACATTGTTTTGTTCCCTATCATATCTCCAGTGCCACAACTGTACTTTCCCAAAGTGAACACTCAACATTTGTTAGTTGAAACTTTATCATCCCTGAAACAAAGCTTTGATATCAAGTTGCAAAAAATGTAAGTCTTTCATACAGACAATTATAAAATAAATGAACATCAATTACTAAACTCCTACCACATATTTAGCACTGTGGTAAGAGCTCTAAAGAATGGGAAAAACATATGACAAGAAGTTAAAGCATGGAGCAATTGAGATGATATAAAATAGATGTAGTTTATTACCATACTCAAGACTCTAGACTTTTTCACTTAAATTACTAATAAAAGGAACTGTGGAATATAGAGAACAAATGGAAAGAAGAAAAGCATAAAGAAAACCCCACAACCATGACACCTTGGTATCTTACTTTTATTGTTTTTTTTTTCAAGTGTTTGTATTTATAAGAATAAACAGAAACTTTAACAAGTGCTTCCATAATTTCAGTGGTTTAACTCTCAATAATTCACAGTTGAATGAGGGACTCTGTTCTACACAGTCATTCAGTGACAAAGTTTCCTTATATCTTGAGGCTCTGTCCTCTTCTATATACGTAGATTCCTTTCCATTCAGCCAGTAGGTGAGTAAAGAAAGTGAGGATTGCATGTTCTATATGGGTCAGACATGGAACTGTTGTGTGTCAGTACAGGCTCCAGAATATTCTACTTATTTTGGAACCCAGTCATGTGGCAATACCTAAAGCAAGGAACCTGGAAACTACAATCTTGCTGTGTGACTAAGAAAAGGTTATCATGGATTGACTGAGCAAAGCAGTCTCTACCACAGCACTAAAAAATAGATAGTTGTAATATTATTTAATAATATTATTTAGTAGAAATCATAGATCTGGAGGTACATTCTGACTAATAGAGATGTTTCTGTTACATTGGGAATAATTGCACCAAATCACCAGTTTATTTCAATAATAAATTAATTACAATTGTTTTAGTTTAATTTTTATCCAGGTACCACTATGAAAGCTATTACCATGCTATATACTTTCTTAAAATTCATTTTGGTGATCATATAAAACATTTGTGACTCTGAGGTACCAATTGTTATTATAACTTTTGTGATAATAGTGCATCATAGCTGGCGATAATCTTGTAGGTTAATCTATCATTTTTTATAATATTACTGTCATGGGATCCTTGGGGTGTTGCTTTGCCAACTGGAAACCTCTGTGGCTGGCAGTGCCTTCTGCCTGAGTATTGTTCACACCTGCTGGGCTCCTTCTGCCCACTCAGCCCGGCAGGCTGCACTTGGCTCGTGCTACTGGCCAGGATCCCACACCTGCCAAGGGCCAGCAGGCACAAAGTGGTGAGGGGTGTGTGGGTAAGGCAGTGGAGGGTCCTGCCACTACACACAACCAGGCACACCAGTGGCTGCGATGAGGTTGTCAGCTCCAGGTGCCAGCTCCATTCAAGGCTGTGGCTGGACCCAGAGGTACTGCACGCAGCTTCTGCTGTGGAAACCTGCATCTGAATGAGGGGAATGCAGTGGCGCCTGGAAACTTGGAGATGCCAGGAACCACAAAGCCCCAAAGAGGGTGTCACAACTCTGGCTTGGAGAGCCCCTAAGGTCTGGGCTCCCCAAAGGGCTACAGCTCTTCTCTTCTTTCCTTATCATCCGTAGCCTGTCCCACATCCAGGAAGAATAAGTTCTGCAGATAACTGGAGGGTGAGCAAGGCAGAGAGGAGCTTCACTGAGGAACAGAACAGCTCTCAGGAGACCTGAAGTGGGTAGCTCCTTTCCACAGGCAGGTTGTCCCAAAGAGTGTCCAGCTCTCAGTGGAGAGGAGACCTCTAGTCAGTAGCTTCTAGCAGCTTTCCACAGGCAGTTGGTCCTGATGAGTCAAGGAAACCCAAAGTAGGTAGCTCCTTCTCGCAGCTGGTAGTCCTGATCTCTGTCCAAGTCTGGCTAAGTCTAGGGTTTTTACGGGCTCAGAAGGGAGGAAGTGCATGCTGATTGGTTCCTGGGCAGCCATGGGCAGCCCGGAAAAAGCACCGTAAGTTCTCACTCCAGTCCATGAAACTGGCAGTCCGGCCACCTGGCTTCAGGCTGTCCCTGGCTTGAAGGTGGGGCTTGACTAGGGACTTGCCCCTTTCCGCCTAGGAGCCTGCCTGCCTCCTGTTGCCATCAACCTGCCATCCATGAAGCACATGGCACCCAGGCTGTTTGTGCTGAAGGGCACCTGAAGGCCTACGCCGAGCTGCCCTCAGCACCCCCTCAGCCTCCCTCCCATGCTTATCAGTGCCCAAAGTCCAGAGGGGTCCCAGGTGGAAGGGGGCTGGCATGTCAGCACTGCCCTAAGCACAGATACACCTGGTCAGATGATGACAGCCCTGGACTGGCCTCAATTTTGCTCCAAAATTGGAGTGGGTGCCAGGAGCAGGGAGAAGTCAGACAGCGGAAGCAGGCATTATTGAGCCTACAGGGAATGGGGGGCTTTCTGGGTCCCTGGGAGTACACAGATGCCTGGTCTGCAGCTGCAGCTGGGAGAGCAGGGTTCCCGCCCCACCAACTCAGTAATGTTGTCTCTGGCCTGCCAGCTCCACTGAGTATGCAGCCCTGGCCCACACCTCCCCTGCTGCAGTTGGTGTCCCCGTAGCGGCTTCTTCTGATGGACCACCTGCCGTCATGACTCATCCTATTTTGAGCATTTATTTTCATTCACAGCACAGTTAAGGTGAACTACTATTAGGACTTTTTTTTCAAAATGTTTATAACATGTTTTCTGAACCGTTGCCTATCTGATGTTAGTTTTCTACTGCTTTCACATAGGAAAAACTAATTTGTGAATAAAATACTTATATCTCAACATTTCTCCTTGAAAAAGTATAACTATGGCAGAAAAATGAAAATCCAGCCTGTTTTTTGTTTCTTCTTGCTGTCTTATATTTTTACCCAAATAACATGCAAATTCTTTTTTATTAGTATTGCCAAGAATTTGCTGAGGTTTTCCAATTGCATAAGCAAACATTTTTCAGCTCCACGAAATTTTCTGTAATTATGTTACTTCTTCTCTTCCTGTTATTTTGATTTCTTGTCCAGAATAAAAAACCCAGAATCCTTATATTAGATGTGTGTTTCTGTCCTCCACATCTTTCATATTTTCTTTCATCACTTTCATCTATTTGTTTTATTTTATATTCTTGGAAAACCTCTCAAGTTGATTTAATTCCTGTTTTCATGAAACTATGGGAAATAAAGTCACGAAAGGGGCAATGAAAATACAATGGAATGGAAATTAATAGAACTACATATAATATTTTGTGAAACCAGAATTGCAAGAATATTTCATTCTTCCTGAAGTATACATTTGGGAAGACATCAGGCAGGAGGTACACATGGCATAGCTCTGGAAAGACAAGTATGTTTCCATCAGTTGAACAAGTCAGCAAATGTTATTTTAGGGAGAAAAAAGAACATATTTAAGGGCATCATGTGTCATTACAAAATGTGCTGTTTTCAGGGGCCAGAGAGATATTTCGGGGGGCTGAATCTTAAACTCTTATGAGAGGAGTAGTGGTAGGAAGCTGATGTGGTTTGAGGCCAGATGGTGACCCTTGTGATATACAGGTGGGTTAGAGTAAGGCAGTGGATAAAAGGAACAGAGGAGAGAAGGAAGCCTCTACCATTCTAGCTTGGAAGAATGGCTAGATTATTTTTACATTTATTAAGAGAAATAAAGATAGAGGAGCATATTTACTAGAAGATGACTAGCACAATTTAAAAATATGAGGTTTGAATGTCTAAAAGGTTTTTGGATCACACTGTCAGAATGTGTTTAGAACTATGAGCCTTGAAGTAAGAAGAGATATTAGGATTCCGTGGAGATTTGAAAGGATATAAAGGAGTTACATCTCAGTGTTTGAGATTTCCCAGAGTAAGTATCTACAATGGAAAAAGAACTGGTATTGGACCACTTGGGAATACCTCTCTTTAATTTTCAAAAAAGAAAATATAATGAATGAGAAAGTGGTCAGTGGTGCCAAATTATTCAGAGTGATCCAATAAGATGAAGAATTTAAAATGCCATTTTCCTGACTTGAAAATTAGAGGTGATTGAGACCAGGATGAGATTAGCTGCAGCCGAGTGATGTTTGGGGAAGCCAGAAGCCAGAGTGCATTTGACAGAGCAGTGAAGGCAAGGTGACAAAGGTGAGGCAATGAAGGTCTTGCTTAGCAATAATGAAGCCCATTGCATCTTTCCTGATTTACAACTACAAACATTTAGCATTTTTACTGTCACCAAAGTGTTTGCATAAGGGCAACTTTGCTGCCCATGAGGGAATTAGGCTGCCAATTTCCTCCTGCCTGAATATCATGTTATAAATCAAGGTATAATTAGAGAAGAGAAGCACAAAGGTATGCATTACTCTGGAGTGCCTGAAATTTTGGAAAAGCATCAACAAAAACACTTTTGCAAATTACTGTGTGTAAGAATGGACTAATACTGTAGTAGGTCACAATGTCTCCCTAGGGTCATGGCCCCCACAGACCATTCTGTCACCTTCACTCTGCTTCCATATTTCCATTTTCACTCCCATCACTTTGCTCAATCTCAGTCCCCCGCCCAGACTCTGCTACATTTGTTACAGCACTCAGCAGAGTTCAGAGTTCCTTAAGTGCTGTGGATCTAGCAGGGATGTAGAGATACCAACATGTATCAAGCTATAAAACCTTTTTTTTTTTTAAAATCTCTTCTCTTCCCTCAGTTCTCTATTCTCCAATAAAACCTAGAGATTTATTACATTTTGTCAGCATGAGAAACTTTCTCTATTAATCCCTACTTTTAGTTGCCAGGATATCTGAATCTCAAGAATACCAGTGTTCTCTGTATCATACCTGCACCTCCCAGGAATTATAATCCACAGCTCGGACAAACTGTTTTATAAGGAGATCATTTGCATCAACTTATATCTATGTAACTTTTAACTACTTTTAAGGCTCACAACAATGTAATGCATGCTTATTAAGAAAATTCAAAAAATACAGAAAGAACATGATGAAAAAATTCTACAGTAATTCTACAAAACAGAAAACTGTAATATTTTTATTTTGGTGTGAGGCTTTCAAATTGACTTTTAATTTTCAAACATTACACAGAAAGAAAAATATACATACACTTTTAGCTAGCTTTTTAAAACTGAAAAGGGTATGTCTGGATCAAGGATCAATAATACAAAAAGTTATATACTGAAAGTAAATCTATCTCCCTTGCCTCACAACCTTAATCCTGTTTCCCAGGAGCAACCCATGTTAGCATTTAATTCTGTACCCTTCCAAACGTTCACTGGCATGTAAAAGTATGCAAATTGTAGAAATAAATTCACTTTAAATAAGCTTAATGTACTGCACATACTGATTTATCCTGCCTTTTTAACTTAATTTTTAATTTTCTCTTAAATATTTTCAGATAAAATTACTTTTATTAATTACATGTTATTTATTCAAGTGAGAAGTTGCAATATTTGGTTTTATTTTCCTGCATTACTTTGCTTAGGAAAATGGCCTCCAGCTCCATCCTTGTTGCTGCAAATGATGTCATCTCATTTTTTCATGGCTGCATAGTATTCCATGATGTATATGCACCACATTTTCTTTATCCAGTCCACCACTGACAGGCACCTAGGTTGATTCCATGTCTTTGCTATTCTGGAAAGTGCTGTGATGAACATACGCTTGCATGTGTCTCTATGGTAGAACAATTTATATTCCTTTGGGTATATACCCAGCAATGGGATTGCTGGGTCAAATGGTAGTTCTGTTTTAAGTTCTTTGAGAAATTGCCAAACTGCTTTCCACAAGTGCTAAACTAATTTACATTCCCAACAGCAGTCTATGAGTCCCCTTTTCTCCACAGCATTTGTTGCCAGCATTTGTTAATTTTGGCTTTTTAGTAATAGCCATTTGGCTGGTGTGAGATGGAATCTGATTGTGATTTTGATATGTATTTCTCTAAAGTTTAGTGATGTTGAGCATTTGTTCATATGCTTGTTGGTCACATGCTTTTGCAAAATCTGTTCATGTTTTTTGCCTACTTTTAAATGGTTTTTTTTCTTATAAATTTGTTTAAGCTCCTTATACATTCTGGGATTTTTTTTTTTTTTGCTTATACATTTGTTTAAGCTCCTTATGAATTCTGGATATTAAACTTTATTCTGTTGGCTTTGGGGTTGGCTTGCTTTTGTTTCTTTAGTTCCCCTAGTTCAAATGTTAGGTTGTTAATTTTTTATTTTTTTAACTTTTTGGTTAGTGGACATTTACTGCTATAAACTTCCCTCTTAACACTACTTTAGCTGTGTCCCAAAGATTCTGATATATTTTTCTTCATTCTCACTAGTTTCCAAGAAGTTCTTGATTTCTGCCTTAATTTCATTATCTACCCAGAAATCATTCAGGAACAGGTTGTTTAATTTCCCTGTAATTTTACGGTTTTGAGTGATTTTCTTAACATTGATTTCTATTTTTATTGCTCTGTGGTCCAAAAATGTGGTTGGTATGGTTTCAGTTTTTTTTTTTTTAATTTACTGAGGATGGTTTTATGACAACTGGGTGGTAAATTTTAGAGTACATGCCATATGCAGATGAGAAGAATGTATAGTATGTTGTTTTGGGGTTGAGAGTTTTGTAAATGTGTAATAAGTCCATTTGGCCAAGTGATGAGTTCAGGCACAGAATATCTTTGTTAGTTCTCTGCCTTGACGATCTAATGCTGTCAGTTGGGTGTTGAATACTCCCACTATTATTATGTAGTTATCTAAGTCTCTTCTTAGGTCTTTAAGAACTTGCTTTATGAATGTGGGTGCTCCTATATGGGATATATATATATATATATCATTTTAAGGAATATATATATATTATCATTTTAAGAAAGAACCATGATATATTATATATAAAAAATATAGCATATATATTATATATCCATATATATGATATATATATCCCATATATATCTATATAGATATATATTATATATTTATATTTTATATTATATATCATATATTATATAATATATATCTATTATATGTGATCTATAATATATCTATATATTCTATATGATCTATATATTATATATCTTATATATTATATATAAGATATATCAGATATGATATATAAGATATATATTATGTATATTCTATATCAGATATATAATATATATTCTATATAAATAATATAGAATATATTTATAATTAATTATATTAATATAATATAATTAATATATATTATATATTAATTATATTAATATAATATAATTAATAATATATTATATATAAATTATATTATATATATTAATTATATTATATAAGATACATATATTATGTACTATATACATAATACATATGGTATATTATATATTTTATATATCTTATAGATTATATATAATCTATATATCTTATATATTATATACTATATATAATCATATATAATATATAATATATATGATACATATCATATATATAAGATCATATATAATATATAATATATATAATATATATAAGATCATATGTATATCATAGTTAGGTCTTCTTGTTGAATTGAGCCCTTATTATTATATAATGGCCTTCTTTGTCTTTTTATGTTTATTGTTTTAAAGTTTGTTTTGCCTGAAATTAGAATAGCAGCTCCAGCTTTTTCTATTTTCCATTTCCTTGGTATATTTTTCTCCATCTCTTTCTTTGAGCTTATGCGTGTCACTGCATGTGAGATGGGTCTCCTAAAGACAACATACCATTGGATTTTGCTTCTTTATCCAACTTGCCACACTGTGCCTTTTAACTGGGGCTAGCCCATTTACATTCAAGGTTTGTATTGATATATGAAGACTAGATTCTGTCATTGTGTTATTATTAATAGCTGGTTATTATGCAGACCCGTTTGTGTGGTTGCTCTATAGTTACACTGGTTTCTGTATTTAAGTGTTTTATTGTAGTGCTTAGTAATGGTCTTTCCTTTCTATATTTAGTACTTCCTTTAGTACTTCCTTCAGGATGTCTTTTAAGGCAGATCTAGTGGTAATAACTTTCCTTAGCATTTGCTTGCCCGAAAGGGGTCTTATTGTTGCTTCACTTATGAAGCTTAGTTTCAATGAATATGAAATTATTTGTTGGAAATTATTTTATTTAAGATACTAATTAAGAATGCTAAATATAGGCCCCCAATCTCTTCTGGCTTGTAGGGTTTCTGCTGACAGATCTGCTGTTAGCCTGATGGGGTTACCTTTGTAGGTGACCTGCCCCTTCTCTTTAGCTGCCTTTAACATTTTTTATTTCATTTTGACCTTGGAGGATCTGATGACTATGTGTCTTGGAGATGATCTTCTTGTGAAGAGTTTTTCAGGGGTTCTCTGCATTTCCTGAATTTGAATGTTGGCCTTTCTAGTGAGATGAGGGAAATTTTCATGGATGATATCTTAAAATATGTTTTCCAAGTTGCTTGCTTTCTCTCCCTCTCTTTCAGGGACACTAATGAGTCATAGATGTGGTCTCTTTACATAATCCCATGTTTCTCAGAGATTTTTTTCCCTTTTCTTTACTGTTTTTTCTTTATTTTTGCCTGAGTGAGTTATTTTTGAGATCCAGTGTTTGTTCTCTCAGATTCTTTCCTCAGCTTGGTCAATTCTGCTATCAATTCTTTGATTGTATTCTGAAATCCTTGGAGTAAGTTTTTCAGCTCTATCAGATCAGGTTGGTTCTTTTTTAAAATGATAATTTTGTCTTTCATGTACTGTATAATTTTATTTTTATTCCTTAGAATCCTTGTATTGGGTTTCAACTTTCTCCTGAATCTCGATGATCTTCATTCCTATTCATATTTCGAATTCTGTTTCAGTCCTTTCAGCCTCTTTAGCCTGGTAAAGAACCATTGCTGAGAAACTAGTGCAGTTGTTAAAGGTAAGAAGACACTCTGGCATTTTGAGTTGCCAGAGTTCTTGTGCTGGTTCTTTCTCATCTTTGTGGGCTGATGTTCTTTTATTTTTTGAAGTTGTTGTCCTCTGAATGGGTTCTTTTTTTTTTTTTTTAACCTCTTTTATGTCCTTGGGGGTTTGACTGTGGTGTAAGGTGAGCTGGTTGACTGGATTTGTTTCTGGAATGGTTTAGGGGGCCAAGCCCCAGCTCAGGATTCCTGGGCTGCATCCTCTAACTCTGGGGAGCTGGTATCGGGCACCTGGCTTTGTTCTCTGTCCCCTCGAGGTTAGGGATCTACTGTACTGTAGAGGCTGAGGTGTTCCCAGACCACTGGTCACAACATTCTGATGGGTGGTGCCAGCCAAAGTGCTTCATTGAGTGATGGTAGTGGGATCTGTGATCATTTGCAAGTACCACCAACAGCAGCAGCATGGCAGGGTGTACCTTTGTTGACTGAGGTGTGGCACTGGCAGGCACATGGGTGCTGGCCTCCATCAGGGTGTTTGCAGTGGCGGTGGTGACAGTGACATGAGAGAGGGGTGTGGGGCTTCTGGCATCCATGGGTGTGTTTGCACCAGCAGTGGTGGTGGCACGGGGGCAGAGCACTGGCAGGTGTGGGGCTGGCACCCTCCATGCATGTGTTCAGGCCAGTCAGCCACTGTTTTTGACACTTGGGATACTGCCCTGAACAAGCAGAAGAAAGTTTCTTCCTCTGTAACAGGAATCCCTAGTTGATCATTTTGGGCTGTTTCCAACTTTACACATTGTAACTATGAATCTTTCCTGTGCCTATAATTATTTCTTAGTTATATATTCCTAGAAATGCTTGTATATTATCAAACAGTACAAACATTTTTCAGGCTTTTGGACAAATATGCCAAATTACCTTCCAAAAGGTTTACATTTATATCACACACCACAAATGAACAGCATGACTATTTCAACAGCCCCTGACAAACGATATCCTCCTTTCTCCTTCCATTAAGATAATAAAATCAATCCTTGACTAAGCTACCAAAATAAGAGTAGACAGGTTTAATTCAGATATGTAACCAAAAATAAGCTCTTGTTTTCAGCCTCAGTACATTTATATTTAATGTAAGAAATTTAAATATACCCTTAATCATTATTTCTTAACAGTATATCTAAAAACTTTAGATAGTCCTTTATACAAAGATTTCATTTAAAAACAGTGCAACTACAGTAATAATAATAAGAAGAAAACAAAATTTCTTGGGCAAAATTAGGTCATTCCCATATTTTGGGGAAACTAGAAACCTGGCTGCCTTATACAAGCAGTGATTCATTAATACTAATTGGTGCTTTTTTTTTCCATGCAAGAGAGAAAACTGTTCTAGATCCTAATCATTCCTTATTTCAGTAACAGCAGGCTGTATTTAATCTGCTACTCAACTCTTCAGTTACAGAATCAGCTGACCTATAATTAAAAGACATTTAAGTCTTAGAGGGAAAGAAAAACAAATCTTAATGACAAACAGATAGCAGAAATTCCCAACCATGCTTCCCTCACCTTGGGTCCTCCTACTTCTGCAATCCTGCTGTCAGCTTCACTCAGTTCTTTTCGGGGAAATGGAAAAACTGCTCCTTCATCACTCTAAAATTAAAGAATAAGAATGAGCATGTGACATTCACAATTACACGAATGTCTAAATATGTTAGGATGGAGTTATAATTTTCTCTTTATATTTAATATTAATTGTGTCTTTGAATATAAAATTAATACATATTTATGTGAGAATTTTGAAAAATATAAAATATGTAAGAAGAAGTAAAAAGCCTTGCTGCAGAGAGGTATACACTATTAATAGTATACTGTGTTTTCTTTCACTCTTTTTGCTATATTTATATCTTTTTTTTTTTTTGAGATGGAGTTTTGCTCTTGTTTGC
This sequence comes from Nomascus leucogenys, assembly GCF_006542625.1. Lineage (NCBI taxonomy): Eukaryota > Metazoa > Chordata > Mammalia > Primates > Hylobatidae > Nomascus > Nomascus leucogenys. Next base: position 28,219,942 of record NC_044385.1, on the reverse strand, counting down.
CCAGGCTGGAGTGCAATGGCGTGATCTCGGCTCACCACAACCTCTGCCTCCCTGGTTCAAGCAATTCTCCTGCCTCAGTCTCCCGAGTAGCTGGGATTACAGGTATGCGCCACCACTCCCAGCTAATTTTGTATTTTTAGTAGAGACGGGGTTTCTCCATGTTGGTCAGGGTGGTCTCGAACTCCCGACCTCAGGTGATCCGCCCGCCTCTGCCTCCCAAAGTGCTGGGATTACAGGTGTGAGCCACCATGCCTGGCCCATACTTTTGTATTAAACATACACATACAATTTTGTTAATGGTTAGAAAATTAAGGCAAGATTGTGAGTTGAAAAGCACGCAGGTTCTACAGTTGGACTGCGTGGGGAAAAATTCTGATTCTGTCTCTTTTTACGTGTGTGTCTTTGGGCCAGTCACTTAACCTCTCTGAGCTTCAGTTTCCTCACCTGTAAACTGGTAATAAAAATAGCACATATCACATGAGGATATTTTACAGAATGAATAAGATAAATATCTGTCATGTAATAAACAGTCAGCAAGTGTCAGCTACAGTAAAGCTTTTTAATTTGATTTTTTTCCAATTGAACACAAATCACCGTCATTGTCTCTGTAACTAAAAAATGCTAAGAACATCACTTTAAATAGGTCTATAATATCCTATTACATGGGTGTTCTGTGTTGAAAATTTCCCTTATTGGACATTTTAGATAGTTTTCATTTTTTCACTTCTATAAATAGTATTGTTGTGAACCTCCAATGATTATCATCTCTGATTATAAGGGGACTTATTATATTTTGAAATACTGAATTAAAAGGATTAAACTTTTAAAGCTCCTTGACACATATTTCTCAAGTGACTTTCAAAAGTAAGTTCTCCTCTCCAGTAAGCTGTACAGTCTCTGGTTTACCATATTTTGTTTTGTTATGTTTTGTTTTGTTTTGTTTTTTGAGACAGAGTCTCGCTCTGTCGCCCAGGCTGGAGTGCAGTGGCACGATCTCGGCTCACTGCAAGCTCCACCTCCCGGGTTCACCCCATTCTCCTGCCTCAGCCTCCTGAGTAGCTGGGACTACAGGCGCTCGCCACCATGCCTAGCTAATTTTTTGTATTTTAGTCGAGATGGGGTTTCACCGTGTTAGCCAGGGTGGTCTCTATCTCCTGACCTCGTGATCCACCCGCCTCGGCCTCCCAAAGGGCTGGGATTACAGGCGTGAGCCACCGCGCCCGGCCTGGTTTACCATATTTAACAATGCTGGTGACAATCATATGTCAACATTTTTGATTGATTGGATATGTGAAAAATGTATTTTACTGATCATTCAATTAGAAATTATTTTATTATTAAAGAAACTAGACATGTTAAATCACTTCAGAGTGTATTTCTACCACATATTCTTGTGAATTGTGCAGTCATTCATGTTCCTTGCTCATTTTTCTGTAGTGGTGTTGTTTTATCTTATTGATTGTTCAGTGAGATTTATTAAGCAAGCGTATTGCTATTTTTCAATTAAATACTACAAAATATTTTTAGTGCCTTTTGTCTTTAAACTTTGATTTTGGTCTTTTTGAGGTAGTGAGTTTAAGATTTTCAGGTAGTTAAAACTATTCTTTTTTTCTTTCCTTTGTGGTTTCTTCCTGTTTTCCATGCTTCAGTGGCCTTTATCATCAAACTTGTTTTAACCACCTCTCAGAAACAACCAACACAATTCATCAGTGTCATGAAGAGTTGTTTCTCACGCAACAAATATAACAACAAGAAATTCTCATTTTTATACAAATAAGAAAGCATACATTTCCATTAGTAAGTTCATATTTGTCAAGACAGATCCAGGATTTCTTTTCATCTTGCTAGTATCTTCATGATATTTACTAGTTATGGTGGCCAATTAGAGTAAACTATGTCAACCTCCAAATATAAATTTCTTTGTAGAATTTCTCCTTTGAGAATTTTTATAATAAAGAAAGACCCCAATTTGTTTTTCTAATAATGTTAAGAATGAAGTTGATAATGCTATGTCTAAGAATAGTTCTTGAATAAAAGAATGGCCTAGATTAAAAACAAAAGTGCACTTGTTAGCACCAATAGATTTATAATAACTTAATGGAATGAGACATTGTAAATAATGTTGAGACTCAGCAAGAGTTCCATGGCGAAAACAGCTGTGACTGACTTGTCAGGGTTGTCCTGGGAATGTGAAGTAAGGGAGTGGCATGTGTGCCCAGTGGATATCTTCTTATTGGTTCCTTTTAGAATCTGTTATATTTCTATGGTTTTATAAAGAAAAGTTGTTTTTGTTTTGTTTTATAATGAATTAATGCTTTTAAAAATCCTAGACAAAAACAAACAATCAAAAGGCTCCCATGAGCTATACTCTTCTCCAACCAGCATTGGGGTACTCAATATGTGGCTTTTTGAGACTCATACACTTCCCTAAGCCTCTTTCTGGGTATTTTCAGGTCTTATTAAAACAAGGACTCTCTTACTTGAAGTGTTAACTTCTCTGTCAAAATGGCAAATGCAGTTTCTCAAATGAATTTTAGTAGCTATTTAGTGGGTTGTTAGATTACAGATCATATGTCAGAATGATGCCATGTGAGTCTAGGGCACACTTAAAAAATACATCCCTGGGTGAAGGAGTCAGAAAGGAATAGACTAGTGTTGGAAAATGCCTTGAAATCAAGTACGATACCCAGATGATGCTAAAACCATCTTTACAATATCTCCTTCAGGTAGTGGTCTCCCCCAGGCTTGAACACCACCAGATACTATGAGCTCTCATGCTATGATAACTTGCATTTCTAAAACACCTGCCTTTACACAGCAACCCTGAAAAGGGGATATTTTTTTCCTATTTAAAGATGGGAAAATTAGCTCAGAGTAGTCAAATGACTGAACCAGTAATTAAAATCAGGTATGTATGACATTAAAAAATGATGCTGTAACTCCCAGTGTTACCACAAACTTGAACCCCCAAATTTATGAAAGAATACATTTCTTCTCTATTTGCTTAAGAATCTTGTTCAATAAATCAAAATTTATTTTACTGATCTGAATAAACTGAAAGATAAATCAATTATGCTTCATAAAAGGCAGTATTTTTTAATTTTCAATCAGCTCAGGAAGTGTTTCTACTTTACCCTCCAATATACTCATTTGACCTGTTAATATTGTTGCAAAATCAGTCTTATCTTACTTTAATGACTAGCCAAGACTAATCTGAGTTGCTGTATTGATTGCCTATGTAAAATCTGCTAAAAGATTTGAGAAGAATTTTAAGCTTTTAAATAAGTGAAGCATCTCTAAGTTGCCTCAATCTTACTCACTTATTGAATTAGCATGGAAAACTCTATGAAGACATGGAATAATTTAGCTCCTTAATATTTCCTCACAAACTAGAATTTAAATACTATTCTCTCCATGTTAGCTGATAGGTGCATTCTACAATATGCCCATATAGTTTGTATGTCATTCTATACTTCTGAAAAACTATAGTTTGGCCCACAGCTAGATACTAGCAAAAGGAAATTGAGCAGTAAGGCTTGTAATGACCAGTTTGCTCATGAAACTGCCTTTTTGTAGTTATCAAATGAAGATTTCCTAACAAGTGATTTAGAGAAACATTCGCCAAGTTTAGAACCTACTCAAACCTTGTTGATTTCAAGTTCTGGCCCAAACTGTAGTCATTGGTTTTGTTGGCAAAATAGGACTTTCTGTTTCTTAGAAAATCAGCAATAAAAATCTTTTTGGACATTTAAATTGCTTTACAAAATATTTTGATGAGTTAAGTATAAATGAAATAGAAACATAAGGCTTACATTTCCCTTAAACACATAAGAGATTGTAAATAAAGGGAAAATGTTCATGGAAACATGTTTGGGAATATGCTGAAACTTTGAAAAATACTTAGGGACACTTGATGAGCCCAAGTGCAGCTGGATCTTGCTCAGCCATGACTCCTTTTTTTTAAAAAAAAAAAGATAATGGATTATAAAGAAAAACATATATTAATAATTCACATAAGGGATGATAGCAATGGAAGAAAAAAATCCCTCTGCATTACTTATCCAGATGGAAAAATTCTGACAGGCTTGAAAAAATAAAACATGAGAAAACTGAAAAGTTTTATCTCTCACATAACACAGTTGCTTTTCCTGCAAAACACAACAGAATTACAAAATCCAGATGATTAAAAATGTGCAGGAATAACTGAGTATCAGGTATGGCTGTCGAATTGAATTGGTTTTTATTCTCAAACTGATCTGAAAACTAGAACTTTTCACATTGGTACACATGGGAGATTATACACATATACATACACGTAGAGAGGGAGAGAAAGAGAGAGAATCTAGAATTTAAAACCTTTAAAGAAAACACAATTAAAGATGCTTAAAATATCCATTGGGTGCAGTGACACGTTTGTTATACAGGAGGCTGAGTCAGGAGGATTGCTGGAGCCTAGGAGTTGGAGTCCAACCTGGGCAACATATTGATACCCCTATCTCTAAATTAACAAAAATAATAAAATAAAATAGAATTTTAAAAACCCTCTTAATCTGTACCTGTGTAAGAATAAAGCAGTAAGAAAATCTGATGTTTGGACCTATCCCGAATGTCTTCTTACTTGAATCAATGCAAGGTTCATGCTTTCAAATAACTGTAGACTTGATAAGTTACAATGAAAACTTTGATGAAAAGCCTCATATTGGTAATTCTTAAATCAGGATTGCAAGTCCTTGGATTGCAGTGACCTGTTCTTTGGGAAACTCTTAAAGGATATTTAATGAATTAACATTCTCAAATATCATGTACACAGAGCAAGTTCAAATTTCCTCCCTGAAATAAACCACAGCTTAGTTGAAACTAATATAGCTCATTCACTCTTGTTTTCACTCATTTAATATATAATTATTTGCACCCACTAGTGGTGCTAGTCACTATATTAGCTAGCCATTAAAAAAATACACAGTATGATCTCTGTGGTATAATAAATATATATAAATATATATATATATGGTCTTTGTTTCTAGCTCCTGGCACAGAGCTTCTAAACCACTTGGAATTTTCTGAGTGATAAAAGTGTCTTCTATTATTCATAGTGACCCTGTTTGTAACATACCTGAGCTTAGGCTATCAAACTGACTCACGGTGGGGTCTTAGACAGTTTCCAGGGAGAAACTGGCCACTCCAGAAATAATGCCAAGCCCTTGAATATAGAGTTGAAACTTTCAGCACCATTTTCTGGCCTCCAGGAAAGAGAAGGGGGCTGGTGATTGATCTCAAATCACATGGCCAATAATTTAGCCAATCATGCCTATGTAACAAACATCTAGATAAAACTCCGAAACAACTAAGTTCAGGAAGCCTCTGGGTTGGTAAAATCATTGATGTTCCAGGAAGGTGATATGCCTACAGAAGACATGGAAGCTGTGTATCCCCTTTGCTTCCTCAATACATATCTTGCTGCATCTGTATCTTCCATTTGGTTATATGATACAGTGCTTTCAGTGACTTCTGTAAGTTCTGTGAGTGTTTCTAGGAAATCATCAAAACCGAAGGTAGGTCATGGGATCCCTTGAATATGGTCAGAATGACAAATAGCCTAAAGACGCTGGACTTGCAGCTAGTATTTGAAGTGAGGACAGTCTTATGGTGGACTGAGCCCCTTAACCTGTGGGGTCTGTGCTGACTCCAGGTAGTTGGTGTTAGAATTGAATTGAATTGTTGGACACTCAGCCTGTATAAGAAAATTACTGTTGAACATACCCTCAAGAGCTTCCAGTTTAGTAAAGGTGACAGACACATTCCTTGAGGAAGAGAAAACTACAAACCAGTCTCACATGTGAATATCAATTTGATAATCTTAAGTGAAATATTAGCAAACAACTAGCAGCACATCAAGAATCCCACATTCTACTTAAGAAGGGTTCATTCCAGGAAAGCAAAGGTGATTTGAACTAAGGAAATTCATTAGTGTAATCAATTTTATTAGCAGAGACAAGGATAAAGATCATATGATATATTCATAAATGTGAACAGGCATTTAACAAAAATTCAATACACATTCATGTTAAAATTCAATCATATATATTAATGCAATATATATTTTACATATCAACGTAAAACGAGTTTAACGTGAATATTCATTAATGTTAAAAGGGCATTCAGTTCAATTATATATCTTTTTTTTACATGCTGAGTTAATTTGTGTGTATACATATTTTATGTATGTGTGCACATATGTATATATATACACAACTAATATATATCAATACCAAAGAAAATTACCAATCATGGAAAAAGGTACAAAACTACAACAGTTAATGAGGATAAACATCAATAAGTCAAACAGATCCAGAAAAAAAATTTTGTCAAATTTGTAAATTAATTTAGGAAGAATTTTTGTCTTTATGATGTTGAGTATTACCATGCAAGAACATATTTAACCTGTCTATTTCTTCAAGCCTACTTTGTGCCATTCATTGTGTCATACGTATATGTATGTCTTTATGTATTTTTCAACCACAAGGCCAACATCTTATTTAATATACAGACACTGGATTTTTTTTCCAATAATGTCAAAGAAAATAAGGATGTTCATTATATTTACTTTTATTTAATATTGTATAGATGTAATAGCTAATGTAAATAGCCAAAAGAAAGTAAAGGCATAAAAGTTAGAAAAAGGTAAAATTATCTCTACTTGCAGATGATATGATGGCATATATAGAAAAACCTGAAAGTATCAATTAGTACTAATATAAGCAAAATAATGTAGTAAAATAAGGAGTTATAAAATTACAAAAAGTAATAGTCTTCAATATATTAAAACCATGAAAGAAGATATAATGGAAGAAATGCTCCATTCTCTCTCGTCGCCCAGGCTGGAGTGCAAAGGCATGATCTCGGCTCACCGCAATCTCCACCTCCCGGGTTCAAGCGATTCTCCTGCCTCAGCCTTCCGAGTAGCTGGGATTACAGGCATGCACCACCATGCCTGGCTAATTTTGTATTTTTAGTAAAGAAGGCATTTATTTAGTATTTTGGTCAGGCTGGTCTTCCTAATTTACAAATTTAATGAAATATTTTTTCCTTGTCAGTTTGATTTATTGATGTTTATCTTCATTAAATGTGGTAATTTTGTGCCTTTTCCCATGACTGGTAGTTTTTGTGTATTGATATATATTAGGTGTGAATATTTTGGGGGTACACATGATATTTTTATACATGTATAGGATGTGTAATTATCAAATTAGGGTAATTGGGATATTGTTGCCTCAAACATTTAGTTTTGGGAACACTACAAATCTCTTCTTGCTATTTTGAAATATACAGCAAATTGTTGTTAACACAACCTTAAACATGCCATTGAGCTTATCTTTCCCCTTTGGGGCTAGACAAATAAACTATAAAGTTCATTAGAGAGAATAAAAAAAGCAAGAATAGCTAGGAAATCCCAGAAAAATAAAAGCAAGAAATGAAGAATAACTTAACCAAATATTATTAAAGCATATCACAAAGCCTTTATAGTTAAAATAATGCAGTATCAGTACATAAATACACAGACCATTGTAACAGAGAAAACAATACATTGATCACTTATGCAATCAAGAAAGGCATTATTGCAAACCACTGATGACAAGGTATATTATTTTATATATATAATATATATAACTGGATAGCGAATAAGAAAGAAAATTAGATTTCTTTATTTTTAAGAAGGGAAGCACATTTTATTTGTAGCGAACAATACTTCTAATTGAGTTGAATTCTATTACTGTTGATCTTAGAAACTATAGAGGCTTTACATATTTCTCAGCTGCATAATATAATCTGTAAGGTGATTACTATGTGGAGAAAAACAAGGATAAAAGAAACCAAAACTGGAAATGGTGCATGATAAAGGAAACCAGAAGTGAGTATATTCCCACTAATTTTGAAATTAGAACAAAAAAAATTAACTTCAGTTTGTTTAGCATAAGAGCATTTGCATTGCAGGCTTTTTGGTATGTAAGATAATGCCTGCAAAGTTCTAGTATTGTGCTCAGTAAAAGTAATATTATTGTTGGATTTCATATCCCCTGAAATTCCCAAAATGATACATATATATAACTCCTGACAGATTAACATAATATACATGTATTTAAATTTTTATTTTTAAAAATCAATTTACTCCAGATACTGAGATCCTCTTATAATTTATTTTCACTTTTATATAAACTTTTTATTTTATAATAGATTGGAACTTACAGAAGCATTGAGAAGACAGGACAGAGGGTTCAATGTACTCCCACACACCATTCCCCTAATTATTAACATCTTATGTTAGAATGGTAGATTTATTACAATTAATAAACCAATATTAATACATTTTTATTAACTAAAGTCCATGCTTTACTCGGCTTTCTTTAGTTTTTACCTAGTATTCTTCCTTCTTTTCCAACATTCTCATATAGGATGTCACATTACATTTAGTTATCATGTCTCTTTAGGCTTCTAGAGTGTTTCAGACTTTCCCTGTTTTTGATGACCTTGACAGTTTTGAGAAGGCATTTGAAGAATGTCCTTCAATCAAGATTTAAATTGTTTTTCTCATGCTTTGACTGACGCTATGTGATTTGTCAAGCTAAAGTATTTCTTTTCATTACATCATATAAAGTGTATATACTATTAATGTGAATTCTCACTGTTGATGTTAATCTTGACCACCTGGCTGATGTAAAGTTTGCCTTTTTCACTGTAAAGTTAATATTTTTTCCCCTTTCCATACTAGACTATTTAGAAGAAAGTGTCTATGTACAGCCCACACTGTAGGAGTGGGGAGTTAAGCTCCACTTCCTTGAGGTCAGAGTAACTACTTTATATAAATTATTTGGACTTATTCTGCATGGCAGGTTTGTTTAATTTCCCCAATTCCTTATTTTATCAATTATGTATTTATATTAGTATAGACTCATAGATATTTATCTTATACTTTTCTTGAGAATTCAATACTCTTTCATTTATTTCATTGCTTCAATTGTTCCATCTCTGGCCATTGGAGCTCTTTCAGTGGGCTTCTGTGCTCCATTGACATATCTCCATCATTGTGGGATTTTCTTTTGTTTGGCCCTTTTTTGTTTCTGGCACTACAAAATGCTCCAGGCTTATCTTGCGTATTTTTCTGCCCCAGTCCTGTGAATAACCAATGTAAATGAATCACCAGTGTAAACAGTCATTTCACCAAGGAACTCTGGTTCCCTTTTTACTGGAAATTGCTATTAAAAAACAAGATCTGGGTACTGGGTGGTACGCTTATTTCTACTGGGGTGTCATTGCTTCTAAGTCCTCTTAGCTGAAAAAGTAAGAGAAACATGTGTATACCAACCCATATATATTTCTTCTTTTTTTTGAGACGGAGTCCCGCTCTGTCACCAGGCTGGAGTGCAGTGGTGCAATCTCAGCTCACTGAAACCTCCTCCTCCTGGGTTCAAGCAATTCTCCTGACTTAGCCTCCCGAGTAGCTGGGACTACAGGCACGGGCCACAATGAGCAACTAACTTTTGTATTTTTAGTAAAGATGGGGTTTCACCATATTGGCCAGGATGGTCTCGATCTCTTGACCTCATGATCCACCTGCCTCAGCCTCCCAAAGTGCTGGGATTACAGGCGTGAGCCACCGTACCTAGCCCCAACCCATATATATTTCTATGTGTAACCATCTGTATCTGTAATTAGCTAATCATGATTTCATACTGCTGTCTCCAACTGTAATCCATTACCACAGGGATGATTATATCCTCATCCTCTTGCTTATTTTTAAGGTTGCACTCCAACAGCAAGAAGCCTGGCTCCTACTCTCTTCTATCCATTTACTTAATTGTTCAATTACAATGTATATGTATAAAAGTATCAGAACTCGTCATTTGTATTTCCCTAGGAAACCACTTTATCAACTAGAGTACAGTGCTTTATGTAGAGTTTCTTTAGCTCTTATTCTCACATACTACTCAGTTCCAAAATTACTCAGGTCAGCACCTTTTTGCTTACCCACTTCAGTAAGTTTGTCTTATACATTTACAATGGAGTTGGATTGCTTTGTCACATTCTGCATTTCATTCTGGTATCCTCCAACCTATCAAACGATGCTTTGAAAGTTTGCACAGATTAAGTTGATGCGGGTTTTGACAAATGCATATTGCTATTTATTCACCATTATAGTATTACACAGAAGAGTTTCACTACCCTTAAAAATCTCCTATACTTCACCCGCGTTTTTTGTCTATCATTAGTTTTGAAAAGTTGTCATCTATTTTTACTTCAAATATGTATTCTGCTCCTTCTCTCTTATTTTGGTATTTCAACTATACATATGTTATACTTTCAAATTGCCTCATAATTTTTGGATATGCTGTTTTGGTTTTATTGTCTTTCTTTTTTTCTTCCCAATGTAGGAAGTGTTTATTAACATTACTATATCTTCAAACTCATCGAGTCTTTCTTTGCCCATGTGCAATCTATTAAGGAGCCTATCAAAGACATTCTTTTTAATTTTTTTTAATTTTTTACTTTTTTAAATTTATTTTTTATTTGTAAAGATGGTGTCTTGCTATGTTGTCCAGGCTGGTCTCAAATTTCTGGCCTCAAGTAATCCTCTAGCCTCAGCCTCGCTTATTTCTGTTACAATGTTTTTTATTTCTAGCATTTTAAAAAATTCTTTCTTTGAGTTTACATATTTCTGCTTACATTACCCACCTGTTCTTACATGTTGTATACTTTTTTCACTAGATCCTTTATTATATTAACTTTAGTTATTTTGTTCCCTCCCTGAAAATTGCAACATCTGTTTCATAATAAAGCATGGTTCTGATATTTGATTTCTCTTCAGACCATTTTATTTATTCCCGTTTGTCATGCTTATAATTTTTTTAAACTAGATCTGTTGTTTCAGGTAATAGAGATTGAGGTTAATAAGGTTTTAGTGTGAGGATTTTATTTCCTTCTTTGTACTTACTCTGAGTTTAAGTTGCTCCTTTTTTCCAAGTTTCATAAACTGGAAGTTTATATTATTGATTTTGAACATTTGTTTTTTCAGACATACACATTTCAACCTATATACTTTTTCTAAGTAATGTCTTAGCTTCATCTTGCAAATTTTGGTATATTTGTATTATTCAGTTAATTGTATTTTTTAACTTTCTTAATTGTTTCTTTTTTATCTGTAAATTGTTCAGAAGTGTGTTGACTAATCTGCAAATACTTGAAGATTTTCTATATATCTTACTGTTATTAAATTCTAAGTTAATTCTATTAACTTAGGGAACTCACTCTCTATGATTTGAGTCTTTTGAATTTTACTGAAACAGCTAAATATAGTCTTTCTTGTCGAATGTTCTATATCTACATAAAAAGAAAGTTGCAATAGTGTTCTGGAATTCTCAATTAGTTGATGACATTACCCAAATCTTGTATATTCCTACCACTTTTTTCTTCTTCTAGTTCTACTAATTACTTAGAGAAGGGTGCTAAAGTCTTTAATAGATACAGTTGATTTGTTTAACTGTAGATATGTAAACTTTTGTTTCATATATATTTAAGTTCTATTATTTTGTTATACAGTTGACCTTTGAACAATATGAAGGTTGGGACACTGACTCCAAGTACAAGTGAATATCCATGTATAAATTTTGACTCCTCCAAAACTTTACTAATGACTTACTATTGACTGGAAGCCTTACCAATAACATGAACAGTCTATTAACATGTATTTTGTCTGTTATATGTATTATAAACTATATACTTACAATAAAGTAATCTAGAAAAAAGAAAATTATATTAAGAAAATCATAAGGAAGAGAAAGCATATTTACTATTCATTAAGTGGAAATGGATTCTCATAAAGGTTTTCATCCTCATCATCTTCATATGGAGTCAGCTGAGGAAAAGAAGGAGTTTGTCTTGCTGTCTCAAAGATGGCAGAGGAGGGAAAAAGTGGACCCACACAGTTTAAACCCATGTCTTTCAAGTCAAAATTGCAATAATTTTGTTGAGTTGATCTTTTCAATATTGTGAAATGACTCTCTTTATCTTTGATAATACTTTTGTCTTAATATCTCCTTCTTTCTTGATATTTGTATGGTAATTATTTTACTATCTTTTTACTTTCAACCTATATATGTCTTTATATAAAAAGGATATCTGTTTTAGAAAACATACAGCTGAATATTGCTCCCATATTCAGACTGACATCTCTTTTAATTGTAACAATTTATTTACATTAGTTATTAATTTACTTTGGTTATTAGTTAGTTATTGATATGATTGGGATTAAATCTACATCTTGCCTTTGGTTTTCAATTTGTCCCTCTCTTTTTAAATCTTTTTCTCTTTTCTTAGGATAATCAGCATCTTTTAGAATCCCACTTTTTTATCTACTGACTTTTTAGACATATCACTGTGTATTATATTTTCAGTTGTTTCTCTTGGAGAGCAATATGCATACTTAAATTATCACAGTCTACCCAGTATTAATATTGTAATACCTCATAAATACATAAAAACATTAAAACAATATAAATCAATTTATAGTCCCTTTTAAAATTCTCACTGTTATTGTTATATATTTTGCTACTATATACAGATATCAATATACAGATATATAAATGTGTTACATTATATACATATTTTTCTGTTTATATCTTATTAGAAATACACTGTTATTATTTTTGCTTTAATAAGCCAATCAACTTTTAAGAAATTTAACAAAAACTAGTAGTTTAAAAATGTTTTCTTTCCAGTGTTCACTTTTTTGGTACATTTATCTGACATAATTTCCTTTTAACCTAAAATTTCCTTTTAGCACTTCTTATAGTACAAGTGTGCAACAATTCTTTAGATTTTTTTCTTTTAATGCAAACATGGTACTTCATCCTCTCTTCATTTTTGAAGGACTTTTTTTTGGATATAAAATTATAGGTTGACAGGGTTTTTTATTGTTTGGGGTTTTTGTTTGTTTGTTTTTTGGAGGGTGGTAGCTTAAAAATATAGCTCTGTTTTATTCTGAATAGAATGTTTCTCATGAGAGATCAGCCAACTTCTTACCATTGTTCCCTTGCAGGTAGGATGAAATAAGTACCTCCCACTATCTCTGGCTACTTTCTTTTCTTTTCTATTCTTTTTAAATTGACATATAATAACTCTACATATTTATGGGGTATATAGTGAGGTTTTAATACATATTTTGTATAGTGATCAGATCCAAGTAATTAGCATATCCATTACCTCAAACATTTATCATTTCTTTGTGTTGGTAACATTCAATATCTTCTTTCTCATTATTTGAAACTAGATGGATAGGTAGATTGATAGATAGATAGCACACTCATCCTCCAGTGCTATATATCATTACGACTTATTCCTTGTATCTGGCTATAATTTCGTATCCTTTAACAAATTTCTCCCTATCTCCCCTTCTCCTGGCAATTCCCAGCCTCCAGTATCCCCTACTATACTTTTTACTTCTATGAGATCCACATACTTGCACTTCTGCATATGAATACGAATATACAGTGTTTAGCTTTCTGTTAACATGCTTGTTTCACTTAACACAATGTTCTCCAGTTCCATTGAGGCTGCTACAAATGACATAATTCCAGCCTTTTTATGGCTGAATAGTATTCCATGATGTATGTATCACGTTTTTAAAAATCTATTCATCTGTCATTGGACACATAGGTTGATTCCATATCTTGACTACTGTGAGTAGAACTGCAATGAACATGGGGTGTGCAGTTGTCTCTCTGAAATATTGACTTCCTTTCCTTTACATTAGTGGATTTTTTTTGTCTTTTTGATAATAGCCATCTGAACTGGGGTGATATGATACCTTATTGTGGTTTTGATTTGCATTTCCCTGATTATTCGTGATGTTAAGCTTTTTTTTCATATATTTGTTTACTATTTGTATGTATTCTTTCAAAAATGTCTGTTCAAATCATTTGCCCATTTTTAAATCAGATTGTTGGGTTTTTTAAACTGATGAGATGTTTGAGTTTATTCTATATTCTGGATATTAATTTCCCATTGGATGAATAGTTTGCAAATATTTTATCCCATTCTATAGTTGCCTTTTCACTCTGTGTTGATTGTTTTCTTTGCCCTGCAGAACCTCTTTAGTTTGATACAATATCATTTGTTTATTTTTACTTTTGTTGCCTGCACTTTGAGGTCTTATTTAAAATTTTTCCCCAAACCAATGCCCTAAAGTGTTTTTCCTATATTTTTTTCTAGCAGTTTTATAGTTTGGGGTCTTACATTTAGGTCTTTGATCTATTTTGAGTAGATTTTTGTATAGGATGACAGATGCAGGTCTAGTTTCATTCTTCTGCATGAAATATCCAGTTTTCTCAGTACCATTTATTGAAGAGATAAGTCTTTCCCCGATGACTGTTCTTGTCACCTTTGTCAAAAATCAGTTAGCTGCAGACACATAGATTAATTTATCCACCCAATGCTCATAAATCAAAAAAATTAATATTGTTAAAATGACCATACTACCCAATCTACAGATTCAATGCACCCCTATCAAAATACCAATTGCCTTCTTCACAGAAATAGATAAAAATCTTAAAATTTGTATGGAACCAGAAAAGACCTCAAAGGTCAAAGCAATCCTGAGCACAAAGAACAAAACTGGATCCATCATACTACCAGACTTCAAAATATACTACAAAGTTCTATTAACTAAAACAGCACAGTACTCCATAAAAACTGACACATACCTTCCTCTGCCTCCAGGACTTCAATCAAGTGTTTTTAGATCACTTGATACTGTCACACAGGTCATAAAGTGCTGTTTATTTGTAAATTTTCTTTCTTTTTTCTTCAGTTTGAATGCTTTCTGTTTAACTGTTTTAAAGTTCACTGGTCCTTTCTTCTTCATTTTTTAATCTAATGCAAATTTTATCTATATATATTGTATTAGTCCATTTTCATGCTGCTGATAAAGACGTACCTGAGACTGGGTAATTTATAAGGAAAAAGACTTTTAATGGACTCACAGGTCCACGTGGCTGAGGAAGCCTCACAATCATGGCAGAAGGTGCAATTCACATCTTACATGGCAGCAGACAGGAGAGGAGAATGAGAGCCAAGTGAAAGGGGATTCCCTTTATAAAGTCATCAGGTCTCATGAGGCTTATTTACTACCCCAAGAATAGTATGGGGGAAAGTGCCCCCAGGATTCAATTATCTCCCACTGGGTCCCTCCCATGACATGTGGGAATTATGGGAGCTACAATTCAAGATGAGATTTGGGTGGGGACACAGACAAACCATACTATACCATACATGTATATATATGGGTCCTATTGTTTCCATTTCATTCATTTTGAGTTTTTTATCTCTACTGATATTACCCATCACTTCACCCATGTTATTCAATTTTTCCCTGCAGAACCTCTAGCCATCATAGTTATTTAAGATTCTTTGTCAACTAATTATTTTAATATCTACTGATTTATAGTCCTCTTGATTATTGCTTACATTTTTCTGCTTCTTCATACATCTACTAATTTTTGATTGTATATTAAGTAAATGTACCTTAACTTACCTTTTGTTTTACTCTCATATAATGTATCCATTTTAATATTTTCCTTACTTATAGGACACAACTTTAAAAGTGAAAATGACATAATTCTTGCTCCTAACACATATCAGTTTACAAAAGTGTGATGTGTTTTCCAAGTCCCTCTAACTTGGTTGGAATTAATTCCAAACTCTTTATAGTATGTGACTGTGACTACTGAATTGTGTGCTCATCTCTACTAACCTTCCAGCTGTTTTTTTTTTTTTTTTTATTTTGCCTTGTTTTGTTTTTGTTTTTAGTGTAGGCTCCTCGGTCTTGTAATGTGCACTCACTATTTAATGGTCAAAATAAAACTTGGAAAAATTTGCTTGCAGATTTTTCAGCCTCACAACATTATGAATCCCTCTTTGCAGGGATTTTTTGTTTGTTTGTTTGTTTCCAGACATTCTGGAAGCACCATATTCCAATCTCTGGCTTGTCAGCCAATAAGAATGACACTTTTTCCTTTAGCTCTATCCTCCACACGTGGAATAGACCAGGAGAGTCCTTATTGACAAGCTGGTTAAATGTGGATCTCACCTAGTGTAACTCCCCTCCTTCAAGTTTCTGCCTTGTTTTGTTTTGTTTTTGTTTTGAGACAGAGTTTCACTCTTGTTATCCAGGCTGGAGTGCAATGGCGCCATCTTGACTCACGGCAACTTCCGCCTCCTGGGTTCAAGCGATTCTCCTGCCTCAGCTTCCCAAGTAGCTGGGATTACAGGCGTGCACCATCAAACCTGGCTAATTTTTGTATTTTTGGTAGAGACAGGGTTTCTCCATGTTGGTCAGGCTGGTCTCGAATCCCGACCTCAGGTTATCCGCCTGCCTTGGCCTCCCAAAGTCCTGAGATTAAATGTGTGAGCTACTGTGCCTGGCCAAGTTTCTGCCTTTTTATTCATTCTTCCATTCCTTCAAAGGGTTTTGTTTTATTTCACTTTGTCTAGAGTCTGTAATTGTTATCAGCAAGGTTACTAGAAGCTGAAGATCTTTTTAAAAAACTTTTATAGTGCCTACCATGGTTCTTGGTACATATTAGATGTTAGTAAATGAATAAGTGAATGGAGAATGGAATACCTACAAACTCTTTGAGAAATATCTATATGGACTATGACACAAGCTTTCTGCTGTTAGCTATTTGTTTTTCTAAAATAAGTAAAAAATTCATGCTTTTGGCTCACATATAAAATTTGTCAACTCTCCTTTGCTATAGATATTAGCCTCTCAAGCTAAAGAGTTGACACAAATCCAATTTTTTGCTTGTTTTGTTATCACTTCAGAGATGCAAATAGTGATTCATTATTACCTTCATTTGAGAATCAAAGAAAATGGCTATACACATTTACTTTACCATATATTTGAAGAACATGACAATTTCAAGTATAATTAATTTTGCCCTGAGATTTTAGTGTTTTATAACTAATACACAACTTTATGTAAAATGAGGAAAGTCAGTCTGCATCATTAGAATATGATACATACAGAATATATCAATGTAAATTTTCAAAGTTAAGTTTTTGGCTGAGTCTTACATCACCTAAAAGAAGTACTGATTTTTTATAATTTTTAAATAATTCCAGTGATAACTAGCTGTTTGAACAAATTGGAAAATATAAAAACATACCTGATAAAAACTTTTCCTATAATTAGATTGTGGCGCATGTAAAATATACCAGTCTGCTTTTCTGTAGTAATTGAAATATGAATTTCTTATACATGTAAGCTAGAACTTACTATTACTTTCTTTGTGTAGTAAATATGACAGATTTATTGCCATGAGAGTGTTGTTGTAATTGTATACACAGAAAATTACTATATTTCATTTGAAACAGAATGTATTTAACTGTAGAAAGTATTGTGCTTACTACCACTGTGAAATGTATAAATGAAGTATTAGCATAGTTTAAAAGTTACTATAATATATTCATTAGGTAGTTACTTTTGTATTTGACTAGAGTTGCAGAATTAAGAAAATAATTCTGAAAAATGTATAAATGCCTATTGACCATACTTTATTGAAAAGTTGGGGAGAGAAATTGAAAACCTGTTTATAACCTGCTACAGGTTGTGTTTTTAAAAGTTTCTCAAAATGTATTGTAATGTAAAACAACAGAGCATCTTAACACGTGAGGCAAACTGATAGAATTACAAGGAGAAATAGTTGAATTCAATGTTATAGTTGGAGACATCAACACCCCTATGTCAGAAATGACAGATCCAGCAGGCATTAAATCCGTAGAGACATAGTTGACCTAACGAACATAATCAATTAGTGGGATATAATGGATATCTCTAGACTACTTTATCCAATAACAGCAGAATACACATTTTTTCTCAAATTCACCTGGAACATTCACTGAGATAGCTCACAACCTGGGCCGTAAAACATATCTTACCAAATTTGAAAGAATAGAAGTCATACAATGTTTGCCCTCAGACCACAATGAAATTAAGCTAGAAATCAATAACAGAAAGACAACTGGAAATTCCCCAAACAGTTAGAGATTAAGCAACAGGTCTAAATAATCCATGGGTCAAAAAACTGTCAAGATAAATTTTAAAACATTTGGAACTCAATTAAATTAAAATGTAACATCAAAATTTGGGGGATGCAGCAAAAGCAATGTTTAGAGGGAGATTTATAGTATTGAATGCATATATTGCAAAAGAAAAAGAATGTAAAATCAATAATCTAAGCTCCCGTCTTAAAAACTACATAAAAAGAGCAAAGTAAATCAAAAGTAAGCAGAAGGAAAGAAATAAGAATTAGAGCATAAGTTAATAAAATTGAAAACAGGACATAGAGAGAGAGAAAACTAACAAAACCAAAAGCCAGCTCCTAAAAGGTTTTTAGGAGTGAGGTTTTTAGAAATAAGGTTTTTTTGTCCCCTGGAATCTTTTAATATATTTTTCTTTATCTTTGATTTTCTGTAGTTTGAAAATGATATGCCTAGAATTTTCTTTTCTTTTTTGTCTTTCTTTTTGCTGTTTTTCCTACAAAAATAACAGGCGTACTCTGAGCTTCCTGCATCTGCGATTTGGTTTCTGACTTTATTTGGGGAACGTTCTCAGTCATTGTTGTTTTAAATATTTCTTCTATTTTTTTCTCTTTCTTCTTATCCCGGTATTCCCATTATCCATAAGTTACACCTTTTCTAGTTCTCTCAGTTTTTGTCTTTTTTTCTCTTTGCTTTTCAGTTTGTAAGTTCCAACTGACATATCCTCAGAGAGCTTTTCCTTAGCCATATCCAGAAACCTGAGCTCATCAAAGGCACGCTTCATTTGTGTAATGTTGTTTTGTCATCTCTAGCATTTCTTTTTGGTTCTTCATTAGAATTTTTATCTCGCTCCTCATATTGACCATCTGTTTATGCATGTTGTCTATTTATCCTTCAGAGTCCTTAACATTTTAATCATAGTTGCTTTAGATTCCTGATCTGATAATTTCAACATTCCTTCCATATTTGTTTCTGATTATTTCTCTGTCTCTTCACACTGGGCCTTTTCTCCTTTCTTTATGCCTTTTAATATTTTAAAAGCTGGGCATGATGTACTGGGCAAAAATAACTGTGCTAAATAGGTCTTTAGTAATGTGTGGTAAGTTTGGGGGAGAATTTGGTTATTCTACAGTCCTATGACTAAGTGTCAGTCTATTGGTGAGCCTGTACCCCTGGACTGTCAGCTTAACCAGTGCTTCCATTTATTTGCCTCACCTTAGATGGAACAGGATGACTAGAGTGGGCTGGAGTTGGGTACTTCCCTTCCCTCAGGTCAGTTAGGCTCTGAAAAAACCCTAGTAGGTTAGGTTTTGGTAAAAATAGTTTCTCTTGAAGACAAGCCTTGTGAAAAACAGAGTGATCTGAAGTCTTTCAAATTGAGCACTTTCTCCTTCCCTCTGCCTGTGCTATAAGGGGATTTTTCTCCCAAATATTCTGCGAGAATCTAATCAAGCTTGCAGAAGTAAAACTCACAAAAGTGTGAAGGCACCCCTATGACTGGGTCCCTTGAAGTTTTTAACTCAAACTTGTCCACACTCAGCCTACAGAAATTCATCATTTACCATTTAGGAGCTCTTAACTCTGGCCCTGGTCCATGGAGATTTCTGCTTATGGGTTTCTGCTGCAGTACCTTGTGACTCTGTACATTCACCTGATGCTCCCATTCTGGGGACAGTGGTTTGCCCTTTGACCTCACTTCTCTGAGGGATCTACGACTGCTGGCCAGTTGACTTTGTGTCCATAAACTTTCTCTTTTAGTTCTAAACAGTATCTTCAGGCAAAAGCAAATGTTTTTGCCAGTGGAAACATGGCTAAGACTCCAAAAGTTGCAGGGTTAGTGGCAAATGGCCTCTGGCCTCCTTCTTGACACTATTACTGTCTGCTGATGCCAGATCAGGGTACTATGATCTCATAGTCATAGACTGAGCAATTTGGTAAACAATTGCACCTCAAGAATAAATGGGATGTCAGGGAACATTTTCTTTCTCATAAATCTAAGTAATTCAAATATTAAAATTCTGATCACTAAATGAGTGAAATACATGTTGATTCAATTGTATTCGCTCATCAGTGAGAAATAAATTAAACCCAGATGAAATTATCTTGTTTAAAAAAAAGTCCTCTAGGGTTGATTGTATTTTCCTATCACTTAAATAAGTGCTAATTTTTAGGATCTGGTTGTGTTTTGAATTTAATTATTACAGAAAATACTATGAGAAAAGAATGAAACACAAGACTATTAGACCATAGCATGCAGCTTAAAAATTCACATATTATAAAATTGTCTTGGACTGAGAACAGCTGCCAATATCAGTAAAAATGATATCTGATGTCTCAGAATAAGGTTTATTATTCTCACACCTGTGATTTTATAACACGTTTGCCAAATTGCGGAAAACTGGCTGTTTTGGTTTATTTTCATGTTAAAAGTATTATAATTATTTTCATGCTTTCATTGAAAAAATTTGTTAAAGTATGAGTAAATTCAACTATTCTCAATATTCTCAAACAAAATAAAGTACTAATAGTTCACACACATTCACAAAAACATTTCTTTGTTAATTTTTTCTGACTTTTTCAGACAACAGAGTTAACATTAGGAGTATTACCTATCAACATAATGAAAATCTAAGTTTCAGGCATCTATTTCCACTATATTTACTCATTATTTACTCAATAATGAAGCTAAATGTTCAGGCAAGAAGATAGCAGACATTTTCAATTTAAAACTTCAAGGCTAGAGGAGTTTTTTTCAAGGTAACATCATTTCCTGCAAAATTATGACTGAGATTTTTATTGTGATTAATTTTTCAGTCCTTTACACATTTGCAATCACCACATCTAAACCTAAGACAAGATCAATATTCAATCATATAACTATATTATTTGTCTTTCTTTTTTTCTCTTGATTTTCTCCTTCAGAATCTTGTCATAACATATATATATATATGATTAAATCCCATAGTTTTCTCTTGAATGAGATTTTTCAATATTTCTAATTTCTCAATTTGCTTATTAAAGTAAGACTTTTAAACTTTTCCTGTGGCATATTATGTTTTAGCTGGTCTTAGCTGTTTTTTCATATACACAAAGAATATTCTTTCATAATCTGCTTTTTAGTTTTTATTTGTGTTTGGTGTGTGTGTGTGTGTGTGTTTCTGTGTGTGTGCAAAACAATCCTAGTACAAAAAAGGAAAAGAGATGTAATATTAAAGTGCAGGCTATGAAGGCTCAGTTTAGGAAGATGTAAAGAGTAGCTAATCATTAATCAGGAGAGTTGATAATTATTAATCAGAAGAGATGCTATACCCTCTTTTTTTGTAAGGAATCCTGTAAGCAGGCCCTTGTATTTTTAAAACTACAACATAAGTCCAAGGTTATCCAGATAAAATGTGGCAGGGACGAGACTAAATTCTCATTTATCAAAATAGTACATAATCTGAGTTCTCAACTACTTTGCTATGCTACCTCCCAGGCTTGGGGCAACAAGGTTAAATGACTACTACTGATGCCCAGTGGCCTGTTTGTCTTTCTCTGGTCCCATATGTGATGGGTTTTCAGAGCGAAAGCCAATTCTATTCTTGGTTATGAGGTAAATATTTTCTTGACTTCCATTCAGCCTTTCTTGTTAGAAATGAGCATCCACAGATATGAGAGTGAGTGTGAAGATAAAATAAATCAGGATAATAATGTAAAAAAATGATAACACTGAAGTTCAGAACATCAGAGACCTGCACAGAGGCAAATATCCTGTATCAACAATGAAGCTGTTTAGAGTCTACCTTTTTTTCCTGGATAAGTAAAATTATTACGATAATACCTATCTCAATGAGAAGCAACATAAATATTAAGTACTGAGTGGAAAACCTGAATAAATATAATCAGCATGTTTTCTTATTATACATATAGTTATATATAATTATATAATTATATGATATCATATATATTATATATGTACTACCTATACACACACACATGCAAACACACACACACACACACACACACACACCAGCATATATAAAATGTAGGGAGACCTCCAGGGAAATGACTACTGTGGTATTAATGAAACAAGAGCTTACAATATAGGGGTATAATAACAGTGACAATGAATATTTTCTACTGGACTGATATATCTTCAAATTCAGTAGGGAATATAAACAACATTTTGAAAAATTAAAGCAAACAATACAAACATTTGAAGAATCTGATCATCTTTTTACATTTTTGGATATTTAAAAAGTATCCATAATTTATTTGACAACACCACTGGGTGCTTTACAGAAATAACTAAATAAAGCTTCTATTCTCAGTGCCTAAAATAGCAATGACACAGATAACCTACAAGACGGCATGAAAACATAAAATTATCTTCAGAATATATAAGCAAAAATAACATGGAATACTAAAATGTCCAGTTCTTCTGTAAAATCTCTCAGTGCAAAATCTACTCACTGGCTCCTCTTAATAGTAGAAAGGAGTTGAAACCACCTTGCCTTCGAAGAAATCCATTTCCTGGTGTGCAAATACTTCATTTGCCAATCCACAAATAGTTTGTTTAATGTTTGTGCTCAAATTAGAACAACCCTGATTTTTTTTTTTCTGTGATGTTATCATGCTAAAGGATATGCAGCATATCTTCATGGTGAAATGATACTAGGCTGAAGCAAAACCAGAATTCACTGACAGACCAGAAATTTAATTTTCTTTCTTGCCCTTTACCAAAAGTGATAGCTATAAAATTTAGAAGTTCCCTTACTGAATAAGATTTCCTTTTAGTTATTGTTTTGCACATAATCCATAAAAGATCATTGGCTGCAATTCTTGCAGTGTTACTAAAATATTTCTTTAACATCCCAAGCTAATATTATGCGTATGAATAGAAGACTAAGACAGAAGCTGAATTTTCCTATTGTGCTTAATCACAGGTTATACAGGGATTCAAAATTTGGCAGGTTTTAGTAAATACTGCATAAGCTGAAAGAGTTCAGAGTTTTGGTTGCCCCACACACAATTCCCCCACAGCCTCACATTTAATTAAATTTCCTTATTCAAGTTTATGCTTGTTCCAAACAATAGAATTCCACTAATAATTTACATATTTTGGTAAGAAAATAGGACAAGCATATTTTCCATCAATTATTTTTGTCAACAGGAAAAGATGCAATTGAATAATATTTAAGTATTGACTGATCTGAAAATCAAACTCTTTCCTATGAAGCTCTCAGAAACTGAAGTTCTAAGGACTTATTTCTTTTTTTTTTTTTTTTGTCTAAGTCTACACCTTTAAGAGGCTTCAAAATATTTCTGAAGTAAAAGAATGACAGAAAATTCATGTGGGAATTAGTCACTGCAGGCTTTTACTCAGGTTAAGGTGATATGTTTCATTAATGAAGATAAGGCTTGAGCACATGTCTAGAGTTTTGCTTCTGAGCTTAAAATAACTATGACAATAATTTTCTATCGCCCACCCTCAAAGTTGACTGTCCTTGAGTTGACACAATAGAGTTCTCTTGAAAACCTAAAGCGAACACAGAGAACTTCAGCGTACACAACTTAAGGAATTACCATTGGAAACAAAGACTTGTTTCTTATGATAATTTTAAATAAAAGTTCAATAATTGTGCCTGATTTGTAATCTACAAATGTACATCTCTTTACCTTACACTATTTATAGACTTTACTAATTTAGAATTTAATAGGCCCTTTATATTTATGAAGAGTTAAAAAAAGGGTGTTTGAATGATTTAGGGTCTTAGAATGTTTGCGTATTTAAAGTAGATCCCCATTTAGCAGTGCTCCGCCTAATACATTAAAAAGCCATATTCTATGTGTTCATTCAACAAATGCCAGACAGTGACTGAACCACAGAACTTTCATGGAAATGCCCTCTATACAGTTTACCTTCTGATAGGGGGATGAGTTCATACCAGCCAATAACCAGCAAATAAATTAATTATGCATTTTAAGGAATGTTCCCAGGGAATCTAACAAGATTCTAAGGTAAAAAAAAAATAATAATGGGGAAGAGGAGGAGGACCCACTTGTATTTAGTAATCAGGGACTGCCACTCTGGCAAGGTGACTTGAGCTATGACCTGGGAGATGAGATGCCAGCCATAGAATAAAGTTGAATATGAGTGTTTTAGGTCGAGAAAACTGTATATTTAGACCTTGAGATGAAGAAGAGCTTGACATATTCAAGAATTTCTTAAAAAAAAACAACATGGAAGAGCATGATGAACCAGGGGTTAAGGAGTAAAAGAATGTGTTAGACAACTAGTCAAAAGGTGTCTTAGAAATACAATTTCTTGAATTCATGTTTGACTCACTTCCTTCAACCCAAATGCAAAGCAATAGCTAATGAAGTAGGAAAAAATGGGAGAAAAAAGACATAGAGTGGCTCAAAGTATTAACATCTTTATGGAGTTGGTGAGTTTAGATAAAACTATACAGACGATAGAATTAACGTACAGAAGTTGGGAGTAATGAGGCTTACTACTTGGATCAAAGAACTGAGTTATGTGCCCTATCTCAAGAAAAGTAGACTAAAACAAAAAGTGTTAACAACTGCCTGAGGCTACAGCTTTTAATAAGATGCATATCTAAATGTGTAGAAGAAATGCACAGCCTGCTCCTCAGGAACTGAACAGTGCCCCACTGGCAGGGTAATTGAATTTTTAATATATTTAATATCATAAAGTAATAATCCTGAGTGTTTTTATATTACCTAGTTTGGACTTGCAGCACTGCAAACTAGGAAGGTAACCAAAAAGTTGTTAGAAAGTACACACAGAGAAATTAAGAAAATCAAAAGATATCTTCCACAAAAAATAAACCTGCAAACAAAAATTCCCAAATACGTGAAGAAATGAACAAAATTTAAAGTTAAAAAGTATCAAAATCAATAATTAAAAGATATTTCACTTCAAATGAAATTGATTATATAGATGTCTGGCAAATAATTTGAGACTAATTAGTATCCTCATAGACAATAATTACAGAATAATTTCTATTTAAAAAAGGTAAACATTTATTATACAGCATAGGCATAACTGAGCAAAAGCTTGGAAAAAAACCAAACAATAAGAGGTTATGAAAATGATAATTTTAATCATTGAAGTAAAAGGACAGAGAGGGGCTTCCAGATTGGCATGAAAGGAGCTTGGAAGCTTTCACTCCATTCTAACAAGTAAAAATCTGAACAAACTGCAAAATCAATAACTCTTCTTCTAAGAGGTATCTACACCTCACAGAAATGAGGTCACAGGGTCAACTATTGCCCCCAAAACTGGTGAGACAGGAAGTTACAGAGAATCACAACTGACCAGAGCTGGAACCTCACAGGAACGAGGACTGAAGTAGGAAAATATGAACTGTAACTGAGAAATAGAGATTTCATGAGGACAATTCTAGGAGTTAAAATCTCCAGGAAGACCTGGTAATGGGGTGGCCAACACATTTTTGAGAGCTTTACCTCCAGAAGCTCTACTAGGTTTTCATTGTAAATACCAGAGAAAAATTCCATCATGCTTCCAAAAAGGGGAGGGGATAAGTAACTATTTTGAGATACGGCAGAGTATTCCGTTCTTTTTAATAAGGCCTGACCACAAGACAAATTATTTTATCTGAGCCTACCTACTGCATTTTTATCAGTGCATAACTGACTTGGAGGAAGGAAAATATTCAACTTTAGCCCAGTATCATCTTCTTTCCATCTGGGGGATGTAAAATACCCAAGTCCAGCTTACACCAGCCTTTCACATAAAGGAATAAAACTACCCAACTTCTGCCCCTACTAGCCATCCTGTCTTACGTAAGGGGGTGTGTGGGTG
This sequence comes from Nomascus leucogenys, assembly GCF_006542625.1. Taxonomy (NCBI): domain Eukaryota; kingdom Metazoa; phylum Chordata; class Mammalia; order Primates; family Hylobatidae; genus Nomascus; species Nomascus leucogenys. The sequence continues at coordinate 28,194,018 of NC_044385.1, read as the reverse complement.
GGGTGGGAAAATGAGAAGAACTGATGAAGTTCTCAGTTTACCAGCTCACCAAAAGAATAAGACTTAATCGTAAGACTATAAAATGCTACCCCTACTCCCAAAGCTTACCATCACATTACTAAAGGCCTAATTTACCACAGATCACTTTACCCAGTACATTATGCTCAGCTTTTACCAAAAAATTAAGACCATACCCAAGAGGGAAAATACAATTTGAAGAGACAAAGAAAATATCAGAAACAGACAGAGGAGAAATGTTGGAATTACCAGATTGGGAATTAAAACAACTATGACTAATACGATAAAGGCTCTAATTGATGAAGTAGACAGCATGCAAAACCAAATGGGTAATGTAAGCAGAGGGATGAAAAATTACAAAGAAACCGAAAATGCTGTAGATGAAAAACACTGTTTCAGAAATGAAGAATGCCTTTTGTAGATACCTGAGATGACTGGGCATGGCTGAGGAAAGAATCTCTGAGAATATGTCAGTAGAAACATACAAACTGAAATGCAAAGGAAAAAAGGCTGAGGGAAAAAAAAATAACAGAACATCTAAAGACTTTTGTAGTGGGACAACTACAGAATGTGTAACTTATGCATAATGAGAATGCCAGAAGAGAAGAAACAGAGAAAGAAACAGAAGAAATATTTGAAACAATAATGACTGAAAATGACCTCCAAAGTAATGTCAGACACCAAACCACAAGTCCAGGATGCTCACAGGACAACAAGGAGGATAAATGCCAAACACACCCACACCCACACCTAGGCATATCATTTTTAAACTATCTAAAATCAAACAATTGAGAAAAATTTTTGAAGGAGATCAGAGGGGGAAAAAAAAAAAACACCTTACCTATAGAGAAACAAAGATAATAATTGCATGACTTTCCTCAGAAACCATGTAAGCAAGAAGAGGGTAGAGGGAACTATTTACAGTGCTGAGAGCAAAACTGCCAACCTATAGTTCTATATCAGGTAAAATTATTCTTCAAAAGTGAAAGAGAAATAAAGTCTTTCTTAGACAAATCCAAATGAAAAAATTTTTTGACAGTAGACATGCTTTGCAAGAAATGTTAAAAACAAAATTCTTTAGAAAGAAGGAAAATCTTATAGGTCAGAAACTTGGTCTACCTGAAGAAAGCATTAAAGAAGAAATAAGTTAAGGTAAAATAAAACCTTTTTTTATTCTTCATTGATCTAACAGATAACAACTTATTCAAAAGAGTCATAGCAACAATGTATTCAATTAGGTATGCTTATGTATATGTCATATACATATATATGCACGTTTACATACAAATGAAATGAATAATAAGAATGATACAAAGAATGGGGAGCATTAAATGTATCTGGTTAATATAAAGCAGTCACACTAACTGTGAATGGTATACTGTTATTTGAAAGTGGACTTGGATTAGGTTTTGTTTTTTTACAAATTATAAAGCAGGCACTAAAACAAGTAAACAATGAATATAACTGATACACTAAAACAGGACAGAAAACAAAATTATATAAAAAGCTCAATTAAAATCACAAAAAGCAAAGAAAAAAGAGTGGAAGACCAAAGTAGAAAAGTAGTAGCAAAGAATAAGAGTAACAAAGGGAAAAGAGTAACAATATGGTAAATATTAGTCCAAATATATCTGTAGTCACTTTGAACATCAATAGCCTAAATACATTAATTAAAAGGCAGAGATGGTCAGAACAGAACAAAAAATAAGATGCTACTATGTGCTATCTACAAGAAGGCCACTTTAAATACAAAGATATATAGAATAAAAGTAAATAGATGTGGAAATATGTCATGCTAACACTAATCAAAAGAAAACAAGAGTATATTAATTTGAGACACAGCAGACTTCACAGCAATGTAAGTTATCAAGAATAAAGAAGACTATTACATAATGATATAGGGTTCAATTATTCAATAAGACATAATAATCCTACATGTATATATACCTAACAACAGAACACCAAACTAAATGGAACAAAAACTGATAGAACTGCAAAGAGAAATAGATTAATTCACTGTGATAGTTGGAGACCTCAAAACTTCTATCAAAAATGAACAGATCCAGTATGGAGAAAATCAGTAAGAACATAGCTGAACTGAAAAACACCATCAAAAAACTAAATATAAGGGACACCTATAGAGTATTTTATCCAAGAGCAGCAGAATACACATTCTTCTTAAGCTCACATGAAACCTTTACCAAAATAGATCACATTCTGGGCTACAAAACACACATTAACCAATTTAAAGAAAAAGAAATCATAAAGTATCTGCTCACAGAATTCAATAGAATTAAGCTAGAAGTCTGTAATAGAAATATAACAGAAAATTTCCAAAATAGTTGGAGATTAAGCAACACACTTCTCAATAATACATGGGTCAAAGAAGAAGTATTCAATAAAACAAGATATTTTTAACTAAATGGAAATAAAAACACAAATTAATACAATTTTAGGATGCAATGAAAACAGTGTTTAGAAGGAAGTGCATAGCTTTGAATGTACATATTAGAAAAGAAAAAAATCACACTTTGGAAGAAAAGAAGAAAATGATTTAATAAAAATATGCCAAAATGATTTGTGGTACTTTAACCTTCCTCTCATTTCTGCTCCCAAGCCCATCCGTCATCCTGAAAATTACACTCCAGATTCCTAAAAACTAAGGGAGTAAAACGAAGTTAGAACCCTTTAAAAGACTCTTTATTCAAAGAATGATTATCAGGTCTCTCTGGTGGGTCTTAGGATGACCCCAATCAAGCCATGTCTTTATTTGACCCCATTCAAACTTACGAGGTACTGAAGCCTCTCTTTGGGAAGTGTTTGTTGAATGTTTTGACATCCATTTTTGTTTGGGACAATAGACAACCGTTGGGAAAAACTATAGAGTAGTCAAAAACCTTAAAGGAAAAGCTTATGTGTGAGATGTATATAAGAGCTTTGAAAATCTATGACTTATACTTGGGAATGTAGAAGACTGTGTGAATATATAGCACTGTGCCAAGCTCATTAGACATCTGAGAAGGCCCTAAGCCCTCACATTCTAAGTGGCCTTGAGTCTCTGAGCAAAGGAAGTGGTGACTAAGGCAGAGTTGTAAACTGTCTGTCTGAGTGTTGAAAGCATACTTCATCATATATATAGAACCCCTTAGCAAAGACTTTGAGATTTATTGGTTCCAGGGCATTAAGGAACCTCTTCTAATGATTAGCTAACCATCAAACTTATCGAGTAGAGATTACAGTGGCCACAAATGAGAAAGATACAGACTTTATAGAATTAGTTCAGAAGTCACTAAACAAACCAACAGCAACAATTAAACAAGTAGCTATAAAAAACTCTGGGGAAGAGGGTGAATCTGATTTCCAGAGTTGCTGCATTATACTATTTAAAAACTCAGTTTTTAACAACAACAACAACAAAATGAGACTTGCCAAAAACGCAAGAAAATATGAACCATAGACAGGGAAAAAAGGCAATTCTTAGAAACTGTGCCTGAGGAGGCCCAGATTCTTGACCTACTGGACAAATACCTTAAGTCAGCATTTATAATTATATTCAAAGACCTAGAGAAAACTAGTTCTAAAGAATTGTTTTAAGACTGATATCACACTAAATAGAAAATATCAATATAGAAATGGAAATTTTTTTAAAAAATAAACACTTGGAGTTGGAAAGTACAATATACTACTATGAAAAACTCATGTGCAGAGATGGAGCAAAATGACCAATTATTACTCTCCAGTGATCATCCCCGTACAGGAACAACAAATTAAACAACTTTCCACATAAGAAATCACCTTCATAAGAACCAAAAATCAGGTGAATGATCATAGTACCTGGTTTCAACGTCATATCAATGGAAGAGTCACCAGGGAGGGTAGAAAAGAAAGCCTTGATTTGCTGACACCACTTCTCCTCCATCCCTTAGCAGTGGTTGCATGGCATGGAGAGACAATCTGTCTGTCTAGAGGAGGAAAAGTTCAGTAATTTTGGGACTTTGCATTGGAACTCAGTGCTGCCTATCACAGCAGAAAGCAACACACGGCAAAATTCAGCTAGCACCCAGAAAAGAGCATTTTGACTGGATCAAGCCAGAGGAGAATTGTCCATCCCAGTGGTCAGAACCTGAGTTCCTGTTAATTCCACCACCACCAGTTACATTGTTCTGGGGACATAAATAAACTTCAAAGGCAGTCTAGGCAACAAGGGCTGTAATTCCTAGGCAAGTCTTGAAGTTGTGCTGGGCTGGGATCCAATAATCTTGGGGTACACATGACCTAGTGAGATGCAAGCTAAAGTGGCCAACAAAGTGCTTGCATCATGCCTCTCCCAACCACAGGCAATGCAGCTTTGGGAGCGATACCTTCTTTGGACTTGAAGGAGAAGAGAGAAAAGATGAATTTATCTTTGCAACCTGGATACCAGCTCAGCCACAGTAGAATAAGGCACAAGGTGGATTCCTGAGGCCCCCATTCCAGGCACTACCTCCTGAATGACATTTCTACACATACTGTGGGCCAATAGGGAACACACTGCCTTCAAGGGAAGAACACAGTTCTGGTGGGATCCATCATCTGCTAACTAAAGAGCCCTTGGGCCTTAAATAAAAACCAGTAGTAGCCAAGCAGTATTCACCGTGAGCCTTGGGTAAGACCCAGTGCCGTGCTGGCTTCAGGTGTGACCAGCACTTTCCCAGCTGTGGTGGCCAGGAGGAAAACCTCCTTCTGCTTGAGAAAAGGAGAGGGAAGAGTAAAGGGGACTTTGTCTTGCAGCTTAGGCACCAGGTCAGCCACAGTGAGACAGAGCACCAAGTGGCTCCTGAGAGCCCCAATTACAAGCACTGGCTCCTGGATAACATTTCTGGGCTTGACCTGGGCCAGAAGGGAGACCACTTCTCTGAAGGGAGAGACAGAGACCTGGCAGCATTTACCACAGGCTGACTGAAGAGCTATTGGGCCATGAGTAAACATCAGTGGTAGCCATGGGCCTGGGGTGGCAGTGTACACGGGAAGAGAGTTCTTCTGCTTGAGAAAAGGAGATGGAAGAGTGGGAAGGACTTTATCCTGTGGCTTGGATGTCAGCTCAGCTGCAACAGAATAGAACACCAAGGAAGTCCCACCATCTGCGCTCTATAAGCTGAAAGCCAGTGGCGTAATTCAGTCTGAGTTTGAAGCCCTGAGAACCAGGCAGCCAATGGTGCAACTCCCAGTCCAAATCCAAAGGCCTGAGAATCAAGGGGCAGGGTGGTGCACTCTTGTAAATCCTGGAGCTTAAAGGCCTAAGAATAGGAGCTCTGACGTCTGAGGGCAGGAGAAAGATGGATGTCCTAGCTCTAGAAGACAGAAAATTTGCTCTTTCTCTACTTTTTTGTTCAATTAGGGACCTCAATATACATTAGATGATGACCACTCACTTTTGGTGAGGGCAGAACATTTTTACTCAGTTTACTGATCCAAATGCTAATATTTTGTAGAAGTGCCCTCACAGACACACACAGAACTAACGTTTTACAGCTTATCTGGTCATCGTTTAGCCCAGTCAAGTTGACACAAAATTAATCATCATGCATATTAAATGGTAACTCAAAACCACATGAAAAACTAAAAAGCACAGTAGATGTAATGACATAGCTAAATATCAAAGAATATAGAAATATATCTTCTGTTTGTAGAATGTATAAACATATCGTTTGTAACTTTTGCTTCCTATCTTAATAATATATGTTAAGTTGATGGACAACAATGTATATAGATGTAATTTGAAACAATAAAGCATTAAGGGGGGGCAAAACAATACAGAAGCAAAATATTTGTATGCCATATTAGTTTGCTAAGGCTACCATAATAAAGCACCACAGACTGGGTGGTTTAAACGAATAAAATTTATTTTCTTACAGGTCTAGAAGATAGAAGTCCAAGATCAAGGTGTCAGCAGGGCTGGTATCGTCTGAGGCCTCTCTCTTTGGCTCATGAATTGCCATCTTCTCCCTGTCTGTTCACCTGTTTCTCCCTCTATACGTATCTGTGTCTACATTTCTTCTTCTAATAGTAAAACATGACATCTTAATTTAGAGTCCATCCTAATGACCCCATTTTAACCTAATTACCCCTTTAAAGACCCTATCTCCAAATATATCATATTCTGAAAGACTGGGTGTTAGAACTTCAACATTTGGGGAACATAAGCCCATAATATGTACTATTGAACTTAAATTGGTATTAATTCAAACTAGATTATTATAAGTTAAGATCCTTAATGAAATTCCAAGGACAACTCTAAGAAAGCAACTGAGAAATATTTAGTAAAAGATGGTAAGGGAATTAAATGTCAAAAAGAAAAAAATCAATTTAACAAAAAAATGGCAGTAATGAAGAAAATAAGAAACAAAAAAGACATGGAAGGTTAAAAGCATATAGCAAAATGGTAGATGTAAATTCTACCATGTCAGTTATTACATTAAATGTAAATTGATCAAATACTACAATTAAAGTTAGAGATTGAAAGAATGGCTAAAACAATGATCCATCTATGTGCTGTTGATACTTTAGATTTAAAGATACAAACAGATTGAAAATAAAAGGCCAGAAAAAATATATACCAAGTAAACGGTAACAAAAAGAGAGTTTGGAGTGCTTATCCTAATATCAAAAATAAAAAACAGACTTTAAGACAAAAAAAGTTGTTACCAGAGAAACAAAGGATGTTTTTTGATGATAAAAATGTCAGTCCATCAAAAGGATATAACAATTATAAACAGAACAATGGAGCCCCCAAAATCCATGAAGTAAACAATGATAGAATTGAACAAAGAAAGAGACAACTCAATAATCAGTGTTGGTGACTTCAATACTAGATAAACAACTAGACAGGAGATCCCAGGATGTAGAAAATTTGAACAACACTGTAAATGAACTAGACCTGAAAGACATCTGTAGAACACTCCATCAACAACAGCACAATACACATTCTTCTCAAGCGCACATGGAACATTCTCCAAGACAGGCCATATGTTTGGCCACAAAACCCATCCTAATAAATTCAAAAGAATTGAAAACATACAAATTATGTTCTCTGACCCCAAAGAAAGGAAACTTAAGGTAAATAACAAGAAAATTTGAGAAATTCACAAATGCGGGGAAATTAAATAACATTTCTAAACCACCAATGGGTCAAAAAAGAAATCATAAAGTAAATTAGAAAATGCTCTGTGATGAATAAAACAAAAGCACCACATACCAAAACTTAAGGAATGAAGTGAAAGTAGGACACAGAAGGAAATTTCTCATTGTAAACATCTACATTAAAAAGAAGTTCGCAAATCAGTCACTTACACTTCTACCTTATGAAACAAAAAAAAAAAGAAAGAAAAATCTAAACCCAATTAAAGCAGATGGAAGAAAACATCAAAGATTAGATTCTGAATGCACAAAATTGACAGTAAGAAAACTAGACAAATGACCAATGAAACCAAATGCCGATTATTTTGAAAAGATCAACAAACTGACAAAATGTTAGCAATACAAACCAAGAAGAAAAGAGAGAAGAGAAATTACTACCACCAGGAATGAAAGAAGAGACATCACTAAAAACATCACAGAAATAAGGGAATATTATGAACAATTATATGACAACAAATTAGATAATCAAGATGCAACAAACAAATTCATCAGCACATAATAAAGAATTATAAACTATGAGTGAGATTTATCTCAGAATGTATGCATAGTTCAATATATGAATATTGATAAATATAATGTAACATAATAATATAATAAAGGGGAAAAACACATGATCATCTCAACAGACAGAAAAACTTTTGACAAAATTCAACACTCCTCATGATGAAACACTTAAAAAACAAAAAAAGAGGGAAACTATTTTAACCTAATAAATTGCATCTATGAAAAACCCACAGTTAACTTTATCCTTAATCATGAAAAAACTGAACATTTGTCACTTAAGATCATGAGAAAAGGGAAAGATATTAACTCTTGCCGCTTTCATTCAATATTGTGCTGGAGGTTAGACAAAAAAGAAAAACAAAACAAAACAAAACTGAAAAGCATCCAGATTGGAGAGAAAAAACAAAACTATCTCTATTTCTAGAGACATGTTATATAAAAATCCTAAATAATGCACATACATGCACTCACACACAAAACTGTTAGAGTAATAAATATTTACAGCAAGGTTGTAATATACAAGTTCAATATACAGAGTCAATTGTATATATACTAGCAATGAGTGATGTGAAAATAAAATTTAGAAAACAATTCCATATATAAATATCATTAAAACAAGTAAAATGCTTATGAATAATTAAAAAAAAGAATTGCAAAACTAATACTTTGGAAACCCCAATTCATTGTTGAAATTCATGTTGAAAAAATTGAAAAGTACCTAATAAACAGAAGGACATCACATGTTCATGGATTTGAAGACAAAATATTGTTAAGATGGTGATACTTCTCAAATTAATCTACAGATTCAATGTGATACCTATCAAAATTCCATCTGTATTATTCACTGAAATGGAAAAGTTGATCCTAATCCATATGGAACTGCAAGAGTCCCAAAATAGCCAAAACATCTTGGGGAAAGATAGACATATCTTATCTTTATGACGGTATCACACTATCATGCAAAGCTACAGTAATTAAGACAGTGTGATACTGACATAAAGATAGACATATCACTTAATGGACTGGAACTCAAAGTCTGTAAATAAAGCTGTACAATTTAGTTTTGACAATGGCACTAAGGTCATTTAATCAAAAGAGAATAATTTTTCAACAAATTCTTTGGGGACAACTGAATATCTAGATGAAAACAAATGAATTTGGGCACATACCTCACAATGTATACAAAAATTAACTTCATATGAATCAGTCTTAAGACTATTAATTAAAACTGTACAACTATTAGGATAAAACAATGAGGAAAATATCCATGTCATTGGATTTGGCAATGATTTCATAGGCATAACACCAATAGCATAGCCAACAAAATAAAATATAAATTGGACTTCAAATCCAAAACTTTTGTTCTTCAAATGACACTATTAAGAAAGTACAAAAACCCACAAAGCAGGATAACATATTTGTAAATCATATGTCTGATAAGGGATTAATATCCAGAATATATAAAGAACTCTATATAACTCAACAATTTAAAAAAAAAAAACAAATAATCCAGTTTAAAATGGGCAAAGGATCTGAATAAACATTTCTCTAAACATGTAAAAATGATAAATAACCATATAAAAAGATGATCGACATCATTATTCATTAGGAAAATGCAAATCAAAGCCATAATCAAATACTACTTTACACACAGTAAAATGTCTATAATAATTTTTTTAAATGGTGAAATCATGATGAAATTAGAACCCTCATGCATTGTGAGTAGGAATGAAAAATAGTGCAGCCTTTGGAGAACAGTTAGGCAGTTACTCAAGAAGTTAAATATAGAGTTACCATACAAACCAGAAAGTTCACTTCTTAGGTATACATCCAAGAAAACTCAAAACATATCTTAATATACAAACTTGTACATGAATTTTTATAGCAGCAGTATTTGTAATAGGCATAAAGTAGAAATAATTCCATTGTCTATCAATTGATGAATAGATAAATAAAAGTGACACAGTCATGAAACATCTAATGTTCTTGTCAATGACAGACCACATAGATATATGAGAGTAGTCCCATAAGATTACAATGGAGCTGAAAAATTCCCATTGCCTAGTGACACTGTAGCTGTTGTAATATCATAGTACAATGCATTACTCATGCATTTGTGGTGATACTGGTGTAAACAAACTATTGTGCTGCCAGTCATATGAAAGTCTAGCATATATAATTATGTACTTTATATAACATTTGATAATGATAATAAACAACTATGTTACTGGTTTATGTATTTACTATCTTATACTTTTATCATTATTTTAAAGTGTACTCCTTCTCCTTATAAAAAAAAGTCTAATATAAAATAGGCTCAGGTAGGTCCTTTAGAAGGTATCCAGAAGGAGACTTTGTTATCACAGGAGATGACAGCTCCGCATGTGTTATTGCCCCTGAAGACCTTCCAGTGGGACAAGATGTGGAGGTGGAAGACAGTAACATTGATGATCCTGACCCTGTGTAGGCTTAGGCAAGTGTGTGTGTTTGTGTCTTCATTTTCAACAAAAAGTTTGAAAGTAAAAAAAAATAACAATTTAAAAATAGAAAAAAGCTTACAGAATAAAAATATAAAGAAAGAATATTTTTGTATAGCTATGCAATGTTTTCAAGGTAACTGCAATTACAAAGGAGTCAAAAAATTTTAAGAAATTAGCTTATAAAGTTAAAAAATTATAGTAAGCTAAGGTTAATTCACTATTGAGGAAAGAAAAAAATTTAAATAAATTTAGTGGAGACTAAGTGTACAGTGTTTCTGAAGTCTACAGTGATGTTTAGTAATGTCATAGACCTTCACATTCACTCACCACTCACTCACTCACTCACCCAGAGCAACTTCCAGTTTTGCAAGCTTCATTTATGGTAAGTGCCTTATGCAAGTATCATTTTTTATCTTTTATACTGTAGTTTCACTATACCTTTTTTATGTTTAGATACAGAAATACTTAGCAATGTGTTACATTTGCCTACAGTATTCACTTCAGTAACATGCTGTATGAATTTGTAGCTTAGAAGCAATGGGCTAGCATACCATATAACCTAGGTGTATAGTAAGCTATACCATCTAGGTTTGTGTAACTACACTCTACAATGTTGCAGGACAACAAAATCACATAATGATGCATTTTTCAATGCATCCCATTAGTAAATGTTGCTTGACTGTTTACCCATGCAATGGAGCATTATTTGATCACAAAAAAAGAAATACAGTACTAATATATGCTACAACTTGGATGAACCTCAAAAATACTAGTTTAGGTGAAAAATGGCCATTTTTGTATGATTCCATTGATAAGAAATGTATAGAATAGGAACATTTGTAGAGATAGGAGATTATTTGCCAGCAACTTGCGAAGTAGGAATGGGGTGTGACTGATAACATAAGGTTTCTTTTTGGGTTCATGAAAATCTTCTGGAGTTAGTAATGTTTGCACAATCTTGTGAATATACTAGAAACCATTGAACTGTACACTTCTAAATGGTGAAAATTATGGTATGTGAATTATGAATACATATTAATTTTATAAATAAAGGCTCCGAAGCATAAATAAATTCTCAGGGAGATAAGGGAAATATATAGTATTCAGAGAAATAATAAAAAATAACTGAATATAAAAAGGAACTGTCAAAGAACAAAATATTAAAAACTTTTAGAAAGTAAAATTTGATAGTAAATTAGGAAAAATGTCTCAAAGCAGAGGAAAGATATAAGTGAAGATATTCACAAAAAGTAGAGCAAAAAGACAGAGATGGAAAATTAGAGAAAACTTAAAGACCAGACAAGAGTACACCAGCCAGAGACAATGAATAGAGAAAACTGCTTGGTAACCTCATTATCAATGAAACAATTCTAGAAATTTTTCCAAAGTCAATGAATAAAATTTCAAATTGAAAGGCCTATGCTCAGGCACATTATAATTTTTCAGGACATTGGGAGCAAAGAGAAGATTCTCTGAGATTATGTATTGAAAATGCATAATATTCTCAAAATACTAGGAATCTAATTTTTAAAAAAATTTTCATCAACATTACTAAAACTAGAGATGATTGAGTGAGGTTTTCAAAACTCTGAAGGAAAATCATTTCTAATCTAGAAATCTAGACTCAGTTTAGCTAAAAATTACATGTGATGGTAAAATAAAGTTTTTTAAATTTTTTTATTATACTTAAATTTGGGGATACATGTGCAGAACGTGCAGGTTTGTTACATAGGTATACACGTGCCATGGTGGTTTGCTACACCCATCAACCTGTCATCTACATTAGGTATTTCTCCTAACGCTATTCCTCCCCTAGCCCCCCATCCCCTGACAGGCCCCAGTGTGTGATGTTCCCCTCCCTGCATCCATGTGTTCTCATTGTTCAACTCCCACTTATGAGTGAGAACATGTGGTGTTTTGTTTTGTGTTGTTGTGTTAGTTTGCTGAGAATGATGGTTTCCAGCTTCATCCAAGTCCCTGTGAAGAACATGAACTCATCCTTTTTTATGGCTGCATAGTATTCCATTGTGTATATGTGCCACATTTTCTTTTCAAATTCCTGAGAAAAGGTGCAATGGAGATGCACTTTTGAGACCCAACTTGTTTAAAAATATCTTTATTCTAAATAAAGGTATTTTTAAACAAGTTGGGTCTCAAAAGTGCATCTCTATTGCACCTTTTCTCAGGAATTTACCAGAGAATGTTATCTACTAAAACGATATTGTAAACCAAAAAGGAGGAATGCATGGATACAGGAAATGGAAGATCCACTTCAGAAGAAAGAGTCAAAGAAACTCCTAGGGGAGTGTTGAAGATCATAGGTGACAGCTGGTGTACCAGAACAGATTGAGGACAACTGCAGATCAGAAAACTCTAAGATTACATTGATAGAATAACTGATTTACCTGAATGTACTGCAAAAAGATATGGACAATTTGTGGGGTGTATGAGAATGATTTAGCAATTTAAAAATACACAAAAAGTAAGCAAATTTAAAAACAAATTAATAATTAATTACAAAAGAAAACAATCTGTACACAAAAGAGAGAACTCAAAGTATACTAAGTGGTATAGCTATGAAACATTCACTATATTTACATTGTCATAAAAATGTAAATAATACTGGTCTCACTAAAATTATTTTAGTATAATGATAACAAGAGGATAGGGAAATTGAGAGAGTGTTTGGTGAGGCCAGTGTGTATGTATTTTGGCAGGGAGGGTCTTCTGCAGTAGATTATATTAGTATTCAGCAAATACTCACTTTTCTTGTTGGCTGGTCCCTTTGATGTAGACTTGGGCATATCATGCGCTTTGGCCAATGCAACATGTATAGAAGCAATGTGAGCAGAGGCTTTCTAGGTGCCTGTGTGGTTTGACTTGACTGTCACATGTATTTCCTCATAAGCAGAGCATGCCCTGGGTAGTTTACTAGCTCCAGAATGACCCATGCAGCAGATCTGAAAATAACTCCACATCTTGAAGCAGAGCTCCTCACACCAATCTGTAGACTTATAATCAAGAAGCAAACATTTGTTTATATAACCAATAATATTTAGGGGGTCCTTTGTCGTGCAGTATTATTTGAGCAATCTGAAAAAATAGTCATCCATACCCAGCTCCTTGATTTTTAATTTTTTAAATCATGGAAATACAATAGGTGATTAAATAATTAAAAAATCAAGAGTGTATATATTGATTAAAGATATAGTGCTGGCCAGGAGTAGTGGCTCACATGTGTAATTTCAGCACTTTGGGAGGCTGAGGCAGGAGAATCACTTGAGCCCACGAGTTCAAGAGCAGCCTGGGCAACAAAACAAGACTCCATCTCTGCAAACAGTTTAAAATTACCTGGGCACAGTGACATGCACCTATAGTCATGTTAAATGACACAGGATACAGGCTAAATGACAAAAGAATTATCTAAAAAAATGAAGGTGTTTATTTTTGGAAGAGAAAAAGAGAGCAAGGAGAGTGAGTTTGGGTAGCTGCTTCTTTTTTTCTTAACAAAGCTAGTAAAATTATGTGATCCTTCATATTATGTGATTGTATAACTGACAAATTAATGACTTAAAACAATAAAATATGTATATATAATAGTAGTAATTGCTACAGCTAAAAGATAAAGCAAGATATTGTATCAGAATTTTGCAAAATTGAGTTGAAAATTGACCTGAATGCTCCTTTTGGAAATTTGAATGTCAAGCAGGTAGCTTTCTGGGGGTTTGTTTAGAGTTATTTCAGCAAGTTTTTAAATTATTATCTCTCCTTCAAATGATCCCTATTTGTCTTCTTAAATTTTGTAGACCACCTAATTTTCTATCACTTTTCATCCTTTAAGCATATTTTAGCTGTATATGACTAATTACATTATAGAGAAATTAAATAGATTAGTTATTTAAAGGAAGAATTGGGAGGGTATAGTTTATATTAAAATATTTCTCATAAATATTATCAATAACAACTAAGCTTCATTGCTGATTATGACAGTGCTATCTAATTGGGAAGATGTATCAGAGTATTCGTAGTAATTTAGAAGAAATATGAAGCTGAGACTTTTGGCTAACCATTAGGTTCTATTCTTCATTTATACTGGTGACCTTCTCTTACTCTTTAATCCTCAGAGATGTATGCTCAGGAAAATCAAAGAACAAGGTCATGATTTAATACAGCTGTATAACTACTCAAAGTGCAGTTTTAACAGCAAGCTTCTTGTCATTGCTCAAAGATATTTTAAAGCCTCAACACAAATGCTAACAAATTAATTATTTGTAATGGCCTCAATCCCCTTCTTGAATCTCTAGAGCTCCCACACTTTTTTAACCTTCAATTCCTAATCAGTGCTTAAAAAAAGAATAATAGAAAAATGTCATTAATTAGATGAATTCACAGCCTTATTTTCTTTGCTTAGCTGATTTCCACAGCTTCCTGTTTGCAATCCTTTTCTTTTCCACATTTTCTCTTAACATTTCCTATTAAACCCTCTTTCCCTAAGATCTTTTGAGATGAAAAGTTCACTAGAACAGCGAGGAAGTGGAGCATTAGCCATTCCCTGACCTCTCATGGACAAACTGAAATGTACTAAAGGCTCTTCCGTCAGAACAGAATCATGCCATTTCCTGTAATCCTAATGTTTAATTTGTCTGTGACAAAATTATTTGAAATGAGCTTTTTAGGAACCAAGATAAAAAGCTTCCTAAAGGCCAGGAGCAGTGGCTCATGCCTGTAATCCCAGCACTTTGGGAGGCCGAGGCTGACGGATCACCTGAGGTCAGGAGTTTGAGACCAGCCTGGCCAACATGGCGAAACCCCGTCTCTACTAAAAATTTAAAAAAAAAAAAATGAGCTGGGAATCGTGGCAGGCACCTGTAATCCCAGCTATTTGGGAGGCTGAGGCAAAAGAATCGCTTGAACCCAGGAGTTGGAGGTTGCAGTGAGCTGAGATTGTACCACTGCACTCCAGCCTGGGCAACAGAGTGGGACTCCATCTCAAAAAAAGCTGCATAGAGACTAGTGAAAAAAAATAGTGTAGCACTGTTTTGAAAGACATCTTTTTTAGGTTGGCGTTTCTGCCAGAGGTCTCTTCTTTAGGCAACATATTTCAATTCAAGATGGAAGAGTGTTACTTAGAGCATAATGCCCTAGTAATCAATTTAGGTTTGAACATTTCATGCATTTAGAGCTTAAGGTTTCAGTTTGGGGTACTCCTTATGAGAGTCACTTTTTAAGAAAATTTGGATCTGTTGGCATTCTGAAGATTGCATAGATTTCATGAGGCATGATGATGAGTTAACTATAAAAGCATAAGGATTTATGGATTCTATGTCCTATTAACTATATATAAGTTTAAAAGAAAGGAGAGAATTGGGCTGTACAATATGCATTTCAGATTTTGCTGAATATAGAAATTTTGAAATGGCTTAAACTGTTAGCCAAACCAAAATTCAGTTAAATTTACCCAATTCTGGTTTATACCATGGATTTAAGTCCTCTTCCCATTGGGTTGCTTCCCAGAGTGTGCATTATCTGTTGATTGCTTTGAAATATAGATCAATTTTAGCAAAAAATGATATAAACCGAAAGGAATATTTTGTTCTCCTGCATCAAAACTGAAATGCAATGTAACACATAATTTATACTCTATATCATTGGGCTTGTTTTTTGTGTAGTAAAAATAAATGTTTTTTTAGTACCTAAAAAGCTATTGTTTTGTATTATAATAAAAACTCTATTGATGTGCATCTGTAAAAGGTTTAAAGTTATTCTCAGTGTCATTTGTCTTAATGCCTTTGATCTTACTTTCAAATTTCACTTATATTACAGCTAATGAAATGTTACTTTAAAACTAAAAAGTATACAAACAGGTTGGCTTGTTAAATATCAGGCAAACAGATTAATGTGATTTGTTTAATTTCACCTCTGATAACTATAACAATAGAAAAAATCCTATGTATTTTCTCCATTTTAACTATAGTACGTAGAGCGTATATGAAAGGTTTGTAACTACACGTTCGATGTGACTACCATTATGGTCAGTGCTCTCAAATAAATTTTTATCTTTAGGAGATAAACTGTAGTATATTGTATTCTGTTTGGTTTTAGTAACTCCCATCAAAATTCAGATAAGTATCTAAACTTTGTTATCTGAACTTTACTCGAACTATCCAAACTTCCTTTAATTTGTGATTCAAGCCTGAAAATCTCATGAGAACAGATGCTCTTGTAGGTTTTCTTTACTTCCTGCTCCCATTGTGGGAAACAGGTTTCCACAGAAATTCTTACACGCATTAAGTCTGAATGCATGATTCCTAGGGATTTTATCCATTCAAATTCAAATTCGATATTGTTTTTACCCAGTTGAAATTTCAGTTCTTATCTGAACTTATCTTCTCATCTGAAGAAAGCTTAGTATCTCTATTATGTTCTAGTAGTTTTGGTCGCTGTTCTCTCCTTGAAACTCTTTCTTTGTTAATCCTCCATAGCATTGGCTTTTCTCAGTACTCCATCTAGAAATACTTCATCTCTTGATGCTTCAGTTGCAGTTACATCTTAGCAATTTTTGCTTTGACCTTTGTTTACTCTGAATGATCCTGCATTATTTGGTATTTTCCGGACTTTTCATCCACATAGTACATGTACATCGAGCACATTTTGTGTGCCTGGCACTGTTACATGCACCGAATTCAAAGCAATAAACAAAGGAAGAAAACCCCAAATCCTGCTATCATGGAACACAACTCATATTGGGAGTAAGCAGATAAGCAATACAAATAATTAAAATATTTAATATATTAGATAGCTCTCAGTGCTATGGGGAGAACTAAAGCAGAGGGATGAAAGAAAGTCCTTGGATGGGGCATAATATTAGTAAGATTGGCAGGCAATTAAAACTTAAGGAAGTGAGGGTACAAAAAAGAGCTGTCTGGAGAAAAGCCACTCAGGCAAAAAGAAAGCATCTGAAAAGACTTGGAGACTGGCGTATGCTTTGTATACCATTTGGCTCACTTTTCATCTCTCTCTACATCTTGTCTATTGCTATGGAGTAAGTTGTCAACAAATGTGCTCATAACTCTTGTTAAATAAAATGCACAGGAAGCCATTGGTTTGGACTGAGTTCCTACACTTAGTCCCAACAGACCAAACCAAAATGGAGGCACTCATGCTAAAGTTCCACACTCCAAGCCAAAAATGACTTCACATCTGACGTTCTGAGAAACCAGAAGCATGAGAGATAATAGCCAAAACCCCAAACCGACCAGTTTTAACTGGCATGATAAGAAAGCCCTCCCTGCTTTTAATCTCTACAAGAAAAGTAACTTTGAAACAACCAATCCACTTTTTGTTCTCTGTTTCTGCTTTCACCAACCCATTTCTCTCTACAAAGACAAACTCCTCTACTAAGCCCATTGTAACACTCATTCTATTTTATAGAATAAAGTGTTTCTAACTCTAGAATTACAAAAGCCAATTAAGATCTTGAAACTAAATTTGTTGTAATTTTATCTTTTATAGTTATGGCAACCATGAAGGGACCCCAATGACATGTCCCTTGAGGAAGACAAGAGAGACACTGCTGACCCCTTTTGAGGTTCTCTGTTTTCAGAGAGCCTGGGGATTCCAAGTTTCTCTTAGGTCAAACTCTGCTCTTTTTTCATTCATCCAGCGTTAGCTTGTGTTGTGAGAGGGTACTTGACCTTTGGGTTTGCAGGAGTTGATGAATTACTGGCAAGAACTGCAGTTTTAAAGGTAAGTGACAGCAATTGCAGTAAGTGGTTTTTACTTCAGGAGGCACGAACTCCAGCTCTTGGAATTTGCAGGCATTTGGGTACTGAAATGGTTTGGCTCTGTGTCCCCACTCAAATCTTATCCCAAATTGTAATCTCCACGTGTCAAGAAAGGAAACTGGTGGGAGGTAATTGGATCATGGGGGTGGTTACCCCATGCTGTTCTGATGATAGCGAAGGAATTCTCATTAGATATGATAGTTTTAAAAGTGGCACTCCTCACCCCCACTGCAGCACGTGCCCTGTCTCCTGCTGCCATGTAAGAAGGTGTTTGCCTCTCCTTCGCCTTACGCTACGATTGTAAGTTTCCTGAGGCTTCCCCAGCCATGTGGAACTGTGAGTCAAATAACCTCTTTTGTAATTAAATTACCCAGCCTCAGGTAGTATCTTTACAGCAGTGTGAAAACGGACTAATACAGGTGTTATCTGTTTGTTTCTTTTTATTGCACACTTAAGTAAGGGAGTCTTCAGATGTCTGACTGGGTCAGATGGAAACTGAAAAATTACTGGTTAAGTGGATCAAGGGGATCTCAGAGCCAAAACCACAACTTGACTGGTAGACATCAGTTGGGCACTTAATAGCTATAGAGTATAGCTTACCACCAAAAAATAAATCTCCTATTTTCGGATAAACTGGACACAGAATGGGGTACTGCCTATGAGGCTCAAGAAAATGCCCTTCACTACATTGTGAAAACATTACACAACCCAACCCAGTGAGGTTTTCCTCTCAGGCTTTTATCTTGGCTTTGAGAGATCCAAGATTCAATGAAAAATTAGAATCCTTAATTTCTAAAGAACTGAGTACTACACTTTCCAGCTGTTCCTGCCTTTACATATAAAAGTATTAGGCACCAGAAGGTGCAAATACTTACAAAAATGATGAAATTTTACTGAAGATAATTTAAAATTACAATGGCCATTAGGTGGAATATTCCAGATGAAGAACATTGCACTTAAAGAAGTGACTCTAAAAATGAGGGTTCCCAAATTAGGTCCATCTGGGGTCACGCCTATTGATGTGCAGAAGCTTCTGAAAAGATTTCCAAATATTTTATTGCCTCTTTTAAAGAATGCTTTTCAAAAGCAAGTGAAAAGCTTAAGTGACTGATTGATAACAAAAATGGAATTGGCTAATCTTTTGCTTAGTTACTATCCTATCGAAGAAGAAGGCCAAAAGAATGCTAAAGTGTTTAGAAAGGTTAGGCTCTCAGGTCAAGTGGGTTTGCTTCTTTATCAGAGCTATCCATGCTGAGTCCAGGCATAAAGAATGCTGTCTTTGTCCTATTTGTTAATGGGCTCCTCCCTGGAGTCATTAATCTAGTTAAGAAATAAACTAAATTGAAAAGACCACTCATGAAACAAAGTCAGTCTCCAAAATACACCCTTTGGCATTTGGCTGGCTGTTTTGAAGGTTTTTGTAAAAATTTACATCTATAAAGGAAAATTCCTGGAAATTTTTACATTGAAGAGAGAACCTGGATCTAAACAAGCCTCAATTTTTACCATTTTGCCTTAACCAGGCTTTCTACCTACACCTGTCTTTGCTTAGGATAAATGGGATCTTCAAAGAATAGATGACAATTTTTAACAAGTTCTGTGTGAGTGTGATGAAGTCTCCTGTCCTGTGATAAAATTCCTCTTCTGTGGTTGCTGTAACTCCCTGGGGAAAGGGTTGATGACAATGGAGGCCCTTTGGGAAAATCTGTCTTTAGGCAGATAAGGGAAATTCAGAAAGACTCATCTTGCACTGTACTATTTTTGCGTTTAGCTCAAAATAATATATCAAAGCAATGTATTTTGGGATGGCATGTCCTGTGCCCTGAGCTCCTTCAATAGCTAGTTTTGTTTAAGAAGCAATTCAAGTATAATTGTTAAGAATGAGGAAATTAGGTGGACATTATGGGATACATTAGTCCTCCTTTAGCCAAGGTTTTGCTTTCTGTTGTTTTAGTTACCCAAGGTCAACTGCAGTCTGAAAATATTAAATAAAAGATTCCCAAAATAAACAAATTATAAATTTTAAATGGCCTGCCATTTTGAGTAGCGTGATGAAACCTCATGCTGTTCTGTTCCAGCCCACCCAGGATGTAAATCACCCCTTTGTTCAGCATAAACAAGCTGTATGCATTACCTACTGGTGAGTCACTTTGTAGCCATTTCAACGATCAAATCAACTAACTGTTCTCATATCACAGTGCTAGTGTTCAAGTAACCCTTACTTTACTTACTAGTGGCCCCAAAGTGCAAGCATAGTGATGTCAGCAATTCAGGCATGCCAACAAGAAGCATATCTGTTTGAAAGGTCAGAAGGTAAAAGTTTTTGACTTAATAAAGGAAAAAAAATGTGTGTGAGGTTGCTAAGATCTATGACAATAATAAATCTCCTATTTATGAAATTGTGAAGAAGAAAAAAGAAATTTATGTATAGTGTACATAGGGTTCAGTACTATCTGTGGTTTCAAGCATCTACTGGGGGTCTTAAAACATATCTCTTGTGGATAAGGGGGGGCTACTGAAATAACCCTTACAAAGATTATAACAGTGAGAGAGAGAGGTCTAGCATAGCTGACTCTATCCTGCTTTCAGCCTCACAGGCTGGCTGTCCTTTCTCGTTCCTGGACATAGGCCAAGCTAACCATGGGAGGAATTTAGCTTATAGTTTATCTTTGAAACAAGAATGGTCATAATCCCTCCCTAAAACTGATCTCCTCATTGTCTGGGGACTGAAACTGCCTTTGTAAGACTAATGAAAGGCCACAAGATTAGGATTATGCAAGGAGCCTGAATTTTGATAAAATGTTGGTGTGTGTAGTCAAATGATAACCAGCCATTGTTCCATAGCCTGCTTTCCTGTAATCCTTTACTGCTCAAGAGTCATGAAGCCTGAGGTCACAGATTTGTAACTTCCCCACTTGCTCCTATAGATAACATTGCTATTGTAAAACCTAAGATTGGTCTTCTGAGATGTTTTCCAGACTTTTGCATTCCAAGACCCACAATTGACTCCACCTGGACAGTTGACTCATAACTTAACGGGTCCTGTGACACCCCCCCACCCAGAGGCTGACTCAGCACACGAAGACCATTTTCCACATTCTTATAATTTCATCCCCAACCAATTAGCAGCACCCATTCCCTAGCCCCCTGCCCACCAAATTATCCATAAAAACCCAAGCCTCTGAGTTCTCAGAGAAGCTGATTTGAATAATAATACATTCTTGTTCTTCCACTTAGCCAGCACTGCAATTATTAAACTCATTCTTGGCTGCAAAAATCTGCTGTTCTCAGTGCATTGGCTTTTCTGGGCAGTGGGCAAGATGAACCCATCAGGCAATTACACTACTGTAAAAGTTTATAGATGAACTTGTTATAATTTCAAAAATATTTTTCAGTCACTTGAAATCTTAATGTCATGTCATGCAAAATAAAAAACATACATGAAATTTCTGGGTCATTTCTAAGTAAAATACTGAAACACTAATTCCTGAATATAAATTTTGGCATCTTGTTTTTATATGATATAGAAAAGCTAAATATTTTTAATTCTGTTAATAAACATTTAAAAATAGTATTATAAGAAAACATATTTGTGAAAATTATGAAATGGTGCCCATCTAAAAAAATCCTGATATAAAATAGTTGAAATTTGCTTACTTGCTAGTTTTCACTGAAACTAAGGTCACTAAGTGTTAAAAATTTTAGTTAGTATATGCTAAGTAAACCTAGGGATAATAAGGAAACAAGTCTGTGTGTGAGGAAAGTAAGGCATGTTTATACAGCATATTATAAAGTATAAGAATGTGTTCTTGTTAAGGGAGAAAGAGAGTAGTGTTTTTCCTAAAGTAGAGTAACTAGCTGTTTCAAAATTTAAAAAGGGGAAAGGTAAAGAACAAAAATTGAATGAATCAGAATGCTGTAGGTTTATAGAAGATTAATCCTGTAAAATGAATTTTATTTGGGATCAAGCTAAAAATCACAAAGACATTTATATAAGTTTTTCTAAAAATTGACCATTAGTATCAAATGCTAATGCCAAACTAGAATTGCATTCTCTGAGTTAAAAAAATAAAGTTTTCTTGGAGTATTGATGTGTTCTTAATGGGAAACAGCAGAAGGTCTTTCTTTACCTTTTAGATAATTGGCCTAGGAAACAAAGATTCTGTGTTTTATCAAGATGATTCCTCATCCTTCATGTTGAATTTATTGAGCCTTTGATTATTTAAGAAAACTGAGTCTTCTTCACTAAAGAGCTAAGGTTTTCGACAACTATCTAACTTTTTAAATGTGCCTTTAGGAGCTTTTAAAATTGTCACTATGGTTAAATGAATGATTGTTATTTCACAGTAACCTGTAATCCTGTTTGGATCAAGTGTTTTAAAGCTTTGGTATTTTTGACAAATCTCCCAAAATCAAATTCTAACTTAGGTCTTTTCAACCTTGAATAACTTTTGAATTTTCCAATTGTACCCCTGAAAAACCTTAAAGGATGTTTGTCTCACCTTGTAAAAGAGAGATATTGGACTAATTAGGTTTATTTGATATAGAAAGCATTGTAAAATAATACATGATGCTAAACCTTAGGTTATATTTATGGATACATTATTGATATGACTGTCTCAAAAGTTGTATGAAATTCCTAAATATGTGATATGTAAATCTAATGTACTATATTTTCAAGTAGATTCATGAAAAGGTTAGAATAGAATTATAAGTGCAGGCTTCTGATAACTTTAAGATCATACCATTGGACTGGGTAAGAATTTCTAGAACTCTAGTGAAGAAAGTGTTAAGTTTGGGAAACTGCTAAGATCAAGCAGAACAAAAATTAATTATATGAGATTAAATGAGAAAATGAAGAATTATGGGGTTTTATGTTGTTAATTTGAAACATTGCTCATTCTTGCTGGAAAATGAAAAAATTTCCAGATCTAAATTAACATTTTTTTCTCTTAAGCTATCTGTCTATACCTTAGAATAATTTGGCAAATTATACTTCTGTAAACAGAATAAAACATTTACTTTTTCCTCTCCCTTTGACCCTTCCTTCCAAGATTTGGAAACAATCATTGAGTATATTACTTTTATGGCAATATAGTTATTTGCATAAGTTCAATAAGAATATGTTCTTTCTTTAACAGAATAAAATTGGAAATATTCATTATATGAAAGCTTACGCTGGAATGACACATTTGTGAATGTGGCTAGGATGAATTTACAAATAGTACAGGTGAAGTCTGAAGTCAGCCTTGGTTTGGCTTCCTAACTTCTAGAGGATTTTCAAAGTCCAATCTGAGATTCTTTGTCAAACATTCCAATGAAGCAAACTTAAAAATAGTCTATGTGGACTATTATTTATTATTAGTCTATGTGGACTATATTTTTATTATTTACATAAGTATGCCCAAAATTGCTATTTTTTGATGAAAAGTGGACAGCTTTTCTCAAGATGTTGAACTAAGACTTCCTATCAATAATGAAACCCTTACCTCTCTTAATTTTCCCTTGCTTATGCCTTCGTTTCTCACTTGGCAGGATAATGATGTGGTTAAAATTTCAAAATCAGTAGTTTATGCAGGCAATTTGACAAAATGTCAGATCTGTCATGCCAAACCCAGATCTTTACATGACCTAAGTGACTTTTTAGCCCACTCAGTGGATAAACTGTAGCAATATCTCTAATGCAATTATCCTTTGACTTGTACCAGTGGCCCCTTTTTATAGAGTCAGACCTCTAGACCCACTTGCTCTGACTCCCTGCTTTAATGTAACCAAGTCGTGGGATACTAGATAATGGAATCGCTACCTACTGGCTGAACAGGAAGGAATCTTCACAGTAGCTGACACTTGTTGTTGCATATGAATAAGTAGAACAGACAGGCTGCTTGGCTAAAATGGGTAGATTCCTCATCTGGTTCATTCTTTCACCTATTTGATTTTTGTTGGCTTAGTTTATGGGGATCCTAGCTAAGTGACAAACTCCAAACTCCTAATATTATTATCCAGACAGTCATAATAGTATTCTCCCTGGTGTGCTGTATTCTCTCAAATATTTTAAATGTTTGCATGCAGTCATATGTCTAATGTCAAACCATCTCTCTTTAGCCGGAACAACAAAAATTCAAAGAAATGCATCATCATAAGGATACTGTAATCTACAGTATAGGCATGTTGAGTATGGAAACTCATAATTTTGACAACTGAGAGTAGCAATAATGCCCTAAGCTTTGGCCACACTCTCATCTAGGCCCAACAGACCAAACCAAAATGGAGGCACTCATGCTAAAGTTCCACACCTCCATGCCAAAACTAAGTTATTTATCTGACCTGAGAAATCAAAAGAATGAGAGAAAACAGCCAAATCCCCAAATAGGCCATTTTAGCCAGTGTGATAAGGAAGCCCCCTCTGCCTTAACTTTTACAAGGAAAGTAACTTTGAAACAACCAATCCACTTTTTGTTCTCTGTTTCTGCTTTCCTCAGTCCTTTTCTGTCTATAAACCAATCTCTGTTCAGCGCATTGGAGCACTCATTCTATTTTATATAAGGAGGTGTTTTATGATTCTAGAATTGCATATAAAAGTCAATTAATATCTTTAAACCAAATTTGTAGTAAATGTTGTAATTATTATTACAACAATTATTGTAATTGTTTCTTTTCACACTCCCAAATGTATATCTCCATTTTGAGTGCCATATCTCAAACTTTCTGCCTAACATCCAGACGTGAATGTCTTATGAGCATTTCAAACTAAATATAACCTCAAATCTCATGTGTTTCTTCCCCCTGAAATACATAATTTCTTCTATACCTCTCTTTTATTTTTTGGGAGACATGGTCTCACTCTGTCACTTAGGCTGGAGTGCAATGGCATGATCACAGCTCATTGTGGCCTCAGCATCCTGGGCTCAAGCAATCTCACTGCCTCAACCTCCCGAGTAGCTAGAACCAAACACAGGTGCCATCACGTTCAACTAATTTAAAAAAAAATTGTCAAGATGGTGTACTAGTTCATTCTCACACTGCTATAAAGACCTACACAAGGTTGGGTAATTTATAAAGAAAAGAGATTTAGTTGGCTCATGGTTCCACAGACTGTACAGGAAGCATGGCTGGGGAGGCCTCAAGAAACTTCCAATCATGGCAGAAGGTGAAGGAGAAGCAGGCACCATCTTCATATGGCACAGCAGGAGAGAGGGAGAGTGAAGGGGGAAGTGCTACATGCTTTTAAACAACCAGATTTTGTAAGAACTCACTCACTATCACGAGACCAGCAAGGGGGAATTCTACCCCCATTATCCAGTCACCTTCCACCAGGCCCTTCCCTCCAACATTGAGGATTACAATTCGATGTGAGATCTGGGAGATGACACAGATCAAAACTGCATAAGATGGGGTTTCACCATGTTGCCCAGGCTGGTCTTGAACTCCTGGGCTTAAGTGATCCTCCTGCCTCAGCCTCCCAAAGTGTTATGACAGAAGCATCAACTTAGTGATTCAAGCCAGAAAACCAGGAATCTTTTTAAGTTTCTTATTTTGCTATATCTCTACATCTACTTTGCTTTTCCATTAAACACTAATTATTGAGAAGATACTTTGTGCCAGGCTCTGTGTTTCATGCTGTGGATGAAAGATTAATCACATGCTCAATATTGGTTCCTATATATTTGTGTATATTCCCACTGTTACACCCTAAGCATCTTGTTGAGATTATAATAAAACTCTTCTAACTGTGAAGCAGATTCGACCAAACTTTATTTATTCATGTGTGTTCTCCAACCACTTATATGGGCAGAAGATAATCATAACAATAGCCATGACTTACTAAATGCTAAACACCGTTCTAAGCACTTTACCTGTGTTATCTCATTTAATCCTTATTTATTACCTTCTGGTAGGCATTAGGATTATTACCTCTATCGTACAGGTGAGGAAATTGTGCCAGGAGATGTTAAATGACTTGTCCAATGTCACATGGTGGAGTAAGTGGGAGAGCTGCTGCAGGGTGTGGTCATGTCAAAAAAAGAGCAGGTTCAAGCGATTCTCCTGCCTCAGCCTCCCAAGTACCTGGGACTACAGGTGCACTCCATCATGCCCAGCTAATTTTTGTAATTTTATTACAGATGGGGTTTCACTCTGTTGGCCAGGATGGTCTCAATCTCTTGATCTTGTGATCCGCCTGCCTCGGCCTCCCAAAGTGTTGGGATTACAGGTGTGAGCCACTGTGCCCACCCCTATGGTTATTTTCTAAGTATAGTATTGTATTTTTTATTCCTATAGTATTATAGTTTTATTCTACCAGAGAATGTTCCAGAATGTCTCAAAATACAAAGTCACAAATATGGTTAAAGAACTAATAAGGGAAAAAAAACAGAACTGAAAACAACGAGGCTCTGGGCAAGTTATAAAATGCCCATATTAGCTGAGAAATCACATCGGATGATTCTACTTGAGAGATTAAAGACCAGAGAAAGACATAAATAAATAGCAGCCTTAAAAAGAAAGCACCCCCACCACAATATTCCAGCAAAATTACCAAATATTTGCTGAAAAGAAAGAGAATTGCTGAAAGGTTAGAAAACCCCTGGGAAAATTTAAACCACATGTCTCCTTCTAGTATTATTAAGGAATTTATTGATGTTCTGTAGTAGTCATGGGAATATTTAGAAATCATTTGTCTAATTATCTGCCACAAATAAAAGAATTACAGATTCTCAAATGTATCTCTGTATACAACTTTGCTCCTAAACTCCATCTGTACTCCGATGTCTACTATGCGTCCTAAAGTTAAAGTATCAACACAGTTTTTGATTCTGCTTACCCTTTCCCCCAACTTGCTCCTCTTCTTTTTTCCTCCATCTCTCTGAATGACACCTCTGAGTACTGAATTTCTCAGGCAAAAATGGTGGCGTCATTCTAGATCACTCTCCTTCCCTTGCTTCACATGTGCAGTGCCAGAGAAAATCCACTAGTTCTACCTTCATGATATATATATACGTATATTAAGTACAGATTCTTTTCAGTCTCCATTGCCATCCCATAACTCAATTCACTTTCATCTTTTTCCTGGACTACCTCGACAGCTCACTATGTCAGAAGGACCAGACTTTGGTATTTCTTTTGCTGATAAAGAGAATGATTTGCACCAAGCCACCTTTTCTTTTCATTTTGGGACAGAGAGCCATCCCTTTGAAAGATGTTGAGCTGGAAGAGGAGCGATGTCTGTGGCTGTGGGAGAAAGAAAAGTTTTTCACTCTGCATAGGAGGTAGCCAGTATGAGACCCAACTTTTGGCTGCATTGGCAAATGTCCTGTTTTAGCCAGCTGAACAAGCTTCTGGAAAGAAGTTTGCACCTATAGAGACCACGAGAGGTAGGCTGCAGTTCAGGAGGATTTCAGATCATTTATTTTCCTGTTGTTTGAGTTGTGGCAAGAAGTTTGCAGGAAGATGCGGCATTGGAGAAAGAAGAATGAGGAGGCTGGCACAATGGAAGAGCAGCTACATTTCCATCTTCCAAATGTAGAGAAGTAGAGAAAGAAATTACATGCTAGCTGAAAAAGAAAAATAGAACAAAAATGAAAAAGTAGAAAGCCTAACTTCCATTTTATCAAATTTCCACACTGTTGACATCCATTAACCTCTTCATCTCTCACCATGTGATCCAAATTCCCTTCCAGAGCAAGAAGTAACTGACTATTTTGGGGGTGCTGAGCAGAGAACATAAAGTTTGCCTGAAAACGTGGTGCTGTTTGCTGATCCATTGCCTGGAAGTAATTGTTTCATAAGGACAGCTTGCTTCTGGCATTCTATGCTAAAATTGAGATGCTTGACTTTTCAGCCTCCAAAGCCTAAATGTTTGGCACGAATATAGAAATCTGGCATTTTTCAATGCTCATATGTCCCAAAGCTGGAGAGCTGAAAAACACTGGGAGTACCAAATTGGTGTCCACTTTGGAATATTTGGCCCAAGAAAATGTATATTCTCATGCCGCAGGAAGTTGGTTTTGCAAAATGAAGGCTGAATTGGGGCCAAAAAGAAAGCACCATTTGCCAGAGTGCAGATGAAATGTGATAGTTTGCTGCACAAAGTTTCTTTTTAAAAGTTATTTGCAGCTGCCATGACACATCTTTAACGTTGTAATATGCAGAACTGTTATTTGGAAATTCCAACAGAGAGAAACAAATCTCATTTGTTTACATTTAAACATGATGTAGTAAGATACTAAAGAATAAATGTAAGCATCATAGTTTGGACAAAGAAATGCATGTGAAACATGACTCAAATCACAGCATAGACTGAAATGATCCCGGGTTAAAAAAATTGTTATTTTCATGGAAAAGCTATATTTACAATTATCTTAGTTAACAGACCTGCTTATGATGTGCTGTGAGAAAATATATTATTTTAGAAAGTATTTAAGTCTTTTTAATTAATATGATGAAGGAACTCCATTGCTTTTAAAAGAAGGGTTTAATTCTTCACAGATAATAGTAACCTTAATTACACTTGTTATTCCTTCTGAAGACATAAACACAATTATAAAAACTCATTATGTGAGATTTACGGGTTTAACAAAATTCATTAAAGATTTGATTTAAAAGTCAGAAACTATGTGCAACCAACACTAGACTATTAAAATAGACTAAAATTTGGCAAGCACATAGGAAACAGAGTGTTAGCAAAAATGAAGAGTTCAGAGAAAGGAAGAAAGGAAAGGAAGGAGGGAGGGAGGGAGGAAAGAAGGGAGAGAAGGAGGAAGGAAGGAAGGGAGGAAGGAAGGAAGGAAGGAAGGAAGGAAGGAAGGAAGGAAGGAAGGGAGGGAGGAAGGAAGGAAGGAAAGAAGGAAGGAAGGAAAGAAGGGTGGGAGAGGGGGAAGGAGGGAGGGAGGGAAGAAGGAAGGGAGGGAAGAAGGAAGGGAGGGAAGAAGGAAGGAAGGAAGAAGAGGGAGCAGGAGGGGAAATGGAGGGAGGAAGGAAAGAAAAGAAAGGAGGAAGGAAGAAAAGAGGGGAGGAAAGGAGAGGAGAGAGAAGGGAAGGGGAGAAAGGGGAGGGGAAAAAGGGAGGGGAGAGGAGGGGAGGAAAAAGAAGGAGAGGGAAAGGAAGGAAGAAAAAGATCAATGAATAAAGAGTGAAATACAGAGGACCAAGGGGAGAGGTTTTTAACTTTATTTTCATTTTGTTCTATTCAACAGTAACTTTGAGAGTGTCAAGATGCAGTTTCTGATGGTAAATTTTTATTCTCTAATGACATTAGAAATAATTTAAGGTGCAAGGCATACAGGTAAAATGTGTACAAAAAGTTGTTTCTGAGTTCCCAGTTAACTGCATGTTCTTATTTGGAGAGATGATAGTTAATGGTGGAGACAGCTGTAATGTGTTCTTCATTCCCTATTTACCATCTACACTAACTTGTCCACTGATGTACTGCTGTTTTTATAAGATGTTGTTAATTGCATAAATGGCAAGTTTTTAGTGAGAATAAAGCCACTGACCTGGGCTGATTTGCTTTTTGGTGGCTATTATTCTTCACCTTAAAACACAAAAAGCAAAACACCTAGTTCGGGAGCCAGACTTCCTGAATTCAAAATTGGCTCTCCCACCTACTTCACCATGTGACACTGGACAAGTCATTTAACATCTCCTGGCACAATTTCCCCACCTATACAATAGAGATAATAATCCTAATGCCTACCAGAAGGTAATAAATAAGGATTAAATGAGATAACACAAGTAAAGTCCTTAGAACGGTGTTGAGAATTTAGTAAGTCATGGCTATTGTTATGATTACCTTCTGTCATATAAGTGGTTGAAGAACACACATGAATAAATAAAGTTTGGTTGAATCTGCTTTTCCTGTACCCATATTAATAAAGCACAACATTGTCTTACTATCTAATTGTAGTCTGTATGCCACAGATATTTCATGCAATAGATCAAATGTATTCCCTATATTTCCCAGCCTCCCTTCCAGTTAGATTGAGACCATGTAGCTGTGATATGGTCACTGCACAGAAGAAAGTGATGAATGACACTTGTAGGCCCACCTATAAAGCCTTCAGATCTCTCTTCCTCAGCCACCACAGCCCTGAAGGCTATGTGCAGCGAATGGTGAACTGACCATGTGAAGGAGAGCTCTCCACCTGGCATCAGAATTTTCATAAAAGCAAAATAAAGTCTGTCTTGTGTTAAGCCACTGAGAATGTGTAGTTTGTTATTGTAATATTGCCGAGCATAATCCTCATTACTGCAGTGACCAAAATGATGCATAGCTCCTTAGTA
This sequence comes from Nomascus leucogenys, assembly GCF_006542625.1. Lineage (NCBI taxonomy): Eukaryota > Metazoa > Chordata > Mammalia > Primates > Hylobatidae > Nomascus > Nomascus leucogenys. The sequence continues at coordinate 28,163,777 of NC_044385.1, read as the reverse complement.
ATGGGCATAAAATCATGTTATTCCAATTCCTTAACATGGCAGTAAGGTCTGCTCTCTCAATTAAAAAATATTTCATGCCTCTTTTGTCTTAATTTTCCAGCCTGGCACCATGGTTGTTTCCTAGCCGTAGTACTTGTATTTTATGTCCAATTTGGCATTATTTATTTTTATCTGAAGGGTATATTCACTATATGGTCTTAACACTCTGGACTGCTTGCTGGAGCTAAACATTTAAATATAAACACAATGAGTAAATTTCTGCTGATTCTTCCCTTTAGAGGATGCAGAATACAAAACGACCCTTTGAAATAACAACTATGATGCAGGTAGGAATGGTGACGCCACCATGTGGCACCTGCAAACTTCAGGGGCCTTCTCTTACATTTCAGCAATGCCTCAATGTTTAACATTTATCTCAGTATTGTTTTTCCTTTTATAATTATTACACAATATATTATCCCATTATTTCAAGTTTACCTGAGTCACTAGTGGTTTTAAGTTGAGTGGAAAGATAAATGCACAGTGATTAGGTTATATTGTTAACTTTATTCGAAAAATTCTTTAAGGATGTTTTATACTTTAGACATCTAAAAGGTAGTGACAAAATCCAAATACAAAATTATCAAAAGAACCAAAGTTCTTCACTGTCCTACCCAAATGCCCAAGCACATATTTAAAATCAAAACAAAACACTGGACTAGAAAATGAGAAGTCAATTACTAAAGTCATAATAATGACATACAAGTTGATTTGTATGTCTTGAGGTTTTTAGGAGCAGACATTGAAATATCAAAGATTTGCTTTAGGGACTATAATGGTCCTATAATCTAAAGTACAGAAATGCCTTTAGGGGAAAGAGAAATATAAAAGGAATGATACTGAAAGTCTCAATGGATAAGGTGACTTTAGTGTTTGAGACTAAATTTTTTGAAAATAAATATGCCAGGTGTATTTTTATGACACTATTCAATTAAAAGTTTTAAGAGCCATATTTGCAAAGTTATTTATGTACTATAATAGGACTCCAGGAAGCTAAGAGTCCTGGCCCTGATATTTTAGTGAAAAGCCCAAGGTACCATTATTTATGTGAAATTTGGATTTTATAGACAGAAGTAAAAAACAAAGGACAAAACATATTAATACTTTAAAAGAGTAACGCATTTTGAATTAAAACAAACTGCTCCATGCTAAGTATTTATACTGTTCAATAGAAGAAGCAAAACATGCCACTAGAGAATTTTTACGGCCCTTTTCTACCTGAATGACAATGATCTACTTAAAAGTGTGTAAAAGGAATTGCTACTTTGTTTAAAGTTAAATATGTTTTGGTATAATAAGAGATACATTAGCAAATGATGTGAAGGAGTTGTGTGATCGTGTACATAATTTTTTGTTTATAATAACTATTTTCACCTAAAATATTAAAGTAATTCAGCCTCAAATATTTTAAAAATACCCTTGAAAAATGAATTGCCGAGCTAAGTTCAGCTGTTACCTGGACAGAAGAGATCTGTGTGATGAGCTATCACAAAACTTAGGATAAAGGAATTTTGGGGGTGCTGGTATAAATTATCTAGTTTGCCTGCTGACAGCTTCTTTTCATTTTATCTCTGACAACATCATTTGCTAATATATCTCTTATACAAAAACACCCTCACAGAAACATGCAGCTATAATTATAGCTCTTTGGAGATTTTCTCACTACTGTGATTTACTCATGAGGTATACTTCTCTTGTAAGTTCTCTTCATTTAGGAATTTCTTATCCTTGAAATCCCCCAGAATAATATTCTATACTAGAGCATTCTTTGTAAAATAAGTAATTCATTTCATATTTGATTTGTCTTCTGAATGTGTATCTGGCAAAGAAAATTATCCTGAAGTTTTCCTAGGCATGGTGATGGTTAACTTTATGTGTTAAGTTGGCCGGGCCACAGGATGCCTAGTTATTTGGTTAAACATTCTGGGTGTTTCTGTGAGGGAGGTTTTGTATAAGATTAATATTTAAATTGGGGGACTTTCAGTAAAGCAGATTGCCCTCCATAACATGAGTGGGCCTCCTGCAATCAGTTGAAGGTCTTAAGAGAACAAAGGGACTGGCCTCTCTCAAGCAAGAGAGAATTCTACAGCTGACAGCATTTAGACTTGAACTGCAGCATTGGCTTTCCTGGGTCTCCAGCCTGCCAGTCCACCCTGCACATTTTGGACTTGCCAGCCTCCATAATCATGTGAGCAATTTTTTTCTTCAGGTCTCACAATTTGTTCTCAAGCACTTTCTTATAATAAATATTTTTATGATAAGTATGTGTGTATATATACATATATACACATTACATATATATGTGTATATATAGATTGATGCAAAAGTAATTGTGGTTTTTGCCATTATTTTCGATGGCAAAAACCACAATTAATTTTGTACCAACCTAATATATATACACATGTGTATATATGTGTGTATATACATATAACATGTGTGTGTATGTGTGTATATATGTATACACACACACTCATACATCATTGTAAAAATACATAGATATCATGCAATCATGACAGGCCCATGTTATCTTGAAAGGCTTCACAATGTTGGCAATATTATAAATAGGGAATATTATAAATATCCTACTGGTCCTGTTTCCCTGAGAGCCCTGACTAATATAGGCACTAAGTACAAACCTACAGACAGGTTGTTCTGACTTATCCCTTGAAAAGAATATATTAACAAGACAATACAGATGAGCATGAATTATGCTCAGCAGCCTCCCCATGGCATTATTGTATTTTTATAAGGAAAGCCAGGTAGTCTAAATTGTCTGTGATTCTTTTTTTGTTTGTTTGTTTGTTTTTGAGACAGAGTCTCGCTCTGTCACCCAGGCTAGAGTGCAGTGGCGTGATCTCAGCTCACTGCAACTTCTGCCTCCTGGGTTCAAGCAATTCTCCTGCCTCAGCCTCCAGAGTAGCTGGGACTACAGGCATGTGCCACCACGCCCAGGTAATTTTTTGTATTTTTAGTAGAGGCGGGGTTGTCTGTGATTCTTAAAAATCGCCATGAGGTCTTCTTACAAGGTACCTTAGGTTATGTTCTCTTCTAGCCATGGAGAGCATTTTCTTGATTTGCTTATAATTACAGAACTGAGGAAAATGGTAAGAAAATAAGTTTTCATTCTAAATTTCTGATTAATCATCAGAGAATATATTGCTGGAGGATGACTCTATTTAGCTCTTGGAAATGAGCCCCATCTACAACTGACATGAGAGCAGGTCCTTAATAGATCCTCCTGAGGACACAAAGTTGAGAGTAAAAAAGCAATCAACTAAATGTTCATCTTCAGAGCATGCATTTTTCCTTCTGTGGAGTTATTTAAGAAAAGTAGGGAAGAGATAGGAGACAGTTAGAAGGCTAGGTTCTATAGTATTCATTGAAGAAACATTGTAAAAATACATAGAGATCATGGAATTGTGACAGGCCCATGTTATCTTGACAAGCTTCACAATGCCAACCCAAGAAATATTTCAAAGGTGGGACTCAAAACAACAAAAATCTTTAGGACATGAGATAAAATGAATGGGGTAGCTGAATATGCTAGAAATTGAAGAAAAATTCTAGAGTTAAAAGTTATATTTATTCTTTCAATAGATATTTATTAGACATGGACTATATGTCAACTACTATGCTAAATAATAAACTATACCAGTTTTGAGCTTAGATTGGCAAGCCTGATGGTAGGCAAAATAAATATCAACAAGAGATACATTAGCAAATGATGTAAAGGATTTAAGTGATTGTATGGATAATTTTGTGTTTATAATAACTGTTTTCACCTAAAATATTAAAGTAAAATATCAACAAGAGATATATTTATAGTTTATCTTCATTTGCTACCAGCATATTCTCTAGTCACTACCATTTAAACATTTAAAAGCACATACTTTATTCAGATTTGTACAAGTAAGAGTGAGTGACACGTGTTTTAAAAGTATTTTTTTTGCATCTGATTTTTTATTTTTAAGTGAACAACAATTTATGCCACAGAGAGGAATTAGAAAAGAATCAGAACATTAGAGGAAGGGAAAAGGAGGCAGAGAAGTGAGAAAAAGATAAGGAAAAAGAGGGAAGAGAGAAAGATTATGGAAGAATATTTAGATCTTCCAATTCTCCTTAAACATATGCAGTGCATACTCAGCAATTCCACCCAGAAAGGCCAGAAGTCACTGGGATAAGCATCCTATATTTACTATGAAACATTTACCTAAGCAATTGTTTTTGTTTTTTGTTTGTTTGTTTGTTTTATGTGTGTATGTGTGTCTAAGGTTTGACTTTGTTTAAAGCGATCTAGCCAAACTAAATTTTAGTAAGACATTTCTTTTTAAAAATGACCAGTTACCCTATTTTAACTGTTTACAGGTAAATAAAGATGTGATAATTACTCAACTGACTGAGCATCATTCAATTTGCTGAGGACTCAAATAGAACAAAAGGTGGGAGAATGAGAACTTCATCTTGATATTGAGCTGGGACATCAATCTTCAGACATCAGTGCTCTGGAACTTAACACCATTGCCCCTATCCCCCTACCCTAGATATAATGCCTTCAGACTTAAAATAAATTACAATGCAGGCGTCCCTCTTTCTCCAGCTTGCAACTTCTCAGCCACCATAATTCCATGAACCAATTCTATATATATAATATGAACATATATGAAGCATATACACACACACTATATATAATATATGTCTAAAAAATATATATATATATATATATATATATATATATATATATATATATCCTACTGGTTCAGTTATTCTGGAGAACCATGACTAACACAGATTTTGGTACGAAGAGTGGTTTTAGGGGAACAGAATTTTAAAGATGACTTTTCTGAATTGATTGTAGGGTTTCTGGAATTGGCACTTTAATTTGATTCAATTTAAATATCCTAATGACTCTAAGAAACAGAGGTATAAATTACATGACAAATAATTCAAAATAACTGCCATAAAAATGTTCAATGATCTCAGGAAAGCAATGAATCAAAAAAATGAGAAATTAACATGAGAAAACATTGAAACGAATTTTAGGGTAGACAAATACAATAACTGTATTGAAATATTTACTAGAGAGGCTCGACAGAGACTCAGTTATGCAGAAGAAATAATCAGCAAACTTGAAGACAGGTCACTTGAAATTAACCAGTCAGAGGAGCCAAGAAAAAAAAACAGTAAGTAAAGCCTAAGGGACTTACAGAATACAGTCAAGTGAACCATTAGAGGGTTCTACTTAATATTTAAAGAATAATTAACATCAGTGTTTTTCAAACTCTTCAAAAAATTGAAGAAGAGGGAAGTCCAAACTTATGAGGCCAATTTAGAATTCTGATTCCAAAGCCAACAAATATTACAAGAAAATGAAACTATGGACCAATATCCTTGATAAATATAGATGCAAAAATAATCAACAAAACAGTAGCAAACCAAATTTATTATCAAATTTAATGGCATATTAAGAGGATATACACCATGGCCAAGTGGAATTTATCCTTGGAATGCAAGGATAGTTTGCCATATGAAAACCAAACAATATGAAACTTCACATTATCAGAACAAGTGATAAAAATCAGATGATCATATCAGTATATGTAGAAAAAGCACTTGAAAAAAATGTAATACCTCTTTAAGACAAAAACACTGAACAAACTAGGAATAGAAAGAAATTACCTCAACATATAAAAGGCATATGTGAAAAACTCACAGCTAATATCATAATCATTGCTTTAAAAAATACCTGGAAGCTTTTTACTAAGATCAGGAACAAGTCAAGGATACCCACTCACACCACTTCTATTCAGTACTATTTCTAGTACTGAAAGTCATAGCCAGAGCAATTAGGCAAGAAAGACATAAAATGCACGCAAATTGTAAAAGAAGAAATAAAACTGTCCTTATTAACAGATGACATGATCTTATATATATAAACCATGAAAAAGTCCACCAAAACAAACGTGTTAGAGCTAATGAACACATTCAGCAAAGTTGCAGAATACAAACTTAGTATACAAAAATCAGTTGCATTTCTCTTCATTAATAATAAACATCCAAAAAGGACATAAAGAAAACAATCTCATTTACAATACTATTAAAAAGAATAAAATACTTAGGTAAAACTTAATCAAGGAAATGAAAGATGTGTACACTGAAAAATATAATTTATTCATGAAAAAATTAAAGAAGATTCAGATAAGTGAAAAGATATCCCATGTTCATAAATAAAAAATTTAATGCTTTTAAATTGCCCATTGTACCCAAAATGATCTACAGACTCAATGCAACTACCATAAAAATCTCAATAGTATTTTTTGCAGAAATAGGAAAAAATTATAAAATTTATATGAAACCACAAAAAAAGAAAACCCAGATAGCTAAAAACACCTCACACCTTCTGACTTCAAAACGTATTACAAAGGCAGAGTAATCATAATAGGATGGTACTGGCATAAAGACAAATCTATAGACAACAGAGGAAAATAGAGAGTACAGAAATAAACCCTTACATAGTGGGTCAAATGATCTTTGATAAGGATACCAAGATCACAGATGGGAAAATGATAGTCTGTTTTACAAATGAGTTTAGGAAACCTGGATGCCCACACGCAAACGAATGAAATTGGACTCATCTTTCACATTACACGAAAATCAAATCAAAGTGTATTAAATCCTTAAGAGTAATACCTAAAACTATAAAACTCAGAGAAAACAACATAGGAGGAAAGCTTCATAACATTGACCTTAGCAATGATTTCTTGGATATAACACTAAAAGCAGTGGCAACAAAAGCAAAAACACACAAGCCAGATTAAATCAAACTAAAAAGCTTGTGTAAAGCAAAGGAAACAATCACAGAGTGAAAACGGAACATACAGAATGGGAGAAAATATCTGTAGACCACATATCTGATAAGGGGTTAATATCCAGTCATGTGAGGAACTCCTACAACTAAATAATAAGAAAAAAATGAAATATTTGATTTTTAAAATAAACAAAGAACTTGAATAGACCTTTCTCCAAAGAAGACATACAAGTAGTCAATATGTACATGAAAAGACTCTCAATATCACTAATATTCAGGAAGATGCAAATTAAAACCATAATGAGATATTACCTCATAATTCTCAAGATGACCATTATCAAAGAAACGACAAAAATGAAACAGAGAGCAACAAGAAATAAAAAGTTTAGGCAAGGGTGTGGAGAAAAGGGAACCCTTGTGCACTATTGGTACAAATGTAACTGGTGTAATCTTTATGAAAAACAATATGGAGGTTTCTCATCATTGAAAGTAGAAGTATCATATGATCCAGCAATCCCACTTCCAGGTATTTAAATAATTCAAAACAGGGTCTTGAAATAATATGTGCACTTTCACTTTCATGTTCATTTTGGCATTATTCACAATAGCCTAGATGTAAAAACAACTAAAATCCTTTGATGGATGAATGGATAAAGAAAATGTGGCATAATCATGCAATGGGATACTTTTCAGCCTTTAAAAAGAAAAAAAAATTATCCTATGCCATAACATGGGTGAACTTTGAGGACATTATGTTAAGTGAAATTAGCTAGTTATAGAAGGACAAATACCACATGATTCTACTTACATGAGGTATCAGAAGTAGTAAAAACTCATAGAAATGGAAAATTTAATGTTAGCTGCCAGTGACTCAGGGTAGGGGGAAATAGCGAATTGCTATGCATTGAATCTAGAGTTTCAGTCATGCAAGATGAAAAAGCTCTAGAGATGTGTTGCACAACAATGAGTAGGTGTCATGTTATGTGTTTTTTTTTCACCACAATAAAGAAAAAAACATCATATAAAGTATGACCTTTTTACACAACAAAATTAAACTAAAATTAAATAATGTGAATTCATCCTGAAAATACTAAAATATATGGAAATAAGGCAACATCTTTTTTTTTTTTTTTGCAACATCTTTTTTTTTGAGATGAGTTTCACTCTTGTCTCCCAGGCTAGAGTGCAATGGTGCGATCTCAGCTCACTGCAACCTCTGCCTCCCGGGTTCAAGCGATTCTCTTGCCTCAGCCTCCTGAGTAGCTGGGATTACAGGCCTGTGCCACCACACCCAGCTAATTTTGCATTTTTTAGTACAGATGTAGTTTCTCCCTGTTAGTTAGGCTGGTCTCAAACTCCTGACCTCAGGTGATCCACCCACCTCGGCCTCCCAAATTGCTGGGACTGCAGGTGTGAGACACCACGCCCAGCCCAACATACTTCATAATGACCTCTGGGTCAAAAAAGGACTCATAAGGGAAATTAGAAAATATTTTGAACTAAAGGTAAATAAAAACACAAGTTAGTCAGGTTCCAGTCAGTAGATAGAAACCACAGCAATATGCTCAACATGAACATTTTAGGGTGAAGAACTATTAACTAGTGAAGGGTTAATAATATAGGTAACTAGTGGAATATAGGAGTAATAAATGCAGAAACCATCTATTATTTTTGGTGAGTAAGAATACAGATGAAAGGAGTTCAGAAGTTGGAAGATATTCCCCTCCCCTCACTTGTCTAAGTTACAGACTTTATTAGAGAGACTATAACTACTACAAGCAACTACAATCTACCTATGGCAAACAAACTTGCCAGAGGTTGCAGCCAGAGCTCATTCATAGGAGGAATCCACTGGATATCTGGAAAATTCAGGAGAGGGTCGGGTCGGCTGGAGCTGTTCTATGGAAACTCCCTGTCAAAGGTGGTCCAAAGAAACAATCCATTGCTGAAATAATGGAGGGCCACGGCCACTATGCAGAAACAGGCCCTCATGGCAGGTGCCTGTAATCCAAGCTACTCGGAGGCTGAGAGAGGATAATCGCTTGAACCCACAAGGTGGAGGTTGCAGTGAGCCGAGATCAAACCATTGCACTCCAGCCTGGGCAACAGAGCCAGACACTGTCTCAAAAGAAAAAAAAAAAAAAAGAGGTCCTCATGTAGCACTGTCTTCCTGTAGCTCTTCCACCAGAAGCAGCCCCTCTGAACTGCTGGAGAAACTCACTGATGACAGTATTGTTGAGCCGCCTGCACATCACTGGTTACTATGGGAGAAAAAGAAAAATCACACCAGAAAGAAGCCTCTTCCTTTGCTTTGTCTTGCAGTGATCCCCCAGCATCCACTAAGGCTAACATTGAGCAGCTGTCTAAAGGGAAATTTTTACAGGGTTCGTTTTCAGTTTCCCAAATCAGGACAAAAATAGATGGATGTGAGATGAGAATCAATTAATAACCAGCATAATAACATCAAAATTTTTAGACTGAAGCAAGAAAGGATTTAGAGTGAAATTTATAGCATAAAATGCTTGTATCAGGAAGATAAACAAGGTCTCAAACCTGTAATATATCATCCTTAAGTTCTCAAAAAAAAAAAATCTGTGATATATTCTTCCACCTTAGGAAAAAAAGAGGAAATTTAACCAAAATATGCAATAAAATAGAAAAACATAAAAATAAGTAAGGGAATAATTGAAAATGGAAACAGAAAAACAAGGGAAAATCAGATAAAACCAAAAGATGCTTCTTTGAGAGGGTCAATAAAACTGATAAACAACTAGTCAGTCTGAACATACCAAAAAGGATATCAGCAATGAAAGAGGGAACACTAATACTGATTCTACAGGAATTAAAAGGATAATAAGGAAATGTTAGTAATATAGTCCTATACTAGTAATGAAATAAAATTTATGGATAAAAATCTTCCCACAAGGAAAACTTCAGGTCTAGATTATTTCATTGGGGAATTTAAAGAAATATATTTAAGTAGAAAATTGATACTAGGAGTTCTCCTCAAACTTCCAGAAAATAGATGAAAAGGAAAACGTTCCCAACTCCTTTTATGAGGCAAGCAGTACCCTGATGTCAAAAATGTCAAAGATATTACAAAAACAATAATAAATTGTTGACCAGTATCCCTCGTTAACACAGACACAACAATTGTTACTTTCAGAAAATTAAATTAAGGAAAACATTTAAAAAGATAACACATCATTACCAACCGGCTTTATCTCAACAATGCAAGGTTGATTTTACATTTGAAAATCAATCCATGTATCTTATTATTTATTATAATAAAGGAGAAAAGCCATGTTAAATCAAGTTTGGCCTAAAGCTGTCTCCTTACATATTTTAAGTTCAGCCTAAAGACTTCTCTGTACATCTTGAATTACAAGTGGAGGTGTAAACAGACCCTAGCCTACCCTGTGCCAGTCACCGAGTTTTGGCCAATCAAATGTAGCCAACTGTTTGAACCGTTTTCAAATAAGGCAAACTCTGAGTTATAACCAATCCAGCTGTTTCTGTACCTCACTTTCCTTTTTCTTTCCATAAAATCTTCTTCTGCCTCATGGTTGCACTAGAGTCTCTGAGCCTACTCTGACTCAGGAGGCTGCAGATTCATGAAACATTCATTGCTCAATTAAACTCTTTTAAATTTAATTTGGCTGAAGTTTTTCTTTTATCAGCCATAATAGATGCAGGGAAAGTGTCTGACAAATTTTATTACCCATTTATGTTAAAAACTCTCAGCAAACTAAAAGAAGAAGGAAATTTCCTCAATTTAAACAAATTTTATATATATATTTTTTGGTTTTTGGTTTTTGGGGTGTGTGTGTGTGTGTGTGTGTTTATACAAGTAACACAATAGTTAATGGTGAAACACTGAAAGCTTCCCCTCAAAAATCAACACCTATTCATAATATAAAAATTCTCAGCAAACCAAAAATTGAAGGCAACTTAGATATTCTGAAAAAAAATCTACAATAAAACAACTACTGACATCATATTTGGGGGTGGAACACTGGGTGATCATGAACAAGGCAAGAATAACTTTTCTCACCAGCTCTTTTTGACATTCTCTTGATAGTTGTTGCCAGAGCAAAAGGCAAGGAAAAGAAAGGAAAGACATACAAATTGGAAAGGGAAAAATAAATCTCTTTATGAATAGATGCCATGGCTGTTTACGGCGAAAATTTTAAGTCTAACAAAAACCTACTAGAACTAATAAGTGAGCTAACAATTGTATCTTAAAAATTAAATTAGGATATTAATAATAGCATAAAGTATGAATTATGGATAAACTTGACCAAATACATGCAATTCTTCTACACTTAAAACTATAAATAAATACTAAGACAATTTAAAGACGACTTAATAAAGGGTGGTATATGCCATATTTGTTGATTGGAAAACATGATATTGTTGAGATGTCTCTCCAAATTCTCTCCTCAAATTCATCTCCTCAAATTGATCTATGAACTCATTCATTAAAATTGGCAATCACAAAATTCTAACAAGCTTATTTGTTGAAAGTGACAAGCTGATGTTAATTTTATGTGGAAATGCAAAAGACTTAGAATAATTGAAACAATTTTGAAAAAGGAGAACAAATCTGGAGGAGTTACGCTATCTTATTTCAGACTTTAAAGCTATAGCTATCAAGATACTGGTTATTGGTATGAACAAAGATATACAGATCAATGGGCCAGAATACAGAAAAGAGATATAGACACATACAAATATGGCAATTAATTTCAACTAAGGTGTCAAGGCAATTCAAAAGGGAAAAGATTGTCTTTTCAATGAATGTTTCAGGACAATTAAGGATATTCATATGCAAGAAAATAAATAAGCCTCCCTTACCTAATGCTATATATAAAATTAATTTCAAATGCATGCTAGATCTAAATAGAACAGCTAAAATTTTAAAACTTTTTGAACAAAACAGAAAATTCCTCTGAGCGGGGAGTAGAAAAGATTTCTCAGATAGGAATGAAAAGCACAAATCGTACAATGATAAATTGAACTTCATCAAAATGTTTATAAATTGTTATTTAGGGAATACTGTTTTCAAAATGAAAGTGTAAGTTACATACTAAGAGGTAGTATGTTCATGACATAATATGATAAAGGAGGTATATATTAAATATATAAAGAACTCTCACAACTCTGTAATAAAAAATTTGCAAATTAAAAAGGGAGAAATATACGGACATATTAGCAAAGAAGACATACAAACAGCAAGTAAACACACAAAAATACTTAATATCAGTAATGTTTAGAAAAATTAAAGTTAAAAGAACAATGACTTATCTCTACATGACCACTAAAATGGCTACAGTTTTAAAAGCTGATAATCCCCAGGGCTGAAAACAATATGAAGTGACTGGAGATTGCATATATTGCTAGTATATTGCAGAATATTGCATCCACTTTAGAAAGCAATATGGCAGTTTTTTTAGAAAGGTGTTATATGTTCTAGCAATCCTACTTCTAGGTATTACTTTTTTTTAAAGGAAAACATATAGCCACAGAAAATGTGTGCTTGGAATTTTCATAGAGCTTTATTCTTAATATAGGTCCAAACTAGAAACAAACAAAATGTCCATCATATGGTGAATGGATAAACTCATTTTGTTATAATCATATAATAGGCTCAAGAATTTAAAAAAAGAAGTTTAAAAAAAGTTAAACTTTCGATACATGAATCTCAAAAGCATGCTAAATGAAAGGAACCCAGTACCAAAGACTGCCTAGTGACATATTACATGACTGTACACCTCCATTTATATGAAATTCTGACAGAACTAGAGTCAAAGGAGGAGATCAGTGTTTGCTGAAAAAGGATTGAGGGTGTAAAGATTGACTGCAAGGGTCATGAAGGAAAATTTGGATTGATGGAAACGTTTTATGTCATGATTGTGGTGGTGATTACACAACTTAATTTGTCAAAATTAACCAAATGTTACTTCTTTAAGGTTGGTACATTCTTTGTATACATATTATACTTTAATAAAAGCTAGTTACATGAACAAATTAGGGTAAGATCACTACTCTGTCATGTCCTATTTACTTTAAAATCCCCCAGGATAACCAGGTAAGTGGAGTATTGTTAATACTCTTCTTGTAAAGGAAGTCTTATGTGTGTGTTCTGGAGTTGAGTTAAAATCTTGAGGTGTTTCTGATAACTTTTGACTGCACAATATCCCTTCAACCCTCAGAATGTAGCCTTCAAAAAACAAGAGGAGCTGCTAGGGTACAAATAGATTCCTAATATGGTTATGTATAGGGTAATTTCACAAAATGATTCCCAATATTACAATTTTGTGGACAGAAAATGTATCATCACACATAATGTTTAAAAATATAATATCAATTGTTTTTGTTGATATATTTAATTCTTGGTCTCTGGTTTCCCTGAAAAAGCATTTGGTTTTTCAGTTATTTTCAATCTTTTTCACTGGGGATACTTGAAAATTATTCAGTTGGTTAACACTAAGAAGTCTAATCTCCATATCTATCTACAACAGCTTAGAATTTTTCATATTATAAAATTTTACATATCATAGATATTTTGCCTGCCATGTTTATCAAGCATTATATTTTAATCTGTTTTGTGGTTAGTATAAAATTTCAAATCATATACCACACTGGTTTTAGATTTTGTGACTTAAAAATCTGTAATTAAATTACATTTTTTGAGTTTTTAAAAATGATCTGCAAGACACTTAAGCTGTATAGGTTTTAGTTTCTAAATTTGTGTTAAAATTTAAACAGAATTCATCAAAAACATTTAGAGTAATTCTGATGTAATTTAAATTAAATTACATCAGAATTTCTGTTTCTTTAATTTTATTTTTCTAATACAAGAAGGGAAGTGTTCTAAGGCTCTAGATGAAAACACATACTAAATGAAAACCCCTATGAAATTAGGCAAGTATACTTAATTAAAATTGCTACTTGGCTAATATGTTTTCCATACTCCCACACACTGTAATATTGTAAATATTCTTTATGCCCAAAGTGTTCATCTTTGTGAAGAAAATTAATGAGTTCTGAGGAGAAATAAAACAAATGTTATTATTATTTAGTGTTTTAACCATCTACCCATATCTTCCTCTTAAATGTCTGACAGCACTTTAGTATAGGAAGTCTGATATAAAGGGAATATCTGTGGCTAAAGCTATATACAGATGCTCAAATTATTAAATTAAAACATAAGAACAGTTTTGTTCCCATAATTAAGGTCTGTCCCTCACCTTCCTGCTTAGAAACTGAATTGCTCAAGTTCTATCTTTTAGGCAGAGTTGTCTACATTCACCACATTTACAGATCCCCGACTGAGAAAAGTTTTAGCATTATATTCAGCTTTGTTGCAAAAATGTCAGCATTGTCTTGTATTTGGGATGGCTGGTTGTGTGTGATGGCCGAGGTCTACTCAGGGAAGGGTACTCTTTGTTTGACTGAATCACTTGAGACCATAGAGAAAAGGTGCCCGGGGAATAATCAGAACTGGCTGATCAGAGGAGGAACAGAAATGTGGAGCTGTCCAAAAGAGAGAGGTGGAGAACTAGTTTGAAGTCAAAACCAAGCCAAAAGAACTGATGAGGTTAAGAAACCAGCAGGAAGGTATACTTGAAGTGTAAGCAAGTGATGCTTAAGACCGAAGGTGTGGAATTGGGCTAAAGCTGCCCAAAACAACAGTGATATTTTCTTTGCTTCTCTTGGTGAAAGAGTAGTGTCAAGACTTAAACACTGTATAAGAACCATTTTGCCATTTTAAACAAATCAACACTTGCAAACCATGTCCCTCCCTGCCCTATGATTGCCCCGTGTAAGCTTTTGGTTACAAAAAGCCCTCAGAACAAAAAATGCAGGCCAGTTGTAAAGCCTTCATTCACGAAGGCCCAGCCTCAGGGCTAAATGGGAGAGTTCTGCCAGCCATCAAACTTAACAGCCTTTAAACATGTGCAACATTTCTCTAAGCAAATTGGTTCCTTAATATGGTAAAATGTGCAGCACCCAAGGGGAAATACTGGTGATCTCATTGCCCAAAACTGATGGAGTCACAGCACTGTATTCCTGAAAAGCACTCATATTTTCCACTTTGATAAAACCAGAAGCAAATATGAGAGTCAGTAGGTTTTGACATCCATTGTTCATTCTCACTTAACTTTTCCTCCTATATAGCAGAGCACAGTGGTTTAATTCATAGCTTATGGGATTTTTTTTAATATAAACCATTCAAATTTTTTCTATATTAATCAGTGGTTTCTAAAGATCCACAGGGATAAATAAACCCTGCAAGCTGGCAGAGGTTTCTTGTGGCACAACCACTGGTAGTTATAAACAGTAAACAAAACATAGTAACCATTTTAAGCACAAGAGATTGCTGTATCACACAGGGCATAAATCATTAGCTTAATAATTTCAGCAGCAGTGTCTCCAAAGCAAAATTAAGCCAACAGTTCCCCCTGTGGCAATAATGAAGTACTGTAATGGTAAAAGAAAAAAAACAAAACAAGAGAAGGCATGATTATACCTCAGCAATGATTGAAAATTTAAGTTCAATAAATAACTATAGGAGTCTCATCTCTGCTGCTCTTTGGAGAGGTGGGAAAGGGCTTGCCTCCAACCCCCATGTCCATTCTTGTAGGCAATTTGACATGAACAAGTGTACTTTCCCTTAAGCCCCCACAATTCACATGTGCTGTAGGTAGGGCATGAAAGTGATGACTTATAACAACTGAGAAGATGACAAATTTCTCTCAGCTGTATAGGCAGACATCATTCAGAGATTTAGAGAGCCGAAAGTGCTAGGCCCAAGACAGTCCAATGTTAAGCTGGGCCATAAGACCTAGATACATGTCTTCCAAATGAATTTGCCAAGTGTCAAAGTTCGTTTTTTAAAAACTGGCTAAAAATTTGGTGATTTGGAGTAAGTGCTATGGAACATTATCAGATAAAAGGAGTTCAGGGAGACCATCTTGATTCCTCTGCTGTGTTGGGTCCATACTATAGAATCTTCATTTTTTACTCTTTAGTCATCCATTTTATAAAATCAATATAGTCTTACTATTATCTCTCTTTTTAAGAAAAGCTCTGAGTGGACACAGTATCTCTTTGAATTTTCTCAATAATACTATGTATTTAAAGTAGCATTTTACCTTTAAAAACACCCTGTTTTTGACTACCTATTATGAACACATCTATCTCCTCAGAATGTATTTCGTCTAAAAATTCTATGATTTAGTCAAGCAGAAGGTATATTATTTGCACAAAGCTAACTACCAGCTTGACTATCTTATTAGTGGATTGAGGAATGATTTGATTTGATAATACAGGGATACAGATTAAACTAGAGTGTGTAGCGTCAGTGCCACTTTTATGGGATGGGCAGACCCTAGGCACCTAAGAAATAATCAACAAATATCATTTTCCCCATTTTCTTCTTCTCTCTGTCTCTGTTTCTCTCTTTCTTTCTTTCTTTTTGACACAGAATCTCACTCTGTTCCCTAGGCCAGAGTACAGTGGCGTGATTTCGGCTCACTGCAACATCTGCTGCCTGGGTTTAAGCGATTCTTCTGCCTCAGCCTCCCGAGTAGCTGGGATTATAGATGCCTGCCACCGCGCCTGGCTAATTTTTGTAGTTTTAGTAGAGACAGAGTTTTACCCTCTTGGCCAGGCTGGTCTTGAACTCTTGACCTCGTGATCCACCCGCCTTGGCCTCCAAAAGTGCTAGGATTACAAGTGTGAGCCACTGCGCCTGGCCAATTTCCCCATTTTCATTGTGCTTTGTTTTTAACTATGACACTCAGGCAAAATCTTCTTGAAGACTCCAATGTCTATGCATATTAGGTTAAATTGAAGATATATATTTGGATATACATACTCTCCTTTATTAATCTGAAATAAGAAAATTAGATGGGAAATGGCCTTCTCTGCACCTATAGAAAAGACTTTTCTCCATGAACAAAATAAATTATTACATCTTTCAGCTCTCTGTAAAAAAAGACACATCTAGCATTATATATAATCACAATGCCATGCATTGTAAGTGTGGCATGGAAGTAATTTTGCAAACAAAGTCGTGAATAGTGGATCTAATTCATGGTCAAAGAAAGGTTAAAGCTGCACCCTAAGTAAACGTATAAGGGAAATGTGATTTGTCTTTATTGCTGCTCTTTCCTCCCTTCTCCTTGCCGTTTTCTTTCCTTAACTCCTTTTTGCTCCACCTTACCTGTCCAAAATGCTATTCATTAATGTCATCATTCACATTTAAATTTGGTGTCCTCCAAAGTTTCCTCATACTTGCGATCAGGACAAAGCCAACAATAATAGGATATATGCAGTCATCTGTTGCTTAATGATGGAGAAAATTCTGTGAAACGCATTTCTAGGCGATTTCGTCCTCCTGCAAAGTACATCATAAAGTGTACTTACAGAAAACTAGATTGTATAGCCTGCTACCTACTTAGGCTCTATGGTATAGCCTATTGCTATTGCTCTGCGTCTACAAACCTGTATAGCATGTTATTACACTGAATACTTTAGGCAGTTGTGACACAATGGTATTTGTGTATCTAAATATAGAAAGAGTACACTAAAAATACAGTATTGTGATCTTATGGGACCATTGTCTTATATGTGGTTAGTCAATGACTGAAATGTCCTTATTTGGTGCATGACAGTATTTGGACGTTAGGCTTATCAGACATATGATTTGAAATATGTTCTGGCGTTCTGTGGGTGCAACTAGTAAATTTTGACAAGGATTCAGCTTGGGAGATCCTTTTGACTTGTTAGAGTACAGCATAAGCAATCTATCATGACTAATTGACTTTAGGTAGATTCATTCTTAGCCTATTCTTCCACTTGGTGCCAATTATATCTTGTATATATTTGTACCTCTGGGTACCTGGAGTGGAGATTTTTATAATCATTATTTTTAAAAATATATATGATATATATATATACACATATAAAATATACATGTATACATATAGCTTATATATATTTTATATGTATAGTATATATATAAAGAAATCTTACAGTGCATTAATAAAAAGACAAATAGCCAATTCAAAAATGGACAAGGAATTTGAATAGACATCTTTACAAAGATATACAAATAGTCAACATGTACGTGAAAATATGTTACACATAATTAGTCATTAAGCAAATTAAAAACCACAATCAGATGCCATTTCACACCCACCAGGAAGGCTATAATCAAGAGACAAACAATAACAAGGGTTGAGGAGGATGTGGAGAAATTTCAACTTTGGTACATTGCAATCTGGATTGTAAATGTTGCACCTGCTTAGGAAAAGTTTGGCAAATCTTCAAAAAGTTAAACACAGAGTTACCCTATGACCCAACAACTCCATTCCTAGCAATATACCTAAGAGAATTGAAAACATATATACAACAAAAACTTGTACATGGATTTTCATTCCAGCATTCTTCATAATAACCGCAAAGTAGAAACAAGCTTCCATCAACTGCTGAATGGATAAATAAAATATGATACATCCATATAATGGAATAAAATTCATAAAAAGAAATTTAGCACTAATACATGCTGTAATATGAATGGACTTTGAAAACAATATGGTTTGGCTGTGTCCCCACCCAAATCTCATCTTGAATTCCCACATGTTGTGGGAGGAACCCTTTGGGAGGTAATTGAATCATGGGAGCAGGTCTTCCCATGCTGTTCTGATGATAGCAGATAAATCTCATAAGATCTGACAGTATTATAAGGTGGAGTTTCCCTGAACAAGCTCTTCCTTTTGCCTATTGCCATCCATGTAAGACGTGACTGCTCCTCCTTGTCTTCTGCCATGATTGTGAGGCCTCCCCAGCCACTTGGAACTGTAACTCCATAAAACCTCTTCTTTTTTAAATTGTCCAGTCTCAGGTATGTCTTTATCAGCAGCATGAAAACTGACTAATGCTGTAAATTGGTACCAGTAGAGTGGGGCACTGCTGAAAAGATACCCAAAAATGTGGAAGCGACTTTGGAACTGGGTAACAGGCAGAGGTTGGAACAGTTTGGAGGGCTCAGAAGAAGAGAGAAAAATGTGGGAAAGTTTGGAACACCCTGGAGACTTGTTGAATGGCTTTGACCAAAATGTTGCTAATGATATGGACAATGAAATCCAAGCTCAGATGGTCTCAGATGGAGATGAGGAACTTCTTGTGTTTTAGCAAAGAGAGTGGTGGCATTTTGCCCTTGACCCAGAGATCTGTGGAACTTTGAACTTGAGAGAGACGATTTAGGGTATCTAGCGGAAAAAATTTCTAAGCAGAAAAACATTCAAGAGGCGACTGGAGTGCTGTCAAAGTCATTCCGTTTTATAAGGGAAGGAGAGCATAAAAGTTTGGAAAATTTGTATCCTGACAATGTGATAGAAAAGAAAATCCCATTTTCTGAGGAGAAATTCAAGCCAGCTACAGAAATTTACATAAGTAATAAGGAGCCAAATGTTAATCCCCAAGACAATGGGGAAAATGTCTCCAGGCATGACAGAGGTCTTCATGGCAGCCTCTCCCATCACAGGCCCAGTGGCCTAGGTGGAAAGAATGGTTTCATGGGCTGGGCCTGGGGTCCCCATGCTGTGTGCAGCCTAGGGACTTGGTGCTCTGTGTCTCAGCTGCTCCAGCCATTGCTGAAAAGGTCCAACATAGAGCTTGGGCTCTGGCTTCAGAGGGTGAAAGCCTTAAGCCTTGGCAGCTTCCATGTGGTGTTGAGCTTTCCAGTGCACAGAAGTCAAGAATTGGGGTTTGGGAACCTCAGCCTAGATTTCAGAGGATGTATGGAAATGCCTGGATGCTCAGGCAGAAGTTTGCTGCAGGGGCAGGGCCCTCATGGAGAACCTCTGCTAGGGCAGTGCAGAAGGGAAATGTGGGGTTGCAGCCCCCACACAGAGTCCAGACTAGGGTACCACCTAATGAAGCTATGAGAAGAGGGCCACCGTCCTCCAGACCCCTGAATGGTAGATTCACTGATAGCTTCCACCGTGCATCTGGAAAAGCCACAGACACTCAATGCCAGCCTGTGAAAGTAGCCAGGAAGCAGGCTGTATCCTGCAAAGCCACAAAGGTGGAGCTTCCCAAGACCATGAGAACCCACCTTTTGCATCAGCATGACCTGGATGTGAGACATGGAGTCAAAGGAGATCATTTTGGCACTTTAAGATTTGACTGCCCTGTTGGATTTTGGACTTGCATGGGGCCTGTAGTCCCTTAGTTTTGGCCAATTTCTCCCATTTGGAAAGGCTGTATTTACCCAATGCCTGTACCCCCATTGTATATAGGAAGTAACTATTTTGCTTTTGATTTTACAGACTCATAGCCAGAAGGGACTTGCCTTGTCTCAGATGAGACTTTGGACTGTGGACTTTTAAGTTAATGCTAAAATGAGTTAAGACGTTGGGGGACTGTTGGAAAGGCATGTTTGATTTTGAAACGTGAGGACATGAGATTTGAGAGGGGCCAAGGGTGGAAAGACATGGTTTGGCCGTGTCCCCACCAAAATCTCATCTTGAATTCCCAAATGTTGTGGGAGGGATCCAGTGGGAGGTAATTGAATCATGGAGGCAGATCTTTCCTGTGCTGTTCTTGTAATAGCAAATAAGTCTCACGAGATCTGATGGTATTATAAGGGGAAGTTTCCCTGAACAAGCTCTCTCTTTTTGCCTGCTGCCATCCATGCAAGGCATGACTTGCTCTTCCTTGCTTTCCACCATGATGGTGAGGCCTCCCCAGCCACTTGGAACTGCAAGTTCATTAAACCTCTTTCTTCTTTAAATTGCCCAGTCTCGGGTATGTCTTTATCAGCAACGTGAAAACTCACTAATACAATTATACTAAATGAAAAAAGCCATACATAGAAGGCCAAATAATGTATAATTCCTTTGATATGAGAAAAATCCATAGAGAAAGACAGTAGATTAGTAGTTGCTAGGAGATGAGGGGAGTGGATGTTGGAGTGTGACTGCTAATGAGTATAGAATTTTCGCAGGGGTAATGAAAATGTACTGGAATTTGTAATGATGGTTGCACAACTTTGTAAATATGCTTAAAATCAAACAATGTACACATTTCATGATATGTGAATTAAGAATTTTATTTTATTTCAGTAGCTTTTAATGTGTAAGTAGCTTTTGGTTACAGGGATGAATTATGTAGTGGTGAATTCTGAGATTTTAGTGCATCTGTCACCTGAGTAGTGTACATTGTACCCAATACGTGGTTTTTTACCCCTTGCCCATATCCCACCTTCTACCTTCCAAGTCTCCAAAGTCCATTATATCACTCTATATGCCTTTGCATACACATAGCTTAGCTCCCATTTATAAGTAAGAATATACAATATTTGGTTTTCCATTCCTGAGTTACTTGAGTTACTTCACTTTGAATAGTGGCCTCCAGCTCCATCCAAGTTGTTGCAAAAGACATATACGTTTCTTTTTCTGGCTGAGTAGTATTCCTTGATATATATATACATCTCATATTTTCTTTATCCACTCATTGGTCAATGGCATTTAGGTTGGTTCCATATCTATGCAATTGCAAATTGGGCTGCAATAAACATGTGTGTGCATGTGTCTTTTTCATATAGTGGCTTCTTATCCTTTGGGTAGATACCCAGTAGTGGGATTGCTGGATCGAATGGTAGATCTATTTTTAGTTCTTTTAGGAATCTCCTTGCTGCTTTCCATAAAAGTTGTAGTAATTTACATTCTCACTAGAAGTGTATAAGATCACAATTTTTAAAGCATTTTTTAAAATACTGGTTGCCATTTCCATGTCTCAACCCATCTAGACCAAAACTAGCAATTCCCTCTTCAACCAGGTCTGATTCAATGCAAAATAAGGATTCAATTGAGTGATATCTTTATCTGTTGTATCTACAAATGCCTCGTGTACCTAGTAGGTCAAAGTGGTTCCTAGAAAAAGTTTCTGGATACAATCTGAATAGTACATACCAATGTACACAATCACCATTTTCCAATTTAACAGTCACGTTTCCAGGTACACAACCCTTTACTCTTCCTTGACTTACTCCTCTTGATTTTTCCTCTATAAAAATGAGACATATCATGTGTCTTTTCATTTTTATTTGATTATCTATTGCCTATCTCTCTGTTTAGAATTTAAGTCCCACAGGACAGGAAAGCTGGTTTTGTTCCTTGCTGTTTTCCTATCACCTGGAACAATACTTGCTGCAGGGCAAGGGAGGCACTGAAGAAAAACTTGTTAAGTAAGAAAAATTTGAGCATGTGCTTTTCCTCAGTGGGAGATGGGAAGGAATAAAAATAATACAGTTATCCAATAATTAAAGCCAAGAGTGTCAAGTTCTCCCCTAAGCCCTCTCATTTCTGATAGGGACTTGCACATATTCCTGTGGCCTCTGAAATTGAGCTCTTATACATGCCTGGCCCTCTGCGCTCTAAATGTCAGTGTTCCCACCTTCATCTTCTGCTTTCTGTATCCGTTTCACTCAAAGATCTAGTCAAGTGTTTCCGAAAGCCTAGAAATGTAACCCTTATTCCCAATTGAAATGTATGCTGGATATTTGGCTTGGGAATCTAGGCTCTAACCTGGAAATAAATCCTGATTACGAGTGCTGTAGTGGCCAAATCAAAGGCTAAAGGTCTTTCTCTTATCTACTACTGTTCATTCCAAATGCATATTTTGGCCAAACCAAATATTCTAGGGATATGCAAGTCACAGCCTGTGGCCTCAGGAAAACTAGTCATAGAGATCTCTGAAAAAAAGAAATCTGTCACCTCATTTCTGAGGGTGTACTTATTTTTCCTGTGTTTGACCTTAAGATTTAATTATCACATTATATAGGTCTATGTTGAACTATTCCAAATAATTCCGTTCGTTTATAGCTGCTTTCCTATATTTCTGCTGACATTATGTACTGGATAAACCCATTTAATTGACTTTCAGAAAATAGGCTTAAAGTACTAGATAACATTCATATTTAAAAATGAATTATTCAACCATTTCTAATGTACCTTATCTGATCCTATCACTAGAATCTAACAATTTGAAACCCTGATATGGTTCTTAGGGCCCCTAAGGCACTAAGAGGAATCACTGCTCCCCACCTTTACATAAGCTCTTTGTAGACTGAATATGCAGAGCTCTTTGATGCCTTAGTTTTATTTAAGCCTCCATTTCCAGGATGATTTCAACTGAATAAAAATATCTGGGCTGGCGGAGTGTGGGAAGACTATTTGCCTTATCCCCACATACCCCTAGTGATGGTCCTGATGACAACACACGTCGGGATGTTTTGAATCATCCTGATGATTGATTTGATTTTTCCACTCCTCACCTAGACTTTTGGCATTGCCTAGACAGAGCTATAGCACTTTGGGCTGTAGTCAGCCACTTGCTTCCAGCTGCATGTTTTGCTCCACACTCTGCTTCACCTTTCTTCTTGGCTACACTCACCCTTGACTCCATATGTTTTTCCCCATGTGTCATCCCAGCCTAACTGAGCACAAAGTCTCTAGGTGTTCACTGTCCAAGACACACATCTTCCTTGAATCTTGCTCAGTAACAAGTCAGTGTGTTTAATCAATCCTTTATAGCTTTACAAGATATAGCAATGGCTAAAATTGCTGTGGTTAGAAAAACCCACCCTCCTAGTTCAGAAATCAATAAGCATTTATTCTGTGTTTCCTTTATGTTTAGCGTGCAACCAGATTTGGAGAACCTAAGTTATGAATTTCCACTCCCTAATCTTACCTCTGACCAGGGCAAACTATCTGTGGAACAAATCAATTCCATTTAGCAAATGCTGCATTTCTTGAGAGGCAGAGTGCTAAGATGCCTCAGGGATTACAAAGATAAATAGCATACATTCCCTATACTCAGACCATTTTCACAATACATAGAAGTAAGACTGTAAATTATGAAACTGTGGGATTAAAGAAATGTTCATGCTAAATTTGAACTGATGAGAAATCCAATTTATATAATTCTTGCAAAATAGCATAATTTGGAAACATAGTTACTTGCAAACTGTGTTTATGTTATTGTCATCACCCACGTCACTAGGAAAATTATACACAAACTCTCCTTTGTCAGTATTAGGAGAACCATTATCGATTACTTTTTGTATCAGAATTTCTGAAAGTGAGTCTTGGTTTTAGAATCTAAGCAAGCACTATTATTATCATTTCTAATCTTGTTTTTCATATCCTTGCACAATGTCACTCAAGTTCATTAAATGGTGCTGCTAAAGTTAGTGCTGAGAAAAAAACAGTAAAGTTAATAACTCTGGAATAGACATATGATGTGATAAAGCACTATGAAGGAAAGCAAACCACCACCAATATTAATGTAGGAGAGTCCTCAGCAAAATAATAAAGAAAATGTAAAAAGCAATTGCAAAGCAAATATATACTAAATATACACTAAAGAATTAGAAATTCGTAAGTTCCAAAAATGCATTCCCCCTTTGGGAAAATTTGTTTTGAATTATTTGAGTTTTAAGTTATGCAAAGTATCCAGGAATAACACTTCTCTCATATGAAAAGCAAGTGACCTGCACTTAAATTTTATTTCCCACAGCTCTACCTTACAATCCCTGCAGTTTAGTTAGAAAAGTCTCTTTATTATTCCACACATCCTCTGCCAAGGAAACCAGTATTATTCCTTTCACTATTTCTTTTATTATGCTCTTCTTCCTGTTTTAAATATCTTCACTCTTCCTACCCACTAATCCAAATATATGGCCTAGTTTCAAAGGCCCACTCACACGCCACTTCATCTGCAAAGCTGTACCTGACTTAGTAGAGTCACAGGATTTTATACTTGGAATAATTCTTAGAGATTATCTAGTTCAAATATTTTCCAACTGTGCAACATAGAGACACTTAGAAGGCTTTTGAAAGAGAGTTAGAAATGGGAAAGGAAGTAAAGTGGGCAACAGAGTTCTGGAGCTCTCACCTACTTTAATCCAGGACTGCTTTCATCATTTTAATTATTTACCTTTCCCAGAAAGACACTGTTTGAACAAAAGTTTCCAGAGCTTTAGATCATAAAAATCCACAGTTCAACATGATGAATGAAGAAACTAAGGCTGAGTTGAATATTTTATCCTGATTCACAAACAATCTAGCAAACTAAGCTAAAACCCTAGGATCTCTGGACTGCTAGCCCAGCTACATTGATATTCCTATTTTGTTTATCACCAAAATACTTACAATTTCCTATTGATGATTCTGTAGTGTCTTTTGTTATTTACACATATGTGTCTTGTCTAATACACTGAGTGTGGCTGTTCCATGGCTGGGTGTAATTTATGCTCTTCCACTCTTCTCTGAGCAAAGAACTGGGTTCACAGTGTGATTGCTAACTTTTCTTCCCAGGATAGACATTCTTGATTCATATATAAAATTAGACAAGCCAAGGCTGGGCGCGGTGGCTCACGCTTGTAATCCCAGCACTTTGGGAGGCCGAGGCGGGCGGATCATGAGGTCAGGAGATCGAGACCACGGTGAAACCCCGTCTCTACTAAAAATACAAAAAATTAGCCGGGCGTGGTGGCAGGCGCCTGTAGCCCCAGCTACTCGGAGAGGCTGAGGCAGGAGAATGGCGTGAATCTGGGAGGCGGAGCTTGCAGTGAGCCAAGATTGCGCCACTGCACTCCAGCCTGGGCAACAGAGTGAGACTCCGTCTCAAAAAAAAAAAAAAAAAAAAAATTAGACAAGCCAGTACTTAGACAATCAACTCCATGTATTGACTGAAATAACATAAACTGCAGCCTTCACAGAAACTATTAATGTTGACATTAATGGTAGTCAGTACAGCTACACTTTTCATAAAAATTAATATTTCTGCCTCATTTGTATTTTTTCCCTCATGTATACAAACCTAGGCATAATCAGTTAAACTCCTTGTTCTAAATGACACTTGGTTTTTAACCCTTTAGTCTCCTTTTTGGGTAGCTTTCACTATTGCAACAAGACATTTTTAACAAGAAAAACTAACCCTTTATTTATTTATTTTTTAAAAAATCCCTAATTTTTGATTCTTTATAAGTTCTTCCTATAGCTGCTTCTTTCTTCTGATACATTTCTTGTAAGGGTACACTGCACTTGCTACCTTTGTTTCCTCCTCTCCCAGCTCCGTCTTTGGGTACTATGTGATCTACTTCTTAAAAGTGGTAATGCCGACCATTGTGGAAGACAGTATGGCAATTCCTCAAAGGTCTAGAACCAAAAATACCATTTGACCCAGCACTGAGTATATGACCAAAGGAATATAAATCATTCTATTACAAAGATACATGCACATGTGTGTTTGTTGCAGCACTGTTCACAATAGCAAACACATGAAATCAACCCAAATGCCCATCAGTGATACACTAGATAAAGAAAATGTGGTACAGTTACATCATGGAATACTATGCAGTCATAAAAAGGAACGAGATCATTTCCTTTGCAGGGACATGGATGGAGCTGGAAGCCATTATCCTCAGCAAACAAATACAGGAACAGAAAAACCAAACACCGCATGTTCTCACTCATAAGTGGGAGCTGAACAATGAGATCACATGAACACAGGGAGGGGAACAACACACACTGGGGCCTGTTGGGGGAAAGCGGGAGGAAGAGCATTAGGAAAAATAGCTAATGCACGCTGGGCTTAATACCTAGGTGATAGGTTAATAGGTGCAACAAACCACCATGGCACACGTATACCTATGTAACAAATCTGCTCATCCTACACCTGCACATGTACTTCAGAACTTAAAATTAAAATTAAAACAAGTGGTAATTACCTTTTATTTGCAATTTAAATTACCTTTTAATACTCTATCTTTCCTATTCCTCTAGGCTTTCTTTATTTCATTCACTCCCATAAATATTTGACTGTCAAATCTACTTTTCTAGGAGTCTCTTCTCATCAATCCTTTTAGACCAGGGCAAGAGAAGTCCCCTTCTAGACTCCAAGCTTTAGACATTTGCTCTATCTCCCATCCTCCCCCTCCAGGGCCAGTTGTCTCCCAGCCCACACTCTCCCTTCTGATTCAGACACTGGGTACCTGGGACCACCATAATTCCTATTCATATTCTCTATCTCATTGAATCTACTTCCAGGGCCGAGTGGCTTCCTGACTTCAGGACTATACTTCTAAACATCCAGTGCATCCCAAGATCCAAGTGGTGACTAAGGAGTGGTTGTTTGTGAGAAGCAGCGATGAAGTGGAGGTATTATCATGTTCACATTCCTTCCCTGACCCTATCCCTGCCCCATTTTCTATAGAATAGAAAACGAATTTCTTCTCATAGTTTCAAGATCTTCATAATGGCTTCACATAGCTCCTAAGCCTGGGATTTCCCGTTGAGTGACCCTGAGGCCTGTGCATGGATACGGCTAGTGGGAAGGAGGGTAAAGTGGGAGGAGAAGAGGTCCTTTCTGAGTTACTGCCACCATATTTTATCATGGAACTGTAATTCGAACTTGGCCTTTGAGGTTGATATGAAAGCATATTTGTCATGGTAGGAGGTTAGATATTTTATTTAACAGTTTGTGGCTTGATTTATAACTTTTAAATATTTAACATATGGTACACAGTCCTCCATTTGCAGTCCTGTCTTAGGACCTACAAATCTTAGAGAAAGAGCTGGGTCTTTCGTCTCTAAGGCCAGATTAATTTCTGAGTTCCTATTGGTCTTCTCTTTAAGGGTGCCTCATTTGCATATCTAACTTAAAATATCAAAAGCTGAGTTGATATTCTCTTCCTCATCTTAAAGCTACGTGCCTATGTTTGTGTCTTCTCTTAGTTAATGCCATCACTATCCACTCGGTCCCTAGTGGAAGACAGTATGGCAATTCCTCAAAGGTCTAGAACCAAAAATACCATTTGACCCAGCAATCCCATTACTGTGTATATGACCAAAGGAATATAAATCATTCTATTACAAAGATACATGCACATGTGTGTTTGTTGCAGCACTGTTCACAATAGCAAACACATGAAATCTTGGAGTCATTCTCGACTTTTCTCTTCCCTAACCCTCAGCATTTAATCAGAGATAAAATATATTCTATGTCTGAAATATCTTGACTCCATCTTCTCCTTTCAAACCCCATCTGTCAGCTGATTCATTTTAATAGCCATTTTACTACCCTCTTCCTTTCCCTCCTTAATTCACTTTCCACATTTCCACAAACATTATTATGTTCACATTCCTCTCCTATCCCTGATCCCTGCCCCATTTTCTATAGACAACAAATTCCTATTCATAGTTTCAAAGTCTCCACAATATAACCAGAGCCTACCCCCACAACCATGCTTACTTCCCACAATCATTCTTATCTCTTTCACACTCATCTACACAGCCATACATGCATGCACTATAATCTAGACGATACAGATTTGTTAGATTCTTGTTAATCCCAGACTATTTGAACATTTATAAACTTGTCAGAAACTTTCACATGCATGTACTTTTACCTAAGCCACTGCTCTGTCTGGACCATTCTCTCCTTATTTACATTTCTGTAAAAATGCAATTAACTATACTATTGCCATTTACTCTGTGAAGTCTTCCACAATTACTCCACCAAAATCACTGTCTTCCATGATTACCGAACATTTGTTTATGCCAATATTGTTCTACTTAAAAATGTTGGCCTATAGCCATATTATAAATGAATGCCTCTTTAGCCCTTAAATATAAATTTATTGTATGCAGGGACTAATCTCTACTCATTTTTGTATATTACTTGTGCCTCGTGTATTGTCCCAGGGTAGGTGCTTTGTAAATGTTTGTTTAATTTCTGAGTAAAATTTTAAAAGAGATCAGCTTTAATTTAAAAAAAAAAAAAAAAGAAACCATACAACATATTTCCTTAAAGGGGGCTATCGGGATTTCTTTGTTCTATTCTAGCCCACTCTGCAACCTTCATTTATTTTATCATAGAATTCTAAGATTTCTCTCTCCAAAATGGGTTTAACATCCCTTCTAAAAGCTGCACTGGTATATCTGCAAAACCTGTCAAGAAGCCCTGATGAAAGGCAGTGCCGAATTGCAAGCATTATTACAAAGACAGGTGTGGTGTTCAATTCAAAACCAACCACCTGTGCGTCCTCCGTTTTCAGAGATGACTCGCACATGTTCATCACAGGTTCCCCAAGTCACTTACCGCCCGTGCACTCCTTAGAGGGAGACCATCTGGAATTGCAGAGTTTTCTATCCTTAAGCTCTTTTAATTTTTCAATCACCTGCCCTGACATAAGACAGGTTCATTTTCTGTTTATAGAATGTCTCCTGGGCAGTTTATGGATCTGTTTCTGGCATTTTCCTTCCAATCATCTTGGGAATCACAGCATGAAGGTAGTGGGCAGGGGGGTAGGAGGAATCCAGGTTAGACTGTTTAATTTTCTGTTACGGAATTTCTGTATCCTTTTGGGTTTTGGAAATGGTAATGCTCAAATGCTGCTTCTTTACTCAGTATACAGGCAAAGGCAAATCATTTAAGTCTACCAAACATCTGGATAATAGTGACAGTATTAACAAATTACTTGACAATTCAGAAGTGATTTTCATGTATATTATCTAATTTAATTCTCATTACAATCCTGTGAAGTACATTTCCTGTTTCACAGATAAAAAAAACAATGGTTCGCTTTTGTTTTCTTTTGCAAGATCACAGAAATAATAAGAGCTAGGAAGTAAGTTTTCTGAATCTATATCCCATGATCTTTAGTAGAGTATAACATATAGGGAATAGCCAAATAATTAAGAAACAAATATCAGGTTTATTTCAGATAAGTGATATATTATTTACAGAATTAAGAGTTACATATAATATAGTAAAGTCTCATTCATATGTAATAAAATGTGCTTGTAAAAACATAAAGTTCAATTAGAAAAAGGGTCAAAATTGCAATATTTTAAGACAGTTTTAGTACTAGTAAATATGGTGTGTATGATAAACTAAAAAGTAAATGGACAAGAAGTAAAAAACCAGTGAGATTATGCTGGGTCAGATCCAAAGCCAGCACAGCACTGGGTCTCTTGCCTAAGGTCCATGGTGACCACTCCTTGGCTATTGCCAATGTTCACTCAAGGCCCAAGCACTCTTTACTCAGCTGGTGGCAAATCCAGCCAGGCTTGTGTTTTTCTCTTCAGGATGACGAGCTCCCCCTAAGCCCAGGGCAAGTCCTAAAATGTCATCTGGGAGCCAGGATCTGGAATCAGGACTCTTAGGAATTTACTTGGTGCTGTATTCTACTATGGCTGAGCTGGCAATCAAGGTGCAAGATTAAGCCTTTTACTTTCTTTGTTCTCCTTTCCTTAAGCAGATGGATGATCTCCCTGTGGTCACCAACACCCCAGGCCTGAGGCAAGTACTGAGACAAGTACTGCCTGGCTATCCCCAATGTTCACTCAAGGCCAAATGGCTGCTCAGTCAGCTTATGGTAAATGCTGCCAGTCCTGTGTTTCTGTCTTCAAAGAAGTGGGCTCCCCTCTGGCCCAGGGTGGGTTCAAAAATGCCATCTAGGAGGCAAGGCCTGGAACAAAAGAAGCCCGTTGTTTTTTGTTTGTTTGTTTGTTTTTTACTGACCTGATACCCAAGATGCAAGACAAACTCACCTTTACTTTTCCCTCTCCTTTCCTCAAGCAGGAGTCTCTCTGCATGGCCATCACAGCTGGGAATATACTAGGTCACACCTGAAGCCAACATGGCATTCGGTGTCACCCAAGGCCTGTGGTGAGTACTTCCTGGTTACCATTCATGTTTTTTACAAGGCTCAAATGCTGTTTAGTCAGCAGGTGATGTATCCTGCAAGTACAGGGTCTTTCCCTTCAATGCAGCGGATTCCTTTCTGGCCCAAGGTGTGTCTAGAAATGTCATTTGGAAGTTAGGGCCTAAAATAGGGGCCTCAGGAATTTGTCTGGTGCCCTATTCTACTGTAGCTGAGCTGGTATCCAAGTGGCAAGACAATGTCCTTTTTACTCTCTTCCGTCTTCTCTCTTCAAGTGGAAAGAAGGAGCTGTGAGCTGCGCTTCCTGGGGCTGTGGGAGGGTGACACAAGCACTCCCTTAGCCACCCTAGCTGGTGTCTCACTAGGTTGTGTACACCCCATGTTCACTGGCTCTGAGCCCAGCACAGCACCAAAACTTGCACAGGAATTGCAGTCCTTGTAGCCTAGACTGCTTTTCAAGTTTATTTAGGATCCCAGAGAGCATTAGCCTGCAGTGGTGGTAATAGCAGGAACCTAGGTTCCAGACACTGGCATGGATTATTTTCCTTTGGCTAGGGCTGGTCTAAATGTTCCCTCTGTGGTTGCTGGTTGAGTTCTGCACACGTTGCTTTCCACTGTGGCAGGCAGCACTGAATTCCAATGCAAAGCCCCGCAATCACTGAGCTCTCTCTCCTGCAAGCACACATATTCTCTCTCCATTCCATATAGCTGCTGCTGATGGATGGAGTTGGGGTGGTGTTGGCCATTCGAGATTGTCTTTCCTACCCTCTTCAGTGCCTCTTTCCTTGATATGATGTCAAAACCATGTACAATGATCACTCATCTGATTTTTGGTTCCTATGAAGACTTTTTCTTGTGTAGATAGTTGTTTAATTTGGTGTTCCTGTGGGGAAGACAATTGCTGGAGGGTCCTATTAGGCCATCTTGCTCCGCCTCCTCCCCAGGGTTTCGTTTTAGCAATGACTATATTACTTTTATTTCTAATAGTTTCATTTTGTTCTTTAATGTTTATGATCTGTCATTACATTAGGTTATTATTTCTTCTTCAAATATTTTGTTAATTTTATATTTTGTTAAAGAACTATGAACATACTTATTAATTTCTTCCAAATTGTTCTATTATCTCTGTTTTTAGTATGTTATTTTCATGCTTTTCTCTGCCTACTCTATCTCTCAAAATCGGGTCTCTGTAAAAAAAAAATGTGTGTGTGTGTGTGCACGCGCATCTGTGTCTGTATATGTATACATGTGACATATTATCTTTAGTTCCTCTGTTAACTCTCACTATAGATTGTGTCTTTGTAAAAAATAAATAAGTTGTATATGCACAAAGAGAGATCACTTTCAGTGGGTGATTTATTTTTTCCTTTGTGTGTCCCATACATCCAGGGAAGCAGAATTTTCTTTATAGATTTATTGAGGTTTCATTGTTTATGCCTCAGCACAGAAGATTCCTCTGGTATCAGACCAGTTTTTAAAAATGAATTTCAAAGCTTATTATTCCTGCTTTATGTATTACTACAAATTTTGACCACATACTTTTGGTGCAGCTTGGGTTCTTGACCTTTCTCTCAGGAGATGATTTATAGCTACTTCCAGAGCCTGGGAAGTCAGTAAGATTGTTTTTGCATTTCGCTAGGGCTGTCTTCAAAATCTTCAAAGATATTTTTTCTAATCCCCTATCCTGGAGAGACTCAAGGCTGCATCTGACAGTCTTATGAACGGCTAGGGTGTCACTTCAAGGTTCCTTTTGGAACTGAGTTCTTTATTTGTTTCTGGCACTTAGTGATTTCCTTTCTTTCTTTTGAGATTCACTATATTTTTTCTTAATTAATTTACATGGTATTATATGAGGCATTTTTCTGTGTTTATATTTGAAGAGTGATCATACAAAAGGCTTCATACAAAAATAAATTCTGCTTGTAATTAGTAGTGATTTAGGTTAGAACATTAAATAAGAGGACTGGCTTGAGTAATTATTTCATTCTCTGATTTTATATTTTAAGATACATTTTCTAGAGTGCCTAACTCCCTATTATACCAAAATATGCAGAGATACATACACCACTTTTTTCCCCATAGCAGACAGCCATAGTGATTCTCTTAAAATTTAAATCAGATCATGTCACTCTCAATGGCTTTCCATCTCATTAAGTACAGAACCCAGTCCTTCACATGCACCTAAAAGGGCCTGCAAATCTGACCCCCTGATAACTCTTTGTCCTCATCTCTTACTATTAATACTTTCCTCTTAGCCCGCTTCACTCCAGTCATATTAGGCTGCTTATTGTTCCTTGGAATACTAAGCAAGATACCACCACAGACACTTCACTCTTGCTATTTCCTCCGTTTTGTGTGTATTACATGAACCATTCACTCTCTAATTTGCTTTAGTACTCTGTTACCTTCCATGGCAACCCAACGAAAAAGAAAAAATAAAAAAACGCATGTACACATTCCCTATTCCTCTAACCCTGCTGGGTTCTCCTGCTTTCACAGCACTCATTAATGTCTGACATAATATCTATACACTTGTTTATTTATTTTTCAGCCTCCCCCATTTGTCATAGACTATACCTTCCAGGAGAACAGATATTTAACATGTTCTTGGTTTTTTATCTGCTGATGTATCCCAGTACCAAGAAAATTACCTAGTACATAAAAGCATTCATCTGAGAGCTTAAAATAATACTATAATATAATTTATACTTCAAAAAACCTAGATAAATATAAACAAAATTTGTATTAAAATTATTTAAGGAATATATACATAAACACATACTTTATTTTTAATTTTAATTTTTAAAATGTTGAATTTAAAGTATGCAAACTTTTAAGAAAGTTTTGAAATATGACTTTAAAATCCAACTGATCAAAATTTCTGTTAAGTTAAATAGTAATGGAGAAAACTGTGTTCTTTCTTCCTCACAATTTCTTCAAAGAACATTCCATCTTCACCCAATCCACAGAGGATACAAAAATAGCCCCAATAAAGTTTCTTTATCTGAACCATGCCTGATACCCTATTAAAATACAGAAGACTATGACTCAGGGCAGTGATCTCAATATAATTAATCCCAGGAAAGATAATCTAGAGGAAGAAAATGTTACTGCAGTGATTACCCTGTAAACTCAGTTCATGCTGTCTGTGACTCAGAATAAGAATTAAAATGACGATAAGGCACTAAATATTCCAGAGATTTAATATGAAGTGTTGATGGTTGAGAAAAATGTTTTCTCTTTATATGCATGTGCTCAATCTTTTAATACATATTTCTATTATGAGTTAGGATTAAGCATTAGAGGAAAGTGCTGTTGAAATACCAGCTGTACTCTCAAAGCACTAAAACTTAAATAGTAATAAATAGCAGAAAATCCAGGAAGAAAATGAAGAAATAAAGTTATTTATAAATCTCTGGTTAGCTAAGAGTGCATTACATTTATTTAGCATTAATTAGTAAACAGTAATTTAAAATAAATAGTATTTGAATAAGAAAGAAGATGGAAACAAATAGGCACTTTTTGATAATTAATTTCCCCAATTCAGGTGGAATATCAGTGGCATAGGATGGAAAGAAAAAGAACTTGGAGATGTAGGCAAACCATTTGCTGATTTAGGGCTTTAGTTACTAATATTATCACATAATATATCAGATAAATATATTTGGCCTGAATCATGAAACAAATCAGGTGTATAATTGGGTCTTTTTTTAAGTTATTTTCGTATAAATATATCAGCAACTTCCCACAGTTTGATTAATTTGGCTGCTGACATTAGCCAAAGAATGGCCAGTCTACCATTTCATTTATCTGTCACAAATAGAGTGTAAGACAGAGTGAAATAATGTGTAAACATTCAGGTTCCCTTCGGAGGCCAATTTTAAGAAAAATAATTGAGGGAAGGTTATTTCAGCTTCCGCTTCTGCATATCAACTCCTCATCCTTCCCTACTTCACTTTCTACATTTTAGGATAGATAAAGGACACCACAAACAATCTAACAATTTGCTCTAGTCTCTGAGTGAGTAATAACAGAAGCAGTCCAAATGAGGAATTCCTGTTGTTCATCCCCAAATGGATTTCCCTAGGCCGCTCTTGTAACACATCTCCCTTAATTTCTACAGATTTTTATGTTGTATGCTAATTTCCATGACTCTTTTACTCACCTGGAAAACAACAGTATCACTATCAGAATTGTTCAACTGGTATGTGACAGCTAAAATTAACACTTCTTCCTTAACTCTGTTTTATTCTACTCCTTTCAAAAAGCAAACTCCTGTTCACAGAGATAGTTTAATTTCATTTGTGTACCTGGTTACTATTTGTGAGACCCTAATTACTTCCCTTTTTTGGCAGACTTTGAACTGCTATGGCACAGGAAATCATCACAGTCAGCAAGAAGACAGATGAATGCAAAAATCAGTGCTTATCTAGGTTACTTCTCCCCAAAATGTCCTCACAGCTCTATTTCAGTTAAGTTTGGATGTACCACTTAAGACATCAAAGTATTCTGCAAGTGTGGAAAAAAAAAATACCTTAAAATGCCAGCTATGTGTAATTTAAAACAAAAAATATTTAAGATGAGGTTAAAAGTTATAAACATTTATGTACATTATTAGTTCTACGTCAACAAAAGAGCACAGTTTCTCCACTGCAAATTAATAGATTATAAAATCAATAGGTTTCTCATGAAAGTAATTAAGAAAAATGGGGGTAGAAACAAATTCAACCTTTTAAGAATGTTTTGCCTTTAAAACAACTTTCTCTAAAATCACCTAAAATGAAATATAAGTTAACTCTGATTCTATGAGTTCAGTGGAGTTAAATTTAACTTGAAAACATCTTTCATTTCTATAGCTACTTTATTATATTTATACAAGACTGCAAAAAGTTAATTGGGTGATTTAAGTGAGTCAACTGTCACATATATTATGAGCTCTGCATGTGTGTATTATGAAGCAATACTGACTATGAGTTCAGCCGTTTACCAACTTATTTAGCCAAGGTTGCTAGAAGTTACTTAATGAGCATGAACACACAAACTTTCAATAAACCTACAAGAAGAAAAGTGGCCCATGACCTAAAAGAACCCCTCTGTTATGCCAGGGGGATGACAAAGTATGTTAAGTCACCAGCCCCTCTGTGTTATGGTGGTTCCTGTTGCCAAGGCACGTGTGGCAAATTTGCAGAGTTGGGGCAGTGAATAAGAGAAGGTCAGTTTCTAAAAATTCATCTCACAGAGTATATGAAGTAAAAAGCCTAGGAGAAGTACTTTTCCCAATTAAAACTTAAAAATATATGAATATTTGTGGCTTCTAGAGTTTGACCTCACTACCTAAGCTATTCCTGATTTACACTTGGCAATCTGTATTTATTCTCCAGTTCATAGAATATTAGAGTCAGGAAGAAAGGTTAAAAATCATGCATTGAATATCTAGAAGGCTTAAAGAGGAGCAGCTCAAGAATCAGGCAGAGCTGGCTTGAATTCTGGTTTCACAGTTTACAGGCTGTGTGGTATTGAATAAAGTGCTTCAAATATTGAAACTCCAGTTTTCCTATCTGTTAACTGAGGATAATAAATAACACTTCCTGAGGATAGAAACAGAAGATTAAATAAAATAAAGCAAAAAATAATGTGCTGTAATTCCCTCAGAAGCATTGTGTTTCACAGTTGTCAGAATTCTGAGTTCTAAGCAACAGAAACTGACTTTGGTTACATTAATCAGAAAAGGAATGTATTGGCAAGATATCAATAACTTTAGAGAATTAATCAAGAGTTGAGAATGAGATTCTGGCAGAAAAATAAGGAAAGCAGGTTATGAGCCTGAAGTCTGCTTAGGACACAGGAATTGATACTGCTGCTACTGGATTCTTGCTGCCACACCAGTAGTCTCTCAAACCTTCCACATTGGCTGGGAAAAATCTCTAACCCTCATTATTCAAAGCTACAGGCAAGAGAATCTTACTAGGTAAACTTGAGACATGTATCTATATGTTATTTTCTAGAGGATAAATAAGAACCCTTGTGCTATATATTGAAAGAGAGGGTCTGTCTCTCACCTTATGATTCCTTCACATAGGAATAGAATGGGATATTAGGCATATCACTAGGCTTTAAAGCAAATCTCAATAAATTTCAAAGACTTAGTGTCAAACATAATACATTCTCTGACCACAATTTCAATTCTGTTTAATTAGAGCTCAGTAACTAAAGGATAATTTTTAATCCCCCTAATATTTCTATAAAGCGTAAAAAATAAATTTGAATGTAACTCAGTCAAGAAGAAACTATAGGGGAAGACACAGAGCAGGTTGGCCTAATAGAACTCTCCAAAAATAGTCCCCCTACAGGAACAATAAATTGAACAACTATCCACACAAGAAAACATTTTTATGAGAACCAAAAATCAAGTGAGTGATCACAGTACCAGGTTCTAACATCATATCAAAGAAAGAGGCATTGAAGAGGTTAGGAAAGATAGTCTTGAATTGCTGATGCTGCAGAGAGGATCTGTGTTCTTGTGGGGGAGAGAGTGCAGTGATGTGGGACTTTGCATTGGAACTCAGTGCAGCCCAGCCATAGTAGAAAACAACATATGGCAGAACTCAGCCAGTGCCCATGGAGGGAGCCCTTATATCAGTCCCAGCAAGAGAGGAATTGCCCTTCCCAGTGGTTGGAACCAGGGTTCTGGCTAGCCCCACTACCATGGGCCAAAGCACTCTGGGATACTACATAAACCTCAAAGGCAGTCT
Source organism: Nomascus leucogenys (assembly GCF_006542625.1). Lineage (NCBI taxonomy): Eukaryota > Metazoa > Chordata > Mammalia > Primates > Hylobatidae > Nomascus > Nomascus leucogenys. The sequence continues at coordinate 28,126,429 of NC_044385.1, read as the reverse complement.
AGGTGACAATGACTGCAATTCCTGGGCAAGTCTTGGTGCTGTGCTGGGCTAGAAGGCAGTAGACTGGGGTTGACCTAATTAGACACCAGCCAGGTGGACAAGGGAGTGCTTGCATCACCCCTTCCCCAACCCAGGCAGTGTAGCTCAGTCACCTGGGGGAGTCTCCTTCCTTCCACTGGCAGTAACTAGGCAGTGGTCACCACGGGTCTTGAGCAAGACCCAGTGCTGTGCTATCTTTGGGTGTAACTCAGCACAGTCTCGGTGTGGTAGTCACAGTGGAGCTTGCATCACCCCTCTACAAAAGGAGTACAAGCAAGTACAGACTGCAAATATTACAATAAATATCTAACCATTCAATGCCCAGACACGCACAAACATCCAGAAGCATCAGGACCATTCAGGAAATCATGACCTCATCAAACAAACTGAAAAAGTCACCACTGATCAATCCAAGAGTGACAGAAAATTCAAAATATCTATTTTGAGGAAGCTCAATGAAATTTAAGATAACACAGAGAAGGAATTCAGAATCCTATCAGATAAATTTAACAAAGATACTGAAATAATTTTTGAAACATGTAGAAATTCTGAGCTGAAAAATTCAATTGGCATACAGAAGAATGCATCAGAGTCTCCCAAGAGCAGAACTGATCAAGCAGAAGAAAGAATCAGGTTATTTGAAAATACACAGTCAGAAGAAACAAAAGAATAGAAAAGAATGAAGCTTGCCTATAAGTTCTAGAAAATATTTCAAAAGGGCAAATTAAGATTTACTGGCCTTAAAGAGGTACAGAGATCAAGGTATAAATTTTATTCAAAGAGATAATAACAGATAACTTTTCAAACCTAGAGAAATATATCAAAATTCAAGTATAAATGGGTTGTAGAACATCAAGTAGATTTCATCCAAATAAAACTACCTCAAGACATTTAATAATCAAACTTCCAAAGGTCAAGGATAAAGAAAGGATTCTAAAAGCAGCAAGAGAAAAGACACAAATAACATACCTTACAATCTAGGAGAGAGTGGCATTACATATTTAAAGTGCTGAAGGAAAAAAGACTTTTATCCTAGAAGAGTATATCCAGTGAAAATACCCATTAAACATGAAGAAGAAATAGGCTTTCCCAGACAAACAAAAGCTGAGGGAGTTCATCAACACCAGAACTGCCCTACAAGAAATCCTAAAGGGAGCTGTTCAATCTAAAAAGAAAGGACACTAATGAGCAATAGGAAGTCATCTGAAGGTACAAAACTCACTGGTAATAGTAAGTACACAAACAAACACACAATATTATAACACTGTAATTGTGGTACGTGAACTATTGATATCTTGAATAGAAAGACTAAAAGATAAATGTATCAAAAATAATAACTACAACTTCTAAGACATAGTATAATAAAATGTAGATGGAAGCAACAAAAAGTTAGAAAGCAGGGGGATTAAGTTAAAGTGTAGAGCTTTTATTAGTTTTCTCTTTCCTTGTTGTTCATTTGGATTGCTTTTGTATCCAGTGCTAAGTTGTGATCAGTTTAAAATAAAGAGTTCTAAGATGTTATTGCCAAACCTCATGGTCACCTCAAATCATAAAACCTACAACAGATACACAAAAAACTGAAAACCAGTAAATTAAAACAACCCACCAAAGAAAATTAACTTCCCAAAAAGGAATACAGGGAAGAAGGAAGGAAGAAAGAGAAGAGCACACATAAAACACCCAGAAAACAAATAACAAAATGGCAGTAGTAAGTCCTTACTTACTAATAATAACATTGAATGTAAATGGACTAAACTCTCCAATCACAAGACATAGAGCCTGAACAATAATAATAATAAAAAAACAAGATCTAGGCCGGGCGCGGTGGCTCACGCTTATAATCCCAGCACTTTGGGAGGCCGAGGCGGGCGGATCACGAGGTCAGGAGATCGAGACCACAGTGAAACCCCGTCTCTACTAAAAATACAAAAAAAATTAGCCGGGCGTGGTGGCGGGCGCCTGTAGTCCCAGCTACTCGGAGAGGCTGAGGCAGGAGAATGGCGTGAACCCGGGAGGCGGAGCTTGCAGTGAGCCGAGATTGCGCCACTGCACTCCAGCCTGGGCGACAGAGCGAGACTCCGTCTCAAAAAAAAAAAAAATAAAGAAAGAAAGAAAATAAATAAAAAACAAGATCTAACAATCTGGTACCTATAAGAAACACACTTCACTTATAAAGACTAACTTAGACTTAAAATATAGGAACTGAAAAATATTGCATGAAAATGGAAACAAAAAAGCAGAAGTAGCTAGCTATATTTACATCATAGACTTCAAAACAAAAACTATAAACAGAGACAAAGAAGGTCATTATATAATGATAAAGAGGTCAACTTAACAAGAGGGTATAACACTTGTAAATATATATACACCCAACACTGGAACACTCAAACATATTAAGTAAATATTATTAGAGCTAAAGAGAGAGATAAACCCTAATACAATATTAGCTGGAGACTTCAACACCCCACTTTCAGCATTGGACAGAACCACTACGCAGGAAACCACCACCACCAACAAAATTGGACTTAATCTAAATTATAGGCCAAATGGACCTAATATGTATTTATACAACCTTTCATTTAAGAGCTGCAGAATACACGTTCTTCTCCTCAAGGCATGGCTCATTCTTAAGGATAGATCATATGTTAGAACAAAAAACAAGTCTTAAAAAATTCAAAAATTGAAAAAATATCAAGTGTCTCATCTTTCCAGTTTTATTCTCGATGGAATAAAACTAGAAATAAATAATCAGAAAAGTATTGGAAACTATACAAACACATGGAAAATAAACAATATGCTCTAGAGTGACCAGTGGGTCAATGAAGAAATTAAGAATAAAATTTAAAAATTCCTTGGAACAAACAAAAATGGAAACACAATATATCAAAACCTATGGAATGCAGCAAAAGCAATACTAAGAAGAAAGCTTATAGCAATAAGCACTCCACATCAAAAAAGCAGAAATCCTCAAATTAACAACCTAATGATGCATCTTAAAGAACTAGAAAACAAAGAGCAAACCAAAGCCAATATTAGTAGGAGAAAAGAAATAATAAAGATCAAAGCAGAAATAAATGAAATTGAAACAAAACAAGCAATACAAAATATCAATTAAACAAAAAGGTGGCTTATTTAAAAAAATAAACAAAATTGATAAACATTTAGCCAAAGACATAAAGATAGAAGACCCAAATAAATAAAATCAGAGATAAAAAGGAGGTATTACAACTGATACTGCAGTTCAGAGAATCATTAGAGACTACTACGAGCAACTTCATGCAGTAAATTGGAAAACCTAGAAGAAATAGATTAAATCCTAGACACATACAACCTACCAAGACCAAATCATGAAGATTTCCAAAATCTAAATAGACCAATAACAAGTAATGAGTTCAACACCATAATAAAAAGTATCCTAGCAAAGAAAAATCAGAGACCCAAAGCCTTCAACTGCTAAATTTCACCCAAAATTTAAAGAACTAATATTAATCTAATCCTATCCAAACAATTCCAAAAAAATAAAGAAGCAAATATTTCCTTACTCATTCTGTGAGGCCAGTATTACCCTGATACCAAAATCAGACAAAGAGACATCAAAATAAGAAAACTACAGGCCAATATTCCACATGAATATGATGCAAAAATCCTCAACAAAATACTCACAAACCAAATTCAACAACACATTTAAAAGATAATTCATCATGACCAAGAGGGATTTATGCCACGGATGCAAGAATGATTCAGCAAATGCAAATAAATCAATGTGATATATCATTTCAAAAGAATGAAGGACAAAAACATGCAATCGTTTCAATTGATAGTAAAAAGTGTTAGATAAAATTCAACCTCCTTTCATAATAAAAGCCCTAAAAATGTGGTATAGAAGTATATATCTCAACATAATAAAAACCACATATGACAGACACACAGCTAGCATCATACTAAATACAGAAAAACTGAAAACTTTTTCTCTAAGATCTGGAACAAACCATAACATCCACTTTCACCACTATTATTCAACATAGTACTGGAAGTTCTAGTTAGAGCAATCAGACAAGAAACGATATAAAGAACATCCAAATTGAAAAGAAGTAAGTCATCTTTGTTTGCAGATGATATGGTCCTATATCTGAAAAATACCTAAAGACCTTACCAATAATCTATTAGAACCAATAAACAAATTCAGCAAAGTTGAGGGATACAAAATCAACATATAAAAATCAATAGTATTTACATATTACAACAGTGAACAATCTGAAAAAGAAATCAAGAAAGTAATCCCAGTTACAATAGCTACAAATAACACACCTAGAAATGAATGTAACTAAAAAATTTAAAGATATCTACAATGCACTCTATAAAACATTGATGCAAGACATTGAGGAGAACACAAAAAAATGAAAAGATACTCTATGCTCATGGATTGGAAGAATCAATATTGTTAAAATGTCTGCACTATTCAAAGTAATCTACAGATTCAATGCAATCATTATTAAAATACCAATATATTCTTCACATGAATAGAAAAAAATCATTCCAAAATTCATGTGAAATCACAAAAGACCCAGAATAGCCAAAGTCATTCTGAGCAAAAAGAACAAAATGAGAGGAAGCACATTCTCCGATTTTGAATTATTCTATAGAGCTATAGTGACCAAAACAGCGTGGTACTGGCATAAAAACAGACATGTAGACCAAAGAAACAGAATAGATAAATCAGAAACAAATCCATACAGCTATGTTGAGTTTATTTTTGACAAAGGTGCCAAGAACATACATTGGAGAAAGACAATCTCTTAAATAAATTGTGCTAGGAAAACTAGATGTCTATAGGCAGAAGAATGAATCTAGAACCCTATTTTTCATTATCTACAAAAATCAAATGAAAATGTATTAAAGAGTTAAATCTAAGACCTAAGACTATTAAACTATCAAAAGAAAACATTGGGAAAACTCCACAGGACATTGATCTGAGCAAAGGTTTCTTGAATAACACCTCAAAAACAGAGATAACCATAGCAAAAATGGGCAAATGGGATCACATCAAGTTAAAAAGCATCTGCACAGAAAAAAAAATTAACAAAGTGAAGAGACAACCCACAGAATGGGAGAAAAATTTTCAAACTATCCATCTGTCAAGGAATTTATAACCAGAACATATAAGGAGCTCCAACAATTGGAAAAAAATCTAATAATCCAATTTAAAAATGGGCAAAATGTCCAAATAGTCATTTCTCCAAAGAAGACATATAAATGGCAAATAGGTATGTGAAAAGATGGTCAACATCACTGATCATCAAATAAATCCAAATCAAATATCTCATCCCACTTAAAATGGCTTTTATCCAAAATAAAGGCAATAATGAATGCTGGCAAGGATGTGGAGAAAAGGGAATCCTCAAACGCCATTGGTGAGAATGTACATGAGTTTAGCCACTATAGAGAACAGTATGGAGGTTCTTCAAAAAACTAAATATAGAACTACTAAATGATCAAGCAATTCCCCTTCTGAATATTTATCCAAAGAAAATGAAATCTGTGTGTTGAAGATATTTCTGTACTCCCATATGTATTGCTGCGCTATTCACAATATTCAAATTTAGAAGCAAACTAAGTTTCCATCAACAGGCAAGTGGACATAGAAAATGTGGTACATATACACAATGAACTATAATTCAGCCTGAAAAAATAAGATCCTGTCATTTGCCATGATATGGATGGAACATTATGTTAAATGAAATAAGCCAGTCACCAAAAGACAAACTTCACATGTTCTCCCTTATTTTTGGTAGTTGAAACTTAATGGTAATAGAGAGTAGAATAATCGTTACCAGACGTTGGGAAGGAAATGAGTACAAAAATATAGTTAGAATGAATAAGATCTAGTATTTGATAGCACAACATGGTGACTATAGTCAACAATTTGTACATTTTTAAATATAAGAGTATAACTGGAATGTTTGTAACATAACAAAGTAATAAATGCTTGAGGTGATGATACTCCATTTACCTTGATGTGATTATTACCCATTGTATGCCTTTATCAAAATGTGTCCTATGCCCCATAAACATATATACCTACCATGCATTCCTAAAAATAAAAATAGAAAATAGAAAACCATTGATAAGTTACCTCATAAAAAATAAACCATAATAGGAATTATAAAATACTTAGATAAGAATGAAAATATCAAAGCAAGAGATAAAGCAGAATTGATATTTTGAGGAAAAATTTATAGCTTTAAAGTGCTTATTTTTTGAAAAAGATAAATGCTGAAAATTAATTATGTAATTGTCATGTTAAAAAATAATAGAATGAATGTATCAGTGCCAATCAATGAACAGGAAACAGATATAATAGGAAATATAAATAAACCAGAAGTTGGTCACATTGAAATAAAAAATACAAACCTCTGATAACTTAATCAAAAAGATAAAGAAATCTCAATGAAAAATTTTAAAAATGAAAATGTGGGTATATCACAAACATAACAGGGATTTTTAAAATATGAAAGCAAAATAAAATACATAAAAACAATAAATTTCAATTTAGATAAAGAAAATTTCTAAAAATAAAAACCATACCAAACTTACTCAAGACACAAATTGAGAGCCTGTATTAATCTTATGTATACTGAAGAGAATGAATTGGGGGTTGAAAATCTTCCTAAAAAGAAAATATCACACTAAGATTATTTAGTTGATGTATAAGGAGCAGCCATTCTATTGTATTGCAATTCTAGAATATGGAAAAAGAGGGGCTGTTTCTCAACTAATTCTATAAGGTCAATATTCCCCTAGTATCAAAACCACAGAAACACAATAGAGAAGATAATTGTGGGTGAGTCTCACTCACAAAAAGATTCAAGTTTTTGTTAAAAATACTACAAAACTAAATTTAACAAGCTAAAACAATACAAGCACATATAACCAAGTTGGGGTTTATCACAAACTTGCAAGGCAGTTTAAATCAGAAAATCAATAAATACCATTAAGCAAATAAACAGAATAAATTTTGAAATGTTTTATTCTATATGAAGAATAATAATTTATAAAATTTTACCTATTTTCATGATGATACCTCTTACCAAACAGTAGCAAGAAATGACTTCCTTAGTCTTATAATGTATGTCTACCAAAAATGAGACATCTTTCAGTAAGGAGAAGCATTAGAAGAGTTCCCTTTAGAATTAATACAAGTGTATTTCATATTACAATCTTTACTCAACATTCTCCTTTAAGTTTAGTTAGCATGTAATTCAAGGAAATGCAAATAAATGCATAAGGATTAGAAAGGAAAACATTCAAAATTATCATAATTTTCAAGTGATATCGGTTTCTTTCAAAATCTCAGATTATCCAATGATATGGTTTGGCGATGTCCCCACCCAACTTTCTTCTTGAATTGTAGCTCCCATAATCCCCACATGTCATGGGAGAGAACTGGTGGGAGGTAATTGAATAAAGGGGGCTGGTTTCCCCATGCTGTTGTTGTGATAGTGAAACAGTCTCATGAGATCTCATGGTTTTATAAAGGGCAGTTCCCCTGCACACACTCTCTTGCCTACCATCACGTAAGATGCGGTTGCTAGTCCTTTGCCTTCTGCCATGATTGTGAGGCCTCCCAAGCCATGTGGAACTGTAAGTCCATTAAATTTTTTTCTTTATAAATTACCCAGTCTCAGATATTTCTTCATAGCAGTATGAAAATGGACTAATACAGCAAATTGGTACTGGTAGAATGGGGTACTACTATTAAGATACCAGAAATGTGGAAGCAACTTTGGAACAAGCAGAGGTTGGAACAGTTTGGAGGGCTCAGAAGAAGACAGGGAGATGTGAGAAAGTTTGAAGCTTCCTAGAGACTTGTTGAATGGTTTTGACCAAAATGCTGATAGTGATATGGCTGATGAAGTCCAGGCTGAGATGGTCTCAGATGGACATAAGGAACTTACTGGGAACTGGGGAAAATGTGATTCTTCTCATGCTTTAGCAAAGAAACTGGTGGCATTTTGTCCCTGTCTTAGAGATCTGTAGAATTTTGAACTTCAGAGGGATGATTTAGGGTATCTGGTGGAAGAAATTTCTAAGCAGCAAAGCATGCAAAAGGTGACTTTGGTGCGCTTGAAAGCAACTATTAATTGCCAAGGCACTGGGGAAAATGCTTCTAAGGCATGTCAGAGGTCTTCACAGCACCCCCTCCCATCACAGGTCTGTAGGCATAGGAGGAAAAAATGGTTTCATGGGCCAGGCCCAGGGCCTTGCTGGTTTGTATAGTCTCAAGACTTGGTGCCCTGTGTCCCACCCATGCCTTACGGGGACCAATGTACAGCTCAGGCTGTTGCTTCAGAGGGTGCAGGCCCCAAGCCTTGGTGGCTTACACATGATGTTGGCCCTGTGTGTACACAGAAATCAAGAACTTAGGTTTGGGAACCTCCTCCAAGATTTCAGAGGATGTATAGAAATGGCCAGGTGTCCAGGCAGAGGTGTGTTGCAAAGGAGGAACCCTCAGGGAGAACCTCTGCTAGGACAGTGCAGAAGGGAAATGTGGGGTGGGAGCCCCCACACCAAGTACCCACTGGTGCACTGCCTAGTGAAGCTGTGAGAAGAGGGTCACCATTCTCCTGCCCTCACAGTGGTAGATTCACCAACAGCTTGCACCATGCACCTGGAAAAGCTGCAGACACTCAATGCCAGCTCATGAAACCAGCCAGGAGTGGGGTTATAACCTGCAAAGCCACAAGGGTGGAGCTTCCCAAGGCCATGGGACCCCACCTCTTACATCAGTGTGACCTGGATGTGAGACATGGAGTCAAAGGAGATCATTTTGGAGCTTTAAGATTTGACTACCCAGCTGGATTTTGGACTTGCATGGAGCCTGTTGCCCCTTTGGTTTGGCCAATTTCTTCCATTTGTAACAGGTCTATTTACCCAATACCTGTACCCCCATTGTATCTAGGAAGTAACTAACTTGCTTTTGATTTTATAGGCTTTGGACTTGGACTTTGGAGTTAATGCTCAAATAAGTTAAGACTTTGGGGGACTGTTGGAAGGGCATAATTGTATTTTGAATTGTGAGGACATGAGATTTGGGAGGGGCAAGGGGTGTAATGATATGGTTTGGCTGTGTCTCCAACCAAATCTCATCTTGAATTGTAGCTTTCATAATACCCAGGTGTCATGGGAGAGACCCAGTGGGAGGTAATTGAATCATGGGGTTGGGTTATCCTGTGCCATTCTCATGACAGTAAATAAGTCTCATGAGATCTACTGGTTTTATAAAAAGAAGTTCCTCTGCATATGCTCTCTTGCCTGCTGTCTTGTAAGACATGCCTTTCTCCTCCTTTGCCTTCCTCCATGATTGTGAGGCCTCCCTAGCCATGTGGAACTCTGAGTCCATTAAACTTCTTTTTCTTTATAAATTACCCAGTCTCAGGTGTTTCTTCATAGCAGTATGAAAATGGACTAATACATCCAAAGACAAATAATCAGAAATCATAAGGGTGTTTAGCAAGACAGCTAGCTGTAAGATCAATAGGCAAAAATCAATATATGTCCTCAGTAGGAAATATAATTTTAAAAGGTGACATTTTCATAGCAGCAATGAAAACTATATAAAACCTTGGAATAAATCTAATGAAATGTAGACAGTACCTATATGCAGAAAATTATAAAAATCTGCTAAAGAAATGTAAAAAAAAAAGAATTTGGAGAGAGACATGAGTTTTGGGATAAGAAGACTTAAAACTGTAAGGACATTAATGCTTGCCAAATCTGGAGTGGAGTCAAGTGGAACTTGACAGGCCAATAATAAAGTTTATGTGAAAGAGCAAAGGATCAAGAATAACCAAGATATTCTGAAACAAAAGAAGAAAATAAGTAAATTACCCTGCAGATATTTAGATGTATTATTTTAAAACTACAAAGTAGGACACTGAGTGAGTTAGAGAAAGAAAACTTTACCAATGAAATGAAATTAAATACAAGACAGACCCAATATTTATGAAACATTCATATATGACAAATATGTATTGCAGGTCAGTAGAGAAAGGGACTCATCAGTAAATGGTAGTATGATTGTCATTATCCAGAAAGGAAAATATTTTTTAAAAATCTAGATAGTAAGAAATTCAATGTGAAAAACGGCATTAAGTTGAAAATACAGGAGAATATCTTTCTGACCTTTGGTTAAGGAAAGCTTTTTACATAAAATACAAAAATCACTAACCAAAAGAATATGATAAACTTAACTACATTAAAATTAAGAACATAAGTTCAGCAAAAGATATGTCAACGAAAGAAAGATTGTAAAAAACCAGCCATAAACCAAGAGAAAATATTTGCAACATACATTCTTAACAGAGTTCAAATTAAGTATTTGTAAAAACTCCCACAAATTAATAATAAAAACAAATAAGTTAATAGATAAACTGACACAAATATATATTTCATGGATAAGGAATTGCTAGATATACAAGATGCTTCCTCTCATTTGCAATCACAGAAATGAATCTTAAGACCAGAATGAGAAACTTTATATCTGAGAGATAGGCAAAAATTAAGAAGTCTGACTACATCTAGTGTTGGAGTGAGTAATTTATATACATTGCTTTTGAAAGCATAAATTTGTACAACTGCATTGGTAAACTGTGTATCATTATGTTCCAAAGTTGAGCATTGTATATAGCATAACTCAGAAATTCCACTCCTAGGTATATATCCTAGAAAAACTATTCAAGTGACTGCAAGATATGTAAAATGTGTATAGCAGTACTCTTTATATTATCAAAAAACTGAAAGTCACCCAGAGTCTAACAGGAAATAGATGAAAAATTGTGGTGCCGTCACATATTTGAATATTGTAAGACAGTGAAAACGAAAAAAATTTCTACTGTATGCAGTAACATATATAAACCACAGAAGCCTATGTTGAATAAAAATCATCAAGACCCAGAAGACTACATACAATATAATGCTGAAATCAACCCAATAGTCCCATAGATAGTTGTTCGGGTAAACATAGAAGTTGACTCTTATGGTCTTAAAGCTTGAACCTTACATCTGTTTGATCGGAGTTCCTTCCTCAGGAAATGACCTTCAAGCCTCTCAAAGTACCAAAGAACTGAAACTCACCAGAGCACCACATCCAGACAGTGAGATGCCAGATCCTTCATTCATTATGATTGCTTGCTTGCCCCTCCCTAGTTCTTGTTTCTTGCATATTGTCGCATTTGTTCCCTACTATATAAACCCGTAGTTTTAGTCAGTCAGCCAGATGGATTTGAGACTGAGCTCCCATCTCCTCAGCTGCAGCATCCAATTAAAGCCTTCTTCCTTGTCAATAATTGGCATCTCAGTGAATGGCTTTCTGTGTGGCAAGTGACAGGACCTAAACTGAACCTCTGCTTTTTCAGTAACAATATTATGTGTGTAGAAATGTAAAACGAGCTCAACTAAATATATAGCTACCTTAGGCATACATGCATTTGTGATAACAATACTTTTTAAAGAGGATGAAGAGGCTGGGCATGGTGGCCCATGTTGTAATCCCAGCACTTTGGGAGGCCAAGGCAGGAGTATTGCTTGAGGCCAGGTGTGGAGACCAGCCTGGGCAACAGTGTGAGATCCTGTTTCTACATTTTGTTTTTTAATTAGCTGGTTGTGGTGGTGTGTGCCTGTAGTCCCAGCTACTCTGGAGGCTGAGGCCAGAAGATCACTTGAGTCCAGGAGTTGGGGGTTAAGGTGAGCTATGGTCATGTTTCTGCAGTTTGGCTTAGGTGACAGAGCAAGACCCTGTCTGTAAAAAAAAATAAGTCAAAAGGAAAAAGAAACAAAAAATTCTTTTTTTGTGTGGGGAAAGTGCAGAGACTGCGAAAGAGATCCAGATATGTGTAAGATACAATTTTAAAGCCCTCCTTGGTATTTTTTTAAATTAAGCAGTATTATCCAGTAAAAAATGTTTTTTAATCAAGCAATATTCTTTTATAATATATTCTTCTCATGCACTCCAAAGTCCTCTTCTTGCTCCTCTTCTGGCTACACTTGCATCAGGAAGCTGAGGCAGAGACAAGGTGAATATAACTGTAAATGGTAAAAAAAAGAATAAAAAAAGAAACAAATACTTCAAAAAGAGTTAACAAATAAACCATCCCACATTTGGTTGAGTTTTGGTGAATTATCCTAGAGCTAGGGAAGATCAAAAGCAGAGATTACAGTCTGGAGGCTATTGCAATGTTCCAGGTAAGAGATGATGGTGGCCTGGAGTAGAATAAAATGGTAAATGTGGAGGAAAATGAAAAGATTCAAGAGGTATTTTGTAATTGTCATCATGTCTGTCCTTAGAGTCACGGCAGTTGCAGTAATAATAGTAGAAACATTTTAAGCATAGTGATCATCCAATCCAACTGACAGTGTCTCTGGTTGCCAACAGAGAGGTGAACAGGCACTGGCATCACTCCATCCCAGGGTAATTACATCATTTGGTCATCAGCTACTGTACTCATCTCCTCAAAGGTGTTGTGATCTCAAAGCTTATTCTACATGTTTTCTTTATTTCATTTAACTGACTTTGCTGACCCTTGATCCAGTTCTTATTTCTCCACACAATTCTGAAACTCTTGAATCTTCTCCATTGCAGTCAGCCAACTCTCTTAATCCTCTACTATTGTTCAGAATCTTCCCTTTATTTTAACAGCTTTATTAAGGTGTAATTGTTATGCACAAAAAGCTGCACATAATTAATATATAAAATTTGATAGGTTTTAACATGGGGTGTTTTTCCATTTATTTGGTTTTCTTTAATTTCTTCCAGCATTTTTTTGTAGTTTTCAATGTACAGGTCTTTCACTTCTTTGTTTAAGTTTATGCCTAAGTATTTTATTATTCTTGATGCTATCATAAATGGAATTATAAACCAAAAGTAAAAATTTAAGCCCCCCGACTGACTGAATGGACCCTTTCTCTTGGCCAAGAAGATTCCAAAAAAATCTGAAAAACTAGTTCAGGCCATGATGGGAAGGGGGTTCAGTTATGCTTCATTATACTCTCCTTCCTTTGGAATTCAGGCACAACTGACCAGCATTAACATGAAAACAGAGATCTTTACACTGACAAACTGATTATTTGTAGCAATATGATACCAAATTCAATCCAATCCTAGCAGAGCATCATATGACAAATAGCAGGCCCTAAAGGAAACTGAAGTATTTAATCTCAAAACATACTTATTTGACATATGTTGAAGTGGCCTGGCAAAATTCTCCCTTGTGGGGAAATTTACATTCTGTAGAGAATTCTCTTCCCCTTCCAGGTGTCTTTCTGAGCCTGAGGTGATTAATTGAGAATCTACCACCTTTAAAAGGACTGAATTAGAAAATATTTGCCATTTATTGCCTCTAAGGGTGGCTGCCCTTGAGACTTCATCTACATAATAAGAACCTTCATCTCCACAACCACTCATCTTAACTCAGACACTCCTTTCTATTGATTCCAGGTCTTTAAATAATGACTCTTTCAACCAATTGCCAATCAGAAAATCTTTGAATCCACCTATGACCTGGAAGTCCCTGTTTTGAGTTGTTCCACCTTTCTGAACCAAACCAATGAGTACCCTATATGTATTGATTGATGTCTTATGTCTCCATGAAACATATACAATTAAGCTGTAACCCAACCACCTTGGGCACATGTTTTCAGGACCTCTTGAGACTGTGTCTTGGGCCTTGTTCACTCATATTTGGCTCAGAATAAATCTCTTTAGATATTTTACAGAGTTTGGCTTTTTCATCAGTATAATCATTTTCTTCATTTCCTTTTCAGAGAGTTTAATGTTGGTATATACAAATGCAAATAATTTTTGTATGTTGTGTTTCTTTCCTGTAACTCTTATAAATTTGTTTAACTTGAACACCATCCAAATTATTGGTGTATAATTGTTAATTGGAGTCTCTTGTGATCCTTTTTATTTCTATGACATTAGTTGTAATGTCTCTTCTTTTAGTTCTGATTTTTTATTTGAGTATTCTCTGTTTTATAATGAATATAACTAAAGGTTTGATAATTTTATCTTTTAAAAAAATCAACTTAGGCCGGGCGCGGTGGCTCACGCTTGTAATCCCAGCACTTTGGGAGGCCGAGGCGGGCGGATCACGAGGTCAGGAGATCGAGACCACGGTGAAACCCCGTCTCTACTAAAAATACAAAAAAATTAGCCGGGCGTGGTGACGGGCGCCTGTAGTCCCAGCTACTCGGAGAGGCTGAGGCAGGAGAATGGCATGAACCCGGGAGGCGGAGCTTGCAGTGAGCCGAGATTGCGCCACTGCACTCCAGCCTGGGCGACAGAGCGAGACTCTGTCTCAAAAAAAAAAAAAAAAAAAAAAAAAATCAACTTAATTCCATTGATGTTTTCTATTGTTTTTCTTTCATCTATTTCACTTATTTCTGTTCTAATCTATACTGCTTCCTTCCTTATGCTAACTTTGGGCTTAGTTCATTTTTCTTTTTCTAATTTCTTGAGGTATAAAGTTACATTCTTTATCTAAGATCCTTCTTATTTCCTAATGTAGGTATTTCTTACTATAAAGTTCCCTCTCAGTATTTTCTTTTTTGTGTCCCACAATTTTGGTATGTTGTGTTTTTGTTTTCATTTGTCTCAGGATATTTCATTTCTGTTTTGATTTCTTGTTTGATTTATTGGTTTTTCAGAAGTGTATTATTTAATTTCCACATATTTGTGAATTTTCCAATACTTCTGCTACTATTGATTTCTAGTTTTATTTCATTGTGGTTGAAAAATGTACTTGGAGTGATTTCAATACTCTTAAATTTGTTAACACTTATTTAGTGCTCTAACATCTAATCCATCCTACATAATCTTTTATGTGTGCTTGAAAAGAATGTGTATTCTGCTGTTGTTGGATGGAATATTACCTATATTTCTGAAAGGTTCACTTGAGTTATGGTTTTCTTCAAGTCCACTGTTTCCATATTGCTTTTTTTTCAGCATGTTCTATTAATTACTGGAAGAGGAATGTTAAAGTCTCTTGCCGTTATCTATTGCTTTCTATTTCTTCCATCTATCAATGTTTGCTTTATATAGTTAGGTGCATTAATATTGGATGCATACATATTTATAATTGTTATACCTTCCTGATCATTTGATTCTTTTATCACTATATAATGTTATTATTCCTCTCTTGTGACTTTTTTTAACTTAAAGTATATTTTGTTTTATATAAGACATAGGTCCTGAAAACATGTGCCCAATGTGATTGGGTTACAGCTTAATTTTATGTGTTTCATGGAGACATAAGACATCAATCAATACATACAGGGTACACATTGGTTTGGTTCAGAAAGGTGGAACAACTCAAAACAGGGACTTCCAGGTCATAGGTGGATTCAAAGATTTTCTGATTGGCAATTGGTTGATGGAGTCATTATTTAAAGACCTGGAATCAATAGAAAGGAGTGTCTGAGTTAAGATGAATGGTTGTGGAGATGAAGGTTCTTATTATGTAGATGAAGTCTCAAGGGCAGCCACCCTTAGAGGCAATAGATAATCTCTTTTGTTAATCATTTATATGGAATATCTTTTTTCAACCTTCCCCTTTTAAGCCTATGTGTGTCCTTAAATCTAAAGTGTGTCTATTATAGACTGCATATAGTTGGGTTTTTTTTTTAATCCATTCATCTTCAGCTACTATATCTTTCAACTACACAGCTGAATCTATTTACATTTAAAGTAATTATTAATACAGAAGGATTCACTATTGCCATTTTGTTAAATTTTTAAGTGTCCTGTAGTTCTTTCATTTTTCTTTTCTTCTCTTGCTGTCTTCTTTTGTGTTTCATTGGTGATTTTTTAGTTACAGCCTTTGATTCCTTTCCCTATTTTCCTTCCTCCCTCCCCACCTCCCTCCCTTCCATCCTTCCTTCCTTCCTTTCTTTCCTTTCTTTTTTTTTTTTTTTTTAGATAGAGTCACACTCTGTTGCCCAGGCTGGAGTGCAGTAACACCATCTCAGTCTCAGCTCACTGCAACCTCCGCCTCCCGGGTTCAAGTGATTCTCCTGCCCCAGCCTCCTGAGTAGCTGGGATTACAGGCTCATGCCACCATACCCGGTTAATTATTTTGTTTATTTTCTATAGATATTTTCTTTGTGGTTACCATGAAGCTTACATAAAACATCTTATAGGTATAACAGTCTAAGCTCATTAGAAACATAACTATTAGGTTTGTGCAAATGTAATTGCAGTTTTTGCATTGTTGAAATTTGCCATTTGATATTGGAATACATTTTTAAGTAAATGTGGTTATGTTGTATGTCATTTTAATGTGCATTTCTTGCTTTTCTTTTTTGTTAATGAGTTATTACTTGCTGTTTATTTTGTATTTAATTTAGATCATGGAAATGATGTTAGACAAAGAGCAAATTTGAGCAATTTTCTTATTCAAGTTCAAAATGGTCCGTAAAGCAGCAGAGACAACACGCAACATCAACAACGCATTTGGCCCAGGAACTGCTAAGAAACGAACAATGAAGTAGTGGTTCAAGAAGTTTTGCAAAGGACATGACAGCCTTGAAGATGAGAAGCATAGTGGCTGGCCATTGGAAGTTGCCAATGACCAACAGAGAGCAATCATCAAAGCTGATCCTCTTACAACTACACGAGAAGTTGCTGAAGAACTCAATATCGACCATTTTATGGTTGTTCAGCATTTGAAGCAAATTGGAAAGGTGAAAAAGCTCAATAAGTGGGTGCCTCATGAGCTGAATGAAAATGAAAAATATTGTCATATTCAAGTGTAATCTTCTCTTATTCTATGCAACAACAAGGCACCATTTCTTGGTTGGATTGTGATGTGCGATGAAAAGTGGATTTTATACAACCAGCAGTGACCAGCTCAGTGGCTGAATCGAGAAGAAGCTCCAAAGCACTTCTTAAAGCCAAACTTGCACCAAAAAAAGGTTATGGTCACTGGTTGCTGGTCTGCTGCTAGTCTGATGCACTACAGGCTTCTGAACCCTGGCAAAACCATTACATCTGAGAAATACGCTCAGCAAATCAATGAGATGCACCAAAAACTGTAATGCTTGCAGCCAGCATTGGTCAACAGAAAGGGCCCAATTCTCCTCCATAACAATGCCTGACCACACGTTGCATAGCCAACATTTCAAAAGTTGAAAGAATTAGGCTATGAAATTTTGCCCCATCCACCATGTTCACCTGACCTCTTGTCAACCAACTACCACTTCTTCAAGCATCTATACAACATTTTGCAGGGAAGACATTTCTACAACCAGCAGGATGCAGAAAATGGTTTCCAAGAGTTTGTCAAATCCCAAAGCATGGAATTTTATGCTACGGGAATAAACAAATTTATTTCTCATTGGCAAAAATGTGTTGATTGTAATGGTTCCTATTTTGATTAATAAAGATGTGTTTGATCCTAGTTATAATGATTTAAAATCCATGGTCCAAAACCACAATTACTTTTGCACCAACCTAATAGAATAGAATACAAAAGATCTACACTTTAGCAACCCCCTACACTTTATGTTATAAATGAAACAATTTACATCTTTTTTATGTATATCTGTTAACAAATTTTGTATTTATAATTATTCTTAATATTTTTGTCTTTTGCTTTTATACTAAAATTAAAAGCAATTTACATACCAACATTATATTATGATATTCTGTATTTGTCTATATATTTACCTTTACTGTAAGTTTTACATTTTCTTATGCTTCTGTGTTGCTATTTAGAATCCTTTCATTTCAACTTGAAAAATTCCCTTTTGTATTTCTTATAAGACAGTGATAGTAGTGAGGAACTCTCAGGTTTTGTTTGCCTCAAAAAGTCTTTATATTTTTCTCATTTTGGAAGGATAGTTTTGCTTAATATGGTATTCTGGTTGATAGATTTTTGTTTGTTTTTTCTTTTAGCAACTTGAATATATCATCTTTCTTCTGGCCTGCAAGGCTTCTGTTGGTAAATCCACTACTAGTCTTGAGGGTGTTTCCATTCTACATGGCAAGTCACTTTTCTTTTGTTCCCTTCGTAATTCTCCTTGTCTTTGAATTTTGATAATTTGATTCCTATGTATCTCTGTGTACACTTCTTTGGGTTCACTATTTTTTGCATTCTTTGGGCTTCATGAATCTGGTTGTCCATTTTCATTTCCAGATTTTAGAAGTTTGCAGTCATTATTTCTTTTGTTTGTTTGTTTTTGTTTGTTTTGTTTTGTTTTTATTTCCCAGATCTCTTACTAAAACATGTCATTTTTTTTAAAATAAATTTTGTTCTTCTTTCTGTCTCTCTTCTCCTTCTGGGCCCCCCATAATGCATATTGGTTCTTTTTATAGTCTCTTATAAGTCCCTTAGGCTTTCTTTACTCTTTTGCATTTCATTTTCTATTTTTGATTCTCTGACAGATAATTTTACATGATTTGTCTTTGGGTTTGCTATTCTTTTATTTCAGGAAGTCTGCATTTGAAGCTATTTAATTTTTCAATTCAGTTTCTGCATTCTTTAGCTCTTGAATTTCTGTTTGTTTTTCTATTTATGGTTTTTATCTCCTTGTTAATATTCTCATTTTGTTCATGTGTTAGTTTCCTGATTTTGTTTAGTTGTCTGTCTGTATTCTTTTATAACTTAATGAGCTTATTTAAAATGATTATTTTTAATTCTTTGTTAGGCTATTCATAGATCTCCACTTCTTAAGAGATGCTTACTGAAGATTTATTTTGTTCCTTTAGTCATGGTACATTTCCCTGATTCATCATGATCCTTGTAGCTTTGCCTTGGTGTCTGCACATTAGAGTTATCAGCCAGCTTTCCCAGCGTTTATAGACTAACTTAGATGGGATAAGATTTTCATCAACCAGATTTTATTGCTAGAGATTATGGGATCCTCTTAAACTGTTTCCATAGATGTTCATGTACTCTGCCTCTTCCTTCCTACTGTGGAAAACTCCTCAGTCCTGCACTTTCTCTCAATCTCACAGTGCTGCACCAGTCATGGCAAGAAGCTCCCCGCTGTTCTTTGTTGTTAACTTCCCAAAGGTATCTGAGCTATGGCAGATCCATAAACACTGCATATGAGGTGAGACAAAAACCAGATTCTTTGACAGCACACTGAAAGAAGAGTGACATGAAGTCTCACTATTTCCCCTCAAGAGAGAAGTCATGGGCCAGATGAGCTCTCTTGACACTGAACTGTGCTGTCTTGTGGGAGGGACTGGCATGGGTAAAGTCAAACTGTTCTTCTTACCCATTGTGATAGGTTCTCACCTTTGTGCTCATCTGGAATACTGCAAACTTTTAACTATATTCTAAACCTCTTATAAAGGAATTTTGTTTAGTATCTTGATGTTAAATGTAGGAGAATGAGTTCTGGAACTTCTTATTCCATGATCTTGCTGATGTAACTCCAGAATATTCCTTTATCTTTTTGCTTCAACTCAATAATACTCAATCCTGGTTAAATATATGAATTGTCTGGAGAAATTTAAATACTAATGCCTGCATTTGATTCATAGATATTATGGTTAAATTTATTGGGGGTGGGGTCCATCCAGACATTGGGATTTGGCTAAAGCACACTAGAAATTTCCAATGAGCAACTATAGGTAGTAGCTATTCTCTTCACTTAAAACTAGATTTCTATTAAAACCTCTAAATTGAGGATTATCGATCCTTTCATGCCTTTATATCTCAGGGTTGTGTCCTTGACCTTCTTGCTTTCCATTGCCTCTTTGAAACCAATACTTGCTTATCAAAAACATCTTTGCTGCCATGAGACTCACCACATTCAAATATTTCTTAAACATGACGTCAAAAGCATAATCCACGAAAAAAGCAAAAATGATAATTTGGACTTCATCAAAAGTTAAAATATATGCTTCTCAAAGGCACTGTGAAGTACATAAAAAGACAAGACACAAACGAGGACAGAATATTTGAAAATCAAATATCTGATAAAAGTCTTACGTTCAGAGTCTATAAAGATCTCTCAAAATTGAATAACAAAAAGAAAAATTACCCAGTTTTTTTAATGGACAAAGGATTATAACAAGCATCTAACCAAAGAAGACATATATTTCTCAAGTAAAATTACAAAAATATGCTCAACATCATTATTCATTAGGAAAATGCAAATCAGAACCTTCATGAGATACCACTACATACCTATTAAAATTGCTGCAATTAAAAAGACTGACCATACCAAGTATTGGTAAGGACATGGAAGAACTTGTAGAAATGTAAAATGGTACAATATGATCTAGTCATTTTACTCCTACACATTTACCTAAAAGAAAAGAAGAAATATATTCATGCAAAGACTGGTATAAGATGTTGATAGCAGCTTTAACCATAATAACTCAAAACTGGAAACAATTATATGTTCATAAACAGGTGAATGAGTGAACAAATTATGAATTATCCATACGATTAAATATTAATTAGTAATAAGAAGGAATGACACGTGCAACAACATGGATACGTGCAACAACATGGATATGTGCAACAACATGGATAAATTATTGATACACTCAACAACATGGATAAATCTCTAACTAAGGTGAGTGAAAATATCAGAAAGAAAAAAGAATAGATACTGAATGACTTATTTATATAAAACTATAAGAAATGGAAACTAATCTATAGTGACAGAAAGCAGAGCAATGATTGCCTGGGGAGTGTGGGACAGGAGAGAAAGGATAAAGAAATTACATAAGGGCACAAGGCAACATTTGGGGATGATGGATACATTATGTTCACTATCCCGCTTGTGGTGATGGTTTCACAGGTGTATACATATGACAAAACTTATAAAATTGCACTTTAAATCTCTTTAGTTTATTGTATTTTTACTATACTTCAATGATGCTGTTAAAAATAATTGAGAAGGAGGGCAAGATAGCTGACTAGACACAACCAAGAGGAACAGCTCCCACTGAGGGACTGAGACAATTGGCATGCTCCTAATAGATCTTCAGAGGGAAGGATCTGAGAATGGATAGAGGGAAGACACAGAAGCTGAGTTGAAGGAGAAGAAAGCTGGGAACCCTGCATGGGCCTACCACACATGAGGACTTATTCCCAGTCCCCAATGGCTCCAGGGGAATGGGTGAGTTGAACTGGCAAGGAAAAACCCCCTCTCACCATGGGCTTCTTGTATCTCAGCAGGAGAAGTTCCCTTAACCATGACAGACACTCAAGTTGGCAGAGAGCTGCTTAGTGAAGTGGTGGGGCAGGAAGCCAGCAGATGTAGGGCCCAGAGAGTTTAGTGTGGGAGCATCTGTAGCAGAGGACAGCCAGGGGCAGCCATCCCTCTAAGCTTGACTTGTTCCTGTGGGAGGCTTTAGACCTAGGGGAACTATCAGACCTGAACTCTGCAGGGTGGTCTTGCCCATCAGACAGGGCCAGTCTGACCTGAGCATTCTTTGGTGTGCTGGCCTCTCCCAGGTCCCACCCTGGCCAAGCCTGCTTGCAGGGCAGTCCTAAGTGCCTGAGGAGCCCACGCCATAGCTTTTGCACTTGCAGACTGTGCCTGACCAGCAGAGAGCTCTAGCAAGGCAGCCCCTATGGCCACGCACCAGCCCACCTGCTCCTTCCCCACACTGCAGCTTCCTTCCAGCTCATGGCAACTCCCCACATCACATCTGCGCAGGTGGGTTTTGCTTTCCTTGCCCCACCAGTGGGCAGGAATGCAGTCCATTCCCACGTCCCCCACAGACTTCCATTGGAGACTGAGCCTTGGTAGGCACAGAGACAGCCAGCCCCACTTCTGTCGGTGCTCCACTCTTGCACTAACACTACACAGAGAACAATGGATCCTCCCCTATGCTGAGTGAACATCCCTTCCTGCAGGGCACAGAGAAGAAACCCAGACCTATGCCCACCAGTGCCCTGCCCCTGAGTGAGAGGAGGGCACCCAGGCACCTGCTAGCACTCTGCCTCAGCTGCTACTACTGTTGCTATTGGCACAGGCTAATGCGGACACAGCCTGCTGTCACTGCACTATGAAACACTTTGCCTGACACCACCCACTGGAGTGTAGCAACCAACCCAACACTGGGAACACCTTAGCTCCCCAAGTGCAGTGGATTCCTAATCTCAAGGAGCAAGAGAACAAAGTTGAGGCCCAATACAAGTCTCCCAGAGTAAGAACACTTAGTCCAGGAGTTAGGAGCTGAGGGTTGGCCCTTAAAATTTTCCAGAAATGAAGCCTGTCAGCTGAATCCACCTTATACTACAATCAAATCCTGAAGATCATCAGATAGGATAAAATATTTTTTAAAAATCCAAAGGTCAGCAACCTCAAAGATTGAAGGTAAATAAGCCCACAAGTTGAGAAAGAATCAGTGCAAGGACTTTAAAACTCAGCCAGAATGCCTTATTTCCTTCAAACAACTACATCACCTCTCCAACAAGGATTCTGAACTGGGCTGAGATGGTGGAAATGACAGAAATAGCATTCAGAATATGGATAGGAATAAAGATCATTGAGCTACAGGAGTACATTGAAATCCAATTCAAGGAAGTTAAAAATCATGATAAAACAATTTAGGAGCTGACAGACAGAATAGCCAGTATAGGAAAAAAAATGTAACTGACATGATGAGCTGAAAAGCATAGTAGAGGAATTTCATAATGCAATCACAAGTATTAATAGTATAGACCAAGCAGAAGAAAGAATTTCAGAGTTTGAAGACTGGCATTCAAAAATAAGACAATTATATAAGAATAGAGAAAAAATAAAAAAGAATGAAGAAAACCTCTGAGAAATGTGAGATTACATAAAGAGACCAAATTTATGACTCACTGGTGTCTTCGAAAGAGATGAGGACAGAATAAGCAACTTGAAAAACATATTTCAATGAAGAAAACCTCTGAGAAATATGGGATTATGTAAAGAGACCAAATCTATGACTCATTGGTGTCTTTCAAAAAGATGAGGACAGCATAAGCAACTTGGAAAACATATTTCAGGATATCATCCATGAAAACTTCCCCAAACTAGCTAGAGAGGCCAACATTCAAATTCAGGAAATGCAGAGAACTCAAGTAAGATACTTCACAAGATTATCCTCAAGACATATAATCGTCAGAATCTCTGAGGTTCAAATGAGAGAAAAAATGCTAAAGGCAGACAGATAGAAAGACCAGGTCACCTACCTACAAAGGGAGCCCATCAGACTAACAGTGGACCTTTCCGCAGAAAACCTATAAGCCAGAAGATATTGGGGGCCAGTGTTCAAATTCTTAAAGAAAAAATATTCCAACTCAGAATTTTATATCCATCCACAGTAAGCTTCATTAAGTGAAGAAGAAATAAGATCATTTTCAGACAAGCAAATTCTCAGGGAATTTGTTACCACCAGAGGTGGCATACAAGAGCTCCTGAAGGAAGCACTAAGTATGAAAAGGAAAGACGGTTACCAGCCACTATAAAAGCACACTGAAGTGGCACTATAAAGCAACCACATAAACAAGTCTGCAAAATAACCAGCTAAAATGATGACAGGATCAAATCCACATATGTCAATACTAACCTTGAATGTAAATGGACTAACTGCTCCAATTAAAAGACACAGCATGGCAAGCAAGCTGGATAAAGAAAAAAAACCCATTGGTATGCTGTCTTCAAGAGACTCATCTCACATGCAATGACATGTATAGGCTCAAAACAAAGGGATGCAGAAAAATCTACCAAGCAGATGGAAAACAAAAAAAGCAGGGGTTGCAACCCTAGTTTCAGACAAAACAGACTTTAAAACAACAAAGATCAAAGAAGACAAAGAAGGGCATTACATATGGTAAAGGGTTCAATTCATCTAGAAGATTTTACTATCCTAAATATACATGCACCCAACATAGGAGCACCCAGATTCATAAAGCAAGTTCTTAGATACCTTCAAAAAGGCTTAGACTCCCAAACAACAATAGTGGGAGACTTTAACATCCCACTGACAATTTTAGACAGATCATCAAGACAGAAAATTAACAAAGATATTCAGGACATGAACTCAGCACTGGATCAAATAAATTTGATAGGCATCTACAGAACTCTCCACCTCAAAACAACAGAATATACATTCTTCTCATAGCCACATGACACACTCTAAAATAGATCACAAACTCTAAAACTGATCACATGATCAGAAGTAAACTACCCTTCAGCAGGCACAAAAGAATTGAAATCATAATAAATAATCTTATGGATCATAGCACAATTAAATTAGAAATCAAGACTAAGAAATTCACTGAAAATCCTCAAAACCATACAATTACATGGAAATTGAATAACCTGCCACTGAATGACTTCTGGGTAAATAATAAAATTATGGCATAAATTAAGAAGTTCTTTGAACCAATGAGTAACATACCAGAATCTCTGGGACTCAGCTAAGGCAGTGCTAAGAATGAAATTTATAGCACTGAATGCCCACATCAGTAAGTTAGAAAAATCTCAAGTTAAATCTAACATCACAACTAAAAGAAATAGAGAACCAAGAGCAAACAAATCTCAAAGCTACCAGAAGACAAAAAATGACCAAAATCAGAGCTGAACTGAAGGAGATTGAGATGTGAAAAACTATTCAAAAGATCAACAAATCCAGACGCTGTTTTTTTTTTAAAAAATACCAAAATAGATAGACTGCCGGCTAGACTAATAAAGAAGAAAAGAGAGATGATCCAAACAAATACAATCCAAAATGACAAAGGGGATACTACAACTGACCCCAGAGAAATAAAAACAAACATCAGATAATATTATGAACACCTCTGTGCACATGAACTAGAAAATCTAGGAGAAATGGATAAAATCCTGGACACACATACCCTCCTAAGACTGAGCCAGGAAGAAATTTAATCCCTAAACAGACCAATAACCAGCTCTGAAATTGACTCAGAAATGAATAGCCTACAACCAAAAAATGCCCAAGACCAGACAAATTCACAGCTGAAATCTACCACAGGTACAAAGAAGAGCTAGTACCACTCCTGCTGAAACTATTCCAAACAATTGAAAAGGAGAGACTCCTCCCTAACTCATTCTATGAGACCAGCATCATTCTAATACCAAAACCTGGCAGAGACATAACAAAAAAGGAAACTTTAAGCCAATATCCTTGATGAACATCGATGCAAAAATCCTCGACAAAATACTAGCAAACCAAATCCAGCAGCACATCAAAAAGCTTATCAACCACAATCAAGTAGGCTTTATCTCTGAGATGCAAGGTTGGTTTAACATAGGCAAATCAATAAAGTGATTAATCCCATAAACAGAACTAAGGACAAAAACCACACGATTATCTCAATAAATGTAGAGAAGGCTTTCTATAAAATTCAAGACCCCTTCATGTTAAAAACTCTCTACGACAAACACACAGCCACCATCATACTGAGTGGGCAAAAGCTGGAAGCATTCCCTTTGAAAACTGGCACAAGACAATGATGCCCTCTCTCACCACTCCTATTCAACCTAGTATTGTAAGTCCTGCCCAGTGCAATCATGCAAAAGAAAAAAATAAAGCTCATCCAAATAGGAAGAGAGGAAGTCAAACTACCCATGTTTGCAGATGACATGATTCTATATCTAGAAAACCCCATAGTCTTGGCCCAAAATCTCCTTAAGCTGATAAACCACTTCAGCAAAGTCTCAGGATACAAGATCAATGTGCAAAAATCACTAACATTCCTATACACCAACAACAGTCAAGCCGAGAGCCAAATCAGGAATGCAATCCCATTCACAATTGCCACACACACACACACACACATGCACAAAATACCTAAGAATATAGCTAATCAGGGAGGTGAAAAATCTCTGAAGAAGAACCCCAAAACATTGCTCAAAGAAATCAGAGATGACACAAACAAATGGAAAAACATCCCACACTCATGGATAGGAAGAATCAACATCGTGAAAATGGCCATACTGCCCAAAGCAATTTATAGATTCTATGCTATTCCTACTAAACTACCATTGACATTCTTCACAGAACTAGAAAAGCTATTTTAAAATTCATATGGACCCAAAAAGAGCCTGAATAGCCAAGGCAATCCTAAGCAAAAGAATGGAACTGGAGACCATTATCCTTAGCAAACTAACTCAGGAATGGAAAACCAAATACCACATGTCCTCACTTATAAGTGGGAGCTAAGTGATGAGAACACATGGACACAAAGAAGGGAACAACACACACTGGGGCCTGTCAGAGGGTGAAGGGAAAGAGGGAAGAAGGGCAGGAAAAGTAATTAACGGGTGCCAGGCTTAATACCTGGGTAACTAAATAATCTGTATGACAAACCCCAATGACACAAGTTTACCTGTTTAACAAACCTGAACATGTACCCTTGCACTTAAAATAGAAGTTAAATTTTAAAAAATAAAATAAAAAATAAATAAATAGCAGCATCTTCTAGGCCCTCAGAGCAGGAAAAATTAATTACTTTATATCATAAAGAAAAGAGAAATGGAGTGATATCACAACTCCATTTTAGATATTGTCCAAAGAATAAAACCTCAAACTCCAAGCTATCCAATATTCATTAAAATTCAGCTAAGAATATGACTGCCTTTCAAATGTATTATTCATTCATTCAGTCAAGAAGTACTTATTAAGCACTCAATATATGCAAAGCACTGGAGGTATAACAGTGAACAAAACAATTTACCTGCTTTCATGGAACATATTCTAGTGGATTGAGGTCAATAAGCAAATAAATAAATATGTATTATGTCATAAGTGCTAAAGAGAAAAATAAAGCAGAATATTTTCTCCTGACACCACCTCCCCACCAGATTTTCATCTGGATTCAGTGTCCTTTTACCCCAGTTGAATTTTTTAATTTACTGCACTTTTACAGCAATGTGACTAATATGTACTGAACAATCCATAGTCAACAATTTCACAGAAGTCATACATATAAAAAAAGGAGGCAAATTTACATCTAATTCATTTTATTTTCTAAAAAGTTTATTTAACAAATACTTCTATTGCACTTAGTTTGTGCCACACACTGTGCACTGTGTATCTCATAATGATGCATACTAAAAGTGTCCCTATTTTCAGATGGGCAAAGTGAAATACAGACAGATCGGATACTTGTCCAGATCTCCCATAGCTAGTGCATGGCAGGAGAACAGCTGCCACTAGAGCTTATTACTGAAACCTCTACTTTATGGTGCTTTCCTGGAGAAAGAATATTTTGATAGGGATGACAGCATTTTAGATAGATTTCAGTAGTGTTATATAGAATAGGCATATGCCAAGACAGATTACAAAGAGGAATAAGTGAGTTTTTGAAAGTAAAATGTTACATGGAGAAATAATACTTTGAGCAAAGACTACAGAGAAGAATTAACAAAAACATTTAATTTTTAACCAATATTTACTAAAACCTTAGAAATAGCAATAAAACTGGTGGACCAGTTGAAAATCTAGCTTGCAGACATTTTTTTTTTCAGCAAGAAAAGTGTTTTTAGTGTGCATGGTTTTAAGCAATACATGCCTTTCTGGATGTTACAAGCTCATCACTCTTGACGGTTTTACAAGGGCCAGGGTTGCTTGACACATTTATGTCATCTGCCTAGCCTTTGAAAGTATTAGGATTCTCAGTCCCTCTACCAAGAAGACAATTAAATACTGGGAATGGAGAGAAATAAGATCCAGTCCTTGTGTTTGAATAGCTCACCTACATTCATTCATTCTTCGATTCACCAAACACGTTTTAAGTGTCTAATATATGCAGGATCCAAGCAGGTATAGAACTATACGATGAACAGAACCAATAGTCTTTGCTTACATGTAGCTTTCTAGTAGAAGAAACAAATATAGCTTATTAATTTTATGATTAACTATGAAGTTATACTGTTACTAATTGTCATAAAGGATAAATTTAATTGTTGAGAAGATATAAACATATAATTAAAATTTAGAGAGATAACCAATAATAGTAATAATTATACGGCACTGAGAGAGCATAGAAAAGGGACATCAAACTGAAACTTTGTGAGTTCAGGGATAGAGGAAGGGTAGGTGGAGTCAGGGAGGAAATTTCGGAGAAGCAATCCATCTTAAACAAAGTATTAATATAAGAAAGAAGGGGGAGATCACAGTTTCTATTGTTATTTCTCCATAAAGGCTTTGGAGACATTTATGGAAAATAATGATTTCCTACTTTATTTTCCTCACATATAGGTGTGTCCCAACTTTAATATTCCACTCATTTCTATATGAATCTGAAAGGGTGTGCCACTAAATGTGCACTGATGGCATCACCCTTGCACCATCTGTTTCCAATTAGGTAATCCAGGCTCTGCCTGGATGAATGACTTAGCATGACTCTGCAGCCTAAATTGTTTTAAAGAAGCCTGATAATTTTATGATACAAACAAGTTATAGAAAACAAAGCTAATTCATATCCTATAGAGCAAAAAATACATAACTTTACCAGTGAAAAGAAAGGCTAAATGACTCGCAAACTGCATCTGACAGCTGAATTTTAGATTCCGTACTTATTTTAAAACTAAGAGCATGCTCTTTGATAAGTAAACTCTGAGTTTGCATTTTCTGATTTTCTGAGGGCTCTTCCTGTAGAACATTTTCTTTCAGCAGCCTCCTTTGTTCGTTTTTATGAGTTAAATCCAAGTCGCAAATAAATGGATCTGTCATCATTTCTCAGAATGTGTTGTTTTCAACATGACCTGCTGATTTTCCCAAGTGTTATCTGTTATTGCGGAGTCATGGTAGCATGGCCCATCAACCCCTTTTGCTTGCTTTTTGGCCACTGAATCCCTTGCCTTTCCTTTGACCTCCACCCAAGTATATAGCCTTGCATCACTCTTTTCTCCAGATGTTTCTACTTTTTTTGATTCAAGTCCAAGGTATTTTAACTTGAATTTCTTGACTTCTCCCAAGAATAAGAACAGCTGCTGGAAAAAAGCCCAGGCTTACACAGTGAAATCTGGGTAGCATAACTCCCTCACGTGCACAGTAACTTCACTGTCATATTCTTGAAAAAAGCCCCTCTAATTTTTTTTTTCACTCCCATGGTGCTGTTGAAAAAATCAAATGAGATCAAATAGGTGAAATTGCTTGTATACTAAAATAAAGTGGAAGGATAAAAAATAAAGATAGTTATTTTTATAGATAGGAGATAACTTTATTATGGCTTTTTCTTTATTTGAAATAGTTTTATTAATCTGGTAAACAATAAATTGAACAAATGACTTGTTAGATTATGATGTAGACCTACCAATTGATTAATGACAGCCACTTCATCTACGTCAAGGCTTGCCTTATGTATCATCTCCTCTAGGAACCAACTGTGAACTCTGATCCTCAATTGGCTGCTGCACATTAGAATCAGCAGGGGAGCTTTTTAAGATCTTGACGTTCAGGCCACACATCTCAGAACAATACTTTAGAAATTCTGGAAGTGGGAGCCAGGCATTAGTATTTTTAAGGCATCTCAAGGGATTCCAGTGTGTGGCCAAGGATGAGAATCGTTGATCTATGTTCCTAAACACCATGTGTGTACCCCAAAACTGTCCACATGTCCATCTCTCCTCCTAGACTGGATTCCTCAGACACAAGAATCACGGCCTTTTGATTTATTTTATTTCACTTTATGTCAAGTTTAAAGCCTAGCACAATGACTACTACACAATAAGTGTTCAATAAATGTTGAACTAAGTGGAAGAGAATTGTACACTGCTCCATATTCCCCTGGATCATTTTTCTTATTATATGGATCAGAAAAAAAGGCCAAAAAGTAGTTGAGAAATGATGATTGGGTAAAAGTTGAACTTTTGTTTGTTTTGAATATTTAAACTGTTAGCTGTGAATTTTAGAAGATAGTTGGAAAAAAAAACTACTTAAATTTCATCTCTAAGAACAACTTTTTCTTATGCAGTGTTTAAATTTTAGAGTGAAAGTCACTGAACTGAAAACTGGGTGGTCAATTTATTAACAAATTTCAACAATTTTGAAATAAATTTATTAGAATTCTTTAAAGATAATTTTCTTTTGGTATTCTAAAACACTGCTCCTTGTACTTTATTATGCTTAAGAATGATTTTACAAGTTTATTAAAAACTGCAAAGTACTAGGGATTACTACTAGAATTTCAGAATCAGGAGGTCTGGAGTGAAACAAAGGCATTTGTGTAGGTAGGTATTTTTTTTTCTATGCCTAAAGAATGTTTTATTTTCTACACACTATTCCAAGTTCCAACAAATGTGCTGGAAAAATATAATTAAATATTATCATTTAAAAAATAAAATGGCACTATGAAAATACTACATTAATATCAGACTACTTTTTATGGTAAAATATTTTCAAGATCAATATTCTAAATCACATTAGGGGCTTTATTTTATATTAAATAAATATAAGACATGGTCATTCAGATGCTCAAATCATGTTGTGGACCACACAAGATTAAATTAACACAGTCAAAATTAGTTAGATCTCTCCCACTTTTAAAATCATTTTCCTTCATGCCAAGGCTCTTGCTATTATATAATTTGATTTGTTCCCAGCTCAAACTGGCTGCTAGTATCATCCATCCTGCAGAGCAATTATCAAATAGGCTAGTATTCTTAGTTGCGATAACAGAATTCACTCTACCTTCTTTAGGAAGAAAGGATTTTGTTACAAGATTTGGGTGGCTCACAGAATCATCGTGAGGCTGAGGAAACAGACATTAGGCTAAGTTCCAGGAATGACACCCAGAATCACCCTCCCAACTGGCCCACCAAGGAAGCTGATGCCTCTGCCAAAATAAGGAAGCTTGAGATTCAGAAAGTTGTGATTACAGCTCTGCCACAGTCCACTCTGAGAAAGGAAGGCATCGTATCTTTCAGTTTTGTCTGCCTGATTCAGTTTCTAAGCAAAGTCTTCCCCAGGTGTATTTTATTTATAGAAACCAAATTAAATGTTTGTTTCAGGAGAAAGGGATTCTTCCTTGGAAAGTGGGATTTACACTGTAGGGAACTATACAAATGTAGAAGATGGTGGTCCAAAGATATTGGATAGCTGATGCCCACTGTACCTAGTTATTACAACATTTTGCGTCTTGATACATGCTTAAATAAGCTTTCTGTTTCTTGAGTGTCCTGAAATAAAGCATAAAAGTTTCCAGGTATTTCCTGAAGCATTTTGGCTACTTCAAAATCAATAATTGCAAAATTTTAAATTTCACTTGGGCTGTTTATTTGCCCTTGGAGATGTGCATATTCCGGTTTTGAATGGGTAACAAAATAGATTTTGATAGAAATGTTTAAGACAGAGGCTCCATATAGATGCAGCTTAGACAGGTACTTCATCTTTGGAAGTAAATAGATTTTTTTCTCATTTTGGAAATTGAGAGTACATTAAAATGTTTAATTTGGGGGAAGAAGTATGGGACAAAAAAGTTATCTATGGGTCAGGATGGAGATAGAATAGCCAATGAAGTCTTTTTTCTTTAGTTTTATAATGTATATCTATAGCAAAGAGGACAAAATGTGACATGCTTGCCAATATTACCCTATATTCACTAGCACACAACTGTGATCCATAATAATAAAAAAAGAAAGAAAGAAAACACACCGAAAAAAGGCCATTTGCTTTGGTTTAGACAAAGCCACCTGACATTTGGGATGAAGGTCAATTACAGTAACAGACAAAATGCAGCGAAATTTGACAATTTTGTAAAACAGCATAGGTTTCCTTTAAATAAGAAGGGAGGAGGCCTGAAATTAATACTGAGCTTAGCTCATTGCCTCTGTCTAGTGTGAATTATCTAGTACAAATACAATGCATGTGAAGAGCTTCTCAGAGTCTATTATCACTTGCTGTTGGAATCTCTGCATGTGCGCTCGATGAAAACTTTCCAAATCATCTCGTGAAACCTAATCTGCTTGAACTCCATTTTTGGTGAAAGGTTTCTCTTTCTTCATTGCATCACCTGGTCAAGGCTGTGAAGCAGCCAAAAATCTTTATTCTCAGTGAACTCGGTCTTCCTATCTGGGAACATAAGTAGCTCCTTTGCTCTCACCTAGCAGACCGAGACTTCTTATGTCTACTGACCCCCTCGTTCCAAATATATTCTTTGATTTTATTCAGATGCAGAAAAAAAAATGATAGTTTAAGGTTCAATACCTTATTAGGAACTAACAGAGCCAAGCCTTGCACTTACAAAAAGACACTGATGTCAGTCTAGGGTATCACCCAATAAATAGGAGGATTGTCATGTGGATTTGGGAGAAAGGTGGACACACATATAAAGGCTACCTCTCTCCATTTACATGTGAGGTTGGCAGTGTTTACAAAACAACACAGGTAAGTTAATTGCCTTTTCAAAGGGTCATAAGCCACATCTTGTTAGAAACAACAATTCATAAAGGAGTAAATTGGTATTCCCTTATATCTACGTCTATGCCCATTGTCATTGACTCAATTCAAACCATTACTATGTAACTTATCTTAAGGAAAAAAGTCTCCTGATGAGATTACAAGTTTCCAGATTGGTCCTCCATATTACCACCAGAGTCATCTTCCAAAAGAAAAATTATGTTTGGTTACTTCACTTCCAAAAATTCTTCAAAGATCCTCAGTTACCTAAGGGATAAAGCCCAGACTTCTTAGCGAGACATAGAAAACTCACTGATTAGATATAACTACAACCTATTCAGCTATGGACCCCAAAGATTTTCACTCAGAAGACAACCATACCAAGATTTTTTTGTTTGATTTTTTTTTTGTTGTTGTTGTTTGTTTGTTTTTGAGACAGTTTTGGTCTGTTGCACAGCCTGGAGTGCAGTGGCAAGATCTCGGCTCACTGCAACCTCGTTTCCCAGGTTCAAACGATTCTCATGCCTCAGCCTCCAGAGTAGCTGGGACTACCAATGTGCATCACCATGCCCAGCTAACTTTTGTATTTTTAGTAGGATGGGTTTCACCATGTTGGCCAGGCTGGTCTCAAATTCCTGGCCTCAAGTGATCTATTCGCCTCAGCCTCCCAAATTGCCAGGATTACAAGCGTGAGCCACTGTGCCCAGCCCATACCAATGTTTGGAACAGATTCTGCCTGAGTCAGTTAAACTCTTTGGGAAGATCAGGCCGTAGGGTCCAGTTTTCCTGCCCTTAGACTGGTCATTGTTATGCTGTGTGTTAACCCTTAGCATGTATAAGCCCACCAAGATTCAGCCTTCTCACTGACTTTTCAGTGTTTGTCTAATTCTTATATGTTTAGGCTTTAATTTCCTTGTTCACCCTCCACTTCTAACACCAGGATTCTAGCTTTGTACTGAAGGTTAACCTGCTCGAACAGGTTTGTAGCATGCTACATAACTAGAGTAACAGTCATATCACTGGACCTTCACTGCTGGCT
This sequence comes from Nomascus leucogenys, assembly GCF_006542625.1. Classification (NCBI taxonomy): domain Eukaryota; kingdom Metazoa; phylum Chordata; class Mammalia; order Primates; family Hylobatidae; genus Nomascus; species Nomascus leucogenys. The sequence goes on along the minus strand of NC_044385.1, from coordinate 28,092,986 downwards.
GGTGATCTGACCCAACCTAAATGGTCACTTACATGAGATGAGACTTTGTTATCACCATCATCTTGAGACTCCTACAGCTGTGTTGTATGCAATAGGTCAGAACTTTAGCCCATCAATGCCAATCCAAATAGTGCCAAATGAGCCATCTGAAGCCAGAGTATGCTGAAGTTAATTTTCCTAATCCTAGCCCTACTCTTCTAGGATTACTGCATCTTTACCAGTTTGTACCTAACAGGACCCAGCATACCTTTGGCATATTCCACATAAGTTACTGTTCTACAGTCTAGACACTGATTCTTAAATGCAACATGATGCTCTTTTTACATCCACCCTGACCCATGTTATTTGCTCCTCTTAGGCTTTCCTTACCTTCGTCCAATCATCCAACTTATATCTTTCAAATGCCACTCCTATAAAGTCCTCATTAAAATCCTAAAGCTTTCTCCTACTTGGAGCATGCCTTGAGTATACAACTTCTCAGACTGCATTGATATCATTTCATCCACAAAAGACTGAGACCTCCTCAAGATCTAGCTTAGCCCTTAACAGCTCCTTCCTCACTCACAGCTGAGACCATATGTGCCCTATAAAAATGTCCCTGGGGCTACTCCAACATTTCATGGAGTTTATCCAGAATCCACTCCCACTCTTTTGTCCAAATCCCTTGTTTCAGTCTAATACTCACTTGCCTTAGTTCCAAATGCCTTATTCCTGAATAAACTGACAGTTTCTGCCCCCTCTGCCTTGCTTCTTAAGGTTGAGCCCTTAAACTGTCTCCCTGGCTTTTAATTTCAATTGCATCCTTGGATCTACTTGAGCTCCTTGCCCTTACATGCTCTGGCCAGAAACACACAGTTTGTGTCCAACCCAGTCTCTAGGGACTCTGAGTTAGGTCCTATTTGTCAAGGCAGTGAGTTTTGACAAAATAAATAAATATATTTGAGGTTTATACAGTTTTTCCTAGTGAAAGAGAACAATGGCCTCTTCTTCATTAGGAGCAGTTACTGGTTTATGTTTTGAAAAGTAGAGTGTAAGATATCTGCTCTGCAACACGTGATTCCTAGCCAGGGAAAGGGTTCCACAGATGTAACCCGAAGTGACATAATGTAAAAATGAGGGCCACTTCAGATATTAATTTACTCAGTGAAAAAGATGACCACAATAGGAACAGTCATGGAAATACTTTAATATCACTTCATTCCTCATCCCTCTCCCTACTTTATAGTGACCTTTCCAAGTTCCACACACATGTCATGGTCATCTCACACTGTTGCACCTACTATAAACTCTGCCAAGAATACTCTCCCCTCTGTTTTTCCCCTCATCATATTTTTGTCTTTCAGATCTGGGTAAATATCATTAACTGTAGGAAGTCTTTTTTGACTTCCTAATTGCACACAGTGCTCCTCTCATTAAAGATAATTTTTGTTAATTTGTTTGCAACTCCCACAAGACTTTAAATTCAATTAGGACAGGGATTGTGAGTTTAGATAGTTGAGCAGATGGTACAGCATGTAGTAGTTAGTTCATGTTGAATATATATTTGTTAAGTGAATCAATGGACAAGAGTAATTGCTATCACTTATATATGATGTACCTGTACACAGGAGACATGACAATATGTATGTAGATGGAGCTGATTCAGACTAGATGTGTTCTCTATGGTGGGACAATAATGGGAAGGTGGGGGAGGACAAGAAAAGGCATTGAACCAGTGAAGACACTAAGTTTAGACAGTGATGAGTGGCAGATGTCATGACCAGAAGAAATTTTTGGTATCAAAAACTATAGCTGAGATAACAGAAGATATCTCTGTTGGCAGATGGGAGCCTGGTAAAAGGAAGATTTGGATCAGAAAATGTTCATTAATACAGGCAAGCAAGTAACTTTAGAGGGATCTTAGAAGAAGTCATTACCATGACTAAGAAGGATTGATATAAGAAGTGTAAAAATTGTTTAATATTGAAAAATCTAAATAATGTAATCTATCACATTAATAGACTTAAAGAGAAAAATCACATAATTATCTCCATAGATGCTGAAAAAGCCTTTAATAACATCCAATAACAATAGAAAATGAATAATAAAACTAAAACAATAAAATAATTCAGTCACACAGAAGAATATAAGATAAACATTAAAGCCTGTACATAAAAAAGGAGCAGGTAGAAGATATAATGGAAGAGAAAATTCCATTAATGCTTTCATAAAAATGAGTAAAATCCTGAGGGATAAACTTACAAGAAATGTGTGAAGTTGACATGAAGGAAGTTACAGTAGCCCTTGGTTATCCATGGAAACTACATTCCAACAACCCCAGTGGATGTCTGAAACCGCAGATAGTACCAAACCCTACATGTACTATGCACAGATTCCTTTTTTCTTCTATGTAAGATTTCTTTTTCCTCTTCACGATTTCATGGATAGAAGATTTAGATGTGGTATTCAATATTTTTCTTTCCTTAAGCCAAACATTTCAGCTTTTCACTTAAAAACACTTTCTGGATTCTCCTTTTGGCATCTTTGAATTGCCAGTATCATTACTTTTGTGCTTTGAGGCCGTTATTAAATCAAATAAAGGTTACTTGAACACACAGGTACTGCGATATCATAACAATTGATTTGATAACCAAGATGGCTACTAGATGACTCCTTGGCAGGTAGTGTAGACAGTGTGGACATGCTGGAAATGGGCTGATTCACATCCCAGGCAAGATGGTGTGAAACTGCATCACACTATTCAGAACAACACACAATTTAAATTAAATTTATGAATTGTTTATTTCTGGAATTTTTTATTTAATACTTTTAGATTACAATTGACCTTGGGTAACTGAAGCCATGGAAAGCAAAACGGTGGATAAGGGGCAACTACTGTATAAAACACTTCTGAAAAACCAAAAGTAGACATGAACAAATGGAAGTACACCTCAACATCATCAATTGTATCAGCTGTCCCAAAGTTATTTATAAATTAAATATATTCCTAATAAAATACTGAGGAGCTTTTTCCCTGAGCTAGGCAAGGTGATAAAGGTGATAACAAAATTCATATAAAAAATAAACAAACAGCCAGGCACAGTGGCTTATATCTGTAATCCCCACACTTTGGGAGGCCAAGGCGGAAGGATTTCTTGAAGCCAGGAGTTTGAGACCAACCTGGGCGACATATTGAGACCCCGTTTCTGTAAAAAAAAATTAAAAAGTAGCCATGTACAGTGGCTCATGCCTGTAATTCCAGCACTTTAGGACACTGATGTGATATAATCACTTGAGCCCAGGAAGTCAAGACTGTAATGAATGAGCAATGATCATGCCATTGCACTCCAGCCTTGGCAACAAAGTGAGACCCTGTCTCAAAAAATAAAAATTAAATAGACCAAAAGGGAAAGCCAGAAAAAATATTTTTAAAGAGATATAAGAAAGTACTCACCATACCAGATATTAGAACATACTAAAAAACCTCTTTAACAGCATTATCCAGTGGACCTTTTGTGATGATGGAACTTTTTATATCTGCACTGTCCAATAAAATAGCCACATGTGGCTAAATGAACACTTAAAAGATACCTAGTGCAACTAAACAACTGAAGTTTTAATTTTATTTCATCATAATAAATTTAAATTTCAGTAACCACATGTGGCTAAGACCTACTATATTAAATAAGCATAATTTTGCAATTAAGTACGGAATTGATGCAAGAATAAGCAGACCAGTTAAGTAGAATATTAGGTCTAAAACTAGATTCTCTCTCACACACACACACACCTATAAAAAATTCATTCACACTATGAACAAAATCTTCCCATGTGCCAGATATGCCGGAAGTAATTAGGACAGAAAAGTGGATAAGAATTAATAAATTCACAACCCATGATGAACAATGATGGAAAATAACGGAGGGTGTTATAAGTGCTCATGAGAAGTCACTGATTCCTCCCTGCTGCTCTTTATATATTTTACCCAGACTCACCAATTTCAACATACACACACACACACACACGTATATATATGTACATATACATATGTACACATACTATACATATGTACATATACATACACATATGTACACATATATGTACATGTATATACGTGTATGTGTGTGTATATATATATATATACATGCTATGTAAAAGATGTTATCAATGGGACAAAGAAGACCTCTTTAATAAATGGTGCTGGAACAACTAGGTAATCATTTAGTAAAAGATAAAACTATATTTATTCCTTGCACCATTACCAAGAATAAACTACAAATGTTACCAGCAATCTAAATGTAATAAATGAAATCATGCAAGTACTAAAAGGAAACACGAGTGAATTCTTCCTTATTAACCTTGATATAGAGCCAAACTTTATAACTACGGCCCCCAAATCTAGATGCAATACAAGGAAAGATTGATAAATTTAACTATATAAAAAATTATTAAAAAGCTTTTGAATGGCAAAACAAATTGAACAAACAAAAAATTACCATAAGTAAACTCAAAGATAAATGGAAAACAGAAAAAAAATACTGCAACAAATATGAAAGAAAAATGCTAATATTCCTAATATGTAAAAAGCTTTGAAAATTGAGAAAAATGACTTTTAAAATCTTGTTGAAAATGAATAAAAGCATAAAGGTATAATTAACCAAATAGTCCCTAAATGTAAAGCTTACTCTACTCACAGAAGGAGAAATGTACACTAAAACTCACTGAGATAACTTTTCTTATCCATCATATTGGCAAAACCTCAAAAGCATATAAATACACTACTGGCAAGATTCTTTCATATGTTGCTGAAAGGAAGGCAAAATGGCCTAACTCTTATGGAAGGGCAGATTTGGCAATATTTAACAAAACTGTGTATGTATTTATCTTTTCATGCATCCATTCCACTTCCTGGGATTTACCCTGAACAATATGAAAATACATGCAAGGGGTTATTCATTACCTCACTATTTGTAATTGCAAAATATTGGAAACTAACTAAATATCCAGGCATAGGAGATTGGTTAAATATACTATGTTACATGCACACAATACAATAGTATAGTATTATGTAGCTATAAAAGAAAATGAAGAAGAATTCATTGAAGCAGTAGGGAGTTACTTCCATAATATATTAAAGGAAAATAGCAAAGCATAAAAGTATATATTGTATCAATTGTACATTTTCTGAATTTGACCATTTGAGTGTGGTTATGTGAGGTATGTTCTTTGAAAATAATACACAGATTATTAAAGAGTAAAGGGAAATAATATATGCAATCTATTCACAAGTAGTTCAGGAAATGTAGGGAGAAAAAGCAAGCAAGAAAGAAAACAAATGTAACAAAATGTTGAAATTGGTGAATTTGGGTAAAGTATATAAAAAGCAGCAGACAGGAATCAGTGACGTCTCTTGAGTACTTATACAACACTGTTATTTTCCACCATTGTTCACCATGAATTGTGAGTTTATTAATCTTTTTTTTTTTTTTTTTTGAGATAAGGTCTCTATCGCCCAGGCTGGAGTGCAGTGGAGCATTCCCAGCTCACTGCAAACTCTGCCTCTGGGTTCAAGTGATTCTCGTGCCTCAGCCTCCCGAGTAGCTGTGATTACAGGTGCACACCACCACACCTGGCTAATTTTTGTATTCTTAGCAGAGACGGAGTTTCACATGTGTGCCAGGCTGGTCTCTAACTCCTGGCCTCAAGTGATCTACCTGCCTTGGCCTCTTAAACTGTTGGGAAAACAGGCATGGGCCACTGTGCCTAGCTGAGTTTATTAATTCTTATTCACTTTTGTCCTCATTACTTCCAGCCGGATCTGGCACACGGGTAGATTTCAAGTATAGTGTGAATGAGTTAATTAATGAATTTTTAAAAGAACGAGAAAAGAGATGAATTAGTTTCTCCAGGAAATGTATCTTAGAGGACGTAAAACTTAAATGTGTTTTTAAAATTTCTAAAACTGTGGCAGGGTGGTACAGAGGGTGAATATGAGAAAAGGGAACAACTTAAACAAGGCACAGAAACAGCTGTGAGTGCAATAGGGCTGGAGACAGGATCATTATGACAGAAAGAGAGGCTTTAGAATGAAATTACTGCGAAATAAGTTTGGATAGCTGATGAAGAGAATCAGACTGTAGAGACACTTCACATCGAGGCAGGAAGTTTGGGGAGGCACTAGAAACTCCCACTGGGCTCTTAGGAAACAAACATCCAGATAGCCACCATACATGGTTCCTCCTGATGACCTATTTGCACAGAAAAAAACAGGCCAATGATGAGGATTTTCGTCATTTCCCTTTCTTGTGTTGGTCACTGATTTTTATCAGTGAAGCAGGCTTCCCAATGCTTCAAAAGTTATTCCTTTTGAATTTTGAGAAAGGAATCTAGGCAGATGGCACCTTAGTTTGACCTTGCCATTACATACCCACAAGAAAAAGATACTGTGTTTTTTTTTTTTTAATCTGTTATGCTAACTGCATTATTTCATGCTCTGCAAGTTTTACTTTGGTGAAAAAATATGTAAAAAAAGATTACCTTAAATAAGCTTTAACTTTAAGGTACAGAAAATGAAGAATGTCAGCTCCCATGATTAACTATCCTAGGCATGGCTTATGCTCTATGAGGTGCCAAAACTTTATGTGAAGAACATTAAATGCTTCAAGATGTGCAAGCACATATATCCTCAAATGGGCAGAAGTGATTATTGTGAACATAGGCAAAACTTTAGTTGAAGGATATGCATAATTGCCTTATTACACAGGGTGTACCAGGTCTACATGTATTTATTCATTAATCTTGCATTTTTTCTGAAATGATCAGCATTAATTCCTAGTAACTGCATTTCTATAAGACATTCATAATACAAGAATATAACTATAATATACAGACAATAATCAGATTGAATTTAACACTAAATGACATAGAGCAGAATGAAGATTTTTTAGAACTTAGCAAAATGCTACCCTTTCTTCTGGCTGGCCCAGGCAGGGAAGAAAGAAGGTGACTGGAATTCAGAAAATAAAATGACAATTTCTTTTTTCATTAGATGCCTATTTGTTAGCAAAAGAAGTAATTATTTTAAGCATTATTCAAAAAACACATCCTCAAAATATTAATAAACATCTCTTTAAAAATTCCTATATATGCAGTTGTCTTCATGCCAATGCATTTGCAAATTAGTTTAATTATATAGGCACTCATTAACACATATTTATTATATATCAAGAAGCTGCCAAATACTGCTCTGTGCCCTGGGAATATAAGCAGGGAGAAAAAAGGCAAAGACAAAAATCTCTGTCCTCAGGGCTTACATTCTAGTAGGGAGAGATAGACATTGAACATCATAACTAAGTATGAAATACAGTGTGCTGATGGTGACAAAGAGTGTCAAAAAAAAAATTAAGCAGGTGAGGATAGGAAGTGTTGGGTGGGTAGTGTAACCACAAAATGTGTTAGTCTTGCCTGCTGCCCAGATATAGCCAATTTATCAAGATAGGAATTGCAATAGAGAAAGAGTTTAATACACATAGAGCCAGCTAAACAGGAGACTGGAGTTTTATTATGACTCAAATCAGCTGACCCAACAATCGAGCGGTTAGGGTTTTTAAAGAACAATTTGGTGGGTAGGAGGATAGGGAATGGGTGCTGCTGGTTGGTTGGAGATGCAATCATAGGGGTGGGGAAAACAGTCATTGTGCACTGAGTCCCCTTGTGGGTGGGGGCCACAAAGGATTCTCTAGTCTGGGTGGGACCATCTGGTTTTCAAAAAGGCAGGAGCCTGAAAAAATATCTTAAAAGGCCAATTTTAGGTTCTACAATAGTGATGTTATTTATAGGAATAATTGAAGAAGTTGCGAATATTGTGACCTCTGGAATAACAGCTGGTAATTATTTAACTACGCCTACATCTTAGCAGAATTCAGGCCCCTCTCATCCTCCTAATCTGGTTGCCTTTCATTAGTATTACAAAGGCAGTTTAGTTTGAGGAGGGGCTATTATTATTTAAACTACAAATTTTTCCCAAAGTTACTTTGGCCCATGCCTAGGAATGACAAAGGGCAGTTTGAAGATTAAAAGTAAGACGGAGTTGGTTAGGTTAGATCACTTCACTGTCATAATTTCCTCACTGTTGTAATTTTTGCAAAACTGGTTTCAGCAGCAATTTTAATTAAGGTTTTTGGGAAAGTGTAACTAAAAATATATTTGAGGAAACAGCTGAAAGATGTGAAAGAGTGAGCCATGGGAACAGCTTGAGAAGAGTGGACAGGAATACAGCAAGCTCCAAGTAGCTCCTGGTGTGTCAAAGGAGCACCTAGGAGGGCAGTGTGGCTGGAACACCTACTAGGGACTTAGAAACAGAAGGCATGTCTCAGAAGGCCACAAAACGACATGGTGGATCCTCATGTCATTATCCCCTAGACCCAGGACTTACATACCATAGAAAATTTGTCTAAGGGCAGCATTTATGGTAAGTATACATTTATGATAATATCAAAGTTGTTTTGACCTAAGGACAGGATTTGCAGTAAGCATGTGAAAGTAGAAATCTAAGAGGCATTCTCAGAATTGCAGTTCATCAGAAGTCAACATGGCGGATTAGCATCCAAGATGGAGTTACTTTAACCTCCACAAACTCCATGTAAGATGAACTCAAAGCGACCCACACAGGACATACAATGAAGCTTTAGAAAGACAAATGCAAAGAGAGAATTCTGAAAGCACCAAAGGAAAGCAATTCAGCACATATAAGGGAACCTCAACAACATTATTGGGTTTCTCATAAGAAAATTTGGAGGCCAGGAGCCATCAGGCTGATATATTCAAAGTAGTAAAAGAAAAAAAAGGCCAGGCGTGGTGGCTCACGCTTGTAATCCCAGCACTTTGGGAGGCCGAGGCGGGTGGATCACAAGGTCAGGAGATCGAGACCATGGTGAAACCCCGTCTCTACTAAAAATACAAAAAAAAAAAAATTATCCAGGCGCAGTGGCGGGCGCCTGTAGTCCCAGCTACTCGGAGAGGCTGAGGCAGGAGAATGGCGTAAACCTGGGAGGCGGAGTTTGCAGTGAGCCGAGATTGCGCCACAGCACTCCAGCCTGGGCAACAGAGCGAGACTCCGTCTCAAAAAAAAAAGAAAAAAAAACTGTCAACCAAGAATCCTATATTTTGCAACACTATCCTTCAAAAATAAAGGACAAGTTTTAAAATACCCGGATAAACACTAGACCTGCTCTGCAAATGTTTAAGGGAAATGTTCAAGGGAGTCCTACAGGATGAAATAAAAAGACACTAGACAGTATCAGGTGCAGTGGCTCACGCCAGTAATCCCAACACTTTGGGAAGCCAAGGCAGGCAGATTACAAGGTCAAGAGATCGAGACCATCCTGGCCAACATGGTGAAACCCCATCTCTACTAAAAATACCAAAATTAGCTGGGCATGGTGCCACATGCCTGTAGTGCCAGCTACTCAGGAGAATCACTTGAACACAGGAGGCGGAGGTTGCAGTGAGCCAAGATTGCACAACTGCACTCCAGCCTGGTGACAAAGCAAGACTCCATCTCAAAAAAAAAACAAAAAAACACTAGACAGTAATGCAAAGCCATATGAAGAAATAAAGATCTCAATAAAGGTAAATATATGGGCAATAATAAAAGCTGGTATAATATTATTGTAATGATGGTTTGTAACTCTACTTTTATTTAAGAGACATTTTAAAAAGTATTGTTCTATAACCCAATATTATTGCAACTTTGATGTGTAACCTCACATTTTGCTTTCTACATAATTTATTCTAATGGATTTAGAAAAATTCCTATTTTATATTTTTGAGCACACAATTTATAATGATGTAATTTTGTGACATCAACAACTGAATGGGGTAAGAACTGAGCTATTAAAGAAGTAGAGTTTTTGTATGTTATTGAAGTTAACTGGTATAAATTCACATCAGAGTGTTACATCATTAGGATGTTAAATATAATCTCCCTGGCAATTACAAAGAAAATAGCTGTAGAATATATATAAAAGGAAATGAGAAAGAAGTTTAAACAAAAAATCAACTAAATACAGAAGAAGACAACAATACATGAAATGGGTGACACAAAAGCTACAAAAGTTATATAGAAAACAAATAGCAAAATTCAGAAGTAAATTCTTTCTTATCAGTAATTACTTTAAATATAAATTGATTAGATTTTTCAATCAAAGGGAGATTGGCAAAATTGATTTAAAAAGAGCATGCACAATCTAACTGTATGCTGTCTACGAGAGACTCACTTTAGATCCAAAGACACACAAAAATTGAAATTGAAAGGATGGAAAAAGACATTTCATGAAAATAGTACATAAAGCAAGTTTGGCTACCCTAATACCAGACAAAATAGACTTTCAGTCAAAAAGATCACAAGAGACAAAAAGGTTATAATACAATGATAACAGAGTCAAGTTATCAAGAGGATATAACAGTTTATATAATAACATAAATATTTATGCACTTAATGACAGGCCATCAAAATACATTAAGGAAAATGTGAAATAATTGAAGAGAAAAACAGACAGTTCTTCAATAATAATTGAACACTTCAATAGATCACTTTCAATAATGAATAGAACAACCAGACAAAAGTAAGAAAACAGAGAACTTAATACAATACACCAACAAGATCTAACAGACATATATGTATTTTTCTCAAGTGCACTTGGGATATTTTCCAGGATATACCATATATTAGTCCACAAATTAAGTCTCAATAAATTTTAAAAGATAGATATCATACGAAGTATCTTCTGTGACAACACTGGGATAAAGTTAGAAATGAGTAACAGAAGTAAAATTAGAAAATTCACAACTTTGTGGAAATAAAACAACATGCTCTTAAACAACCATTGGATCAAAAAATGAAGAAAATATTTGGAGATGAATGAAAATGAAAATATACCAAAAATTATGGGATGCAACATAAACAGTGCTAAGGAGGAAACATATAGCTATAACTGGTTACATTAAAAAACAAGAAAGGTCTCGAATCATCAATCTAACTTTACAATCAAAGAAACTAGAAAAAGAACAAACTAAATACAAAACTACCAGATGGAAGGAAAAAAATAAAAATTACAGCAGAGATAAAGGAAATAGAGAATAGAAACACAATAGAGAAAATTATAAGCCCCCCAATATTAGTTCTTTGGAAAGATTAACATGACAAAACTTTAGCTGGCTGAGCTAAGAAAATGAGAAGCTACTCAAATGAAAATGAAAACATGACTACCAATTCTACACAAACAAGAAGGTTATAAGAGAGTATACCATGGACAATTGTATGCCAACAAATTGGATCAGTAGATGAAATTGACAAATTCCTAAAAACATAAAATCTACCAAGACTAAATTATTAAGAAATTTAAAATCTGATTGGACCTATAACTAGTAAGGAAACTAAATTAGTAATCAAATATCTCCCAACAAAGCAAAGTTCTGAACCTAATGGATTCACTGGTGAACTCTAACAAACATTTACAGAAGAATTAATACCAATTGTTCTTACCCTTTTCCAAAAAAAAAAAAAGAGGAGAGAAAACATCTTAACTTATTTTCTGAGACCAGCTTTACCAGCTTTACTCCAACACTAAAGCCAGATAAAGAAACTACAAGGAAAGAAAATTACAAGCCAATATTTCTTGTGAACATTGATACTAGCACACTTAATTCAGTGACATATTAGAAGAATTATATACCATAACCAAGTGAGGTTTAATCTGGGAATGCAAGAATGATTCAAATACAAAATCAATCAATGTAATATACCACATTAACAGAATGAACAAAAAGCACATCATTATCCCAATTGATGCAGAATACCTTTTTACAATAAAAATATTCAACAAACTAGGAATAGAAAGAAACAACCTGACCATAATAAAAGTCATACATAAAAAGCAAACAGCAAACATTGTATTCAATGATGAAAGACTTATTGCTGTTCTTCTAAGATCAGAAAAAAAGACAAGGATGCCCACTCTCACTACTTCTATTCAATGTAGTACTAAAAGATTTAACCAGAGCAATTAGTGAAGACAAGGGAACAAAAGACATCCAACTTGGAAAGAAAGAAGTAAAATTATTATCTCTGTTTGCATATTATATGATCTTATATGTAGAAAATCCTAAAGATTCCATAAGAAATCTATTAGAGCTAGTAAATGAATTCAGCAAAGTAGCAGGATACAATATCAACACACAAAAATTGATTGCATTTCTATACACCAATAATGAACAATCTGAAAGGAAATAACACTTAAAATTCCATTATAATAGCACTGAAAAGTCAATTTCTAAGTACTTTAGAAACTAAAGATGAAAGACTTGTACAATAAAAACTACACAACATTGCTGAAAGAAATTAAAGACGTAAGTAAATAAAAACACATTCCATATTCATGGATCAAAAGACTTAGTATTATTAAAATGCCAATACTACCCAAAGTGATTTATTGATTGAATGTAATCCCTGTCAACATTCCAATAATATTTTTTGCATAAATAGAAAAATCCATTTTGAAATGTATATGAAATCTCAAGAGATCCTAAATAGACAAAATAATCTTGAAAAAGTTAAAGGATTCACACATTTTGATTCGACACTTACTACAAAGCTACAGTAATCAAAACAGTGTGGTACTGGCATAAGGACAGACATGTAGTGGAACAGAATAAAGAGCACATAAATAAACCTTCGCATATATGGCCAAATAATTTTTGACAAGGGTGGCAAGAACTTTTAATGGGAAAAGGACAGTCTCTTCAACAAAAAGTTATGAGAAAATTGGGTATACACATGCCAAAGAAGGAAGCTGGGCCCTTATCTAATACCATATACAAAAAATTAACTCAAAATGGATCAAAATTCTCAGTGTAAGACTTAAAACTATAAAACTTTTAGAGGAAAACCTAGGGCAAAATCTTTATAACAATGAATTAGGCAATGACTTCTTGGATATGACACCAAACTTACAGTCGACAAAAGAAAAAAATGGACAAATTGGATTTCATGAAAATTTTTAAAATTTGTGCCTCAAAAGACAGTATCAACAAAGTAAAAAGGCAACCCACAGAATGGGAGAAAACATTTACGATCAAATATCTTATAAAAAATTAATGTTTGGAATGTACAGAGAATCCCTAACACTCAACAGCAAAAAAAAAAAAAAAAAAAAAAAAAAAAAAAAAAAAACTTGATTGAAAAATGAGTAAAGGACTTGAATAGACATTTCTTCAAAAAAGATGTACAAATGGCCAATAAGTATATGAAAAAATCCTCAACATCAGTAATCATTAAGGAAATGCAAACCAAAACCACAACAAGATAACACTTTACACCCATTAGGTTGGTATGATGGTTAACTGTATGTATCAACTTGACTGGACTATGACATGCCCAAGTAGCTGGTAAAACATTACTTCTGGATATGTCCTTAGGATGTTTTCAGAAGTTATTATTAATAGTATTTGACTGAGTAAAGAAGATCCATCGTTATCATTGTGAGTAGGCATCATCCAATCCATTGAGGGCCCAAATAGAACACAAAGGTAGTCAAAGGGTAAATTTTCTCTCCTCCTTGAGTTGACATATCCTTCTTTTCCTGCTCTCACACATAGAAACTCCTGATTCTGGGAACTTCAGACTCTGAAGCTCATACCTTTGGATTCAGACTAAATTACACCACTTGCTTTCCTGGTTCTCCAGCTTGCAGATGGCATATTGTGGCACTTCTCAACCTCCATAATCACATGAGCCAATTTCTATGACAAATCTCCAAATTTCTGTCTCTCTCTCTCTCTCTCATGTGTTGTTTCTCTGGAAAATCCCTTACTAATACAGATAGCTACTATTTACAAAAACAGAGAATAACAAGTGTGGAAAACAGTATGGCATTTCCTAAAACAATTTAAAATAGAATTATTGTATGATCCAGCAATTCCACTTTTAGGTATATACCCAAAAAACTGAAAGCAGGGTCTTGAAGTGGTATTTATATATCCATGTTCATATGAGCATTATCAACAATAGCTAAAACGTGGAAGCAACCCAAGTGTTTATCACGAATGAAAGGATAAGCAAAATGTGGTAATACAAATACAATGAAATACTATTCAGCCTATAGAAAGAAAGGAAATTCTGACATATGCTAAAACATAGATGAACCCTGAGGACATTATGCTAGGTGAAATAAGCCAGTTACAAAAGACCAGTACTGTGTGAACCCACTTATATGATATACTGAGAGTAGTCAAAATCATAGAGACAAAAAATATAATAGTCATTGCCAGAGGCTAAAGAAAGGCAGAAATGGGAAGCTTTGGCTTAATAGGTATAGAGTTTCAGTTTTACAAGATGAAAAGAGTTATGGAGATGGATGGTGGTAATGGTTGCAAATTATTAGGAATATATTTAATACCACTACACTATACACTTAAAATGGTTATGATAGTAACTATTATATGTGTATTTTACTACAATAAAAAAATTGAAAAAAAAAAGGCCACTTTGAAGTTTTTCCTAGGAGATGTGTGAGAGCAGTGCTTGTTAGTCTTCTGAATATTTGCACTGCTTTTGAATGTCAGCACCCTGTCTTGATCCCAGGCATTGAATGCCCCTAGCAGTTGGACATAAATAGGTCCACAAGAACTCTTACAAAATTAGAGAATGAATAAAAAGGAAAATTAAAAAGAGAAACAAAGAAAAAAAACAGAGAAAAGGAATATATGGAGGAGACAGCAGAGAAGGAAGGGATTGTTGGAGAAAAAGATAAGCATGGAAAATATTTTAAGTGTCACAGCAATTGCCACAGCTGCTGTTCTGTGATGCTCTTAGTCTCAGCAGCAAAACCTTGATCAAGGGCATGCAAGAATATGGCTGATCAAGGAAAACAGATTTCTGACTACACTGATTTGATTAGCTTTGTAGATCTAGGGGACAGACCATATGGGTATATTTCGGATATAATCACTGCCATTTTTTTGGTAATAACTGAATAAAGATGAAGTGCTTTACAGTATTACTAAATTATCTCAGATTGCTTTAACTCCCTTTGATTGTACTGCTATTTTCAGCTAGAGATGTAGACAATGATTGAATAAAAAATCAAACCTGGATGAAATTCAACTCAAAACTTCATTAAAATTTGATTAATCTGATCAATTTAGACAGCTAAACTAGATAATTCAGGCCTCCAAGTGGATTTTTTTGGATCAAGTAATCATACCAAAATGACTAACCCAGTTTGGCTGTCTGAATCGATCAAGCAAACCAGGTAATTGTAAAATTTCTCCCTTGTTTGCGCTTGGGTATATAGAGTTCAGTTTAATTGTATGAAGGTGGCTTCAGAAAATTCTAACAGAATTAAAGTAGCCATGGAATTTTCCATGTATGAATTACCAGTATCTTCTCTTAACAACTTATTTGGCCAAAAATGTGGTTGGGGTCGAGGGTTGAGGAGAAAGAGTGCTGGGCTGTTTATTATAATTTTGTGAGCTCTTTCAGCTTTTTTATCGTAGTTCATGTCCCTGTCATGATCCTAATGTCAGGTTGCTAGGTCATTACTTTTTTTCCTCCTTTTCCTGACACACGTCTGGAAACCTACCAGCTATTTTCCTATCCAACAGCTGAGTAGGCTTATTTAGAAAGCCAGAACCAAGCAGAAATTCTGAGTAACTGCCCTTCTCCCTATTCTTGATATTTATCTTCCTCCCCTCTTCCAGTATAAACCATGGACTCCCCAACCTGGCCCTGCTTGGAATTAATACAAAGGCAAGCCAACAGGGCAATATAGACAACATCAGGAACAATAATGTCTCCACACATCTGGCTACATTCCATTCTCTCCTACTGCTGCCTCTTTTCTATGTACATACTTCTAATTCCTATCTCACATCCCTCGTATACCCCAATCACATTGGTTTCCTTCACTCCGTTTTACAAATAGTTGCCTTACTACTACTAACAGCTAATGGAATCAGAGCTTAATAAGTGTGAGGTGCTGTTTTAGCCAATTTGTATTCATTGGCTCATTTGATCCTTATTTAAGCACTGTGCACTGGATGCTAATATTGGTCACACTATTAGCATCTGGTTGCAGAGCCTGTGATCATAACTGCTGTGTCCCGCTACTTCTCAGCAGACCCTGCTATAGTGATGTGCATACCTCTGGTCTTGGCAAATTATTGGGGAGTTTTCACTGCTGGTTTTTATTTAGTCCTAGAATAGTGATTCTCTACTGCATGAAGGGAGCTTGAAGATTTCCTCTCTTCCCAGGGCCTGGGGTCACAAATGAATTATATGGAGCTGTGACAACAGAATCAGGACCAGCATGGATAATGCCACGGAGTCCCTGCCTCCCCTGCGATTACCCATTCCTTCAGTTCTCAAAGGCTGTGGAACCATCTGAAGAACAAAAAGCACAGGTGTAAATTGCTGAATCCCATTCAGGTGGGTAAAAAAAGCCATCACTGGTTGATGTGGAGATGTAAATTCAGGTGTCTTCCTAAAAGCAGACTTATCCAAAGCTCATGCATGTATTCAATCTCAATTGCTACCACTAATATGTGTCAGATACTAGATCAGATGTTGATGTTCTCAGTGTCCCTGTCTGATTCCATAACAATCATCAATTCTTTTTTCTTTGATTCACCTTGTTTTATACACTCATTATTAATTAATTCAACTTTTACTAAGTATCTATTGGGTAGCATCAGCTAATGTGCTAAGTGGGAGGATACAATGATAGTTAAAATAGAATCTCTGGTCTGCAGTTCTTCCTATCTAACTTAGAAATCATTGGCATGGTGCCCCTCACAATATTTTATATCCTTTCTTTATGGTAACTCATGTGCTTTTGTTCATATAGGCCTACAAAAAGAAACTTCCGGGAGTCCCAAATCTCTGGCCATCAGGAAAGCCCTTTAATACTAAACTATAGCTAATACTTCTGTGGCTTACCAGTTTGGGGTTTCCATGTCTCTGACTTTTTTATGGAATTCTACACTTAAAAAAAATGTATTGGGGCAGGAAAGGGGATAGAGGGTATATGTAATATATATGTGTTAATATTTGTCCCAAATAAGTTTCTAGCTGAATCAGTTTGAGAAGTTTTGAGAATCTGGCAAATGAGGTACTAATCTCTAATTCGTAATTTGTAAATTGTAATTTGTAAATTGTTGTGAAGATTAAATGAAATAATATGTAAAGTGTGCTTATATGAAATAGACATTAAAATTGCAGTAGAGGAGAGAGAGAAGGAGAGCGAAGATTTGACATGGGATTTTTCTTTAGGAGTAAAAGTACTATAATAATATAGTAACTTCCATGACTAATGCAGAACCAGGATGAGGACTTTCTTAAAGAAACAGTGTTTTTTGTTATTGTTTTTGTTACTTTACAAAAGTAACAATGGTGGAGATCTTTTTAGTGAAGTACGAGAATCTATTCTGAATTTTTAAGTTCTTTAATTATATTGTTGCATGGCTTTCCACGCTTTCTTAGCCTACATCAGAGGCCCCATATTACTGGGAAATTGCTCTGTGCTCATTGCCCTCCCAACTGCCTCATAGGAAGATAGTATTTTCTTTCCGCATCCGATTGCATTTTCTTTTATTTAAAAATATCTCCGAAGTAAGAGATGAGCCCATATCTTTTTGTTTAATTAAAAAAAATTGAGAAAGCCATTGGTGACAGCTAGATTGAGAAGATGCAAGATTTTGGGGTTTCAGAAGCCCAATCTTACATTATGTAAAGAGTTTCTGAGGCCAACAAACCACAATGAAAAGGGGAGGAAACATAAATATATTTTATCCTACTTTTAGGAAAATATACATAAGATGACCAGATATGAGTTCAGTATGAATCCAGCTCAGAATATGATAGGAATAATTAGAGGACTGACTTTGAAAGAAAGAAAAAAGCATCTTGATTTGGTTTTCTGAGGGCTTCTGGGAAACCTACTGTAGGAAGATGAAATAGATTTAAGAAAGGGCTCAAGATTCAGCAATTGAAAATATTTCAAGTTAAAACCAACTAGAACAAGGAAATTATAGGCCACTACACTAAAGTGGGAAAGGGACATAAAACTTTTATATGCAGAAATCATTCAAAAAATATAAAGACATCTAGTAACGTGAACTTGGAGGTGTCATATGTAAAAATAACTAGAAGCAAGATAAGGGATTTAGCTTTAGCGATGGGTGAAAGAAATGAGTGCCAAACCACAGGAAAAGTATTTTAGCTGAAAATAATAGGCTCTTGAAATATATTCTCAGAATAAAGGAGCAAAGGAAAAAGCTGTTCTTCTATCAAAATCAGAATTTGAAGATGGGAAGAAGAATTGACATGAGTAATAGACCCAGTGATTGTTACTTCCTGAAGAAGCAATGCCAAGATAAAGGCAGCTGGCTAGCACTGGGAACCCACTTCCTGGAATAACTGGGAAAAGGCTTGAGAGTGGGATGATAGAAATTAAAACATCAATGGGAAGGCAGGCAAGTGATAAGGGAAAATATACACCAGGTCTTAATAACATATCATTATTATCACACAATCTATAGCATACTATTCGACTATATCAAAACCTCTTGCTGTAAAGGGATCATATAAAAAGATCAATAAAACAGCACTTTTAAACAGTAAAGCAAACATATTCCACATGTTTTAGAAGAAATGAAGACAAAATTAGTTAAGATGTAAGCTTATTTAAGTCTCTTCTGCCTGGTTGGATTAGAAAAAAATCAAAACAGAGGTAAACATTATTTTTCTAAAGTAAGGTTGAGAATTTAAATTCAGAGGAGGGCAGGCAGTATGTATTGAAGATCTGGCAGTCTTCTGGTTAATTTTTTTAATGTGGATAGCTTCAAAGTATTTTTTTAACTTTTACTATTATAATTAACTTTCTATAACATTAATTGTATATTGTCAAGTGCCCTCTTTGTGCTATATAAATATACCGCATGGAGAAATACAAGTATACAACTTAAGATTTTTCAGCAATATTTATACCAATATATTTTTTTGATAAACATAGACTATGAGAATTATATATATGTAAATCTATAGATATAATAGATGATAAAATACAAGTCTTCTTTACATATATTAACTCATTTACATATATTAACGTAAGTGGGTTCTTTACACATATTAACTCATTTATTCCTTAAAAAATGCCTGTAAGGTAAATTAAATTATCGTCCTCACCTTACAAGTGAGAACACAAAGACCTCAAAATATGAGGAACTTGCCCAAGATCTCAGAACCAGTTCCTTTTATTTGAGTCTAAGTGCCCAGGGCTTTTTACCACTGTGTTATGCAACCATCACAAAAACAGGGAGGTAGATGTATACTTTTGAAATTATTGTTGAAAGTATAAAAAACACATATTGAGAACAGGGCAGGGTGTACTTAATTCTGAGCAGTTGGAGGGAAGGTTAGGAACTTCTTACATGAAAGTTAAGAATTTGCTGAGATGGTAAGGTGGAAAAGGATGTTCTTGCAGAGAGGTGTGAGAGAGCATGCATTTGAGGAAGAGAGAGATGACAAATAAATGCTGTTGACAACACGAAGCAGAAGCATGTACAGTCACTAACTCTCATTAATTTATTTTCACTTCACTGCAGAGGAAGTAAATATTCATTTGCTAAATTCATCCTCCTTAATCTGAAGCCAAAACTATATTCCCCTCAAGTGAAGTAGACTTCCATATTAACTTCAAGAGGTAATAACTAAGCAATTGATTGGTGTGCTGAAGGTAGATTAAATTTCATTAGGATAGCTAAAGTGACTGCCTCATCATTTCAAATTCCAAGTATTGTGATTCTACCAAAAATCAAAATAGATGAAATGTTTCATGTAATTGATTGGTCAATCTAAACGATATAGATACTATTCCAAAAAACTATTTTTTCTCTTTTACATTCTATCTGTAGAATAAGTCTTCAAGATACTCCATCTTCCTAATAACAGAGCTCTCTTTATTACCATTAACATGTCTGTTTTTGCAATCTCTGTTTTTAAATCATTTGAGCGATTTTTAAAATATCACAATCTGGTCTATTTTTTTCCTGGAATCTTTATTTTATAAGAATCTGGCCAGATGCAGTGGCTCAATCTGTAATCCCAGCACTTTGGGAGGCTGAGGCAGACAGACCATTTGAACCCAGGAGTTCAAGACCAGCCTGAGCAGCATGGCAAAACCCCATCTCTACAGAAACAAAACAAACAAACCAAAAAATTAGCCGGGCACATCACCTATAGTCCCAGCTACTCGGGAGGCTGAGGTGGAAGGATTACCCGACCCTGGAGGCTGAATCTGCAGTGAGCTGAGATCATGCCACTGTACTCCCTCCTGGGCTACAGAGTGAGGCTCTATCAAAAAAAGAAAGAAAGAAAGAAAGAAAGAAAGAAAGAAAGAAAGAAAGAAAGAAAGAAAGAAAGAAAGAAAGAAAATATAGACAAATATAGAAAATAATATGATGAAATGGCCAAATATTAAGACAGATTAGGCTATGAAAAATCTTTAGTTCTATCAGTTTCTCTCATACTTAAAATCATTGAAGTCTTTTTTAAAATTTTTGAAATGCTGAACCATATTCTCAATGAAATAGGTTTCCTGAGCTGCTTTGGAATTGCCTCTAAGAAAAAGTTAATCTTTAATGTCTTGGCACATAATTTTTGTCCCAAGTTAACTAAATTAGACAATTGATTTTGAGGTTCACCAAATTTCATTCCTACTTCTCACTACTACCCCAATATTCTACACCTACTTCACTCTTATTTGAATTCCTTGCATTTTTCCTGGAATAAAACTGTACCTCAATTTTGAAGCCATTCTTGGGACTCTGGTGTCTTCATTTAGTTCCTGCTATTGTTTCCACTACTTCCCAGCCCCCTATCCCCATTAAGAACCAAAGCTCTTTGAAGATTCAGCTCCTGTACTTACACTCACTGATGAGATCTCAGGTACTGATGCCAGACAAGCCAGACTCTGAGTTAGTGATGGTCTTTAGAGAGCCCTCAGTTCCTGCTACACAGATAATTCCCCACAAATGCCTCTAAACACCTCCAGAAGGGCACAAAATGGTCTACTTTATAGTTGCCCACATACTGATAATAATAATAAACAACACACTGTCTGATTTCTCCACAGACTGGGAGCTCCAAGGCTCCGCTCCTCCACTCATCAGAGCTGCCCATAGTCCTGCAGTTGCTTTCTACCCTCCTAGCACCCTTATACTTCAAGCTAACAGCTCCAACAATGAGGTTTCCATGACATAATCATCTCTCCAATAGGACTGGACTCAATCAGAACATATATTTCAAGGACCATAACTGCCTAGATGCCAACTAATGACAGTGTCTTAGTTAGCTTGGATTGGTATAACAAAATATTATAAACTGAGTGTCTCATAAACAATATAAATTTATTTTTCATAGTTCTAAAGGCTCAGAAAGTCTAAGATCAAGGCACTGAAAGATTTGGTGTCCGGTGAAGGCCTGCTTCCTGGTTCATAGACAGCTTGTTCTTGCTATGTTCTTACATGGCAGGAAGAGAGAGAAAAAGGTCTCTGGGGTCCCTTTTATAAGGACATTAATATTAATAAGTGTTCCACCCTAATGACCTGAGTACCTCTCAAAGAGCCTACCTCTTAATACCATTACATTGGGGGTTAGGATTTCAACATATTAACTTTGTGATGGGGGCACAAACATTCAATCCACTGTATTCTACCTTAGCCCTCCAAAATTCATACCCTTCTTACATGCAAAATACATTTATTCCATTCCAAGAGCCCCAAAGATCTTAACTCATTTCAGCATCAACTCTAGTCTAAAGTCCAAATTAGCATCTAAATATCATCTAAATTAGATAGGAGTGAAACTCAAGGTACAATTCATCCTAAGGCAAAATTCCTCTCCAGCTGTGCTGGTTATTTGCTTTCCAAATATAATTGTGTGACAGGCATTGGATAGACATTCCGATTTCCAAAGAGAAAAATAAGAAAGAAGAAAAAAGAGTGACAGATCTCAAGCAAGTCCAAAACCTAGCAAGGCAAGCTCCATGAAACCTTGAACCTCAAGAACAATCCTTTTTGGCTCAATGTTCTGCCTTCCAGACATACTGGGGTGGCAACGTCACCCCCACAGTTTGGCTGGGTCCTGCTTGCCTGGCTCTTTGCAGTGGCCTCACCCATGCCTTAGTTCTCTGTCAGGGAAGGGGTCCATTTTAAGCAGGGATCCTAAATTACCACAGCCCCAAAAAAGGCTCAGACCCAGGGAGTTGCCTCTATCAAATGCCATTGGCTGAAAGATAGTGTCAGCCTAACATGTTGCATTTTCCAAGAAAGATGAGGTGAGAAGGAAAATAACCTCTCCAGGACACCTAGAAAGTCTGAAAATGATAAACACCATGACAATTATATTTTTGTATGGAGGTAAGTGCCTCAGTGCATACACCTTACATAAAACTTCATGTTTCTTTCAGAAATAGAGTTTGGTGAGATGCTTTTTGAGAGTTATCTTTAGGTATCTTCTGACACCTAAAGCTCAAGTTTCCTCTTCTTTTTTTTATCATTCACATGAACTATGGTTCTGAGTGATATATTGATAGTAGAAAACAAAAAAGAAATTTTCTTCCCCACTATGCTTTATACATTCACTTTTGCATATTCTTTAGTGAAATTAGAAGGAGTCACTGAAGGACCCTAAAATATCATAGGGTCTGAAAATAACAAAATCTAACTAACCCAATCATCTTTCGCTTGAAGCACTGTGAATTTTAAAAAGTTAGACTATGTTTAAGCATTTTATGTACAAGATAATTTCCATTTGTTTTTACAGTGAGAAAAATTTGTTTTCTGTAATATGCTAAGTTACATGAATATTAACTCTATGAATGCTTTCTTTGGGGAATAATAGACTTTTCCCCACTTTAGAAGAGCCACTTTAAAAATTAATTCTATACTATTGTTTATAATTAAACTATGTAGCAAGTAATCATATCTCTGGGCTTATGATAATTTAGCATAGTTTGAGTTAAAGTCTTCTATATTCCTTGAAGGCATGAGCCACATTTGATTTATTTATTCTTAAAAAATCTTCCTTGCTCCAAAACACCTATGGACAGTGCTTTAAACAATATTAAATTTTGATGAATAAATTAAAATAATGTATACACTTGAAATGACTTAAATTCAATATATTACATAACTTTGAGTTCGCCATTTCACAATTTAGCTTATTTGTGATTGGTCCAAATTCCTTAATGTTTTTTATATATTTGAATTTTTTCTAACTATAGCATCTTTTGTTGTGATAAATCTGATTACTTCAGATTCATATAAAGAACTAGATTGGCAACTTCATTATTATATGTTACAATTATTTATGGATGTTTCACATCACATAAAAATGCAAGTTTAAGGCAATTGAGAAAACACACTATTAAAAAAGAATAAACTGGAATAGATGCACCAGAAAATGTTAAACTATTTTGGTAGATTTCAGTTTTGTTAAATTCTTAAATATGTTTGGCCTAACACATTTCCCTTTAATTCCCTTAATATACCCTGTGGATTTTCACAGAAATTTGAACCATATGTTTCTGATTAATTTATACTTAACTCATCAACATGTTTGGTAAGAATGATTTGAAGCACAAAGCCTCCTGAACAGTTTTGTGGGCTCTTTTATTTTAGTTAGTAAACAATTGGAACCTGAACCCAGAAATCTTGGGGCTTCATTTAATACTCAAATTCCATAAAGAATGAGGGAGTTCTTAACTGGATCAGGCACACTTTGCCTTTGACAGTGCTTAGCTCCAAATCTTGCAGCTGGGAGGAATTATTCCGATAGTTACTCTCTTTCTTGTCACTTTTATTTTAGAGGATATAAACCTTTGATGGTGTAAAACCTGTATGAGTCAGGACTAGCTGCCACCCATCAGTCCCAGTTGTAAATTAAGAAAATTAAGCAGTGCAATTCAGTAATCTCCCATGACCTACCTACTATAATTTGTTTATGTGTTTATGTAGAGAGAGAAAGAAAAAGATGGAAATTTTTACCTGGCTCTCTCTGGGGTCTGAGTGAACAAGTATAAGGCTATCTGTTTAATGATTATTTCCACAAGCTAATTACTTCTTCACTTTCCAGTCTAACTCCAGCATCTTTGGTGAAGCATGGGATCAATCCATTCCCTTTCTCTACCAACTCAGGGAAACATACACTAAAGATCTGTGTCTGAGTGTTTCATGAAAGATATTTGGTCCCAGCATTATGAATGCTGGCTAGTTATGCTCTGTCATCTATCATCCCGTGGGGCTTTATTTTTCCCATTAAAATGGCTGACATCTCATTTTTTTTTTTTTTTGGAAATTAGCAACCATACCTTCTGTTCCTCCTCCTTCCTCACAGGCATTCCTCCAACAGCTGTCAGATCCCAGGTTCCTTGCGGTTTGTGTTTATAAAGACCCTTAACACTCTGTAAAACATTAGAGATAATCTGCTTATATTGATATCTACTTTTCCCTCCACCCACTCCCACTACCTCCTTCATTACCAAACTCCAAGCCTTCCCTGTTACTTCTAAGGACTCCTTTGGAAACAAGATCTTAGGTCTAAAGGCATTCCTTTCCTTCTGCTACCCTTTGAAAATTCGAAATAAAAATCCTCTGGCTTTGAGATATGTGTAATTTCTGTAGAAGAAACTTAAAAACAGAAGATAAGTGTACTGAAATAAGAATAATCCGAAGGAAATTCCTAAGGAGAAAAACAGCTCTCTTTCATCAGCTCTCCCAGGAATTAAAGAGAGATGAAACAGATATGTGTGGTATTTAGAGAAAAAAAATACACTTTTCAATACACAGCATAAAATCTACCTTCTGAGTTTCACAAATAAAGGTCTTAATCTTTTCTTTTATCAAACTAGAGTGGTATAACTTAACAACAAAAAAAAAAACTACAGTGAAAAAAAATGTGCAGAAATGAGTCCTAAGCCAGTCATTTAATAAACATTCCTGGACCAAGGTGTTATGGAAATAAGGCACTAGGGATGGAAGTATGTTACCACTTGCTTATAATCATTAAGGACTTTTTATTTCCCTGACATAAATGACATAAATCATTTTGCCCTATTAAAATAAAAGTCTGAGTGGCCTTGCTCCAAAGCAGGGAGATGAAAAAATTTCTACATCCTCTGTATACTATTTATTTTCAATTTCATCCTTTAAAAATTTATTTTCAAAATATATTGTATAATATGATTAATGTACTAGTTAGTAGCACATGTAAACATTTTACACATAAGTACAAAGATGTTGGAAGGACTGGTTCAAAATGTTTATTTTGTTTTACTAGTAGGGATGCATGATCATAAATATGTAATAGGTTCACTGACCTATTACAAAGAATAATGAATCAGTAATCCTAGATTTGAGACACTGTGACCTGTTACCACTCACCTACTTGTCCTTACACAGGTCACTTAGTTCTCTGAATTTCCATTTCAAGTTTTATAGTTAAATTAAATACTGCCTGAGGTCCCAATCAGAAAAATGCCAATCATCATTTTTACACATGGTTGTTAAAATCAGTAATTTCACTTTCTTTTTGTTGTTGTTGTTGTTGTTGAGACAAAGTCTTACTCTGTTGCCCAGGCTGGAGTGCAGTTATGCGATCTCAGCCCACTGCAACCTCCACTTCCCATGCTCAAGTGATTCTCCTGCCTCAGCCTCCCGAGTAGCTGGGACTACAGGTGCGCACCACCACACTGGGCTCATTTTTGTATTTTTAGTAGAGATGGGGTTTCACCATGTTGGCGAGGCTGGTCTCGAACTCCTGACCTCAGGTGATCTACCTGCATCAGCCTCCCAAAGTGCTAGGATTACAAGTGTGAGCTACTCAGCCCAGGTAGTAATTTCACTTTCACAGTGACTTGCAAATGAACAGATTGCAAGGGTAAATAAGACTTTCATCAAAGAGCTGAGGATCTAATGGTGGAAGAAGAAGTTAAAAGGTTTATTCTATTTTAATTGTTACAATGAGGCTGCCAGAAACAGCACCATCCTACTATACATGACTGTTGGATGAGACACTTTCTCCTTCTCAGGATTTCCCTGGTGGTGGGTTTAGGAACGGAATCATTTATGCACACAGGGAAGGAAAATTCTTCATGGTCATACTTTGGGAGCAAATACTGACTCAATTGTTAAAGATGAAGTGAGAAAATAGTTGAGCTAATTGAGGGTCCACTTTGATGGGTATTTCTAAGCCTTCCCTATTTACATTCTCACATTTCTAGTATGGAAAACTTTTTAGACCTTATGGTTTATTCTAGGTCCATTTTATTAAAATATTACGATTCATTTTCTTAAATCAAGATTCTTGAATGTGTCCCTTGTGAGTTTAGGGAGCCCATTCTTACGTTAACCCAACTGATCAAGTTTTGCCCTCTAATCACACTGCTTAGCTATAGAATATATGTAGTGCATTTCATTCATTTCCTTACAAAATTAAAAAATATGTGTGACATATCTTCCTCACTATATTTTTGGTTTCTTGAAAACAAAGACAGTGTTTAATTCATTTTGGAGCCTCCAAAGCTCCAGGCATGATATTTCTTGCCCATCGCAGGTATTCAGAACAAATATCAAATGAATGAATGAATGAGCAAGAGGAGAGCGGTACCTTATCAAAATCTAGAAAAGCTTTCTCAAAATGCGATCTGTGGACTATTTGCATCATTCACTCACTTGAGACCCTGGTTCAAATGCACTTTATTGGGCCCCGCTTCAAACATATCAAATCCTTCACATATTAATAAGCTCACTGAGAGATTCTGTGCATGTAAAATTTGGAATCACCAATTAAGAGAATTATCAGTACTTTACCCCTTTTATTTCCAGTGAATGTCAGGGACATGAATGATGGCTTCTATTCTGAGATTTCTTGAGACCTAAACTTTTCCTTTGCTTCTGAACTTTGTTCAGCATCCCATCTGTACCCCTAAGGCTGCATGTTTGTGGGAATTTAACAGCAGAGATTTTATTGTAGTGGTGGAGGATTAAGGGCTGTTTGGAAGTTGTGACTAATAATGGCTACAATGTATTGACTACTTATGCTAGATTTGGTTTTATAGATATATAAATATGTACTTTATATAATCTCACATTAATTCCTATTTATTAGGTAATGTTATTAGGTCCATAATAAGAATTATGATAAGAAAATTGGAGCAGGAAAAAAAGGAAAGTAACTTGCCTGTGATCACACAGTAAGTGGTAGAGCCATTCAAACCCCAGCAATGTGGTTCTAAAATCCACATGTTTAACCACTATGCAAAACTGCCTAACAAGAAAAGATAGTAAAGAAAAAACCTCTAGGGAGTTCAAGGGCGAAAGAAATCATGTGCTGCCATAAGAAGACTTCCAACTGAGAAACTAATGATGTGCTTCTGTAGCTGTGAGTTACTGTAAGCAATTGTGAAGATATGATTTCATAGTATTTTCCCAAGTAAGAGTTGCTTAGTTGCTCTCACACCCTCTACACTCCAGTCACAATTGTACTTATTGGAGCAGGTGGCTCTGGTAAATCGTAGTATGAGCTGTCACTCAGGGAATCAGGGTTCTCAGTGTGGGGGAAGGAAAGTGTGAGAGTAATGGGGGTGTTCTCAAAATAGAAACTTTGTTCTCAGTAGTCCGGGGCACAGGTAAATTAAGAAGGGAGCTAAGACCCAGAACTACCTGTGTTACTGAGATGGGACACACAATTCCAATGATCAAGCATGTATTAAATGCCTGCTATCTGCCAGGCATAACGCTAGTCTCCAGTGGGAGAATTTCCTCTGAATATGGAAGAGTATCTAGCAGGGCAAGAAGTAATGGAATAAGACAAATTCCAGTCCCTAGATCTGGTGAACAAACACAGGAAGGGTCACAAAGTAGGTCATTCTTCTGAGAGATCACCTTCAAACACTGATTAAAGTCTCATGCTACACCTAAAACCAAGTATTCTCTTTCTCTCAACAAGGTAGGATTTTTTTTCAAAGTAAATTCTAAAAATAAAAGTGAAAAAAGGAAAAGTTCTTTGAAAAAGTATGCAACAAAAAGTACTTTTCAGCATGAATATTTCAGTACAACTCAGCATGCATTTAAAATGAAAGGTGAATTATTCGCTATCAAGAAACTTCAAAGCCCTTCAATTGAATTTGCTTGGCAGCAAAATAATATGATGGGTGGTCTGTTCAGGTACTTGTCCAAGTCCAATCACTTACATTTTCATAGTATCAACATTTAAAAGTCCCATCCTTGTTGCATCAACAGCAATGCATGGGAACCTCTCCCAAACACATGGCAACCAGCACATTATACAAATATGTTTGCTCCACAAGCCAGACTGCCGTTTTCCAGAAAATACAAACTCAGCAATTGAATGAAGGATTTGCATGTTAACAACTCCGAGCTCTACCATTTGAAATATATCACATGGACCTGAGGAGCGAGGATTCATCTCATTAATAGTCAGTTGACTTTGCAAAAGCATGGACATCATTTTCCAGCTCAAATGTCAGAGAAGAAGCTAAAATGCAAGTTTTCTGACTTTGAAATCAGTTCATTTTCCATTTCATAGGATGCTTCTCGGTTCAATTTTCCATATCACTGAGCCTAGGGTAGAGTTACTGTATATTCACCAACTTTTTTCCCTCTCTCCTAATATATAAGGAGTAGCTTATGGGGCTGACAACATAGATTTCAGTCCACAACTGTTACTAACTCAATGTACCTAAGCAAGTCACTTGACTTCTCTGAAATACAGTTTTTTTTTAAGCCTATAACTGTATTGATTAAATTGAATGGGTTTTAAAAGGATTGTATAAAAATGATTGCAAATTGTAAGCACTATGCAAATATGTTAGTATTGATAATAATAATCACCTTCTTGAGGTAAAGGAAGATATACATGCTCTTGTTCAAGTAAATTTCCTCATATAGAGCAGTAATAATAATTGAATATTGTTGAACACTTGCTATGTGTCAGGCACCGTTCTAAATGTTGTACTTCCATAAACTGATTTAATCTTTACCACAAGACTATGAAGTAGTTACTATTATCATTCCCAATCTACATATGAAACATCCGAGGTTCAGAGAGGCGAATAGAACAACTGAGATTCCCACCCCAGAGCCCCACTTCATGGCCACTACTGCATAAGGCATATGATATAATGAATGGCCATTGGACCAGTAATCAGCCAACCTTTAATCTGTTTCTGGTTCAGGGACCTCCTGGCCATAGCCTCGAACCAAGCAGATGCTAAGGAAACACTGGACTCATTGACGAGCCACATGTTCTTTCACCAATCTCTGAGTCCCAGTTCACCTTTCCACCTTGCTTATACATGTGACACTCCATGAGAAAACACATACTTCACAAGTGTTAGGTGCTATTAGAATATTTGTTAAGAAAAACAGTGACACTTGAATGAGTGGCTAAACTGGTGTGCTTCCAAGCTCTACATTCATTTTACCCCTTTTTTGGTCTAGTCTAGTATGTGGTGAATTCAGTTTAGGTATCGGGGTAGAACTTGCTGACTGTATTTCCACATATAGAAATGTCAGGGGATCTTGGAAGACATATGCAAGGCCAAGGATCTTGCTGCAGGTCCATCTGGTGAATCCTCTATGGAACATGCAAGGCCTGAGGGACGGCTCTATTGCCAGACCACTTCCTGTGTTATATCCTGAAGCCTCCACATTTTTGGCCACTCACCCTTGCAGGCCCTCCCCTCTACAGCTGTTCTGGCTGATAACTTTCAAAACATAAAATAATACAAGCCTAACACATGATTACTACTACTTTTAAAGGGTTAAGCATTGTCCTCCCAAAATTCATGTTTACCCAGAACTTCAGAAAGTCACTTTATTTGGAAATAGGGTGTTTTCATATGTGATTAGTTAAGGATTTCAGGTGTAAATCACCCTGGATTTAAGGTGGGCACTAAATCCAATGCCTGGTGTTCTTATGAAGAAAGGAGAGAGAGATTTGGGCACAGAGACACAGATGCAGAAGAACTGGAGATACGGAGAACACCGTGCAAAGCTAGAGACAGACTGGAGTGATATTACTACAGACCAAAGAACACAAGGGATTGCCAGGAGCCACCAGAAGCTGGAAGAAGCAAGGAAGAATTCTTCCCTGGAGCCTTAGGAGGGAGGATGGCTCTGCTGACATTTTGCTTTCAGACTTCCAGCCTCCAGAACTGCGAGAGAATATTTTTTTCTCTTTTTAAGCCACCCGAGTTTTGGTGATTTGATACAGTCCTAGAAAACAAATCGACTATTACTACTCTACTACTATTACTCTTTATTCTAGAAATAATTAGAAAAGGTATTTCAGTGACTCTCCAAATCCCTGAAGAATCAGAGATTCAAAATATAAAACTAAAGTAAAAATTCTGAAAATCACACTCTACATGGGGAAAATTATGAATCTTACTCCACACGAGGAAAACACAAGCCAATACTGGCAACATTTATTCTCACTTTTGATGGTCCAATAATTAGGGCAAAATTTACTTACAGCAAGAGACTTTTTTCCCTTGCGTAGCATACTTCCACATAATTATAAAACCGCATGCTCTTAAAAGACACGTTCTAGTTCTATAAAAACAAAGTTAAAGGAAATATTTTAGAAAAAAATTAATTCCAAAAATATAATAAAATGCTGTCATTTTTCTGCTAAGAAACAACCAATTCAAGAAATATTTTCATTACTCTTAGTTACTACAGATCTATCTAGCCCAATTTTTAATCTATTACACAGTAAAGTTCATTTACAATATTCATTAATCTACTTTTTTCCACAACCTAAGTAACTAGGAACCATCAAAGATGATTTTTAAAAAAATATTTGAACTAGGCCCACTTACACACTTTCAAATATTTTGTCCCAGATTATTACCCAAACGCAACATAGAGGAGACCCCAAATTTTAACTTATTGGGGGAAAAAAAGCCTGTAAAAATTTTATGCTTTGCAATCAAAGGTAGTGCTCCCAGCATGGTGCCTGCTACCCATATGCAGCTGTGACTGAAAAAAAATCAAGGTGTGATTAAATGGTCTTTTTCATATTATCCTACATTAAAAAAGTTTTTTTAACTGGAACACGGACATCATTAACAGAGTCTGTTCACCAGAAGTATTTTCTGCAAATGACCAAATGAGGCACCCAACTTCTGATTTCTTCACACCGGGTTGATATCTGCTACTGACAATCTCTCAGCAGTGTACTGCTCTGTCACACATCAGTTTTAATAAAAGAAAACAACATGATAATAACTCTGTTTATGAGCTTTTGACATCCTGTGGATTCATAAGAAATTAATTTTTTCATAGCACAAACAAGAAACACTGGAGCAGATCTTCTGATTCCCCAGCTCCCTCTCTCCACCCCCACCCTCTCTTTTCTAATTTCCCCACATCTCTTAATAGAAAGCTAGTTTTCTGGTGTCTCAGCTGGGAAACGTTAGAATCACTTTAACTCTTCCTTCTATATCTCCCCTGTACACAATTTGTCATGAAATCCTGTCATCTCTTAGCTGGGGCTGTCTAGATTCATGTCACTGTTCCCAAGCTCAGACCCCCCCATCTCCTGTATTCTGAGTCTCTTGATGACACCCTGAAGGTATAGACTCCTCTTCTCTGAAATCACCTCCACAGTCTCCATCCAGGTAAATGTGTCAAAAACATCACTTTCTTCATGGCATCCCGCTGCTTAACATTTTGTTATGGTTTCCAATTGTCCACTAGACAAAAGCTGTCATCCCGCAATAGGTTTTCAAACCCTTCTGTAATTAGCTCAGTCTATCCGTTTAAAAAAGAAATATAGATATCTTTCTCTTTTAAATTTCAGCACACACCTACTGTTCCAGACAGATCACTGCTTCCTTTCTAGCTGGACCTCCCCTTTCTCTGGGCCTCATGAGCGCTCTTCCAGCCTGTCCCCATTTCTTTGACTTTGGATGCAGAATATCCTTGCTCTTCCCCACCCTTAAAACTCTAACAGTCTGGGGCCTTCTCACACTACCATACTGTGCATCATAATATCTTACCTCTGAAATAATTAACTTTCAATGTTTTAATATGACGTTTCTTGTCCTTTCATCTCTCTTATTCCTTCATTACCACTAAATTGGCTCAGAGACCCCATTGAAGATCTACACACTTTATTACCTCATGATTTTTCCTGTCTGTTTGCCCTTTCTGGCTTTAATTCTCTTCCTATTTAAACCATACAGTACTACATCCTCGCCAGTCTCATTAATAGCTCCACCCCACCTTGACTTCCTGCCTTGCTATTTCCAAAAACAGATCAATACATTGTTTATTTCTTCTTTTTTTTTTCCCAGAAGCTATTGGCACAAATGTGATAACAATGTTGATTAGCTCCTTTAAATGTTCTGTTTGTATTTACAGTGAATTAGCAATTATTCCCTATTCTTACTCAGTTCTCTTTTCCTTTAAACCTCTATGTTTTTAAGCTTCTAATCTGTTTTCTGTTTCTTTTATTCTTAGCAAATGGCCATTTCAGGGTGTAATCTATTCTCACATTCAGATTTACCTCTATTTCTTGACCCATTCTTCCCTTTCTAGTGTTATAAGCTGCACGGCCCTGCTCTTTCAGGCTCTGCCTCCCTTCCCCTTTCATCTTTGAGTTCCTGCACATGATTGTTCTGTTTATTCTTCTCCTTTGGCTTCTTTTGTCAGTTTATAATAAGTTAGCATCATCCACATATTTTAAAATACCTTTTTTTCCAGCCCTGTCTGTTCCTTGGCTTTACAAGTAAACTATTTAAAGGAGTAGACTACACTCGCTGTGTACACTTTCTCATTCCAGATTCCCAACTCAAGTCACTGCAATCTGACCCTGAGTCCCACATTTCTACTGAACTTGCTCTCAGAAACTTTTCTGGTCACCTCTTCCTTACCTGCTAAACCCAATGGATTCATTTTATCCTTCTATAGCACCCCACAGTTGTTTACCTACATCTCAAAACAACTGTCTCCATTGCTTTCATGACATTCCACTACATTTCCTTCTACTTTCATGGTTCCTCCTGAGAGGTTTTCACTAATTGTCTTCTTTGATCTAGCTTTTAAATGTGGGTTTAAAAAAATGATTTCTAAGTTATCTTTTCTTCTCCTACAAATTTTCTCCCAAAATGATTTTTCAATTCCTGTAGTTTTCTCTGATTCCTATACGCTAATGACTCCCAAAATTTATTTCTATCCCCAATCTGAGCTTTAAACCAAAATTCCCAGCTGTCACCAAATTCCCATTAACACCTCAAACAACCCACCAAAAGTTAAACTAATTATCTTCATTCTACACCTGCTTCTTCATCTGTATTCTTTATACTTGTTAATATCTTCACCAGAACACTTTAAAATAGCCATTTAAGATTAGTTCCTATACCTCATCTCCAAGTCAAACGGATAACCAAGTCCTAAACCATTCAACCTTTCCAATCTGCCCTCTCTCCCATCCTTCTCAGTCTATTGAAGGGCTGGGTGTGGTGGCTCACGCCTGTCATCCCAGCACTTTGGGAGGTTGAGATGGGCGGATCACCTGAGGTCGGGAGTTCGAGATTAGCCTGGCCAACATGGTGAGACCCCATCTCTAATAAAAATACAAAAATTATCCGGGTGTGGTGGCACATGCCTGTAGTCCCAGCTACTCGGGAGGCTGAGGCAAGAGAATAGCTTGAACCTGGGGGGTGGAGGTTGCAGTGAGACATGGCACTCCAGCCTAGGCTGAAAAGCAAGACTCCGTCTCAAAAGAAAAAAAAAAAAGAAAGAAAAAGAAAAAGATTACCAATGAGTGTCTTCTTTCCTCTCATTCCTAATGAGTGTCCTTCTTGCCTCTCATTCACTCTTATTGTTATTTCTATGTGCCAGAGCTAGCCTGTTACGTACATGAACATGTCACTCCTCTGTTAAAAAAAAAACATAGAAAAAAGGCCTCTGAACTGAGATGAATTTCTAAATCCTAGCCTGTCTTTTGTGTCTTCCAAAGTAAAAATGTGGGCTACATATTAACACTGGTCAAGAAGTCCAATGTGTAACTTTTGCCCATGTGGATTTTATTTGAGTGATGATACCTATTTTCTTCTATTGTTCAAACTACTGGGTGCTGTCTGTGAAACCACTTTATCCTCTTTCCAGATGCAGTTCTTTGTACTCAAAATGAGTCTTTCTCTGTAAATGGCTATATACCAGCCTCATTTTCCAGCTGCTGCTTTTTCCTTGTATCTCAGAACCATGGCGAAAAGATAGAATTTGGGTATCAGTGAGCTCTCTTTAAGATGTCTCACTTATTTCTAAAGAATAATCCTTACACTTGGCATAAAAATTAGTGTTGCTACTTTTTAAAATGCCTGCTGAAATGTCCAGTGTCCTGGTCTTCTAACTGGAATAAGATTAGAGATTAAAAGAGCTCATTGAATTGAAGATAGCCCTGGAATTTCAAGATTATTTTAGAACATATGCAATTACTACTTTGCATTTTACATGTGCAAACAAAGCCATCAAGCCAATTAAGGCTGCTTTCAGTTCATTCTGATAGTACAGGAAGGTATTTACGTACTGTCAGTGCCAGCCTGGGCAGCGTGCAAGTCTTGACTCGTGCATCTCCCCTCCCGCCCTGGCTGGAAACATATCTGTGCATCTCTTTCAAGCTTATTTAGGATGTGTAAAGGCTCTTTCTTCGTCCACTCCACTTCCAATATAAAGTATTACTTAGAAGAAAGCTAAAAACCTGATTTTGTGTTGATAGTTAAGCCTTTCACACAACATAAATATAAGGAGTTTGATCGAGTTTACTTGTACTGTGTCACTCAAGATGTAGTTTTTTAAATGTTTTTAAAAATCTCCGCCTTGTTTGTCACGTGTTAGAGTGTGTGTGACAGCAGGAAAGAAGAAGCCAAGGATTAAGTTTGTCTTAAAACTTTTAGCTTGTAGTCAATCATTTCACTTTAATGTGCTACATCATGCTACAATAATTGTTTTAACCCATTTTCTGGTGACCATACCAAACCTTCAGTGAAATCAATTTAATTTTGTCATTTTGAAATTGCTCTCCAGAAAACAAGAGATATAAAGTTTTAAAGCAATTATACAAATAATTATGTCAAAATCCAACTGTTTGAGTTTGAGCTTGTATTTTTCTCTATTGGCTCACATATTTGAACATATTTTTCATGCAAGACACTCAGCTGTACATTTTGCAGGATATAAAAGTGCTTAGATTAAATGGGTCAATCAATTAATTAACAATTAATTAATAACTTCCTACTTCACTCTTCTTCTAAATACAGAGCTGTTAATATTGCTTTAAGGGAGCCAAACACAATATACTGATAATTATTCCTATAGCTATTATTTCATATTATAGAGGTTTTGTAATACAACATCACAAAATTACAATGTCCTTTTAAAAATCCCTTCCCCCACCCAAAAGAAAGCTATAAATTTAAGCCAATATAAACTTTTCAGAGTTCTCTCTCTCAATTTCACACCAGGGCATGGTGCTACACAGCTGGGGAGCTGAGCTAATAAGTGTTGAAAAATGAAAAATGCTGCTTTATGGCATCACATAAACTGGCAAAAAGAATACTTTTACCTCCACCCCATTTTTGACAAACAAATGCCGGAATGTAGATGCTGTAACAATGAGACTTTATGATAGTTGGCCCATGGGGCAAACAGAATTGTCTTGTGGGATTTTCTTTTTGTTGAATACTACATGTAATAAGAAGTGGCACAACATTTGTAAAATCTAATCACTTTTGGTTCCTTTTTGAACCTCAAAGGGGTTATTTCTAGAAAAGCTGTTGGAAACACTACATAATGATCTATTTATGCAGCAGTGAAACAGGATTATCCCTTTTACAAGGAGATAGCTTTCCCTAACAATGTAAATACTGTAATATGAGTGTACAACTTGAGGATTTTGAGGAACATCATGTCCAACAAATATTTATTGAATAACTACAATAGAGTTCAAAGAATGATGCTAAGAGTTCTTTTGAAATTTACATGACATAATATAGTCAGGGCCCAGCTGTTTTTCTTGGGCTGGTTTGTTTCCCAGCTGATGGTCATTCACCCACTCATTCACCCTCTCACTCAATCACTCACTAGTCACTCATTCAACATTCAATCAGTACATGTCTATTGCAAGTTTACTATATCCAAGTCACACAGGCCTAATAAATCACAGAGAACGTGCTACTTTAGCAAAAGATCCCAAATCAATCATGGAAGAAAAAAAAAAAAAAACTCTTTACAAAGGGGCTTGAAATAAATGAGCTGCAGCCAGAACAAGGTAAGCAAGAAAAGAGAGGCACAAGGGGGCATTGGTAGGGTACATTCCTTTCCCGTAGGGAAATACTAAACTTCGGTGAAAGGAGAGGACACAGAGTAGCTGTTAAGTCCTCCCTGAAGGCTCCTAGGTGCTGTTGACTCAAGTGGCTGGGAATTTCTGATTAGAGTATTTAGAGAACTGCAATTGTCTGTTCTATAGATGCCTTCCTTGAATTTACACAGCTAGAAATACAGTCTCTCCTCTGAACTTGTAAAAAAAAATTGCTATGGCCTTATTATAGCAGTTATTGTTAGTTACCTTATATTATAGGTGTACATCTCATATCTCCTTACTAAATGTAAACTCCTTAAAGGTAGAACTAAAGTCTGATTTATCTCTCATTTTGCACAGTACATTACAATTATGAACATTCTATACTATTTCATTGGATAAAGTTTTCAATGAATTCAACCAATATATAGTCAAAGTACTCCTAGCATCTGAATAACATATTGTAGTAATAGATAATGACAAAAAATATAAATATTAGTTTAGAAGCCCAAAAAGCATAACTAACATTTAAGAGAAGTACAATTTTGGTAGTCTAAATCATGTGCAGATTAGTAAATAATGGAACCAAATAAGGAAATTCTGGTTGCACCTTTTAAAATGTGGAATTACGTGAAGAAGCCACTGAATAGTGACCTTTTTCAAATTCCCAAAAAGTATGTGAGTGTACTGAGTGTATTTTAAAGGCCACAATAAAAGACTGCAGTTACATAAGCTGTGTGATATTACCATTTTTATGTTCCATAATTCAATAAAATGTATCACTGGAGTATTTTCCCTCACAAACAAATGCAAATTCTGCAAATAGCAGATGACTTCCAGGAACAAATTCATTCCCGTTATTGTTACTATTCTTTTGTGTGTGTGTCTGTATGTGAGA
Organism: Nomascus leucogenys; assembly: GCF_006542625.1. Classification (NCBI taxonomy): domain Eukaryota; kingdom Metazoa; phylum Chordata; class Mammalia; order Primates; family Hylobatidae; genus Nomascus; species Nomascus leucogenys. The sequence goes on along the minus strand of NC_044385.1, from coordinate 28,055,658 downwards.
TGGAGTTTCGCTCTTGTTGCCCAGGCTGGAGTGCAATGACACAACCTCGGCTCACTGCAACCTCCGCCTCCTGGGTTCAAGCAGTTCTCCTGCCTCAGCCTCCCAAGTAGCTGGGAGTAGAGGTGCCTGCCACCATGTTCAGCTAATTTTTTTTTTTGGAATTTTTGATAGAGATGGGGGGTTCACCATGTTGGCCAGGCTGGTCTCGAACCCCTGACCTCAGGTGATCCACCTGCCTCGGCCTCCCAAAGTGCTGGGATTACAGGCATGAGCCACCGTGCCCAGCCTGTTACTACACTTAGTGTTACCAATGTTAAATATCATGGAAATGGAAAAACAACAACCATTTTGGTTAGTTGTAGTAGTTTCTAACAAGTTTTTCAGGAGTACAGACTTACCAATTACCTTCTGTAACAGTGCTCAAGGTAGCAGGCAATCTACCAGTGCTATTAACATTTTAATAAACTTGATCAAGTTTGATGAAAAGTTTCTATTAATGATCCTCAGGTAATTATCCATCCTGAGGTAACAGATACTAAATTTTTGGTATCTAGTTGAACTTCGAGGATGACTAACACTGTGAAGATAAGTTTGCCTCATTTCCACATAATCTCTGGGAAACTAACTGATTCCTGATTTTACTCTGGAAGGGAAGATTATTAAAAACTTTTCAAGACTCTCCTGCTCACATTGGCAAGTGGTGAATACTGGACAATTTTGCATTAGAATGAGACATCTGGGTATGTGAGTTATTGCTGATTTTGTATCCCTTACAACGAGATTTTAATCCACTTGAATTCAAATTATGTTGATCACAATACAACTTCACTGGTCTAGGCACAAAATACCTAAAGGCTTTAATGAGTTTAAGTGGATGAACTGCAAACACCAAGATCCTGACAGACAAACTCTTACAGATGCAGTAAGTACTTCTTCAAACAATGTGGGAGGCTGGCAAGAAACATCAGCAGAACAGCTAGGAACATAGTAATGTGGAACGTGGTGACGTCTTTTGAGAAAAGGATTTAGCCAGTCACTGGTCAATAAAGACAATAATTAAAAACACATACAACTTCTGAGAACAAGAACCATAGCAAATTAAAGTTCTGCCTTCAAAGAGCTTCATTTTAAGTTACAGATCCCAAAATAATTGCCATAATTAGCATAAGCTTTGTGTGTAAAGAAAAATCTTTACTTTTTTTCTAACTTGTGATGTAGGCCACTATTTAAATGAAAAAAAATTGATTCTCTACAAGATTTGTGTCTTTTTTTTTTTTTTTTGAGCTCATATGTACCTTTTAAATGCCATAGAATCTACAGGAATAGTCACAGGGACAAAATGAAAATGTCGTCATTATTAAACTAGATTTAAACAAATTGCTAGAGAAGCTTCTGAGATTGATACTATTGAAAATGACTTGGAGATCTGTGGAACACAGTTAAATGATTGCTATTCAGTATAAAGAGTATGGCTGAACTTTTTATATTACACTCTGTATTTTTTTTTTCCATACTCAGAAATGAACAAGTCTGGTTAATAATGTTATGAGAGAAACTTGGTGCTTTACACAAAGCACAAATTGTAGAAAAAAATGCATGCACCTTGTGTTTATGGCCAGGGTCACGGGTCAAAATGAAAATCATGTCCTGTTTGAACTGAAATAATCAAGAGATTTCATTTGCAGGGCATTTTTACGTTTTCTGGAAGTTTGTTTTAAGACAAAGAACGTATTTATTGACAGTTCAATCTTTTTACTGGCGTAATGGATGACGTAAAGACAATGATGGGATTTGAGTCCTTGTGTGTCAAAAGAGACATAAAATTCACCTTCTTTACTTCCATTCTGGTATGTTTCCTCTGAATAAGCAACAAATCCGTGGTAGTTATTACCTTGAGTGACTTCCAGATGTTAACCATGCCATGTGACCGAACTCAACTATTCTCTAACAAGCATGGCAAGAGAGGGAAATTGTTAGTATATATGATGATTTCAATAACCATGAAAAATACCTTTTTTGTCTATCACATCCATCTGCATGATGTAAAAACCCTACATAACTAGGATACTTTTTTGAGGAGAAGAGGAAGACTTAAATCTGGATAACATAGGTGAACTTTCCCCTTAAAAAAAAAAAGAATAGCTAAATTAATGAAAGCTGAACGTAATTTATTATCTAATCCTTTAATTGTTTTTAGATTTTAAATTATATGCCTATGCTCTATAGAAAGGGAGATAAATTATTATGGTTTATGTTAATTCATGACAAGTCCTTTCGATGTTTTCCATTTTCTAGGTAAAAATATGCTGTTAAATTGTTTTCAGCCAAACATTGATGCACTTTACATTCACTATTAAGAAAAATAAATAATTCACACTTTTGCAAGGGAAGGTATGCACTTTTTCTGGCTTTCTTGAAATTATATTATTATTAGCAGCAAGTGCCAGCAGACTTCATGGGTGGTATTTCTTACTGAAAAGCAAGACATGAATCAATATTTTTATTAGAGTCAACTCACTTGTCTTCATAAATAAAATATTATTAATGTTTTTCCATTTTGATTTTAATGCTAGCAAGAAGAATATACAAATTGTTAGAAAAGAGAAATAAAATACCTGGATAAATAGTTTTTCAAAGACTGTCATTGGTACATATTAAAGCAACGGTTGAGATTGTCAGTTAAGGTTCCAAACACTGATGTGTACTGTGTTTTTTTTAATCTAAATTATTGAGTAAATTGCTTGTCTTTTATACTTTTCCTATTGAAACAGATGCAGTTAATATAATCTGTGAATGTCCTTTGTGTATTATGCATTCTATAATGACCATGTGAGCATAAATTAATACGTAATATGAGAAAAAAATAAGCAAAAATTCTTTCTACAAACACAAATACACACACACATACCTGCATCCTATTTTTAAGTGAGAGAATGATTAAGGACTTAGCACAGAGCCAACACTAAAGGGAAGCTCTTTATTTTTGTTGATATTATTGTTTCTCAGGCCTACAATGTTGGTATAAAGAGGGAAAGGCAGAAAAGTAAACAGTCAAATGTGCAAATGGCTATGTTAGTGGTAGCTGAGCTTGCTAAGAGCCAGTAGAAGAGGACTGATCAAAGGAAGAAACAGCAGACCTGAGTTTTGAAGAATGAGTAGGCAGTTGAAGAAGTAAATAGAGGAGGGCTACGAGCCTGGCTGAGATTAGAATGAGCAAAGGTGAAGGGACAGGAGGTGGCACAGCACATTTTTAACACTCTTGGTGTTCAACATGGTAAAAAGAGTAGAATATAAGACTGGATGTCTCCAGATATAAAACTGGGAACGTAAGTAGAGGCGTGTTCCTAAAGAGCCTTAGGAAAACTGGTACCAATCCTTCTAATAGATGCACTGTAAAAGCATCTTTGTAAAAAGACAACTCTGTGAAGAATGCTTTTATAGATATTGAGAAATGAAAATGAAAAAAAAAAATCCAGTTTGCCTGCAAGAAGGTCACAGAAACAGACACTCATTGAGATATAAGTTATACGTACTCTATCTTGTAAATTTAGACTTTGGGATATAAATTATACTTTCCTAAAATGAGGCATTCCCATCAAAATGACATTATTTGCTTTTGTTTCCATGCTTAGATTTGCATAATTAACCTAAAGAATAGTATTTTCTAAATAGGATTACTACACCTTAAGGGTGTACAAGACAGTTCTTTGGGCATGTGGAAAGAAAATATTAGAATTTGTTTATATTTTACTTTTCTTCCCTGTTTTACATTTCTACTTTTTTCTATGTTCAGTATGCACATAATGCATTACTACAATAGTGCATTCATATAATTTATAAATAAAAATACACATTTATAAGAGATGTTCTAAAAACTTTTTACTGATAGGTATATATAATAGACAAATTTCTGAGACCACCACCATAAAAGTTAATTATTTTTACTATACCAACTAAACTGGACAGTTGTAGCTAGCACCAAGTAAATAGTACTGCTTTGATTTAGTTGAGGACATAAAGCACAGGACCTCTCATAAGCTTTGCCTTGTTGGGAATTGGAACGGACCTGTGGCCATTAATTTTATGTGCTTCTGCCCTCAAAAGCATAAAAGTATGAGGCAGGTGAGTCACACTCTGAGATCCACCGATTTCAAGGGGTCTACTCATTAGCTTTGGTGGGTTCACAAACCCTCTAATGGGCATTCAGAGTACTCTGTGTGAGTGTGTGTGTGTGTGTGTGGTGTATATTGGTTTCCCTTTCATTTGAGAGAGTCTGTAACTTTAAGGAAAATCTTAAATGAGACTATAAATACCCCCTGCCATTGTCACCATCAGTTTAATTGCCTTGCCATAGTACAGAGTCTCTTCTTCATTGGCTGACTGACCTCGGTACTCCAATCACACATGCCACACTTTAAGCTACCAGCCTTCCTGTATTATGGCTCTTTCGTTTCCTTGTCTTTTATGACCTAGTTATTTCTTGCTCAGGGTCATGTTCTAGCTTTGCTTGGTCCTCACTACAAGATTTGACATTTGGCTTTGTAATTTTCAAAAATTTTGCTTCCCACACTAAGCTGAAAACCAGTCCTAATATTGTGATCCTGACCCTGGCCTTGGCTGGTTTTCTCCAAGAGGTGGCCTGTCACCTGTGTACCTCTGGTTACTGCTTACATGCCAGAGTAACAAGTAGATGCCAGAGGAGTGTAGCGCTTCCCTCTTTGTTCATCCTTCCTGTTCAAAATATAACTCAATTAAAAGCATAATTTAACTCCAACAAGTAATATCTGAGACACTGTTTTAGGTATTTCAGGAGGATACAAAGAAATAAAACAGTTCTTGCTATTAAGGCAACTACAATTTAGTAGTTCACAGGGCTAGCCATGCAGGAAAAGTACTCAAACCTAGGTTTTCCTACCTCAAATCCATCGCACTTTCTACCACAGCTCAATGACGATTTTGTTTATAATTATTTTGAAATTGTGTATGTGTTTTCAGGTTTGCAAGAGTGTCTAATAAAGATATTTGTTTTCACTTATATTATTTTATTTTGTTAACCCCTGTGAAGGAAAACTAAATAAATGCATATGAATGAAAATACATAATGAATGACAAACTAACATTTTGAATAATCACTGCTTTAAACTTCTCTTGTCATTTGCATCCTTTTTCTATTGTGATAAAAAGCACATAATGTAAAATTATCTTAACCATTTTTAAGTGTACAGTTCACTAGTGTTAAGTATATTCACATTGTTATGAAACAAATCTCCTGAACTTTGTCATCTTGCAGATCTGAAAATTTATATCCATTAAACTACTAATCCCCTTTTCCTCCTCTCTCCGGCTCCCGGTAACCACCATTATACTTTTTTTTCCTATGAATTTGACTACTTCAGATATTTCATATAAGGGAAAGCATACAGTATTCGTCTTTTTGTGACTGCTTTATTCAACTTAACATAATGTCCTCAAGATTCATCCATGTTGTAGCATGTGATAGGATGTTTTTCCTTTTTAAGGCTGAATAATATTCCATTACATGCATGTATAATATTTTATTTATCCATTTATCCGTTGATGGACATTTGGGTTGCTTCCACCTCTTGGTTATTGTGAATAGCACAGCTATGAGCATGAGTGTACAAATACATCTTTGAGCCCCTGCTTTCAATACTTTAGGGTATATACACTTGCATCCATTTTTAACCTACACAAAGAATATCTGCTCTTGAAGACTGACATTTTGCCATCAATCTATAAGAAAGTAAATTCTTTGGAAATATGATATGACAAAATAATTGTATTAATTTGCCTTTCAAATATAAACTAAGGTAGATTTTTCAAAGCTTCTTGATTTTCTTCATATATAGTTATAACAAAAGAAAGTCCATTGTCATACCTTGATGCCAATTATACATACATAGAAAATATTCATAAATATATATACACAGAGAAATATGTACATACACAGACACATCCTGAAAATAGTCTACTTCAGAATAAAGTGCACTTCTATTTTTCAAATTGCAAAAATTGACTTTATATTTTCTAATTATCTTTTTTTAAAGGTCTTTTAAACTTTTTTTCCTGGCTTTTAAAAGTAATCACAGAAAGAGTAGGACGAGATTAAGGTTGCTAAACTCAGCCATACAAGGAGGAAGGAGAATCACACGTGCTGATCTTTCTCACACTACTAACTAAAAGTTTATGTAGTGCAATTAAGAGTTTTGAACCATTATTTTATAAGTAGAGTTAAACATCAGAGGTATATTCATAAATGAGTGGCACATGTCACATACTTAAATTCTTTCAGGATCTCAGAATCATAGAACCTGGGGCTTCTCCATCAAGTCCTGCTCCCTTATTTCACAATTGGAGAAACGTGTCCAATGAGACTAAATGGCCTGTCTAATGTTACATAGCTTGTCATCCCCAAAGCTGGAACAGGAACTCCTATCTTTTCATTACTTCAACATTTTTTATATCTATCTATCTAATCTTCTCTTAAATGAATGTAGCAAAATACAGTAGATATTCTGACTGCATTTATAAGGAAATTACTCTTTCGGCTTTTCTTTTCTTTGTAATAGATGTACGCAATGCAGTGACTTCCCCTCGTCTCATGGTAGGATTTGAACTTCCCTGCCCTCAAGGGCCCAAAACCTGATTAGGAGTTGCTGTTGATTCTTGCCCTGGATTTTAAAAGCCTCAAAATTTGTTATAGAAGAAAAAAGTAACAGGTTCTAGAGTACAGAGACAAATACGAAGATTGCAGGAGGGATTCCTGAGACTCATATAAGCACTGAGTGGAAGTTGAATAAGAAGTGTTTCCAGAGGGTAACTTAGGAATTTGAGAACTGGCCATGAGAGGTGTTCAAATGGAAGAAGACCCATTTCTCAGAAAAGAGGAGACAAATGGCAATGCAAAGAACATTGTTCTGGTGTCCAAGCATAAACACTGACCCTGTAGCCTGCACCCAAGGGAGGAAAGTTCACTGTCCTCCTCTAGGGCCTACACACTGCTTTGTTGTGTATCACGTTGACTGTTAATAATCCAGCAGAGTAATCACTATCCATTCTCCAAGGCTGCATTTGCTCTGTGTTTGAGGAGCTCATGTATTCCCCTACCCCTACTGCCAATGCCATCTCACAATGCCCCAGGTGACCCATCTGCTCTAAAAAGAGAATGAGACCATGCACATCTAGTAGTAAGGTGAAGTAGAGGAAAGACCCATATCTGTATCTGGAAAGACTGGAATGAAAAAGATTAAGGTCTGCAGAACTGAGGCAATGGTTACGTTAAAGTTTATAATCTCATTTTTAAAAAGTATAGTTTTGCTGTTTTGTAAGAATTCAAGACCTTTGTTTCCACTTTTTCTTTCATGAATGGACAGGGGGAATATATAAAAGAAATCATTTTGTTTATCTATGACAAAATGTTAAATTACCTAAAGCTGAAGCATTTTGTGCAATGTGTATATATTGTTTATATATATATGTGTGTGTGTGTTATAGATATGTGTGTGTGTTTGTGTGTGTGTTTCTCTCTCTCTCTCTGAATGATGCAACAGATGAAAACTAACCAATAGAGAGGGTATGGTTTGATGCTTAAGAATGAGCCAAACAACAAATGGGTAACTGTGTACTGTCTTCATGACTAATGCAACTTCATTTAACTGTTATCATTTGAAAATACCAAGTATACTAATCTTGTTCATTGTTTTTGTTTCTTTTTTGAGACAGTCTTGCTCTGTCACCCAGGCTGGAGTTCAGTGGTGAGATCTTGGCTCACAGCAACCTCTGCCTCGGGGTTCAATCAATTATTGTGTCTCAGCCACTGGAGTAGCTGGAATTACAGGCATGCGTCACGATGCTCAGCTAAGTTTTTTTTGTATTTTTAGTATAGATGGGGTTTTGCCATGTTGGCCAGGCTGGTCTCAAACTCCTGGCCTGAAGTGAACCGCCTGTCTTGGCCTCCCAAAGTGCTGGGATTACAGTGAGCCACTGCACCCAGGCAAACTATACCAATCTTAATGGCTGAACTTTCAATTGTTTTTCTGTTTTGAAAACCAAGTGTGGCCTAAAGCATTTCTCAACACACTGAAGAACAGTAAACTAAACTCAGACTTTGCCATTTATATCGTTAGATCCTAATTGATATTGAAACCCTGCAAAACAGGAGAACTTTTTCTCTTTCATTTTGTTTACTTGCTTTTTTAAGTTTAGAACTGAAGTTACCAAAAGGAGGTGCATATAGATTGGCAGAAAGCAAATGAGTAGCAGCAAAAAATAATTAGGAGCTATATAAAGAGTAAAAGAATGTATGAATAGGAATCTTCCAGTGATAATATTCCTCCACCTTCAATAGGGCAAAAGATCCACCACAAAAGAAGCAAATAGTCATCCTGAAACTTAATTACATTTCAAAGTAGTACAGTAACATGAAAGGAACAAAACATTTTTGTTCAACAGTTTGCCTACCAGATGGGATCTCTAAATATAGGTAATCTAAAACCTTTGCTTGTCCTATAAACAAATAAAGATGAAAGGAATAGCAACAATAGCTAAGCATTTAAATCAGTGGAAATAAAATAACACTTTGGTTAAGTCTGGAAGAATCTGGCTCATTCTAATAATGAATCTGGGAAGGCTGGAGTTCTCGGTGAAATTCAGAATACAGAAGGTTGCTTCTGGTATTTACCACCTGCTTATCTACCTGTTTAAACTGGTAGAATAGTTGGAAGAACAAATCAGGAACTAATAGCAGGAGACTTGGGAAAAACTAAAGAAGCACAGGAACACCTAATAAATAGAAACTCTGAAGGACCACAATACAAATTCCAGACTTTTATTTTTGAAATAAGAGTTGGGACATGCCCTTGCTTTATTTCTGCGCACTCATGTGTAAATATAGGTAATAGTTAAGAACCTATGCTCTGGAGTCAAGCCCAGCATGTGAATCCAGGTTCTACAATTGACTGGCACTATGACTTTGAGCCAGGTTCCTTACCTCTTTGAGCCTGATTGACAAAAGCAGATAGTAATAATACTGAGTTTTACTGGAATTAATTTATGACAGTTTTTGGCACCTAGTGAATCCCATGAATATTAGTTGCTTATTATTATTAATAATCATTACTCTTAAATAATTATATTTTGATTTTTTGCTGTCTCAAAAGCATGGGGTGGTGTACAGTAAGATTTTCAGGTAGTAAATGGGGTTCTAAGTGTAGAACTTAAAGCCTTCCATGTATATCTCCAAGTGATCTTTCCTAGTAGCACTGCCCTCTTCTCACCTGGCTAGGGAAGGTTATCTAGAACTTATATGGGGGAAGGCAGGTCAAAAGACAGAGGTATTTTTTTTTAAGAATTGGCTATCAGAGCTCAGCCTACCCTAGTTTGTCCTCCTCAGGGACTTCACTTATACAACTCTCTGCTGCAGATCTATGGGCTTTGGAGAAATGACTCAGAATTTCTTTTTGATTTGGTTAACTAATGGCATGTAGGACCATTCTGGTTGACGGTATTGGTCTTAACATAACACCGTGATAGCTTAGAGCTGATTTTGGCAACTAACGTTTGATAGTAAACAGTTTAGTTACCTGGAAGTAGGGTGATTACCTGGAACAAATAAAAGATAAGTTGTAATTGCTAAAATGTAATGCAGACTACAATGAATGGAAGGCCAGTGTTTAATGGTACTTAAGCTTTTACTGGGTTATTTTGTTGAATTTTACATGAGGCAAAAGCAACCTGCTGGGGCCACTGCCTTCAGCATTAAAAGATACCTATGTTTTGGCCTTTATAGAGGAAATAATTCCATTTTTTAGTATTTTTAAAATTATGGTAAAATACACATAAAATTTACTAAGTGTACAGTTCACTGGTAGTTATTAACAATGTTGTACAATCAACATCACTGTCCATTTTTAAAAATGTTTCACTATCTAAGCAGAAACTCTTGTACTCATTATAACAACAACCTCCCAACTCCCTCTTCTCTTAGCCCCTGGTAACCTCTATTTTACTTTCTGTCCCTATGCATTTGCCAATTCTAGATAGCTCATGTAAGTGGAATCATACAATTATTTGTCCTTTTGTGTCTGGCTTATTTTACTTGGCATAATGTTTTCAAGGTTCACCCATGTTGTGGCATGTATCCGAATCACATTCTTTTTACAGGCTGAATAATACTCCATTCCAATATGTACATAGCACATTTTGTTTATCTCTCCATTTGTAGATGAACATTTGAGTTGTTTCCACCTTTTGGTACTTGTGAATAATGCTGCTATAGAACACTGAAGTACATGTATTTGTTTGAGTCCTTGCTTTCATCTCTTTTGGGTATATACCTAGGAGCAGAACTGCTGGATCCCATGCTAAGTCAATGTTTAACTTGTTGAGGAACCACCAAATTATTTCTATTGCCGCAACATCATTTTACATTCCCATCAGCTATGCACAAGGTTTCTAATTTCTACACACCTTCACCAATACTTATTTTCTGTTTTTTTGATAAGAGCCATTCTAATGGGTATATAAAGCAGAATCTCATTAAATTAGATTTGTTTTGTAAACTATTAACAGACACGAAGAGAACTTATTATTATATGCTTCGCTTACCCTGTATATCAAGAGCTGCAAACATCCTGTGCGAGTCCCAAAGTGAAAGGTAAAATATGGTTCTATCTATTAAATTTTAAACATAGTAACACTAATATTTCTCCAAATAAGGTAATCTTGAGTTTTGGGATTGCATTTACAATGCCTACAGCAAATGCTCAGGATATAAACATATCCATTAGTCATTACAGAAGTCCATACGAGGCTGACACACGTAGAATACCATTATTAGCAAAACTAAACTCGGTACAGTTACAGTTGCCTCAGACTTGACCCCAAACTACTGAAAGCTCCTCAGAGAGCGGGCCAGCCGCGCTGCGCATGCGCGCTCCCGGGCGTGCTCCCGCGCGTGCCTGCGTATTTGCGTGCGCGGCCCCGCGCGGCAACGCAGGGGCGGAGTCGCATGACTGGCAGTGGTATCAGCGATGGCGGCTGCGTCGGGGTCGGTTCTGCGGCGCTGTATCGTGTCGCCGGCTGGGAGGCATAGCGCCTCTCTGATCTTCCTGCATGGCTCAGGTGGATTTCAATTTTACGTCCTGGTTTTTTGCAGCTCAGGAAACATCCTCCCCTCGGTTATCCCAGTGTTGCCCAAGTGGAGGTGTCGCCGGGCCCAAATAGGTACCAGTGGGTGGCTCCCCCGTCGCCAGCCCCGGCTGTGGATGCACGGGCAGCGCCACCTGCCCCCAGCCTCCCCAGTTAGTCTTCCTCTTTCTGTCGAGCGGTCACTGGCCCACCACCCTCGCTTTGGGGTCTTGTGTCCCGCCGCTCAGCCAGCCCTCCATCCCCACAACATTCTCTCCAGTGCAATCGTTAGCACCTCCCCATTCCTCGCCCCAAGTTTAAACAGAGCAAGTTAGTCAGGTAAGTCTTCTGCTAGAGGGAAATTATTTAGTGTTTTTCATTATCAGCTACTAGTGATTTTTCAGTCGTAATTGCCCATTGCTTTCTCCAGGCTCCCATACTAATGTAGACAATTGAGATTCACAGTTAACTTAGATACTGTTTACAGATTATCGCTTTTCTGTAAGCCACTGTGCCATGCCTGGAGTGCTTTCTCTCTCTTTCCTTTTTCCCGCTTCTCTTTCCTTCCTTTCCCTTACCCGCCTGTGTCATTAAACTTCCAAGATAGACTACAGGGGCAGGAGCCCCAGGGGCAGGTATCTTCCACTGCCTGCCCTTAGTAATGTGTACTGAATGCTCTATCGTTTCTTAACACTCATCTGTAATCACTTTTGCCTGTCTTCCCCACTGGATTGTGAGCTTCCCACTGGATTATGAGAGTAAGGGCTCTTGTGTCAACCTTTGCACCCCCCAGTGCTTGGCCCAGGGTAAGCTCTCAGGAAATGTTTTTTAAAGAAATGAGATGCAGCCGGTGTCCTCAGGGGGCCTACCTAAAGTTAAAAACAAAAACAATCCAATTAGTTTGAGTCAGCAGTGCATGGAAGATCACAAGACGGTGCATGGTTTCCTGCCAAGTGAATTGTAAGAGAAAAAAATGTGGTTAGGCATTATTAAGGCATTTGGAAGATGAAAAGCTTGTCAGACTTTTCGAAGAAAGTGGTCTTTGAGCCGAGACGGGTAGGCATAAAAGGGACGGTGATTGGAAGAGAATTGGAAAGGAGTACTGGGCAGAGACCTGGAAAAGGGCAACTGTGGGAGGTATTCTCTTTATTTTGAAAATGAGGCCAGACAGGTTCAGCAGCTTGGCCAAGGTCTCTTAGCTGTTACTGTGAGTAGTGGCGGATTTGGGATTGGAACCCAAAGCTCTCCGACCTCAAACTCAGGGCTTTGGTGGAGTAAGGTGAAAAAGCTTGAACTAGGATGTATTGTTTTGGAGATAGGGAAGAAGAGGGCCTATAGTGTTTAAAGAGAAAGACTTGGCATATATTTAGAGGGTGAAGTGTGCAAGATGACAGCGGTACTTAATAGCTAGGAGACTGGTAGTACTATTTAGGGCTCCAAGAATGTTCATTTATAAGTACCCAGAAATTCCACAACACTGTACCTTTTCTCATAATCAATTCTCATTATCTTTAGGAAGAACTCCTAGACTATGTTCTTTTTTTCCCTGGACCTCTTTGCTTAAAATAACTATCCTTTTCTTAAATTTCACATTACATTTTTATAACCTGTAAGGGTATGTCTCTAAAATTTTCATAACCTATAAGGGTATGTCTCTAAAATTCAGAGTCATGTATGTATTTTTTCCTTCGTACTTTGAACCAAGAATTTATTCAAAGAATTCTGCCAAGTATGCGAGTATAATGTGATTCCTATATATTTAAATCTCCATTGAAGTAAAGAAAACCTTACTGGGAGTAGGTCTTTATCATCTTTATCATTGGGAGTAGGTCTGTATCATTCAGTAGGTCTTTAGCAGCTAATGATTTTACATTAAACTTTAATATATGTGTTTATGTTATAGGAGATGTTTGGTTTCTGCTTAATTAGAGTATGGGCAAACCAATTCTAACAGTTTTATCACACTCAGTTTTACCATACTATTAACCAGTTTTAACAGTTTTACTATGGAATAAGGTACTAGCTTTTTAAAGAGTAGACATTGTGAATGGATAGATGTTGTTTTGCAGCTTCATTCTTACTCTTTGAGGCTGAAAAAAATGTTATTAAAGACAGATCTTGTTTTTTCAAATAAAAAGCCTTAACAGCTTGAGATTTTCTTCTAGGAGATAGCAGCCATAGGAGAACATACGGGAGTGTAAATTATATGTAGCCAATTTAATTTGAGCCTTTTCGATTAATAAAGTACTAAAGATGGACCTTCTTTTAAGATGATAAAAATAAATGATAGGTTAGTGAGTTTTGTTCAGTCTCTCATAGCAGATTAATTCACTCCTATTTGCTCCCATAGGACACTGGTTCTTTTTTCAATGGTAGTCAGTCATACTTGTAATTATGTAACTTAATGTCTGTATTCCACACTAAGCTAGTAGGTCCACAAAGCCCAAATCATGTGTCTTGTTTATGGCTTTCTTCTTGTGTAGTGAGGCTTACTTCTTGTAAGTCTTACTTACAAGAAGTAAGACTTCTTGTGTAGTCATGTCAGCAAGTTGACTGAGTGGCTTCTTGGTAAAGTCACCCGTAAGCTCAAGCTCTATGTCGCTCAATGTAATGGACATTTTCAGTATTCCTCTTACATGAACTGTCATCTGCATTCAGCTTTCTTCTCAAAAAACTCTCCTGGTTCTTTTTCTGTCTTGATTTGCTCCTTCTGGTTTCTTTTGCGCTCATCTTCCTCTACCTGGCCATTAATGATGGGGTTTCTCTAAATTTGGTCCAAGGTCTTTTCACTCTACATTTTTCTCCCTAGGCTAATCACAGAAGTCTCCTAGAGATACCCATTTGTGTCACTGATGTATAGGTAAAAATAGAATCTTTGAATTTCTGTGGAGATTCATAGATTCTGTTTTTGAGCTCTAGACAAGTTTATCAAACTGCCTGATAGACATTCATTCATGAATCCATTCATTCAAGAAATATATCACAGCCTCCATGTGTAAGGCACTGTTCTGTGCTCTGATCATACAGCAATGAACAAAACAAATTACTGCTGTCATGGAGCTTACGTTCTAATGAAGTAAATAAATACTATAGTAGAAGGTAGTAAGTTTTATGGAAACAAGGAAAGCAGGATAAGGGGATGCTTCCATGGATGAGAAGTTGAAACAGTGTTACAATTTTTAAAAAGTAGTCAGGTTATGCCTCACTGCAAAGATGACAGAAGATGAAACTTTACAGCTAGACTTAGACTTGGATTTAAAGCCAAGTCGGAGGCCCCGGGGTAGGTTCCTTGACATGTTCAAGGAACAGCAGTAAGGCTAGTGTGCCTGGAGTGAGAAGAATAGGAAGGGATATCCAAGAGGGTACTGGCATCCAGGTAGTGTAGGGCAGGGGTTGGCAAACTTTCTGCAAAAAGTTAGGTAAGCATTTTAGCTTTTGTGGGCCATGTAAGGTCTCTTCCCCATATTTTTGCCTTCTCTCTTTAAGAAAGGAGTCTTTAATAATGTAAAACTCATTCTTAGCTTATCCTCCTTAAGGACCCTAGGCTGAATTTTGTCCTTCCCTCTAGCTGTCCATAGTTGCTCAATCAACCCATGGTATAAGACCTTGTATGCATTACAAAGAGGCACCTCACACTCAACTTGTGTATGCCTGTTGCTTATGTTTCCTGTCTAGGCAGGTGTCTAGTATTATTGTTCACCCAGTTACTCTGGCCAAAAGCCTGTTAGTCATCCATGAAACCTTTCACTGTTGACCCTTTATAACAAATCCGTTGCCAATCTTTATTAATTTTACCACCTAAATTTCTCTATTATCTGTTTCTACCTACATCATCACTGTAGTCTAAGCATGAACAGTAGTTTCCTAACTGATCTCTGTACATCTACTTTTGCTCTCTTTCAATTGTGTCTTCACACAGCTTCCAGATTGATCCTTTAGAATCATGCCAACCTTTCTGTCAGAAATATTCATGGCTTCTCCATGAACAGATTTGTCAGGTTCCTACAGTTTCTCTGGTCTCATTTTATAGACACTGCTCTTTTCATTCTCTGCTTTTCAGTTCTTACATGTCATACTGCTCCCTCTTGTCCAGAATCTTGGCACCTGCCCTTTCCTCGGCCTGGGATACTTTTTTCTTCTGCCCTGCACTTCTCACCATCGTGTAGACTTTAGTTCAAATCATTCAGCAACTATCCATGGATACCCAGTTTTTGTCAGTCCTGTTCTAGGCACTATGTGAACAAATAACTCAGATAAAATACATAGTAAACTTCATCCTGCAGAGTTTATAGGCTAGCGCATTTATTCATGAACTCCATAACCCAGTCAGTTGTGAATATAATAAATCCTTGCAACACCAAGTGTCTCATCTTTGAAGCAGTTACATTTGCCTTTCACATTTATTTGTGTGATTTTTTGACTAATTTCTGTTTTTCACAATATGCTACAGACTCCATAAGAATAGGGACTCTATTCCTCCCTCACCCTGCCATCATTGCCTCTAGCAGTGAACACAGTGCTTGACACATTAATAGGGATTCAATAGGCAGTTTTTGAACTGATACCTTAATGAGTTAATTGATTAAAAAATTAAAGTTGTGACCTCTTAATTTCCTCCTCAGGACTCCGTAAGATGGACTTATATTTCCTTCCATTTTTTCTGTAAATACATATACATTAATATTTGTATGACTTTTTATTACTTACCAGCTTTGGAGTAGATAATTATTCTTTTAGGTCGTGTAAACATGTTGTCAAAATTAAATTATGATTTCTTCAAGTTAAAAATAAAATTACACTGAATAGACATTTTGG
This sequence comes from Nomascus leucogenys, assembly GCF_006542625.1. Classification (NCBI taxonomy): domain Eukaryota; kingdom Metazoa; phylum Chordata; class Mammalia; order Primates; family Hylobatidae; genus Nomascus; species Nomascus leucogenys. Next base: position 28,039,695 of record NC_044385.1, on the reverse strand, counting down.
ACTTTTTTTTAACCAAGAAAATTATATTAGGTTCTTCTAACTACAGAAGTTTAACAATCACTTTAGGAATTTATTACTATTGAAAATAAGATAAGAAATGACTATTAAAAGTCACATATATAAATACAGAAATAATATTTTTTTTAGAAAAATCTATTTATTCCTGTACTACCCACTAAATAAATTAGGTAACTTAAAACTTAAGCTTAAACAAGATCTTCAGAGTAATCAATGGTGAAGCTAGGAGTAAAATAATCAAAATTATTGCTAGTTATTGAGACCTAGTTAGTTAATTCATATTAGTCAGTTTCTATATGGTTATTATGATGTATGGAGCTTTTTTAAATCCCTTATTCCATCCTCTGTGTGACGTAAAAGTTTTAGACTGCTTTGAAATGCATTGTATTACTAAAATATTTATTTTAATCTAGATTTTTTTATTCATCAGGTGATTCTGGACAAGGATTAAGAATGTGGATCAAGCAGGTTTTAAATCAAGATTTAACATTCCAACACATAAAAATTATTTACCCAACAGCTCCTCCCAGGTATGCAGTGATTTATCTCACTTGTCAGTATAACTCTGTGGCATAAAATATACATAAAGAGATGTGCCAGCTAGGTGTTCTTTAAGCTTAATTTTGTATTTAAGATACTTTAAATTAGAGTACTTTGTCCCCAGAATGTATTCTTTATTGCAGTTACACTGTTGGACCAAGTTTTGCCAGGTGAGTAATTTATTCCCTTTCTGTAAAGCATTCCCTAAAGCTCTGAATTTAAACTGTGTCCCAAGCATGGCTTATGTAACTCTGCTTCCTCTTGCCCTGCAGATTGCTCAACTTTCATACTTCTTCTCTACATTCACCCCAAAAGGAAACTTAATAACTCCAACAAGTATAATCTTTCTAATAATTTAGTTAAGCCAGAGTTCATAATCTCTGGGAAAGTGTTTTATGGCATTCTTTCCACATTTAAAAGGATTATTAAGAAACAATGTTATGCTTTTTTAATCAGTAAACCAGAATAGGAAGATGGAATTGACTACTTCATAAATATTTAGGTTATATAACCTGTAGGTGTGTGCAAAAAATTCACAGTAATAAAACTGCTATAGTTTTGAGGCCAAACTGCTCTTTGTAAATATTAAATTAACATCTGCATAGTCTTTTATTTGGAACACATGCCGTATATCAGGGATTGGGATTTTTTTTTTTTTTGGTTAAGTGAAATGATGTGTGGAGCTACGCCCCAATCTGATTTTTCTCATAATCTGTTCTTGATTTTTTTTTTTTTTTTTTTTTTTTTTTAGACAGAGTCTCACTCTGTTGCCTAGGCTGGAGTGCAGTGGTGCAGTCTTGGCCCACTGCAGCCTTTGCCTCCCGAGTTCAAAGGATTCTCCTGCCTCAGCCTCCTGAATAGCTGAGAATACAGGTGTGTGACACCACGCCCAGCTAATTTTAAAGACAAGGTTTTGCCATGTTGGCTAGGCTGGTCTGGAACTGTTGACCTGAGGTGATCCACTCACCTCGGCCTCCCAAAAAGTGCTGGAATTATAGGCATGAGGCACTGTGCCTGGCCTGTTTTTGATTTTTTTTCTTATCAGGCATACTATGCAAATGCCTTGCTTTATATTTCCATTAACTTAGTATTAAGGAGAAATGAAACCAGAACTTCAAGGACGTTTTTATATGTACTAATAAGAATTTACTTACTTTAATTGATAGAATTGAAAAAGGGAGAACAAAATGATAATGTAAGACTGAAGACTCAAAGGAGTTATTATTTAAATGTAATTTTAATAGAGTTTGAAAGTTTGGTAATGTAGTTAAAAGACCGAATCACCAGTGGTTATTTTTGTGCTATAAATTGCATGTCTTTGAAAATGTTAAAAAAGCTTGTTGTTACTGATTTTTAGGATAGCTGAAGTTGGAAGGAAGAAACATAGTGGTATTTCTGCAGGGATGAAAGATAAGTTCATTTCTGCCTAAATATAAATACAATTGTCTGATTAATCATAAGACCACTGAAAACCTTATTCTAGGAATTAATATTTTTTATCTTAAGAATTTCATGTCATTATCAATTGTGATAGGAATTCTAGACAGTATTTCTCAAACTTTTGGCCAGAGATATTTCAGAAAATCCAAAAATCTCCATGTGCGCTAAGCATTATTTGTGGGCGCTGTTGTGATTTAGTAAAATATGAAATCATTGGACCAGCTTCATAGTAACTTTTTGTTACAGTTTTATAATCAATAGCTATTTGAACAGATCATCAAACGTTTTAGACCATACTCACCAATAGAAATGTAATATGAGCTACATATAAATTTAACTTTTCTTGATACCACATTATAAAAATAAATACATAAAATTAATTTTAATAATATATTTAACCCAGTATATTCAAAATATTCAACATGTAATCGGTATAAAATTATTAAAGTGATATTTTGTATTTTTCACACTAAATTTTTGAAAATTGGCATGTTTTGCATGTACGACACATCTTCTGATGCTAACTAATTACACTTAAATTAAATAATAGTAAAAATTAGGTTCCTCAGGTTGCACTGGCTACATTTACATGCTACATAACCTTACGTGGTTAGGGGCTGCCATTTTCTACAGCTTAGTTTTAGAACTTAAAGAAGAGGAGTTCCCATATACAATATATTGGGAGCCACTGTTCTAGATCAAGTCATCATTTTTACTTATGCATACTATACTCATTGGTTTGCTCAAGTTTTCACTTATTAGTAGCAAAACATAGATTTCCAACACATTACTTTAAATATTAAATTATTTAATTGCAATAGAAAATGAAACTGGCATAAACAAATTTGAGAACAAACATAGTTGACTCTTGGTAAGCATAAAAAGCATAAGGCTCAATTTGTGGGAGCAAAAGTGTGAGGGTGTGCAAGAATGAAGCCTCTTGATCTGGACCATTTGGTCTTCCATGGGCGTTAGATATAGGAACACATGGCTTTGGTTAATACTATGAGGCAGTTCAGTGGAGGTCAGTTAAGAGAGATAATATCATACTTAGTATATTATAATTAGCTGATTTTTTTCCTACCTTGTGCTAGACTAATTTTCTAGAGCAGTTTATATGATACTTCCGTATCCCTACAGACAGAGGGATACGGTATCTCTAAGCACTTAGCATAGAACCTGACAAATAGAAGATGTTTAGTGAATATCGAATACATATCTTGCAGTATTTGCTTGTTGTTATAATTTAAAATCGTGCAATAGGAATGAGTAATTATGGGTATTTATATATAATACTAGTATTTTAATTGTGTAATAGTTTATGCCTATGTGAGGTTTTAAAAAGTGTATTTTGTTGTGGTAAATAACCTAAGAATTGTCATTCATAAGGGGTTGCAATTACTTGTCCTAGGACTTGACCCTGTAATAGATTAATTGAGTGAGCACAAGATTATGGGCCACTTTTAACTAATGAGTCTCAAATTGAGGAGCACTGCGGTATCATTAAGCCTATAGCTTTTAACTGGTTTCCAGACTTCAGAATGCTGTTTGATAATATTTTATTAGAATGCACTGGCATTCATGGTGTACTTTGCTGTTTTAAGACTTCTGATTGATGTTCCTAACACATTACCCTGTTTAGGCAAGCAGTTTGGGCATAGATTTATTGTCGTTGCTTTTGTAGCGTAATATGGCTTCATTTGGGGTTTTAAGGATAGTTGCTACCTTCCATCTATTATGGCAGTGTTTCTTGTGCTGCTAATAAGAGAGATTCTGGTGTCACCTACCTTGCTTGCTACCTTTCTGGTGACATCAAAAGGAGGCATGTGATAGATATGTACCTTCCTTAACTCTCACTCTTTTTAATGTGATTGGTACAGGATAAAAATGAATTTTAATAACCTTTTTAAAAATTTATCAAGGTTTCATGCTTTAACATGTTGCTACATACTTTCCGATATTGTCCACATTCCTGGTATTTATTCTCCTGTTTTTTTTTTTCTTTCACCACTTGTAAACCCATAAGTTTTTCTGTACTATGGATGTTTCATTGACTATGTTATTCCTACAGGGTATACTGAAGATATCACTTGGCTTGTAAAATCATTCCATTGATGGCATGTAAATGATATTCAGGGTTTATCTGCCTGTTAGTTGGCAGTTTTGTCCTAGAATGTATCTAATCTCTCGTTACATGGAAGTGATGCTTACTATTATGTGGCTTTACCCAAGCCAGTATTTATAGAAATGAGTGAAAATGAAATGTATAAAAGCAGGTTAAGCGTTATTAACTTTGGTACACAATGCCAAGCATATTTCCAGAGAGGCTATAACAATTGACAGCCTCACCAGCAGTATTCAAGATTCCCATTTGTCTCACATCCTCCTGAACACTTTCCATTGTCTTTTTAATTTTAGCCAAACCAATGGATGTGTAATGGTATCTTATTGTGCTTTTAATTAATATTTCTTTAATACTAATGATGTTGCACACTGTTTTATATACTTATTGAGCATTTAAATATCCTCAAAAGAAATGCCCACTCAGATTATTTGCCCATTCTTTTATTTGGTCATCTTTTTCTATTGATTTGTTGGAGTTCTGTAGTTTTTTGGATACAGTTTATTATTGTTGTTGGATATGTGAATACAAATACCTTCTCTTTGTGGTTTGCGTTTTCACATTCTTAATGACATCTCATGGACATAAGTTCTAACATGTTTCTTTAAAATTTACAGTGAAATACAAAAATTGTGTGTGCATAGTTAATTTTGATAAATTATAGTACAGAGAATTTTGGTAAAATTAGGCACCTATTTACCTCAATTAAGTTGGAGAATATTCTCATCACCCCAGAAAGTTTCCTCGTGCTTCTTTCAAGTCAATTCCCATCTCATGTATTATTTTTTGGATATCTGTTACTATAGCATAGTTTGGCTTGTTCTTGAATTTCAGTTAAATTGAGTCATTTAATGATTTAGGGGAATCTTGTGTCTGGCTTCTTTTATTCAGCTTGGTATTTTTGGGATTCATCTATATGTGTGTATCAATTGTTCAATTTTTAAAATTCTGAGTAGGTATTATATAAATATAGCACAATTTGTTTATTTATCTACTGTTGTTGCACATTTGGATCATTTCCAGTTTTGAGATCTAATGAATAATGCTAACATAAATATTCTTGTTACAAGTCTTTTCATGAGCATAATTTGAATTCTTATCTAGACTCTATTCCATTGGTCTGTTGGTCTAATCTTATAGTAGTACAAAATTGTTGTAATTATCACAGCTATATAGAAAATTTTGAAACCAAGTGGTGTAAGTTTTGCTCATTCTATGTTACTTGCATTTACGTGTAAATTTTAGAACCTGCTCTTCAATTTTACAAAACACCTGTTTGGATTTTGATTGAAATTGCATGGAATCTAGTTTGATTTAGAGAAAATAGATGCCTTCTAATACATACACATGGTATGTCTCACCATTTATTTAGGTCTTTATTAATTTCTCTCAGAAGCGATTCGGAGTTTTTAGTGTAGAAATCTTTTGCTAAATTTATTTACAAGTATTCTGTTTCTTCATGTTATTGTAAATGGAATTTAAAAAAATTTAATTTTCAAATTGTTGCTAGTACAGAGAAATAAATTTTAGTTTTTCATTTTGTCATTGTATCCTGCTATCTTTCTAAATTCACTTATTTCTAGTACTTATTTAATATATTCCTTATGAATTTTGTGCATGCATTTTATTTCATTGTCTTGCTTTTTTGCACTTGTTTGAACTTCCAGTACAATGTTAAATAGAAGTGAGTACTTCATTCCTGTGTAATCTTAGAGGGGAAGTGTTCAGTATTTCACTGTTAAGTGTGATGTTAGTTCTAGGGTTTTTTTGTGTATATGCCTTTTTTTTATATTGAGGACATTTCTTTGCCTAATTAGCTGAGAGATTTCTTTGAATTTCTCAAATGCTTTTCTGTGTCCTTTGAAATAGTCATGGTTTTTATCTTTCATTTTGTTAACACAGTGAATTACGTTAATGGATTTCCAAGTCTTAAACCAACCTTACATTCCTGGGATAAACCCTTTTGTAATGTATTATCCTGGTTATATGTATCCAAATTTGTTTTGCTAATACTTTGGTAAAGAATTTTATGTCTGTATTCATGAGGAATATTGTTCTGTGATTTTCTTTAATGCCTTTGAAAAACTTTATCATTGGGGTTATGCTAGTCTCTTAAAAGCATTGGGAAGGATTCCCTTCTCTGTGTCTGTTTATGTTATTTCTTCCTTAAATATTTGATGAAATTCACTATTGAAATTACCTGGACCTGAGATTTCCTTGTATGAAGGTTTTGATAATGAATTCAATTTCTTTCATAGAACCAGGATATTCAGATTTTATATTTATTTTTAGGCCAGTTTTGATAATTTGTATTTCTCATGAAATCTGTATCTTTTTTCTGATTTGTCAAATTTATTGACCCTAAGATGTTCATGATATTTCCTTTTAATGCTTTTATGATTTGTTGTTGATACCTTTTATTTCATTACTGGTAATAATTTGTGTATTTTCTCTTTTTTATCATGGTTCATCTTACCAAGAGGTTACCAATTTTATTAATCTTTTATAGAACCAACTTTGGCTTTCTTATTTTCTCTCTTATTTGCTTTCTATTTCATTTATATCTATTCTTATATTTCTTATTTTCTTCTATTTACATTAAATCTATACATTTCTCACTAATCATTACTTTAGCTAAGTTCCACTACTTTTTTTCTCTCTTTTTATTTATGTTGAAATGTTTTCAAATCTTCATGGTCCCATTGCCATACTCGTATAACAGACCACCCCAAATAATAACAATTTTGTTATGTTCACAAATTTTGTGGGCTAAGAATTCAGAAGGGGGACAGTGGTTATGACTTGATCTGGGGCCTCTCCTATGGGAAAACTTGAAGACTGGTGATGACTCGTTATGTGATTGCTAGGAACTGGAATCATCTGAAGGCTCACTCACATATATGGCATAATGCTGGATATTAACTGGGACCTTCCTTTGGTCTTATTACCATAACACCTATGTGAGACCTCACCATGTAGTATCTTGGGCTTCCTGGCAGCATGGAGGCTGGATTCCAAGAGCAAGTGTCTAAAGAGAACCAGACCTAAAGACCTAGTGTTAACAGTAACATGGTACTCTTCCCTCATTAGTTAAAAGACTGCTTAGAATCAAGCAGAGAAAACACAGACTTCTGTTTCTTAATGAAGTGTCAGACAGAGTTACACTGTAAGAAGGGCATGTGGGATGGAAGGTGTTACTCTGGCCACTTATGGAAAATATAGTTCTGGGACCTATATAACCCCATGGGACCTAAATAACCCACAAGTTCTGGGTCCTAAATAACCCATGAGTTATTTAGAAACATGTTGTTTCCAGATATCTGGAGCTATTCTAGATATTCTTATTACTGTTGATATCTAGTTTCATTTCATTATTGTTAGAGAAAATATCCTGTATGATTTTCTTCTTTTGATACTCATTGGGACCTTTTTATGGCTTTGCATATGGTCTATCTTGGTGACTGTTACTGTGCATTTCTGTGTTTCATGTTCTATAAATATTAATGGTTCAAGGTATTTGAAAGCATTACACAAATTCTGTATATGCTTAGTGATTATTTTTCTAAGTTCTATTAGTTACCAAGGGATGGGTATTAAAATCTCTAGCTCTGATTGTAGATTGGTCTGTTTCTTCCTTTAGTTCTGTCAGTTTTCTCTTTATGTATTTTTAGGCTGTATTATTAGGTGCATAGTCATGTAGTAGTGTTGTCTTTTTTATGGCTACTTTTATCTATAAAATGTTCCTTTTTAATTTGTGGTAATACTCTGAAGTGTACTGTGTTTAATAAAAATATAGTATACCTCAGCTTCCCTATGCTTACTGTTTACGTGGCACTTCATTTTTCATCCTTTTACTTTCTTTTGATTAGAGCTGTACAGTATGTCTTTTTCCATTCTTTTGCTTTTAACCTACCTATATCATTGAATTTAAAGTGGATTTCTTATAGACAACACGTAGTTGGGCTTTGTTTTCATCTTTAACCAAACTGATAATTTGTCTTCTAAGTGATTTGTTTAAGCAATTTACATTTAATGTAACAATTACTATGCTTGAATTTAGGTCTACTGCTTTTCATTCCTCTGTTTCCCTTTTACACTTTCTATTGGATTATTCATTTTTTAATACACCATTTTACTTTATTTTTTTTTTCTGATTGCCATAGGGATCATGATTTACATAGCAAAGCTTTTTTACCTACTTAGAGTTCTTTGTTGTTGTTTTTTTTCCTTGTAACTATATGGGTCCCTTTATCCTCATCTTGTGTATGTTACAGTTTTCATATGTATTTCATCTGCATACATTGAAAACTGTACCAAACAAGGTTATAATTTTTGTTTTCAACAGTCAACCATATTTTAAAGAGCTTAAGAGGAGAACAATAGTTTATTGTATATACTCAGTTGTGGTCTATTACAGCATATAAGTGTGTTTTGATTAAATTGTGAATTACCATTTTGATTATAAGGTATCCCTTTTCCTCAACTATATTTAATAGATGTTTTAAATCAGCTAAGGTAGGGGCATATTCAGTAAAAGTTAGCAATTAGTTTGCTGTGTTGATTTAGATGGAAAATACTGCTTTTTTTTTCACTGTGGTAATTTGGACTCTTTAATTGAAGTTCCCAATAAAGATTTTTATTTCTATGACATGCTTTAGCTATATTTACAATTAGAGATTTTCTTAGTTTGTGTTTATTATTAGAATTTCCATTTAAAAATAATTTTTAACAAGCCATTTATGATTTATATGATAATATAGTTTCTTTTGGTGTTTTAAAAAATTCTAAAAGTAGTAAGATTTGCATAGTGCCTATACTTTTGGATTCACTGTTTTTCCACACAAAGTCCGTGTTTGTGTTTTTCAGTAAATATATATTCTAAAATAAACTAGGCACTTTTTGTTTAGGCATGGTAAACAATGAATTCCTCTTTACTCCATCACTTAGGATTCCTATCTGAAGCATGATAGTAGGAGAGCCCTCTCCTGATAACAGTAGATCTGTACTACAAGTATGCTAGTAAGGAACCCTACTAAAAACAGCTATTTTGAAGAAATAATGTACTTCTTTGGTAATTATTAGGTATGTTTAAATACATACTAGTATGGAAAAGTTTTCTTAGATATGGTTTTTTAAAAAAGAAACAAAAATGGACTGTTTTCTACAAATCACAGTGTAGATTTTATAAGAGTTAAAGTCAAAATATGTTCGAAGCAAAAATAAAATAATTTTAGACATTGTTATTTCTGGCTGGCACAAATTATTCCCAAGTGACACAAATGATTACTGAAATTTATTCAGCAAATATTTAGCATCTATTCTATGTCAGGCTTTGTTCTTAGCACTGGGGCTATATCTGTGGAAAGGATAAAGTCCCTGCTCTCAGTGAGCCCATGTAGAGACAGAAAATAAAAGGGAAATTAAATGTAATAATTTCAAATAGTGATAAATGGTATTAAGACCGGGGATAGAGAGTATATGTGTGTGTTGCAGGGTAAGAGGGAGGTATACTTTCAGTTGGAGAATCAAAGAAGCTCCCCTGAGAAGGTGACACTTGAGCTGAGACCTAAATGAACAGTCGGAGCCCACCATGCAGAAATGTTGCAAAGAGCCCTCTAAGTAGTGGGGATATCAGATGCAAAGCCACTCAACTAATAATAAGCTTGTACTATTTGAAGAAAAGGAAGTGACAAATGTGACTGGAACCTAGTGAATGGTGGGAGAGAGAAGTGGTATGAAATGAGGATAAAGAGGAAGACTGGTGCCAATTTGTTAACTTAAAGGTTATGAATGAACTTTCGATTTTATGACTTTAAGGCAACACAGATCAAAAACAACTTGGTATCAAGCTGAATGTCAACTATTTTTTTTTAACCTTGGACATTTTATTCTAGCTTAATATTTTACCAATGTGTAATGGGTTGATTGATTGATTAACTTAGGAACCACACAGATGTTCTTTGCCAAACATATTTATTTATTGTGGTAATGTCTGAGGAGTTTTATAACAGCTAATAAAGTGATTTATTTGAGGAAGAAGGTGAATGAGTATAACATATGTGATAGTTTTTAGCTGTTTAAAAAACAACTTTTATATTTTATTTAAATGTTATTCTAACATTTTAGGAGATTTATACGTTCTTGGTTATGCTTTCTTAGCAAGAAAGTTCTAAATTATTTTTGTCTTGTTAAATTTTCTCAATTACTCCATTTGAACAGAATTTTAATTTTCTTAGCTACCACATTAGTAAAATATTTACATTGGGATTCTACCTCTACTGAGCATCTATCTATAATTAAGGCATTGTCAAAGAAAAAAGTTAAGTGAATGCCACTTTTTTCCATTAATGGCTGAGTTCCCAGAATGATTCACATTTTAGCCTATGATATCATCCTTATTTAAGTATTTAGACAGACAAATAAACACAGAAATAGCAGAGTAAAATGAAAAGGGAAGTAATACAATTCAGAAGGGTAATAGGCTCATTTGAATTTTAAAGTGAGTGTTGTATTTTTGATATTTTGATTTAGAACTTCACTGTGATTTTAGTGACAGTTTGACTACAATTTGAGGTTTCATTTTGTCTGACAATGACTATTTGGAAAGTACCTACTCTCATTTTCAGAGTAATGAAAATGAGTAACTCAAAACTAGTTAAGAAGCTAGTTTTGAGAAGGGATTCTGGGAGGAGGAAGGTTTGAATGCTTTCTGCCTTCTCTCCCCTTCTGATTCCAATTTATCTACCTTTCTAGAGCCACACAGCTTCTGGGGTCAGAAGGCATATGGGGTTGTGGGATAATTTATGCTCTGTTGGAGTCCTAGTATAGAGTTGGTGCAAGATTTTATCTTTTCTGCACCAGTTGAGAGCCTGGATAAAGAGCAATGAAGGAAAAGCTCAGTCTGCAAAAATCTGCCTTCCTCATAGGTTTATGCCATAAAATGTAATTCTCAGACAATAATGCAGTATTAATTAGAATTCCAAAAGGATTTTAAGGATAATTATTTGAAAGTAGTTTAAAGTTTACTAAATTTTTTGATAAATTTATTGGATAATCAAGAACAATAGATGCCTGAGAATAGCTAGGACAAGTATGAAAACGCAGACTAGAGTAATGATGGTAAGGAGAGGGGAACTTACCTTACACAACTTCAAAATATGCTGTAAAACCACTATAATATGATTAATGTTATGTACTAACTTAATAGATACTAACTTAATAGAAACTAACTTAATAGATAAATAGATTAGTGGAACAAAATAGAGCCTTTCTCAACTAAAGCTCTTCAGCTGAATCACAAGACATAGAAAATTATTTGAGTGACTGTTCCCTCGCCCACTGCATGTACGATATAGAAATAGCACCATTCTAAATTATTAGAGGGAAGTCAGTTCATTATATATAGCATATGTCTTAGGGCTTACTTCTCTCACAGAAATCAGGGTTAGAGAGACCAGATAATGCAGAACTATAAAATGTATGGCAAAGATAAAATTTCACTGTTTGCTGAGAAGGGTGTCTTCCTCCTTCCCTCCCTTTCTCTCTCCTTCTTTTAATAGCACAAGCACAATCGACTATTCTATGGGATAAAATGAATTTGAATCCTTAGGTTACTCCATATATGAAATTCCCCCAAAATTCAAGGCTTAGGTGTAAAAATGAAAACAGAAATCTTAAAAGAAAATCTGGGCTTCTGTATATAAAAAAATATATGGATTGGCAGGAGCTTCTTAAGCAAATCTGGAGACCCAGAAATTTAATTTTTTTTTGAAAAAGACCTTACATCAAATGTAGAGTCTTTTATCCAGTAAAAAAAAAACAAAAAACAAAAAACTTTAAGTACATAATAATGTAATATCAATATTCAAAATAGACTTGGAAGAAAATACCTGAAATAAATGTAACAAATATTTGTCAATAATAGACAAAGTACTCTTTTAAACAAGAAAAAAAATTGAAATGACAATAGGAAAAAATAATAGCAAATGACAACAGTCAGCAATTCCACTTATGTGGAGTTTTAGAACAGGCAAAAGAAATCAATATTTTTTTTTATTATACTTTAGGTTTTAGGGTACATGTGCACAATGTGCAGGTTTGTTACATATGTATCCATGTGCCACGTTGGTGTGCTGCACCCATTAACTCCTCATTTAGCATTAGGTGTATCTCCTAATGCTGTCCCTCCCCCCTCCCCCCACCCCACAACAGTCCCCAGAGTGTGATGTTCCCCTTCCTGTGTCCATGAGTTCTCATTGTTCAATTCCCACCTATGAGTGAGAACATGCGGTGTTTGGTTTTTTGTCTTTGCGATAGTTTACTGAGAATGATGTTTTCCAGTTTTCATCCATGTCCCTACAAGGACAGGAACTCATCATTTTTTATGGCTGCATAGTATTCCATGGTGTATATGTACCACATTTTCTAAATCCAGTCTGTCGTTGTTGGACATTTGGGTTGGTTCCAAGTCTTTGCTATTGTGAATAGTGCCGCAATAAAAACAAGAAATGGGGAAAGGATTCCCTATTTAATAAATGGTGCTGGGAAAACTGGCTAGCCATATGTAGAAAGCTGAAACTGGATCCCTTCCTTACACCTTATACAAAAATTAATTCAAGATGGATTAAAGACTTAAATGTTAGACCTGAAACCATTAAAATCCTACAAGAAAACCTAGGCAATACCATTCAGGACATAGGCATGGGCAAGGACTTCATGTGTAAAACACCAAAAGCAATGGCAACAAAAGCCAAAATTGACAAATGGGATCTAATTAAACTAAAGAGCTTCTGCACAGCAAACGAAACTACCATCAGAGTGAACAGGCAACCTACAGAATGGGGGGAAATTTTTGCAACCTACTCATCTGACAAAGGGCTAATATCCAGAATCTACAATGAACTCAAACAAATTTGCAAGAAAAAAACAAACAACCCCATCAAAAAGTGGGCGAAGGACATGAACAGACATTTCTCAAAAGAAGACATCTATGCAGCCAAAAAACACATGAAAAAATGCTCATCATCACTGGCCATCAGAGAAATGCAAATCAAAACCACAGTGAGATACCATCTCACACCAGTTAGAATGGCCATCATTAAAGAGTCAGGAAACAACAGGTGCTGGAGAGGATGTGGAGAAATAGGAACACTTTGGCACTGTTGGTGGGACTGTAAACTAGTTCAACCATTGTGGAAGTCAGTGTGGCGATTCCTCAGGGATCTAGAACTAGAAATACCATTTGACCCAGCCATCCCATTACTGGGTATATACCCAAAGGACTATAAATCATGCTGCTATAAAGAAATCAATATTGATAGACTCACTCAGTAGTTGCCTGGGAAGGTTACAGGAGTTGCTTGTGAAGGGGCATGATGGAATTTTCCAAGGAAAAGGAATGTTTTGTATCATTGTGGAGATGGTGGTTGCATTGTAAAAAGTAATTGAACTATACACCTAAAATGTGTGTAGTTCAATATAGTTTATAATGTAAATTATACCTCAATAAAGTTGGTTTTAAAACTTCAATTGATACTTTTAAATGGTAACATTTTAATGTATGTCAGCACCTACTGCTATTACTGCTGTGGGCAAAAGGATATTTTCCTACCTTTCCTGTAGAAAGGTAAATTTTTACAACTTTTATGGAAGCAACTTTGAGACATCTATTAAGACAAAAATTGTACCTTTTAATCCAACCTGTTTCTTGACTCTTTTCCATAGGAATAAAAGTTCCAGTAGATAAATACATGTATACATATGTTTAACGAAGCATTGTTCTTAGTGGCTAAAAGCTGGGTACCAAATTAATTCCCATTATTAGGGGAATGGCTGATTAAATTGCAGAATATCCTTATCATAGGATATAATATAGCCATTAAAAGGGTAAGTTAGAACTGTAACTGATGAAAGGATTTCCATGAGATATTGTTGACGGAAAAAAGCATGATGCACATAATAGAATCAGATAGACTACTGTATTTTTGAAAAGAAATAGTACGCCAAGAAATAGCCTGTAAATATGCATATTTTAATGTATAAGAATAACATTGAAGGATATATTTCAGATCATTTACACAGTTTACTAAATGTAAAGGACAAGATGTGTGAGGGAGTTGGAGAGAAGAGGAGGAATGTAGAGATGGGTAAAAAAATGAATAAGATTTACATGAAAAACATCTCAACAATCTATATATATATATAATCTCATATTTAAAAAATTTTATGTATCTGCATAAACTTAGGGAAAACATTTAAGTTTTTATGTACTGACTTTCAGAGGTATTCGTCATATCCATTTAAATTTTAGAAAATATGTTACAAAGTAATGTTTATACAATTCTATTTGAGTAAATAAAAGATCCCCTGTATATGAATTTTTGTTAAATTTTAGTCAGTCCAGCTTTCTTGTTTCCAGGTTTTTTTTTAGTTTCTCTGAGAAACTTTCCAAATATAACCTTGACATTCAAGCTCCTTAAGTGGATGTCCATTTATTTTGGGGTGGTATGATCAATATTGAAAAATGGTGTAATTCTGTTCCAGCACCACCCACTGGTCCTAAAGATTGTATGCATCCCAAGGCCAATGACAATTGAATATTTCTAGCTCCTTGAATATGCTGAGGTTCTACTTGGGTTTTTCACTAGAGAAGAAGTACAAAAGCACGTTCAGGTCTCACCTGTTGTCTTTTAGCCCTCCATTTTTGTTTTTCAATTTAGCTGCACATTTCATGCTTTTACTTTACTGACTTTGGTGGGTGACAGTGTACAGCTAAATTTGAGATGGCAAAGTAGAGGACGTATTGGTGTGGAAAGAATCCTGTGTGTGGGTTCATCAAAGGGAAATATTACTTGTCATTGGTTTAGAGTTCTTTCAAATTACTATAGGCACTTTTGTCACTGGCTATGTTTTCTTTGGCACTGTGTTTCTCATCATTACGTGAGGAGAAAGCAAGGCATGCCAAGGATTAAGCATTATCTTCTGTGCAACTCTTCTGTTTTTCATATTTGGAAAACATTTGTTCTGTGTTTATCTAATATATCCCCCATCCCTCTCTGTGTTTGCCCACAGAAATCTCTAAGGTTTTTTTTTTTCTTCCCCTTTCATTTACATCTACCAACATAATACTTGAATACAGGACCCCCTTTACTCCATTACAGTTTGGAATATCTGGATGGTGTGTGTGCCTGTGCACGTGTGTGTGTGTATTTTTTTTCAACCAACATAGTATCCCAGAGCATGAATATACAATGAATGGATTAAGATTCACTGGTACTGTAACTATTCTACCTCTTAAAAGATGGAGGGAGTAGGTAAAGATGATATGAACTGGCATTAGTAAATTTTAATGGATTAAATGTAAGTATAGGATAGTTAATACAGTATACATGAGAGTAGTTTTAATATGCATTTAACTTATAAAACAGAGGAAATTGAAATCATTTATTCAAAACACTAATATTTTGGTAATTAAAGGATCCATTTTCATATTCCCTTTTCCTTTCTTTTTTTTTGGGGGGGGGCGGTTGTTAAACAGATCATATACTCCTATGAAAGGAGGAATCTCCAATGTATGGTTTGACAGATTTAAAATAACCAATGACTGCCCAGAACACCTTGAATCAATTGATGTCATGTGTCAAGTGCTTACTGATTTGATTGATGAAGAAGTAAAAAGTGGCATCAAGAAGAACAGGATATTAATAGGTAAGACCTTTAAATGTTGGTAATTTATAGCTGTTCACTTTTGTCTAATTCTATACATCAAATCTTACTTGGAACATTATTTAGAAGCACTTGTATATCATTCAATGCATTCATAGTTTCAGATAAACTTTACATATTGAGGATTTCAAAGATATTAGAATTATAAACAGCAGCGCATGAAACTTTAATTGATTTTCTTTTTGAATAATAACGGATTTTGAGAATCTTGTGGCAGTTAAAATTGTTCTTCTAGTTCAATTTTCAGTTAAGAGATTATTCATTTCAATTTTCAAAACATTTTACTTCAGTTACCTTAAGTCTTATGAATATAAGTTTAAACATCTATTGCCATTATTAAGATATGTAGTCAAAATATACCATTAAATTTATGAAAATTATAATCTTCAGAGTTAATCTCACAAGAATAAAGTATTTATAAATTTTCGTTAAACTGTCTTTAGCCAGCCCTGTTTCTAAGGGAATATAAGTAGCTTTATATAAGCTCTTTGTTCTGCTTAATACCTTTTTCTGTTTCTGTACTTAGCATATATATAAATTATTAAAATCTCTTTTTCTAATATATACAAAAGTGAGATGGAGCATGTAGAATATGAATGGTACACAACGTATTTTGGTGAAAGGGTTTTATTTCCAAATGTAACTATTTAACTTACAATGAGTTGTATTTAATGATGAAATTAAAAAGCAAATTAAGTATCTCCTTTATGTTCTAAATAACATTAAAATGCACATTGAAATTCTTTATAGATGGGATTTGGGTAAACTAATAAACTTTCTTTGTGTTTATTGAAGTACTGAACTATCTGTTGAGTCATGAGAGACAACATGATATAATGGATAAAATCCAGTCTATTCTGTCTTGGCGTTAGTTTCCACTTTGTTGAAAGCAGTGTGGCCTCTAGCATAATAACATCACCTTTCTGGTCCTTAGTTTCCTCATTATGTTTAACTCTATATTTCTGTGTTTCTATGTTTAACGTTGATGTTTAACTCTAATAGAAATAAACATGGAGCATTATTGGAGGACTAGGAAGAGCATAGGGAAGGGATGCCCAACTTAGTCTAGGGGATTATGAAGTAGTTGGAAGATAGAATTCCAAACATGTGAATCATGTATCGTTCAGTCATCATTCAATCTTTAGCAAGTATTTTTTAAGTCCCCACTATGTGCCACACAGTATTATAGATGTTCACAGGGACATGCAGATAAATAAAACAAGATCTGTCTGCCTTACATATTTCTTACAACCTGAAAGGGCCAATGAGATTCTTAAAGTGGTAACTATAATGCCAGCCAGGCTGTGATGAGTGCTCTAATGTGGTATAACTAATAGCTTTTCAAAGCCAATGGTAGTGTATATTTCTTTTTATTTCCCAGAACCTATCACAATGCCTGGCACAGAGCAAATACGCAGGAAATCTATAATGAATAACATTACCCAATCAGTAAATTGTCAGTACTATAGGAATCCAGAGGAAGAAGTAGTCATATGCATTTGGGGCTATAAGAGAAAGATTTAATAGAAAGATGGCAGTGGCATTTAAGATGCAGTGGCATTTGAGATGCACAAATTATTAAAATTTTAATTATTACAGTGTAGTAGGTATAGGGAATGATTTGTACAGTAAAATAGAAGTGGACAAAGTAATGCTTTTTGTTTTTGTCTGTCTGGACAGTAGTTGGCTGTAACAAAGTTTGTGTCTAACTAGAAAGTACCTGTTGACTTAGATAGCCACAGTAAGAGACTAGAACATGATGGCGTAATGGTGACGAAAATGAGTTCAAATCTACAGTCCACCACTTCCTGGTTGGCTCATCACTTATTACCTACACTTAATTTTTGCTACCTAATCTGTGAAGTGGAAATAATAATATAATATCTGTTTACTGAGAGATGAACAAAATATTTGGTTTATTCTAGACTCTCAGTAAATATTCTGTTCAGTTTTTAATCCTTTATTTTGTAGGTATAATAACATGTAATAATTGGTAAAGGATCATTAAATAATGTCTTCAAGTCATAAGAGTTGTACTTTGAAAAACTAATTTGGCAGAAGGGGTAAGTAAAAGGATGAGAAGTCTGACATGGAGAAACCAGTATAATATAATGAAAGTCTGAAAGTGGTGTGGTGGCAATAGCAAAAGAAAAGATCAGGATGAGAAATTGCTTTAAAAAATAAAATTACAGTCTTCATAAGCAAAAACATAGATAAAAGGAGAAAATACTCTGAGTAGTACTCTTAATGAGTGTGTATTGAAGAGTTTATCACACTGAATGGTAACTGCTATCCATTTGTCTCTTGCCCCATCCTCTCTCTTCCTTTCCAAGATCCATTACTTCATCTAGTTCATCTTTGAGTACTAGAGATATTATGGATTTTCTGCAGTATATTACATTTTAAAAAATCCTAGTACAACAAAATCAAATCTTTTAAAATTTTTAATTTTATTTTAAGTTCCAGGATACATGTGCAGGACATGCAGGTTTGTTACATAGGTAAACATGTGTCATGGTGTTTTGCTATACCTATCAACCCGTCACCTAAGTATTAAGACCTGTATTCCTTAGCTGTTTATCCTGATGCTCTCCCTCTCACCGCCTCCCTGACAGGCCCCAGTGTGTGTTGTTTGCCTCTCTGTGTCCATGTGTTCTCATGGTTCAGCTTCCAACATGCAGTGTTTGGTTTTCTGTTCCTGTGTTAATTTGCTGAGGATAATGGTTTCCAGCTCCATCCTTGTCCCTGCAAAAGACATGATCTTGTTCTTTTCTATGGCTGCATAGTATTCTGTGGTGTACATGTACCACATTTTCTTTACCCAGTCTATCATTGATGATCATTTGGATTGATTCCATGTCTGCTATTGTGAATAGTGCTGCAATGGACATATGTGTGCATGTATCTTTATAATAGAATGATTTATATTCATTTGGGTATATACCCAGTAATGAAATTGCTGGGTCAAATGGTATTTCCGGTTCTAGGTCTTTGAGGAATTGCCACACTATCTTCCACAATGGTTGAACTAATTAACATTTTCACCAACAGTGTAAAAGTGTTCCTGTTTCTCCACAGCCTTGCCAGCATATTAAAAATTCAAAATTCAAAAATTCTTGAATTTTTAATAATTGCCACTCTGACTTGTATGAGATGGCATCTCATTGTGATTTTGATTTGCATCTCTAATGATAAGTGATGTTGAGCTTTTTTTATATGTTTTTTGGCTGCATAAGTGTATTCTTTTGGGAAATGTCTGAAGAGTCATTTATGACAAACCCACAGCCAATATCATACTGAATGGACAAAAGCTGGAAGCATTCCCCTTGAAATTCAGCTCAAGACAAGGATGCTCTCTCTCACCACTTCTATTCAACATAGTATTGGGAGTTCTGGCCGGGGCAATCAGGCAAGAAAAAGAAATAAAAAGTGTATTCAAATAGGAAGAGAAGAAGTCAAACTGTATCTACTTGCAAATGACATGATCCAATATCTAGAAAACTCCATCATTTCAGCCCCAAAGCTTCTTAAGTGGATAAGCAACTTAAGCAAAGTCTCAGGATACAAGATCAATATGCAGAAATCACAAGCATTCCTATACACCAACAACAGGCAAGCAGAGAGCTAAATCATGGATGAACTCCCATGCACAATTGCTACAAAGAGAATAAAATACTTAGGAATACAAAGGACCTCCTCAAGGAGAACTACAAACCACTGCTCAAGGAAATAAGAGAGGACATAAATGGAGAAACATTCTATGCTCATGGATAGGAAGAATCAATATCATGAAAATGGCCATACTGCCCGAAGTGGTTTATAGATTCAATGCTATGCCCATTAAACTACCATTGACATTCTTCACAGAATTAGAAAAAACTACTTTAAAACTGGAACCAAAAAAGAGCCCATATAGCCAAGATAGTCCTAAGCAAAAAGGACAAAGGTGGAGGCACCGTGCTACCCAACTTCAAACTATACTACAAGGCTACAGTAACCAAAACAGCATGGTACTGGCATAAAAACACACATAGGCCAATGGAACAGAATAGAGATCTCAGAAATAAGACCTCACATCTACAACCATCTGATCTTCAACAAATCTGACAAAAACAAGCAGTGGGGAAAGGATTCCCTATTTAATAAATGGTGCTGGGTATACTGGCTAGCCATATGCAGAAAATTGAAACTGGACCCCTTACTTACACCTTATGCAAAAACTAACTCAAGATGGATTACTAAAATGTAAAACCCAAAGTTATAAAAACCCTAGAAGTAAATCTAGGCAATACCATTCACAACATAGACACGGGCAAAGATTTTATGATGAAAATTTCAAAAGCAATCGCAACGAAAGCAGAAGTTGACAGATGGTATCTAATTAAACTAAAGCGCTTCTGCGCAGCAAAAGAAGCTATCATCAGAGTGAACAGACAACCTACAGAATGGGAGAAAATTTTTGCGATCTATCTATCTGATGAAGGTCTAATATCCAAAATCTACAAGGAACTTAAACAAATTTACAAGAAAAAAAAAAACCCATTAAAAAGTGGGCAAAGTACATGAACAGACACTTCTCAAAGCAGAAACAAATCTTAAATGAAGTTACACACACACATAAAAACAGTAGCAGGAGAGGTTACCTGTTTGAGCACCTATATTTTCTTAGAGGGAATCGTGTCTTACCAGCCAGATTGCCCATAAACCTCAAAAAAAGTCACCTGGGAGAAAAATATAACACAAGACTTGATTTTGCAATGTCTGTAAGCCTCCAAACCCCAAACTTGGGGCTCACTGAATGAAGATAATTTGTTTTTCCATTTTCTTCTTGAGAAAAAGATGATTTTTAAAAATCAGTGCCTTTGGTAGCTTTTCGAAGTCTGACAATGTGATTGATTAAATCAAGTCTCTTGTTGAATTTTTCTAATGCTCCAGGATAGTTTTCTGATTGACAGCACATACAGAAATATTTCAAAGTTCATTGTAGAAAAGCGAGCAGGAATGACCAATTATATGCACCAAAAATGAAAAAAAAGCTATTATTAAAAATTTTAAGTAGAATAGCTTATACTTATATGCATATATGTACATATTGTATATGTTATATATAATCCAATTTTCATGGGTGATATAAACAATATCAGAAATAATTGTTTTTAAAGTATAGTTTAGAATTACAATTTTAACATAAAAAGTTTACAGTAATTAAGATTTTATCATGATTACACATTTGATATATTTTTTCTCATAATGGAAATGAAATTACATTAAAGTTATTAAACATATAGGAAAATAAATTTAACATTCACTTAAATATCTATTGCTGTTTCTTTTGGGTTCTTCCAGAATGAATTTTTCTTATTCTTTACCTTAATTTTTAAGGGTATTCAAGAAGATATCCATGTTTATAAAATCTAAGTTGACCGTTTCTCCCCTTTTCATTCTAATGTATGAGTTTACAGCCCAGAAATAGGTTGCTAAAGCTATGTTTTAATATTACATGAATGCACAAAAGATGCTAAGTAAAATTAGAAGTGAACTAATTTCAGACATTTCCTATGATATAGTTGGTTAAGTTGAAAAAAAGCTACATACATTTTTCCTGGTTTCCATACCTCACCAACACAAACTTGAGCTTTTCATCAAATACAGAGGTTGTTCTGTTTGTGTTTTTAAATGCATTTGTCTACTTACACATGACATATAACTATTCAAAGTATATATATCATAATATATGTGGCAACCAGAAGGTCTATACGTGAACATATGAATGATGATTTAATTAAGCAGTTCTCTTCCCCATTTATTTCTCGATACCAAGTAGTATGTGTACTCCAAAGTATGGTCATTCAGTGAAAAAAAGTATTTAGTATTTCTTTCTGTTAATGAGTTGGAGGTACTAATATATGTTTGTGAGTCCCTCAGTTACCCTGTGCAAGACAAATTCTTAGGTATGATTAGAATATCTGAAGATAAGTTAGAAACTCCTCTTTTGTATCTTTTTTATGAGGTGAAATGAGACACTGTACAGACAAGAAGTATTATTCTGTTCGTGAATAATCAACCTTTCACTCAATTTTAATATTATTTAAGTCTATGGGAAAAAAGTTTATAACACTTCTTTTTAAAATGGGGAAAAATTGTACAAGTAAGCATGATCAAACCTTTCTTAAAGCTGGTTAATACTGATCTTTTTTTTTTTTTTTTGGAGACAGAGTCTTGCTCTGTGGCCCGCTCAAGCTGGAGTGCAGTGGCAAGATCTCGGCTCACTGCAACCTCCACCTCCTGGGTTCAAGCAATTCTCCTGTCTCAGCCTCCCGAGTAGCTGGGACTACAGGTACACGCCACCATGCCCGGCTAATTTTTTTTTTTTTTTTTTTGAGATGGAGTCTCACTCTGTCACCCAGGCTAGAGTGCAGTGGCATGATCTCGGCTCACTGCAAGCTCCGCCTCCTGGGTTCATGCCATTCCCCTGCCTCAGCCTCCCGAGTAGCTGGGACTACAGGCACCTGCCACCATGCCCGGCTAATTTTTTGTATTTTTGTGGAGACAGGCTTTCACCGTGTTGCCCAGGCTGGTCTCGAATATTATTGCCTTCAAGTGTCCAAGAAATTAAATTTAAGGTCCGTCTGAAGGAAAATAGCAAATTTCACTGGCCTCACAGACAGAGAAGGAGCCATCATCTTTCATCAAGAGATCAGTGCCACACACATCCATCCCCAGGATATTAGACACCTGGACAGCTAGCTGCTTCCTTTGTTCACTCAGTGAGCCCATTATCCCCACACCACCTAGTGAGCAGTTGCTTTGCATCCTTCCACCTATTGAACAACGTAACATGGTGCCAACCATACAGCCTCCCATGACAATGGAACATATATCCTGTCCCTGAAACTCTTCTACATGCTTCTGGAATTGGTATAGAGCTTCATGATGAGTAAGATGGCTTAGATCAGCCAAATAAATGGTGCTTATCTCGAGCCAAGAAAACAGCTTTACCTCTATGACCCCATGTATTCTTCACTACCATTGGTAGCTGCAGTACTTCTGCTTCATCAATCATTTTAGCAAAATTTTTATAGCCATCATAAGAAAAAGTATCTGACAGAGGTACACCATGGCCAACCAACTTTTGAAATGCCCACCACTTAATAGCACATTTCAGGATGGTTTGAGGTCAGTTCATCAACTGGCATTCCATCTTCTCTAGATGGTGCAAAACATTGATATCGCCCAAGGGTTGGTACTGTCACTGCCACCGCGTGGGATAAGCAGTTGATCCGTAGACCTGCTTTCCTTGTTGGATTGTTGGTACCACCTCATCCGTCACCACAGCCCTTGGCCTTCACAGCATTTGGCCTTCAGCACTCACAAGATCTCTTTTGGGGATAGTGTTCCTGATGCCATGATCTGTCAAAAACCACAACTCTGCAGCCAAAAGAGCTACACATCTTGATCTGCTTGCTCTTCCTTGCTTGGATTATTTCCTCTTGAGTATAAAGTTTATCACTTGATTATAGAAGATATTATAAAGAAGAGAGGAACAGCCAAGTGAAGAGATATATATGGCAAGGTCTGGAAGGGTCCTGAGGACAGGAGCTTCTGTCTCCCCAGAGTTGCCTCCTGGTACAAGGAAGCAGTCCACTAACCTGGAATCTCTGGATTTTTTTAAGGTCTGGGAGCCAATACGAATTTTGAATCTAACTTTATTTCATTTTAAAGCCAACGATTCTTAAATTTAGCTGAACTTTTTAAAGATTCTTAATACGTATTATCAAATTCCTTTCACAAAAAAAGTGTACCAGTTGATACTTCCAAGCATCTTTAGTAGAATTAGAACCTTACTACATTGTGATTTATATGGTCTTGAAAAAATTTTTCTCAAAATAAGTACACAGGAAGTGGTAACTAATTTTAATTTATGCTTAATTTGTTATTTTCAATTCCATTATAGTTTGACATAAGAAACTTTAAAAATCTTTTATAATTTTTTTGAAATAATTTCTGAGTTTAAGTTTTCTCATTAGAACATGGGTGAATATAAAATAAATTTTCTACTGGTTTTTCTAGTGTTGCTTTTTTTTTTTTTTTTACACTGAATTATTTGACTCCTCTGGAGTTTATTTTTGTTTCTTTCCACCATATAATGGAAGACTAATTATTTTCTGAAGTACCAAGAGAACCTTGTTAAAAGACAGTCTTATTTATAATTCTAAAGGAACAGTTATGTGTTCAGTATTTTGTTAAGCCTCTTTTGGGTTTATGAGAATAAAATTTCTTTTTGGAAGATATGTTGACTATTATGAAATTATAAAATCTAAGATTTATTAATTTCATATTATAATATATAATATACCAAATTAAAGTGGGGGTAATAACATTTTTTGTGAGATGAGCTAATTAATGTCTATGAAGCCTCTTTTTTCTACATTGAGATACAGAAAGAGACCACAAAAGTGCAAATGCAGTCATGTTTGTTTTTGTTAACTGTATAGTTCTTTAACTAGCCAGTGAAAATAAATCTTCACTAAGTTTTATGGAATTATACACATGGCACAAAACACACGTTTCTTGACCTCTTATACTGTGACAAAACATTAGTCCTATTACCCCACTTTTCATATGCTGGATTCTTCACATACATTAGTTATTGATTCATAGAGCAAATAGTATTCAAGTCTTTTGTTGCAGTTTTTTGTTGTGGTTGTTTTTTATCTTAGTGATCTAGCTGAACCTCTGGTATATATTTGTTGTTTACCTTAGTGATCTAGCTGAACTTCTCATGTATGTATTCCCTGAGTTAGAAACATCATAATTACAAATGCCCTTAAGCTGACATCATATAACATAGTTAAGAACTTGGGCTCTAGACTCAGAGTGCTGAGTTCTAATCCTATATTCCCCGGTTTGCAGGTGTCCAGTCTCCTTATTCTCTGTCTCTTGGATGATAGTAATAATACCTACCTTTTAGAGTTGTAATAGTTGAACTAGTCAGTTCGTGTGAAATACTTACAAATGTGTCTGACATGTAATGTTGAAAAAGTTTTCTTGCCATTGTTACATACTTCATACCACCCACCCTATGGTCACCTGGATAGCAAAAGGCCACACCGGAACAGTGGTACCACTCGGAGACTTACAGGTAGCTT
This sequence comes from Nomascus leucogenys, assembly GCF_006542625.1. Classification (NCBI taxonomy): domain Eukaryota; kingdom Metazoa; phylum Chordata; class Mammalia; order Primates; family Hylobatidae; genus Nomascus; species Nomascus leucogenys. Next base: position 28,014,702 of record NC_044385.1, on the reverse strand, counting down.
AGTTGTTTCTTTCCTACCAGCTGCTTGCTTTTTCCTCAGTGGTATATGAGCTCTGCTTCCCTCTTTCTTTTTCATTGCTCCTAGATTATTTAAACAAGAGTTACTGTTTAGTATTTTTCTACTAGCTTTTATACTTTTGTACAGTGTCTGTTAGGGGTACATTTAAGTTGTTAGGTCAGATTTAAGTGTTATTCATAATGTTTTAATGAAGGAGGGATTCAGTGGGAAATAAAAGAAAAATGCATTTGAGATTCCAAACAATTTTTATTAAGCACACACAACCCATAGTGAGGAATAAAGTTAGGTAATTTTTTTTGAAACAGGGTCTTGCTGTGTTGCCCAGGCTGAAGTGCAGTGGCGTGATCATAGCTCACTGCAACCTAAACTCCTGGACTCAGTGATCCTCCTGCATCAGCCTCTTGAGTTGTTAGGATGATAGGCACTTGCCACCATACCTGGCTGTTTTTTTTTGTTTGCTTGTTTTATGTAGAGATGGAGTCTCTCTATGTTGCCCAGGCTGGTCTCAAACTCCTGACCTCAAGTGATCTTCTGCTTCAGTCTCCCAGAGTGTTATTACACCTGTGAGCCACCATGCCTGGCCCAGGCTAGGTTTCTTTTAAAAATGAATTATAATGGGAAAAACTAGCAAAATGTAAGATTGGAAAAGAAATGTGAAAATAATAGGTTCAAAAGTTGTTACCCTTATTTATTTTGTTTAATAATCTGTTCAGATTTCTGATTTAATATAAGACAGTATGTCCTAATAGGACCCAATCTCTGAGAGTGTAGTTATATTTGTGTAACTTTATAAACAAAACTACTCTCTGTATTTGATGTAGATAGGAGCCCATTCTTTGTGGTTTTATTTGATTAGTGGTATTTTCTTATGTTGAACTCAGTTTTAGAAACTTTTTTTTTTTTTTCTTACAGTATATGATCTTCTACCTTTTCTAGGTAGTGTGTCTAGCTTGGACAGGTCAAAAGTGATACTTCTCACTAAATTTTATTTTCAAATTGTCAATAAAATGTTATGTGCTGGAGTATAAAAGAAACTGAGAAATTTACAGTCTAGTAAGGCAGATAGGGAAGTAAAGTATTCTAATACTGTACAGGTATTATTGAAGAACAATGTAGAAGGTATAGTGTAAGCAGCAAGGAGAGAAGTAAATCTTTCTGAGAGTTGGGAACTGCTTTGTTGAAGTGGCAACTGAGTCTTAAAGAATAATTGAGAATGTGACTGGTAAACAAGGAGAGAAATATGTTCATGAAAGAAAGCAAGGGACACATTAAATCCTTCCAGGAAATAGTTTGGTGTACATCCCAAATCCTAGTATCATTGAATTATATACAGGGGGTGAATGATGTGATCAAATGGGCATTTTAGAAAGATTATGCTGACAACTCTGGAGGGCTGACTAGTCAGTGTGAAGGTCAGAAAAACAGCAAGAAAGCAAATGCAATAGATCTAGTAGAATGATGAAATGCTAAACTGACACACTATTTTAAGACTTGAGGAATACCAGGATGAGTAAAATTACATTTAAAATTTTAATCATCTGTAGGGTTTAGCTATGAAAATTTTTTGTTTTCTAATCTTTCTGCAACGGATATGCACTGCTTTCTTAATAGAAAAAAATAATAAACTTTGTTAAGATAGGAAGAACTCAGCAAAAGGCTCGTTACAGGGGATGTTCAATTAAAGGGGGTTCCTTGGAGACATTCATGGATGCTCACTCTGTACATTAGGAATATAAGAAAAATGTTGATTTTTTCAAATTTATTTTTGTATATTTATGTTTCATACGATTCTACCAGACATTAAGATAAAACTTAGGGAAAACAGGCAATAAAATAGTGACTTTTAAATTACTTTTCAAAAGTTGGCAATATAGTCGTTGACAGAACCAGGATTCAAATTCTGTATTCTGAGAAAATTATTAATAATAGATTATCCTGCCTTCTTCTGGCTTTATTAACATATTAAAAGTGTCCAGTGTGCAGAATATAAGCATTTTATTGTCAGTACATTCTCCATCACTATTAAAGCCTGTCTTGAACTCTTCATTTCCTTCTAGTTTTTTTCTGTATAAGACAGGAAACTGGAGAAAAGTATATCATTTTTCCCTTGTGTACTGTTGTGCTTAGAAAGTACATATGGTAGAGATAGCTTTAGATTAATTGGCATCTATATTGCACTGGATAGTTTTTAAATTGCCATTACATGTCAGTGTTTTATATTTAGGTAATGTTTTAAGTTCTGAAGTTGTTTTTATATACATTAGATCTCCTGGGCCTTGTAGTATGTAAAAGTAAAATAGGATATAATTATTTTCATTTCAGAGGTGAAGAAACTAAAATTCAGAGTGATTCCTGGCTAATACAGAGTTGGGACTAGAACCCAGGTCCCCATAATACCTTCCTTTATTGGCCACTAGGTGGTGATAATTTGTTGTTAAGAGAGAATACTGATATAATTTAGGCTTAACTTAGATCTAGGGTGTATAGAACCTGACAAATGATATGAACAGATTTATCAGAATTTTGATAATATAAGCATATTATCAGAATTTTGAAGCAGAGAAAATCAAGTCTTTCTGGAACTACACTGGAGTAATTTACGTGGATGATCTAAATGTCCATCATGACGGGAATGGTTAAGGGAATGATGGCCCATTAATAGAATTGAGTATTATGTAACCATTAAGTGCTATATGTACACACACATAAAAAGCACTCAGTAAGTATGTGTTCAATTAAAAATAATTATAAAATTTTGTAATTCTGTAGAAAGACTTTCAAATTAGTATTACATGAAAAAATAAGACAAATTGAACATGTAGAGTTAGTTTAACTGTTAAAATGAAATTTAAGAGAACATGTCAAAATTATTCTGTACAGTACAAAATATTGTAAAATTTTGTACAAGAAACTTTTGTATAAGAAACATTTTGTACAATGGGTGTATATTAATTTTGCAGTAAGATTAAAAATAAAAATAAATGAAGGAATAGAATTCCCAAGATGAAGTCTAGCATCAAAATTTCCAGCCTGCCTTTTTCTGAACTTGTACACGTTTTCTCTGTAGCCCAGCCGGGAGCTAAAACTTCAGAATGACAGCATTCTTCTACTTTCTTTGAACATATATATATTCTAATTAAACATTTTATGTTTCTTCAACAACTAGTAGGACTTTAAAGGCTCTGGACTGTTGTTCTAACAGTTTTCCATAGAGGAAAATAAATATTTTGTTTATCCCACAAGTTTTGTATGAGAGGAGATATACAAATAAATATATTAGTCATAATTTCCGTATTCCCAAATCTGAAGAATAATTATAATAGTACACCAGTTAAATGGAAGAGCTGTTGAAATTTAGAATGGTAGTGGACTTCATTGCGTGTTTAAAGTTCTTTTCAGTTGATAGCACACTTTAATTGTAAGTGGATTTTTTTAAGGATTTTACTTTCGGATTGGTTATCTTAATGTTCCCAATATAGTCTTTTTATAGATTGTTTCTGTTTTATTTTATATAAAGAGTTCATAAAGCCAGGTTTATTATTTTTTAACATGTTTTATTCAGCTTGTTAATCTTAAGTGTATGTTGAAATGTTAACTCTTGACATTTTAAATACTTTGCCAGCAACCGTAAATACCCGTTATAACCATTAGCTACAATGGATTTACTATTTTGGTATTTACTTATTGAACAGTAGATTTTATATCATTTTTTAGACTCTTAGGTGGAAAATTCAATTCAAATAACTAGTTCTTTGTGTTAAATTTTCTTCTGTTAGGAAAAAATACACAAAGTCCCTTTTCACAGTAGTGTCCTATGCTAAAGGTCCTCGTATTGTCAAAGACGGCTAGTGAGGAGTTACAGATTACCTCACAAAATCATAAATGGGAGAGGGACTTAGATTAAATCTTAAAATAATATTTCAATGAGTATATTTTTCTTCATTGTAACTTATGAGAATTGAACATGAAGTTAAATGTCTGCAGGATGCATTTATGTGTATTCATAATGACATTTTATGTGCGGGTAAATGTTTTCTTTCTCTCTCTTTTTTTTTAAGTTGTTACCATCAAAAGGCTCTGAAACTACATAAAGTGATTACATTCCCTGGTCAACAAAAATGAAGTCTTTGTCACTTCATATGTAAAATTTTCTTGATAGTTATGCTTTTAAAATCTCTTTTTAATGTAAGTTTTTGCCTACTAATCTTTTATTTACATTTTATGTTTTAATGATCTTTAGCCTCAAAATTATCTGTGAAATACTAATTTTATTTTTGCTTCATTTATAAATTTTGAAGCTTTTTTCAATCATTCGTACAGCTTAGATGATCTAGAACTATGGTAGCCACTAGCTACATGCGGCTCTTTGTTAAATAAAATATAGAATTTGGTTCTTTGGTCACACTAGCATATTTCAAATATTGATTAGTTACATTTGGCAGACACATAATTCAGGCTCTTGAATTTCTCAGAAAAAAATAATAAATTTGCTCCTGCAGCCTTGTTATCTATTGCATGTGGATTTTTCTTTAAATGGTGACCATATTTTAACTTTTTGGTTTTACCCATTATACTTAATTTTGAATTATTTGCCACACAGCTGTGATTCTCAGACATCAGATTTATGGCATAAGAGCTTTTAAAAATTAGACATATGCAGTGAGATTTTGTTAGTTGGTCTGGGATTGGGTCTAAAATCTTTATTTTTAAGAGGTCAGATTAGGAATGATGGGCTTGGAGTACACTAATCATTCATTCCTAGATTTCCTAGGGTTTTTTCAGCTTTACTTTTATATCAGATTAAATCACCAAAAACCTACATTTTCTGATGATAAATTTGTCTCCTTGCAGAGATACTGTTACTGAGTTACAGTTACATTAAGTTCATTTGTTTAATAAGTAGCACTTTCTGTGTGCCAGGCACTGTTGTAAGCATAGAGGGATACATTGGTGAATAAAACACAAAAATCCCAGCTCCCATCATCTTTAAATTCTAGTGAAAGTTAAATCTTTATGTCCCAAAATTTTATGAAAAGAATCAGCAACAGAAGTGGCAGTATGTAGAATGTCTGATTTTGAATTTTATGTTTAATAAAGATCCATTTAATAAATTCCATTAAGGAATTCAATGCTAAGAAAAATTTCTGGTATGACTTGTTATGATTCCTTCTGTTAAAGAATATTGCCTTGCTACAGAGAAACTGCTAAATGCCCAGTTGCGCACGTAATTACTGCCCCCACCCTAACATCATGGTCTGTAAGTCTGTTTTTTTGTTCTCTGTGTCTCACTCTTTGCTCAAATCCCATCTCTTCCTCTCTCACATTCTCTCCTATTTTAGAGATGTAGTTTTATTATTAACAGTGCATTTGATTTTAAGCAACCCGAAATTCCTTTGTAAGTAAATGGGCTGTAAAGAACAGAGGGGAGATTGGAAGAGATGAAGGAAGTGAGTGTTTGCTAAGATCTATTCTGTGAACTTTTAGGAAAGCTAGAATTGTGTTCTGAGAGATAGGGATTCTTAAACTGAAAGTAGATTTCTGTATTTACAGTAACTGTACGTTTTAAAAGCTCTTGCAATTTTAGTTTTTATAACTGATTAAGTATTTGTATTTAAAAGGTTGATGGAAAATCTAGAGATTAGTCCATCTATCTTGTTTTACTATAAATGAAATCCTGCATTTTAAATAATTTACACAAAGACATTCAGCTTGGGAGTATCACAGGCAGGACTAAAACTAGTTTCCTTAATGTTGTCTCTTTGATAAGCTTAAGAGATATTTGTAAATTTTTTACTACTTTCATTAGAAACCCATAACAGACAGTTTCTAAAAATTCAGTTAAATTTTTATTGAGTTACTGCTACGTGCAAAGCACTATACTTACCACTGAGCATGTAAAGTTGAAACTGACTCATTAGTATGCATGCACCACAGAGACACTTTGTTCAGCTAATCATAAGCACTCAATGAAAATTTGATTATTGAAGAAAAACTGTTTCTTACCCTTAAGGGTTTCAAAATCTAAATAATTTATATTCAATAAATTAAATCGATAAGAATTTTATTTCAAAATGTCTTTGCTTTACAACCCTCATGATGTTATTAAAGAGAAAACTTCATAAGCAGAGAGAAATCTGTAACTAGAATTGTGGCAGAAAACAATAAAGTTGAGAATTCTTTCTGTGTACTTACAATAAATGTTTACCAGAAATAACTAATTTTGTGTATTTACGTAAGCTGTTCATATCTAAATGGGACATGTCAAAGATTTATTAATGCACAAATTCATGGATAATGTAGCCCAGTGGCTTTTAACCTTTTGGAGAATCTAATATACGTTTGCAAATTTTACATACAGTGTTAAGATGCTTGTGCTTTTTTCTCCCCCACCAAGCTCATTTATGAACTTCTAATTAGATGTATCTGCATCTGGAGTTATTGGGGGTATTTTGAAAGAGCCTTTCAGGTGGCTCTTGTCCTTGGTGGGCTACTGCTACGATAAGACCTTATTATTTCGTGCTGGTATGTTGAAAATCACAGATAATTTTTATTCATTATTTACATAGTGTGCCTTTTTTAAAAAAACCTAAACTTTGCCAGACTGGTAATCCTCTCTCGGGTATTTGTGTTCTGAGTCCAAAATAATATTACCTGCCTATTCCAGATAAAGTAATCCTATTTTAATAAATATCAAAGGATGGTAGAAAGTATATTAAACTCTCTTGCAAAAGATCTGAATTCCAAAATTACTATTAATAGCTTTATATCTAAAATAATGTGTACCTAATCTTGGGCCTCAGTTCCCTCCATGTATAAAAGATTATTGTAGTAAATTCAAATTTATGGTCTCTTAAGAGCTCAGCTTTACACTTTGTTAAGTGAAATAAAGCAGCAGACTTGAAATTAGGAGATTTGAATTCTACATCAAAGTATATTTTTGTATTTCTATGAGTGTGTGGCTATATGATTAACATTCTGTATTTTCTCATGGAATATAATGACATGTCATTTAGCTTTCTCTCAAGCTTAGGAATGTCACACTGAGTCACTGACTTGTCATCAGGCCTGGAATCACCATTCTCTCTGCTGCCGTCACCTCATACACCTATCTCCATATTCTGTGTTGGATGTGTTTCCTTGTCAAAGTTCCCCTGAACAGGAGGGTCTGTGTATTTTAATCTGCATATATCCAGTGACTGGCATAGAGTTGGTACATTAAAGAGACAATAACAGTTTGACTAATTTTTTTTTCAAACTTTGGTTTTAAAAACTACATACAGGCATACACGTTTCATTTTTATTATACCACCATAAATTAGTTTCCAAAATAATATTGTAATCCAAAAAGTGTTAACTAGCTCCTCAAATTTTTTTATCATTCTTCTTAATTCAGAATTCACTAAGCATCTATTATATAGCAGACACCAGAAACATAACTCCTCATGGAGCTCACAGCTTAGCAAGTAAGACAAAAAGGTGCAAATTATTGTAGTTGCAGTGTGAGGGTTTCTGTAAGAGTAAACAAAATATAAGTAAATATTGAGAATTTAAGTAATGCTTGTAATATGACTCATTCTGAATTACGATAGATATTTTACTTGGTGAACTATATTTGTTTAATCCTAGCTCAGAGCACAGCTCTCTTTACCAGTGGTGACATAGAGGGAACAGGGTTATTTACGTATCGCAGGCCTTTGTCTGTGAAACTTAGACGAAATTTCTTTTTAGCATTCTCTTTAAAGGTTTCCAGATATTTTTAAAATATGGAAAATTGTTATATATCATATCCTAAATTATTATTTTATGTATTCTACTTTGAAGTATATTTTTGCTTTTAGGAGGATTCTCTATGGGAGGATGCATGGCCATGCATTTAGCATATAGAAATCATCAAGATGTGGCAGGAGTATTTGCTCTTTCTAGTTTTCTGAATAAAGCATCTGCTGTTTACCAGGTAAGTTCCAGATTTAAAAAAAAATGAAAAAAATATGAAATATATACATGTTGAAACTAAAGCAAAATCAGTAATAAAGCTGTAAAACACACACACAGTTGATGCACAGTTGATATGGATTGACCATTCCTGGAATTCATGGCCAAATGAGTCATAGTGATTAAATTCCAGCTGATCATTAATGTTTTCGAAATCCCCTGTACAAGAAATATTGTTAAGCAAAATGTCAAGGAGGAAAGGATAATTACGTGTGTGGTTGTGGGGGAGCATATGTGTAAATTTTATACATATTAAAACTGCATGATGGTTATAGCTGGATTTGCTTATTGCATCATGAACATAATCAAAACAAAAATCAATTACATAGCACATACTTATTATGCAGCAATATCCTCATCTATGAATATGATGCAGCTTCAATTACAATGTTAGAGTTTCAGTACCAGAAGTGGAAATGATAAAGCAGATACAGAATAGAGAACTAAAATGTAATTGTCCCCTTGATTGTGCCTTAGCTCTGTACTCCTCCCTCCTTCCACACTGTATGAAGAGGTCTGTCTTCCCAAGTCACTCAGTTTCTTTAGGAAATGCTTTGGCCATTTTTAAGACGTTCTTTATAGAATAAATGTAAGTGACACACAGTTACAAATTGAGTGATGCCAGGAACCAGCTAAGTCCCCAGGCCTGGGCCACCAATGTATACCTCAGACAGCACTCTCTTTTTTCCCATTAGTTATTGAAGCCTTGGTAAAATTGGAATTTTCCTGCTCTCTCTGATTTCTAAGAATGATCTTAAATGGAATTTCTTAAACTTTTCTGTCTTTATATCTTCTTTAGGCTCTTCAGAAGAGTAATGGTGTACTTCCTGAATTATTTCAGTGTCATGGTACTGCAGATGAGTTAGTTCTTCATTCTTGGGCAGAAGAGACAAACTCAATGTTAAAATCTCTAGGAGTGACCACGAAGTTTCATAGTTTTCCAGATGTTTACCATGAGCTAAGCAAAACTGAGTTAGACATATTGAAGTTGTGGATTCTTACAAAGCTGCCAGGAGAAATGGAAAAACAAAAATGAATGAATTGAGTGTTTTGTCAATATAAGTGTAATATCTTTGTGAAAAGTGATTTTTACTGCCAAATTATAATGATAATTAAAATATTAAGAAATAACCCTTTCCTGACTTATTTATTATGAAAATGCTTATCACTGTAGACAGTAGCTAATCTTATTAATGAAAAACAATAGACAAACATCTGTGCATAATTTTTCAGACACAATTCTGTAAATATCTGGAAACCTTTTAAGTATTTAAACATTTAAATTTTTGAAATAAAGTATTCTAAACTAATATAATAAAGGACAATGAAAAAACATGAAAGGACTTAGCATAGTGTTATTTTATCTTTTCTACAACTTTAAATTACCTTTCCAAAGATATTTGTGTTTATGTAATTTTCCACAGAATAACATTAATACTCTAGGTTTATAAACCGGTTTCACATTATTTCATTTGATCATCACAAGAGCTTTGTGACGTAAGCTGAGAAGTTGTTACTGGTATTTAATAATAGCGATAGAGGGGTTAAAGACTTTCCCACAGCTTGCGGGTCAAGACAAGAAATTCAGGTCTCCTAATTCTCAGTGGAGCTCTATTTCTGTTAACCCAAATTGCTGATCTGTTTTAGGTCTCAATTTCATCTGTGAAATGATACTAATAGTACTTATCCCATTGGATTTTTGTTGAGATTTAAATAAATAGCCAAAAGCCAATACATAATAAACACTCAATAAAGATTAACCATAAGGAGAGTCATGATCTGGTTCCAGGAATACATTGTTAGATGACTGAAAAATGAAATTGTATTACTTCAATGAAAATACTATAAATAATAACATTTTCATATATTAGTTGGTTCTCATGCATACATAATCTAATTTTATTTGATCCTCAGAACTGTTTAGGTTTGATAAAATATACATTATCCCTATTTGTATAAATAGAATCATACAATACCTGCCTGCTTTCATTCAACAAAATTATCTTGAGATTTTTCCGTGTTGTGTACATCAATAGTTCATCTATTTTATTGCTCAGTAATATTCGATTGTGTGGATGTATCACTATTTGTTTACACATTCACCACTGACATATTTAAGTTGCTTCCAGTGTGAGACTGTTACAGATAAAGCTGCTATGAATATTCATGTTAAGAGTCTCTGCATTGACCTATGTTATTTTTCTTTGGTAAATAAGTAGGAGTAGAATGGCTGGGTTATATTTTAGGCATACTTATAACCTTCCAAGAAATAGCCAACTCTTTGAGAAAACAGTTGTGCCATTTTACATTCTAGCTGCAGTGTATGAGAGTATTATTGCTCCAGATCCTTGCCAACACTCATTATGACTCCTTTATCCATTCAGTAAGTATATGGTAGTAATATATTGTGGCTTAATTTACATTTTCTAAATGAATATGTTAATTTTTATATGCTGATTAACAGTGTCTCAGCACTGTTTGGTGAAACAACTATCATCCATGGAAATATTTTTGCACCTTTGTCAAAATTCAGCTAGATCTTGCCTTTGTGGATGTTTCTGGGTTCTGTCTTCTGTTCCATTGATTTATGTATCCATCCATCAGCCAGCATCACATAGTCTTAATTACTATAACTGTGTAAGTCTTGAAATCAGGTAGAGTAAGGCCTCTCAGTTTATTTTTTTTCAAGATTGCTTTTGACTATTTTTGTTCCTTTCCACATAAACAACCTTGTCTGTATCTACAAAAAAAAAAAAAAAAAAAAAAAGAAAGAAATTCTTGCTAGGATTTTGGTAGGAATTATCTTAAACCTGTATATCAATTTGGGGAGAATTTGCATCCTTACTATGTTGAATCTTCTAATCCACAAACATGATATGTTACTCCACTTATTTAGATACTTGATTTCTTTTATCAGTGTTTTTGAGGCTTTCTCCGTACAAGTTCTGTACCTATTTTGTTAGATTTATACTTGTATTTTATTTTGTGATTGATTATAAGTGGTTTGTACTATTTTCAGTTTCCAAGTGCCCTTTGCTAGCATATTGAATCACAATTTTTATATGTTGGTCTCGATCTTATAGAACTCAATTTATTAATTTTAGGAGTTTTTCTGTAGATTTTTAGGATTGTCTGCAAAGATCATTATGTCATCTACAAACTGAAACAGTGTTATTTCTTCCTTTCCAAATATATGCCTTTTATTTTCTTTTATTTGCTTATTACACTGGCTAGAACTTGTAGTACTATGCTGAACAAGAGTGGTGAGAGCAGACATCCTTGTATTCTTCCCAGCCTTAGGAGAAAGCATTCAGTCTTACATCATTAAATATGTTAGCTGTAGTGTTCTAATAGATGTCCATTATCAAATTGATGATGTTCCTCTCTGTTCCTACTTTTCTGAGAGTTATTACGATGAATGGCTGTTGAATTTTGTCAAATGATTTTTTTGCAACAATTAATATATTTGTGATTTTTCTTCTTCAGTCTATTACTGTAGTGCTCAATTTTGGTATATTGAGTCAGCTTTGCGTTCCTGAAATAAACTCCCTTGGTTATGTTGTATAATTTTTATATATTGCTGAATTGTATTCACTAATACTTTGTTAAGGATGTTTGTGTGTATGTTCATGGAAGATTTTGGTCTGCAGTTTTTGCTTGTTTTGTACTATCTTTGGTTTTGGTATCAGGACAGTATTAGCTTCATAAAATGGGTAGTATTTTCTCCTCTTCTGTTTTCTGGGAGAAATTATATAGTATTGCTATTAATTTTTCCTTAACTGTTTGGTAGATTTCTTTAGTGAAATCATCTGGGCCCAGAGATTTCTGTATATTATAACTTTTTATTTTCTTACAGCAATATTATACCACTTCACATTTATTATCATAACTTTTCATATTTCCCTTCCCAGCCTGTATGCTACTTTTGTTATTTTGCTTATAAATATAAGTTGCATGTACCATCAACCTCATATTACTTTATTTAAACAAGCAATTTTTCTTTTTTTTTTTTTTTTTTTTTGAGATGGAGTCTTGCTTTGTCACCTAGTCTACTAGAGTACAATGGCGTGATCTCTGCTCACTACAACTCCACCTCCTGGGTTCAAGAGATTTTTGTATCTCAGCCTCCCAAGTAGCTGGGATTACATGCACCTGCCACTATCCCCAGCTAGTTTTTGTATTTTTAATAGAGACGGGTTTTCACCATGCTGGCCAGGCTGGTCTCAAACTCCTGACCTCAAGTGATCTGCCCACCTTAGCCTCCCAAAGTGCTGGATTTACAGGTCTGAGCCACTGCACCTGGCCCAGGCAATTTTTCTTTAAAGTGAATTACATAATGAGAAAAAAATCTTACCGATCTACCCATGAAGATACCATTTCTGGTGCTCCTCAATTTTTTGTTTAGACCTGTATTTTTTTTCTGCTATTTTCATTGTGACTGAAGTACATTCTTCAATATTTCTTGGAGTGCAAATCTGGTGATAAATTTCAGCTTTTGTGTCTGATGAAGTCTGTATTTTACATTTGTTTTTGAAAGGTGTTTTCACTGAGTGTAGAATTCCAGATAAACATGTTTTCTCTTAGTGTTTTAAACATGTTGTTTTCCTATCTTCTTACTTGAATTATTTTGGACAATAAATTTTCTGTCATTTTTATCTCTGTTCTTCTGTATCTATTGTGTCTTTTTATTCTTGCTGGTTTTAGTACTCTGTTGATCACTGATTTTGACCAACTTGATTATTGTGTGTCTTGGTATAATTTCTCACGTGTCTTATGCTTGGAGTGCCCTCTGATCTTTGTGGGTGGTTCTTTCCTCAGCCTGAGGGTATTTACTCACACCCATCGGGATCAGTAGTCTGCTTAATACTCAAGATAGACCATCTCTAGATCTCAAGACTTCTCTCTCTGTGCAGTTCACTTGTCTCTGATACTCTGCCCTATCAAATGTAGCCAGCTTGATCTACTCAGATACTCAGACTCATAACTGCGTCTCACCTCAGGGAGTCCACCAGGCTTTGCATGGATTTCCCCTCACTGTACTGTGGACTGGGACTCATTTAAGTCAGTAAGCCAGAGTAGTCATAAAGCTTACCCTGTTTGTTTCCCATTTCTGAGGGTTCACTGTCCTTTACTACCCAATGTCCACTGCTTTTGAAAAGACATTTTTTCCATTATTTTGCTATGTGTTTCTTTATTTGTTTCAGGTGAAAGAATAAGACTCCCTGTTACTACATCATAGCTAGAAGCTAAATGATCCTTTAAAAATATTTTAAAATTTTTTATATTACCCTTACATTTTCCTTTTCTAATGCTCTTCATTCCATGATATAGCTTTAAATTTCCATATGGTGTCATTTTCCTTCTGCCTGAAATACTTCATGAAGTTCATTGATCTTTTATTCTAAAATGCACTTTATTTTTCATAGCAAATACTGTTCATCTCTATTTTTTTATTTCTTATATTTTTCTATATAATAGGCTTAATCTCTGCCTTTTTGAATATATGGAATGTAATTATAGCAGTTTTTACTATTTTCTGAGTCTATCACTTTCGAGTTTGTATATACTTTTATTAAGGGTAGTATTTTGTTGGTCCCTTTATAATATCTAGTGACTTTTGATTGGATTCTAGACATGCGAGCTCTAGCTTGTTAAGTGCTTGGTATTTTTGCATTTCTAAATATTCACAAGTTTTGTCATGGAATACAATTATTGAAAAGTATTAAAAACTGTTTTATCCTTTCAGGCTTTCTTTTGTGGTTTCCTGGTGGTAGCAGAGCAGTGTTTAGTCCAGGACTAATGTTGCCACACTACTCAAGCAATACATTTTGTCATACTCTATATGATACTGTCTGGATTGTGAGGTTTTTACACTATAGCTAGTGGGAACACAAACTTGTCATCCTCATGTGAGCCCCACCTATTGCTCCTCTTCCTTTCAGGGGGTTCGTGGTTTCCTCACACATACCTGATGACTAACTAGTACTCTACTGAAGAATTGCAGGGGCGCCTCTGCAGATCTCTGGCACTCTGTGTGCAGTACTCTACTCTGTGAACTCTAAGCTCTTGACCTCTGTGGACTCCCAGCTCAGTATCCTCATGGCCCCAGCTAGATCTCCCTCCCCAGGCTGCAATCTGAAAACTGATTCAGACAGTAAGCTGAGACATTCCTTAGAGCTTACCTCATTTATCTTCCCTTCTTAAGGAATGACTGTCCTGTGCTGCCAGAGTACAATATGTAAAAACATATATGTAGTACAGCTTTCTAGTTGTTTCAAGTAGAATTAATTTGGACCCCATTATTCCATCTTGATCATATTGGTCAAAAGTAGAAGTCTCTTCCTTCCTCTAAGACTGAGAATTTAATAAAATCCCTTCAGATAAGACTCAACTCATGCAGTGCTTTAATTTTCTAAAGCTTTTAATGACCTTCACCTTGAAATATTGAATGTTTTATCTTGACCATATTCTGTGCCATTCATGTTTAAAGTCCTTATGGATGCATTTTGCCTTAAGAGTAGCATACATGTTATATGCATGTGTCATAGATATCATGCCTGTGACATGTTCAGTGTATATACCAAATATAATTTAAAGGAAAGAAATCCAGATTTTTTAATGAATGCCTGTTCTGTAAGTCTTTGACAAAATGAAAAGTTAAACAAAGTATTGTTAGTATTGTTTTGCCGGGTTTGGTGTGTGTGTGTGTGTGTGCGCGTGTGTGTGATGGTTGTAAATCTTTCTTCACAGACTGAGTAATGTGTGGAAGATATTTCAAAATATTTTATATAATCTTCAATCCTGGTCCTCCATCTAATTAGCTGATAGGATATTCAGTCTTAGTTATGAACTCTTCATTCTAAATCATGCAAGGTCTGGGCCCCTTGCACAAGGCAATATATTCAGAGGAGACCTTCAATTATCTACTCCTCATTCACCTTGAGATGGTGATTGCCCACATATGCATGGTCTCTTAAAGCCTAAGATTTGAGCCTGACAAATCATTGCTAAGGCTGGCAACCCTGGAGTTTAAGGTTTTATTCTCCTAAGAAACCACTCAACCATTCTCTGCATGCCCCCCACCCCAAAACTTTCTGTTGCTTTGCACATATAAACATTTCCTAAGGCCAGGAAGTTGAAGTAGCCTTGATACTTTCTTACATGAGTGAGGAGAAATTGCAGCAAGAAAAAAGCATACATCATTATCAATACATTACATTTATGTGTTGGGGGAACTGGAATTTTGCAAAGGAGGAGAGAGACACATGAGGATGTGAGTGAAGGGGGACTTTCATTTTTTATTATATAGTTCTTCTGCTTGAAGTTTTATAACAGGCTTTATTACTTTATAATCCTTAAAGAGAAGTAAAATGTTTATTGATAGGATTTTTTTCTCAGCTGAAAACTGAATAGGCAACGACCATCAGTAGTAAGGAAATTAAATATATTGTTTATAGGAAATTGGATAGTTCAATCGAAGTATAACGAAATGAACTGAGAACAAAGTAGGAGGCAGACTGGTTATAATTGAGCATGTGTAGTACTTTGATATGTAAAATAAAATGTCCAGATATTATTACCAAGAACATATTTAAACAATGTCTTCATTAGATGAAAAGAATTTCTTGACATATGACAAGAGCACAGAATTAGCAAAGCCATGTAATTACAAATTACCAAATATTTCAAGAAAATGCCAACAGCATGTAAACCAAGATTGTCCACCCTGCAGCCCACAGGCCACATGTGGGCCATGACAGCTTTGAATGAACACAGATTCATAAACTTTCTTAAAACATCGTGACTTTTTTTGCCTTTTTTTTTTTTTTAGGTCATTAGCTATTGTTAGTGTATTTTTTGTGTGCCCCAAGACAATTCTTCTTCTTCCAATGTGGCCCAGGGAAGCCAAAAAATTGGACACACTTGATGTAAACATTTCAAGAAAATTCAGATTATATGATCACTCAAGACAGCCGATTCACCAGCCTTTGAGTAATTTTAACACATGAAGAGCTAGAACTGTATTTAGAGAGAAAAAATAGGCTGTTTGGTATATTATAATTCTGTTTCCCTTAAGAAATGTTACATGTGTACACCCTAAGTGTACACATGTAAACTCTTCTGAAGGGAAGGCTAAGCATATTCCTATATTGAAGGTAAGATTCAGACCCATGCATGTGTTATCTTTTTCATATTTGTTCAATTCTGTCATTTAGCTGCAATGAAATCAGTTCAATTTGTTTCATGTAGCATTGAATTAAGACAACCATGAATAAGAATGCAAGTACCAGAATGAAGCCAACCTGAAGTACTGACCTCAACTGTCCCTCCCAGGGTCCTGGCCCCATCCAGCCAAACAAATCCCATGATTAAAGGTGTGCATTAGGAGGCCAGCTGTCCTCCTCCTTAAGTTTCTGTATTGACCTTCCTGTTTTGTCCAAAACATTAGTCCCAGCATTGTAGGATGTATGAGCAAGTTCACGGATTCCCCTTTGGCCTGCAAGGAGGAAGTCTAGGATGGTGTTGCCATTCACAGCATCCATAGCTAGTGAATTGAGGTGGACCTGAATGCTTCCAGGGCCAAGATGGTGTCATTAATCATTTTAGCTAAAGACTGGCACAAACTTCATACCAACTTTTCTAATTATTCTCATAGTTATTCCCATTGTGGGGATCATGGGCCCTCAGACTGTACTTAAATAACAAATCAGTTTTCTCTCCGGAAAGTTTTCCTGAATAACCAAGGTAAGCCTCATTTTGGAGAGATCCCTGCAGTCACCTGAAGTCTACAAGAGTGATTTGTGGTATTTCCTTAAATGCCAAAGTTTCTTATAAAAGGTGAAAGTCACCATGTTTTCTAGAGACAAGTTAACACTTATTAGGCCACCTCAAACAGGACCAATATCAGTCACAGTGTGGTCTTCTGGCCATCTGGTAAGCCTTTGAGTTCCCAGTTAGTTAAAACAATTGAGTGCAGTCCTTGGTTTATGCAGGGGATGCCCAGGGGCATTCCTGTGCTGTTTGCACCACCAGCTGGGTGGCATCTGTCCATACCACAGAATGAATAGTGACTATTATTCTATGAGAAATGGGGAAGATACCTGGGGGTATTGGTAGGTGGGTTCATGTTTGTGTGTGTGTGTGTCTGTGCACAAGCCCAGGTGTGGTACAGGAGCTGGCACTCTCTTTTGCTGTTTCCATAAACTTCTCAGTAAGGTAAAAGAGAATAGTGATCAACTAGTGAGTCCTCTGTTGAGGTATGGCAGGCCTAGCAGTCAAATTTAATTTCAACTTTAAATTTAAGGTGCTTGCAACAGTTTGGGAGAACAACATCATGTTGTTTTCCTTTGCAAGGAAAGCTCCAGGGGTTGTTGTGGAAGATAGCAATCATTAAAGTTTCTCCCTTCTGTGTAGCTACTGGAGTGTTCTCAGGTCCTAGAATTGTTGCTTTCCCTATAATTATAATTTTGTGTCCCATTTCAGAAGCTATAACTTCATCTTTTTTCCAGTCAGCCCTAATCCAGAGCTTTCTTCTAGAAGGACTAGATACAAAAGGGACTAGAGCATTTAAAAAACATACAAGGACCCATTATGCCACCCTACTTTGGCCCACATGGACTGCTGTAGGGCCACTTGGGGAGTAATGTACTCAACCAATTAGCCATTATCTTTTTTTTTTTTTTTTTTTTTTTTTGAGACAGGGTCTGGCTCTGCCGCCCAGGCTGGAGTGCAGTGGCGCGATCTCGGCTCACTGCAAGCTCCGCCTCCCGGGTTCACGCCGTTCTCCTGCCTCAGCCTCCCGAGTAGCTGGGACTACAGGCACTCACCACCACTCCCAGCTAATTTTTTGTATTTTTAGTAGAGACGGGGTTTCACCATGTTAGCCAGGATGGTCTCGATCTCCCGACCTCGTGATCCGCCCGCCTCGGCCTCCCAAAGAACTGGGATTACAGGCGTGAGCCACCACACCTGGCCAGCCATTATCTTTTTGATCTAAGATCTTGTCAGTGCAACAAGTAAATCCGTATCTGCTAACCAGAATGAAGTTTAAATATCCTGCCTCTTTTTTACTAAGCAGCCTCTCAGAAGGTGTATCGACCAGGTCAGCCATCTACTAGTACCAAATACCATTAGGGAAAAGAAGGACTTTTCCCTAGGGCTACCCATTAAGTAAAAGAGCATCATCATGCCCAGTAATTGTCAGGTGGAATGCCAGATTTTCAAAGTAGCTCCCAGCACTTTCCTTCTGACCATTATCTGGGATATCATTGAAAGGAGATGATCTCCTTCTGGGAACACCTGCATTTACTGACCAAACTGCCTTACTAAGGCATGTGAACCAGAAGAAAGGGCGGGAGGTACAGCCAGACATGACATTTCTGGAGTCTATTTTTGAGGAGAACGCCCAACGTTAAACAATTCTAGATCCTTGAGAATTATAGTGAGCATAAAAGGTCCATCAGATCTGACTACTAGCCCACTGTTGAATTGTTTTGCAATAAAAGGCACATTATTGTCAGATACCAAGTGGCCCATAAAGTCAGAAATACAACACATTAGTTTCATGGGCCACAATGTTGTGCCCGGAGTAAACTTACGAGACTGGAACACCAATACACAACCTGAAAAAGTGTTAATTGCAGTAAGGCAGCATTTACAACCCCTAGGAGACGTCACAGGGCAGATGCGATTAATGTGTCAGAAACAGATATGGTCGATGTCAGTGACCCATGCTGTATGGCTGCCCTCATTGCAAGACAACCAGGTCAACTTTTAGCAGGAATCAAAATTCTAGCATGCAGTTGTAGCCTACGCATCAAGGGTATTATTTGCCAGAGCTGTGAGAACAGCCTTGAGTTCTGCCCACTAAGTGCAGTGATGACTGTGTCTATTTTCAGTTCTGAATAGTTGGTCCTGCCTAAGACTGACCAGTTGAAGCCACCCAGTGGACACCAGCAGATTTCAGCTTAGCCGAACCATTGGTGAAGCAGGCCAAGTGATTATGGGGAACCTCTATGAATCAGGGGCTTCATTGAGCCAGCATCTTGCTATAGGTAGTGGAGTAGAAAAGCTGCGTCTTTTCATGTAGCACCTAGAAGTCACCAAAGCCAGGCTGGCTGTGTTCTTGATTTACCATTTCTATTTGACAAGTGAGCTTTTCTGGACCCTTTTCACTTTGTTAGTCATGGAGTCTGAGTTGATCTTGCCAAAATTGAAATATCAAGTCAAAGAGTTACAGTTCCCCTGGGGGTCAGGTGCTCAGTTTCAACAAGAACCCACCCAATAGTAAACTAATAGCTGCTTTTCAAAAGAAGCCTATCTGCTGGTAGCTGTTTCAAGGAGGCAAAGCCCAAAGTCTAAGGGGCACCTCCAAGTGGAGGCCACCTTCATTTGCCAGAGGCTCCCATTGGCAACATTAGAGTCACAGAGATGTGTAACTCAAAGGAATCATTGAAGATGTGGGACTGCAGAAGTATTAGCACCTCTCTACATCTGGCTGTTTCCAATCAGTAAAATCCCTTTTAGTACTTGCAAGCATTCACAGTATAAGCATGTAAAACATCAACACCACTTATACTTTCAGTAGTGGAAGCCAAAACAATATGTTAAAACAATAGAGGGCTCAACACTCAGGTTATGGTAACTTCCCTTCCCCACTATGATCTCTGCCCCAACTCAAATTTGGACATATCCTCACCCTATGGGACCCAGTAGGATGATAACTCGTGATAGAATCCAACAGAGCCACAAAAGTTGGGATCCTTTCCCTACCTGACATTCTTCAAAATATTCAATAGATGTATGGCTTTTAATCCCTCTTGGGAGCAGGGAGATGTTGTCCTATCTCAAATCATCCTTCTCATGCCACTTAAGGCAGTGAGAGGAGGAGGGATGGATCAAAGGGCTCTCCATGGAGAAGAAGAGTGGCACTATGCAGTAAGCAAACCACATTTCAATTTTGAGCAATGTGGCAGCTGCTTGCAAGAATTTATTTTGATTTTGAGGGGTCAGTTTCTCACACTTCAGGGCATCAACCTCTTCAGCTTCGTAAACTCAATCTAAACAATAAGACCCTGAATACTAGTCAAGGCCCATTTTTGGTTTCCCAAGGGAAATTGTTTGTCTCAGGGAAATCTCCCTGAGAGGGCCAAATCTTCTTGAAAGCAGGCATGCCTAGTTGTAAAGAAAACAAAACAAAGTTCTGAGGTGGTTCACTGCCATCTTCAAATGGATCAAAGTTTGGCATGATGGACTTTAGGAGAAGTCCCTCTGTTGCTGGTTTTTCGTTAGCAACCATCATGCACACCAGCCCCCTCATCTTCCAGTTGTACCAGCCAGGTGTCTAGCAACTTGCTTGGTTTCTGCTTAAAAGGACTGTAAGTTTCCCTCCTTTTACACTCAATGAAAGTGTGTCTCTCTTTAACTGTCTTAGTCTGTTCCCATTGCTATAACAAAATACCATAGAATCATTAATTGATAAGGAAGTCCAAGAGCACAGTGCCAGCAGATTTGGTGTCTGGTGAAGGCTGTCTCTTTTCTTCAAGATGGTGTCTTTTTGCTAAATTCTCATATGGCAGAATGTTATGTCCACACATTGTGGAATGGGGAAGGCAAAAGGCATTAGGGGGGTTCCTTCAACTTCTGTTATAAGAGCATTAATGTATTCTTGAGGGCAGAGCCATCATGATTTAATCACTTTCCAGGAGGCTCCACCTCTTAATACCGTCACCTTGGGGTTTAAATTCCAACATGTGGATCTTGGAGAGACACATGTATTCAAACCATAGCAGTAACTGTTGTCTGAAAGAGGGCAGAGCCTTCTACACATCCAGAATGAATGTTAATACTAGATATAAAAGCATGGGCCCAAGGCTGAGGTGGACCAAGTTTTTCCCACCTGAAAGAGAAGTAGCAACAAATAGGAACCATTTGGGTAGTTGTTTGGATGTCTTCCCTCAGCCTACAGTCACCTGCCTCCCTAATTTCTCCTCATTAAGAGGAAATAAAGTGAAAAATAATTTATTGCCCAGTAAACCATACAATTTGATCAACATTTTCAACATTTGCCATTGACTTCCCTCAAATCCTGTTAATCCACCTGCAAAACCTTTATCCTTTGTTTCTAGCCCTTGAGTACTTTAGAAAATAAGTGTGAAATTGTATTCAAAATATTGAGTGGACTTTTCAAAAATGTAAAATATTACTTCAAAATGTATTTTTGTGCTATCCTTTCATTATTATGTGCTTTTTCTTTGTGATATTATTTAGGCCTTTAGTTTTCTATTTGGTTTTGAAAGTAATGTGATTTTTATAACAAGAATAGAATTAATGGTTCCATGATGCATAGTGGATGTTTTGTTCTGAAGAAATCATATTTTGGGCAAAATGCCCATAAGAGACTTATGTTTTTGCCAATAGTTTGGTTCAGAGCTTCTGAGATCTTTTTTTTTTTTTTCTTAAGAAGCGATGAGAAAGTTTGATGCTTTTGCATTTTATTTTAAATTCGTTTTAGGGGTAATTTCAAAATAGCTTGTTACTTCAGTTTTTATTGTGATAAATTCATAAATGGTATTTTGTTTTGTTTTTTTCTTTTGCTGTTTCACTTTCTACTCTTAAAGGCATAGTATTACTTTAGTTAAAAATCACTCTGTTTCCATTTTTTGTCTCTCTCTTTCTTCCCTACCCTGATTTTTCCTATTCAGTTGTTGGCTTGTCCAACTGAAACTAGAGATATACTTGACATATTAGTTACTTAACATATTAATTTTGGCAACTTCTGGTATGTGTTCTTTTGCCAATGAAATTACTGAAATTGAAATATTGAGTGGGGATGTCCATGAGAGACAGAAGTCTTTCCTTTGGGCATTAGGTATTAAGCCAGCTTCTCGATTATGTAACAAGAAAGAAAGAAGTGTTAAAAATGAAAGTTCACAACATGAACTAACTGGCAAGAGCAAATATATGACTCTTTTAAAATATTTTACTTCAACAGCAATAAATCTCTAGGTAAGTCTAACAACAGTATTTTTAAGTGGCAAGAGAAAAAATATCAATTTCAAATAGTAGCTAAAATGCATTTTTGAGGGGGACTTCTTAATTACCCTATGAAGTGTCGTGTGTTTTGGGTCAGCTGGTTAACATTGTCTTAGTTCTTCCATAGAATCAAAGAACTTTTATTGCTGGAGGGGAATTCAGAGATTATCATTTTATACATATGGAAACAGAGACCCAAAGAAGAGTGGTGACATACTCATGGTTCTGATTATGCAGGATGAAAACATAATTCTCCTTATGGATGTTATTGTTACAGTGCCACACTGCCATAATGGCAGTGTTCAGAAAAAAATATGGTTGAAAATTCATATAAAATTCAAATGTTCTAGATTCAGAGCTATTTCCTTTGTAGACATTTTATATTCATGCTGCTTTTAGCTCGGTTTTTATTGTTCTGCTAAAGGAATGCATTGGTCTCTCCCTCTGCCTCATTGTGATAGCAGGCCCAATCTAATTTTTATAGTCATGGTGTAGAATTGTATATTTAGGAGTTTTTGAAGGTTATTAATCATTTCCTTCAGAGTTCTAATTTTCTAATTACATAGCCTGCTTCAGTCCTTATCTTTTCCATATCTTTATAGGGTTTGATTAACCTCTGATTCTAGAAACTTGGACCTTACAGTCTAGTTTTTCTTGTCTCTCTCAGCTATTTTCCTGTTTCTTTCAATGACCCACTCATTGTTAGCCCCTTAATGTGGAAGGTCCTTTTGACTCTATTGTTTCTTTTTTTTCTCTCTCTGGCTGAGCTGCTATTTCTATGGCTTCAGACTACTGGCTCCATGTCTATACCTCTGGCCCTAAGCACTCATCCTAGTTCCAGATTCATGTTTCTAACTTCCTGCTGGGCCTCCTCTCCTGGTTGCTCACCAGCCATAATATGTTCAAAACAATGCAAAATTCTTACATTTACCAAATGCGTGATTTGGGGGAAAAAAATGCTAATCTCTCCAAGTTTTTGTTTCCTTAACTGTAAAATGGGTTTCTGGTGAGATTTAATATAAAGAGACCAGGACAGAAGTTGAGTTACTGTTTTTGTGGTTCATCCTGGAACCTGCTTCTCCTTTTGTGATCTTTAAAAAATGACATTTTCTCCACATAATATCATTATGTCAGCATCTATTCATCCCCCCCTCTCATCTTCTCAGTTGTCAGTTAACAGATGCTTTTGATGTTCTATAAAAGCAACATCTTTCCATTGTGAAATCTAAATCACCCTTGTTGTCTCCAACTACCCTCCTCATCATCAGTTTGGATGGATCTCCCAGCCTCTGGTTTCTCCTCTCTTCCATCTATTTATTTCCCATGTGCCCTGAGAGTTATTGGTCTGTTCCACCACCTAATAAGCCCTGCTGGCTCCCCATGTTAGTCTGTCTTCAGAATAACATTCAAATTCTTTGGCTCAGCAGTAAATCCCTTCACAATCTGGTCCTTACCAGCTTCATCACAGCTTCACCTCCTGCCTCTCTTGTCTCCCATGTTACAGTGCATGTGCACAGACAGATAGAAACACACACATACACACACACCTGATGCTTCTGCCATGCCAATATTTCCTGGATGTGCCAAACCTTTTCATGACTTTGTGTGTAGCATGTTATTCCTTCTACCTGGAATGCTCTTTCCTTCTCCCTCAATTGACAAACTAAACGTTTCAGACACAAGTTTTGAGTGACCCAATGCCTTGCCCAAGTGTCTATGGTAGAAGAAGTCACTCATGTTCTCTGTTCTCCATGTTTCTGTATTCATCTTTTACATGTTGGTCCTGTACCCACTACACATTTTGAACTCAAGGCAAAGGCCTATCTATCCCTTTATCTTTTTTTTTTTCTCTTAATGCCTAGTACAATGATTACCACACAATTGACATGCAATACTGAACAATAACATAACTATCATTTCTGGTTGGCTTTTTAAACTGCTAGTTTATTTGGATGTTCTTTTATATTTATTTCATAAGAATCCAAGGATCTGATCCTCTGTTTTTTGCCTTTGTTTTCCCTGAGGTTAGATTTAGTTTTTATGAAGGCAACATTTTGTTTTTGACTATAAAATGCTGCCAAATACACAGCATGAGTTCTGCTCCCACTCGGTCCTTGGAAAACACTGATCATCAGTCAAAATATTCTTCCCTGAGAAGCCATGTAAGTTCTTAACCCTTCTCAATACAGCACATCAAGTAGCTTCTATCAGCTGAATGTAGTTGGTAGCTGATGTGAAATCTCTTTGGAATAACACATAGTCAAAAAAAAAAAAAGGTGAATTCTCAATGACTTCAAATTCTGATCCAGCTTTGTTGCTGACCAACAACCCTTAACATGCATGCCATGGTACTCTGACATCTTGTGTGCCATAGATATTCAACAGTTAACTGTTTATTAGTTAATATTTATTGCCAAACTATTTTGCCTCATTTTCTTTATTCAAAAATTGAAGAGTTAGTTTTCAAGCAACTTTTGGTAGTTGGTGTAAAGATGAATATAATGAGGAATGTGAATTAACTAGGGGAAAAGTTTAAAATCATATAAAAAGAATAGTCTCATTAAGTTTACGTATTATGTACTTCATTAAGTTACTTGCAAAACCAATTCAGTATCTTATGGTTGCGTTATAACAACCAGGCAAGTAGAAAGTACCAATGTATACTTTAAGATAATTTCAACTCTTCTATCTTTGTACTGAATGAGTGATATGTGGAAAAAACTGCATCTGTTTGTTTGAACTTGTTCACACCCCTATGCAGGGGCCTAATTCTGCCAAGATTACAGTGTATGTATGAATTAATTCAATGAACATTTATTGAACATTATTGTAAATGCTGAGAGATTTTGGTAAGCAACGCAGAGAAAATCTCTGCCCTAAGGAGCTTACATTCTAGTAGCACATCCATATTCCATTCAAGAAAAAACATCTAAATCAGAGGAGTTCAGAAGATTTTCAGAATTGCCTTTACTTACTTCCCACCACTCTGCTTTCCTCTTTCAAAGACAGGAGTTGGATGTTGATTTGTGGTGTCTGTTTCGATATTGTGTTTTTCCTGGCTAATATTTCTTAGTTTATGAAATCAGTTTGGGCTTCTTCCTACTTATAAGTATTAACACTTGCAAGGTTATTTTTGCATATTTTTGTTCATTTTGATCCATTATAGTGCTGAAAATTTTGTAGTCTTGCACTTTAAACAGCCAGCTTTCCTTAAATTTAGTGTGTCCCATTTGGGGAAGGAGTTTATAGTTTAAATGGAAACTTTTGCTGTACAACATGACTTTGGAAAACAGCCACAGGAGTGTTTTTAGATTGTATAGGACTTGGCGAAAAAAAAATTGAAGAATGACATTTAAAAAATTTAATCTTAGGATTTTAACACCTTATAGAAGAAAAGAGGGAATATTATATCACCCTTTCTCCATGATATGGTTTTCTTAAAGGAGAACCATATATGTTTAAATAATAACTTATTCCTTATTGTCTATTTTAAAAGGATATTCTATCAGCTTGGATGCTTTGCAACAGCATGTAATAGAAAATACTAACTCAAACTGACTTAAACAATAAAGGTATTACTTCATACAAAAAGAAGTCCAGAGGTTGGGTAAGCCTAGAGCCCTCCACAGTGCAGCCAGGCTGTTCAGGACCCAAGTTCATGCCATCACTTGGCACCGCCATGCTATCAGGGCTGGTTTTGTTCTCAGACTGACTCCCTCTCTGGTAGAGAGATGGCTTCAGCGGTTCCAGGCATCACATTCAGATGTAATGTCATCAAGAGAACAAAGAGAAACCATCTCTTTTCCTGGCTCTTTCCTGAGAGTGAGAAAACTTCCCTAAGGGTTCCCATAAGACCAACTCTCACATATTATTGGCCAGATGTGGGTCACTTGCCCATTTCTAAACCAATCACTGATGAGAGAAGTGGAATTATCATGCCTTGCTTAGCCAAATTAGAGTTTATTACCTACAATTGGGGATAGAATCACCTTTTCATGAAGCACATGTCTTTGTGGAGAGCAGATACCTGAATGTAATTAGATCCTGCTAAAAAAAAGAAAAAAAAAAGTTGGAAAGTGAGAAAATCAATGCTGGGTAGGCAACTGGAAATCCTGCCGCAATCTCCAATATAGAAAACTTTCCCCTTAAATATTGCTATGTCTTATCTCAAGTAAATATGGTTTTTTTCACGTGACATAATTTATTATTTCGTTTACTACAATTACATGTATTTCCTCAAACTTCCCATACAGAATATATGCCTGATGGCTCATTGTATCACTGTGGTAAGTAGTTATTTGGAAATATATTTTTTCAAATACAATTATAAGCACTTTATTATTCACAGGAGGAAATGTAACCATGGAATATTACATATCTCAGCTCTAAATGGAGTTTACGTAATTATAGTAAACAGTAATCATTAAGAAAATATAAATATTCCACAATGATTGAACTAATTTACACTCCCACCAACAGTGTAAAAGTGTTCCTATTTCTCCACATCCTCTCCAGCATCTGTTGTTTCCTGACTTTTTAATGATAGCCATTCTAACTGTTGTGAGATGGTATCTCATTGTGGTTTTGATTTGCATTTCTCTAACGACAAGTGATGATGAGGTTTTTTTCATGTTTGTTGGACACATAAATGTCTTCTTTTGAGAAGTGTCAGTTCATATGCTTCACCCACTTTTTGATGGGGTTTTTTGTTTTTTTCTTGTAAATTTGTGTAAGTTCCTTGTAGATTCTGGATATTAGCCCTTTGTCAGATAGATTGGGAAAATTTTCTCCCATTCTGTAGGTTGCCTGTTTACTCTGATGATAGTTTCTTTTGCTGTGCAGAAGACAGTGTGGTGATTCCTCAAGGATCTAGAACCAGAACTACCATTTGACCCAGCAATCCCATTACTGGGTATATACCCAAAGGATTATAAATCATTCTGCTATAAAGACACATGCACACATATGTTTATTGTAGCACTGTTCACAATAGCAAAGACTTGGAACCAACCCAGAAGCCCATCAGTGACAGACTGGATCAAGAAAATGTGGCACATATACAACATGGAATACTATGCAACCATAAAAAAGAATGAGTTCATGTCCTTTGCAGGGACATGGTTGAAGCTGGAAACCATCATTCTCAGCAAACTAACACAGGAACAGAAAACCAAACACCACATGTTCTCACTCATAAGTGGGAGTTGAACAATGAGAACACATGGACACAGGGAGGGGAACATCACCTACTGGGGCCTGTTGAGAGGTGAGGGGCTAGGGGACGGATAGCATTAGGAGAAATACCTCATGTAGATGACGGGTTGATGGGTGCAGCAAACCACCATGGCACGTGTATAACTATGTAACAAATCTGCACGTTCTGAACATGTATCCCAAAACTTAAAGTATAATAAAAAATTAAAAAGACATTTTGTTCACCATAATAAAAGAAAATATAAATATTATATGTATTTAGAAGTATATACATATACAGAAAGAGAGAGAGGAGCAGGGAGGAAAGAAGATAGAAGATTAGATAGATAGATAGATAGATAGATAGATAGATAGATAGATAGATACTACAAATAGAGAATAGGAGGATGGAGAGGAGACAGGTGCACGTGTAGAATAGGTAAATAAGAAAGCAAAAAAGAAGGTGTATAAGTCAGGGTTCTCTAGAAGGACAGGACTAATAGGATAGATGTATATATGAAAGGGAGTTTATTAAGGAGTATTGACTTACATGATCACAAGATTAAGTCCCACAATAGGCCATCTGCAAGGTGAGAAGCAAGGAAGCCAGTCCAAGTTCCAAAACCTCAAAAGTAGGGAAGCCGACAGTGCAGCCTTCAGTCTGTGGCCAAAAGCCAGAGACCCCCTGACAAACCACTGGTGTAAGTCCAACAGTCCAAAAGTTGAAGAACTTGGAGTCCGATGTTTAGGGGCAGGAAGCATCCAGCATGGGAGAAAGATGGAGGCCAGAAGACTCAGCCAGTCTAGACCTTCCACGTTCCTCTGCCTGTTTTGATCCTAGCACACTGGCAGCTGATTAGATGGTGCCCACCCAGATTGAAGATGGTCTACCTCTTTGGGTCCACTGACTCAAATGTTAATCTCCTTTGGCAGCACCCTCACAGCCACAACCAGGAACAATACTTTGCATCCTTCAATCCAATCAAATGACACTCAATATTAAACATCACAGAAGGGCAGATTCACTGTTCCCTACTGGAAGGATGATAAAGTCTAAAACTGAAAAAGAAATAGCAGCTAAAACATGTTATTTAAAGATGTGAAAGTAAGTACCAGAATAAGCAACTAAAAAAGAGGGCCGCTATTTTATGTGACAAACCTTATTACACTAAAGTGTTAATAAAAATAAAAATAAAAATAAAATGAAAGCAAATGACATGTGAAAGGATTGTATAATTGCTAAGATATCTGAATCACATCAGTATTTTAAGTCATTGAAATGTCATGGAGAAGCCATGTTTCATTGTTCAAGAGAATCCTCTCTGTGCTTTTAGCTTTTGGCTAATATCTTAATCTGTGTTTTTAGCTAACTTTTCCAAGTTAGCTCTTATCAACTATGGTGAATCATTTTATATAAAGGCCATTTTGAAAACAAGAATAAAAGTCCTGGGTTACTTTCACTGTTCAACAACTTAAAAACTGTATGGTAGGCTTATCTTTTTTTTTTTTTTTTTTTTCTGAAACAGAGTCTCACTCTGTCACCCAGGCTGGATTGCAGTGGCACAATCTCAGCTCACTGCAACCTCCGCCTCCCGGGTTCAAGCAATTTTCCTGCCTCAGCCTCCCGAGCAGCTGGGACTACAGGCGCCTGCCACCACAGCTGGCTAATTTTTGTATTTTTAGTAGAGACGGGGTTTCACCATATTGGCCAGGCTAATCTCGAACTCTGACCTTGTGATCCACCCACCTCGGTCTCCCAAAGTGCTGGGATTACAGGCGTGAGCCACTGCATCCAGCCATAGGTTTATCTTGCAGTTTCATTGACTTAGCAAAGTCAATTCATTGGTCAAGAGAAAATTAGTTTCTGTATCAAGAGAAAATTAGTTTCTGTGGGATTGTATTTTCCTGATTCATAATGTTTTCAATCTTGTCTAAAAGAAAGATACAAGAAAAATATGTATCAAGCTAATCTTATGGCATTAAAGTTTCAAAATGTAATTATAATTAAAGTTTAGCAGACAACTTCCTATCCCCAAGTATAACAATCTGCCTCCATCTGTGTCTCCTTTAACCCTATTCTATTAACTCAGTTGGTTCTTAATGCCTAAAGTGTTATCTACATGCTCAGTGAGTATTTAAATTCAAAATGTTTGTTCAACTTAAATACTCATGGATTGATGCAAAGCAGCTTTTTGGAGTGCTGATTTGAAGTTGTTTTTACTAGCCACCGTTCTAGCTGAAGAGCTGAATTCTTAAGACAACCATGCCAGGGCAGTTCTCCATCCAACATTGTGCCAGACTCACAGAATCCCACTTGACCACCCACCCAAGCGGGCATTGTTCCAATTCAGAAGTCATTTTTAGAGACTCTTTTAAAAAATTACTTGCCAAAATGTAATTATATAAATCTTCGCAAATAGCTAATAAAAACCATTAACAATGACAGCTAACTCATATAGGGCATTTCTAAAAAAATAGAATGTTACTTTTAAATTAGTCCTTCTTGCTGGTATATTGAAATGTTTAGAATTTTAAGTAAATCATCTTTAAGACCCCTTAACAATTCCGTACAGATGGAGGGCCGTGTGGGTGAATACCTTGCATACATGGAGATGAGATCCAGATGACAAGAATGTAGAAAGGGTTGTTTGAAACATGTTAGAGGAGAACATTGGAAACATCAAACACTGTGATTGTAAGAATGGAAATAACTGTCCTAAATTGTAAAACAATGCAAGAACATGAAGATGTCAAAGCCCATGGTATGTTCATTTAGTCATTCTCTGGACTAAAAATATTTGTATTTTCTATCAGCAAGAGTTTAGCTTGATATATAAATATATTCATGCAAATGTGCATATTAATAAACACACATGTATGTATATAATATACATACATTTATATATATATATATGTGGGTGTATATTTCCATGTATTGAGGTTTTTCAGAGAACAAATGTCACTAGTAAACGATAGAAAATTGTTGTTATTAAACCTTTATTTCCTAATTTTCTTAACAACAACACTAAAGCTAGAAAATAAAAAGGATCATTCATTTTTAAACAGATGGCAAAAACAGTCCCTGGGGAAGTCCAACCAGACTGATGTTTTGTCTGCATCAATTTCCCTGTAGACTGTCTGCCATGCTTTGACAAGCTTGGCAAGCCTCCCTTACATGTTGAACATCAATATCTATAGACAACTCTATATATGTTCTCATGAGGGTAAAGGCTATGTCAAATAACTACCAATATGTATATGTAATTATTTTCTATGTAGCATATACTAGCTGTCATATTTTCACTAAATAATAAACGCTTTCAGAAATAGGGACCATTTTGTATTTTTTCTATGTTCTCCATGACACATATCTTGAGACTATTGTCCCTTCCTATACAGTTGAAATTATATATGTTTCTGTCACAGTCATTTCCATACAACTGGCCTTTGGATTGCAGGAGACATGTTTTCAAATTCTATATTTTATTATCTTAGCTTTCATACTGTGTTTGTTTCGGAAAGGGTATTTGTACTACCTGTGTTCACCTAAAGTCTGTGAGATTTTAAGGGAGATACTTATTACATAGATTTGAGACCCCCAAACAACTTAGCTCTTCTATAACAACAGTAGTACCCAAGCTCAGATAGACTCAGTGCAGTTCATTTAAAAATATACTTACATACACACAAACATATACGCATGCTTTTTAAAAAAATAATGTAATATGAAGTTGGGCCCTTACCCTATACTGTATACAAAAATTAGGTCAAAATGGATCAATGAGAGCTAAACTATAAAATTCTTAGAAAAAAACGTAAGAAGAAAGTTTCATGATAATGGATTTGGCAATGATTTCTTGGGTATGACACCAAAAGCATAAGCAGCAAAAGTAAAAATAGATGGATTAGACTACATCAAAATTACAAACTTCTGTATGTCAAAGGATACTATCAACAAGTGAAAATGCACCCTATGAAATGGGAGAAAATATTTGCCAATCATTTATCTGATAAGAGGTTACAATCTGGAATACATAAAGATCTCCTACAACTCAACTGCAAGAAAACAAATAACCCAGTTAAACAATTGCCAAAGGATTTGAATAGACATTTATCCAAAGAAGATATATAAATGACCAGCAAGCATATGAAAAGATATTCAACATGCCTACTCATTAGGGAAATGTAAATTAAAACCTCAATATATCACGCCCATCTGATAGGATGGCTACTATTTAAAAAAAAAAAGGAAAATAACAAGTGTTTGTCATGATATGGAGAAATGAAACCCTTGTGAACTGTTTTGAGGATGTAAAATAATGCTGCCACCATGAAAAACGGTATGCCAGTTCCTCAAACAATTAAAAATAGAATTACCTTATGATCCAGTGATTATTCTTCTTGGTATTCAAAAACATTAAAAGCAGGGTACACCCATGTTCACAGCAGCATTATTCACAATAGCCAGAAGGTGAAGCGACCCAAATGTCCATCAATAGATGAATGGATAAACAGAATGTGGCTCATATACAGTGTAATATTATTCAGCCTTTAAAATGAAATAACTTCTGACAAGCTACAACATGGATGAACCTTGAAGACATTATGCTAAGTGAAACAAGACAGTCACAAAAGGACAACCATTTATTTGAGGTATCTAGAATAGTTAAACTCATAAAACAGAAAATACGATCATAGTTGCCTGGGGATAAAGGAGGGAGTGATAGGAAATTGTGAATCAGGTATAGGTTCAGTTTTGCAGTATAAAAAGTTCTGGAGATTGTTTGCACAATAGTATTAATATACTTAACATACTAAAACTATACACTTAAAAATGGTTAAGATGGTAAATTTGGCCGAGCATGCTGGCTCACGCCTGTAATCCCAGAACTTTAGGCGGCCAAGGTAGGTGAGTCGTTTGAACCCAGGAGTTCAAGATCAACCTGGGCAACATAGGGAGACCTTGTCTCTACAAAAAAATTTTAAAAATTAACTGGGCTTGGTGGTGCAAGCCTGTAGTCCCAGCTAGTTTGGCAGGCTGGGGCAGGAGGATGGCTTGAGACCAGGGGATCAAGGCTGCAGTGAGCCGTGATCTGCACCACTGCACTCCAGTCTCAGTGACACACACCCTGTCTCAAAAAAAAAATGATGATAAATTTTGTGTTATGTGCATTTTAGCACTTTAAATAAAAAAGGCCTAACAAAATGCAGTCAGATATCAATAATAATAAAGAAATGCTTTCCAAGGTAGTATAATCTCTGCCTCTAAGTATGACCATACACAGGGGAAAGAAGCTGTGATAGGGATTCTGAAAAAAGAGATGTAATGTGTATGGGTGATGGGGCAGAGGAGGAGAAGTAAAGAAAACATCAGAAAGACTGTAGCATCTTGGGTCATTTACATTAGGGTTTGAACCATACTAAGTATTGCTATTTTGGGCCAAGTTCATTAAACATCCTGGTCCCTGACTTCTCCATGTTAAGTGATGATGGTATAAACCTTATAAGATCGTTTGAGAATGAATTTATGTATGTGTGTTTGTTAGGTATCCAATACACAGCCTGGAACAAAGAATATACTAATAAATCATTATTACCATAATTATTGCTTATTTTCAAATAAAAATGTTTTTGCTTCAAATCAAAATTGTTTTCAACTTTGCAAAACAAAGTAGCAATATACTAATACTTAATGAATGTAACTCTTATTCGTAAGCTATTGAATCAAATTATTATAGAGCCTAAAACCAAATAAACCTGTCTCTATTAGATAACTTCCTTAAGTAATAGCTTCTTTCCCAAACCAAATAAACAATACTCATAGAATACTAAGTGTAAAGGATTCCCATACTTATTTATGTACAAAAGATAATGTAATGTTAGTTAGAAATGTTAAAATTTATATTTAGAGAAAATATTGAAAGTTATATAAAATAATAATGAAAATCTGCAGGTCAAACTAGAAGAAAACAATTGCTTCTATATTAATAATTGCCCATCACTCCAAAAACTTATTTTTCTATCTTGTGCTGTAAAACACCTTGAGTCATTCATGCCATTCCTATAGAATTTTAAGTTTTGAAATATCTTTTATATAGGTCATTTATATAACATGTGATTGCTGACCTGGTATTTTTTATCACTTAGGAACATTTATTCATGTTTACTCAATTGAGTGCACATTGAGCAGTCCCTAAGACAAGTTATAATTGCAAACAATGGATAACGTATATGTAGCCTCTAATTTGGAGGCAAACTGAGAATTTCATCTTTTAAAATTTTTTTAAGTTTATTCATTTCTTTATCCCTGTATTTGATGAAATTTGAGTCACTTAAAAGGATTACTAAAGTATTAATTTTTCACACTGGCTTACTATGTATATCTTACATAATGAATACAAGATCTCTCATTTGTTTACATTATAATTCACTTTAACCAAGATGTCCTGAAGAAAATTGTAGATTGATTTAATTAAAATATTATTGGGGCTTGACTGCAGAACATATGCTTTGAGACGGCTGACAAGACACTTTGCAGAAGCTTGAGATAACCATGCTATTACATCACATACTAACCAATGTATTTGTTCATGGCTACATATGCAAACAAAAATGTAAGCATCTGAAACATAAAGGTGACATTCTTAAAACAGAAAACTTTTTTCACTGAGTACATAACTTTCTAAAGTTAATACCAAGGGATCCTTGGTTACTACCAGACCCCTCTGAATGAGAAAGTGAGGCTGTCAAGCCAAGCATTTGTTTACAGGACATAATTTAATTACCTATAGATCAATGTGGAAGGATAAGCTGGGATCCGACTTGACATCAATGCACTTTTAATATTTCAGATAATGTATTTTACATTCAGTTTTGGAATATGTGCCATGACCAAACATGTTTTTGCAGAATAGAACAGAAATCAAGACTGCCATTTCTACTACATGCATACACACACATAGGGTGTATTCAAAAACAGAACTGCCTACTTCCTACATGGTTTTCTAAGGCATTCATTATGTGTGTGAGCCCCTAAATTCAAGTATAGTCTTGGCATGAGGAAGATTTTTCGATGCCAATATGGAGATTAAGTACACTATGCTTACTTTATACATGAATTTCCAGCATTTAATAAAGTTCCTGTCTACCTTCAGTGCATTTTTGTAAAGAGCCCAGAGAGTAAGTTGACCTTGTGAAGTTCCATTATCCAGGAGAGGACCAAAGACATGGTTCTGAGGTCGGGCATTTGTTTGGTGTTCCAACAATATTGTTTTCATTATAGTGAGCTTAAATAAGCATTAGCAGCCTTTCTATCAAAGAAATTAGTCCTTATGTGAAGGACCTATAAATAAAATTGTTATACAGTGGAATAATAGGAGCATGTAATGAAACTTGATTTCTAGCCAAACAAACATATGGACATTAAAAATAAAAAAAGGAAAATGTTCACTACATGGGTCCCATGTGGGATGATTGAAGCCATCCACTAACATCTGGATTCTGTACGTTTAGGAGCACTAGATTCTTTCAGGCAGGAGACTGCTCTTACTGTCTAGGAGTTTTGGATGTGAGAAGATGTGGTTTCTTGCGGAGGGGGAGAGGCTATGTTTTCAACAGTTACCACACTTTCGTTTAATACATTTTAATGGATAGTGTAATATTAAGTGTCATGACATAAGCAGTGTTAGTAATTACAGCCTTAGCTATTATCTCAAAGCAAGTAATGATACCTCCACTTTGTATGAAGAGTGACTTTACAAATATCTGCATGGTTTTAGTTGTCTGTATCAGACCTCGTGTTAATTTCATATATTCGTTTTTACTTTCAGGCATTCAGTCATTCAAAACCTTTATGGAATCCCTAACTGTCAATAAGACATTCTCTTAAGAAATAAAAGTATATCACTTTATCTACCAAAACAGTCCATTCATTCATAAAATCCTAGAAACAGTATTTTCATATACCTCTGAGTTTTCCTAGTCTTCTGTGACAGTGTAAAGTATCAAAATAGTGAATTATAGTTGGATAATCTACTTGAACTTTTTATGAATTTTAAAAACAGTGAAATACCAGTTGCCTATAAGAGAAAGCACCTTAAAAAATTTTAACTTCTGGGGTACATGTGCAGGATGTGCAGGTTTGTTACATAGGGAAACGTGTGCCATGGTGGTTTGCTGCACCTATCAACCCAACACCTCAGTATGAAGCCCAACATGGATTAGCTATTTTTCTTGATGCTGTCCCTCCCCCGCACCCCTTGACAGGCCCCACTGTGTGTTGTTTACCTCCCTGTGTCCATGTGTAAGAGAAAGCACTTTAGTTGTTGTTTCTTTTGTTATTGTTGTAGCACCTAAAATTGTATTGGTCCATAAAAATGCTAAATAAAAAATAATTCTATTAACTAAAATTTCCCACTGAGTATTTTGACAATAAGAAATTAATGGTTAAGACAACATGAAAAATCAGCTCAGCACAAACGAATATGCACACTCATTGGAAATTTCCTACTACACATTTGAGCCTGAGAATATTTTAGTGAGCTATTGTGTTAAATAAGTCAGCAGAATAAAACACATGGATTACTATATGTTTCAAATTTCACTGTTCAAATATTTTATGTTTTATTTTCAGTGCAACGGAAATGTATCCCTTTCTTTTTCAAGTAACATTGATGAGGATTATATATTAAACAAGCCATGACACTTAACAAAGACTCAGACTCTGTGTGTGGGAGAAAAAAGCCTGGGGAAAGGTTTTCAACAGTCACCAAAGATTTTGTCAACACATTTTATTGGATAATGTGATACAAAGTTTCATCAGATAGGTGGTATTAGTAATTACAACATATGACACCATCTCAGAGCAGTAATGGTGACTCCATTTTGTATAGAATTATATTTGTTATCTTGTTGCCCAGTCTGCTTTGATAAAGAACTTTCTACTTTTCTTCTTTTCTCCCTTTGTCTAGTTTTTGTTGGTTTGTTGTTGTTGTTTTGTTTTGTGTTTTTCAAATTTCAACTTAGACTTCTCTTCCTCCAGGAAGCTTTCTGGGAACACCAAGATTGAGATAGGCTCCCCTGGGTTTTATCATAGCACCTTATGCTTCCTGCTTTATGGCACCTACATTATAATTCTTTATTAATATTCTCTTCACCTGTCCCATAGTCACCTCAGCAATTTATGCTCCATTAGGGCAGGACTGTCTCACTGGTAACTTTATCCCCAGCATCTAGCACAATCCCTGGCCTAGACAAGTTGCGTAATATATGCTCATTGAATGACTGAAGTCATGAATGAAGGAAAAATAAATGAATGGGAAATCTATGCACCTGGCTTTTAGACGTTGCCATTATTGCATGGCTTTTGTCGAATCACTGAATATGTCTCAGCCTTTGTTTCGTCAAGTTCCAACTGAGCGGTGCAAGCAAGATGATTTCTGGAAGCTTGGTAGATCTAAACTTTTTTTAGACAGAGTCTCGTTCTGTCGCCCAGGCTGGATCGCCCAGGCTGGAGGGCAGTGGCGCGATCTCAGCTCTCTGCAACCTCCACCTCCCGGGTTCACGCCGTTCTCCTGCCTCAGCCTCCCGAGTAGCTGGGACTACAGGCGCCCGCCACCGTGCCAGGCTAATTTTTTTTTGTATTTTTAGTAGAGACGGGGTTTCACCGTGTTAGCCAGGATGGTCTCGATCTCCTGACCTCGTGATCTGCCCATCTCAGCCTCCCAAAGTGCTAGGATTACAGGAGTGAGCCACTGCGCCCGGCCTAAACTTTTAATGTTTCTGTGATGACCCCTTTGGAATAATCCTTTCTTCAGAGTACTAGTTCATTTGCCTGAGACATGTTTTCTAGAACTTTATACACCATGTTGAGAAAAACTTGTTTCTATAAGCAAATTGATAGCTAATAATCCAGATTTAAAGCCTTTGTTTAGCTTCTGGGGCCAGGTCTGGAACCATTGCAGACTTTGTACATACTTTGTGCTCTACAATGTTGAGATCATCAGAGAAAATCAAATAGGAAATAATAAAATAAAATAGGCCCTTACTTTACCTATACCAGCACAGGTAAATAACAATATAAACTTCAACTTATTTAAAATTGTCATTAGCCATTTTAAAAATAAAACAAGATAATTGGACTATGAAGATGAACATATGATCTCATTACTATTGTTTAGATAAAAATGTTTTGGGCATTGTCTATATGAATTCATCTAAAATGGAATCAGAGAAGATATTATTTCAAAAATATGGCAAATATATCTTGAGTATAGAATGACTGACCTTGAGAAGGTGTTCAAAGATGTGTGGATTATGTGCTGATGAGGGTTTGTCCCAGGAAATTTGTATATCAAGATAATTACTTTAATTATTTTCTTTCTCTGTCATAACCCACCTCCCATCCCTCTCCTTTCTGATAGCCAGGGAGACTATCAGATGATAATAGCTAACATTCATTCAGGATTTACTTTGTGTCAGGCACTGTGCCAGGAAATATATTATTATTTCCAGTTTACAAATGAGGAAATTATAAAATAAATGAGAGAGCTGGGATTTGAACACACGCTATCTGAACAAAGCCCAGATGTGCAGTTACTACTGTGCTGCCTCGGCAACCTGCTAGCCCTTAGTGCATTTCCAGAATCCAGCACAGTTCCTGGTACACAGTAGGTACTAAGTTTATGTTTGCTGAATTAATAAGTTAGTAAATGGATGGGTAAGTAGCATTCCAGAAGTAGAAGGAAGACCAGAAATATGAAGATACTTCAGAGAGTTGGTCAAGATGACAATGAAATTTTCTTTATGGAAGAAGCACTATCGGGATATAGAGAAAAATTTTTGTTCATAGAAGTATGTTTGTGATTTGCAATGTGTGTGTGTGTTTTCTTGTGTCGGCACATATAATAGTTTAAACATAATTAGATCTAAAGCTAAAAGTGAGATTTAGGTATTATATTCCAATTGATAGTCAACTAAATGTGACAATATAAACTCCTGACAAGTAAGGATTATAATGGCAATCTTGGCAGATCTTCAAGTATGCTGCTAGAATACATCACAATATTTTAACTCTCTCTATATTTAGGCTTGGAATAAAGTTAAATTATAGCATTTTCCTTACAGACATTTAATCCAATAATTATTACTGAATCTGTTCAGTTGCTCATTTTTATGGATCACTAGACATTTCCCTGCTCGTCAGATGGCAATCAGCGGATTTGCCAAAGATTCAGTGAGATGAAATGTTTTTACCTAGGGTGAAGAAAAGGTCACAGTATTTCTACTATCATTAAACCTTGTCAAACAATGAATCCAATGGAAAAGACAATATGATGCAGTCTGAAATGTTGAGGTCCTGGTTCTAAGACATATGGAAAAATATAAAGTTGATTTCATAGCATATTACACTACAGTTGTATGTCTGTGTGGTTTTCATAGCCCACCTGGGATAGAGTGGCTGCTGGAAGACTTTGAAATCACGTGTGCCCTTGTACATTCTCCTAGACCTAAGAATGGTAATGGAAGTAAATTAGTGAAGTATGCCATGGAAATGGCCTAGAGAAATATAACTTATAAATATCTGCATATTGAAAATATGTACTTTTAAACAAGCATGGAAAAATCTTTAGAATTCTCAGTGGTATACCTTCAAAATGAAACTGACATGACAAAGTGACAGACCTAGGGTTTTATATAATTTTGGAAGATTTTCTACAAAATGCATTGAAATAAAATTCCATTGCATAATGACACAACTATAGTCCACATGCTTAAACTGGAACATGTACAGATCCTTAAGTTTGTTTGTATATAGGATAATTTCCCTTCACATTCATGGTTATTTGAAAATATTGTTAAAATGTAAGCAAAACTGCAATATCAAGAAGAAAATAAAGAAATAACTTTTTGCTCCCTATGATTTTAAATTATAAAAGCCAAATTCCCCAAAATGAATACTTTAGCAGTAAATTCTCATTTTTCATTCTTTTTCAATAAAATTTTTTCAATTAGTTCACGTAA
Source organism: Nomascus leucogenys (assembly GCF_006542625.1). Taxonomy (NCBI): domain Eukaryota; kingdom Metazoa; phylum Chordata; class Mammalia; order Primates; family Hylobatidae; genus Nomascus; species Nomascus leucogenys. The sequence continues at coordinate 27,975,444 of NC_044385.1, read as the reverse complement.
TATTTATTATGTATGGAGAGTGCACTATAGTTGAGTTCCAAGAACTAAGAAAATTGGGTGGTCTTTTGTGTAAGAGACTGCCTAAATTTTCCATTCTCTCTTCCTGTGCACACAGAAGACTACATTAGACTCTTTCCCAAGGGAATGTGGGTACAAATGATGTCCACCACTTCTACGCCTGATCCTTAAGTCACCTGGACTCAGTGGCCTACATCTATAGTCCAGCTATTCAGGGACGCTGAGGCAGGAAGATCACTTGAGCCCAGGAGTTCAAGGCTGCAGTGAACTGTGATCATGCCACTGCACTCCAGCCTATCTCAAAATATATATATATATGTGTGTGTATATAATATATATAATATACGTATTTTATATATATATATTTATATATATATATATGTATATTATATATAAATAAATATATATCTCTCAAAAATATATATACATATATGGATTTTTCATGATATTTCCACTGTTGACATGGCCAGAAGAAAAGATATCCATGATGGTTATGCCACTAAATAGAAGAATCTTGGATCTTACTATTTGGAGTAGAACCACACAAGGAGAAGCCATCCAACCTACGTAAGACTATGACGTGAGCAAGAAATACAATTTTATTATATTATCTATTGACACTGTGAGAAGTTCATTTATAATAGCTAGTTTTAATTTTCCTAACATATACAAGAAAACTTAGATGGAGTTAATGGTGAAACAAAAGCTTGAATAATACAGCATTGACCTAGAATTTGGGCATGAGGTTTCCAGAAACAAAGCAAGCTGGATATCTAGAAATCTTTACCTTCTTGGGTTGTAAATTCTAATTATATCTAGACATCAAAGAATGAGAGTTAAGACTTCTGAGCCACATTGACCCAGTACAATTTCTCAGTTTAATAAAGTAACTGAGAGCTGTCAGTGGAGGAGCCCACTACTCACTTTCTAAAATAAACTTTCTAAAATAAAAATCTGAAATTATTACTAACTAAGAAAGGGAGATCTGTGCTTGTGAGATAGAAAGTAGAGAGTTTGGGAAACCATGGAGTTAAGGACTTGGCAGATTTTCAGAAACAGAGTTTGGAAATTGATTTTTAGCTAGGAAGTGAGGAAGACTGTTGTCAACTGGCTGTCTTTCAGAGGGATGTTAACTGGAGTGAAGGTGGTGTTGATTGGCTGGCTTTTAAAGTGTGATTACAGATGCAAAGTTGTCATTGATTAAATAGGATGGATTTAAAACTAATTTGAGTTGTTACTGGCTTTCTGTGGCCAGTAAACAGAAAACAGTCTATTTTTTCTTAGGAGATCAATCTATGATAAAATTTAAAATATTTTTTTAACCTTTGGTTAAAGGTAGTTTTAAAATAGGCACTATTAAGTTGAGAGGGTAAGGCATCAAAGTGAGAAAGCAAAATATGTCAGGCTAAGAACTATGTCCTGAGAGGGATTTGGAGTAGGGTTATTGACCAGTACTATTGACTATTCAACTGACTGGAAGCAAATAGATCAGAAGCCTACTAAGATTTTGAAGTAATTTATATTGCCAGAGAAACCATGAAGATGGACTTAAATCAACCACCGGTCTCCAACCTTCTGTTATTACAAAGTTGGCATACTACCCCATGTCCACCTCCAAACAGTCCAAGGAGACCAGGAAGAACCTAGCAGAGAACAGGCCAGGGGTCATGGAGAATAATGGACAAAGTCGTCCCTTCCATAGACAGAAGCAGGGCCTATTCAGAGCACCTCTACACACCTGCAGTAGAGACCTTTACAATGCCTGCCTTGCTGGATTCTGTCAGTGCTATGGAATAGTAACTGCTTTGTGCCTCTCACTCTTTGTTTTTCTAAATGGAAACTTTAATTATGGCTTATTATGTCCCTGTTCCATCATTGTATATTGGTTGGGAGCATGTAGTAGCCACAAAATTGACTCACAATGAATCTTGCTATAAGAATTACTAAAGAAAATAGTTGAAAAAATTATATATATAAATAATATATATAAATAAATATAGTTGTAAAAAATTAATACAGTTTTAGAACTAAAATCTCAGATGATATTTATAAGATATTTGGAGATGGGCAAATAACAGTGGAAATTAAGAATTTGGCATAACAATTTTTGGTTGCATTTACAGTGTTTCTGAGTCAGGCCTGCAGACTGGAGTTTAAACTGTAAAAGCATTTCAGTCCTTTGTGGGCTAAGGAGCACTGGTGTGTGTCAAACCAGGCATCCGCAGGTTGTGCTAGATCAGCTGTTCCACATTTTAGCTTTTCTTATAACTGCAATCCGAAACAGGGGAAAGAATGATTGGAAGGGAGTGCCAGCCTCTTGGATTCATGTAGTTTGGCCACAGGTTTTTACTCCCCAGTCACATGGTCTCTAGGTCACTCTACATTTATTAATTACATAAGTTCTGATCATGGCTGCGGATTTCAGAGAGATTTACAACACAGTGGCTTTACCAATAGAATGGTGATCAATTTTGTTTATACATGATTTTTAATGGAAATATATTTTGGAATTGAAGAAACAGAAACCAAAAACAATTGAATTTTCACAAGTCCAAAGGCAAAGAGGACAATTAAGAAGGCCTATGTCTAGAAGAACACTGTCTCCAGAAATCAATTTTAATCAAAAAATGAAGGAAGGATTAGAAGCTTTTAGTCCTATGCTTTGGCCTTACTATTAGAAAGGAGCAAAGAGGCAGCAAGAATAAAAACAAAATAAAGGAAGAGCAGGTTTATTAAGCTGGAGGAATAAATATTTCCTTAGGAAAATTGTTGAGGTTATAGGCAGGTTAGGCAGGCATGATGGAGAAAAGGAGATCTGAGAGGATACGCTAGAGTTTTGGAAAGGGAAAAGGAGGTGTGCCCAGGTATACATAGCTGTTTTAAAAAACAATTTTAAAAAGGGCCCAGTGCAGTGGCTCATGCCTGTAATCCCTGCACTTTGGGAGGCCAAGGTGGGTGGATCGCCTGAGGTCAGGAGTTCAAGACCAGCCTGGCCAACATGATAAAACCCAGTCTCTACTAAAAATACAAAAAAATAGCTGGACGTGGTGGTGGGTGCCTGTAATCCCAGCTACTTGGGAGGCTGAGACAGGAGAATCGCTTGAACCTGGGAAGCAGAGGTTTCAGCGAGCCTAGATCGCGCCACTGCACTCCAGCTTGGGCGACGAGAGCAAAACTCCATCTCAAAAAAAAAAAAAAAAAAAAAAAAGTGTGGGAGGTAGGGAGGTAGCGGAGGGCTCTTTTAAGTTACTAACAAATCCAACAAAATGACCAAAACTCACAGAAACGTACAAGACGAAAGCAGGCAAGATCTCAGAGAGAAGCCTGAAAAGAATCCCCTCAGAAGGACCATAATCAGAAAACTATTGATATGAGCCTTTTAAAAGTTTCTGGTAGAGTCCATAAATGCAACTGGAAAATGAACCCTCAAAGACTGAGGATTATTAAGTGACCTTCACAATGACATAGTTATAGTAAGTGAGGGATGCAGTTATTGCCTATGCCTTGAAGAAACATGCCCAATAAGAAATATAAAGAAAGGCACAGGGAAGTGAAAATACTGAAGGAAAGCCAGGTAGGGCAATGGTTTATAGAGTAGGTCTGGATTAAATGTTGGTTTGATAGGAGAATGCCTGTTGGGTAGAATTGTATAACACTCATGATTGAGATAGTGCAAGTTATTTAAGACCTGGAAAATTCCACAGTGGAGGAGGGATACTGGCCTGATAGAGCACATGGCAGAGGGATTGCCCCTAATAGGAGGCAGGTGTCAGAAGCATCATCAGCTTTCTCAGTGAGGAATGTATGAAAGGGAATTCTCCAGCTGATGCACACTTGGGGATTAGGAAAAATGTTCCTAAAAGTCAGATTTCATTGTTCCTACAATTCCAAACCAGGCTTCATGGTAGAAACCACAATATATGTGATAAAAGACCACTTGTGACTGGGCACAGTGGCTTACGTCTGTAATCCCAGCACTTTGGGAAGCTGAAGTGGGCGGATCACCTGAGGTCAGGAGTTGGAGACCAGACTGGCCAACATGGTGAGACCCCATCGCTACTAAAAATATAAAAAGTTAGCTAGACATCGTGGTGCATGCCTGTAATCCCAGCTACTCGGGAGGCTGAGGCAGCAGAGTCGCTTGAACTCAGTAGGTGGAAGTTGCAGTGAGACAAGATTGTGCCACTGAAAAAAAAAAAAAAAAAAAAAGACCACTTGCCATAAGTTTCTTCCTTTCTCTTCCTTCCTTCTTTCCTTTTTTCCTTGCTGCTTTCTTCTCTTTCTTTCCTTCCTCCCTGCCTCTTTTTCTTTTGTCCTTCTCTTTCCTTTTCTTTCTCTTTTCCTCCCTTCCTTTCTATTTCTTCTTTCTCTTTCCCTTCCTTTCTTCTGTTCTCTTTTTTCTTCTTTTGCTTCCTGCCTCCCTCCTTCCCTCCCTCCCTCTTCCCTCCCTTCCTCCCTTCCTTCCTTCCTTTCTTCCTTCCTTCCTTCCTTCCTTTCCACAGTTCAGCTCCTTAGAGGGAGCTCATTTACCATATCACATTACAGTTTCAGAATTACAAAGTAAAAAGGGGAAATCAAGTTGTGACTTAGAATTGCTTAAACAGGCTGGTCAGGGAAGATGAGTACCTCAGGATGTTTTAGTCTGCCCTATGTCTGGAGTTCTAAGGGAACCTCTTCCATTCTCTGCTGTGATTGCTAAGGAATCCCAGCTCAACACAGGCATTGAAATAAGAATGATAAATTGGAAGAATGATTTTCAGATTTAAATTATTGTGAACTTACATTTAACTGCATTTTAACTTATATGAGAGCAAGAGAAGTTTTACTTTAATCATATCCTGCAGATTTGATAATAAAAAGACTTTATAATCAAATTTGAAGTGGACCTGAGTAAGTGGAAGATCTGTATTGTGTACAACTGGAGAATGTATGAAAGAAGGATCTATATCGTATCATGTTATTTTGTGCTTTATCTCTGGTAAGCTATATTGAATTACATTCCTCAACAGAATTTGAAGCAGGAAATAAGAGTAAGGAGATAATTTCATCCTATAATGAATTTAGGCCTGGAATTAATTTGATTCATATAAAATTCAACCCATTTCAGTGGCTTCTGTTGACAAAATCTAAACTGCACACTGTGGACTCAGGTCAATCAACAACAGAGAGACTAAGACTTCATGAAGATAGGAGCTGGACCATCATGAGGGAATATCCTTTGTGTATCAGGGGGATGTCGGGAGTGAGCCATACCTTTGGTTCACATTAGGTTTAATGGTTAACAAATTAAAATGCTAGAGAATGTTATGAGGGAACCTCTTTTCCCTTTTGTCTTCTGATTTTCTGCAAAACTTCTGTTCACATAGCAATCCCGGTTTTGTGCCCCATGTTCTTGCTCCATGAAGGAGAATGGAGTTATCTGATTGGCGGATGCCATCTGTGGTCCATATTTCTCAACGGAGTAGAAACTGACTCACTAAAAGGCAGCAAGCCCCAGATCAATGAGAGGCAGAAATCTTATTATCTAGTGATACTGCAGGATCCTCTAATGAGATCCTGTAGGCAAGATGGCCCAAGGTCTAGACTTAGACTTCATTAACATATCTAAAGTCATGTTATCCAATCGGCTTTATTAGTACTAAAGCTGACATTTCTATCTTTATCTAGGTCTGATTTCTCAAATGTATCTGAACGTGAGAGGAGAGGAAAAAAGATATTATTTACTGATTCCTTTTTATGCATCCTGCATTCTCACCCTAACCTGGAGTGGCCGACACCAGAACTCTCTCCCTTTATGACAAGCAAATGCCCCACTTACAAGTAGACAACCTTAATTTACATTGTCTTTCTTTTGGAGACAGGGTCTCACCCTGTTGCCCAGGCTCAAGTGCAGTGGCACGATTATGGCTCACTGCAGCCTTGATCTCTAGTGCTCAAGTGATCCTCCCACCTCAGCCTCCTGAGTAGCTGGGACTACAGCACATGCCACCATGCCCAGCTAATTGTTGTATTTTTTGTAGTGATGGAGTTTCACCATGTTGCCCAGGCTGGTCTCAAATTCCTGGGCTCAAATAATCCTTCTGCACTGGCCTCCCAAAATCCTGAGATTTCAGGCCTGAGCCACTGTGCCCAGCCTAACTTACATTTTCTATAAAATAAAGAAACATGTAATGGGAAGGCCAGAACCTTAAATTGAAAGACACCTAAGTTAACTGCTGGCCCATTCTGATGTGACTGTGGGCACCTACACCTTCTTCCCTTTATCTGTTTTCTCATTTGAAAAGTGAGGATAATATCTCTCTGGCAAGACTATTTTGAGTATTAAAATAGGCATGTAATTATGTGCCTAATATCACATCTGGTGCAGTGGATATTAAACAAATGATTATTCTTTGTTAGCAGTTATAACTACTTGTTAAGCAAAATCAAATTTTCATGATAATGTGTTGCATTTTCTAGTACATTATAGTCAATAAATGTACATTCCTTTTACTCCAGACTTACACTCTGACGAATGAGTAATAGAATCCAAAGTAAAGAAATTTTGTTTTGTTTGTTAAATTAAAAAGTGCAATGCAAAAATCTTATAAAGAAACATCTGTCAAGTGAAATTCATGTTTCTTTACTTGAGAAAGTTCTAGTTTGTGCTTCATTATTTATGGTACAGGTTTAAGATCATGTTGGGTGGCCCAGCTGTTTCTCCTGTGCGTTAGGAACGCTGGGCACTGCATACTTCTTAAATCCAAAAGCAATAGCTCTTTCCCTGTGATCCAGCTCAAGATGTAGTTAGAGTTAGCTGGACCAAAGGCTGAGTAGGACTATTAACCGGAACTAGGCTCTGCTTCTCCAACTTTGCATGCTTTCTGTGGTTTATAATGTGATTGGTAACCAGGAAAGCTCAATATAACTATGTGGGTTAAAATGTATGCAAAATAATAAACAACAGCTTCAGCTTAGGAGAGGCACCATGTTTATTCAAGAATATGACATGATAGCAGTTGGCTTCTGGCATATGAGTTCTTTCTTAAGGCAAAAGTCAAATGACCCATGTTAGACATTTTTTTATTAAAGCCTCATGCACATGGTGCTTAGTTGATTTTTAGAAGAAATCAATGAGAAGTGTAGGTGAGTAAAGGGGAAAAGGGTAGAGAGGGTTTAAAAAAGAACCCATGAAAACATGAAATCAACTTTAGGGATTTTTTTAATCCTTTAAAAAGTAATATTACTGAACCAAATGATAGTCTCTCTATTAAGAAAACACTATACCACTTCTCAAAGTATTTCTTAATATGCATCTAAAGTTTCATTGTTAAAGAGTCAAATTTTCCAAATCAGAGAAAAGTATTACTTCATGGTTCCCAAGTTTCCAATCACTTAACATATGAAACATTGAAGTTTAAGAGTCAAATGCTCCAAGTGAAAAGCATCTGTTTGATGTCGACAAGACCCTGACAAATTCAGTGTTAAAAGACTCTTTGTGCTGCTCTTTGAAAATATATCACTTTATAATAAATCTCTGGGTTCTGACACTCTTGGTGATGAGGTTTGCTTTACAGACTTATGCAAGAGGATGTTTGCCACACCTGGCTCTTTGTGAGTTGAGAGTGGCAGATTTTAAAATAGAAATTAACATAGAGCTTCAGGTTTAGATGCTGACCTAAGTGCCTTTATTTACTTTAAATTTAAGACATATATTATCAGAAGGGTGAAGGTTCTCTCCTGTCCTATCTGATTTTTGATTTCTCCTTTATTTCCAGAAAAGAAGTTATCAAATTATAAAGGGTGCTAGCAATTAAAGCTGTTGAAAATTTAATTATGAAAGTTGTCAAGACTGTGTCATTACGGCACTAATAACTTCAGATTGTTGGTACGATTATTTCAGCCATTGTGGGGACTGGCTTATTTGCACAGAGACTGCATTCGATGTAAAATTTTCTACTTTGTGGTTGCTTCAGGACGTGAAGGCTATAGTAAAAATAAATAGCTTACTCAACATTGAAGACTATTGTGATGATGGATTAGACACCTAAAATTAGCATACTTCTTTAAAATATTGTATGTTCACTATAGAACCTTTAGACACCACAGATAAATGCAAAGAAAATAAATCCTACAATCTAGGCATACACTGATTTCTCCTTACACACACAAATTCACAAACACACAGAAATATGTATATGTCTTTAATAAAAACATGTACCCCTTCACAAATTGTTCAAGATAGTGGTTGTATTCAAATAATATATTGGGACCATTGTTCACCTTCTCACTCTCTCTCTTTTTCTCTCTGGTGTGTGTGTGCTTGCACACACACATACATTCATATTAATGGTTGCATATTTCATTATGTGAATTTCTCACAATGAAACCATCACCTTCCTAAAGTACTAGATGGTCATCAGTGGCTTACATATACTCTCAGGCTTCTCAACTATTTCATTCCTTTTCCCTCCACTCTCACAAGTCTCCTGGCCTTCTATCACTCTTTACCTTTACAAAAATTAACTATACACACACGCACACATTATGTGGCTTATTTTCTCTGGTATTTGGCCTTTGTAAAAATGGGATCACCTTGTTAATGGCCCTCTTTCATCACTCAACATTATGTTTAAAGATTCATTCATAATACTGAATGTAATTCACTCCTGTGTAATATTCCATAGTGTTAAAATGTCACCATTTCTCCATTCTGCTATTGATGGACATTTGAGTTGTTAGGGATTTGTGTGTATGTGTGTTGCTCTTATGAGAACCACTGACATGAATATTCTTGTGCATGTCTCTTGATGTGCAAAAATATCAAGGAGTGAAAATGCTGGATCATAGGTGATGCTAATGTTTGGCTATACAATAAAATATCAAATTATTTTTCAAAGTGAATTCTATCAATTTATATTGTCATGCAAATAATACAAAAGTGCATGAAAGTACTAGTTGCTTCATATTGTTGCCCACCCTTGGTAATTTCTATCTTTTCTCATTTTAGCTCTTGTTGTTTGGCTTTAGTGGTATGCACGGTGCTTTAATTAACATTGCCCTCATAACTAGTGAAAATGAACACCTATTTGCTTGTTGATAGACATTAGGATATATACTGTTCTAAACTGTCTGCTCATATCTTTTATCCATTTCTTATTTGCTTTTTGTTTGTTTAATTGTGAGAATTTTAAAGATCATAATCTGAGTTTATTGTTGCACAAATTGGTGACATATAGTCTCCCATTCTTTGCATTTTCACTCTTTTTGTGGTGTCTTGATAAATTAAGAAACTACTAATTTTAATTTAAGCCAATGTATTAATTTTCTTGTTTATGTTTAGCATGTTTTGAGTAGCACCAGTTGTGTTTAGGAAATACTTTAGTCTACTCCAAAGTCACAAAGGTATTCTTCTGTGTTTAAAAACGTTAAGTATATTACTCTTTAGATCTATATTCTATATAATTTGATTTTTGCATATGGTATAGAAGGAATCAAGATTCACTTTTTTCTGTATGGGTATTCAACTTACGTAGAACCATTTACTGAAATGATTACCCTTTCCTTACTACACTGCCCTGTTACCCTTGTTGTAATCTGGTGACCACATATCTGTGTTTTTTCTATTCCCTCTCTTCTTTTGGCATATTCTTGAAACAATGGCTCAAAGCATTAATTACTATCATTTTATAATAAGTCTTGAGGCCTTGTGGCATAAGTCTTGGCATTGTATTTCATTTTTATTTGAACTTTTAGGTTTGAGGGTACATGTGAAGGTTTGTTACATGGGTAAACCTGTGTCATGGGGGTTTATTGTACATATTATTTCATCAGACATTATTTTCTTCATGTGTTAGTTTGCTAAGGATATTCGTCTCTGGCTCTATCCATGTCCCTGCAAAAGACATGATCTCATTCTTTTTATGGCTGCATAGTATTCCATGGTGTATACGTACCACATTTTCTTTATCCAATCTGTCATTGATGGGCATTTAGGTTGATTTCATGTCTTTACTATTGTGAATAGTTTTGCAATGAACATTCACGTGCATGTGTCTTTATGATACAATGATTTATATTCCTCTGGATATATACCCAATAATGGGATTGCTGGGTAAAATGGTAGTTCTGCTTTTAGCTTTTTTGAGGAATTGCCATACTACTTTTCACAATGGCTGAGCTAATTTACACTCCCACCAACAGTGTATAAGTGTTCCCTTTTCTCTGCAATCTTGCCAGCATCTGTTGTTTTTTGGATTTCCAATAATAGCCATTCTGACTGGTGTGAGACAGTATCTCATTATGGCTTTGATTTTCATTTCTCTAATGATCAGAGATAGTGAATTTTTTTCACATGCTTGTTGGCTGCATGGCTGTTTGTCCTTTGCCCACTTTTTAATGGGGTTGTTTTTCTCATAAATTTGTTTAAGTTCCTTATAAATGCTGGGTGTTAGACCTTTGTCAGGTGCATAGTTTGCAATTTGTTCTCCCATTCTGTAGGTTTTCTGTTTATTGCTGGTTTGTTTGTTTGTTTGTTTTTTGCTGTGTGGAAGCTCTTCAGTTTAATTAGTTCCCATTTGTCAATTTTTGTTTTCATTGCAATTGCTTTTGGTGTTTTTGTCATTAAATATTTGCCTGTTCCTATGTATTGCCTAGGTTGTCTTCCAGAGTTTTTATAATTTGGGGTTTTACATTTAAGTCTTTGATCCATCTTGAGTTGATTTTGCATATGGCATAAGGAAAGGGTCCAGCTTCAATCTTCTGCATATGGCTAGCCAGTTATCCTAACATCATTTATTAAATAGGGAGTCTTTTCCCCACTGATTTTTTTTTTGTCAGCTTTGTCGAAGATCAGATGGTTGTAAATGTGCAGCCTTATTTCGGGGCTCTCTATTCTGTTTCACTGGCCTGTGTGCCTCTTTTTGTATGAGTACCATAGTGTTTTAATTACTGTAGCCTTGTAGTATAGCTGGAAGTTGCATAATGTGATGCCTCCAGCTTTGTTCTTTTGGCTTAGGATTGCGTTGTCTATTCAGGCTCTTTTTTGGGTTACATATGAATATTAAAATAGCTTTTTCTAATTCTGTAAAGAATGTACCTGGTAGTTTCATAGGAATAGCATTGAATCTGTAAATTGCTTTGGGCAGTATAGTCATTTTAGTGATATTGATTTTTCCTATCCATGAGCTTGAGCTGTTTTTCCATTTCTTTGTGTCTTTTCTGATTTCTTTGAGCAGTGTTTTGTAATTCTCATTGCAGAGATCTTTCACTTCATGTGTATTCCTAGCTGTATTCCTAGATATTTTACTCTTTTTTGTGACATTTGTGAATGGGATTGCCTTTCTGATTTGGCTGTTGGTTTGGCTGTTGTCGGTGTATAGGAATGCTCGTGATTTTTGCATATTGATTTTGTATCCTGAGGCATTGCTGAAATTTCTCATCATCTGGAGGAGCTTTTGGGCTGAGACTATGGGATCTTCCAGATATAGAGTCATATCATCTGCAGAGATAGTTTGACTTCCTCTCTTCCTATTTGGATACCCTTTATTTCTTTCTCTTGACTGATTGGTCTAGCTGGGACTTTCAATACTATGTTGAATAGAAGTGGTGGGACAAGGCATCCTTGTCTTGTCCCAGTTTTCAAGGTGAAGACTTCTAGCTTTTGCCCATTCTGTATAATGTTGGCTATAGGTTTGTCATAGATGGCTCTTATTATTTTGAGGTATGTTCCTTCAATACCTAGTTTATTGAGAGTTTATAACATGAGGGTGTGTTATATTTTAACAAAAGCCTTTTTCTGTATCGATTGAGATAAGCCTGTGGTTTTTGTCTTTACTTCTGTTTATGTGATGAATCACATTTATTGATTTGTGTATGTTGAATCAACCTTCCATCCAAGGGATGAAGCCTACCTGATCATGGTGGATTACTTTTTGATGTGCTGCTAGATTCAGTTTACAATAATGAGGATTTTTGCATCATTTTTCATTAAGGATATTAGCCTGAAGTTTTCTTTTGTTGTTGTGTCTCTGCCAGGTTTTGGTATCAAGATAATGCTGGCCTCATAGGATGAGTTGAAGAGGAGTCCCTCCTTTCCAATTTTTTGGAACAGTTTCTGTAGGAAGGGTACCAGCTCATCTTTGTACATCTGGTACAATTTGGTTGTGAATCCATCAGGTCCCAGGCTTTGGTTGGTTGGTAGGCTATTTATTACTGATTCAGTTTCAGAGTTTCTTATTGGTCTTTTCAGGGCATAAATTTCTTCTTCCTGGCTCAGTCTTGAGAAGATGTATGTGACCATGATTTTATCCACCTTGTCTAGGTTTTCCAGTTTGTGTGCATAGAGGTGTTTGTTCCTCTACTCTAGAAGAGTTTTTATCACAAAATATTTGGGGGAATTCACAAGTGAAATCATCTGGGTTTAGAGTTGTCTTTTTGCGGAGGTTATTGGATAACTGATTCAATTCTTAACAGGTAAAGGACTATTTTAATTTTCTATTTATTCTTGAATTAGTGCCAGTAATGTGTGGTTTTCAAGAAATGTGTACATTTTACCTAAATTTTCAGATTTACTGGAGTATAATTATTTATAATTTTCTCTTATTATATTTTGAATATCTTTACAAAATGTAATAATGATCCCTTTTTCCAGAAGGCTAATTTGAGCTTTGCTTCTCTCTTTTCTTTCTCCCTTCCTTTCTCCTTTCTTCTTTTCTCTCTCTCTTTCTTTCTTTCATTAGTCTTACTAGTGCTGCTACTTTTCCTTTTGAAAGAACAAACTTTTGGTTTTCTTAATCCTTTGGTTGCACTTTAGTTTTTATATTTTATTAACTGTTGCTCTAACCTTTATTATTTTCCATCCCTTCTTTATTTATGTTGAATTTGCTGATTTGTTTAGACGGATATTCAGTCATTGAATTTAAACCTTTCTTCTTTGCAATATATGTTCGTAAGATAAAGGATTCCTTCTATGCATGGCTTTAGCTGCATTCTCCAAGTTGTCATATTTTACTTCAAATTACTCTTGATTTTCCACTGTGGCTCTTCTTGATCCATAAGTTATTAAGTATACTACTTATTTTCCAACCCTTTGGGAATTTTCTGGTTATCTTTTTTTGTTGTTATTGCTTTTTACCTTAATTTCACTGTGGTCAAATAATATACTCCATGATTTTAAGCTTTTAAAACTCATTGAAGGTTGCCTTATGACCTAGTATATTGTAAATTTTAGTAAATATTCCATGTGCACTTAAAACAAATATGTATTTTGTTATTATCCTACTTTGTCAATTGGATCAAGTTTTTTAATTGTCTTTTTCAGATGTTCTATATCCTTATGTTTTAGATCTGCTTGTTCTACTTTATCATTTATAAAAAACTGTGTTAAAGTCTCTGCTATGATTGTTAATTTGTCTATTTTTAACATTTTTTAAAGTTTGGTTTCACACACATTGAGGCTATGTTAATAGCTGTATATACATCTAGAATTATTGTATATAGTATTTCTGATTCATTATCTTTTTAGCATTATGAAATATATGTTCATTGCTATAAAATCTACTTTGGTTGATTTTAAAACATCCATACCAGAATTTTTTTTTTTTTTTGGTTACCGTTTGAATGGTATCGGGGGAACCAGCCCCCAGTATTTTAATGTAGGTTCTTTCTATTTTCCCTAAGTGTCAGCCAGTCTGAGAAATAAAGAGTACAAAGAGAGGAATTTTACAGCTGGGCCACTGGGGGCAACATCACATATTGGTAGGTCTGTGATGCCCACCTGAGCCACAAAACCAGCAAGTTTTTATTAGGGATTTTAAAAGGGGAGGGACTGTATGAACTGGGAGTAGATCACAAAGATTACATGCTTCTGAGGCCAATAAAGGTCACAAGGCAAAGGGCACAGCAAAGATCACAAGGCAAAGAGCAAAATTAGAATTACTGATGAGGGTCTATGTTCAGCTGTGCACATATTGTCCTGATAAACATCTTAAACAACAGAAAACAGGGTTTGAGAGCGGAGAACTGGTCTGACCTCAAATTCACCAGGATGGGGTTTTTCCCCACCCTAGTGAGTCTGAGGGTACTGCAGGAGACCAGGGCATATTTCAGTCTTTATCTCAACCTCATAAGACAGACACTCCAGAATGGCCATTTATAGACCTCGCCCCAGGAATGCATTCTTTCCCCAAGGTATTAATTATTAATATTACTTGCTGGGAAAAGAATTCAGCGATATCTCTCCTACTTACACATCTGTTTATAGGCTCTCTGCAAGAAGAAAAATATGGCTCTATTCTGCTCAACCCCGTGGGTAGTCAGACCTTATGGTTGTCTTCCCCTGTTCCCTAAAATTGCTGTTATTCTGTTCGTTTTCAAGGTGCACTGATTTCATATTGTTCAAACACACGTTTTACTATCAGATTTCATATTGTTCAAACACACGTTTTATAATCAATTTGTACAGTTAATGCAATCATCACAGAGTCCTGAGGTGACTTACATCCTCAGCTTACGAAGATAACAGGATTAAGAGATTAAAGTAATTTCTTACACCTAAGAAATTATAAGGCATAAGAAATTATAAGAGTATTATTAGGGAAGTAATAAATGTCCATGAAATCTTCACAATTTATGTTCTTCTGCCAAGGCTCCAGCCGGTCCTTCCATTTGGGGTCCCTGACTTCCTGCAACAAATAGCATATTTTCCTCTACCTTTTTACTTTCAACTATACTATGCTTTTAAACATAAGGTATATCTTTTGTAGGCATATTGTTGTTAAATTTCAACAATTCAAAAACTGTTGAATCTCAACAATTTTTATCTTTGTACAGTTTTTAGTCCATTTATATTATGTCATTACTAATATATTTGGGTATAAATCGGCCATCTTCCTATTTGTTTTCTATTTGTGCTATCTTTACTATATTCCTTCTTCTTTCTTTTGGGAATGCCAAGAACCCAAAAGCAAATGCAACAAAAACAATGATAAATAGATGGGCCTTAATTAAACTGAAAAGCTTCTGCACAGCAAAAGGAATAGTCAGCAAAGTAAACAGATAACCCACAGAATGGGAGAAAATATACATAAACTATGTATCCAACAAAGGACTAATATTCAGAATCTACAAGGATCTCTGATCTGCAAGAAAAAAACAAATAATCCCATCAAAAAGTGGGCTAAGGACATGAACAGACAATTCTCAAAAGATATACAAATGGCTAAGAAACATATGAAAATATGCTCAACATCACTAATTATCAGGGAAATGCAAATAAAAACAACAATGCAATGCCACCTTACTCCTGCAAGAATGGCCATAATTAAAAAATAAAAAAAAATAGGTGGTGGTGTGGATGTGGTGAAAAGGGAACACTTTTACACTGCTGGTGGAAATGTAAACTAGTACAACCACTATGGAAAACAATATGGAGATTCCTTAAGAAAGTAAAAGTAGAATTACCATTTGATCCAGCAATCCTACTGAGTATCTACCCTGAGGAAAAGAAGCCGTTATGTAAAAAAGACACTTGGACACACATGTTTGTTGTAGCACAATTCACAATTGCAAAAATATAGAACCAGCCAAAATGCCCATCAACCAATGAGTGGATAAAGAAAATGTGATATATATATATATATATATATATACACCACATGGACTACTACTCAATATATTGGAATATATACCATGGAATATATACCATGGAATACTACTCAACCATATAAAGGAATGAGATAATGGCATTTACAGCAAACTGGATGGAGTTGGAGACCATTATTCTAAGTGAACTAACTCAGGAATGGAAAAATCAAACATTGTATGTTCTCACTTATAAGTGGGAGCTAAGCTACAAGGACACAAAGGCATAAGAATGATATAATGAACTTTGGAGACATGGGGGGAAGGGTTGGAGAGAAATGAGGGATAAAAGACTACACCCTGGGTACAGGGTACATGGATCAGGTGTTGGGCACAACAAAATTTCAGAAATCATCACTAAAGAACCTTAACCACATGCCATGTGTTCCCCCAAAACTATTGAAATAAAAAAAAATAAAAACAAGAAAAAAAGAAAAATTCATGAGATTACTCAATTAAACAAAGTAGCTGATATGGATAAATGCATTTTATTTAAAAATTGAAATATGTGGAAATTAATGAATATGACTAAAAGAAGTTTGAGTAATTAAACCAACACTCATAACTTCTGAAGAATATTAACAATTTGAAGTTTATTCTCATTAAAACTCAGAATGTGTTCTGCAAATTTATGAAATGAACGAATCTGTTCAAATTGCAAGACAAGGGTAAATTGGTACAAATCTAAAAAGATACTTAATTTTACAAAACAGCAGAATTTTTAAAAGAAGAAAGATGAAGAGTAAATATCAAAATAAAGTTTAAAGGTTAAAATGGAAGTAATAAACATCATTTATATCAATCATTACACTGAATGTGAGTGGTTTGAATATTCCCATTAAAATCAGAGACAGTAAGATTGGTATTAAAGAAAAAAAATCTGTGTTAGAAGTCATATAATTAAAACCGAGTGAGGAAAAAATTGTATCACTGGAAGAGTCAAAGAGTTAAAAGGCAAATACAAAGAGAAACAAAGACTTCCAGTATAAATATTAGATACAGTAGAATGGTTAAAAGAACTAATCAGAATAAAGAAGGAAATAATAAAGCATAAAATAGCAGTCATAACTTCAACACATCAAACAAATGACAGTGAAATAACTAAAGAAAAATGATTTGAATTACAAGAAATACTTGATAAAATATATCTTCTTAGAACTGGAGATACTTAGTAGGCTCCAAAAAATATTGAATATTGATACAGAGGGGTAGAATAATACAATAAAGAACTTCATTTTATATATATATTAAATTTTATATGTATATAAAATATAGGTGGCATTATACACGTACATATATGTATATACAGACACACGCATAAATACACACACATATACAGAGAGAAAAAAAGCCTTATGATCTCAAATAGAGAATGCCTTTCTCTGTATTTCCATGGAATATTTGCAGAAAGCCATTCAAGTTCTTGAAGACTAAGAAACCTTTAATAATTTTTAGAAATTAGGTTCTATAGGCCAAATTTTTTATCCTAATCATTAAAAAATAATTAAAAGGTGATTCTCTTCTTTTTAAAATACTTGAGATTTCAAGCCGTTTATACTTGGAAATT
The DNA here is from genome assembly GCF_006542625.1 of Nomascus leucogenys. Lineage (NCBI taxonomy): Eukaryota > Metazoa > Chordata > Mammalia > Primates > Hylobatidae > Nomascus > Nomascus leucogenys. The sequence continues at coordinate 27,958,238 of NC_044385.1, read as the reverse complement.
TTAAAACATGCCTTTCAATAATCCTTGGGTCACAAAGAAAATATCAAAATGACATATAAACCATATCAAAAGCAATGATATGGAAAAGATAATACTTTAGGAAATAATACTTTATCTAAAGGAAAAGATAATACTTATATCAGATCCAAAAGGCTCAGTAGTGACTGTATTCAGAAGAAAAGGCATAGCCTTAAATATCTTTTTAGAAAAGAAAGAGAAAAAATAAGCTATCATTAAACCTCACCATAAAATGATAAGAAAAGTTCAAATTTATTCAATTACATTTTTATATGGTTATTGAAATGACCTGGATGAACTTGTACATCTAAGCGTCAGGTGTCCAACTTTAAAATCTAAATCTCTCATGGTCCTGTGTATGATTCTTCACCACCTGGTGGTGATTGTCTGCTCAAGATTCGTTATCAGTTGGGAAGGTTTGGAGTTATATTACTAGCTAGGGCTCCAGGATAGGAACAACAATTCAAGGAATATTATAGTCAGTTGGCTTCATTTCCTGGAGCTGATCCAGCGAGAATGAGCTAGGATATTACTGGTATATAATACTAAATACTAACTCATGAAGAAAAAGGCAGAGGTGGTGGTAGCACTCCTTTTAACCTTTCTTGAAGTGCTGACTTGGTAGTGGCAATTCTCTCAGCATTTGTTTGTCTGAAAAATACTTTATCTCTCCTTCATTTGTGAAACTTAGTTTAGCTGGATACAAAAATCTTGGCTGATAGTTATTTTGTTTGAGGAGGCTGAAGATAGATCCTCAATCCCTTCTGGCTTATAGGATTTCTGCTGAGAAATCTGCTGTTAATCTGATAGGTTTTTCGTTACAGGTTAACTGATGCCTTTGCCTCACCTCATTTTGGCCTTGTGTAACCTGATGATTATGTGCCTAGGTGATGATCTTTTTGCAATGAATTTCCCAGGTACTCTTTGAGCTCCTTGTATTTGGAGGTCTGGATCTTTGGCAAGGCCAGGGAAGGTTTGCTTGATTATTCACTTGAATAAGTTTTCCAAACTTTTAGATTTCTCTTCTTTCTCAAGAACACCAATTATTCTTAGGTTTAGTCATTTAACATAATCCCAAATTTCTCAGAGACTTTTTAAATATTTTTTTGTTCTTTCTTATTTGTCTTTGTCTGATTGGGTTAATTAAAAAGCTTGTTTTTGAGCTTTGAAGTTCTTTCTTCTACTTGTTCTAGTCTATTGTTGAAACTTTCCAGGGTATTTTGTATTTCTCTAAATGTGTCTTTCATTTCCAGAAGTTGTGATTGTTTTTTCTTTATGATATCTATTTTTCTGGAAATAATTCATCTATATCCTGTATTTTTTTTTTACATTTATTTAAGTTGGTTTTCATCTTTCTCTGCTATCTCTTTGAGTAGTTTAATAATCAACCTTCTGAATTCTTTTTTTTTTTTTTTTTTTTTTTTTTGAGATGGAGTCTCGCTCTTTCACCCAGGCTGGAGTGCAGTGGCGTGACCTCGGCTCACTGCAAGCTCCACCTCCCGGGTTCACACCCTTCTCCTGCCTCAGCCTCCCGAGTAGCTGGGATTACAGGCGCCTGCCACCGGGCCCGGCTAATTTTTTGTATTTTTAGTAGAGACGGGGTTTCACCATGTTAGCCAGGATGGTCTCGATCTCCTGACCTCGTGATCCACCCGTCTCGGCCTCCCAAAGTGCTGGGATTACAGGCATGAGCCACCACGCCCAGCCCTGAATTCTTTATCTGGCAATTCAGAGATTTCTTCTTGGTTTGGATCCATTAATCTTTTGGGGGTATTATAAAACCTTGTTTCATCATATTACCAGAATTACTTCTGATTTGGGTACACTATTTCAGAGGAAAAGTCTGGAACTCAGGGGCTGCTGTTCAGATTCTTTTGTCCAATAGGGTGATCCCTTGATGTAGTGCTCTCCCACTTTCCCTAGGGATGGGGCTTCCTGAGATCCAAACTGCTGCGATTATTATTGCTTTTCTGGGTCTAGCCACCCAGTGGGGCTACCAGGCTCTGAGCTGGTACTAGGAAATATCTGCAAAGAGTCCTGTGATGTGATTCATCTTCAGGTCTCCCAGCTGTGGATACCAGCACCTGCTTTGATGGAGATGGCAGGGGAGGGAAGTAGACTCTGTGACAGTCCTTGGTTGTAGTTATGTTTAGCGTTTTGATTTTCTCAAATGCTAGTTATTCTAGCAGTGAAGTTGTCACACGGACAGAGTCAGGACCTCTGGTTAGCCAGGATGTTGCAGGCAGAGGAATTAGCTGTTGTTTTGTCTTTCCTTGGAGCAGGATTATTCTGTCATGAGTTGCTGTAATGGTTTGAGTTTGTTGGCCTCTAGCCAGGAGGTGGCACTTTCAAGAGAGCACCAGCTGTGGCAGTAGAAGGGGGATATATGCTTGCCCTAAGTTGGACAGGATAAGTTTCTCAGGTAATGGGCAGGGCCATAAAGCTCCCAAGAATTTATGTGTTTTGTGTTTGGCTACCAGGCAGGTAGAGAAAAACCATGCAGGTCAGACTTTCCTTGGGTCGAGCTTGCTACGTCCACTGTGGGGGATGGGGAGGTGGTTATCAGGCCAATGGAGTTATGTTTCAAGTGGGATTATGGCTGCTTCTGCTTCATTGTATATGTCACCAGGGAAGTGGGGGAAAGCTAGCAGTTACAGGTGTTATCCAGCTCCCACACAGCAGGTGAGGCCAGTCTCACTTCTGCTGTACCCCACCAATAGTGCCAAGTTTATATCCAGGCAGCCTGCATGCAGGGCTCAGATCTTGCCCCAGGTTACAAGCCTGCCACTGAGAAAGCAAGCATGGCTTTTAGGTCTCATGCTTCTCCACCTTCCCATACTGATGGCCACTGCTCTTGTGCTGGTATCTCTAGCAATTCCTGTTTGCCCCCTAGATTTTGCTCAAGAAAATTCATGCTTGAACTTAATTATTACAAAGTTCAGTTGGAAGCTTCTTTCACTCTGTGACCCCTTCCTAGTTCTGATGGCTACCTTCTCCAAGGACCCCTGTGAGATAGAGCCAGTGATGGCTTCCCTGGGCTTGAGCTGGGACCTGGGAGTGCCTACAGGGCTCTTCCTGCTGCTTCTTCTGCTTTAATATTTTGCTCAGCTCCCTAAATTTGTTTCAGTTCCTTGTAAGGTTAAATCTTTTTCTCATGACCTGGATTTTCAGATTCCCCAGTGGAATGTGTGTTCAGAGACATATTTTCCCCTTTCATACTTTGGGAACTCACAGTTTTTTTGGCTATCTCATGGAGTTTGCAGTGGTGAGCCACTCCTTCTGCAGGATCTGTGAACTCTTTCAGTCTTCCTGGCATGTTCCTGTGGCGGGTCTTAGAGCAAAAGTTCATAGTGTGAGTCTTCACATGCTGTCCTGTCTGTCCAACTGGGAGCTACCCATTAGTCCTGTCTCCTGTCTGCCATTTTCTCTCCTCAATATTGATAAACTAATCCAATTTTTATTTTTTTAAAAATCACTGCTATACCTATCTCCAGTGTCAAAGTCTTTCCAGAGTAATCCTATATTCAGGTCTGTATCACACAGTACTAACCAAAGAGTCCACTCTGTTCTAACAGATGAATATTTACTATTGGCAATGGTATCAGAGAAAGAAAAATTAAATTTTCAGACCACCAATTGGGTGGACAGAGGAATTTAAGTATATTATCTCTTTGTTCTGGGTATATGTGATAGAGTTTCTGGTCAGTTTAAAATATTTTTTTTCTGTAAAATACTTCATAAACAGCTAGAAAAATATTTGGTTAATTATCCCTTTATATTTAATCTAGATTTACATTGCAAAGCCAAACATGAAGAATGTTTACCAACTTGGGCAAAATAACTTCATAGATTTTCCAAAGTAGACTTCATCCTCTCATGATGGCTTTATGCCTACTAATCTAGGCTGACTTTATGGCCTTTGGGTCTGTCTGTGACACGTGAAGATGAATGCTTGGTTGGGTTGGGGGTGGGCAGTCTGGAGTCATGTGTGTGGGATTCTGGACTAACCTGGGGTTTTAGATGATCTTCTCTCCTATTTGGTTTTCAAAAGGTCAGTGTGTGAACCACTTCAATGCCTTCCACTGTTTTCCTTTGCATTTTACAATGCCTGTGTGAGCTCCAGGAGGGAGCACATTTATTGTGCATGCCATTCAATTTAGATTCTACTAGAGCAAATGATTACAACAACTCAGAGGAAAAAGCTGGAAAATAAGTCCCTGATGTAAAACTGGTCACAGGGCCAAAACGGTAGTGCCAATTATGATTTCAGTGCCTTATACACATTACGTCGCCAACAGTCTTTTTAAAAATATATAATTTATTTATTATTGGCTAGGGTGGGCATATTAAACAATATTTCTTCTCAAGTAGCCAGTTGTCTTTGCATTAGAAGTTAGGATTAAAAGTTTACATTCACCTGTGTTAATTTCACTTTTTTTGTTTTTAAATGAGGAGTGTTAATGGCAATAAATGGGCAAAAGAAAAAGAATGCCTGGAGGGCTGACACAGCATGGGTGTGGTCCTGGGGTATATATAGCACTCTCTATAATTTTCTAGCTAATGTTCCTTTCCTTGATTACATGGATTAAAAGCAGCATGTTATTATATCTGGCAAGCCAATCACATAAACAATAAAGGCTTATTACATTCTTCTTATGTTGAAGTCACAGATCCAGGTCCCATAAAAGCCTTGACATGATGCTTGCTCCTACATTAAGGCATTTGTGAAGAGATGAATCATAAACAAGTACATGTTAATCTTGATTCAACAGTTACACAATAATCTATTATTTAATGATTGAAAAAATTGTAAAACAGCGCTTGATTGTCAAATAAGCTGCAATTCTTTTTTCCCCAATTTAATTGAGATATAGATGACAATTAAAAACAAGTATTTCAAAGTTCTACTATAGAATTCTATTTTAATAACATTAGCATTTTGTTCTCTAGTTTAATAATCATACATTTCTATTGTAGTATAATCAAGCATCACTTAATGACAGAGATACCTTCTGAGAAATGCATCCTTAAGATACTGTAATTGTGCAAACAACATAGAGTCTACTTTCACAAACCTCGGTGGTACAGCCTGCTACACACCTAGGCTATATGGTATAGCCTATTGTTCCTAGGCTACAAACCTGTACAACATGGTATCATACTGAATACTGTAGGCATTTTTAATAAAATGGTAAACATTTGTATATCTAAACATAGCTAAACACAGAAAAAGTACAGTAAAAGTACAGTATAATAACATAAAAAATGTAAGCCAGTATAGGTCACTTAGGAATAAAGTTTGCGGGATGGGAAGTTGCTCTGGGGTGGCAGGTGAGTGAATGGTAAGTGAACATAAAAGCCTAGAACATTACTGTACACTACTGTAGACTTCATCAACACTCTACATTTAGGCTGTATTAATTTAAATTTTTCTTTCTTCAATAATAAATTAACCTTTGCTAACTGTAGCTTTTTTATTTTATAAACTTTAACTTTTTTAAAATTTTTTACTCTTTTGTAATGACAGTTAAAAACAAACACATTTTAGAGCTGTACAAAACTATTTTCTTTCTTTATATCCTTGTTCTATAAGCTTTTTTTCTGTTTTTAAAATGTATTTTTCTTGTACTTTTCAAACTTTTTTGTTAAAAACAAAGACACAAAAACACACATTGGCCTAGGCCTACAGAGGATCAGGGTCATCAATATCTCTGCCTTCTACTACTACGTCTTGTCCCACTAGAAGTTCTTCAGAGGTAACAGCAAGCATGGAGCTGTCCTTTCCTGTGATAACAATGCCTTCTTCTGGAAAATATCCTAAAGGATATACCTGAGGTTTTTTCACAGTTAACATATTTTTTTAATAAGTAGGAGTATACTCTAAAATAATGATTAAAAGTATAGTGATAGTAAATGCAAAAATCAGTAACAGTCATGTATTATCATCAAATATTACACACTGTATGTAATTGTATGTGCTATACTTTTATACAACTGGCAGCATTGTTGGTTTGTTTAGATCAGCATCGCCACAAACATGTGAGTAATGCTATATTATAATGTTATAATGGCTGAGTCACTTAAGGATAGGGCTTGTTTAGCTGTAGTATAATCTTATGGGACCACTGTCCTATATGCAGTCCGTTGTTGATGGAAATGTCATTATGCTGTGCATGACTATATTCTCTTCAGCAAAGTACACTGATATCTTTCCCCAAAATTATGTTTTCCCTTTATTTCTTGTTCTCCAAATTGTACCACAAATTGAGAGTATGTAGAAGATATATAGTTCTATAAAATTTGTTCCTATTACTGGTTGTGTCAGAGAAAGATCACAGTGAATTTATGGATGAATTACTTAATGCTAGAAAATACCACCCCAATTTTTCTGTGAAAATAAACCCCAGAGTTGCAAGAAAACTTCAGCTTTTGCATGGTAGATATATATAAGCATTCATAAACCCTGGATTTCTTAAGCCACTGAATCAATTCTCTTTGTGGCTTTCCAAAAACCCTAGGAGGAGTCTTCTTGAGTGTCACAATCATTGAAGCCAGAGAACACGAGGTCATTTCAAACAAGACCACTCATTAATCCCCCCAGCAACACACCCCTTATTTATTTTTATCAAAATGTGCCCATCACATAAACTTGGTACATTTTCCCAAAGAACTAATAACATGGAACCTCTGGCCAAAGTCAATAACAACAACAAAATATTCTGCTAGCTTTAGCCAACCCCTATCTACTCCAAGTACAGAGATTAAGTAGTTCATGCCTGGATGAAGCCCTAGTAAACTCACCCTCTGCCAAACCAAGAAAGCTGCAAATATGTACTGGATATGCCTCTGCTTATTTGTTAAATATAACTACGCCTGGGGAAAACTAGGTCATTAATATCTCTTAAATGCCTCTTACATTTCAGGCCTGTGTTACCTTCATTAATGTTTATAGAAATCCTTTTGAGGGCTTCTGAGCCATTGCTTCATTCAATTATTCATTCACTAACTATTTGTTCCCATTTTACAGATGAGAAAACAGGCTGCTAGAGAATAAGCTTCAATAAGTAATTTGCCCAAGGTCACACAGTCAGCTGATAAATTGCAGAGTAGAGATTCAAAGTTAGATAGATATGATTCCAAAATCATGTTCTTTCTATCATTCAGAGCTTCTATCAGGATCATCTGAGGCCCCCATACGTATTTCTGAGTCCCATCCTATATCATTTAATCAGAATTTACTTTGGTTGAGCCAGAAATCTATTTTAACAGGGGTTTCATGTGATTTTGATTTGTAGCTTGGTTTAGGAACAACTAAAACACACAGTAGCTTTACAACTCCTAATATAGTAACTGGTCCAAAATACCTTGTAAGTAATAATTCATTTTACAAATATTTATTAAGCACTTACTATGTGTTAGGCATTGTTATAGGTATGGCAGTGAGCAAAACACAAAAATTCCTGCCCTCGTGGAGCTTATATTCTAGTGTGGAAGTGCAAGCAGTTCACAGGGGACACAGGAAAACATAAGTAAGTACATTATGCATTATATTAGGAGGTGGTAAATGCTAAGAAGACAATAGAGAAGTGTAAGGTAATAAGGAGGGGTGGGGTGGGGGGAATGTATTAAATAAGGTGGTCAAGATTATTTTCTGTGCAAAGGTGAAATTTAAAGAAGGCAAGGAATGTGCCATGTGCTTGCCTGGGTACAATCATCAGGCAGATGGAGTAGCTGACACAAAGGTGGTAAGGCCTCTAAATATGTACCTGGTGCATCCAAGAACCATCAAGGGGACCAATGGAGGTGGAGGAAATGGGCTGGAGAAAGAAGTGAAAGCTAAAGTAAGAAAGGTAATGAAGGGAACAGTCAGATAAACTCATGTTGGGTCTTACAGGCTATTGTAAGTAATTTTACTTTTTCTCTGAGTGAAATGGGAAACAACTGTTAAGGTACTGAGTGAAAAAGTTATATGTTCTGATAAATAAGAAACTAAGAATTCCATGTATTAAGGCTAGAAGAAGATTTTGAAAGATACATCATCCAGACTCCTCTGCAAAGGCAGGTGTTTTTCTACGTTACTCTAGGGAAACTTGTCAATTTCACACAAAAGCAGACTTCATTATTCTGTAGTCACTCATCCATTTAATTCACTCATTAACCAAATATTCATCAGCCTCATAGCCTGCCCTGTGTAAGGTGCTTGCTAAGTGCAGAAGGCTTTCTGGGATTTATAACTTGGCCCCCAAGGTGCTCATGGGCCTTAGTAGCAATGCATGTGGTCCAGCTTGCCTGTGAAGTAATTGTTTATTCCCAACCTATTTAACATTCATTGTAATTAAACCCCCTTTCCTGTGGCTGATTGTCAAAGGTGACGTAGCTGGTCAAGGCAGTCACCCGCTCTAAGTCTGTGACAAGCCATGGCCAGCAGTCTCTTCTAAAGGTTTATTGGAAGGGAAAAGTGTTGTATGCCCAAGTGTATATGAATGGAGAGACTGGAGATTATTGTCAGAGAAGAAAGGAGTTTTTCTTCTGTGTCCCACAAGTGAAGATGGGAGAAGGATACAGTGATGCCTGGGAATCTTGGGGAGTAGAAGGGAAGCATGTGTTAGCTAACTGCTTTTGCTTATGTAGTATATATTTTGAACTTCATTGCTAATGAATAGGGAAATGCTTCAGAGCAATAGCAAAACACGGAATGAAGGCATTCCAAAAGTGAAAACTCTTAACATAGTGACTAATTCTTTTAAAATGATTTAGCTCACAGACTTCACAGGTAGTGGAAATAATGTGGTAATGTATAACATAACAGAATAATAGTCACCTCAGTTTTCTTACTCAGAAGGGGTAAATAGGCAGGGACCAAAAATCTGATTAATATTCTATCAATGCTTTAATGCAAGGACATTTCAGTGGCCACATTTAAAAGATTTTTCTTTGTGCTTTACATCCAGGCCAATTAATCTATGCTGACTTTATGGCATAATTATTTTGTTTTATAAATACATCAGTCTAATGGACAGTTGAAACACATCCCACCTCCCCCATTCACTTTTTTAATCCTAGAGATTTAAATCAATGAACTGAATTTTTATTTTTACAAGACATGTTGGCTATAAATATATCACAAATCATAATTATAAACATATCATACTATGAAGAAGTAGAAAATCTCTGATATAGAGGCATCATTTTCTAAATATATTCTTGCCATTTTACATTGAAGAATGAAGATAAATAGGAATGTGACTAGAAATCATAAAAAATACCAAACTGCTATCTCCCAGAAGTGACAAAAATATGAACAAACTTTTAAAAATAATTGTTTAGATGGGCTATAATACTTGGTTGAGAGTTCAAGTTCTACTGACAACCAAATTTCTCTAAATCTCAAGCTTAGATATGGATGATGGAAAATGGGCATAAAGACTAGATTCTGGCAGCCCTCCAGTTACTGGCAGAATCCAGGTGGAAGTGCAGTGGTGTGACACCAAAGTATCCACTTCACTCAGTCAAAGATGCCAAGTGGTTCTATTTTAGTGGTGGTGTTGTTTGGTGCCAGTATCCGAGATTCATTGTCTTATGGCCATGGAAAATTAGGATGCAGGCACACACAGAGTGAAGTTCAGAGTGGAAGTTTAATAGGTGAAAGAAAGAGAAGTGCTCTCTCTGCTGAAGAGACAGAGGTCTTGAAGAAATGTGTTGCTGCTTTTGCAGTGAAATGCAGAAAGTTTTTTGGATGAGCTTGAGGTGGTGTCTGATTTACATAGGGCATGAAAAATTGGTTGGGCCAGGTGTTCCATTTGCATAAGGCATGAAAAACTGATTAGAACTGGGTGTGCCATGCATAGTGCACGAAAAGGCTGGCCACCCACCCTAATCTTTTACTATGCAGATGGGTTATCTACGTGGCTGGCGCGCCACATTGCCTGGTTTTTTACCGTACACATGGTGACAAAGAAAAAGGAAGATGGAGTCGCTGTGCTGAACATACCTGGCTTCCAGGTAGCTCTTTCCTGTTGGCACAGCTGCCAGCATTCATCCGTGCAAGTTTCCAGCTTGCTTATCTATGTTTGCAGATAGATTTTTCAGGCTGCTCTTTGTTAGAAAAGAAATGATTTGGGGACTGCTTTTTTCGTTGTTGTTGTTAAAAAGGAAATTCACTGAGGACTCTGTTGCCTTACTATCTGCCTAAATAATTTATTTCTATCTCCTGTACTACTATGACAGGGGGAAACAAACAAGAAAAGAAGGGCTGATCCTGTCTTGTACGTACGTGGTGATGCTGTTTGTTCATTTATTGGGCACTTTTTTGTTTTTGAGACGGAGCTTGGCTCTCGTTGCCCAGGCTGGAGTGCAGTGGCACGATCTTGGCTCACCGCAACCTCCGCCTCCCGAGTTCAAGCGATTCTCTTGCCTCAGCCTCTGAGTCGCTGGGATTACAGGCACGCACCACCACACCCAGCTAATTTTGTATTTTTAGTAGAGATGGGGTTTCTCTGTGTTGGTCAGGCTGGTCTCGAACTCCTGACCTCAGGTGATCTGCCTGCCTCAGCCTCCCGAAGTGCTGGGATTACAGGCGTGAGCCACCGCACGTGGCCTATTGGGCACTGTTAAGTGACATTTTGTGAAGATTCTGTGGGACATGGAGGAACTTCCTCTTGGGAGCTAGCTTGTGCTAATCCCCACAGCACAAGTGGGAATTAATGTGTGCTCGCTGATTCATGCTGGTTGAATGAAGCCTTTTTTCCTTTGACATTTTCTATATTTCTAATTAGAAGACCAGCTCCATGAGTTTAAAGGATTATAATATTTTGCATTTGTATTTTTCTGCATGCATTGTAGAGCATTTAAAAATATTGCCAATTAAAAGAATATACATTTAATTTAGAAATATGAACTTGATTAGCTAATGTTCATCTTTAACATTTTCTAAGGCTGAAATGCTAATCTCTTTGCTTTCTTGTCAGACTAATGTTCAGATCACACTGGCTTGATATCTGACTCACTTTCTCAGTGCAGCAAAGGGTGGCTACCTGCCAATAAATGATGCCTAATACCACAGTTAAACGAAAGGTAAACTTTTTTTTAACTTTGCAAAAGGCATGATTCTAGTATCTTGAATGAGGTAGAACTCTGGCTATGAAGAAATGAAGAGATCAGCAAATCATTTTCCCCTAAACAACTATAAAGCTGGACAAATTTGATGAAAACAATTATCCCAGCAACCTGGAAATCTTCCAAGGCAGTCTGTGAAAACCAGCAGCTTTGCTTTGCAGGAGACTGACTTTATTTGGAGTGAAAGAAGGAAAACCCACACCCAGCAGCAAATGAGAAAAGTCTGCCGCTCTCCTAGCCTAAGGTTGCAGTCCCTGTTGGGGTGTAAGTAAAATAACAGAGGGTTAGTCAGGGAGATCCTGGAAACGAGATAGTCATTGAGGGCCTTAATAAGCATTTCATACATCCTTGGCTGTCTGGAAGCTTCTACACTTATGCAGCACAGACCTGAGAGGGCCCAGCAGAAAGAACTGGGGCTGACTTCCAAACTGCCCAGACTTAGAATGCAACCCCCTAAACCAAACACAGATCCACAGAGAGTAGATGCCTTATTGACTAGAGGTATTGGAGCACAACCTGTGACCAGTCATTGGCTGACCACTAAGCTACGCAGACACAGAGATGACCCCTAAGAAGCACGCTGAAAAGGTAAAGTAAGAATTTTTTTCAAAAATCTGAGGTGAGACGTCAGTAGCCATACACCACAGGGGTAACAGGTTCTGCTGCTTTAGTCTAGGTTAGTTCATTTAACAAAAGAGAAACGAGCTGGGCCTGGTGGCTCACGCCTGTAATCCCAACATTTTAGGAGGCTGAGGAGGGACCATCATGTGAGGTCAGGAGCTCATTACCAGCCTGGCCAATATAGTGAAACCCCATCTTTACTAAAAGCAAACAAACAAAAATTAACCGAGCACTCATCTGTAATCCCAGCTACTTGGGAGGCTGAGGCAGGAGAATTGCTTGAACTCAGAACTCAGGAGGCAGAGGTTGTGGTGAGGCTAGATGGTACCATTGCATTCCAGCCTGGGCAACGGAGCAAGACTCAAAAAAAAGTGGGAGGAGTAAACAAAACATCCAGCAATAATAGAAACCCTCAGGAGAAAAAAAAAAAAAGAAAATTAGAATAGGAATTGCTGTATTATCAAAAATGTCCAGCTTTCAATAAAAAATCATAAGACATGCTAAGAAGCAGAAAAGTGTGAACCATACTCAAGGGAGAAAAAAAGAAGTCAATGGAAATAGACTCTGCGAGGCCCTATAAATTGTATTTAGCAGATAGCCACTGTATTAAAGAACCAATAGAGAATATGACAATGACTCAATATATAGAGACTATCCATAAAGAAATCAAATCTGTTTAAAAGCACCAGATAAAAATTTTTATATTTAATACCATATGTTAAGATTATTTACTATATTTTGCTCTCCACATGAGCTCACTTTCTGGATAATTGCAAAGTTAAGTAATTGCCTGGAAAAGGTAAACATTTTTAAAGTTCTTAAAAGGAGGGTTAACTTACTTGATACAACTGCAATAAAATAGCAGTTTGAATCAACATACAGTCTTTCTTGTATCTATCAGATGATGTCATGCAGAATTGCCAACACACACTTTTTGATGTAAGACTTTCTCAATAAACTTCATTCATAATCAGAACCCTCAGTGTGATATAATTTTTCCCAAATCTCTGAATAAATAAATAAAAGTATGTTGACTTTAATTTATTTGTGTTTTTCTTAGGCACCTAATGACGACAGCTTAGGTTAGGAAGAGTCAATTTACAGGTGTGATAGAATTAAATGGCTAATGACTGAGGAGGTGAGGCATTTTAAATTTTAAACTAACAAGCTTAATTCCTTCAATATTTATACCTTACTTTGGGCTCATGATATGCCGCTGAACTTCTGTTCCAAAGTACTGTTCCTTTCTTGCATGATCTTTCTTCTCAAAAGGAATTGTTTCTCTGTGAGCAAAACCATATATTTTGTCCTCTTTCTGTGACTCCTACAGTGGTTTTTGTACGTGTTTATTTATTTTTTATTTTTTGGAGATGGAGTTTCGCTCTTGTTGCCCAGGCTGAAGTGCACTGGCAAGATCTCAGCTCACTGCAACCTCCGCCTCCCAGGTTCAAGCGATTCTCCTGCCTCATCCGCCAAGTAGCTGGGACTACAGGTGCACACCACCACATCCGGCTAATTTTTTATATTTTTAGTAGAGATGGGATTTCACCACATTGGCCAGGCTTGTCTCGAACTCCTGACCTCGTGATCCACCCGCCTCAGCCTCCCAAAGTGCTGGGATTACAGGTGTGAACCACCATGCCTGGCCCTGTATGTGTTTCATAAAGTTTTACTGATGGCATAGCTGTAAAGGAATGAAGAGAAACTTGCGTGTAGAATTTTAGCCACATCTTGAAAATGCAAAGAATTTTGAACAAAAATGCAGTGAAGTGGGATAGTGGAGTCAATCGTTTCAGGCACTGAAAACAGCATGCCCAAATGTAGAACAGAAGGAAAGCACACTGATGTAGGGGCCCAACAGCCCAACTAGTTCATCAGGGGTTAGAGGGCATGCAAAAGGACACCCAGAAATGATAAAACAGAAGACTTCCCTCTATCTTTTAACTGAAGAAAACTTGAAGCATGAAAGAGTTTGTTTGTTTGTTTTGAGATGGAGTCTTGCTCTGTCTCCCAGACTGGAGTTCAGTGGTGCAATATCGGCTCACAGCAACTTCTGCCTCCCATATTCAAGTGATTCTCCTGCCTCAGCCTCCTGAGTAGCTGGGATTACAGGTGCCTGCCACCATGCCCAAATAACTTTTGTATTTTTAGTAGAGACAGGGTTTCACCATGTTGGCCGACCTGGTCTCAAACTCCTGACCTCACGATCCACACGCCTTGTCTTCCTAAAGTGCTACTATTACAGGCATGAGCCACCGCCCCCAGCTAGTTTTGTATTTTTTAGAATTGAAGTGATATTGATCAGCATATTTCAGGAAGTAGGTTCTATTTTCTTTGCTGAGTTTTAAGGATTCAGTCTCTGAAAGCAGTCAAAGGAATGGATTTTCCTGACATTATCATATGAGATCATCGATAATTACTTGTTAAAAGTTTACATGCCCTCCTCTTATAGGAGGCTTTGAAAAATGATTTTACTACTAATTATTATTATAAGTTTTATATACTATTCTTCAAAGGTAACTCTTCTTTCTTTAGTATCACCCAATCAATAAGAGTTATTTTTCTTAAGTCGTTCCTATTGTCCCTTCAGTCTGATGAAAATCTTGACACAAACCTAAAAGAAAATACTGATTTTTCACAAATATGGTTTTCAACATATTCTATTCTCCTCTCTCTTCCCTGCCTACAGTTGGGACCCAAACTCCTCCCCAGCCTCCATCCAATTTTATCTTCTGTATTTAAGAAAATTTATTAGGAAAAGAAATGCAAGTCTCTTCTGACTGATCTCACCCCACAGCAAGCTTTCACTCATTTAAAATGTCCTTGGCCCCAATGTCTGTAACAACTACATGGGCTTTGATTTCCTTGTGCAACACCTAATAATTATCAGTCTTCAGGGACATGCTTTAGTCTTCCCACTGGTTCCCAAGTTCCTGGAGAGCAATGTATACCTGTACAGCCAATTTAATCTTGTATGGTGTAGACATGATGGTTAACTAAATGCACAAACAAGGGAAAGACATTCATAATTTTCTATATATTCAGAAACAATAGACTGTATTATATTAACTCTATATTTTTCTCATCAAATTTTAAGTTGATTTGCCATTATCAAATGAAAATATTTAACAGCAAAATCAATTTCGGAGAACATTTTCTTCTAAAAGCAAATTATAAGTCTACCATAAATATTAAAAATATTTCCATAGAGTAGATCAAGAATGTACTATCTGTTAGGGTGATCTATAGGTAAATAAAATTGTATATTTCATCTCAAATTATTATTAGTGCTTTAAGTGTTAAAACTTTAATATAGAGTTAAATATAATATGTAAATATATTATAAAATTTAATATATGCTAAAAACAATATTTAAAATGTTAAACCCATCTTAAGGCTCAAGATTCTAGACCCTAGCTTCATTCTTTGCTCCTAAGATACTACTCTAACTAAAACAGGTCTTGCACACTTGAGCTTTATATGCTGCTACTTTTTTTTTTTTTTTTTTTTTTTTTAATTATACTTTAGGGTTTTAGGGTACATGTGCACAATGTGCAGGTTTGTTACATATGTATCCATGTGCCATGTTGATTTCCTGCACCCATTAACTCGTCATTTAGCATTAGGTATATCTCCTAATGCTGTCCCTCCCCCCTCCCCCCACCCCACAACAGTCCCCGGAGTGTGATGTTCCCCTTCCTGTGTCCATGAGTTCTCATTGTTCAATTCCCACCTATGAGAGATAACATGCGGTGTTTGGTTTTTTGTCCTTGCGATAGTTTACTGAGAATGATGTCTTCCAGTTTCATCCATGTCCCTACAAAGGACACGAACTCATCATTTTTTATGGCTGCATAGTATTCCATGGTGTATATGTGCCACATTTTCTTAATTCAGTCTATCGTTGTTGGACATTTGGGTTGGTTCCAACTCTTTGCTATTGTGAATAGTGCCGCAATAAACATACGTGTGCATGTGTCTTTATAGCAGCATGATTTATAGTCCTTTGGGTATATACCCAGTAATGGGATGGCTGGGTCAAATGGTATTTCTAGTTCGAGATCCCTGAGGAATCGCTGCTACTTTTAACTACTCTTTAAAAGTGAAATTTAAGTGTTTTCTTCCAGAGAATTGGAGCAAACAAAATTAAAGCTATCATCTGTGATCTTTTACCTTGACTAATAGAAAAGGATAATCCTAACGTAATTATTGAAACAGTGATGATATCGAATATAAAAATAATGTTTACTGCAGCTCCCTCTGCTTCCCAGCCGGCCTTTAAAGTGAGGTAATTTCCAAATCAATTTGCCTCTCACTCAAGTCACTTCATCTTTCAGCCGGGCCCACTTGAAGAAAAAAAACATTAATTGGACTTGCCATTGTGTCTTGGACTCTTTTGGTGACAATTTTCTGTGACAGGGTAAAAGAGTTGCTAATTCATTGCTTCAGGAAATGAAGGCCTAATAGCTTCACATCTGGTAAATTATGGCCTTCCTGCTCCTCAAGGCAGCAGCGGTACACAAGGCATTATTTGGAATTAAAGGAAAAAAAAAAACAGCAAAGGAAATCAATTTTTACATTTACAGTGGACTCTTTTAAAAATTAAGATTTATAAGCCAAGAACATTTCTTTATAAAAGCATCCATTGTCTAAGACATAGAATTGAGTCAGCCAGAGGGTAAATTGAGCAAAAACGCTTCCAATATCTTAATGGAAACTCTGAGAAGTCACTGTAGAATTAAATCACATGGCATAGCTTTTTGCCCCTGGGGGTGGGCCATGTGTAAATTGTGCAAATGTAATTATACAGTCTTTTGGGCCTTTGGGGAATATGACAAATAAAGATTGACTTTACTTTGAGTGGGGTTCATGTTGCATATTGGATGGGAAATTCAGTTTGGCCCTATTTTTACATGATGCCTAGACAGATCAGTTTGCAAAAGAAGTATGGAAAAGGAGAAGTATGGAGGAAATTCCCCCAAAGGACACATATGGGACACCGCAACCTTCTTTATGAAGAATTACAAGAGCTCAGGTATAGAAATTGAGATGTTTCACCCCAGTTATTGTCCCGATGGTAGGATTGGTGGTGAATGGCTTTTATCACAATAAGACTAAGTTGCACCATGGACTTGTGAAATTACCCCAATGACTTCCATATTTTTCCTTATCTAGTTCACAAGGAAAAATGAACAATGATAACCAAAGAGGCAAACTGCAGAATTTCAGCAGTAGGTATCAGAGGTCTGGCAAAAACAAATCTAATATCTAGAAGGGCTTGGTGGTCCTTAGAGATGAGGGCTCTTTTTATCCTGGCAGTACAGTGACCACCACAATCACAGCATAGAATTTACTTCCACCTAATCTTCTGTAATCCCCAATTGGAGCAATTAATTTTACAAGGGGTCATGCTCCCTTTCTGTGGTATTTCTATTGAGAGCTTAATGATGTGTCCTTTATGATGCATTTTGGCAGCACCTTTCACCCAGACCTGAAAATATTCATTGATTATGATCAGCAATTTTGGTGTTGTAAATGGGGTGTAGCTGAAGTGTTTCCTTGATGACAGAGCATAGAACAGCATGTGCTTAGAAAAGGAGAGAGAAAGGGAGAGAGACACTGTGGGTTTAGAACTCATTTCACTTATCTAAACGTGGGCCTTGTTCCATACAGATGACACAGAGGAACTGAAGTGGAAAGTAGAGTGTATACTAGGATCAGCAGTTCCAGGCAGAACTAGGAGATAAGGGAAAGCACCACATTTTAGGATCAGAAGCTGGAAAACAACAAGAATCTGATGGCCTCACACACTATCTTCTTTGTCTTATTCACTTTAGCCCTCAGCCACTAAATGACCCATGTTCAGATATCTGCTCACCTGAAGGCATTTTAACAAATTGGCTTAAATAATTGACATATTTTTCCTAAGCTCCCCGCATCTCCTAAAACCAGGAAATTGTCATTGTGATTTTTTTTTTAATATCAGAACAAAGCTTTGAAAATTAATTCAATTCACTGGCTTTTGTCCAAAAACAAATCTGGGGACTTCAAGTAAGTTAAGCTTTTCCAGATCCACTGTTTCCAAGGAGAAGAATAATTTTTATTGTTGTTGTTGTTTAAGTGTTGGAGATGTGAGGGAATACAGAAAGATGGAAAATGTACAACTTTAAATATTCTACAAAAAGTTCAAACCCGTCACAATTTCGAAAATTGTTTTTATATTTATTATATCATTTTATCTTCCCAGCAACCTTATGATGTGGCCAGTGCCAACATCCTCATTTTTCACATCAGAAAATTGAGGCCCAGATTGTTGTGTAAACCATTTTGCCAAGGATCTTAACAAAAGCAAACTAGAACACTAGAACATAACCTACCCCTGGACTCTTTTCCATAAACCACATTGCTGCTATGTCTCTTGCTCCCCTTTGTAGAGAATCAAGCCTCTTTTTGTCTGAGGACTCATAATGTGTCCCAGGCATGTTAAGTGGTACACAGAGAGAGAATGAGAAAGAGAAAGGGAGAGAGAGAAAAAAACAATTTAACAATTTAGTCTTTACTATGTGGCAGGTCTATTCAAAGCCTTTATATGTAAGAATTCATTTAATCATCACAAGATTACAATGTATGTCCGGTTGTCTGGGAGTATTTTACAGATAAGAAAATATCCAAAGAGGATATGGAACTTGCCCAAGTACACACAGCTCATAAGTGATGGGGCTGGGGTTTGAATTGAGGGAAGTCTGGCTCTTGAGTCAGTACTCTTACCCACTGTACTTTATTCCCTCTCTAAAGTCAGTGAAATTCTTTCTTGTCTTTCTCAATATTGAGCACAACTTTTGTCACATAAAAATCACTAAACAACAACAACAACAACAACAAAACATGTTTCATGGATAGGGAAAGAAGGGCGGACACCCTGCCATCTTGTCTACTTGCCTTTTGGCCTAGGACTGGGTTTCATGGCCTCCCCAGTATGGACATTTGGACCTTGATAATTCCTTGTTGTGGGAGCTGTCCTGTGCCTTGTAGGATGTTTAGCAGCATCCCTGGCCTCTACCCTGTAGATGCTGATAGTGCTCCTCAATTGTGATTATCAAAAATGTCTCCAGACATTACCAAATATCCATGGCAGTAGGGGTAGGGGGATTGAAAATCGCCTCTAGGTTGAGAATTTCTGGCCTAGGGCATGAAAAAGAGGTACAGCCTTGTAGGGGGATTCCTTCCAGGAATCCAGCGTCAAGAATGCTCCCGTGTAACTGTCTTTTCCCAATGCAGTCTGGAAAAGAGCATGAAGGGCTTGTGCATTTTTGCCTCCTCTGCCAACAGCTAGGAGATAACACTTGTTGGGTTAATGTTCTTGCATCCAGGCAATATTCTGACTACGTGGGAAGAGGAATGTGGGTGGGCAGGGGATTCGTGACAAGGAGAGGATGGCATAGTAGGTACCAATGCTCCTATAAGACTCCATGCCAGTACATTTAGCATATTTCTGAAAAAAGAAAGAAATGGGGCACGCCATCAGGTAATGGATCCAATGCCCAGATGAACTGAGATATGGCAATTTCCCCCAGTCAGGAGCTTACTTCAGAATAATGTTGCTTTGACGTGAAGCTGTAAGGACACTGGATGAAAACAATCCAGAACCTGCTTATCTTTCAGCATGAGAGACATTTGTGTGTTTTCTGAGTCATCTGAAACACAGAGTGTAGGATTTTCCTGATGGATAAGGAAACCTGATGTACTCATTTATTATAACAATGAGATCATTGGAAGACCCATAAAACTGAAGTCTGCTATCCAAGTTCAGATCTAGTTTGTTATTCAGATAATGGTTCCAAGCTTATTTAACAAGCCAGTTTTGACAAGTTGAATTTTTTATAGGATGTTTGTTTAATTGTAGCATGGCCATCCTATCATAACAGTATTTTCAACTATGCAGAGAAAACCAAAGTCAAAAGGATTTTTCACAGTGAGATTTACACGTCCTTCAAATGAAAACTCTGAGTCATATTTTCATCAGTCATATTTTAATTTTCAATAAAGGAAAAGACTCCAAAATATCCATAGGCATTTCTAAAAGCCACATCAGAAAAGGAGAATATAAATGGGGTAGAAGAAATTACATATAGGCTGATATCTTTAAGAGAGCTCAAGATTATTGAAAATCTGATTACATATACATCAAACGTTTTAACTTCTTTCACCCAGATGAGGTAGCAGAATAGAATGAATATTACATAGGCAGACAATTCTCAAGGGAAGTCTCCGAAAATTTTTTAGAAGTTTATAGGTGAATGCCATTTTCATCGCTTTCTACTGCAATATGAAGTATGCAGGCTTTAGAGCCATGCCTACTGCAGTCCAAAACCCTTCTGGAGCTTCACTGAACCTCATAACTTTTCTAAGCCTCATTTCCACATGTAAACAAGCAGATAATACCTATTATATAAGGTTTTTTGATGTCTAAAGAAGGTATTTTTAAAACTTAACAAAATACTTGAGTTGGAATAGAAGCTATTATTATAACATTATTATTCCTAATATCTTTATGACAACTCATTTAGACAACTGGATATCTGCTTTTCCAGGATTTGAATCTCCAATTTATTCCCCCCATCACGCTGTATTTTTACCTATTTTTTGAGATATATAGAGGTGGGAGAGGGAGGATGAAGGGATAATGTCTAATTTTTTCACATTTATTGGAATCACATTAACAATTTGCTTATTAATAATTATGCATTCTGAACAACATATATGTTTAGTCTAGGAAAAAGTGTACAAGTTGATTTCCATAAGCATCAAATCACAAATAATAACTGAACACAATCTACTCTCATATTCATTGATTTTTTTTGCCAGTTTGAGAAAACATCCATCAGCTCTTTTTAGGACCCTCTGCAAAAAGACTCTAACATTTTAAAAAGGCATAGTAGGCAAAGCTTGGTGGCTCATGCCTGTAATTCCAACACTTTGGGAGGCCTAGACAGGCAAAATACCCGAGGTCAGGGGTTCAACACCAGCCATGGCCAACACAACGCAACCCCATCTCTACTAAAAATACAAAAATTAGCCAAGTGTGGTGGCGGGCGCCTGTAGTGCCAGCTCCTCGGGAGGCTGAGGAAGAAGAATCACTTGAACCCAGGAGGCAGAGGTTGCAGTGGCCTGAGATCACACCACTGCATTCCAGCCTGGGTGACAAGGTGAGACGGTCTCAAAAAATAAATAAATAAGTAAATAAATAGACAGATAATAAAGGAATGAGACTTCATTAATTAATTTTAAAGAAGTACTCAGGGTGATTGAGATGACATTCCATTATGTTCCCCTGATTAGGATGGGCCTGGCAGTTTGATCCATAGAACACTGTGTAGAAAGTATCTTTTCCTTTGGCATGAAATTAGTTAAACTGGCATGTAAACACATGCAATTAATATCTTCCCCATCTACCCTGTGCCAGTAACTTAAAAAAACAAAAATAAAGAGAGAAAGGCAATAATTAATCCATAAAGACAAAGACAACTGGGAAAAAGACAATAGTAGATAAAAGATTTAAAGATATATTTGAAAATTGGAAAACAGTAAATGAAAATAGGTAAAAATCTAAATAAGGTAAATCTAAGCACTTACTATCAAGGAAATAATACATAAGTTAATTCACCCTGCAAAACCCAGAAAGGCTCAGAATTGGAGGACTTGGTTTCAGAAGAAAGTGGAGTTCAGGAGAAGGTTTGGAACCAAGTTTCTCCCTCCACTGCATGCAGCCAAGCAACTACTATAGAACCACCCTCCCCAACACACACACATAACGGGCAGATGAGACTGGAGAATTCTCATTCTCTCCAAAAACCAAACAGGGGAGAACTCTCGGAAAAATGAAAACTGTCTCGCCTCCGTCATACCCTCTCACCTGCTCCCAGGATGCCAGTTGTCAAACTTATGCTGGTCCCTCCACACCCACCATCATGCTCCATAACTGACAGAAATTAGATTTTTTCTTTTTTTCTGAATGGCCACTGAAAAGTGTCTCTAGATAAATATCTGGAGCTCCTCAATGGAAAGGGGACGTCATCCCCACAGACCCTGCAGTGGTACCTGAGAATCAGCACCTCTGCTCGTAGGTACAGTAGTTCCAGCAGTATTTTAGCCATTCTCTCTTACATGTACTTGGACAGAGAAGAATGACCAGACACTAGAGAAAAATGTGCTACATGAGCATGGAGACCAAAACCCACAAAACAAACAAACAACTAGACACAGAGGACTTAGATGAATCAGAGTCAGTGCAGACATTCAAAGAAACTTTTCGAAAATCATAATGTCCTCAAAGATACACAGGGAAACAAGTCTGTAATATAGATAATGGTTACTATGAGAAAGGATCAGAAGCAAATAGGAACTCCTGTCTATAAAAAATATAAAAAGTAAAATACAAGCATTAAATAGAAAATTGTAAGATAGGGCCAAGCAACTCTCAAAAGTAGAACAAAAATTAAATAAGAGAGAAATGGGAGGGAAAAAAGATAAGAAAAAATATATCATAGATCTTGTGAGCTCTCCAGCTACTAATTAGGAGTTCCAGAAAGAAAAGAGAGAAAATGAAGGGGGGATATTATTGAATAAGTAATTTAAAACATTTTCAGACTGAAAGACGTGTGTCTTCCCATTGAAAGGGCAATGGAGCACCTAGCACAATGAATGACAAAAAAAAAAAAAAATTCCAGGTAGGTTATGGTAAAATTTAGAATGCTTGAAATCAAGAAAAGATCCTAGAAGCTTCCAAAGGGGACGTGGAAAACACAGTCAAATACAAAACAGTGCTCTTGAATTTCTTAAAAGCAACTGAGTCTTAGAAGACTGTGGAACAAAGCATGAAAAATTCTGAGTGACAGTGATTTTCAACTGAGAATCAGGAGATCTGATGATTTTATAAGGCAGTTCTCCCTGCTCTTTCTCCTGTCTCTCCTTCTGCCATGTAAGACATGTCTTGCTTCCTCTTCTGCCATGATTGTAAGTTTCCTGAGGCATCCCCAGCCATGCAGAACTGTGAGTCAATTAAACCTCTTTCCTCTATAAATTACCCAGTCAAACACACTAATACACATGGCTTAATGAGCAAAAGTCCTGATCACCAGAATCATTAGAGATCAAACGACCCCAGAGGAGCACTCTGCCTCATTCATCTTATTCACAAGAATGAATAATAAGTAACGCAAAGGAAAAATGCTTGAGGTGATGGATACCCCATTTGTCCTGATGTGATTATTACACATTACATGCCTGTATCAAAATATTTCATGTAACGCAATAATATATACACCTACTATGTACCTACAAAAAGAAAAAAATAAATGAACAAGAAAACGTTAAATGGATTCTCATAGTAAATTAAAAAAAGAATAAGTAGCAGCAACTATACATATGCTACATATATGCCAAGCACTGTTCTGTGTGCTTTTAATGTATTAACTAATTTAATTTCACAACAACCCTGTGATGTAGGGACTACTCTTACTGTCTTTATTTTAAAGATGCAGAAACTGATATCAAAGAGATGTTAAAGAACTTACTGTGGTCCACAGGAGAGTTGGGGTTGACTCCCAGGCCAAGCTCGTAACCTTTCCCTGCCTCCATTCCCCAACTCTCCTCTGTGCCACTGCACTGGTGCTGAGACAATGACAACAGAAAGCAAATTGGATTGAATCCTCTATAAAGAAAACTGATGCATTTGAATATGAATTTTAATCCAGGTAGTGATCAACCAAGAGAAAAAAATGGCCCACTAAAAATACTAACATGAAATTAACGGTAATAACACTTTAAAATTATACAGTAGTAGTGTCTACACAGTTAAGAAGGCAAGAAAGACTAAAATTATTATGTGGAAAATTCAGCTTAAAGAACTCACCACAAAATTATTGGAAAAAATATTTAAAAAGTATTTGTCATGAGTAAGTCTTCAGTTGTAGGTTTTCCTTAAGGAAAAGAAATCAGCTTTATCGATAAAGCACTTTTCTCATCTTCTTCATCTTTAAACATACAAAAGAAATAAGAATTAAAGTAAAGATTAGTTGAAAAACACTGTTTTGACTAATGAAAATTTCATTGGTGAAGGAGATAGACTGCTGTATAATACAATGCTAATTGAAAGCAGTCATAAAACACTAATTGCATTGGAAATAAATGACAGGTGCTTCACATGTGTTTATATCACTAGCGGGACACTAGCACAGGGTAACATTTAAAATATCTACCACATTATTCACAATAGCCAAAGGTCAAAACAACCCAATTGTCCATCAACAAATGAATAAAGTGTTATATCTGTGCAATGGAATATTATATAGTCACAAAAAGGAATTGAGTACTGATGTATAGCTACCACATGGGTGAACTTTGAAAACACTATGTTAAGTGAAAAATGCTAGACATGAAAGACCACATATTGTATGATTCCATTTATGTGAAATGTCCATAATAGGCAAATCTAGAGAAACAAAGTAGATCAGTGGTTGCCTCAGAGTCTGAGGGGAGGTAGGAATGGAAGATGAATGCTAATCGGTATAAGGTTTTCTTTTAGGGGCAATGAAATTGTTTTGAAGCTAGATAGAGGGGGTGGTTGCACAAGTGAGAGAAAGTACTAAATATCACTGAATTATGCACTTTAAAATGGTCAATTTTACATTGTAATATGTGAATTTCATCTTTTTCTCCTTCCCTTCTCCCATATATTTATATATGCACACATAAACACATTACTCAGAGCTAGAAATCAGAGACAGAGATAGAGATAGAGATAGAAATAGAAATAGAGCTAGAGATATACACACACACAGATACAAAACAACCAGCCACAGTGCATTTGGAGGGCTGCAGGTCCCACAGGCAAGCAGATAACTGAAGCTCTTGGGGACTAGATGGCCACCAGGTACTGGCCCTCTAGAGTTCCAGGGATGCAGACTCTCCCACTGGGGAGCAGAGATATGGGGATGGTGCATGACAGTTGCAATAGGCTGGCTAGTGGCTTCCTTAAAGTGACAAACTAAGGGGTTCCTAGGGCCTTGAGATCATTTGGGGGACTAGAAGCAGGAGCTATTTACTAATTGGCTAGTTACTATTTTAATATTAAACCACAAGCATAATATTGATGAATTTCAGTCCTGATTGGAACCAAGCTCAGTTTAAGCTTTCAAAACAATCCATCATCCTTGCTCATATGATATGAAAACAAGCACAATTTCATAGCAATAGCTACCCCTGGCTTGCAGAGGGGAGGTCAGTCAAGGTCACTAAGAAAAAAAATAAAGATGCTTGCCTTTAAAATGCTTTCTCTCTGAATTTTGCAGCATCCTTCTGTAAAATGCATTATAGCAAATGAGGAGTCCCCTTCCCTGAATGAAAACAGAAGCTGCCAGGCCTCCTAGGCACAGGCTGAGAGTGGGACAGTGTCACTGCTGCTTCATCCCACTGGTCAGAACAAGTTACGTGACACTCATCTCATCAAGAGTTCCATCAGAAATTCTGAAAAACATATTTGACTTCTTCTGCACAGCCAGTTTCAGCTCCACAAAAACAGCCTTTGGCTTTTGCTCCATAAGATTTGCCTGTTCTCCTCTGTATGGTGACAGTTGCAACTCATAATCTTGATTTTCATGGCCCATCATCTCTGCTTTTTGACACTTTCCTGTAATGGTTTGCTTTCACTTTTTTCCATTCACATTTTTACTTCTTCCTTGAAAAAATCTGCAGGGAATTGAAGCTAGGGAATGTTATGGAAGGAGGACACACAATGAGAGAAAAACACACTTTGTCATCTTTCCAGTTGAACGGCAGGATGGAGCAATAATAACACATCTACCATGCACTTACTCAGCTAGGTTAGTTCATCATTTTGCTCCTTGAGGTATCGGTTTGGGTTTTTTAACTCAGAATCTCTATAGAGATGATATTGGCCTCACTCTGATACCTCTAAAACCAAAACAATCCTCTTTTTATCCAAATGCAGGAAAAGAGGCGAGGAAGAATGACAAGGACTTGCTGCCCAGACTTCTTAGTTCCGCCAATACGTAAATAATTTAGCAATGTATTTAACAGAGAGATAACCTGTCTACAGAAAATGCTTTAAGAGTGATTTCCATTGCTACCCCATGCTACCCTTATGCCAGTGCAGTTAGGTCCCAGGTAGGATTTGAAAGATCATATTTTCCTCCCCAAAAAAGATATATGGATGGCAAATAAGCAAATGACAAGTTGCTCCACAGCGTATATCTTCAGGGATATGCAAATTGAAACAACAATGAGATACCTATTAGAATAGCCTACACACCTATTAGACACTTACACATCTATTAGATGCCTACACATCTATGAGAATGGCCCAAATCCAGATCACCAACAGAGCACCAAACACTGATGAGAATGTGGAACAACAGGAAGTCTCATTTGTCACTGGGAAGGCAAAATGGAGGAGCTACTTTGGAAGAAATTTGGGAAGTTTCTTACCAAACTAAACATATTCCTTACCATGTGATGTAGTTTAGCTCTGTGTCCTCACCCAAATCTCGTGTCCAATTGTCATCCTCACTTGTTGATGGAGGGGCCTGGTGGGAGGTGCTTGAATCACGTGGGTGGACTTCCCCCTTGCTGTTTTTATGATAGAGTTCTCACAAGATCTGGTTGTTTGAAAATGTGTAGCACTTCCCCCTTCACTCTTTCTCTCTCCTGCTCCACCATGGTAAGACGTGCTTGCTTCCCCTTTGCCTTCTGCCATGATTGTAAGTTTCCTGAGGCCTCCCAGCCATGCTTCTTGTACAGTCTGTGGAACTGTGAGTCGGTTAAACCTCTTTTCTCCATGAATTACCCAGTCTCAGGTAGTTCTTTATAGCAGTGTGAGAACGGGCTAATACACCATAAAATCCAGAGATCACACCTTGGTATTTACCCAAAGAAGTTAAAAATTTGTATCCACATGGAAACCTAAACAGGAAAGTTTATAGCAGCTTTATTTATAATTGCCAAAATTTAGAAGCAACCAAGATGTTCTTCAGTAGGTGAATGGATAAAGAAACTGTGGTATGTTCAGACAATGCAATATAAGTCAGTGCTAAAAAGAAATGAGCTATCAGGCCATAGAAAGGCACAGAGGAAACTTAACTGCATGTTTTACTAAGTGAAAGAAGCCAATCTGAAAAAGTCACATAACGTACTCCAAATATATGACATTCTGGAAAAGGTAAAACTATGGAATCAGTAAAAAAAAGATCAGTGACTTCCAGGGTTTGAGGGGTGGGATAATTTATCTACGGAAAATTTTTAGGGCAGTGAAAATTTTCACAGAAGCATAGAAGATTTTCAGGGCAGTGAAAACACACTGTATAATGCTATATTGATGAATACATATTATTATACATTTACCTAAACCCATAGGATATACAACACCAAGCATGAACCTTAAGGGAAAGTATGGACTTTGGGTGACATTGATGTGTCAATGTTGTTTCATCAACTGCAACAAATGCACCACTCTGGTGGGGGATATTGACAATGGGTAAGGCTGACCATGTGTGGAGACAAGAGTATATAAGGAATCTCTGTATCTTCTTCTAAATGTTGCCATAAACTTAAAACTGCTCTCAAAAAACTTGTCTTACATGTTTAAAAATTGTACTTTAACTTGTGAGAATTGTGGTAGAATTAAGCTTTAAAATTAATTCATGCCTCTAAAATATCGCATTTGTCATAAAATGTCATTAGGCATGCTCTCATTTAAATCATCTTGCTCGGATTTGGTCAGGAAATGTTAATGTCTTAATACATCTGGATGATAAACACAGGTTCCTTTCCTTCTAGGGAGGCCGTGCAGAAATGTGCTGGCACAAGTTACCTCTTGTTTTTTTTTTTTTTTTTTTTTTTGCCTTTGGAAATTTCTTTGGAGGCACAGGACCCAAGGGTGTGTAACTGAGATACATTTCTAAGGGCACAAGGTTAGAGAGAAAAAGGAGGTGGCAGAGAAAAATTTGATAAGTATCAGAGTACATGCTATGCTTAATGCCGAAACCTGATCATTACTTAGTCTGTCCACCTCCCAATCATCATGATCTGAGAACCAAGGAAGCCCGTGAGAGCTGTGGTGAGATCAAATGAGGGGATGCATGTGAAATGATTTTGTAAATTGTGAAGTGCTGTATATTTATATTCTTCTCACAGGATGGAGGCTCTGTGGGGAGTTTTTATTAGGTACTATGGGAAGAGAATATAAAAGAAATAGAATTCACAATCCTTGTGCCTAATGATCTTACAGATTAATAGCAGACAGAACATGGCAAGAGAGCTAGTGTGAGAAAATAATATACCACACACATAAAAATCTATAATACAAGCCAATAGGCTGTAGAGTGTGGGCATGGTCAGAAAGAAGTGTGGTTTTCAGTGAAGACTCTGCTTCAAGTACAAAATTACTCTCAGTCTTTTCACCCACATTCTGTTTTAGATGTTTTTCTTTTTCTTGAGCTGCTGGTATTGTCAAACACTTTCAAGCGTATTGTTTTAGTTAATGCCTACAACTGCTCGTGCCATCCTCATTTTAGAAATTAAGAAACCAAAGTTCAGAAAAGTTAAATAAATATTTCAAAGATGACATAATTAAGTGACCAAATTTGGGTTTAAATCCAAGCAGATCTCTCTGATATTAATGCCCCTTGGCCACCCTACTTTTTTCATCAGAGAAACACATTAGTTGTTATCCCTTCCTTAATTGAATGAGAATTAGTGTCTAATGGCCAATCCTACTGATCCACAATCCTCGAAATCCAGATAACCTGGGGCTCAGTGAGAGCTGCAGGTAAGCAGCAAGATCCTGGAGGTTTGGCTCTGCCTTTCTAATGCCAGGAGATTGAGAAATGTCAGCCTTGAAGAAACAACAGGTCACCTTGGTGCTCTTGCTAGACCCATGAGAATGCTCAGGTGCAATGTCTTGGTTTCATGCTGCAAATAAATAAGTAAATAAATGGACACGATTGTGGCTCTATTGTGCTGTGTCCTTCTTAGGCATATTTGGTTTCTCCTGCTAGTGTGCTTCCATGGCTTCCATCTCACTGTTAGAGGCATTCGAACCAGAGGAGCTCCATCTTGAGTGAGGGCGAGGAGAAATGAAGCTGGGATTTTCTGGGCTGCATTCCCAGGACATTAGTTATTCCTAGCCCCTCTACATGTTTAGGTTTAAAAGAACAGATTGATAACATTTACTAAACAGACCCAGGCTCAGGAATGTCTTGATATTCCAACATCTTGAGAAGCGTTTCTAATTTTGCTTTAAAAATAGTAATATTGATTTTTACAAAATATGGTGATTAAGAAAAGTAACCCTTTATCACAAACCCTTATAGCAGAGCACAACTCCCTATGATATGTTGTTGTTGTTATCCTATATATAAACAAGCATTGTACCTAGAGTGGGAGCGTTCCTCCTCTTACTTTCGGGAATGCCCTACTCTGTCTGTGGAATAGCTATTCTTTCACCACTTTACTTTCTTAATAAACTTGCTTTCATTTTGCACTGTGGATTCGCCCCAAATTCTCTCTCACGTGACATCCAAGAACCCTCTCTTGCGGTCTGGATCGGGACCCCTAACATAACTTGCAACCATACCCAAATGCACTATCTTTATATTCTGTACATGCACCTTACACATGGCAGGTATTCACAAAGTTTTGTTGAACATACTCTATTCACAGACCAGCCTGGTGTAGGAGGTAAGCACAATTTATGGTCATGGAAAACCTGAGATCAAATCCTGTATCTACTATTACTGGCTGTAAAATCTCAATCAAGTTACTCAGTATCATTCTGTCAATTTCCTTGTTTGTAATATAGGGAATTAATAGCACCCACTTCAAGGGTTGTTAACCATCACTTGAGTAAGCTTCTATAAAATGCCTAAAATAACACTTGGTATATAGTAAGTATCAAATTAACTCTATTTAATTATGTTGTTTCATACAATGGTGTTTGTTGACAGAAAAAAATCATCAAACAACAAAGGAAAATATTCAAATAATCTTTGCATATTTATAAATTTTCAGTATGTTACATAATGCAAGACCAAAGAATCTCTGATCCAGATACAGTCAGTTTGTGTTTTAGTTCAGTCTTTTAGCTTCTATTAAATGTGGAAGAAAATACTCTTTTATTTATTTTTGTTTGCTGTTTTGGATGGTTTGGAAGTACAAGAAGTAAAAAGCATACAAATATTTGAAATAAGTGCCAGCTCTGAATCTTCTCTACAATCTACTGTCCCTTGTTCTGTTGGGAACACATGTCAGCTGACTTCACTAATGATTCCTCTCTAATAATAATGCTTACTATGTTTCAGGGGTGTTAAGCCACCACCTCCCTAATATTCAGGTTTCACCAGGTCTCTTGACTCTTGGAGGGACTGGAGATGGTGATGATTACAGTCATATGTCCCTGATTTATTTTACTTCCACTCAAAGATAAGATTTCTCCCCCAACCTCTTAGCTCTCTATTTAGGTGCCAAGTTAGGCCGAGTCTTTTTCTTCTATGCACCTAGATTAGTAATTAAAATCACCTGTCACAGGGTTACAAATGCCTTCATGCTCCATTCATATGTGCAAAAAAAAAAATGCAGCTTCTTTATTATGTTACAAAATGCTCCCATTGTCATCAAATGCCACCATTCATTGGAAGCAGGATAAAGCAGAATAAAGCAAAAGCGAAAGAAAGAAAGAAAGAAAGAAAGAAAGAAAGAAAGAAAGAAAGACAGACAGACAGAAAGAAAGAAAGACAGAAAGAAAGAAAACTTAGTTTGCTTGCTTTTTTCAGGAGTGGTTACAGTTTAATGCGATAATTGAAATAATCTACATATCCCAGGCACTTATGAATATATTTCTTCCCAGTCTCCTGCTCTTCATAAGCGGGCACCCGGGTGTGTGGTGGGGACCCACATGATAGACATGAATGCGTGGGCTGTTCACCCGTCCTTTTGCTCCTCTTGTTACTGCAGCGATGTCTTGTCTCTCCTGACACCACCTTGTGTTGCTGCTTTCTCATCCTCAAATCTCAGCTGACGGGACAGGTGGTCCTCCTTGCTGACCCCCTACACCTCTCCTGGGAATGTGAAAGCCCTGAGATCTCAATGGGACTCAAATTTGGTTCCCAGCCAGATAGTATGCCCTGAAGTTCACAACCACAAGGCACTTTCACACCAACCACTGGACTCCCCTCTTGTAATCCTAGATTCTCAGTAATATTACATCCTCCATTTGGAACAAATAGGAATTGCTGAGTCCTGCCCATGCTCCCTGGAAGCCCAACTGAGGGGTTTAGGAAGATCTAAGCTCAAGTGCTCTCTCCGCCTGTCAGAGCAACCATTTTGGCACTGATGCCACCTTCTGCTGATGCCCTACCAGTCTGCAGGACATGCTTCTGTCAGAGTCCCAAACCTAAAACTGGGACTAAAACCTCACTGCCCTCATTTCCCCAGCACAGCTGCCTTTTACACCTCATCTAGTCATCTAGCTACATCCAGTTGATTTAAAAACTGATTTCATCTTTAGGATATTCACTGAACACTTTAGATGTACTACATACTGTGCACTACACTGGCGTACAATGTCAAGTAAGGTAGGCCCTCTGTTTCTAATCACATAAGAAGGTTATTATAAAAATATGTGTTTTATAGTGTATTGAGATAGAGAGGAAAGGCTTCCTGTGTACCCATAGAAGAGCTATGGAACCAGCCTGGCAGATGGGGCTTCAGAGGAGGCTTCCTGGGATAGGAGACATCCATTCTTACCAACAGCAATTACCTCTGCTCCCACCCAAAGGCATGTGTTGTTGATGTCTTGTTAATATACTAGTGGACTCACTGCTTGGGGACCTTTGGAGAGCTCTGCCACCTTTTAGCTGTGGCCTCCAAATAATTTTCACATAGTAGATTCAGTGGTAAGGAAACTTCAGTTCTACTGCATCTGATCATTTCTTTCAAAGACTACAAAATCAGTCTCCGAGTTTACATCTGGGGTGGGATAGCTTGCAGGAGCCTTTTGAGGAGATTCTGAGCACTTCCTTAGCAGATGAGCCAGAAATGAGAACAGCTGTTCTTCACAGAGTTTTGACATTTCTGGTCTCTGCAAACCATACAGAGCTGAAAAAAATAAAAATAAAAATGGTGGGAGAGATAGTAGAAATGGGAAGGAATATAGGGTATTTCCCCCCCAAAAATAGGTTGATTATGATATTATGTAAAAGATATTAGAATGAAAGAATCCCATTCCCCAAATTTATAATTTTAGTTTTTGCATCCCTGGCTTACAGTTCAAAATATAGTCTCTCTCCTCGCAACTCTCTCCCCTCCCCCAACTTGGCAATTTAGTGCAATAATATCACTGGAGACATTGTTTTTCTCATCTGTCACAATTTGTTGTTTATTTAAATATGGAATCAAGAAATTCACATTGAAATTAAACATCTTGTTTCCTATGGCTGAAAGCCAGCAAGAATTTGTCTTTGGAAGGCTGATTACAAAACACGAAACAGCATTTTTGTGTAATGTCTTTCCTACTGATTTCATCAAGTGATTAGTATCTGATTATGACTGAGCCACTAGATATGTGCATATATTAAAAAATAGCTTAGGTATCTTAATACATGATATATCCAGAATATAATTAATATGTATTGAAGTAGCTTGTGTTTCCAATATGGCATTTGAGGTTAATCAGAACCTCAGGTTTAAGGAAGAGAAAAGATGCCCTTGGAAAGAAAGTAAAAACATGCATTACAAGACTTATGTTTTCTCTGCCTTGTCCCCCAAGCTTATTCAGTCTCCATGTGTCACATGTCCAGCATAGACCTGTGTGGTCTATGGCACTGATTCCTGGGGAAATATCCAAATTGCAGATTATCTCCAAAGCCGTTTGAATATTTTCTCACTGTCTTCTCCTTTAGGCTACCATTGAAATGGAAAATTTGCTGGAGAAATTTGATTAAGTAACATTTTACGGAAGAGGAGAATTGTAATAACCATTTGATAGAAGAGAGATGTCCTTGAACTCAATCTATCCTGAAGATGTTCCTGAGAGGGCAAACAAATAACATCTCTCTGGAAGGACGCCTGCCTTTGTCAAAGCTTTCAAATCTCTATGACTTCTATCTTTCCTTGGCTTCCCTTACTCAATTAGTCAAGAATCCTTGTGGATGTTTAACATAAAATGTCACTCACATCTGCCCTCCTCCACAACTTTCCATTCCATCCTCTCCACAGATGCCTGTTTCATTTTCTTCGGACTCAGTCTTCTGTTTTTCATGGAGAACAGAGTGAGACAGAAGCTCCTGACTGTGGCATCCAAGAGCAACTTGAGCTGCTCCCTTACGTATCTCTGGTAATGATTTGAATCCTTTGCTTTTGCCAGACTGACTCATCTAGTCATTGCTCCCCAAATATTCATTTCCCCATCATTCCTTGTGGCCTAAGCACCAAATTTTGGTCTTTCAAAATCTACTCTTCCTTCAGGTCTGGCTCAAATTCTTTGTGATGACTGTTCTACCATATGGCTTAATAGCTAAGTACACATGCATTGACCTCAAGCCTTCCCACAGCTCAGGTTCCTGAGGCACAGACTCTGGATGGAAATTAGCACATAATAGGTTTATTAGAAAGTGCTCTTGGAATTAACATCTTTGGAGGAAGAAAAGAAGCAATATTGTCCAGAGAGGGAAGTTGAACTGCAGTGAAGTTGCCACGGAGGCTTCAATGAATCCTTCTGGGAGCAGAGCTGGGATGACCTTTCCAGAGTTTTCCAATTAAGGGAATTGTATCTCACCTCAATCTCTAGTCTGAACCTTGGGTGAGGCAGCTTCTTTCAGCCAATGACAATTCCTGGAGGCACCAGGAGTTATGAGCAGTCAAAACTCTTTCTTTGCTCCTGAGAATATTGAGTGTCCCCTTTGGTCCTGAAAACAGCTCTGGGCAGCACTCCACAGCATCTGCTACAGACTTAGTGAGTTCACCCTGGCTCTCCCACTTACAGATTGCAGGTAAGTTTCTTAACTTGCCTATGCCCTTATCATCACTGCTACTAAAAACCTACATATGCTGCCTTCTGTTGTCATTTTAAAAATCTAATTATGACTCACATCATAATTATTCACAACACACAACCATTGAGAACCATGAAGCTGGGTTATGAAGTCTCTAAGGAAAGAGATTGTATCTTTTTCATCTTTATATCATCCACCTCCTCCCACACGAGGAACTTTTGTCATTGTAAATTTGCCTTGATTTGCTATTTTTGGGGTTTAGCTCTGAAGTCATGTATTAGAAAAGAGAGATATAAGACAAATTTTCCTGCTATTTTTATAAATTCAGTATTGAAAAGAGATTCCCATTTCCCAGCTTTGAGACCTTTTATTTTAAGCAATATTTGTTAGCAGAAAATGTCTGTTCTGAAAGAGGTGTGCCATGAGGTCGTGTTGACTTATCTCCCTTAATTTGCCTAATGTCCCCTTCTCTTCAACTTCTCTTCACTGCTTTCATCAAGAGTTTTCAGATTGCCAGAGCCTTTCTACTGGTTTATTTGCCATTGGTCTGTCCCCTACTCCAGCTACCTACCAAATTACAACTAAAACCATCATTGTTCCTCATCACAAATCCGATCATATGGTTTTTAAATTTCTCTTTTGCTTACAGAATCAAATCCAAAATCCTCACTTTGGCATTCAGAAGTTCTTTGCAATGGGCCTTCTCAGCACCTTCCGTTAAATCCCCCAGCCTTCCGGCCCCTTCCACCTTCTCCAATGAATGCTAAGCTCCAGCCACATTGACCTACTCATTTCCTGCAATATATTATGTAGCCTTTCTTGTCTTTAAAATTGCTTTTTCTAAGTGTGCCTTTTCCCTCATTTCTCTCATTGGCACATAGTTGTTGTTAAATCAATATCTGATAAATAATAATGCATACATGGTGAAAATTTTCTAAATTTTAAAGTTCTCTGTCCATGGGGTACAAGAACATAGCATCTGACATTTTGGCAATATATGAATACATAAATGAATCAATCATAAAGAAATAATAACTTCTGAAAATCCAGCCCATATAAACAGTTATTTCTAGATCCATCGAGCTTCTGCATGCTGGGCCAGGAAGATGCCTTTGATGGCTAGGGGATACGTAGATTTCTGGGTTATGTTCCAGCTGTCACTCTGTGCAGGGCCTCTGGGGTTCTGCACCTGAATAAATGGTTAAATCTTCAGTCCTAATATGGCTGGGCATCCAGTTAGTCATGACTGAGACAAAGGGTAAGGAAGGTGAGTACCTCTGTGAACAGTGGTTAGTTTGTTTGGGCATTTAACCAAAAGGGTACTCAGGGTCTTTCAGGCACCTGCAGAGGGAATTATCCATCAACCAGGCACATAAGTGGAGGGGACAAGCTCGTGAAAGAAAAACATCACCCTGAAGACGGGTAGCTGGGAGGCAGGCAAGGGAAGCTAACAAAACACCCTTCTTTTATGAGTCACCTTTTTAAGGTCTTGCTTAAATTTTTTGTTTAAAAAAATTATGATTTAAAAGGTTCAAACAGCCTAGGGAAGTAAATCCATGCATACTTCCAACATTAGTTAATATTTACTAAGAAATCATAGGTTACAACAAATTAAACTTTTTGGCTCTCTTACTGAGCTTTTCTGGCCAACCATGTTAGGGACTGTTCCTACAGATAGTTTATAACTATTTTTTTACCCCTCTAAGCAACTAAAGTGCAACGAATCAGAAGAACTCTGGGTCCATGTGGTTCTTAAGCCAGGGTCTTTGGAAAATGGATTTGAGGTTGAGGAATGGATCAATGTGAACAGGCAGACACTAGACGTGCCCGCTAATAACTGGGAAAAGTGAGTTAGATTTCTCCTTGTTTGAGGTGGAATTCCTTCATATAAACCTGGGTACTCTCAGAGAGAAATGCTTTATAGTCCAAACTGATGTTTATTTTGGACTCTGTTTCTCTTTCAGCTTTCAGTTGTGACCTTAGGAATGAGCTCACAATTGGAAGCAAATCTGTCTTCTGTTTCTACTGTTAAAGAATTACCTACCCACTGACAAAAACACATAGGATTAACAATGGTTTGGTCCCAGATAGATGCTTTTTGGAATTGTACAAACTGTATTTATGATGCTTGTACATTTTGGTCCAACTTTTAAATATTTCAATAAGACTGATTGAATTCTTAGTAAATAGAATACTTCCTCTATTCAGTTTTGCTCTGTTGAATGCTGGAAGTTTGGTGAGTCTGACCCATTACACATATCTCAGATGATTTAAAAACAAAGGCAGGCCATTTGGTTTTGATGCTGTGTCTGTTTTTGGCAGTGTCTCAGATTGAAATCCTGTGAATAAAAAGTGGTTCTGAAAAGTTATTCTTAGCCACTTAGGTATAGGCTCTTAGTCTTGAGAAATGGGTAAGGCTTCTGAATGTCTGATTTAGTCATACAAATCATAATTTGGCATATCTCTTTTGTGGATTTTTATTGGTATTGATTCAAAAACATTTTCAAAATTACTAAAGAGAGTACTAGTGCATTTGTACTTCATTGGCTGGATCCTTGAACAGACTGCAAGTTATTCACATTGGAGCTGACATTCCCCAAATTCTCTGGATGCGATAAAGAGGGTAGAAGGAACTAACATGTATTTATTCATTTGTCTTACCAACAAACTTTTAGTTGGTAAAACACTAACACAACAAACCTTTAGTTATTCAAACACTGAGCTGCATGTTTTACACAGAACAACTACCTTACTCCCCTTAACAATTCTATAAAACCCATTTTATAGATAGAGACTCAGAGAGGTTAAGTAACCTGTAAATGAAGGAACTAGTAATTGGAGAACTTGAAATTTAAATTTAGATCTACTGGCCTGAATGGGTGGCTCATGCCTGTAATCCCAGCATTTTGGGAGGCTGAGCAGGGTGGATTCCTTGAGCCCAAGAGTTTGAGACCAGCTTGGGTAACATGGCGAAAACCCATCTCTACTAAAAACGTAAAAATTTGTCAGGCATGGTGGTGTGCACCTGTAGTCCCAGCTACTTGAGAGGCTGAGGTGGGAGAATCACCCGAACCTGGGAGGTCAAGGCTGCAGTGAGCCGAGATACGGCCACTACACTCCAGCCTGGGTGCTGGAGTAAGACCCTGTCTCAAAAATAAAATAAAATAAAATATATTTAGGTCTTTCATTTTAAAAGTCAAGGCTTTTTCATTAAGCATGGAACCTCACGAATGTGTTATGCATATGAAAACATGACCACTAAAGGAGGTGCTGAGGCTCTGATTTGAGCATAGCCAATCCCTCTAGCCACTAAGGGAATGAGAATATATAGAAACCACCTTCTTCCTCTTAGGGCAGTTACTGAACCTCTCTCTCCCCCATATTTCCTACTTCTGTCTTTTTCCCACCACCCAAGATGTCCCATGAACTCCCACAACAGGCAAATTAGGGAACATCATTTTGAGAGTTCTCGCCAAGCACGCCTCTGACACATCTCCTGGCTTTGAATATCCTCAAAACATTTCAAAAGAGAGGATTTTTAAAAGGAGGTTTAAAAAGAAGCAGACCTGGAGTTGCACAGAGGCAGTGAAGACATCCTTGAGGTCATTCTTTCTTTTTTCTACACTGATGTATTCTCTCCAGAGTGATAATAATCTTTTTTGAAATGCAGGTCTAAGACGGAAGGAATTTTTATCTGGAAGAGTAATATAAATTAGCTTTGACTGCCAGTTTCCACTGATTATTACTTTCCAGGCGGAATTCCTACAAATTCTTGAGGCATGACCTCCAATGAAAAAATAAAACCCCTTTAAAAACTCGTTGAGAAATTCCAGATAACTTTCACAAGAGACTTAATTTTAGAGCATTAACACAATCTTGGTTGGAAAGATAAAACTACAATGCAGTTATTTGGTAAAAGTCATTACTTCACAATGAAGTCATTGGAGATTATTTTACTGTGCTTATCTGCCCTCCCCCAGCTTTTTTTTTTTCTCTTTTAAACTTGGTTCCTTACCCCCAAAACTAATTTTATTATGCATTACTCAGTGCACTCTAGATTCACCCTTATAAAAGGATAAAGTGTTTCCACAGATAACCAATTGGAAGCAGCCAATGTGGGACTCAACCTACCAGGGGGAGCAAACACTGTTACCGGTTATTACATAGTAGTAATATATACTATGTAATATCACACACATTTGGTTTTGGAAACCACAGGAAAGGTTAAAAAAAGAAGGTATCATATGAAATAACAGACTCAAAGAGATATCTGTGTTTTTTTTGGAAGAGGGTTAGTTGTGGGGGAAGTGAGAGCATGAATACTGGTGTTTACCGAAAGCCTAATAGGTAACGGGGTGGTGGTGAGTCATCCCCATTGGACAGATGAGGAAAATTCAAATCAGAAAGGTGAAGTGATTTGTCCAAGGACTTGCAACTTTTAAATAGTGGAGCGGCAGCAACTCGAGTCCAGGAATGTCTGACTGTAAAGTTGGTTCTCTTCCCACTGTAGAGTGTTGCCCTTTCATGAGCTGGCCTAAGTTTAGATGGGAAAACATGAAGACTGGAGCCACATGTGCAAAATATATCAATGGTTCAGAATGGCCTGAAGGGAAAAAGTTATCACTACCTACCACTTGCCCTAAAATTTTCACTTACTTGAAGCTGACTAGTTTTTTCTCGAAGCTGATTTTTTTGGTTGTACGTATATATGCACACACACATAGGCATATATGAAGTGTTTCCACAGATAACCAATTGGAAGCAGTCAATGTGGGACTCAACCTACCAGGGTGAGCAAACACTGTTATAGGCTTGCTCAAATATATATATTTGAGACAGAGTCTCGCCCTGTCACCCAGGTTGGAGTGCAGTGGTACGATCACAGCTAACTGCACCCACAGTCTCCTGGGCTCAGGCAATCTTCCCATCTTACTTCAGCCTCTTGAGTAGCAGGGTCTACAGGCAAGTGCCACTATGCCCAGCTAATATGTTTAGTTTTTGCAGGGATAAGGTATATCTATGTTCCCCAGGCTGGTCTCAAACTCCTTGGTTCAATGGATCCTCCCACCTCGGCCTCCCAAAACGATGGGATACAGGTGTGAGCCACTGTGCCTGGCCTATATTCAGTATTTGTATACAAATGCAATCATAAGGAAAAATATGGTTAAATTATTATCTTTTGGGGCATTTACATGAAGAAGCATGATTATCTTGTGAAAATAATGGTTATTTTTAAATAGAATTTATCTTTCTTATCAATTTTTTAAAAATTTTACTTATGGCCCATGAACAGGTGGAAAAGAGATTTATAAAAGAAGAAAAAAAGGGGGGACACTTTATGAACCTACGAGATTCTTTATCCTAACATTTTTTTTTTTTTTTTTTGAGATGGAGTCTCACTCCGTCCCCCAGACTGGAGTGCAGTGGCGCAATCTGGGCTCACTGCAAGCTCTGCGTCCTGGGTTCACGCCATTCTCCTGCCTCAGCCTCCTGTGTAGCTGGGACTACAGGCACCCGCCACCACGTCTGGCTAATTTTTTTGTATTTTCAGTAGAGATGGGGTTTCACCATGATAGCCAGGATGGTCTCGATCTCCTGACCTCGTGATCCGCCCGTCTCGGCCTTCCTAAGTGCTGGGATTACAGGTGTGAGCCACCGTGCCCAGCCTATCCTAATGTTTCCTAATGTCCTGAGAGTTCAGAATTAGCCAGTGATGGAAATTATCTTTTAGATATTTCAAAGTTTCCTTCCTCTTTTCAAGAATATTTATATTTTCAGGAGTGGTGGCATGCACCTGCAGTCCCAGCTACTCAGGAGGCCTAGATGACAGGATCACTTAAGCCCAGGAATTCGAGACCAGCCTGGACAACATAGCAAGACTCCACCTCTAAAAAAAAAAGAATATTTATATTTTACTGGTTGGCATGCATGAAATCAAAATGGGTTGTCTTTTCAATAACGATTCAACATTATTTATTCTTCAGCAGTAAAATTCCACAGCATGAATTACATTACATAAATCTACTCATTAAGCTTATTGATTGAGCATCCTATTTATTCAAGGCAAAGGAAATACAAAATAAATAAACATATACTTTTCCCCAAGGTATTCACAGTAATTTAAGAAAACAGGTACAAAAAGGCATAATTATGGTACAGAATGGTGAGGCTCATGTCTGACATATAAACATATGAAGGAGCATAATTGGGCTTTCCAAATTCCAAGCTATCCAGAAATGAGAACTATATAGAAGAAAAATTGTACTAGAATAAAAGGAATTTGTGATTATATAGCAAGGGAAAAATATAAGTTTATTTGCAATTCTATTTACAATGTTCCAGGCACTGATCTAGTTACTCAAGACATAGCTATAAACTAAATAGACAAGTTTTTTGCTTTCATGGATTATCTTATAGTCTAGTGGGTAACAAAAACAATACAAATGTAGATTAATAAATAATTTAAGAGTCATGACTACTCTGAGGGAAATAAAACCAGGTGACAGGAGAGCTAGTGACAGATAAGCAGGTTTGTGCCTGGGGCTTGAGAATCCCCAAGATATTTTGGCCATGGGGCAGATGATCTGCAGCAGGCAATTGGTTGTTTCTTGTCCCCCAGTGTCACTGGTGGTTGGAGCTCATCTACTGTGTGCAGAACATAGAACATGTGAGCTGTGAGAGAACTCAACAGTGATGTAGTCTAGCAATTCTCAAATACTCTTTTATTGCCATATATTTATTCAAGTGAAATCTCATAGGGAAGCCCATAACTCCTGGGTATTTTCATAATTCCACTGAAAACCTTTGATCTGGCTTACGTTCTTTACTTTTACAAATGAGGAAACAAGTACAAATGGCACATGGAGATGAATGGTCAAAAATTGGATGCCAGACAGGTGTGAATGACATCATAGGTATCTTATGATACCTGATTGGCTCAGGTGGCTATTACATTTTTCTGTTTGAAGAAACAGTTCCCTTCAAAACAAGTTTCCAACCTAGGGATATGATTTATTGCTCCAATGCAATTTTTAACAGTATTACCCAATTATTTACGTAACTTATTCCCTAACTAGTTCTAAATAGTTTTTAGTTGTTGCTTAAGACCAAAACAGTTATCTAATAAATATTTACAATGATTTACAAACATAAAGATTGAAGTTGTATGTCCTCTTTAGGCTCAGCTGTAAATTACCTCTTCTTTCTCCGAGCCCCATAATCCTTTATACCTCCCGTATGATATTTGCCAGATTTTACCTTGTAAAATTGCTGTCACAACCTTTTCTGACCCTATACATAAAACTGCAAAAGGTCTGAGACCAGGAAATTGTATCTTAATATATTTGTGGTACCCACTAAAAACATTGCCATGCATTTATAGCAGATGCTAAATAACAAATATTAAATAATTATCCAAGATGCTCAGTTTAATTCAAGCAGAGACAGTCACTGAAAAATTATTTTGAGCATTGATAACATCACTGGCATATGTGGGTAGCCTGCCAGGTGGCAGCCTTGCCAAGGAAAGCATTCGTTTGAATGTGTAAGATCTGGTATGTCATCAAAAGCCATTCGTATGATTTCATCGTCATGGCATCTATTTAGTGAGTGACTCTTAGGTTACTTAGAGCAGGATGCTAGGTGCTTTGGGTGGGATTCAGAGGAGGCATAAAATACAATCCATTCCTTTAACAAATTAGCAGTGAAGACTGGGAAACAAGAGTCCAAAAATATAAAGTCATGTATAATTAAGTTCTAAATTGTGTAGTGAAAGTACGTGAGGCAGAAGTCCAAGGAGTGATCACTAAATGGTGGCTGTGGAGGGTAGGGAAGGTACCAGACCCCTAGATTGCCATGAAAACACATATTGAGATGCCAAGTCATCTACACAGATCTCTGAGGGAATTAAAGGCTAGTCTACACAAGGTCATGGCACAATGAACCAGTCACAAGAATGAAGAACAAAATTGGCTTTCATTTTTCCTATCAGGAGAGAGGCTTGGCTTGACACAATACTGCAGGTTTCAAAAATTCCAGTGTCAGATATTGTTCCTAAAGGAGAAACATTCTGAGAACTTGTGAGAATGTAAATTTGTCCTTGCACAGGAGGACGTCAGCCAAAGAGTTCCCAGACATTACTCACTGGTTCGGCATATCCCTCAACCTACTAGGCTAAGTTGTGCCATGTCACTGAGGGGACCACAGTCTGTTTTTACATGGATGCTGGCTCAAGAAATTAGGAGTGGGAAGGACCAGAATTTACAGTGTGGAGATGAAAGGTACAAGCCTTATAAGGAGAGATCACAAAAGAAAAATGTTAGACTATCTGGAATGCCAGGTGATGAGATATGACATGTAACATGGGTAGTTAACCCATCAGGAGCTCTAGACACAAATATACTCCCTTTCTTTCAGGGTGTAGAGTACTCTGTAATTGGTGTATGAAGCATATAAGGTGCTGTTTTCATAAGTCTTTAGCCTGGATGGAAAGTTATGCAGAAGTTAGAAAAGAGACATACTGATGAAAAAAACAGCTGAGGATGCCTCCTCCTCAAGACCACTCATTTATCTATAAAGGATGTTTTGGGGTCACAAAATTGGATGATACTTCCAAGGACTTCATAAAATTATTGTGAAGGCTATAATGGCTGATGTAAAACCCTAAAATAACAGTGTATGTCTTAAACTGATGCACACACTTGATTGAACAGGATAATGGCAGAATGGCAGAATGTGATATTCAGGGTATTCGGTATCTGTTGAAAACCCTATCGTTTACAAACAGAAATTTGTTGACCACTTACTCTGTGTTGGGCGCTGTACCGGGTGCTGTGAGAATATGAAAGAAATACAAGGCTGATTCCTCTGCTGAGAGAAATCTAAACTTGGGGTGGAAATGAGGATCCATATATGTCCTTGGTAAAGCAACCTCTTTCTTCCAACACCACCACCTTCATCATCACTATCATCTCTGAACTACAATACTTCCATTTTGTTTATGCGGTATTTTATGATTTAACCCAGGAATGTTGACAGTATTCTCCCATTTCCGGATTAAAGATATTTCATTGGTCCACGTTATCTCAGGTTACATGAAAAGTAATCTGATCTTTGACACTCTGAGAGTCTCAGCTACTACTAGTGTTTTTTAGCAGACAATGAACTCCATACATGTAATTTAGTTCATATCAATCATACAGAACATATAAATATATGCATATGAATGTTATCTTCTTCAGTGGAGACTTTAAGAGGCCAAAGTCCAAAATACTTTTGGAAAATCTCTTTGGAAATTGCCTTCAACAAATGCATTGCATTCTCTGGTTTCTTAATGCTGTCAGATATGTAACTTGTAAACAATAAATTTTACAAGTAACCAAAGGTTATTGGGAGCTCTGATGGTTAATTTTGTGTCAATATGACTGAGCCACAGGGAGCCCAGATATTTGGTTAATGATTATTCTAGTGTGTCTGTGAGTGTGTTTCTGGATGAGATTAACATTTGAATTGGTAGAATGAGTAAAGCACACTGCCATCCCTAATTTGGGTGGGTGTCATCCAATTAGTTGAAGACCTTAATAGAACAAAAAGTCTAGTAAGAAAGAATTCCTTCTGCATAACTACAGTAAAGATGGGACATAAGTTTTTTGTATTTTTTTTCCTTCGGACTTGAATGAAAGCACTGGCTCTTCCTGGGTCTCCAGCCTATTAGACTTGGACTGGAATTATACCATCACCTCTCCTAGGTCTCCAGCTAGCTTATGTAGATATTGGAACTTGTCATCCTCCATAATTATGTGAGCCAAATCTTTAAGATATATAGGTAGGTAGGTAGACAGACAGATGCATAGATGATAGATAGATGATAGATAGATAGATAGATAGATAGATAGATAGATAGATAGATAGATGATAGATAGATAGATAGAGATAGAATGTAAATCTCCTATTGGTCCTGTTTCTCTGGAAAACGCTTACTGATGCAGAGGCCAAACTCAGTGAATACATTAGTTGATAAGCTGGTAATACAATTTTTGGTCACATGTACTCCAAATGATATATATACACATACATATATATATATATGTGTATATATATACACATATATATATACACTAACACATATATATGTGTGTATATATATATATATACATATACATCTCATCCCTTATTTTTCTTATAGGATCATAAACTGACTTTGAAAGTAACTTTAAAATGGGAATTCCAAATAGCTCTTGAGCAATGGAAGTATGTGGCAGAGACAATTAGCTGATCACAAATTCATTTCTTCTTTCTCCTTAGAATGCAGCTTGACTGCATTTCCCGACTGTCTTGCTTGTGACTGAGTCTTCACATATACCCCTTTTAGATGTGGCTTATAAAGACCTCCCACACAGGATTGCACACTCTTT
Source organism: Nomascus leucogenys (assembly GCF_006542625.1). Lineage (NCBI taxonomy): Eukaryota > Metazoa > Chordata > Mammalia > Primates > Hylobatidae > Nomascus > Nomascus leucogenys. Next base: position 27,914,008 of record NC_044385.1, on the reverse strand, counting down.
TCTATTCAGTGGTGACATTAGCCATGAATCAAAGATGGTGGAATGTGAGATGGTTTCTTCCAAACCCAAGTCCCTGCATCAACTAGAAGAGAGCTGATTAGGAATACTCATTTTGGATTTTACAGGACCAAAAACTAAACTTGTATTTTGTTAAGCCACTGAGATATGGGTAGTGTGGCTATTTTGTAACCTTAGTTGATGGCTGAAATTGCCTAATTAATAAGCAGCATCATTAGAATTAGAGCAAAGGTGAGAACATTAGAGGAGAAGATGCATGTCAATAACTTCTGATTTTATTTTTAATATTTGATATGGTTTGGCTCTGTGTCCCCACCCAAATCTCATCTTGAATTGTACTCCTATAATCCCCAAGTGTTGTGGGAGGGACACAATGGGAGATAGTTTGAATCATGGAGGCAGTTTTCCCCATACTCTTCTCATGGTAGTGAGCAAGTCTCACGAGATCTGATGGTTTTTTTTTTTTTTTTTTTTTTTTTTGAGATGGAGTCTTGCTCTGTCACCCAGGCTGGAATGCAGTGGCACAATCTCGGCTCACTGCAAGCTCCACCTCCCGGGTTTATGCCATTCTCCTGCCTCAGCCTCCCGAGTAGCTGGGACTACAGGCGCCCACCACCATGCCTGGCTAATTTTTTGTTTTTTAGTAGAGACGGGGTTTCACCATGTTAGCCAGGATGGTCTCCATCTCCTGACCTCGTGATTCACCTGCTTCAGCCTCCCAAAGTGCTGGGATTACAAGTGTGAGCCACCCCGCCCGGCAGGAGATCTGATGGTTTTATCAGCGCTTTCTGCTTTTGCTTCCTCCTTATTTTCTCTTGCTGCCGCCATGTAAGAAGTGCCTTTCACCTCCCACAATGATTCTGAGGCTCCCTAGCCATATGGAACTGTAAGTCCAATTAAACCTCTTTTTCTTCCCAGTCTTGGTTATGTCTTTATCAGCAGCATGAAAACAGAGTAATACGGTAAATTGGTACCAGTAGAGTGGGGCATTGCTGAAAAGATACCCAAAAATGTAAAAGTGACTTTGGAACTGGGTAACAAGCAGAGGTTGAAACAGTTTGAAGGGCTCAGAAGAAGACAGGAAAATGTGGGAAAGATTGGAACTTCCTAGAGACTTGTTGAATGGCTTTGACAAAAATACTGATAATGATATGGACAATGAAATCCAGGCTGAGGTGGTCTCAGATGGATATGAGGAACTTGTTGAGAACTGGAGCAAAGTTGATTCTTGTTATGTTTTAGCGAAAAGACTGGTGGCATTTGGCCCCTGCCCTAGAGATTTATAGAACTTTGAACTTGAGAGAGATGATTTAGGGTATCTAGTGGAAGAAATTTCTAAGCAGCAAAGCATTCAAGAGGTGACTTGGGTGCTGTTAAAGGCATTCAGTTTTAAAAGGGAAGCAGAACATAAAAGCTTGGAAAATTTGCAGCCTGACAATGTGATAGAAAAGAAAATCCCATTTTATGAGAAGAAATTCAAGCTGGCTCCAGATATTTGCATAAGTAACGAGGAGCTGAATGTTAATCCCCAAGATAATGGGGAAAATGTCTCCAGAGCATGTCAGAGACCTTTGCAACAGCCTCTCCCATCACAGACCTGGAGGTCTAGGAGGAAATAATGGTCTTGTTGGCAGGGCCCAGGGTCCCCACACTGTGTGCAGTCTAGGGACTTGGTGCCCTGTGTCTCAGCTGCTCCAGCCATGGCTGAAAGGCGCCAACGTAGAGCTCAGGTTGAGGCTTCAGAGGGTGCAAGCCTCAAGTCGTGGCAGCTTCCACATGATTTTGAGCCTGCAGGTGAACAGAAGTCAAGAATTTGGTTTTATGAACCTTTGCCTAGATTTCAGAAGATGTATGGAAACACCTGGAGGCCCAGGCAGAAGTTTGCTGCAGGAGCAGGGCTCTCACAGAGAACCTCTGCTAGGGCAGTACAGAAGGGAAATGAGGGGTTGGAGCCCCCACACAGAGTCCCTACTGGGGCACTGCCTAGTGGAGCTGTGAGAAGAGAGCCAGCGTTCTCCAGACCCCAGAATGGTTGGTCCACCTGCAGCTTGCACTGCACACCTGGGAAAGCCGCAGATACTCAACATCAGCCCATGGAACCAGCTGGGAGGGAGGCTACACCCTGCAAAGCCACAGGGGTGGAGTTGCCCAAGACCATGGGAACCCACCTCTCACATCAGCTGACCTGGATGTGAGACCTGGAGTCAAGGGCGATCGTTTTGGAGCTTTCAAATTTGACTGCCCCACTGGATTTGAGACTTGCATGAGCCCTAACCCCTTTGTTTTGGCCAATTTCTCCCATCTGGAATGGCTGTATTTATCCAATACCTGTGTATCCCCATTGTATCTAGGAAGTAACTAGCTTGCTTTTCATTTTACAGGCTAGTAGGCAGAAGGGATTTGCCTTGTCTCTGATGAGACTTTGGACTGTGGACTTTTGGGTCAATGCTGAAATGAGTTAAGACTTTGGGGGACTGTTGGGAAGGCATAATTGGTTTTGAAATGTGAGGGCATGAGATTTGGTCGGGCTGGGGCTGAGTTATATGCTTTGTCTCTGTGTCCCCACCCAAATCTCATCTTGAATTATACTCCCATAATTCCCATGTGTTGTGGGAGGAACCCAGGGGGAGATAATTTGAATCATGGAGGAGGTTTCCCCCATACTCTTCTCGTGGCTGTGAATAAGTCTCATGAGATCTGATGGTTTCATCAGGGGTTTCTGCTTTTGCATCTTCCTCATTTTCTGTTGCCTTCACCATGTAAGAAATGCCTTTCGCCTTCTGCCATGATTCTGAGGCCTCCCCAGCCATGTGGAACTGTAAGTTCAATTAAACCTCTTTTTCTTCCCAGTCTCAGGTATGTCTTTATCAGCAGCATGAAAATGGACTAATACAATATTCATCTCAAAACACAGGACTTACATCTTAGCTTGTTAGAACCCAGTTACTGCCATGTGTTGTCATGTCAGTGACTAGAAGTCACAGAAACCAAAATGGTAGGTGAGTTGGAATCCCAGTCTTAGTTTTGATCTACTTAGGTTGCCCTCATTAACACTGAACCAGCTACATTTCTTATTTAATGAAGATAAAATTTAATATTTAAAAGGCAGTGATAGTGTGCTCTCTGGGAAATAATATTATTAGGGGTCAGAAGATCTGAGACTGAGCCTGAGCCTCAGCTTTGCTATTTACTGATGGAGTGAACACTCCAAGTCTGTTACCTCATCTATAAACCAAAGTGAGATTATAACTCTCCTCCCTGTGTTGTTGAGAAGATCAAAGTGATACACACTGAAAGGGAGGGAATGTTTTTGACTGTTTTCAAGGTACAAAAACATTGTGCCTATTTATGGGGGTGATGAATACTAAATCCAACAGTTTTTACTCCCTCATTTTCTCACATGCAGTCAGCCCTGCCTGCTCCCTATCTGAGGTCCCCATGGCTTTCCAAGAACCTGGGAACCTTAACTCACAAGAGCCCAGATTGGAATTTGTGGGTTTGAATAGCTGATTTGAGTTGGAAGACATGCCATAAGCAAGCACTCAAGTGTCCTGAAAGCAGGAACAAACAGATCAAAAGATCAAGGCCTATGAGTAAAATAAACAAAATGGGAACGCTTTGAGGATGGTTGGAGCCTGCCCTTATCTCACTTTGTCCAAGCTTGGACTTCAAAGCACATTTTGTGACTCAGATCAACTAAAAGCAAAGGCCATGCTATGAATTATAGAGTAGGGGGGAAAGGAAATAATGGCAGTCTTGAGAAAAAAGTGAAGTGAAATAAAACTTGTCTTCATGATTTTCATTTTTCCATGAGTGTACATCCCTTACTCCTATGGGAAAAACTAACAATACATGTAGGAAAGTGGTTAAGAAAATGGATTTTGCTGTCAGAAAATCCTGAATTAGCATCTCAGTTCAACTACATGTTCTCTTGCAAAATTTAACTCTTAGTAGCCTCCGATTCCCTGGTAAAGTGAAAATAGTTCCAATGTCTAAGGATTGCTGAGAAGTAAGAAAAGTGTTGATGAAGGTGAAGCATTTAGCACAGTTCTTGGCTCATAGGGAGAGAGATTAAATATTCACTTTCATTGCCTTTGGCTTATCCATTCTATCATTTTGGTGTATCCATTCTACATTACCCACCCTGTAGTCTTACCCATCATATAAAATTATTGCAGAAAATATTTTTTCCTTAGTTGTCTAGTCTAAGAGTTTTGTTTTTTTTTTCCTTTCTCCCTGAGCCTGGACATGGAGTTTGTGCTTAACCACAACCTTTATCTTTCAGTCATGGAATGGAAAATAGGAAGTGAGAAATGCAATATATGTTCTTGAAGTTTAAAAATTGTGAGATGCAGCAATATCACCTGAAAAATGGTGAAGTGTGAACATGTATGGACTGTGTTGGATGCTGTAATCTACAGATTCCTGATTGGCAATCTATCTACTTTTCTGGAATAACATTTGTCAGCAGTATGAACATATTTGCTTGGAACTAGGAGAACAAATATTTTTGGTAGGAACAATATCAGCATTGTTCCCCCACCATACCAACACCAATCCCAATCTTTGATGTCATTTACACATTGGCTTGCCTTCCCTTCCATGTTGTAGGTGTTTTTTTTTTTTTTCTTTTAAGGTGGGCACCATGTCTTTTTTATCTTTCTATCACTCTCTTTTCACAACCTAGCATGGTGCTTTGGATATAGTAGTTCCCTAATACAGATTTTAAACAAGATAAAAGGCTTAACTACATTTAATCTTTCTCATAGTTAAAGAAATGCATCATGATTATACCACCAGGACATCAGATATTAATGGCGAGAATTTGAATATACACATAATCCAACAAACATTTTGTGAGCACTGATTTTGTACCTGGTGCTGTGCATTTTTTCTTTTCTGTATTTCATGTAACTTTCTATTAAAATGGTGTTGGCTAAATACGTAGAATGCTGTTAATAACCGGTGTCCTGCTGCTAACCAATAAAAACCTTTCGCCAATAATATTTTGAATTCTATACATTAAAAATATATATTGTGTGATCCAGGAAACCCCTTGGAAGGTTACAGTGGAATCATCTTACTTTTGTTTGAATTACTCTAATCATTCTGCTTTCTGAGCACTTGCCAAGCTGCTGTAAAAGGAAGAAGCTTGTGATGTGAAAGGAAAGAGGAAGAGTGAATGCTGGTGCATTGGACAGTTTGGGAAAGGTGCTTTCCCAAGTTTGGTGCCTTGGGAAGTTGAGGAGAAAGACATATTGCAGGAGGAAGGAGGGCACTGGACTTCTGAGGAGAGCTGGGGCAAGTGAGGGCTGCAGAGAGGTGGGAGAGGGTCAGGGGCTGTAGAGGAATGGGTGAGAGGACAGCTTGTATAAACTTCACTTTGAAATTTTGCCAGGGACCCCAAGTATTCCTTTCCCTGTTTCTTTAGATCAAGCACACCCTTTGTCTTAGGGTCTTTGTGCCTCCTTTCCTCCTCTCCCTCAAAACAAAAACAAAACACACATATCACAGTTTTTGGAGTTGAGGAGGTCTCAGTGAAGGCTGTGTCCAATGAGCAGCTGCATGAGGATACAGGCAGACCCCTGGGGAAACCACACTAGGGAGCCCTTGGGGCTGGGAATGCCCAGTAGAACCTGAGCATGGGAGAAATGTTTTCTGGGGGCACAGATCATGGGCACAGCTTCAAGAGTACTATCGTGAAAGAGAAGGCAACTAGGGGCTCTCTACCTCTTTCTTCTAAAGTACTTTTGTGGGCACCTTGTCTGTTTTTTCAGTGCTCCTCGGGACTTTTGTCCCAAATCTAACAACAGTCAAAGCATATGACTTCAGGAGGTATTGGGCTGAATTTGTACCTAAAGGCGATAGGCTGCGTTAGAGAAGGTAGCAGTTCCTCTTCTCCTGGTCTATTGGTGGGCCCTCCAGAGATGTAGAGAGGAAGCACTGAAGTGACAGCTTACTAACCAGAAGTCTTATCACTGTGACTACAACTACCGATAATAGTCCTTACAATGATTATGAATGATGATACTAATAATACAGTCACACTTCAATGATTCCTGTCTTTTAACATCTCTTTTTCTGTTTAGTATTATAGGTTATATTATTGTAGGTTATTGTGACTATGCCTCCTCTTGCCTGCCTATCTGTAAGTTTTTGGAAGGCAGAGCTCATTGTTCTGTCTCTTCATGTTTACAATCCTTTATATCATCCAGTGTAGAGCCGTGTGCTGTGACCCTTGGGAAATGATAACATAGAACAAGTCGTAAGTGAAAGAATGTGGGCTCTGGACAAGTAGAAAGGAGTTCACTCTCTACCGCCACTACTAAGTTGTGAGTCACCAACAACAAACTACTTAACGTCAGTGTACCATTTAGGATTATGTTGGGTTTGTCTTAAACAAATAGTTTTATTTTTCTCATGTGACAAAAGCCACCTTTAAGGTTATAGCTTTTATCCTCATGTTAGTGACTTTGCACTCACAAGACAGCTGCTCCTCTTTCAGCAGCATACCCAAATTCCAACAAGAAGGGGAAAGGCTGTGTGAAAATTTATTCAAAAATAAATTTTTATAGTATCTTATGTTTTCAGAGAGTTTTCTTTTTTAAAAAAGCTTTTTTTTTTTTTTTTGAGATGGAGTTTCACTCTGTCACCCAGGCTAGAGGACAGTGGTGAGTGGCGTGATCTCGGCTCACTGCAACCTCCACATACTTCCGGGTTCATGTGATTCTCCTACCTCAGCCTCCCAAGTAGCTGGGATTGCAGATGCCCACCACCACACTCAGTTAATTTTTGTATTTTTAGTACAGACAGGGTTTCACCATGTTGGCCAGGCTGGTCTCCAACTCCTGACCTCAAGGGATCCACCCACCTCTGCCTCCCAAAGTGCTGGGATTACAGGCATGAGCCACCCACTCAGCCTTTAAACTTTTATTTTAGGTTCATGTGCAGGTTTGCTACATAGGTAAATTGAGTGTCACAGGGGTTTGGTGTACAGATTATTTTGTTACCCAAATAATAAGCACAGTACCTGACAGTTCTTTTTATCTTCACCCTCTTTCCACCCTCCACCCTCAAGTGGGCCCCAGTGTCTGTTGTTCCCTTCTTTATGTCCATATGCACTCCGTGTTTAGCTCCCACTTATAAGTGAGAACATGCAGTATTTTGTTTTCTGTTCTGGTGTCAGTTTTCTTAGGATAACAGCCTCCAGCTCCATCCATGTTGCTTCAAAGGACATGACGTCATTATTTTTATGACTGCATAATATTCTATTGTGTATATGTACCACATTTTTAAATCAAATCTACCATCATTGGGCATTTAGGCTGATTCCATGTCTTTACTATTGTGAATAATGCTGTGATGAATATACATGTGCATGTCTTTATGGTAGAACAATTTATATTCCTTTGGGCATATACCCAATAATGGGATTGCTGTATCAAATGGTAATTCTGTTCTAAGCTCTTTGAGAAATCACAAAACTGCTTTCCACACTGGTTGACAGAGAGTTTTTATTTTTTTCTTTTTATTTATTTTTTTGAGACAGAGTTTCACTCTTGTCGCCCAGGCTGGAGTGCAGTGGCGCGATCTCAGCTCACTGCAAGCTCTGCCTCCTGGGTTCAGGCCATTCTCCTGCCTCAGCCTCTCTAATAGCTGGGCCTATGGGCGACTGCCACCGCACCCGGCTAATTTTTTGTATTTTTAGTAGAGATGGGGTTTCACCATGGTCTCGATCTCCTGACCTCGTGATCTGCCCACCTCAGCCTCCCAATGTGCTGGGATTACAGGCGTGAGCCACCAAGCCCAGCCGACAGAGAGTTTCTAAATACACCATTTCATTTGATAATATATTGTGAATCTGGAGCTAGTGTATCTTTATTGATCCATTAACACAAAGATTTTGACTCAGTAGGCCTGAGATGAGGTCTTAGAATCTTCGTTTTAACAAATACCACAGGTGATTCTGATCCAAGTGACTCAATGAAAATACTTTGGAAAACAGTGTCTTAAAAGAAGCATCTGAATAATAGAATAATAACTATATGTTTGATATCTGTGTGTGTACATGTTGGGAGGGATGTTTGTGTATGTGTGTGTGAGTATGGGTGTGTATGTTTTGAGGAGGGGTTGATTCTATAAGCTTTACTGTTGGTAACATAACCAGATCTTAGCATAAATGAGAAATATAATAGATATTTTAAGTATTATTGGGAATCTCAAATTTAGATTAAAACTGAAATCTTTGCCTTTAAGAAGTGTGATATGTTATTATAGAAATACTACCTTGCAAGAATAGTTAAGATGATGTGCAAAAGCAAAGACAAGAAATTAATGAAACATCATCGGGATTCATATAAATTTTGATAAGTCAAACATTTTTATGAAATTCAGGACTTTGATTAGGCAATTTACAGTTGGCAAAAGCTGCACTTGAGTCAATCTTCGCCTAGAAAATTTGACTTCCTCTTTCTAAGAAAAAAAAAAAACTCCTCTTAAAAAACTCTCATAAAATAACTCCCAAGGCTTCTTGCACATCAAATAGCTCTTACAGAAACAAATTTTGATGAGGTAAGTGTAAGGAATTTAGTAACATATGGATTAAATTTCCCTTAAAATAGACATCATTTTAAAATTAGGAGTAAAAAAAGTTTTTGGTAAAATATGAAAATATGTTTTGGTTTTCCCTGAACCCCAAACACAATTTGAAAAATAGTTCAAGATGTTCACCAATACCCCTCCAATACAGCTGGTTTCACCCATCTTTAGTTCCAAGATATGAACTATTGGGAGTTCTGGTGATTATAAATACTACAAAAATATCAGCAGATACTGGCAAAATGTCAGAGACAAATAAGGAAACAGCAAAACTTTAGAAATAAGTACATTTAAAAGTTAGGGTGTTTTTCTTCAAAAACTTAGGGATGGGCAGTCTCTCCCCTAAAAGCTAATGGAATAATTTAAATTCTTTATTATATTTCAGAAGACAATGTGGATAGCTAAATATTTCAAGAAAACTTCTGATTATAATAAAATGGAAAAAAAATGCCCCATGGCAAGAAAAAATTTGGTGAAAATTACATGTACCTATAAGGACAAACCTATCTCAAAGATCCAATAATATTAATATTATTTTATAGGAGCAGATATGCTTACAAATTTTGATCATGACTATTTAGCTCAGTTGATGAAGGCTGGTATTAGCAAAATTAAGATCATGGTGTTTATCATCAAAGATTATTGGATTTTGTTAAATGTTTTTTCTGCATCAATTAAAATTACCATTTCTACACCCTCTTCATTCTGTTAATGTGGTATATTACATTGATTGACTTTTTAAAGTTGAACCATCCTTGCATTCTAGGAATAAGTCTCATTTTGTCTTAGTGTATAATACTTTTAATATGCTGTTGAATTTGGTTTGCTAATATTTTGTTAAAGATTTTCATATCAATATTCAAAAGGATTATTGATTTGTAGTTTTCTTGTAGTGTCTTGTCTGGATTTAGTATCAGGGCAATGCTGGCTTCATAGGATGAGTTGGAAAGTGTTCTTTCCTTTTAAATTTTTTGAAAAAGTTTGAGAAGGATTCATATTGATTCTTATTTGAGTGACTGATAGAATTCACTAGCAAGGCCTCCAGGTCAAGGAATTTTCTTTGTTACAAGATGTTTGTCCATAGCAGCAGTATTTACAATAACTAAAATGTGAGAGCAACCCATGTGTCTATTGATGGTCAAATGTATATGCAAAAATGTGGTGTGTAAATACAGTGGAATATTATCCAGCCTTAAAAAGAAACAAAATTCTGATATATGCTGCAATGTGGATTAATCTTGTGGACATTACATTAAATGAAATAAGCCAGTTGCAGAAAGGCAAATACTTTATCATTACACTTATATGAGGTACTCAGGGTTTTCAAAATGTTGAAGACAGGAAGTAAAATGGTGATCATTAGGGGCTGGGAGGAGGAGGAAATGGGGAGTTACAGTTTTATAGCTATCGGGTTTCAGTTTTAAAAGGTGAAAAGTATTATGGAAATGGTAGTGATGGATGCACAACATTACTAATGTATTGAATACAACCAAACTGTACATTTTAAATTGCCAAGATGATCAATTTTATGTTATAGGTATTTTACCATAATTTAAAAAATTGGAAAATAATTAAGGTTCAATTTGTTGTTCAATTTTTATAAACTTGCCCTTTTCAATCAGTTTTTCTCACTAGAGTGGCTGTTCTAAAATCCAAATACTTCATGTCAATTTTCTTAAATCCTTCATGCATTCTCCATTACTTCAGAAGTAAATCCAAACTCCTTAGCATGTCAGCAAGGACTTTCCTGTGTATCTCTGGTGTCTCATCTTTCACTATTTCATGTTTCATCAACACCTAAATAGCTATATTCCATTCACATGAACTATTTTCAGCCCCTCCAGTGTTTCTGTAGTAAATGTCCTGTTGAATATTTAACTTGGATTTTTTTTTCTCTTTCTCTTCTGAGAGAGGTACAGGGAAGTCTCTTCAACCATCTTTAGAAAAGCAAATGATCTTTAGGCCCTGAACACAGTGTTCCCAAACAAAGAGGGGCTATATATATGTATAGTTATATATACAAACCCTGGAGAAAATGAGGTGATGATGAGAAAGTATGCAGTTATCCTAATTGTCCCAGGAATAAGTGGGTAGAAAGAACCTATTTTCAGGATCAAAAATAAATAAATAAGCTACTTGACTTTTAGTGGTATGAATTTTTAGAAAGGAGAAAACAGATGAGGAATTTCAGATCTGCGGGGCATAAATGCTTGGTTTAATCCTGATAGTATACTCCTGCAGTAGTTGTCGACTCAGAGAATGACTTTATATGAGATCAAAAGACCCACGCTTTGAGCCTAGGCATCCCTCACTCCACTGGACTTGTGCTGAGGATGTGGACCCTGCAGCCTTTAAGATCCATAGCAACAGGTCTGTGGTCTATCAGCATCTTTTGTGGACTCTGTAGGTCCAGTTGTCAACAGTGTCACCAAGCGGCAGCAAGAAGCAAAAGCAATAGCAGACTGATCAGACCCCAGGCTCTTGGGGAACTCTTGGGTGTTCAAGTCAGAGTGTTGACCTTCTGTTGGATTGTGCAAGCCTTTGGAGTTTGAGAAAACTCAGAAACATGAAAAACTGCAAGTGGGAGATAACTGAATGTTGGGCTAATCTAATGTGTATGGGCTTGAGCTCATTTTCTCTGGAATTAAAAAAAGGAAGTAGATTCTCCCCTTGGGCCAATTGTGTGGATCAGTTATTATCAATATCTATCATGCTTCTCTAATTTTCCCTCACCTTGAGTGTTCCTCATTCTCCTTGTCTTACAATTAACTCAAGTGTCACTCTCCCAGGAAGTCTTCCCTGCCTCATCAAGACTGAAATATCCCCTTAGCACTCCAAGCAAACACCAATGCTACCCCCACCCCTCCCCACAGTCCCCCATCCCACCAAACCATGATCTCTTCTTCACATTGCAACTTGAATTGCCTAATTTAAATGTCTGATTTTCTCATCTCCACCAAACTGTGAATTGTATAAAACAAGGATTACATGTCATTTACGGTTGTGTTTTTACTATCTAGGATGTACTTAATAAATACTTATAATAAGAGAATGAAGCTCTGTGATTAGAAAATAGAAATATCCATGTCAAATTTTAGGCTCAAAGACCACAACCCATAGTGACTAGATTACTAGTCCTTGGAATTAAATAAGTAAAAGATCACAATTTGACCAAGGTCATTAGGGAATTTTGTGTTTAGAGAAAGGGCTAATGATGAAGTCTTGGGAGCTCTCATTCCCTGATGAAATTACCATGTCCTCAAACACTCACCAAGAGGAAGGAGAGGACCCCCAATGTGTCCCTAGAAAAATGGGCAGGGAAATATTCCAGAGTGCAGAGTTGGAGGCTGACAGGGCTTGTCCAAGGAGCTTACTCCACTGCCTGTAAGAAACCCTGTTTTTCTTTCCAGGAGAAGATGGTGTGTGCTTTGGATCACTGACCCCTTGGGATTGCTTCCCATTCTTTCTCTTTTTCAAATGAAAGGCTTCATCACAGTTATCTTTTTTTTCAGGCAGGGTCCAATCAAGAAAATAGAAACCATATTTCAGCGGAGATAATATGATGCAATGAATAAACTAAACAGGTGTTGGTAAACTAAGAAGCAAACAGTAACACAGAAACAGTAATTGCAGAAAGTAAGGACTGGAGGAGAAAGGAAGAGATGGTAGTTAAGCTCAGAGCATGTTGCTGGGCAGCTGGACTCAGACTCCTGAGGACAGAGCTTGTGTAGACCCTTCAGAAACTCAGAGGAAAGACCTCCCATAGCTGAGCCTCTGACCCGTGGAGACGGAGTTCCATTCATCTGGTCCCTGGGGGAGCTTCCCCATCGAGTTGGAACCCAGATCTGTGAGATGTGAATAGGGAGTGCTTCCTGGCTGCATTGGAACTGCTGAGAGGATTCCACGAGGCTGATTCTGGAAATGCTAAAAGAAGCACAAAAAGATGCCCCAAGAATCCCCTAGAATGCAACGACCTATGCTGCGAAGGGCCAATTCTGGGGGATTCTCCAGAAATAGGAGAGAGCAAACCTTTTCTCCGCACCCCTCTCTCCCAATCTCTAGTACCCTTTATGGGCAGAAACCACCTGCTAAAAAAGAAATGTGCTTCACAGGGTCCCAGACCCAGCATCACAGACCCGAGCACAGAATGGTGAATTGGAGCAAGAGGCAAGAGTGTAACAAGCAGGACTGTTCAACTCTTTGCTTACTCACACTGACACACCCCCTTCTACATGTGTTTGAACTTTTATAAAGCAATAACATCAGGATACAACCATCATTCATAAAATGAAAACTCTGTCATCCTCTTCTCACAAAGGGAAGATACCAAGTCCCAATAGGCAACATATCCATCCTGAGGAACAGGCGCAGTATCCATCTCTGTGTGGGGTTAACTGGTCTTATAATCCAGTCACAGTCCCACCTGAATATTCTGTGACCTAAACACTAATCTTTAAAATAATTCAACTGTACAATAACCCTTACATAAAATATTGGTAAAGGAAACTGGAGAAAATAGCACAGATATCACACAGCACAATAGGCAAGAGAGAAAATATGCATGTCTGCTACAGTCCTTGTTTCTGTAAGTGGTCAGGATGTCATAGTAGGTAAGCGTTTATAATTTCTGTCTCCCATTCTCCATCCCATGTTTTCTTTTCATTCAGCATCTCAGCTAATTTTGCTCTTTACCTGCTGGGATGACACAACCTTCAATCTATACTGGTCCTGCCTTCTCTTGGTTGCTGTCATTTTTCCATTAACTTTTGCTACTGGGCATGGAAGCACAAAAAGATGCACTCAGAATCCCCGAGAATCCAGCCATAATTTTTCTTGTCCCCACTGTGAAGCAGCAATCCAACTTCTTCTTGATCATCAATATTAATCACCCAAGCAAAGAGTAAGATCCTTTTTTAAATTAAATTTAATTTTATTATTATACTTTAAGTTCTAGGGTACATGTGCAAGTTTGTTACATATGTATACATGTGCCATGTTGGTGTGCTGCACCCATTAACTCGTCATTTACATTAGGTATATCTCCTAATGCTGTCCCTCCCCGCTACCCCCATCCCATGACAAGTCCTGGTGTGTGATGTTCCCCTTCCTGTGTCCAAGTGTTCTCATTGTTCAATTCCCACCTATGAGTGAGAACATGTGGTGTTTGGTTTTCTGTCCTTGAGATAGTTTGCTGAGAATGATGGTTTCCAGCTTCATCCATGTCCCTACAAAGGACACGAACTCATCCTTTTTTATTGCTGCATAGTATTTCATCATGTATATGTGCTGCATTTTCTTAATCCAGTCTATCACTGATGGGCATTTGGGTTAGTTCCAAGTCTTTGCTATTGTGAATAGTGCCGCAATAAACATACGTGCATGTGTCTTTATAGCAGCATGATTTACAATTGTTTGGGTATATACCCAGTAATGGGATGGCTGGGTCAAATGGTATTTCTAGTTCTAGATCCTTGAGGAATCGCCACACTGTCTTCCACAATGGTTGAACTAGTTTACAGTCCCACCAACAGTGTAAAAGCGTTCCTATTTCTCCACATCCTCTCCAGCACCTGTTGTTTCCTGAGTTTTTAATGATCGCCATTCTAATTGGTGTGAGATGGCATCTCATTGTGGTTTTGATTTGCATTTCTCTGATGGTCAGTGATGATGAACATTTTTTCATGTGTCTGTTGGCTGCATAAATGTCTTCTTTTGAGAAGTGTCTGTTCATATCCTTCACCCACTTTTTGATGGGGTTGTTTGATTTTTTCTTGTAAATTTGTTTAAATTGTTTGTCAATTCTGGATATTAGCCCTTTGTCAGATGAGTAGATTGCAAAAATTTTCTCCCATTCTGTGGGTTGCCTGTTCACTCTGATGGTAGTTTCTTTTTCTGTGCAGAACCTCTTTAGTTTAATTAGATCTCATTTATCAATTTTGGCTTTTGTTGCCATTGCTTTTGGTGTTTTAGACATGAAGTCCTTGCCCATGCCTATGTCCTGAACGGTATTGCCTAGGTTTTCTTCTAGAGTTTTTCTGGTTTTAGGTCTAACATTTAAGTCTTTAATCCATCTTGAATTAATTTTTGTATAAGGTGTAAGGAAGGGATCGTTTTAGTAGCATGAAGACCCCAAAATGGTCAGTGGCACCATCAAAATAAAGAAGTAGTGACAGCATAAACCAGATTTGTTTGACAAGTTCTCAAGATTGGTTCTTGGGCTATTCCTTGGAGTCTACCAGGAATAAAAGTTAAGATTCATTTCAAGAGATGAGGAGCAGGAAAAGAGAAAACTATAATGGGAAGTAAAAGTGACAGAACGGCACACCCTTTTTTACTGAGTAGTATACCCTAGACCAAAGCAGCAGTTCTCAAAATATTTGAAAATATTTAAAGTTTTGGAAACTGGAAGCACAATTTCTTGCTGAACTTGAGTCCCAGTGCTTTGGATAAAACTAGACAAAATCTGGAACATAATGGAGGCACAGTTTTATCTATATTTAGCACACCTATATTTAGTTTTATTTTATGGAATATCAAGAACTAGCTTAGAAATATTTGTGAAGAAGGCATTTCCCTAAATTCTTCACTTCAGTTTTCATTGTTAGAACCTCCTCGATGTCTTATAACTTCCCTCCGTACAATTATGGCCAGGTTTATCATCACTGCCTGGGAAACCCCAAAAATCAGAGCTTACACAACCTGCCTATAATATACTTGTCATTTAAACTCACTCTAAAACCCAACCTCTTAGCTCTCTTATTTGCTCAGTTGATAAATATATCCACACTAATTAAAAGGGATGTAGGAGCTACAGCAGTGTGATTAATATACTGGCTTGCACAGATAAACATGGTGTTTATAATAGTCAAAAGTAAATTCATTCTGGAAGGTGATGAGGTGAACAATTTAGTGAAGCATTAAACTCAGGCACAGTAATTTTGGAATCAGATAACTCATATAAAACATATTCTATATTTTATAGAATATAAATAATGAAATGTATTTTTTCTTTCTTGGGAACTATTTTTATGTCTTGAATGCTTTTAGGCATTCTTCCAGAAGTCAAACAAAACAGGAGAAATTGTTTACTTGAAACTTCTAAGAGGTAAAGAAGGTAATAACTTACACAGGTCATCTCTGAGCTTAAATTGTACAATGGTAAGAACAAAGAAATCAGAAGGGTTAAGATTCCTATGTGTTTTCACTTCCTCACTTAGCCCATTTTCTGTCCCAGTTAGTCAGTACTCTGTTGTTCCTGTTCTTTCATGAGCATCACTGTGTGTTCAAATTAAAAATTGAATGCTTAAATACTGCAGCAAAGGGAAATTAGAAAATCTAAAGTTAGCTTCAGTTTTAGATTTTAAGGCTGGATTCTAAATGCCAGCTTGTTTAAGCGATGCTTTTCCCTTTGTTTCTAAGTGTTGAAATAGGAAAGTTCTGTGTGAAATTGGCTTCATGGTGTGAAATGCAATACTTGAAGTTCAAATATACTTGTGAAATCCAGTCCTTGTTTTGTTCATTAATTTCTATAAGCAAGCACAACTATTTAGCTAAACAATTCAAGACCTAACTGAACTGTTAAATGTATAAACAGCGGGACAACCATGGGAACTAATTGCCCTTCCCTGAGATGCAGCAACATTTGGGGAAAAGTCACCATATGCACATTTCAAAAGCTGCAGGTGCAACCACATGGAAAGGTTAGGTCAGTTATGGAATTGAAAGTATACTGAAAATATAAACTAACATGAACTAGGAAAAAAGCCCTCATGAGGAGGAAGGAAAATGAGAGAGAGGTGGGTGGATTCAGACCCTTGTAAAGACTTCCTGTCCATAGTCCTGGTTTCTCAGGGAAGCCTCATTATGTGGCCTTCATTAGGTGAGTTTGAAAGAGGTTAGGGAGGAAGGGCCTGAGCCAAACAGGGAAGCAGTAGGGTATCCCTTCTCATCTGTCTGTGCCCCACAAGGTTGTTGATTGCTGAAATGGGCAGAGCAGCCTGCCTGTCACATGTGGCATAATGAAATTCCTGCCCACCTCTGTTGTGAGTTCTCTCCTTTGAAGCTGAGCTCTGTTACGGCTGCTCCAAGCGAAACATGTACCAAAGTGACCCATGGACGGGGAGAGCTGTGGTTTCCATAGAGCTGGCATTTGTTCAACAATGTATAGTATAAGCCTCAATAATAACCGAGGCAATTTAAAAGGGAAGAGGGCAAAGGCAAAAACAATAATAAAACCCTAGAAAAAAGTACAGTGGATTCCTGCAGTTGCTTTAATCTCCTCAGTATAACAATATTTATGGAAATATGCTATCAACACTGAGAGAGAAATATACACACACATGCATACATACTAAAACACACACCCATAAACACCCATATAGTAATATTTAAAAGGCAGTGACTTGAGCCTCCTTACCTTTCTGAACATCTGTCATGTTTTGGCAGATCATCAAAGCTCCCAGGAACATGGTAACTGACTAGTAATCCCATGCTCTGCTCACCACCCGGTCTAAATGTGCGTTTCTCTCTGGTACTGTTCCCAAATGGTGGTTCTTTCTTACCCATTGTAAGGCCCCTTTTTCCTGCAGTGTGCATTTATTCTTTACCCTACAAGAAAACAGAATGTGACCAGATGGTTGTTACTAGGAAAGAATTATCCTGAAAAGAAACTAGATGCCAGTTTCTAATTCTTAATTCTCACTCTGTAACTTATGGGTTAAAGGCCCTGAATTTTAAGCTTCATTCTTTTTGGAGGGATAAGTGTGGCCACGAGTTCTCCTTTTCTCCACAGACAAGCGTATACCTCCTTCATAGAATGTTCTGAAATGTCTGGAGGAACTGGGTCAGCTCTGCAAACAGTACTTACTATCCTTTCACTCTGCAGAAAACCTGACCTTAAGAATTCCACATCTATCCAAATATAAAGAACAAAAGGTAGTGACTCAGGCCCTCTCTGTCATCCCTTCCCCCTCTGCACTTGTGTTTCCTGCATTTAATAAAGGCAGCAGCTAAAATTTAATAGGAATTGGATAACCATGAAGCCATCTCCTGGAGTTACATAGTATGTTTTGTATTATAGTGTTAGGATTAAGGAAGGAAGAAGGCTAAATCTGCCTCTTGCTTCAAAAACAGGTTTCTTGACATCAGATTGATATGGATGGTGAGTGAAACAGGATGAAGCCAAATAGTGTGTGTGTTGGTGTGTGCTGGGGTCAGGTTGAAGAGTTGCAAAGTAAAAGTCAGTACATATGATTTTTGTTATTGTGGCAAATTACTGCTCTAACTGATGTTTTACTGAGTCATCTAAATGTGCATAGAGTAACCTCCTTAAATACAGAATGTATTCCAGTAAAAGTGCTATAGCAAAACTCCTTGGCTTTTTTCAAATAAGGTGTTTTCAAGCTGACATGTTGCTCATTGGGTTTGATGGTGCACACAGGAGATCTGTGTGTTCCCAAATACACCAACCTTCTTAACCATCACTGGACTCAGGCTAGTTCCTATGGGAAATATAAACTTCTTTGTTTTCAAAAAAACATATGGGGCAAATTAGAAAGTAAATAAATGAATACCTCTCAAGAATCCATGATAACACTTGCCGAGCAGTGGGTCAGGCCAGATTTAATCTAAAATCTTTCTGCTGCGTGTAAATGATTATGTCATAGCATTTGTCTTTAATTACTCACCTCTTTCCAAAGGCTTGACTCATAATGCGTTTCTCGGTTAACCACAAACACTTGTACTACAAGATTTGTCATATAGATTCACTCACTCCCTATACCCACCCCTTCTTTTTTCCCCTTCGCTACAACATTGTTAAGTCATAGCTCCTGAAAAAGAAATTTTGAGACATTGTCTAAACTACCGCTTCCCTGATGTTTTGAAAATTTCCATGCAAAGAAAAATGGCACCGTCTTCTCTTGACTCATGAAGACCACTACAGCAGACTTAATAGTGGTGGGAAATAGCAATACTCTATCATCATGGTTTTACACTTATATGACTTTGTTCCTCTGAGAATTTCTAAGAGTTTCAGAACATATGAAAAGAATAAAGACAATGGATTGTAGCTTGTAAATGAGTACAAGTCAATTAAGCACCCACATACATATTTTTTCCTTCATCACTTCACTTCTCACCTCACCTTCCCCTGTGAGAAATAGAATGAATTCTGATTTAATTCTGAGTGAATTAAATCAGTCATGCCTCAGCCCACTTAGCACATATTGTTAATCCACTCAGTTTTAGCAGAGGTGTTGGCTCTCATTGGTGATTGTTTCCATATCTTCTGACCAATCCTGTAAGAAGTTTGGGATTATAGAATTTGGGGGAAATATAAGAAATGACACAATCCTAAAGGTATGTCCATCCAGGATTGGTGTTATTTGTAGGTAAAGTAAGAATCACCTAAATGATGCAATTTGGGAGGCTTAAAGGCTTTTCATCTCAGCTTACTGCAACCTCCACCTCCTGGGTTCAAGTGATTCTCCCTGCCTCAGCCTCCCGAGTAGCTAGGATTACAGGCACCCACCACCATGCCCAGCTGATTTTTGTATTTATAGTAGAGGCAGGGTTTTGCCATGTTGGCCAGGCTGGTCTCAAACTCCTGACCTCGGGTGATCAGCTTGCCTTGGCCTCTCAAAATATTGGGATTACAGGGGTGAGCCACTGCGCCCAGCCTTAAAGGCTTTTTGACTCCCAAATCTTGATCCTACTAACCTGAAATTTCCACTTTGTTAGTTTGTGAGGGTTTTTTGTTTTTGGTGGGCGGGGGGTTGGGGGTGGGGAGGCGTTGAATGAAAAGGTCTCTAAATAGCCTCAAGAATTTTCTTCAGGTTAGAATGAAAATTGCAATAGTGGCAGGGCTTAGTGTCATATTAGTTTGTGCCTCCAGGAAGGAGGTGGAAAGATGGCTGGGACCCTGAATCTTCATTCTGTATCTGCTGTCTATTATAATTCCAGTGGAGGTTATTACTATATAGGACATGATCCCCAACTCCCTTCTGGGATTCTTGACTCAGGGTAGTGGCCTAAGACCCTGTATCCACAAGAACATTCCTTTAACCTATTTGATTCAAATTAGATTAAGTAGCCTCCTTGGCCCCTTTCCTCTAGTGTGGACCCTAGTAACTTAAATCCTCAAGTCTTATCAATTCGACAGTGAGAAGCAAAAGAAAGAGGAGCCTTTTAAAAAGCGTCAAGGGGAAAAAGTGTCTCTTGCTCCCCGTAAGCCTCTCATTCCATGTCTGTTTTCCTCTGGATACCACACAGGTTGCGGCATGGGATTGCATCAGCCTATGGGGAAAAAAAGAAGAAAATAGACAATCCGCACAGAATATGTAAAAGGAGAATCAAAGCCCAAAGAGAAAAATGCTGAGAAGTCGCCAGCAAAGAAAGCACAGTAAACAACAGCAGGGGCTGGGCGCAGTGGCTCACGCCTGTAATCCCAGCTACTCAGGAGGCTGAGGCAGGGGAATCGCTTGAACCCGTTAGGCGGAGATGGCAGTGAGCCAAGATAGCACCACTGCACACCACCTCGTGACAGAGCTAGACCCCATCTCAAAAAACAAAAACAAACAAACAAAAAAACAGCAGGAGGAGGAGGAGCTTTCCATAATCGTACACCTTCTACCGATGTGCTCTCCATTAGCCAGCCTTGACTTCACCAACATCACTGCTTCTCCTCCTTAGGCCTGGGTGGAATGGGGCTATGGTGGAGAGCTGCAGAAAAGCTTTAGCCACCCCCAGCTGTTAGAGGGTGTAGCACAACTCGCTTTAATTGCTCATTTATTCTACTGGCCCAAGCAGTCTGCAAGGCTGAGAGTGAGTTGATGAACACTGACTAGGCAAATGAAGACAAGAAGATTTTGAAATGGCGAGGCAATTGAGGTCCTGAAGAAATGAAGCACGTGAAGATGGGTGAGCAGCTCAGAACATCAGGAGACAGTAATGGGATACTGGGTGCTTGGAGGGGAACGAGAGGTAGTGGCAGTGGATTTCATCTCATCGGCAATTTTATTAGACTTGGTGTGACAAATGGGCCAAACAAAGAAACTATTCTGTTGATGATCCCTATAATCATTCCCTAGGAATAGTGTGATATGGTTTGGCTGTGTCCCCACTGAAATCTCATCTTGAATTGTGTGGGAGGTAATTGAATAATGAGACAGTTTTCCCCATGCTATTCTCTTAGTAGTAAATACGTCTCTTGAGATCTGATGGTTTTATAAGGGGAAACCCCTTTCACTTGGTTCTCATTCTCTCTTTGCCTGCCACCGTGTAAGATGTGCCTTTCACCTTCCACCATGATTGTGAGACCTCCCCAGCCACGTGAAACTGAGTCCATTAAACCTCTTTCCTTTATAAATTACCCAGTCTTGGGTATGTCTTTATCAGTAGCATTGAAAATGGACTTATACATAGGAAAACTAATTTTTAAACTAAAAACTGTTCTTTCAAGACGAGAATCTTTATCCTATACTTCCTGCTGTCTGTATCTAAAGGTTTGGCTTACACATGCCATGTTTTGCCCCAAATGCCTGTCCTCACTTCTCCAACCCAGACCAACTTGAGCTTTTTCTGTATATTTCCTTGTTCAACTGAGGAAACATACCTCTTGTTGGCTTCTTTCTTACATGCAAACTGAGCTCCAGTTCCTGACATCTGGGTTGGCGATACTTCCAGTTTCTCACTCATGCACATCTCTCTGATCCAGTTTTCTTGGCACATTTTTTTTTTTCTGACTAGGAAAAATTCCCTAAGCTGTTCTTGCAGTTATCATGCCTTCCTAGGTGATGTACCCTTCATGAATGATTTTCTTTCTACATGATAGTAAGTCTTCAGTCTAGACCTAGTTGTCCTACATTCTGATCTAAGCTTCAGTAGAATTCCCTTCTCTTTGTGCCTGCCATTATCCTACATGCCGGAAGAATTGTCATTTTCTTTTCATTAATACTGGCCAGTTGTGGATTTTTTCTTTTGTCTGATAGAGTCATCATTCAGATCATAACTGATATCTCACACATTTTCTTTTATACTTGATATGGAAATAAATTATGGTATAATATACACACACTCACATATGGAACCACGCTTACCTTGGGGCACAATATCTATATAAATAAGCCACATTAATAAACCTCAATCAAAATTATATACAATATCTATGTCAATAAGCCAGAAACCTCAACCAAAATTATAAAATTACACTTGTACTACTAGTGCTAATGTCATCATTTGCCAACACAAAAAGTACTTTTATTGCAAGTATTTTCTTCTTTCCACCATTCTAAGTTTGAATACCTGGGATTGACTAAAATTGCAAAACTAGCTCTATGTTTAATGTTTTTATTCATGAATAAGTGTCTTGTTTTCTATCCTTACTGACTTTTTTTTCTTGCTACTAATGAATTTATTTTATTTCTTATACCACAGGGGTTTTCATAAGTTACTTTCAATCCTTTTTGGAGCAAAGCAGAAGTTATTTGGTAAATTTATTAATGTAAATATTCTTTTATTCTCTTTTTTTATTCCTTCTCCATTTTTGTAGTTCAACATTTTTCAGATTAGTCTTAATTATTTCATCTGACCATTGCCATAACCTGTAATTGGATAAAAAAAGTCTAAGTACTGGTCTCAGTTTGACACATAGAAGCAGTAACCTCAGAATGTTCCTTAACTCTACTTAATGAAAAGAGGACTGTCCTTACAATGAGGACAAAGGGACAAATAAATAAAATCATAAATATGAAAAGTCTTAACATGATACCTGAATCATACTGTATCCTTAATAAATGCTCTTTGATTCATGAATTATAAAATACGATTTTTTCCATCCTGACCTAATATTTGTCATACCTTCAGCAACGACAATGCACGCCTTACAGTGTAAGATTCCTGGGAACCTTCTTTCTGGCTTAAACATTTCACCAGGGTCCTAACTGTGATGTCATTAATCAAATAGGTATGCAAAAAATTTTAGATGTGGACAAATCCTTTCCTTCTTGAGTAAATGAAGCATTCTAAATAGCCATGTCTATTTTGTCTTTTTATTATGCATTTCAAAGAGAGCATGAGTGGGTTTTCTCTGGAATGTCCGGTGAGCCTTCATTGCTGAAGTTGGGGTGATACCCACTTTTCTCCAACCAACTCTGACATACTTAATGGGAGTGAGAGGAAGTGATTGGTCTTAAGAGGAAATGCAATGAACAATTTTTTCTCTCTCAGTCAGCTATGACAGCATATAGAAAGAACTTGAGTTTCAAAGGCTTTGACTGCTGCAGGAAACTCTAGAACCTGTGGCGTTCGAGTGGGATAACTGTCTCCCTCCAAAGCATTTTGGTAATCTCCTCCTGGCCCCCACCCCCTCTGATTTATGACTGTATCTTTTGACCTTCTTTCTCTCTTCATAAAAAGCACTAAGTTGCCATTTATATAGCAGAGGACAGCAGATAAATGTTAAAATTTACTGTAGATCCTCACTGGCGAATGGGCTTACAGATCTCTCAGGCACCAAGTGTCACAAAAGCATGTGAGTTTTGATATCCTTCAGTCATGTGAGGAGTAATCATAAAAGGACCAAGTCCTAAAAAATATTAAACTTTCCATAGACAGAGCATAGCTGCATTTTAAGTAACCACTTTTAAGAAACGACTGCTGTTTTGGCAAAAGCTAGTAAGCCACAGAAAATTAATTTCATGTTTCATTGACATTACTTTCAGGAATTTCATGTTGACATAACCTATAGAATAAGGGTGAGATACTGCAGACAATATATTTAATGCTGCTATACAAGCAAAAAATATTTTAAATCCTAACAGAGACTCAGCTTTATGAAATAGTCATCTTCTGTGTGACAATGAATGAAACTATAATTTTCACATCAATTGTCTAGATGCTAATTGCTTCTAGAGCAAAAGTTTAAATCAAATTGTGAGGTCTTTGCAAGGCCTCTGTGTTGAACCTAAGTTACATTTCAGACTAATTCTTACTTTGTCTTCCATGTAGATAGCAATGCTTTTATATGATCGATATATTAAAAATATCAACTAATGTCTGATTCAATTGTATGCTAAGCTATAAAAATAAGGCACCTAGAAACACGTACTTCTAAATACATTCAACAAAATAGTTGCTTTTATCCAAATCAAAATGTTTTCACTTACTCCACAATTGAGAGAGAGGGAGATTATTGGCTTTGACCAGCAATATGCATGTTTGTCTCATAAAAGCTGTATGTCCTCATTCTTTGCATTAGCATCTGTCACCATGAATCTGTGATCCACCTGCTGAGAAGACTATTGATTGACTATTGTTTGACCAAGGCTCTCTTTGGGTCTGAAGTAACAAGCCTTGTTTATATAATACACAGTTTCTGTTTCTACCTCTTGGCTTTGAAATCTACTCAAAGTCACATATTAGCAATTGGCAGAAATCTGGCTAGTATTCCTGCTGTTGTAAAGGTTTCTCAGCTAGTTTCTATCATGTAAAAATATGATTCAACACATCTATTAAATGTTCTTCTCAACCTTCTGGCTTGTCATTTGTGCTCTTGCCAGTATACCGTAAAGCTGGGAATTCACTGAGTCTGGCAGATTTGGAGAACACTTGGTAATATAGATATCTCAGGCATTGGCTAGGTGGTTAGATCTCTTTGATTTTATGATTCCCTAATTTCATCATGACAAGCATTGCTTGAAGTCACAGGAAAACTTTCCTGTTGTGATTTAGTATTGCCACGTGTATTAGACGATTATTACCAAAATAATGTCAGATAATAAGCCATTCCAAACTCCGTAGCTTAAAACAACAATTACTCTCACTCACACATCTGCAGATTAGGTGGAGGTTGGCTGATCCAGGTTGGTCTTCACTAGGCAATGCTCCATTTTTGTGTTAAAACTAGGTCCACTTTCTAGGTATACAATCATGTCATCTGCAAACAGGGACAGTTTGACTTCCTCTTTTCCTAATTGAATACCCTTTATTTCCTTCTCCTGCCTGATTGCCCTGGCCAGAACTTCCAACACTATGTTGAATAGGAGTGGTGAGAGAGGGCATCCCTGCCTTGTGCAAGTTTTCAAAGGGAATGATTCCAGTTTTTGCCCATTCATATGATATTGGCTGTGGGTTTGTCATAGATAGCTCTTATTATTTTGAGATATGTCCCATCAATACCTAATTTATTGAGAGTTTTTAGCATGAAGCGTTGTTGAATTTTGTCAAAGGCCTTTTCTGCATCTATTGAGATAATCATGTGGTTTTTGTCTTTGGTTCTGTTTATATGCTGGATTACACTTATCGATTTGCATATGTTGAACCAGTCTTGCATCCCAGGGATGAAGCCCACTTGATCATGGTGGATAAGCTTTTTGATGTGCTGCTGGATTAGGTTTGCCAGTATTTTATTGAGGATTTTTGCATCAATGTTCATCAAGGATATTGGTCTGAAATTCTCTTTTTTGGTTGTGTCTCTGCCAGGCTTTGGCATCAGGATGATGCTGGCCTCATAAAATGTGTTAGGGAGGATTCCCTCTTTTTCTATTGATTGGAATAGTTTCAGAAGGAATGGTACCAGTTCCTCCTTATACCTCTGGTAGAATTCGGCTGTCAACCATTGTGGAAGTCAGTGTGGTGATTCCTCAGGGATCTAGAACTAGAAATACCATTTGACCCAGCCATCCCATTACTGGGTATATACCCAAAGGACTATAAATCATGTTGCTATAAAGACATATGTACACGTATGTTTATTGCGGCACTATTCACAATAACAAAGACTTGGAACCAACCCAAATGTCCAACAACGATAGACTGGATTAAGAAAATGTGGCACATATACACCGTGGAATGCTATGCAGCCATAAAAAATGATGAGTTCATGTCCTTTGTAGGGAAATAGATGAAACTGGAAACCATCATTCTCAGTAAACTATCACAAGGACAAAAAACCAATCACCGCGTGTTCTCACTCATAGGTGGGAATTGAACAATGAGAATGCATGGACACAGGAAGGGGAACATCACACTCCGGGGACTGTTGTGGGGTGGGGGGAGCGGGGAGGGACAGCATTAGGAGATATACCTAATGCTAAATGATGAGTTAATGGGTGCAGCACACCAACGTGGCACATGGATACATATGTAACAAACCTGCACATTGTGCACATGTACCCTAAAACTTAAAAGTATAATAAATAAAATAAAATGAAACTGGGTCCACTTTATGTATTTCTTATCTTCTTTGGACTGGTTGACCAGCCAGGACTTATGGTAATGGCAGAAGCATAAGAGAGGAATGAAAACAAACAACGTTAAGGCCTATTCACCAAACTGGCAAATGTCATTTATGCACACATGCCATTGCCAAAGCAAGAGTCTAAAGTCGAGGACAGATAAAGTACACTCCACTTCTAGTGGGAAGAACCACAAAGTCTTAAGGCCAAGGGCTGGACACAATAAGAGATTACGTATTGGAGCCAACAGTCCAATCTATCACACTGTCAAATGTCAAGTAGGGTGAAAAGCAGTCTGTAGCCATAACTCAAGGAGCTACTAGTGGTGTGTTGGAGAGGTACAATTTTGTTGGTAATGAAGAAGGCCACACAACGTCTTTCCCTTGACTTTTACCTGCACCTGGCTATCGTGTGAGCATCTCACAGCTTCTGGGGCATTACTAAGGGATTTCACAGTGGAATTCTAAATCTTTGTTAATTAATGCTAGGTTGCATAGAATGCTAATAGTTACTGTCTATGGTAACTCTAGCCCGAGGTTCACTAAGATGGAAAAGGAAGAATTTTACAGAGATTTGTGAATTTCTTTAAGGAAAAGACTCTGAAGCAGAAGTGATGTTGTGTCATTTCACACTTAGACTTTAAGAAAACTGGCAGCTTCTGCTCTCTCTTTCTTGAAACCCACCTACCATTCAAGCAGCCAGGTTATCCTGCTGGAGACACCACATGGAAAGATAAGGTGGAGTTGGGGATGTGGGATAAGGGAGAGGATACCTGGAGGATAGTTGAAGAGCCCAGCCAACAGCAAGATCCTGGACCCCAGACATGTAACACTAGTTGAGTTGTTTCAGTGAACCCCTATTTGTTCAAACCATCCCAGGTGAGTTGCCAGATATATGAGTGAAGAGACCATCTTGGCTTCTTCAGCCCCAGAAGATATCATATGAAGCAGAGATGAGTAATCCCTTCTGTGTTGCTTCTGTCTTCCTGATCCACAGAATTCTGAAAAATAATGAAATTGTTACTGTTTTAAGCCACTAAGTTTTGGGGTAGTTTTATATGCAGCAATAGGTCATTGAAACAATTCCTCATTGGAATTTCTCTAAAAGGCAGAATTCTTATTTGGCCTTTATCATTTTGCCACTTTGAGTCATTCTTTCTATGGAATATGGTACTTTTATTGCAGAGAATATTGGTAAAAATGATGAAGAGAAGACATTTCTTATTACTGCATGAGTTTGGAGAAGAGTTAGTTTATTCTTTTGCAACTAAATTCTATTTTTTTAAAGTATAAAACCTACAGATTGATTATCTAAAGAAAGGGGTTCAATAAATTAATGTATTAGCTGGCTTTCTGCCCCCCTCAAATTAAACCAGATGGAAGGATTACCACCTATCAGAGGCTCTAGGGGAGAATCCATTTCTTGTTTATTCAAGCTGTTGGCAGAATTCAGTACCTTGTGAGTATAGAAACTAGGTCCCAGTTTTCTAGCTGGCTGTAAACTAAGAGCTGTTCCCCACTTTTAAAGGCCATTTGAATTCGTTGGCTATGACTCTCTTCTTTCATCTTCAAAGCTAGCAATGACTGGTCATGTCCCTCTTACACTTCAAGTTGATCCTTTCGCTACATCTGTCTCATTTTCTCACCCTGGCAAGAGTACGTGTGATTAGACTGGGACCCCTTGTATAATCCAAAATAATCTCCCTATTTCAAGGTCGACTAATTAGCAGTCTTTATTCCATCTGAAACTTTAATTTCACTTTGCCATATAACATAACAAAGTCCCATATTCCAGGAACTAGGACATTGATGTCTTTGGAAGATCCATTACTCTGGCTACCATAGCAATATTCCCACATTGCTCCATTCCAAGAAGCTCCTTTAACATCGCAGTCTATGTAAATAGTACTCTCAGGAGTTGCACAGTAGGCAGCTTGTACAGTCATACATGGCAGCCCTTAGAAGCATATTAGAACAGAGGTAAGGGAGATTGCATGTCTAGGGCTCCATTTCTGTGTCACCAATCCTCCAGATCTCAAACTGGAAGGTCACTACCTTCCTCTCATTCTGGAGTAGGCCTTCTTTTTCCACCCCCTCTCTCTATTAACCCAAGAGGAAGATTTTCTCTTATACATAAAGAGATAATTGAAGTTCTTAAAAGAAATGTTTATAAGAGAAATAATTTTTAAAATTACAGAAAGAACAAGTTTAAGACAGACTATTCAGCAAGGCAAAACTCCTAGGTATCACTGATTCTTCAGCTCATTCTCAGGCCTAGCTTTTCTTCTTATAGTATCCTGAATGGATTCTAGCTCTACTTACTAAGCTGTGTCTCTCACTGTCCAGTTGAATCAGCCTCTCATATGTCACCAGCTAGCACCTCGTCCAGGAGACAGCTGCCAACTTGTCCTCTTTCTGTTTACGATAATATTATTAATTCTCTTGCAATCTAATTTTGAAGCCATGAGATTGACTTGAGAAAGATTGACATAGTGCAATGTCTCTCAACTTAATGATGGAAAACATTTTTCAAACATATCTAATTTAAAATGTCTATTATTTAAAGACTTCAAATGGAGCCTTCCTTGTTCATTCAGTTTCCCCTTCACCTTCCCTTGTAGCTCCTGAAACTCTATCATAGAATCCCAAGGCTTCTTTGATCATAGTTCTGAAAACATTACTATAATAGAAAGAACCTTGAAAAAGGAGAGCGAATACATTTCTTAATTATGTCAGCCTTGTGACTTTGAGCAACCCTCTTAACTCTGAGTTTCTCTTCTGATATAACTAAGAATAATATCTGATCAATTTGTTGGACTGCTTTGATCATCAGTCTCATTTCCCACTGCAATTCTGCTCCCCATTTATACTTTAATCTTCTAATGTTGTAGGATTATTTGCTCTCCCCTAATACTCTGCCAAGTTTTATGACCCTGGGCCATTGACCACTTTTTCTTCTATATCTAGAATACAGAGGAAGTCAAATTGTCCCTGTTTGCAGATGACATGATTGTATATCTAGAAAACCCCATTGTTTCCTTTTTTCTTTCAGTGAAATCCCTACTTTTCCAGCATAAACGACAGCTTTCTGACCCAATCATAATGAAGAGATGTGTGTGTGTGTGTGTGTGTGTGTGTGTGTGTGTGTGTAATCTGCGTTTGCATGGCATTTTGTGTAACAACTTTTTACACCATGGCTGAGTTTTGATAAAGAAATAATTGTAAAATTTGTATCTGTTTTATCTGGCATCTAATATAATCCTTAGTATGAAATAGATTCCCAGTAATTGTTTTTAGAATGAATAAATCAAAAACTTAAAGTTTTGTATTGTGTATTTATTATTATTATGCTAGCTATTTCTGTGTGAAAACTATTTTTTATTCTTCTGCATACCTTACCTTACACCCCTAAACTCTTGTATTAACCTACCAATACTCCACTCACGAAAGCATTCTTGGTAACATGGAAGGCACAGAAAACTTAATAAATGAAGAGGAGAATTTCTATATTTTATAGCACGCTTTTCCAAATTTTTACCGTGCTTGTTTCTGCTCCCAAATTTCTTCTTTCCCATACTTGCACTCATGGTTCTGCTCTACCACATCTACCTTCTTTCCAAACCTGCTTCTCAAAACATTTCCTCCATATACAGAAAACTCTCATAAATCAATTCAAATTTTCTTCATCTAACTACATTTTTACATTAATAGAGAACTGAGCAGAAGAATTTTTTATTAGTTTAGGTCTCATATTTTGTTTTCTCAGCTCTATTTTCAATTACCACCTGTATTTGTGTATCTTGAATCAATTCCATTGATACTATCCCCTCCCGTTCACACTCACTTCATTGGTTCAAGTTACCACCTCTGTATATTTTTCAGGGTAAGAACTGCTGAATTACTTATTAAGTTAACTACAAAAGTGAAAGAATCAGGACCTACTTCAAAAAGGCATCATATTCCAGATTTTAGAACACAGCATTTTCTCATTTATATGTAATTTTTCTGGGGTATATCTTCACATACACATAAGCTTTAGCTTTCATTTTAACTTAGCTGAGAAAAAAACTAGAATTTATAAGAAATACAAAGTGTGATATGCAATTAGAAATAGTAATTTGGTAATAGAAAAAATGCTCTTTATATTGTATTCTTATTTAGGGTAGCTGTGCTGCAGAATAAAATTTTTTAAAAAACTGCACTAAAAACTCTTCCCTCTAGAATGAGAACTCTCTTTCCTCCTTCATGGTAAAATAATTCATTAATCTATTCATTTACATATTATTTATTCACTTGTCTCTTCATCACTAAATATCCACTGAACACTTTAATGCACCCAGAATTGTGCTACAATGGGATACACAGTTGCCAATAAACAGGCTTGTTGGTATCACAAAGCTTATGAGAGAGACAGATACAAACCCAATAAGCACAACGAAGTAAGTTGTGGACAGACCCTACTACCGAAAAATATTTGAGCAGGGGCATAGAAGAGTGAAGTCAAGAAGAGGTGATGTCAAGAAAGGCTTCACAGAGCAGGTGATGCCTGATTATCACCTTAAAAAATACCTGGGTGTTCTCTAGGTGACCAAAGAGAAAGACATTCAGGGAGAATGTCTTTCTGTTTGGTCACCTAGAGAACATTTTGACAACATTGCTCACAAACAGTGTTGACAAAATCTCTTGGCACAGATGTTACATCGGCAAAGTGTATCTTTGATGCCCCATGATATCCCCTTTCATCAAGGATATAGTTTCTCTCAACCAAGAGTTCTATTAGCTACACCAGCTAATTCTGGAGGCACAGGGATGATGGCTTCAAAATTGAGTTGTTGCAAAAAGCCTGAATTTTATTAATAAGCATACCAAGGTTTAATTAATTCTACTGCTACTACTTACTTGTCATGATATATTGGGGAAATAATCTAATCTCCCAGAGACTCACATTTTTCATTCACCAAATGGGGAAAATGACACCTATTTTATTGTGTTATGTGAGGATTAAAATAGATAATGAGTAAAAAATACTTAAGACAGTACCTGGGATATATTATGCACTCAAAAAATGGTAAATTTTATTACTAGCAGTGATACCAATACCAACACTGTTGCTATTGCGAACACTACAACTATTGATAATAACAATTGTTACTATTTTCTGAGTTCCTTGGGCCAGCAAAAGTACAAAGTCCTTTACATGCCTTAGCCAATTTACTTGCCATTTCTACTATTATTATTCCTACAACTAGTATTGCCATAAAATCATTGTTGGAGGTAATGATATCAAAGTGTCCATACATGTTATTTTCTCATGGCAATGTGCAACCTACCTATGACAAATCAGCTTGGGAAATGGAAAGCAATGTTTCTTTTTCCTTGCTTAATTGTGCTTTCACTACTGAATTCAGTAGAGTAAAAGAAATCTGCCTCAATATTATTTTGAGATATAGGACTGTATTATTTTCCTAGGCCTGCTTTCAAAATTACCATAAATTTAATGACTTATGACATCACGAGAAATGAGTTCTACTGGGCTGGAATCAGGTAGTCGGGGGGCTGTTTTTTCTGAAGGCTCAGGGGGAGCCTGTTTCTTACTTCTCCTGGTTTTTAGAGGGTGCTAGTATTCCTTGGCCTGTGACTGTATTACTCCATTCTCTGCTTTTATCTTCTCATTGTCTTCTCCTCCTTAACTTCTGAATATCCTGCCTCTCTTTTCTAAGAAATCTTGTGATTACATTGGGCATTGGATCCACTCGGATCAACCAGGATTATCTCTCTTGTTTAAGATCTTTAACTTAATCACATATACAAAGTCCTTTTTACATACAAGATAACTTACTCAGAGGTTCTGGGGATTAGGACACAGACATCTTTTGGAGAGCTATTATTCCATCTAGCACAAAGATTGTCAGAATTGATGTTAAATTATTCAGGGAATAAGAACATCTTAAGAAGGTTTATAGTAATATTGTGATATAGAAAATATCTACACAGTGTAGAACATAAAACACATAGTGTAACCCATAAAACAAATATTCTCTTTGAATATGTTCTGTTTCCTGTATTTCATTTGATTAAAGCAGGAGCATATGGGAGATTTTGCAAGTAAGTAGACCCCACCTTGACTGGTCACTAGCTATGGGCTGGTGTACTTCATCCAGGAAATATTTTTCAACTACTCACATCAAAGAGGCTGTTTCATTTCTGTTCTGTATGTGAAGACTGCGGCTGATCAAAATTACAAAAAGTGGGATGAAGGAATCAGTAAACCATGGCACACAAAAGCTGGCTCTTCACCTGTGTTTGTAAATGAAGTTTCATCGGAACACAGCCATGCCTATTTGTTTCTGTGTTGTCTATGACTGCCTTTGCATAACAAGGACCAAACTGTGTATTGCAACAGACATCTTATGGCCTGCAGAATCTAAAATATTTATTAATTCATTATTTACAGAAAAAAATCACCAACCCTGAGGTTAGAGAACAAATTTCAGAATTAAAAAGACACTCATGTGAGTTCCAGCTCTGCCACATGCTAGCTGTTTGATCTTGGGCATGTTACTTGCTGTGGGCATTTGTAGTTATTTGGCTTCTAAGAATCTGTTTGTGTTTATTATTATTTTGGTAATAGTTCACCTAAATTTTGATGAGGGACCACTCCTTCCTCATTCTCATTTTACGTGGTTTGGATGGAACTTATCCTACCCCAAGTTTCAAGGGCAAGCATGCAACCTAGACCTAAGCCAAAGGGCTCATTTAGGAATTTTGTCAGGAAGAAACACTTAATCCAATATGGACTAATGTCAACCAGGGACAGATGCATTCCATTTAGGCAAGAAAATATCTAGAGCTACTGCTTACTGTATAACTCCATATAAAACTTGGGAATGAGGCCAAGAATAGACAAAATAAGAAGTAGGAAAAAACCTGAAGTCCGATAATATTATTTGTGACCCTGCGTGAAACCACACATGAAGCCAGCTATATGCATGGGGTTTTCAGTTACATGTATCAAAACATTCTGTTTTTGCTTAAGTCAGTTTGGGTTTGGTTATCTGTTACTTGTAGCTAATAGAGACCTAACTGATATAATATCTAAACTTGCTAAGACTCAGTTTCTTCATCTTTAAAATTTAGAGTGAAAATATCCACCTCAATATCTTTTTGTGGTAACTAATTGAGATCATGTACCTGGCACATGATAGAAAAAACAAAAACTAAAACAGAAGTGGTAATTCCCACTTTCATCATCAACATCATGATTAATATTAAAGGTAGACCTAATATTTCTTCATCTCAGTAAATTCTACAAAATGCACATTTGAGCTCTCCCCTTGATTTAATATAGAAAGTTTAGTAACTCCATGTCTTAGATATTTTTATTTGTAAAGTAGAGATGACTAAATATTCATCTTTTTTTCAGTGTTTTATGAGTTAAATGCTATCATGGACATAATCATTTTAATAATATAATATATTACATTAATTTTTGCAATAAATATTTGCAATAATCTTTGTAACAAATCTGTAAGTTGATTAGACCAAATTAGATCAGATCAAATGCCTAGCTATGTGTAAATATATATGTGTATTTACTCAGCAGTCAGTAAGGCTGCTTCACCCTATATTAGGGTCAGAGATAATCTAGAAAAAGGGACTCATACCATGTCCGGCCCTGGCGCTAGGAAGACCTTTAGTGAGACCCATATTGAGCGCTGTACACTGGGTCATCCATGCTACCATGAAACAGGATATGGTCTCACTCTGCGTGAGTCATGGAGAGACATAGATGTCATTGTTTGTCCCAAAAAACAAAGGTCTAAAATCTAGGAGGACTGAGTCCCAGATCCTCTTCCTCCATGACATCCCTATGCGATATGGTGAAAATTACTTGATTTATCTAGGCCTCAAGTACTTCAAGTGTGCGATGCAGATGAGTGTAACTACCTTGTCTATCCCACAGTATTATAATAAGAAGCAACGGTGATAATAGCTATGAGAAAGTTTTAGGAAAAAGTAAAATATGTTGCTGTTCTCTCTGTTATTATTAAGAATTAAATCGTTTTCCATGGATTTTTTAAAAACAAAAAACTTTTGCATACACAATTTACACAAATATGCAGCTAACTGTTGTTTCACTCTGAGTCAGCAGCTGAATGCTGTCTATCATTTGCCAAGTTTAAAAATAGATGCTAGTCTTCTATTAACACTGGGTTCAAGAAAATTTAGGTTTGGCAATGGGTATCACTTGCATTTATTCCCATTTCTAGCTTAGAGGTCTTTGGAAGACTGTTTAGAAAAACTTTAGGCAATGAATAGTCTTACAAAACAACATTTGATGAGTTGGAGTAAATGAATTAGAAACATATGGACCAAATTTCCCCCAAAATACATCAGGGTTGAAAAATTAGGGAGAAAAAAACACTTGGCTTTACTGAAATATGTAAAGGCTAGCTTGAGAAACTTGACCAACCAAAAACTCCACAGCATTTTTGCACCACATATTGGCAAGAACTTGAGCTTCCTCTTCACTGACTTTTGGTACTGTTAATCAATTTCTCCCTTTCCAGTGCAGGAATTTAAAATTATTTTATTGTTTTCTCCAGGATTCTAAGACTCTCAAAAGTATATGCATGGAAAACCTAACCCGTTTATTACAAATATTATGTGCTGATGAAAAAAATGTATAGTATATATTTATCTTATAAAAAATTGACATAATTTATTGAACAAAATGCACAGCTTACAAAATAACTAATACTTATAACCAATTACTATCGCTGTGGGTATCAACAAAGTGATGGAAAGAAGTTATAATGTTCAGTTTAGTTAAGTCTGTATGGGGCAGCTTTAGTAGCTCTGGTGTTCTTTCAAAGTCATAGAAGCAGGTCCCTTTAATATTCCAGGTGCCACAGTCTCTTCTTGATTTAACCCCAGGCTCAAACCACATTAAGCTACTGAGATATCCCTTCTGTTATTATACAAGAATGAATAAGAATTGTCCTAATTGTTCATATCTAATGTAAGTGATGAACACAACCAACCAATCAAGAGGATGGGATACTAATGGATGTGTGGGTGAGGGGAGGGGAAGTTACATTACATTAATGCTTATTCCAGCTCCTTCTTACTTATTCATAATAGGTGGGTTAGGTTTTCCATGCATACACTTTTGAGAGTCTTAGAATTTTAC
The DNA here is from genome assembly GCF_006542625.1 of Nomascus leucogenys. Taxonomy (NCBI): domain Eukaryota; kingdom Metazoa; phylum Chordata; class Mammalia; order Primates; family Hylobatidae; genus Nomascus; species Nomascus leucogenys. The sequence continues at coordinate 27,878,966 of NC_044385.1, read as the reverse complement.
TGTTCTTCTTACTTAATTTTAGAATGTTTTCCTTTTATCTAAATTCTAAACAGATTCTTCCTTGCTTTTAACAAAGTTGAATGAATGGTCATTAAAAAAAAATCTACTTATTTCAGTAACTCTAATGAGTTTCCCATTTACACTGAGTAACTCTATGAGGCTGAGATGAGAACATTAAAAGGATCATCATTTATTACTAGTCTGAAAATTATCAGTGAAACAACAATTAGAACTGAGAGCTTTCTGCCTTCACCTTTCTTTATATAACCCAGGAACCCATTTGCTTTGTAACAGGAGAGGGCAATGAGTAATACTTCTGATCTTCTATTTGTTAAAGCTTTTCTAGCCCCTCCCAACTCCAAGGGCTTCCTCTAAACTACTGTAGCCTTTGTCTGAACTAATTCAGCATTTATCTTAACGTGCAAGGCCTTATTCGCTAGCGTTCCATGTGCATGTATCTGTATCTGTCTAATCTACCCATTCAAATTGATTATTCCAAAGATAGGAACAGCTTATGCACCATAAAACCCACAGACTTATAATGCATATGGAGTGTATTCAAGATACAGACTGTTTATTATTCCTTTTTTGGTCATGTTAGTAATAACCAACTTGTCTGATATATGTTTCACTAAATAAGCTCAAATACTTCATGGAGTGCATAAAGTTAATAATTTGAATACACATTCCCAGATTTCATTACTTTTAACAATATATTATGCTAGTTCTAGAATACATGTACTTGCAGTATACCCACATGCAGAAATTCCTTCAGCTCTAAACTTTTACACATTTCCTTTCTTCTCAGTTTGTATTAATGTGGGCTGTTCCATAAGCAACATGGCTCTCCTTTCAGAAAGGGTTCAATTTTATTTTATTTTATTTCTCAAGGTGGAGTTTATTATTTTGAGTCAACTTGATAAATTGTAAGATTCAATATTAGACAGTTGGGTAACGTATGTTTTATTTTGTTTTAATGTGCTGCATTTATTATACTTCTCTGTCCTGAACCAAGTGGCCTTTTTATTATTAAAAATCTAATGAAAACAAAGTTCACAAAGAACCATTTTAAAGAATACACTTATCATTTTTTTCTAGTGAGTGGACTTACAAGAACCTGTTTTTATAGGTCTGAGCGTGAATGACAAGCTGCTTGCTTGAGATTTATGTAGAATTTATAGTAAAAATGAATTTTACATTTATTTTAAAACTAAATCTAAATTAAGTGGATTCAGAAGCCATTTAAATAAAAAGTTGATTGAAATCTGAACCATGACAGTTTCTCAATAAGGAGCATTTGACATATTTCTAATAGATTTGTTTTACTGAAGAGAAGTTTTAAATTAAGGTCAGGCTGGGGAAGAATAACAGGACTATTCTCAATACTTTTTATTAGAAAAGTTATTATACTTACATTGTATTCGTATCAGTTTATTTCAATGCACTTTTTTTGTAACACAGTCAACAATCGCAACTTATCCATAGCCACCTTGTGGTTAATAATTTTTACTAAATCTTGGTCTTCCCTTTGCATCTGGATATCAGTAATGAATCATTTCAAACTTACATTGACCCACGAGCTGCTGAGAAACAATTCTCCATGAGTCTCTCATGGTTTTGCATGACTTGTAAGCAGAGACACAGACTGACTTTGTTCTGGGTTATCTTTTTAAGGATGTTTGAGTATAGAACAGCTTTAAGAGGGAGACAGAGATAGTAAATCCTCCAGAAATAAAGACAGACAAGCTTAGTGATTATTTAAAATGATTTGGAACCCCCTCAGCTCAAGGTTTCTCTCTTTTAATGCAACCCACTACCTTTGCAGGCCCTTTTTGCATCACCCTATTAGGCCCCAAGGAAACTGCACAAGGAAGTGCTTATGCTCTGGCTACTGCTGTTGTTATGAGCAACAAATTCCATTGTCTCTGACCCAGGAGTCTCCTGGCTTCTGCAGACTCCATGAAACTGGCAGCCTAATTTGTTAGTTTATAAGTAAGGGACAATCTCAGCCCCTTCACAGTTCTTAGCACTAGTCTTGCATTTTCTGAATTGCTTTAAAAAAATTCCTCTTTGACTTGTATGAAGTTAAGGCTGCATAAAGACAAGACTGCTGGTTAAAAAATGAAAAATTAGCCAGGTGTGGTGGCTCATGCCTGTAATCCCAGCACTTTGGGAGGCCGAGGTGGGCAGATCACAAGGTCAGGAGATCGAGACCATCTTGGCTAACACGGTGAAACCCCATGTCTACTAAAAATACAAAAAATTAGCCAAGCCTGGTGGCAGGTGCCTGTAGTCCCAGCTACTCAGGAGGCTGAGGCAGGAGAATGGCATGAACCCAGGAGGCAGAGCTGGCAGTGAGCAGAGATGGTGCCACTGCACTCCAGCCTGGGCGACAGAGCAAGACTCCATCTCAAAAAAAAAAAAAAAAAATGGAAAATTCAGTCAAGTGTCCAATGGAATGATTTGTGTTGAAACTAGATTATTTTGTTGAGTGACTGAGTTGACTCATTGTTTTTCTAATGTCTAAATAGTTTAAGTTGGTTAGCATTTTAAAGATTAAAACAAAAAGTAAAATGGTTTAATTTTCAATTTCCAGTTTATTGTTTTGAAATCACACAGAAAGGATTGACTTAGTCCCTTTTTTCTTATTGAAGTTTAATTAATAGACTGTTTATTTCACGGATGAGGTTTTGTGATGCTTAATGGGAGGAGCACGGATGTGACAGTGGTCAATAGGTGGGGGCTCTGTATCTGGCACTTGAGGATTTGGGCTTCGGCCCAAGTCCGACAACTTAACCATTGGAATGAGCTGGAGCATCTGTAATATGGATGTGATGACATCTGCCTAATCTTGTTTTTCTCCTCCCCAATCAGCAATGGTTTTGCAAACACATTTGAATAAAATGAGCTTTATTAGAAACAAAATTCATGAAAATGATGAGCTAAAATTATACAAGTGAATAAGACAAAGATGAGCCCAAGGTCCTAGGGGAGACCTTCATTGAACCAGAGCACAGACATATGTCAAAGAAAGTCAACAAATTCTAAATGCCTCAAAACTAGGAATCCGGATGAGAATGAAATGGATCCATGGTTTTACCATAGACTTCATTTAGAATCTTGACCAAATACTATGAGGACTAGCTAAAAATTAATAGCAAGATCTTTTTTTTTTTTTTTTTTTTTTTTTGAGACGGAGTCTCGCTCTGTCGCCCAGGCTGGAGTGCAGTGGCGCGATCTCAGCTCACTGCAAGCTCCGCCTCCCGGGTTCACGCCATTCTCCTGCCTCAGCCTCTCCGAGTAGCTGGGACTACAGGTGCCCGCCACTACGCCCGGCTAATTTTTTTGTATTTTTAGTAGAGACGGGGTTTCACCATGGTCTAAATCTCCTGACCTCGTGATCCGCCCGCCTCGGCCTCCCAAAGTGCTGGGATTACAAGCATGAGCCACCACGCCGGGCCCAATAGCAAGATCTTAACATGTATCCTTATTGTACTTAATTAACCTGAGGTTAACTCTCTAATAAGTTATATATTATTCTACATTTATGGTAATGGCTCAATTATTTTTAGTTACTCTTTTTACCACTTCCAAAATGTTGCAGTTGAAAGAGTATTTTCAATACTATTCTAAATAGCGATCTGGGATAGACCTCCATGGCTTAAAATTCTGGTATCAGAACGAAATAAACTACGAACATTTCTCACTATAGGTTGCAAATTTAGGTGGCTTATTTCATTGTGCTTTACTTCACTCTGTGGCACTCATGTCATGATTCTGCACCTTCTTTTGCTATTCTCATCTAGTGATCTCACCTTTTCTTTATAGAGCTCCTTCATCTTCCTTCTCTCTGGACTTTGCCTTCGCATATCTACCCACTATCCAACCATTCCTTTTTTTTTTTTTCTTCCACTTTTGGTAGAGAAAAGTAAGTCACTCTTCTTTCCTAAAGGTGGTATCTCCACAGCTAATTGTATTTCCATTCACACTTGTCTTTCTCTGATTTTTCTTTATAGGCAATTCCCTTTAAATTCTGTAGCAACTTGAATTCTCATTTCTTAAGGCAAGATTCCCCTCCACCTAAGGCTTGTGGATCCTGAGAAAATCTTTTCTGAGATCTGCTGCCCCCTCAAAATGAACACTCTGTCCTTCTTTGAGTTATGTATGGAACTTCTAACAGAACATGCTGCTACACTTCTGTACTCATTGGTAAACTCACTGTAGTTTGTCTTCCTCTCCACCATTTGCCTGCAGCTGTTCACTCAAAGAAACCAGTGAACCCCCATTGTTTTCTCAGACTGTATCCAGTTTTTATTCTTTATAGCGTTTGACACTGCAAACTACCTACCTTTCTGAAAGTGGCTCCTCCTTTGACTTCTGGGCATTGCACGATTCTTGTCTCCCTTCCCTTTCCAAACTCTTTTCTCTTTCCTGTACTTGCTGTTTGTCCTCCTCCCATTCTCTAACTGGGAGTCTTCCCCCAGGATTTATCCTTTTATACTTTGCAACTATTTTACATGTATTTTATCAGAATTCTTCATCTTATGGTTTTAAATAAGTCCATAGCATAAGTGACTTCCTGTTTTATATCAACAGCCTTAACATTTTCTTGACATCTCTCCCAAATTATCATTGTCTCTTGAATATTACTGCCCTACCCTAACCTCTCCAGCTCTATATGTCTGGGACCTAGTTCATGTTTCTCCCCTGAGCCTACTCTCCCTTTGGCATCCCTGGACTTCTTAATGGTTACATAGTTTCTAGAATAAAATGATTGGAGTTCTCCTTGACTTCTTCTATTTAACTTGTTCCAAGGAGTCCATTAAAATATCCAGTCAATCCTTGCTTTGAGATGTTTCTGAAAATATTTCATTTCTTTCCAAACTTGCTGTATCCTATATGTACATTAAACCTACCCAACACACATATTCAGTATCTTATTACTGAACTTTTTTTCTGAGATGGCTTCTTAACATCTTCCGCCCATAAAATCCTACCCATATTTATCCTATATGTGACTCAAAGCTCTACTCATGTATCATTTTGTCCTCAGTATTTTTCCTAATCTCAGTAGTCAGAAATGATAACTTTCTTTTCAGCATATAATTTGTAATGCTTAAACTTCAATTAATAAATAGGAATATTTCCTTATGTATTTATAGAACTATAGGTTAGAGAGTCTTCAAATATAATATATCAGGTAACCATCACTTGTTTATCATTATTATATGTTTGTACACATATTTAATCACCTCTGTTAGAAAATAAACTCTCATGAGAATTAATATCTTGTATTTTTCTCCACGGTAACCATATAGCACCTTCCACAGAGTAGATGTCCTAAAAGATTAATGGAATGTGTAATTTAATGGATAAAATGACAATGATCCCAAGCATATACCCACGTGAAGCTGCCTCTGTTTTCTCCTCTCCCTTACCAGAAAGCTGCTGCTGCTTGTGATGAATAGTTTTTTGGGGATTTGGTTTTGTTTTGGATTCATGAATTAACTCTCATTCTAAGATGCAATTAGGAAACTGTAAGTTATAATTAAATATCCAGAGAAATGATGTACATGTGTGCTGCTGTAAATACATTTCTAAGGCAAGTTTATGGGAGAACACAAACAGACTTTAACTTGATGCCTGCATGAGGTGAACCCTAATAGGTTAGGAGGAGATCTGGGGGGGGTGGGGTGGAGAGCAATCCCATCCATTTCCCTTCACCTTTCTTTCTTTTGCTTCCTCCGAACACATATTGGAAAGGTCACTGCTGTTCAGAAGAAGGTTTTTGAAAAAAAGGGAGGAAAACGAAAGGAAGGAAGCATGGACAGGACATGGCTATAGCAGGCTTGACTCAAAGGCAAATTTGACTACTTCATTCCAATGCTGTCCCTGTCTTCCAACCCCCTCAATGTTATTCTCACACACTCAACGAGAGATTCTCCTTTATCCCGGTGATGTGTTTTTCATCTTATTCTATTTATATCCGTTCCTCTGGCCCCAGGGTCAGCAATGTTTGGAACATGGAGTTGTACAAGGAAAGGCTGCCCTCTAGGAAAACCCACAGAAGGGAGTCCAGGTATTACTGCAAAACCAGGGGTTTGGTCTAGGGCTTGTTCCTCACCTCACAGAAAGCCAATCACTGAGACTATGAGTGTTGCCACGGAAGAAGGCTTTATTGGGGTGCTGCAGCCAAGGAGATGAGAGATCAGTCTCAAATCTGTATCTCTAACTGACTAAAATTGACAGTTTATACAGCAAGGAAGGAGTGTGACTATGTTTGGGAAAACAGGAATTAGAAAGGGTAAGGAAGGAAAGGTGGCCAACAGAAAGCAGGTGGTCAGTTAGGGAAATAGCAATTAGGGACAAGTAAGGAAGAGGAGTGTCAGTTCCTTGATACTGTCTGGGAGAACTGAGGGTCTTTCTGAGAAAGGAACTCAGATAAGACAAGATAAGTTTCAACTTTTAAGACCAGGAGGGTCAATTTCTATGTTTTTTTTTTTTTTTTTTTTTTTTTTCAAAAAAGCCATAAACATCAGTTCTATGGGAAAATAGGGCCAGTTTCATAAGAGGACTTTGGTACTGAGCATCCATTTGGCACACAAACATGTGTGCAGGAAAATAATAAAAAGATAGGGATGCTGGCAGAGAGACACTGTGTTGGACCAACTTTCCAGGACATCCCCAGGAGACCTGTGAAGACAGGTGGAAGGTTTGGGGGAGAATCACAGCTTAATGTATATGTGATCATATTTGCACATATAGGCTGGTAGCCCCATAAGTGGGGGGCCATAAAAAAGTTGCAAATTAGAAAATAAAGGTTAACTAGAAGCTGGAGACCAAGGTGGAAACACCTGATTAGAAGGGAAACAGAGACCAGGAAGAGCACGCCCTGCCTCTCTGAAACCTGGGCAGAGAGAGAGAAGAGCTCACCCTGGGGAAGGTAATTTGAAATGTATTTTAACAAACACCAAAAGCCCCTATTTTGTTTCTTTTATTTGAGACTTGACAAATCCTGTTTATTGTAGGTAACATGTGTTTTTAAACCACACAAGCACCTCTGACAATACTTCAGTTTTGCTTCTTGTTAATCTTCCTCTTTTTTTAGCCTCTTTTCTATGTTTTATTCTCATTTCTCTTAAACTGACATCATCAATTTTGCTCTTATTAACCATGATTTTTCAAAAATGTTCCTTGATTTTTTACCTTATTACCACTTTTCCCTTTCCTTTCTCTTATCTTTATTTATGGACAAGCTGCTATGCCCAGGCTTTTGATTAATTCACTTTTTGGCCATTCTTTTTCTTTTTCTTTTCCTTTTTAGCTAGGTCTGGCTTTTGGCCTCTGAATGTATCAGTGTTCTCCCTTGCTCCATGTGCTAATTAACAACCAACACCCCCAAATTCTTTCATTAAAAAGTAGTCTTGAGACAGGAACTGTTTAAGTCAGAACCCTCCATATTTCCTTCTTTGTCACTGGCAAAAAGCTGTAAGAAGGATTCTTGATGCCTCCACAATCACCCGGGCCTTGTCCTGAAACAAAGAAGACTGTCCAGGCTTTGTTACTCATCAGAACTAAAATAATACCACCCCCCAGGATTCTGTCACTTTTTGTTTTCCCTTTTATTCAACAGGAAAAATAGCATGTAGCTGCCAATAGATGCTGTGATCTACAAAATATTTGCACAACATAATTTATTTTTTTATTAAGAGGTGTGGCTAGAATGATTCAAATAACCCATTACTTTCTTCTCACATGTCCTGCCATCCCTGTCAAGAAATAATGAATTCAACTTTGTCAGAAAAACTTCTTTCACTGGATGAGACAGGTCAACTGGGTGCATGAAGCATATTTTCCCTTCTTTTTCACAAAAGGCTCCAGATTCTCCTTGATGCACAGAAGAAAAAAAAAAAAAAATTCACCAGGCCCTTGAGCTCCCCTACAGGAGCAGCCAAAAGAAAAGCCTAAAATATGTTCCTTGGCAGAGAAACGCTCTTATTCCCATGGAAAAGAAAAAAAAAAATAAAAAATCTGGATTATTGCTCATCTGAGGGCCATGTGGGTCTCCAAAGAGACTTTGTAGCAAATATGTGCTTCCTGTGATCCAGCGGTGAGCACTGCTAACCTGGCCAAGTCAGCAAAGAGGGAAAGTCAAATTTCACATGGGAGCCTTGTCCATAAAACAAATGCAGCTCTGCTCAGGTTGTGTGTATTGCCCAGCTGCTGCCTTTATGTAGAAGTCAGGCAAACCCCACTTCCACAGTGCCAGCCACGCCCTCTGGGCCATGGGCCAGTGGTCATTTCCAGCAGCAGAGACTGAGGGCAGGGCAGGGTTGGAAGGAGCTGCTGTAGTGAGTGAAGTGAGAACAATGGCCAACTTGGGAGAAAAGTAGCAAGCCAAGGCTTGGTTGGGGTCAATTCGTGTTGGTCTGTAAATCTCCTTCATGGATCATTAGTGCTGAAAGGGGCCTCTGCAGGTCATTCTGTGTATTCCTCAGCTTCCTCCGGGTCATTTCCACACATGGTTTTCCTTCCAGGTCTGATAGATTTTCAAGAAAGAATATGTCTTCAGTCTTCTTTTTTTATCTCCTAAATTCTCCGTTTCATTCTTCTTGAGTACTGATATACTTGACTAATTCGGTCAATAAGCTAAGATTTTAGGTAGTTAAATCATCAGGTTTGATTACTGTACAGTCTATGGTAACTATGCAGCCAGCTGTCTAGCAAATGTACAGAAGAGCCAGAGAGTGTGCATGAAGCTGTATAATCTCTTTCCATTCCTGGGAGAAAACCTCATATTTACATATTTATCCAACAAATAATTGATTGAGTGCCTGCTATATATCAGAAACTTCCTAGGAACTGTCTCTAATGGCAAAGGATGAAAAAAAGACAAAAATCTCCACTCTGTAGAATTTACGTATCTTGGTGATGGAGTAAAACATCATCTCTAATATAAAGGCAATCTCTACTATCACCATCTCAGCTATTATATCATTGACTGCTACTGTAGTTCACATGATTATTTCATTTTAGACTTACAACAATTCATGTAGTAGGGGACATCATTTCTTTTTCATAAAAGAGAAAATTGGGCTTTAGAGAGGTTACATAACTTGCTCAACACTGTGAAAAGGTGAAAACACGTCTGCTGATTTCAGAGCCTGGCTCATAACCACTGGACTGACTACATACAAATAATTGACCTAGATAGTCCCCACGTCTTGGCCCTCTTTATTTTAGTGCTCTTGAAAGTATTCCCAGAGAAATCCTTTTTAGGATGGTTATAGACATATAGTTCATTCAGTTCAGCATGAACTGAGAAACTACTCTGTGTTAGGAGCTAACCTAGAAGTTGATATCACAGTGAAATGTGATTCCTGGCTTCACAAAACTTTTGATATATGGAGAGGAAAGAGGTGTAGGCAGTATGATGAGGTAAATGCTATGAGAGGGATGTGAGCAGACTGTTAATGAAACATAATTTGAAGCATAAAATAAGGGCATCTAAGCCCATCCTCTGATAGGGAAAGTTCCTCAGGGATGCTAACATCAAGTAAAGAAAAAAAGAGTGTGTGTGCATGTGTTCATATGCCTGTGTGTGCATGTGTACCTATGCATGCGTGTATGTATGTGTGCTCATATGCATATGTGTGTGTGTATGTGCTTGTGTGTTCATGTGTGTGGTGATCAAGAGGGCAGCATGAAAACAAAGTGGAGAGAATGGGAATCACTCTGGCAACAGGACAGAGTCATGAAACAAAATGGTACATCGGATAAACTTAGAGTAGCACCTTTTAAATTTAGACTAAGAAAAACTTCCAGGCTTGATCTTACTCTGCCCATCACTTTCACTCAAACCTCTCACTGTGTATGTTTATCTTGCTTTAATCTCTGAAATAACAGGGAAAGATAGTAACATGATCTTAGAAATGTCTTTACCTCCACTCTTTTTACCTAGCAATTGGATTTTCTTGGAGTAATATAAGCCATTACATTATTCAATGATGCCTTTGATTTCACTGCAAACTGCTGAGATTAGAGCAAGGTTCCATTGCATATTAAAAACAAATAGTTTTACAAAGCAGAATTTTAACTTGTAAACTCTAATGTACCTTCAAACTAATTTGTGTGGGTAGAGATGGATAGAGTGAAGAATTTTAAAAGGTGTCTATTTTTTAAGTGATTTTTTTATAGCATCAGATGCTCATGTTTTCTGTTCAGATCGATGAAGCCACAGCCTGAGATCCACATGCATGCCCTGCCATACTGTATATGTTTTCAATCAGTTCTACAAGATTGTTATTTTTTTTTTCAATGTCAAAACTTAACCCACACACGGTCTCATGAGGCACAGTGATGCTTAAGCCACAATGCTGTGTTGTAGGACCTAATATCCGTGTAATGATGGGATTGGCTGCAGGGCACATTTGGAAATAATCTTCAGCTTTTGGAACTGAGACCAAGGGCAGGAAATAATAAAACTGTGTGAAGCTACACTGCCTCCTCCTTCTGCTCCCAGCATTCTGCACTTTGGGTAGAGAATATCTACATTTCACTGGGTTCAGGGAAACATTGAGCATTGCCAAAAGATAGCAAAGGGTAGAGCTGAGCAGAGCAAGTGATCACCTTGGAGAATGAAGTAGAGGCAAGAGGGCATTTGGCAACAGTGGAGGCTGCAACCGATATGCAGATGTTGGAGGTCTCCAAACATCTCATCAAACAAATAGACAAAGGAAAATGCTTTTGTAAGTAGCATGCACTTAACCCAGGAAACTCGATGACATATGATTTTTATTGAGCCAAGGAACTCTGTACTTTTGTCAAAGAGCTGGACACTGTGATGAATATGAATAACATCTGTAGTTCAGCTAAGTGGGGTGAAAGGGATGAGCTTGATCCATCTTCTGGCATTTGCTGCTGAAACCAATTCCTGGCAGGGCTTCTGCAAGAGGGTGAGGAGCCCAGTGGGTCAGGGGCCATTTTCAGAAGTATTTGTTCGTCTTGCTCTGAAATATTACAACAAACCATAGATAGAACACAAAAAGACCAGGAGCCTTGTTCAACCTCTGCTGTGACTACCTAAAGTTCTGAAGATCTTTCTACTGTATTTGTAGTGCAGCTTCTGTAACATCATTCCCACTTATTTGCATTGTTATCTAGTATTTGCCAAATAGATTCACAGTTTCAGACAGAACATATTGGGCAATTATTAGATTAGACAACACATAGTGATTCTCAGACAGACTTACACACATATACACTTTCTCTCAGGACCTTTGCATTTGCAGATATCTTGCTGTTAAAATAACTTACTAGTAGCTCATTGTTGGGATGAGAATATTTATTCTGGCCTAGGAGTACGAGTGGTATAGAAAACAGGAAAGGGAATAATAGAGCAGAGAGAGAAAGGAATTTATGGAGGGCACATCGTCAAAGAGAAGTCTCTCTATACTTAATGTTACTAACCCACTCTCATGAGGATCATCCAATTACTTGTCTAGTGTTAAAACAGCAGGGTCTATGTCATGAATGCCACTGGCTTATGTCTGATAATAACCAAATACTTCACAGAGAATGCCCATATGGTCACTTCATCCCCAGCCTGTCCATTTCATCGATGGCGAATGTTCTTGTAAGGGAAATAAAAACACATCAAGAAGTTGTTGCTGAATCTGGGAAAGTAGCAAATCATGCCTACATTTTCTCTTTTATTCCCAAAGTTATTCACAGGGTTTTAAAGCAAAACAGAAGATGTTTTTGATGCACTAAGACTCTTAGTAAACAAATACAAACAATTAATTAGGGCATTGAATGAATAAACCTTAGACACTTCACCTAGGAATGTGCCATTGGCAATGGGAAATTATCTGGTAGTTGGAATTAAGCTAAAATATTTATAAACTGCCAGTCTGTCATATAGATGGCAAAAAGTCACCTCCAAATTCCACTTTGGTGGGGATTTGTCAGAGATTTCAGGGCTTTGTAACTTCTAATTCTAGCTCTACTGGGGTAGAGCATGTTAGATTTTTGTAAATTCTATTTTTAATGTTGCTAATATTTTTCCATTGGTATAACTATGGCTTCTAAGAGCTACATCTGCTCCACTCTATAGAGGAAGCATGATTAAGGAAAGAGCTTAAGGTCTGCAGACAACCAGATCTGAAATTGAAGGCTGACTCTATCATTTCCAACTGATTTTACTTAGCTCAATGACTTCACCTCTTTGAGCCTCAGTCTCTTCACCTATAAATTGGGGATAATAACATCCACAAGGGGCCGGGCGCGGTGGCTCACGCCTGTAATCCCAGCACTTTGGGAGGCCGAGGCGGGCAGATCACGAGGTCAGGAGATTGAGACCACGGTGAAACCCCGTCTCTACTAAAAATACAAAAAATTAGCCCGGCGCGGTGGCGGGGGCCTGTAGTCCCAGCTACTAGGAAGGCTGAGGCAGGAGAATGGCGTGAACCCGGGAGGTGGAGCTTGCAGTGAGCCAAGTTCGCACCACTGCACTCCAGCCTGGGAGACAGAGGAGACTCCGTCTCAAAAAATAAATAAATAAATAAAATATCCACAGGATTATATTGAGGAATAAATAAAATGAAATATGAAAACATTAAGAATATAGTAGGCATTCAGTAAAGGTTACCATTTATTAGTACTTTTCCTTTCTTCAAGTGTCCTTCCAGGAACGATTTAACAGGCATACCTTCCCCAACTCAATTTCTGCTGAACAATAAGCCTAGAGACAAAGTTTCCCCTCACGGTAGCTGCATGTTCATTGCATCATCACTAGCCCAGCTTAGGCTCTGTTCATCCAATGTTTGGCTTACTACTCCCTGGATGGTTTTTCTGGTCCTAGTTCGTCTACCATACAATCTGTCTTTCTCAGTACTGATTCTTCTCAAATAAAATATTTACCATGCCATCCTTTTGCTCAAAAACATTCAATTATTTCTTATTTTCTATAGTGTCAAAACTAAATGTTGACTTCTGATTCCAACTGTCATGTATAACTGGTACCTACTAGCCCTCCTGCTGCAAGCAGCTACAAAACTGGACTAAATTGTGAGACAACAATTTTAAGACATTGAAAAGCTATCAGCACAAGAATGTAATGTTTAGGAGAAGTGAAACCGAGGATGTAAGGCTTTCTATCACCTCAGATTTTTGCCTGGAGGCATTTACTAGATCCTGGCACAGGAAGGAGCAATCAAAGCAGATCATGTTGGTCTCATTGAGCTAAGAAGACAGATTGGTGCTCAGAGAGGCTGAAAATGGGAATTTGTGAAGCACAGTACCAGATAGGAGGTAACTATGCAAAGACAGAGCTCTAGATATCTACATAATGGTTCCTTCAGTGTTTACTTGAATGCCAGGTTTACATGCCATAGACAGAGTGAGAAACCATGAGTCCTGGGAATGGACAACTATTGGAGACAGATAAACTGTTGGGGAGCTCAGCCATTTCTAAAAGTGGCACAGTGCTGGAAAAGGTTTGTGCTCTTACCAACTGGAATGTAGTCACTTTCTAGAACATCAAAGGCGTTTGATAGGAGGATAGGACCTCAGGAGTAAACTAAACTAGCTCTAAAGGAAAGCTATGTTAGACACACCTGAGTGAAGCTTTAAAATAAGCATGAAAGGATAAAGCAGCTAATAGCCCATGTAACTTAACTGCCTACTCAGATAAAATTCAATCCTCTTTAAAGAAAGAAAACAGAATTCACACACTGGACAACACAAAAATCATTATGTCTAGCATCTGATCAAACATTTCGAGATGCGAAGAAACAGGAAAATATGACCTACAAACAGGGGAAACTTTACCCAACAGAAATACATCAAAATATGACAGAGAAATTGAAATTAACAAACAAAAACTTGAAAATCAATATTATAAATGTTTAAGGGCTAAATGAAAACATGAATATAATAAAAAGACATGGAAATTATAAAAAAATCTCTGGAACTGAAATAGATATTTGAAATTTAGAACAATCACTGGGTGTACATAATAACAGATTAGACACTGAAGAAGTTAAGATCAAGGAACTTGTAAACATGGAAGTAAAAACAGTCCAAACTGAAGTACAGAGAAGAAGGAGAGAAGAGATGAATAGAACATCAGTGAACCAATGGATAATATCAAGTCTATCATACAGTCTCACAAACAAAGAAGTGGAGGGAAAGATACTTAAAGAAAAAATGGCAAAAATTCCACTTTTTTTTAATTGAGATGCAGTCTTGCTCTGTCGCCCAGGCTAGAGTGCAGTGGCGCAATCTTAGCTCACTGCAACCTCCACCTCCCAGGTTCAACTGATTCTTCTGCCTGAGTCTCCTGAGTGGCTGGGATTACAGGCACTCGCCACCAAGCTCGGCTAATTTTTGTATTTTTAGTAGAGATGAGCTTCACCATGTTGGCCAGGCTGGTCTCGAACTCCTGACCTCAAGTAATCTGCCCACCTCAGCCTCCCAAAGTGCTGGGATTATAGGCATGAGCCACCATGCCTGGTCAAAAATTCAAATTTGATTAAAGCAGTAAATCGCAGATCAAAGAAGATCAATTAACCTAAAGCAATATATAACCAAAGCAAACAACACCAAGGCACACTGTAATCAAATGGCAAAAAGCAAATAACAAAGAAAGAAATGTAAAAAGTAGCTATAGGAAAACAACACATTATGTACTGGATAACAAAGATAAGAATGCCTCATATTTTTTTAAACAAATTAAAGCTAATGTTATTTGTAATTAATAGATGTAAACTAAAAGAATTGTTAAAGGATAGTTTTCAGGCTAAGGAAACCAATTATAGATAAAACGCAAATTTATAAAAAAATTGAAGAGTACCATATAGAGTAAGTACGTAGATTAAATATAAAATACTTTTTTCTTATTAATTTTTAAAAAATATATTTGACTACTTAAAGTCAAAATAATATTGTATTATGGGGACTTAAACATAAGCAGAAATAAAATGTATGACAAGAACACAAAGGACGGGAGTGGAAAAATAGATGAATATTCTCTAAAGGTTCTTAATTGAAGATGTAATATTATCTGAATGTAGACTGTGTTAAATCTAAAGACGCATATTGTGAGCCATAGAGCAGAGCTATCTCATAAATCTTTCTGCAATGATGGACGTGTTCTCTACATAACCACCACAGTAGTCCTTAGCCACACTAGGCTAACAAGTACTTGAAATATGGCCTGTGTAACTAAGGAATTGAATTAAGGAACTGATATGGCTAGTGGCTACTGCATTAGACAGCACAGCCTACAATAACCACTATAAACAAAACAAAACAAAATAAACAACATACAAAGATATATTCACTGATAAGCAAATAAAGGAGATAAAAGGGAAACCGAAAACAAGCAAGCAATCCCAAAAGAGAGAAAAATAAAATAAAAAGGGAACACTGAACAGAAGAGATAAAGTAAATAAACAAAATCTTAGCAATAATTATTTAAATATAAATGCATTACATACTCTGTTAAAAGGCAAAGATTGTCATTCTGTATCAAAAAAAAAACAAAGAAAACAAATCAAGACCTAGCTAACTAGCTTTATTATTTTAGGAGAAGTAGACATCAGAGTAAGGAATATTACCAGAGATACAGAAAAACATTAAATAATAACAAAAGAATCAATCAAGAAGACTTTTATAGAAATTTATACATGAAATTGCAAATATACCTCTTACAAGAGTACATGGAAAATTCACCAAGATAGACCATATGGAAGGCCATAAAATATGTCTCAATAAATTTAAAAGAATTGAAACCAAAGTATGTTTTCCGACCACAATGGTATTAAATTAGAAATCAAAACCAGAAAGATACCTGAAAAAAACCTTAGATATTTGGAAGCTAAACTACATACTTCTAAATAAATAGGATGAAAAATCAGAAAGAAAATTAGAAAATATTTTGAATTGAATGAAAATAAATATATGGAACAATGCTGAAGTAGAGCTTAGAATAATGTTATCAAAATGTTTCATCTCAAGCCTTTTTTATACTATTAAAAATTCTTGACAACTCTAACAGGTTTTTGTTTATGTGCATTATATCTGTCATATTTATCCCATATGAAGTCAAAACTGAGAATTTAATAAATAAAAACAAAATAAAATTGTTAGATGAAAATCCAGCAATAAAAGGTCCATGTAAGCAGGTTTTCTCTAAAAGAAAATTTAAATAAATAAATAAAATGATAGAATGGTTTAAAAAAGGGAAATCAGGGACCGGGCATGGTGGCTCACGCCTGTAATCCCAGCATTTTGGGAGGCCGAGGTGGGTGGATCATGAGGTCAAGAGATCTAAACCACCCTGGCCAACAAGGTGAAACTCCGTCTCTACTAAAAATACAAAAATTAGCTGGGCATGGTGATGTGCACCTGTAGTCTCAGCTACTTGGGAGGCTGAGGCAGGAGAATTGCTTGAACCCGGGAGGTGGAGGTTGCAGTGAGTTGAGATCACACCATTGCAGTCCAGCCTGGGCAAGAGAGTGAGATGCCGTCTCAGCAACAACAACAACAACAACAACAACACACACACACACACACACACAAAGGGAAAACAGAATTTTTACAAATATTTATCAATTTAAAAATCAATCCATTGCCTATTACCATTAAAATATTTTTAATAGATGCATTCAGTCTGTTGCTCTACATTGCTTTAGGGGAAGTATATGTGAAGAAAATCCAGCCTCACAGAGATTTGTAGTCTTGGTAACATTTAAAGATAATTGTAGATAGTTTTCTTTGACACTACGCCAGAATTTGAAAAGTAGTAGTTGTTTCAAATATTACTTGCAATGTGAAGTCTGAAGCCATATTCACGAACTTTTAAAAAACTAATTACATTAAAACCCAGTAATCTATTTTGTGTTTTAATAAACCTTCTACTCATACATGATTTTGCAAGAACATATATTTGTCATTTGGAACATTTTGGTTCATTGAATTAAGCAGCAATTCCGAATGTGGACACATTATAATTATACTTGTTAATATCACTGTCGATGTCATCAGCAAAAGTCTTTAAGAAGTGAGTTTTCAAGCCAACTGTGGCACATAAAGTTTTCCAAAATTTTAATTTTCACTTGAATGTCACTTGAATTTTCACTTGAATGTCGAAATGTTATTATTGGGAAAAAAATTTCAGTTGATTTCTTGAAGTTATAGGTTCTCTTTGTTAATTTTTGAGAAAATAATAGCCAAATGTGCCAATTTTTTCATCAGTGTATTTTTTTTCCCAAGTAAATCTGGTGTTCTCAGAAAAAAAAAGCAGTTATTTCAGCTTGCAACTCAATTCCACAAGTTCTTTTCCTTAAGACAAACGTTGTACTTCAATATGTGGCAGCAACATTTTATGTATGCTTCCCATTTCACCATAAATAATACTAAAAAGACATGAACTCAACAATAAGAAAACAAGCAACATAATCTAAAAAAACAAAAGAAATATATGGATGACAAATAGCATATGAACATATGCTTCACATCATACATCATTAAGGAAATTAAAACAAAATGAGATACCATACTCACTACTAGAATGGCTAATTATCAATTGCTGTCAAAGATGTGAAGCAAAAGAAGTTCTCATTCATTGTTGATGGGAATGAAAGTGGAGATTTTATTCTCACCGAGTGGACCCAAGGCACCATTTTGAGAGGCAGTTTGGTGATGTCTTACAAAACTGAACATGGTCTTGCCGTATAATCTAGCAATCATATTGGTAGGTATTTACCCAACTAATTAGAAAACTTGTGCCTACACAAGATCTGAATGCAAATGTTCATAATAGATTTGTTTATAACTGCCCAAAACTGGAAGCAACAAAGCTGTGAATAAATAAGCAAATTTTGGTACATGCATACAATGGAATACTATTCAGCAATAAAAGAAGTTAGCTATCAAACCAAGCAAAGACATGGGTAGATCTTAAATGCATAATGCCAAATGAAAGAAGCTAGTCTGCAAAGGCTGCATATTATATGTTCCTTTTATATGGCATTCTGATAAACACAAAACTGTAGAAGCAGTAAGCAGGTGTTTGCCAGGGTCCACACAGGGGACACTTTGTGGTGGTGGAAGTATTCTGTGTCATACTTTATGGTGGATACATGACATGATGCTGTTGACAAAACTCATGAAACTTCATGACACAAGAGTGGACTTTAGTGTTTGGAAATTCTAAAAAAATCATTTAAAAGGTTCAGAGATTTCAGGATTACATCTAGAATGCTACAAAATCATCTAACTGTATTACAAAATATGAAGTAACCTCACTAAAGGGGCAGAAGGGAAAGGTGCTGACTAAGTAACTTTGGAAATGAGGGAACTCTGTGAAACTGAAGTCCAAAGAAACTGCACAAGTACTGTACTCTAGTCGATAACATTGTTTTCTATGGGAATACTAGTTAATTCTGAAATGACTATGCATGTATACTATTCAAGTGAAATAACAATCATTGTATCAGTTCATTTTCACACCACTATAAAAAACTGCCTGAGACTGGGTAATTTATAAAGAAAAGAGGTTTAATTGGCTCACAATTCCACCTGGCTGGGGAGGCCTCAGGAAACTTATAATCATGGCAGAAGAGGAAGCAGGCACATCTTACATGGCGGCAGGTGAAAGAGTGAGAGCAAAGGGGGAAGCGCCCCTTATAAACCCATCAGATCTCATAAGAACTCATTCACTATCAGGAGAACAGCATGGGGGAAACCTCCCTATGATCCAATGACGTCCCACCAGGTCCCTTCCCCAACACGTAGGGATTACAGCTAAAATGAGATTTTGGTGGGGACACAGAGCCAAATCATATCAAGTATTATTGTGTATTATATGTAATTGTAGTGCGTGCATGCGTGTGTGTGTGTGTGTGGTCATCTGGCTATTTCAGGCCCCAGTTGACACAGAGGTTATCACTTACTGAACATGTCCACAAGATTCAGTAGCAGTACCACTAGGCCTTCCCAGTAGTTGCAAGATGAGGATTTTATTGATTAAGTCAATTTATAGAGACAGAAAAGTTTACTAGAAAACAAAATCCAAAGCTCAGACAACACTACAAACTCTATATAAGTGAGGAAATAAGGTGTTTTTTCCAGCTGTAGAAATCGTACATCATACTTAAGAGTGTGAAAAAAGCAAACAAACTCCTGACAATTAAAATCACTCTCAATATGATAAAGAGATTTGCTGACCTACCATTTACATTTCTGGCTAATTACTAATCTTGCTGTGGGTGTCACAGACCATTTTAAAGCATTGTGCTTACCTCAGCAGTGCAGCAAATACCTCCAGGATCACTGCAGTGTTCAACTCTTAAAGAACATACAAAGCAAACTGTGTTTTCTTACATCAGGGATTTATCCCCTTTGACTATTCCCAGTGTTACATCAGCCTCATTATTTGGGGGCTTGAGCTCTTTTAGAGCATAAAACAACCATTACTTTGGAGATCAGACAAGCGGTTTTCTTGTGAACAATGGAGAAAACAGAAGCAGATACAGCAAAATTCACTCACCATGGTCTTTCACAAAGCTTTCCTTTCTTCTTAAAAATAACAGCCCTCACCTCATTTTATACTTGAAGGTCATTTGCTAAAACATGAGATGTGGATTTAATGATCCAATTTCTTAAAATAAACATGGAGTGCATAGCAAATAACATCCGTCTACTTATGCAGAGAAAAAAATCTACAAACAGACACACAAAGGTAATGAAAATGTCACTGAAGGGATATAAACTGATTGTAAAGAAAAAATGCAAGTCCGAAATTTTCTATTACCTGACACACCTGGAATCAAAACCATCATTTCTATGGCATGGTAGTCAAAGGCAGCTTTATTTCAAACTTTACACACAACACATAAAAAGACTGGTTATGAAAAGTCCAGAAGACTGGAATGGGGCATGACATCCGGTTATATAATGCATAGAAAGGGAAGTATGTGGGTATCTACACAGGCGGCTGCATCAAAATTTCCTCCCTCTAATAGTCAGCCATCCTAGTTTGCCCAAAATCTTGTAAGTCTCAATCAGAACTTTCATGTATCCCGAAACAGCACAAATCAGTAACTTTGGGAAATTCAGTCAGGATTATCAGCCTGTCTCTCCACATGTAAGAAAATCCAAGAGAGCATTATGGAGAATGGACTGTAGTCAGCAAGAGGTGTACCTAGCAAGAGAGAAACTGCAAACCACACCAGGTTAAAGTTTAGAATCTTGAAAGCTGATCTAAAGTCCTTCCAAGTTTGGTAAGCTTTTCGCATGGAACTGGATGCCTTGCATCGGGAGAACTTATTGGTGATAACTTTTAGTTATCCCTCTTTATTTGATGAATTTATTGATGAGACCATCTCTTCTTGGAGGTTGCCATAGTTCTCTTCAGATTGATAGCACTCTCAGGCTTGCCTTCAAAATCTTTATTGAAATTCGTACTCATAGACATTGGAGTAGTCATTTGACAAAGATCTGCCTCCCATATGAAAGCGTAAGTTCCTATGAGAGAAAAGACCACAATTATTTTTATTCTTCCTCATATTCCAACTTGGAGAAAAGTCCCTGGCAGAGAGTAAACTCAGTTACATTTGTAGAGTAAATGAAAGGGCCAGAATGAAAAGGATTTGTGTGTGTCTGTGCATATGTGTGTTTGCACATATGCACATGTGTGCTCACGGGTACATATGTCAGAGTAGGAAAGGGAGATGTAAAAGGACACTTGCTGCTCAGTTCATACCACTTCTAATAAAACCAGACCCCGGGACCTCTTATCTTTCCATGAAGGCATAATGAGCCAGTTTCAAGAGCATGCTTCCTGATGGTGAGAGGAGAGAACTCTTGTGGAAAAGGAACACACCACTACCAGTATCTGGGTGCACTTCTCTACTGGAGATGAGCTGCTTCTTACCATGTTCTTTCTGCCTCGTCAATAGAAACAAAGCAAAAATTATTAAAATACAAAATGAGAATTTATGATAAAAAAGAAGGGAAATGTTCTAGTTATGAAGACTCTTTAACACTAAAATCCAAATTTTTCTTTCTTCACACACAACAAAATACTCAAAAAAGACATGTTTCTCTCATAACATCTTGTCTTGAGATGTGTGCAAAATGTGTATTTGCATGTGCACACAAGAGTGTATTATCTGATTCCTACTACAGTGGGAGACCAGCAAAAAGTCTGTTTTGCACAGGTTAACAGCCATTAGCCTCCAATCTCTCTCTTAGAGAACAAGCTGGTGGGCTACCTATGCCCTATGTTCTTTTACCCAAGGACTGCAAAGATTTGAGCAGAGGTGGGGAATGGACTGGTTGAATCTTTCAGACCTGTTCTAGGTCCCTCGTAGTATAGTTTATCTGTCAGATGTGTTTCCTTTCTGCAAGAGCCTAATTGGGTATAAATGTTAAGGTAGATCTTTCTTTCAAATCACCTATCAGAACAGCTATATTTGCTAGGGAGTGTGTGCATCTGTGTTTCAGTTTGCTGCACAACCCAAGCTATTTCTCAGTGTGGAGAGCTCAGAGAATGCAGGAATGTGCTTTACCTTGCACTTTTTTTCTCAGGCTCTAAATCCAGGCTTTGGGCTCCTTCACACTCCACTTAGCCACATATTTTTAAAATATGTGCACAAGAAAGGTTGATCCGATGTCCAAGAAGTCCAAGGAGCTTTTTCAGTGAGGCCTTATTTCTTAGAAACAGGAAAAGTTGCTTTTCCAATAGTAACACACGATGACCTCCAGAATAAAGGTGTTATTAAGAGAAAATTATTATTCACGTTATTCATGACAAAAGTGAGGGGAAAAAGAACTTGAATCTTAGAGGGATTGAGCTTGGAGAGAACTTCTGATTTTAAAAACATTCTGTTTTGGCAAATGCTGTCTTTCTGTGTCAATTTTTATATTTCTGAGAAGTAAGATCATACCCTTCTAAAACATTTAATCTCTCTTGCATTTGGAAAGATCAGCATGCATGGCTTTGTCCCCCTGTTTGGGCCAGTTTTCTCAAACCAGTAACATACTGGGGGATACCAAAATTAAATGTTAATCCTCTTGAAAGTTCTCTCTCCTCTGTGTTTTGATAGATTAATAGAATGTTATAGTAGGAAGAGGACTCCAAGAACTTTTACTTAAATCTTCTTATTCTGACACCCAAAGATGTGAAACAACTTGTCCCAGGTAACCCAGCAAGGAAATGGTGTATAGACCTCTACCCCAAGCCCACTGACTGTGTGGTATGGATGAAAATGATATAGACATTTTGGACATAAAGGCAATTAGGCTTGCTATGATTTCTGCCATTTACTAATTGTGTGATCTTAGACAAATAACCTCTTGAAGACCAGTTTGCTCCTTTGTCAGATAGGAATAATAGAGGACTCCTGTCCTTCAGCTGAGAGTTTAAAGTGAGATAACCCATGGAAAGAACTTATCAGAGTTTCTGGAATAGGTTAAGCATTTTAAAACATGCAAAAGTTGTGTAAATGAAGAACTCAACGATTTCCAAGGTGCAGATAGTATTTCTTATGTTAGTAATAAAGGAAAATAATCTTTAAGCAGAGCCTTGAAGGATAAAGTAAACTTGCCACAGGAGGACAAGTGGAAGCAGGAACCCCAGAATGGGGTACGGACATGGCAAATCTCAACGTACCTGCAGGAAATGGCAAGTAGTTAGATTTGGACCAAATGAAGGTGGAGTACAGGGAACAATGAAAGCCACGGTTGAAAAGTGATATAGTGTAAGACGTTTGCAGTCCTGGTGAAAAAGTTAAGTTTTATTGTACAAATAGTGAGTTTTGTTCTATTTTATTAAGAGGAATAACACCAAAGTTATTTTATGGAGATCAACCAGTCATGCTCAGGAGAGGTTAGAGGAAGGAAACAAACACTGGACTCAGGAAAATTTATTCAAGAGGCTATTGTGATTGCTCAGGCATGAGGTCAGGCAGGAAGGGGATAGATGGATGAATGCAAAAAAAAAAAAAAAAAACAAAGGAACTTTTTATTGCTATATATGTTTTTCCTTTTAACACACTTCATTGTAGAACTCCGATTGTGCCTATACAATACCACTGTTTTTAAAAATCAAAGGCTTTTTAAAAATCTTCACTGTTTTTAAAAATCAAAGGCTACACAAACCAAACAAGCCCACCTATGTAAGAATTAAAAACGTGGACAAAAAGTTTAAAAATAAAATTTATCCAGCACTATTGTGAAGGGAAGTATGTAAATAAGTTAATCTTCCCGGTCACTGAAACTGTTGCTAGGAATGTCTATTCCCTGCTTCCTCTCTTTCCTCTTCATAATCAATTATCTACTCTTGCACTCTCTAACAAACTAGCCACTATTGAGCACTTGAAATATGCCTAGTAAACACTAGATTTTGAAGAGTTAATACCAAATACAGTACGTAAAATATTTTATAGATTTTTTATATTGATTAAATGTTAAAATGATAACATTTGGGGATATGGGTTAAATACAACATATTAAAATATTTTCACCCTTTTCTTTTACCTGTTTTTGACATAGCTATTAAAAACAGAAAATTATCTATGTCGCTTCCATCATATTTATATTAAACAGTGCTGATCTGCAGAGGAACTTGTAAAACTGTAAACCTGATCATGTTATTTTTGTTCAGTGGCTTTCCATTTTACTTAAAGTAAGTAAAACTTATTCTTCTTCCCAGAACCTAGAAGGCCCTAAATAAACTGATCCCTGTCTACCTCTTCAAAGTCATTTTGAACCACTCATTCTCTCATTCACATAATTCTACCCACATTGACCTGCTGAGGCAGACTTTGATGGTTGGCAACCCAGGCCCAAGGCTGCCTTTTCTTCTTTACTAGCAAAACTCTAACTTTCTTCTGATACTCAGTACTCAGTGAAGGTAATATCTGGATATACACAGTTTAGTGGGGAAAATTCTGACTGAAGCAAACTCATCATGGTAATTCCAGACTCCTGGAAAGTAATTTTCTTAGGCCTTGAAATGTGGTATGATTCTATCCAGTGAGCCACAGAGGAAGTCTGCTGAAGGCTTCTTGAAAAGTTCTCCCACTTAAAAAAGAAAGAAAGAAGCAGAGACAATCTCTTCTTCAGCTAAACATCCCTGTTCTGCATGTGATGACCAGCTAGAACTATTAATTTATCTTGGGACCCTGAGGGGATCTAGCCAAAAGACAAAGATGACAGCCTGAATATGGTGCATGAAATATGGAAAGGACTCCAATTCTTCGTAATGTCATTGAACAACTCAATAACCCAAGTCTAGCTCTACTTTCTTAAGTATGATAATCTATGCTCCTTAGTGTGTATATGTACATGTGTGTATTTAAATGTGTCGAGTGAGTTGAGTGTTCTGTTACTTGTAGTCAAAATCATCTTAACTCCCACAATCTGCCTATTTTCCATTTCTCTAATACATTCTGTTTCTTGCATTTTGACCTTTGTGTTCTAGCCTCTGATCTTGAGTTTCCATAGCTGGCTCCTTTGTATCAGTCCAGAATATGCCTTCCCTGATTAATCACTCTAAGGTAGCCACAACTCCCCACTCTTTTTCGCATCTTGTTGTTTGTAGTCTCTTCAGAGACTTCATCACTATCCGATCTTGACTTTGTGATTACTTTTTAGTTTGTTTTCCGTTAATAGAATGCAAACTCCATAGTGTGGCAGGCACAGAGGAGAGATTCAATAAATATTTTTGGGGGAAATAAACAGATAATCTGAGACTTAAATAAAATAAAGAAATATATCACTTATGCAGAAGAATCAAACAGTCTGTATTTGGATTTATTCATAAATGAATTTGTATTGGAATTACATAAAATATAGTGAGTCTTTAATTTTAAACTTCTAGATAATCAGGATATCATTTTTATACACTCCATCAAAAGTCAAGTTACTTGCCTATTTGAGCTAAGTCTTTATGAAACCACTATGATACAATCACCTGACAGATCAGAAGATTAAAAATTCAGTTAAACTGTGTGTTTCTTTATTCAGAAGTATTTAAACAACCTATTTGGATTCTTTTCCTTGTGTTTTGTGGAAAATCTGATAGTTACATCAGATTTTTTTTATTATTTTGTCATACTATTGATGTATCCTGTATTTGAAAGCACAGCAGCACAATACAACAGTGCTGCAGCAAAGGTATGATGAAGGTATGTACAAGGTGCTAAGATAGTCCAGAAGAGGGATAAATCAACTGACTAAGAGGGATTGGAAAGGATTCACAAGGAGGTGATTCTAGAATCTTTTTTTTAAAGGATCAGTAAGTGATCCTCAGTTAGACAAGGTGAAAGGAGGTCGACTGGATCTCCATTTAAGTGATTTTCAGCCAATGCTTAATGATTTGTACACTTTCATATGTGGATTAATTTCTAATCTTCACACCTCAGTGGTTTAGCATCCTCCATGCTAATTTATTTTCTGAGCCACTTAACAAAGTTGGCAATAAGCTTTCTGTTTTTCTGGTAGAAATGTTAGTAAAAACCAAAACAACCCAAAGGAAGGCTTCAAACAAAAGGAAAAGGAGAACCTGAGTTTTGTGGGACTTGCATGAATAGCCTTGGATCACCAGGAGTTGACCCATTTCATTTGACTGTCAATGTCAATTAATAACAGCTCTTCCCTGGATACCTCCACAAAGTTTAGACCTGGGAATGGTGCCAGACCAGACCCCTTCTTCACTTTTCTTGACAGTATTCCACAAAACCAAAATTCCTTTTATGTTTAGTCATAAAGGAAAGACGATCATGTAAGTCAGAAGCGCAGATGTGACCATGATATATGGGAATCAGGTCCAACACCTCCCAGGACAGCACTGAAATTTTGACATAAAAACCTCTCCCTACTCTTAGAAAACTGTTAGCTTTGTCTTGATGGCTTCTCTGGGAGCCTCAGCTGTGATCTAGTGAAGCCATAAACTTTCAGCCAACATGACTAAGACCATCTATTCAATATCTGAAAGTTGAGTGTGTTGACAATAAAAAATATCAAGATGATTGACTACCTTTTAAATTTTAATCCAGATGTTTGATTTTGTGTATTGGACCTTATCTCAGTTCTGGTTAGCTAATTCTACAACTGAAAAGGCCTCATCCAGACATTTTGGCTTCAGGCTGAGTCTACATCATGTTGCTATAGTGAGAGTGAGCTACCTAATGATGTAAATAATTTCCCATTCACTCATATCTTATCTGACAATGATCACGACTGCAAAACTCACTAACCTGCCCCAAGAAGAAACAAAATATCTTACAAAAATAATTGCAAATGATAATGAATGTTTAAATATCCAATATACACTGAATTTTAAGAGAAATATGTCTAACATTAAAAGGAGCTAGCAATGTGACAAAGATCACCTGGTTACAGAAACAAGGATAATTGTGAAGAAATAAGAATATTTGCCCATAAATATCAACTTACATTTATTATTTTTCACTAGGTTATGTTTCACTAATTAAAAAACCCTCCGAATTCTAAGTGGCTTACATACAAAAGTGTATTCCTTGCTCGTGTGACTTATTACTATAGACCAGTTTCTGTTCCATCTGTCTTCATTGTCTGGGATCCAGGCTAAAGAGGTGACCTCTAATTGGTACATGCCATTTTCATGTCAGGAAGAAAAGAATGATGGTGGAACCACCATACTTGTTCTATAGCTTTAGCTCTGAAAACGTACACATCATTTCTGCTCACATTGGGACCAAATCAAGTCACATGGCCAAGCCTGATGTTGCTGGAGCAGGAAGCATATTCTTACCACAGAGAGAGCACAGGGGAGGAAAACTGTATGGATGGGCCTCATGAATGAGGGAAAAGGATAACACATACTTAGGACCAATTATACACTCTAGTCCACTGCTCCACCACTGCTTCAGTTGAAGTGAAGAGTAGTGTGCAATATCATATCCCTTCTTTTGTTTGTGAATGTCTTTACTTCCAGAAAAATGAAAAAAAATGATTTTTTATCACTTGGTCACAACTTTGGTAGAGCCCACATAGGAAAATAACTTGATTAAATTCAGGTTATTTTTAAGTTAAACTTTATTATTAACAGTGTTTAACAGGACTACTTGCCTGTGGTGCCTGCAGCAGCAGCGTTTACCCCGAGATAACTTTGCCACGAACTATCTCGCTTTTATTATTATTTTCGCATTAGTCTAGTATATCAACTTTGGAAACAAGTAAACAAAAGGCATCATTCTATTTACAGCACTCTGATTTTAGTAGTCGTATTTCCATTTACAAAATATATTTAATAGTAATTCTTAAATTGAAAATGTCAAATCCTAGGAAACATGGCATTCCTACTCGTGATGTTAACATTGTTCTCAAAGAGTTATTAGCCAAAAATTAGTTTGATGAATCCGATTTTTCTGAAATAAACGATACTGATGATTCAGATGATTCTGATGGTAGTTCTGTTTAGAAATAACTCCAAAAACCGTTTTTATATTTTATTTTCACATTTAAAATAAGTCAGATTTGGTTGAGCCTCAATGAGCATAAAATTAACCCCTTTTTCCATTTAGAAAAAAAAAGTGCATCTCACTGCCAACACTCATTCAATTTTACATAAACACACTCTTCGAGGCCATCATCGAGTATTCTCTAGGCAATTGGGAAAAGGATTAAAATATAAGATAATTTATCTAACTGAACTTTTCACTTTTTAGCCAGAGAACAAGCTGGCATTGGGCTTCAGTACATAAGCCATGTTGACTCTGAGAGGCTAATGCCATGAAAAAGAATGCTTAGTGTTGTATGTAATTATGGAGTTTCTAGAGTTCCTAACCTGAGGAAATGTTTAAAATATAACCAGTTATCTTTGTGATCCTGTGTATTTTACTTTTGTTCATTAAAAATATTTGTCTGCAAAGGGCGCCATCCACTTCCCCAGACTTGTACCTCATTCTGCTGGACAAAAATGGTTAAGAACCTCAACTTGATCTATGGCTTTACAATTTTTTTTTGGTCATTTCCTATGTGGATTTGCTCTCTCCAATTAAAGTATAAGCTGAGGTAAGAACTATGTATTGCTACTCCTTTATATTCTTCTTTCTCTAGATGAGTTATTGTACCTTTAGTAGCAAATAACAAAAAGAAATAAAAATCTGTCTCATTTGTCTTTGACAAGGAAGGTATTCTTTATTTCAGGTAGCATTTTAGTACTAAGGTAGAGTGACTTCAGGAATGCATAATTCAGGGGCTCAAAGACAATACCAAGGATCCAGGTCCTTCTCACCTTTCTGTACCCTCATTTTCAGCATGTAAGCTTTATTCTTTGATAGTTCCAAAAACCACAACTACAAACAGGCACTACAATGTGTAGAGACAGGTAGTTTCTTCTTTTCATCATTTTTATTTTTAACTTACGACTAAGGGAAATCTTTCCTAGGTAGCCCCCATAAGACAGTTTCCTGTATCTCCTTGGCCAGAATAACATCCATGACCTATGCTGAAGCCGATAATTTCTGGCATGTGCAGTTTGAATTGACTCTTGGAACTGGAGGAAGTCACTACTTTCATAATCTCACAGAAGAAATGTAGATTCCCAAGCAAAGACACAGCGAGGGAGGGCTCTGTCAGCCAGAGAAAAATGGAGATAAGGCCATTGACTAAGCCACAAACAGTGTCTGCTGTGGTGTCAGAGACAAGGTTTTCTGTCATCCAAAATAAAGCATAGAATTGAAGCAATCATGTGAATAATTCAAACTGTAACAATTCTGAACTATCTACACCATTGAAGTAAAAGCAGAGTTTGGGTAGCAGTAACTATAGTGATCTGATAAATCACTTGATTTTACTATGTACAATTCAAACTGTAACAATTCTGAACTATCTACACCATTAAACTAAACGCAGAGTTTGGGTAGCAGTAACTATAATGAGCTGATGAATCACTTGATTTTACTATCACAAACCTGGCACTGCACAAATATTTTTTCCAGCAAGAACAGAGAGAGTGTTCCTTCTTTCTTTATTTATATTCCAGTTAAGTGCCCAAAGGATTTGAGCAGGCTTATTTAACTTTGAACAGGGGTGGGCATACAAATCTTCTTAATAATGAAACCAAATAAAATGGGATGATATCTTTTAAATATTTTTTGTTTCCTTTATATAGCTTTCCCACATAACAGGCTCAGATATGTATGAAACAGACCAGAGACAATAAAAAAGACTACTTCAGACTTATAAATTGTCACATCAGCATCTGTCATCTTGTGTATAAAATGAAGGAAAAAAGTAGAATTTTACTAACACCCTTTATTCTAGTTGTGTAAAATATTTTTTGTTTGTGTTTTTTGAGACAGAGTCTCGCTCTGTCACCCAGGCTGGAGTGCAGTGGCACGATCTTGGCTCACTGCAACCTCCACCTCCCAGGTTCAAGCAATTCTCTTGCCTCAGCCTCCCAAGTAGCTGGGATTACAGGCATGCATCACCACGATCTGCTAATTTTTTGTACTTTTAGTAGAGACAGGGTTTCACCATATTGGCGAGGCTGGTCTCAAACTCCTGACCTTGTAATCCACCTGCCTTACCGTCCCAGAGTGCTGGGATTATGGGCGTGAGCCACCGCGCCTGGCCAGTTGTGTAAAATATTTTAAGCCTTGTAAGTGAATGATAATGAATCAAGGCCAGTATACAGTACAAACTTGGATATTTGGATTGATTAGGACCAGACTGCATCTGAATTTATTCTACTCTGTGCAATATGTCCTGGTCATATGTACCATGTAAGGGACCTTGCTAGATGCTAGGGATACAAACATGACCAAGCTGAGATATATGACAAGGATAAATGTATCCTCATACACAATGTGCCAGACTGTGATACGAACTAGAAATGAGGTCATTTTAAAAGTGCTGCTGGAGTGATTAGGGAAGTCTATTGCTTTGGACTGAGGTAGGATAATGCTGTGCAAACTTCTCCAAGGAAATCACCTTTGAGTTTGTCCTTGAAGGGGATGCAACTTATTACCTAGGACAAAAAAGAAGAGTGTTTAAGGTAGAGTTGAAGCATAAGCAATGGCCAGCTGTGACTCTGTGGCTCTGTCCTGGGACGAGCCACACTCAGAGGGGCATGATAGAAGCAAGAATTGCCTTTTTGATCTGCAGCTCTTCAAAAACATTAATGAAGATCTAAGCACATTGTACACCGCAACTCTTGTAAAAAATACCCTGGGGTGTCCAGTTTTCTAGCTCCCTACAACTTGAAGAAACTGATTCTCCAATCTGAGAAGACTGATCTCCCCACCTCTCCATTTATTTCACCCTGCTCTCCCTCTTCTGCTTTCTCCGTGCCCTCTCACTGCAAGCCTGTGAATATTGACCCTCTTCACCTCTGGTTTCTTTTCTCATGGCCCGTGATTCAGGTGACTCAGACCTTTCTCTTTATCCCCCTTTCTTCCACACACGCACTTGCTTCTCTCCCTAGTTCTCAATTCTGCATTCCCAAAACCCAGAAACGGAATGATTCTATAAAATTGGAGGGAGGAAGGTAGAGATATTGAGTCTCCTCTCTGCAGAAGACCTTGGGCTCACAGATTAAGCCTTTTGATCCATAAGGAAGCATGAAAGTGCTAACTGCATCAAGCACCACCAAGCAACACTGGGAGATAGAAGGCTGGGGATAAGATTTAGCTGTTGGTTTGGGGCCAGACTGTGAAAAGTCTTGAGTCTAAGCTGGTGTCACACTTTTGAGAACATGAACAGCCTCTCAGACACGTGCTTTTGAAAAGGAATGCCATGACTCTATGGAGTTCAGAAAGCAATAATTTCCAATGCCCTGGCAGTCTTTCTGGGCCCTTTCAATAGGACATAATCACCCCAAGAAGTTGGGCTTCTGCGCTAATAAAGGAGGCCCTCATTAGCTTTTCATACTAGCACTTAAGATAGAGCACCAATAAAGGAGATTGCGCTGAGACAGTAACCCTTCTATCTCCTGGTCACTCAGGCTTCTAGCAATGAGAAGGAAGTAGAAAGTAATTCCTCTTCTTACAACCTTCATTTTTATATGCATGAGTAGATGACTTGGTTAATTCTTCGTCCTATCTGTTTCTGGCCATATCATTGTAGTTATATTACTTAGTTTCTCTGAACCTTAACTGCTTACAACCAAAACACCTAGAATCATTATTGGCAGGCAGATATTCATCACCAAATACTGGTTTCCTAAGTTCTACCTTCCTTCTGGTATTAAACTGTGGGTATGAATTGCTTGGAGTCACCACTCAAAGGCACTAAAAAGAGGCAGGATGCATAGATCCCAATTGTTTGCTCCTGTGTCATGTTCTGGTCCCCACCAAGTCCTTGTTTTTGGTGTCCCTTAGGAATGAACACACTTCTTCAGATCGCGCAGAGATAATCATATCAAAGGAAGCACTGCCCTCCTGGGGGGTCAGGGATATAAATTTTTTATGCTCTTTCTGTGAGCCTAACAGAGTCATTGACTAATGAACAACATTCTGTCAGTAATTCTTGGTGTCTTTGGATGGAAATTATTAAACTTGCAATGTCTCAGCATAATAATTGTTAAGCTAAGTTCACCTAAAGCTACCTCCCTACATATCTTAAGTTTGGCCAAAAGGTTTCCCTGTACATATTTATAACATAACTAGATGTGTAAACAGACTGTAACTTACTCTTGTGCCAATCACCGAGTTTTGAGTTTTGGCCAATCAAAGGTGGCCAACTGCTAAAACTAGGTCCAAAGAAGACAAACGCCAAGCTGTAACCAATCCAATTGTTTCCCTCACTTCCATTCTCTGTATGTCACTTTCCTGTGTCTGTCCATAAGTCTTTTACTATGCAGCAGCACTAGAGTCTCTCTGAATGAGCTGTGATTCTGGGACTGACCAATTTGCAAATTGTCTTTGTTCAACTAATCTCTGTTAAATTTAATTTGTCTAAGGTTTTTCTTTTAACATAATAATAATTTCAATGTACTCCACTTTCCCAGGGTCTTCCTAACCCACTGTCTGAAATCATCAGCCTTCCCTTAAAGTACCTTCTAGCCTATCCCTGTTCCTTGAACACCTCTTCCCCTGGTCCCTCAGTTCTATTCTCTGGGGATCCAGTTCCATGTGAATAAATTACCAGGAAAGAATGGCTTAGTGCTACGCCTTCGCTTCACATAGCAAATTTTGTTTTCAATAAAATCTGAAAACACAATTACTGTCTTATTCCAAAGGACTACCCTCCTGGCAAAAATTCAGGCAGGCAACCCAGCATGCAAGGTGATAAGAGCACAAAGATTCTGAGACAGGAAACCTTTGCAATCATATTTATTAAACAAATAAATAAATAAAACACTTCCCTTCTTATGCAAATGGTCAGCCCTGATTTGAGGATTTTAGAACCTCTAAAATGTGAGAATCACAGAAGACCTGAAAAATCATGTTCGATTTTCTCATTTTCCAGGTGAGGAGGCCAAGACCTATAGGTGAAGTAATTGAGATCTCAGCAAAAAACTCTTAATTCCAAAAGCCCCCTTTTTTGACCTTCAGTAGGACTTTTCACTTTTGGGTTCTAATGTGAACTCTGAGATAACAAAAAAAGTTTCACACACAGATCTGATGTATAGTAAATGTCTTTTGGTGGTGCCTGAAAATATAAAATGATAAAAATTGGCCCTGGCATGCTGGCTCACACCTGTAATCCCAGCAATTTGGGAGGCCAAGGCAGGTGGATTGTTTGAGCTCAGGAATTCAAGACTAACCTGGGCAACATGGTGAAACCCTGCCTCTACAAAATACAAAAAAAATTGGCCAAGCATGGTAACATGCCCCTATGGTCCCAGCTACCCAGGAGGCTGAGGTGGGAGGATCACCTGAGCCTGGGAGGTAGAAGCTGCAATATACCGTGATCATGCTGCTGCACTCCAGCCTGGGCTACACAGTGAGACCCTGTCTCAAAAAAAAAAAAATTGTTCTACATTATTTTTCTCCAGGAAAGCAATTGGCTCAAACATTCAGAGATTGATCACTAAGAATTTGTAAGCAGTGCCCCAACATTGTCCTAAAGGCAAAAATAACTTAGCTGTTTGTGCCATGCAAATATTAGACTGATCTATTGTTTAACTATCAGGCATTCTGGTGGCTGAAAAAAATTAGTCATTTATTCCAACATAATAGTTGAGTGTTAGTCCACATTGGTGTGTGTATGTGTAGCTATAACTGAACATACATATGAAAGCAGGGGATGTGCAGCATTTTCTATAATAAATGGTATAAAACAAGGCTTTGGGAGCTCACCTGCACTACATGCACATGTAAGACACAATAGGAAATCGCTCCCATCACTTCCTTGTGAAGTCAAGATAGTCGTGGTAGCTAACACTGTATATTGAGTTGTCGGGGCTCAGTTTCACATCATAATGGGATTTCCTTTCAAATTACATGGAGGAGAAATCTGGCTCCTGCTTGCTGAGTTATTACCCCAGTCTCAAAAGGGGTGTCTTGGTCTCTTCTGCTGTTAATTATGTACACTCTGCAGCAGCTTAATCTAATTATGACTCTCTCCAGTGATTACATGATAAGACATTCCCAGGCCCATTTTTTTAGTTCTCTTTTTCCTAGGCTTCTCTGCCTCAACTCTCCTTTAGAAGTCACACTCAAAAAGCTTAGTAACAATTGGAATCTAACTACATTTTAACATAACACTTACATTCATGCTTCTGTTCACACTGTAAAAGGTAATCTTTGAATGGTTTAAGCATCTGGATTCTATTATAGCGAAGTACAGCACTCAAAATGGAAGAGACTTTTTACATTTGTGTGGAATTCAGGCAGCTGCCTGAGCCACCCTTGGGCCTAGTTGTTTCAAAGAGATTTGCAACAGGCTTAAGTCAGAAATGATAAAATTGTCAAAAAAAAAAAACCTGTGGAATTCCTTTTGGAAGACAGCTAAAAAAATAAAACCAAACCAAACCTCCAAAAGGAAAAAGGAAGAGATTTCTGCCTGCAAATTTTTAATAATACAGTTTATTGGGTCAAATACTGAAACTCCAAATAGTGGCTGCTGTGCATATCCAAGAAGTTTCCACTTTTTTCTACTCAAATATAACATTGATTTTACAGTTCTGCAGATTACAAATCACATGGTTTTGTGTGGGTTTTTTTTTTTTTTTTTTTTTTTTTTGGTGGGGGTGGTATGGATATTGGATTTTTCTTCCATTTGTCTTATTTTATTTAAATAGTCCAAACTTTTGTGGTTTGGTCATTAAAATCCAATTGGCAGAGAAAGGCTAAATCTTTATGTTCTCCAGCTGTGTTCTTACCAGCTACACACAAGCATTATTAACCATATGACCATATTTATATCAGCCGTGGGTGAGCGTTTCTGATGACCCATCTTGGCAGCCCACAGAGATGTCCAGTGCCTGGGAGCTATGGTGTCCTTGAACAGAAAGGAGGCAAAAACTTCCAAAGAGTGATATTTGATCTTACTGTGAAATAGCTGAAACCATCCTCCCATGATTAACAAGAATTCTGGACAGAAATATTGTTATAGTTAAGCATTAATCAGGCTGCACCTTAACCCACTTCTTTGTAACCAAAAATCACTAGATACTGACTATTTACATCCTCATTGTTCCTATAGATAGGATTTCTGACATTAGGATCATGAGACTGTTTAAGAATTGATTTGCATCTCATTGTTCCTATAGACACAATCTCTGACATTAGAATCATAAGGATTTTGTTTAAGGATTACTTAAGATGTTTTTCACATCCCAAATTCCGGCAAAACAGCTGACATTAACCAGCTTGAAAATGCCACAGATGAATAGAATCAGCATGAGAATACAGTTTCTTCATTTCCCTGTTCCATGACTTCAGCCTGTGCCCTTCAACCAGTCAACAATCTCCATGCTTCAGCCCACTCCAAAACTCTTTAAAACCCAGCCCCAAATTACTTGGGGGGATGGATTTGAGGTTCCCTTCCATCTCCTCATTCAGCAGCATACAATTAAATCTCTTTCTTTGCTGCATCCCAGTATCTCCACGTATTTACTTGCTGTGTGCATCAGGCAACAGACCTACTACCATTACATAGCTGCTCAAGGAAATTAATGCCAGCCTAATAGCTGTTGTCAACCAATCTAATTTAGAAGGGACAAAGCACAGGGAATACAGTAGGCAGATTAAAAAAGCATTACTGTGGTACGGCAAAAGAGGCCGGGTGTGGTGGCTCACATCTGTAATCCCAGCACTTTGGGAGGCCGAGGCGGGCAGATCACCTGAGGTCAGGAGTTTGAGACCAACCTGACCAACATGGAGAAACCCCATCTCTACTAAAATTACAAAATTAGCTGGGCGTGGTGGCACATGCCTGTAATCCCATCTACTCGG
This sequence comes from Nomascus leucogenys, assembly GCF_006542625.1. NCBI lineage: Eukaryota > Metazoa > Chordata > Mammalia > Primates > Hylobatidae > Nomascus > Nomascus leucogenys. The sequence continues at coordinate 27,843,564 of NC_044385.1, read as the reverse complement.
GAGGCTGAGGCAGGAGAATCGCTTGAACCCAGGAGGCGGAGATTGCAGTGAGCCAGGATTGCAGCACTGCACTCCAGCCTGAGCAATAAGAGCAAAACTCTTTCTAGAAAAAAAAAAAAAAAAGAACAAATAGAAGAAGCTCAAGTAACAACAGTGGGAAAGAGAAAGAGGATAAGAAAGAAAGAGAAAGAGAAAGAGTTTTGGTTTATGTAGCAAATGTCTCAAAAGAGTATATTTGAAACAATGACATTTTTTACAGATACATAAACATTTATCCTAAAATTCATGTGGAATCTAAAGCATCCCAACTAACCACAGCAATCTTGAAAAAGAAAAACCAAATTGGAGTTTTTATGCTTCCTGAATTTTTTTTTTTTTGTGGGGGGGACAGTCTCGCTCTGTCACCCAGGCTAGAGTGCAGTGGCGTGATCTCGGCTCACTGCAAGCTCCACCTCCCAGGTTCACGCCATTCTCCTGCCTCAGCCTCCCGAGTAGCTGGGACTACAGGCACCCGCCACCACACCCGGCTAACTTTTTGTACTTTTAGTAGAGATGGGGTTTGTCCATGTTAGTCAGGATGGTCTTGATCTCCTGACCTGGTGATTCACCCGCCTTGGCCTCCCAAAGTGCTGGGATTACAGGCGTGAGCCACTGCACCCTGCCCATGCTTCCTGATTTTCTAACTTACTACAAACCTACATTAATCAAAATAGTGTGGTACTGGTAAAATATGTCATGTTCTGTATATTTTATCACATAAAGATAGACATATAGACCAGTGAAATAAAGCAGAGAGTCCAGAAATATATGTTCAAATGATTTTTGAGAAGGATGCTAAGACCACTTATTGGGGGAAAAAATGGCAGTTTCTTCAACAAATGGTGTTTTAAAAACTATATATCCACTTGCAAAAGAATAAAGTTGAACCTTTACCTTACATCATACACAAAAATTAACTCAAAATGTATTAAAGATAAATGTTAAAGCAAAAGTTATAAAACTCTAAGAAAAAAATATTGGGAGGAAACTTTATGACATACCTTAGCAGTGATTTCTTGAATATGACACCAAAAACAATGGAAACAAAAAAATTGGCAATTGAATTACTGTTGAGAACTTTTGCGCATTAAAAGATACTATCAACAGAGTGAAAAGACAAGTCATGGAATAGCAGAAAATTATATGTTTGAGCAGAGGCTGGCATCCATCATATGTAAAGAACTCCTAAAACCCAACAAGAAAAAAACTAACAACCTGATTTAAAAATGGGCAAAGGGTAAGAATATATATTTCTCTAAAAAATATATGCAAATTGTCAATAAGCACATGAAAAGGTGCTTAACATTGCTAATCATTATGGAAATGCAAATCAAAACCACAATGAGATATCACTTCATGATCATTAGAATGGGCAATTAGCAACGCACACACAACTACAACAACAAAACATACAACAAATGTTGGCAACAGTGTGGAGAAATCAGAATCTCTGCACTGCTAGTACAAATATAAAATGGTACAGCTGCTATGGAAAACAGTGTGGTGGTTCCTCAAAAAATTAAACAGAAAATTACCATATGGCCCAGCAATTCCACTTCTGGGTATATACCCCAAAGAATTGAAGGCAGTGTCTCAAAGAAATATTTGTACACCTATGTTCATAGAAGCATTATTCATAATAGCTACCAGGCAAAATCAACCCAAAGTGTCCACATCCAGATGAGTGGGCAAATACAATGTGGTATATAAATATGATATGATATTATTCAGCCTTTATCAAAAAGAAATTCTGACACATAATACAATATGGGTAAATGATGAAGACATTATTATGCTAAGTAAAACAAGCCAGTTACAAAAGGACAAATACTGTATGGGTTTCACTTATACAAAGTATCTAGAGTACTCAAATTCTTGAAGCCAGAGACAAGAATGGCTGTTTCTAGGGACTAAAGAGAGTGAGGAATGGGGAGTTAGTGTTTAATGGGTATAGAGTTTCAGTTTGAGAAGATAAAAATCTCCTGGAGATGGCTGGTGGTGATGCTTGCACAACAATGTGAATGTATTTAATGTCACTGAACTAGATACTTAAAAATTGTTAAAATGGTAAATTTTATGTTATGTTATTTGTATTTTGTCACAGTAAAAAAGTATACCTGAACAATTTTTAAATGCCCCCAGATACCTTTAGTTTACTTTTTTTTACAAAAGGACTCACCTGTAGAAATAAAAGCTGGAGACTGCCTCTTCTTTAATTAGTATTTGGCTGATTCTATATAATGGATACTTATCGAAAATATTTATTGTAAATCAAATTATTATAAATTATATTATTTAAGTAATAATTTTTCTTTTTATTTAAAGGAACTGCAAAGTAAAAATTTTAATGACCCGACTCTTACATCTTGTTCTCTATCACAAATTCGTAATTTTTCATATGAAGCTCCAAACTCAAAGACACCCAGCTTCCAAAAGGTGTAGGCCACAGATAGCCAAACATTTTCTGTAAAAGGCCAGAGAGTAAATATTGTGGCTTTGCCATGTGGTCTCTGTCTCAACTATTCAATTCTGCAGCTGTAGCAAGAAAGCAGAAATAGGCAATACATAAACTAATGGGGATGTCTATGTTCCAATAAAACTTCACTTTCAAAAACAGGTGGTGAGGAGGATTTGGCCATAGGTTGCTGACCTCTGATGTAGACCAAATGAGGTCTCTGCTTCATGCAAAAAGGTCTAAAAAAGTTCTCAAGAAAAGTGTTAGCTGGATGAAGTCAGGAAGGACAAGTGTACTAGTCTGTTCTCATGCTGCTAATAGAGACATACCTGAGACTGGGAAATTCATAAAGGAAAAGGGTTTAACTGACTCACAGTTCAGCATGGCTGGGGAAGCCTCAGAAAACTTACAATCATGGCAGAAGGGGAAGCAAACACATCTTTCTTCACATGGTGGCATCAAGGAGAAGAATGAGCAAAAGAGGAAAAGCCCCTTATAAAACCATCAGATCTCATTCGAACTCACTCACCATCATGAGAACACCATAAGGGTAACCATCCCCATGATTAAATTACCTCCCATGACACATGGGGATTATGGGAACTACAATTCAAGATGAGATTTGGGTGAGGACACAGCCAAACCATATCAACAAGGAAATTAAAAAATGTTATTCAAGCAAAAGCAGTGGAGGTGAGTGGGGATGGGAGTAAAAATAAAATGGGGGTGGGGGGAGGTGGAGAGAAGGTTCTGCATCAGAGGAAGCTACATACTCAGAGACCCAGAGGCTAAATGATGAAGCCCACTGCTGCTCTTGGAAATCACTGAGGGCATGATGAGAGGTGGAGTGCTGGAGTGTGAATATTTAAGAATATACACAATGGCTTTTTGGTCAGCAGAGACCTAAAGGGTTATAAAGGCTGAGGGGAGGTGGAGGAGAGTAAAGATAGACAATAGACAATATATTTTTAATTGGAACTTTAATAGAGCTTTTGAGTTTTGAACTCATGCAATAAGTAGTTTTGACAATCCAATGCCCGGTAATCACTTTACCGAGGGAGAGAGCTTGTTCACCATTAAATGCTGATCTGTTAAAGGAAAACACAAATTTGTAATTCAAACTATTTCAATTTTTGCTTGGAGGCCAACTAGCATCATAGAATTATTTCATTTTAACATTTCTCTCTCTATATATATATATTATGTATGTTTGTCCTATACTTTAAGTTTAACCATAATATTTGCCAGTAAATCATAAGTATGTCTGCAACAAATGTCCTAAGGGGATTTTGGTGACTTCTTTTAACCTCTAATTCACTATTTTTCAAACTTTTGGCCAACCATCAGCAATGTCATTGCCCCAACTTGGTTGCTGAGTAGCCTTAGGCAAAATGTAGGATAGCAAGGCATAACCCAAGAATAATCTTTCATCCTTGGGGTCGAGGAGGGAAAGGTGGAAGCAGAACTCCTGGAACAGCACTGCTTCTGCCACCTCAGACCAGATGTACATTGTCCCAGTGTGGGAGAAACAAACTGTCTCTTCACTTGCTTAAGTTATTCAATCACTTTTTGGCAAGACTTCAAGCAGTTTTCGCTGCAGTTAGTTCTAAAGGGGGCATAAAGTTTTACTACTTTGAAATGACAAGCTTAAGGACATTCATGATAGGCTCAGGAGGGTCTCTGTTGGGTCTCAGGAAATGTCTCATCAAAGTCATTCTCAGGAGTTCCAGGACAGGACTGCATTTTTGGACCTGCAATTATTTTGCCCTCTATGCAGTGATTTCTATGTCTTAGAAAGAAAAAATAATAATATTAATAATGGTGAGTGGGATGAGAAGTCCCTTCACATTCTATTTTATTATTCATTTAGGCAGATAATTATTTGAGACTACCTTAATGGAAGTGCATGCTATACAAGTAAGAAATTATTTCATGCATGTCAGTTCTTTCAGGATGCTGTTGCTGTAATCATTCACTGAAAAGACCTATTGTTAATTTTTAAATGGAGAAGAAAACAAGCCCATGAGCACAAGGTTCAGTGAGCAGTCATAATGTGGTGAAGAAGAGGCAGGAAGGAGGCCCAAAAGGCAGGAACCGGCTGGAGGCCATCCCAAAGGCCATGGCAGTAAAGGGTATATGTGGATGGACACCACGAACTGTACCAAACAATGCCAAAAACGTTGTCTACCATACTTACTTCATCCTTAAAGAAACTCTATGATATAGTTATCATCTTTAGCATCCTTTTATAAGTGAGGAAATTAAAGCCCAGAGGAGTTAAATAATGTGTCAATTGGGGTCTTGTGAGGAGAAGAATCTGAAACAGGTTTAGAAGTGCAAGAGATTTATCGAATAAATGCCCGTGAAAACTAAAAGAAAGGGAGCAGGAGTTGTCAGGGAGAATCTTCAGACCATGGTGTGGGTGGGACGCTGTAAAAGGAAAGAGGGAAGGAAGGATGAATAGAAAGAACCCCGGACCACAGCACAGTTGGTGCAGCTTTACACAAGCCAATGGGAGTCCCCAAGCAAACATCCTCATTGGAAGAGTCCTGGGGAGGGAGGGCTGTGTTGGCACCATTAGTCTTGTCATGTGCAGTCATTGCTGGGAGCATCCCAAGGGAAGTGTGATCTTGTTACCAGCCTGGTGCTGGATTCAAAGCTGTCAGTCAACTATGTCCCTGTGGCAGGTTCTCTTGGAGAAGGTCTAAGCAGGTATTTCCACAGATGCCGCTGTAACTTGCCTCGAAGGTGAAACTAGGATTTGATCATGGGCTGTCCGAGCACTGTGCAATGGTCTGAAATCTTCCTTGATCTGGTTAAAGAAGTCAAAAGGCAATATAAATATCTTGATACTGTATTTGCTATATTTCAGGAGTTGGCAAACTTTTTATATAAAATACCATAAAGTAAGTATCTTACTGTTTGCAGGCATATGGGGTGTCTGTCACAAATACTCAGCCCTGTTTGTCCTAGTGAGAAAACAAATGGGAGAGGCTGTGTTCTAATAAAATTTTATTTATGCAAAAACAGGCACCAGGCTGAATTTGACCCAGGGGCCATAGTTTGCCAACCCTTGCTCTGTATGACAAGAAACAAATGTCAGATCAAAGAGGAAACAAAAGTAGTAAGCTGTGGAAGATGAAGGCATGAGAACCCAGCATCAGCTCTGATATAGTTTAGCTGTGTCCCCACCCAAATCTCATCTTGAATTGTAGCTCCCATAATTCCCACGTGTCATGGGAGGGACCGGGTGGGAGGTAAATGAATCATGGGGTGGGTTTTCCCATGCTGTTCTTGTGATAGTGAATAAGTCTCATGAGATCTGATGGTTTTGTAAAGGGGGGCTCTCCTGCACATGCTCTCTTGCCTGCTGCCATGTAAGAAGTCCCTTTACTCTTCCTCCATCTTTCGCCGTGATGGTGAGGCCTCCCCAGCTGTGGGGAACTGTGAGTCCATTAAACCTTCTTCCTTTATAAATTACCCAGTCTCAGGTAGGTCTTTATTAGCAACATGAGAATGGACTAATACAAGCTCAATCAGCCCATTTTCTTCACAACAACTTCTTAGCTGTCATGTAGACTCACATAAGGTCTCTATTTTCTATCCAAGAGAAAACTCATATATACACTCTTAGTGAGGACAAAATAGAAAATAGTTTCTTCACATTCCTGACACATTCTTTCGCTGGGCCAGGAAAACAGAGTGGGCCATAGGTGACTTAGTGATATGGATTCTGCGGAGTCCTCACACTGGAATGACAGGGAGGGTTGCATGCAGAACACAAAATAGGAGAGTGCCTTTTTAAAGGCATTTGAGAAGGATAAGAAGATTTCTGTCTGAAATTAACATCATGCATCATTCATTCATTCATTCAAATACTAATGGAGTCCCACTTTAATCTTGATCATGTGCTGATACTAAAGATACAAAAAAGATTGCATGGACTCTACACATGAAGAGGCCACAGTTCATCAGAGAAAAGACAACACAGTACAATACGAGCTATGGTACAGGAAAGCAATGGTCTGTATGGATCTGTATGGATTGCCCTCTTCTAGGCAGCTCCCCACTCCTTTCTTCTCTCCTAGGAAAAGGTAAACAGATCTAGCCTCCACTGGCTTAGCTAGGAACGGATGTTTGGATGATCTTTCCTTTCTGACAAGAATACCTTATTGGCATATGAGGCGCCTATTGTCCAGGGTGTGTTAGTGCAAAAAAGAGACACGGTCAGGGAGGAAAGCAGTCTGAGTACATGAAGTCCACTTCACAATTTTATATAAGGTTGCCCTCTCTGGATGAAGAATCTGACTCTACATCTCAGTGTTCCCTTCAAAATGAATACAAAGTTCTATAGGGTCAGGAAAGAACTGGAAAGTCTCAATCTGTGGCCACTCTTCATGGCAGGGAAAGCTAGACTCATGGTGAAGAAAAGCTTTTCCTCATTGCAAGCTGCATTCCAAGTTGCCACATTTCTGTATGTTTGTTTGTTTGTTTTTTGAGACAGAGTCTTGCTGTGTCACCTAGGCTGGAATGCAGTGGCGCAATCTTGGCTCACTGCAAGCTCCGCCTCCCAGGTTCAAGCCATTCTCCTGCCTCAGCCTCCTGAGTAGCTGGGACTACAGGTGCCCACCACCACGCCCGGCTACACTTCTTTTGTATTTTTAGTAGAGACAGGGTTTCACTGTGTTAGCCAGGATAGTCTCAATCTCCTGACCTCGTGATCCGCCCGCCTTGGCCTCCCAAAGTGCTGAGATTACAGGCATGAGCCACCGCATCCAGCCCAAGTTGCCACATATTTTAAAATACGCTTATATTTTAAAACTACCCAGCGTCTCATTCCACATAATTCTTAAATAAACCAGCCAGGCAGAAAACCACATAAAAATTAAATTTCATTTTTAAAACATGATTTTTATAACTTGTATTTATGCCCAGCTACAAATCAGAGAAATAGAAAACATACATTAAAAAAAGTTTTGTTGTTTTTTTTTTCAAAAAATATGCCAACTCCAAACAAAGATGGCACAAAAATGCCCACCTACTCGGTGCAATATTTTTTTCGGGTAATAGTTGCATCTATCTGATAGTATTATAAAAACATGAAATCAATAAATTATATGCAGATTTCTTAAATTATGTGTCTAGAAAAGTGATCTGGACTGTTCATGAAGTCAAAAAGCAACAACAAAACAACAATAGCTGCTCACTACTTGGTTCCATGTAGACCTCATGTCAATTTCCAGACTATCATACTATTGTTTTCTAGTCTAGGAAAGTCTTGAATTACAGATCATTCCGACTAAGGCATATTCACTTGTCCCAAGAACATATACTTCTTCACTTTATATTCTACTCAAAACTCAAGCCAGTCCCTTGGGTCCTAAGATATGAAAAGCACCAAATCCACAGATAGTCTGAGTTGGTATTTCAAAGCTTTGAAAGTGAAATATAAGAAATTGTATTGGACTTGTGATAAATGAGAAATATAGTGGCATATTTATGACACCTTAACTAATTGGGCTGATCATTGTGCTTCCTGGCTCAGATGTATCACTGCACTACCGTAGGTCAATATACTTCAGGTGGTGTTCTCAACTCAGAAACATGCACAGGCCACATCTCTGATGGAGCTCTTGGCAAATCACTTGAATTACATTTCCTAATATTCAACAGATGCCTATAACCCACATGGCAAACAGATACATTCAGTCAGTAGTTCACCATAACATTATATTGAAATGAATACAAGAACCCATGTATAATATTTAATAAAAACACAAAGAATTGTAAATGGCATAACTCCAGAGTTCATTACTGCTCAAACTGTCTCAACTTTCATAGTAGCATATATTCCACTGACCAAATCAGTGTGTATTTATCATCAGATTCTCTCTTACTCTTTGGCAAGAAAGCAAGTGGAATATTCAACGTGAGCTTGATTTAGAATAGATAGAAGCAGACAGACCCTGTAGCTTTGGATGTTACTGAAAAGAGAAGTGATTTATGATGTCATTTGTGTTTACATATAATTCATATTCTGTTAGGGCTATAGCATTTTCTTCAAGTTTAAAGGTTTCTTGGAATGGTATCTCACCACTCCCCTCCTCTTCCCGGCCAACCTTCCCCTCTCCTTCCCTACTGTTTTCCTCCGCTTCACAGCCCACATGTCTTATAGGACAAGTTTCACTTGGAAATGAACAAAACTCTGTGAAGAAGTGAGGCCAAAGTTAGAAATGGAAACATCCATCTTCATCTTTACCTGTGATTCCAAATTCTTGTGATTCATTTATGGGAAAAGGAAGAGCAGTAAAACAGATAGGGCAATATAGAGAAATCTTCCTTAGACACCCATTATCCTAATGGCAAAGCTTCTAATGGGTAAAGGAAACTGTTGAGAGGTGATACTCTTGCCAGTTTTTAAAATTCTGTATTTGCACTGTAATTAACAAAGAATAACCACTTGCAGTTTCAATTATAGCAAATGCTTTTCTCCATCATGCCCCTCAAACTACATTTGAACAATACTTCTGTTGACAATCAAGAAGCATTTGGGAGGCATTCCAGCAGTGGTTTTTAGGTGAAGATATTTGATCCCTCTGTTTATATATTCTAGTTTACTGTAGAATCACCTCAGATCAAAAGTAATGTCAATTGATTGAATTAAAATGTACAGAATAAAATCCACAAATTAGGTAGGATGTCTGATTATGATCTTTGATCAAAAAAAGTACACAAAGCACATTTTCTGAATATATAAAGTGTTGTCAAGTATAGTATAATACCACATGTTGTAAGGAGTTTAATAAACACAAATCAGTGGAATTTATTTGTATTGTTTGATCTGTTTTTGTGTCATAAAATATGTATGGAAATGACATATACAGAAGCAGCATTCCTAAATAACCTGGCATTGAAAAAATAAGGAGAAATTCATCAAACAGAAATATATATAGCTCATTCAGAGACTAGAGAGCCTTCTGATATAATTACTGTGATTCTGTTTCATTGCCAACAAATGAGGAAAGAGACTGTGTAGTAATTCTCCACTCCCACATACTTTTGGTTGTACAACAGGTCCAAATAAGACTCTACGGATCTTGGATTGTCCAGACTATATGACTTGACTATTGGTGGGCTTTTTCTCCCACTAATGTTCTGCAGGTGGTGGTGGGGGAGGTCAGTAAACCTATGAGCTGGCTGTAAATATGCCCTCAGGAGATCTGTTGGGGATTTTAAACATTTTAGATACAAGGCAAAATCAACTCATTTTGAAAAGAAAGCACTCTATGCCTGGAGAATACACCTTCCTTAGGGCAAAGAAAAAAACTCTGCCAGAATCAAACTTCTATACCCAGGAATACCATGGCATGATTCCAATAGGTTCAGTTCTGAGATAGAGTGGAAGGCTAAAATCCAGGGCTGCTTCTTGCAGTTCCTCCAGCCCAATACCTTAGTCTGAATCCCAAAGTCACTCAAAAAATTGTTCAAAAGTTTACAACAGATGGGTTCAAAATCTAATGCATTTAGAAATAGTTGGCCTATCCTTGGGGCATTTGAGCACAATGTATGTGATAATATATCTCACTTTTAAAGCACTGTTCCACTGTTATAGCATGAGTCCTTATTTTGGACTCTAAAAATAGTTTTATATTATGTCTATATTTGTTAAGAAGCTTGTAGAAAAAAAGTGTTTGGGGTAGACCAGTAGGGCAAGGGCAAGAAAGAGGAAAGCTTCCCATATTCTGCATTAGTTTAATTTCTTTTTTCTCTTTGCAAGCTTTAAAAAGAAGGGGGAAAGGAAGAAATTATTTGAAGGAACAAGAGGGTAAAGAAATAAAGATAAACAGAGTTAAGATGTAATTGCACACTATAATCTGCTAACAAAGAATTTTGTAGGTTGCCAACCTGTATAAATTACATACAGTTGGGAAAAGACTTCCAAGCAGAGAGAAATATAATTGCTTCATCTATTTTTTTTCTCAGTCAGTGTTTCTAACACTAACTCTATTGTATGACTGAACTGTACAAAATTACACTAGTTTCACAGATAGCCTTTGAAACACATTGTTGTAGGCCCTAAGACCTCCAAACTATCACCTGTGTGGTGAGCGCCCTCTGGTGGGTGGGGGACTCCAAGCATGCAATGTCCTGAGCTTTGCCTGGAAAGGTGAGTAATTCAGTCATCTCACATTACCACTGGGCAACAGAGGGGAGACTGCAGAGCTTCCTGGGTATATTTCTCTAGCTCAAATGTAAAATGGGAAGCCTACCTCCTCTGCCAGTTGCCATTTAACATTTCTATTCTTCCAAAGTGTTACACCCTTTCCTTGACATTCTGAGAAATCTTTGGGTAGAACCAGTAAACAATGGCCTTTGGATTACTGTAAAGAAGAGAGGGTTCTGCATTAAGAGAAAGTGAACCATTATTCTAACACTATTCCGTCACAAAGCTAGCTGTATGACTGACTGCTGGCTGATTTATCATAACCAATATATTTCCCTGAAATTTGAAGAGAAATTGGAGATTCCTCTTAAGTTGCCAGGAATTATTTAGAAATGTGTGGTCGTATAGCCAGAGTTCTCCCAGTGGCTCTCTTCTCTTTCTCTGGTTGTTGCTTTTTAGTCTCCTTTGTTAATTTCCCCCTATAACCTTGGATCAACTTGAGGCCTCTTCTCTTCTGACTTTGTATAATCCTAAGACATCTCAAGGATATATACTAATAAATGTTAAATTAAAAATTGTAGGCCAGGCGCAGTGGCTCACGCCTGTAATCCCAGCACTTTGGGAGGCCGAGGCGGGCGGATCACGAGGTCAGGAGATCGAGAACACCCTGGCTAACATGGTGAAACCCCGTCTCTACTAAAAATACAAAAAATTAGCCGGGCGAGGTGGTGGGCGCCTGTAGTCCCAGCTACTCGGGAGGCTGAGGCAGGAGAATGGCGTGAACCCCAGGGGGCGGAGCCTGCAGTGAGCCGAGATCGCGCCACTGCACTCCAGCCTGGGCGATAGCAAGACTCCATCTCAAAAAAAAAAAAGATTAAAAAAAAATTGTACCCAGATCTTTCTTAGACTCTTCCTTTTAGATGTCTCATAAGAGCTTCAAGCTCAATAGAAACAGAAGTGAACTTAACCCAAACCTGCCCCCTTTCCTGTGTTTCTAATCAAAGCAAATGACAACCTACAAACATGACGATCTTTTTGAATTTTCCTCCTTCTTGGGACACATAATCATCAAGTCAATAAATTCCATCTCTGATATTGCTTTCAAATTCATTCCCTCTATCTATTTTAACTATCATCACTAGCCTAACCCAAGCCATACAAACCAGTGCTACCACTTTCTAACAAATATTCCTATATCTATCCCCTAATCCACTATTTTAACAATGCAGACCTGATCATACCATTTCTCTGCTTTAAATCTTTGATGACTGTTATGATAAATTTCCATATTCTTTTTATGGTCTCAAAATCCTGCGTAATCTGGACACTGCTTATCTCTCCAGTCTCTCTTCCCCTTCTCCCCCACATGTTCCTGTGTCCAAATATAACATTTTACATTCTTTCCTGCCTTGAGGCCTTCATTCAGCTGTTCCTGCCTGGCATGCTCTCTGACTACACTTACCTACATAATTATTAACCTTCATATCGCATTTTAAAACTAAAAGTCTCATTTTTGTTAAAATAAAATGTAGGTAGAAAAATTTTATATGTACACGTCCTTTAACTGAGCCGTAACTAAAAGGAAGGAAATTAAACAAAGACTCTTGACCAGAGAGGAAGCTGTCTCCCCTCACCTGTAACTGCTGTGTTTACACAGATGGTGTGCTCTGAAAAGCCTTGCTTTCAGTTGATAAGGAAACTAAAATTTAACCAAGACCTTTGATTAGCTGATTAATCAAGTTGAAGCCAGTTCCCCTAAAGATGAAATCTCTCTAATTCTTGCTCTGTATCCCATGTGGCAAGCTTCAGTTTTCTATAATTTTCGTTCATCCAACATAGAGATTATAACTCTCCTGAGGTCAAATTATTTTTATGAAGGTTGTCTTCCACACCTGGAATGTTGCTTTAAACTCTGAGTTTGGAAAAAAATTCATAGATGCTTAGAATCATGAATCACTGGGATTGATGGTGGGGAATATGTCTGTTGCTCTTCACTTTCATTTTAAATGACATTCTCACTCTTGGTTTTCTTTCTTTGCTCTTCTAACTGTCTAAATTACCTGTGAAAATTTATGAGTGGAAACAGAATGGTTTAATATGCTTCTTTCCCAGAAGTATTTGGTATTTACAGTTGAAAAATGACCTAGGTTTGGTTCTAATTCACACACAGGTGATGCTTGCTATTTCTATACTTTTATCCATCAGCCTTAGCCTAAACACCACTACCTCATGAAAAGCTTTCCCAATACCTCTAGGCTGGCTCAGGTGGTGTTATTATTATGTCCACAGCAAATGTTTTACCTCCTCTACTAATTACCCCATTAATTTCAGTCTTTCGGTTGATGAACTCCGTATCATGTCTACCTTGTTCATTTGCTCACACCCTGCACGCAGCACAGTGCCTTAGACATAGTAAGCATTCAGGAAATATTTGTTGAGTGAAAAAATTCAATGCTTACTCATATGGAGAGTGTTTTCCTGGCAAGACCATGCAATCAGGGAAGAAAATTACTATTAAAAATACAGACTTTCTCAGAGATCCCAATGGCAAGATCTCTGTCTCTCTCCCTCTCTCTCATTTTAAGTCTCTCCATGTTCTGGTTTCATTCATGTTTCCCTGTACACTTATTCCTCTGCCTCCACATGTAAGGTACAGGTTGTTATCCTATAGCTCTGGAGTTTATGTGCTTTCAGTTCACAGGACTCGTAGAGTCTAATATTCCTTATCCCAATTCCAAACTCTAAAAAGAGAGAGAGAACTGTCTATCACTGGGCAAAACTAGTGGGACTCCTCTTTCAATCAGCTGTGACTGGAAACACAGTCTCATGGAATAAACATGATGTCAAGGGTTCAATTCTGTCAGCAAGATGTTTGTGTGGGTTGTCGGTGAGGCATTGAATACTGCAAATACCCTGAAAGTTGTCTACTACACCATTTGTCTCCTTGAATGCTCTGGAACATAAGATCATAAATAAATAAATATCAGTAAAAAAAAAAGCGCAAAATGTCATTGGCTTCCCTGCAGGTGTTGATGAACATTAAGGGAAAATCTAGGTTTCGTAGAGACATATTGACAAACATTTCTCTTTTTTCAAATAAGGAGTATGTTCATTAGCACTTGATGAGACTACTCCTTTATTCAAAATATCTCTAATTTTTAATAGTTTTTCCCTAACTCATTATGTGGTTTGCAACTTCTTAATAGGATTGTGGACCAGAATACACAGCTACTCCACACCTGACATTTTTCTCTTCACATATCTATCCAGGAGAAAGAGTTTCTTTACACTTTTTAAATATTATTTTCACAATTTAGGTAGGCCATAAATCTGATTTTAAATGCATTTAGTATAAAATGTATTCTCAAATGAAAGAATATTATTGAAAATATTGAATTTTATTCATTCTTTCTTTTTCTTTCATTCATTCTTTTTCCGGCTCTATCTTTGTTAATAATTCAGACATGCAGGAAATATGTAAAGGTGAGATTTCAAGTCATTACTAACATGCATTTGTCAGACTTTTCTTGGAATAAATATAAAGTGCCTTATTTAATACATTTCTTTTCTAGTTTCAAAGATTCCATTATCCTTCCTGAAGTCCTGCAAGAATGAAATAATTTTGGCACAAATTTAACAAGAAATTGCTTATTTTTAATCCACAATAAACTTTAGAATAAACAACCCAAATAAATTTGGGACCAAAATTACTCAATGTATTTGGAAACTGACTAGAAAATAATTTGTATAATGTCATAATAATATCTTGATTATTAATATTAATAAAACTGACAGCATATATTAACTTGGAAAGTTTGAGATTTTAAAAGAGCCTTCCAATTTAAAATTTGAAAGACTCAAACACTGAAGATATTTTAAATTTTGGAGTTTAGTTCTCTATCATAGGTAAAACTAATAGAAATTATAGTATAAATTTTATTATGATCCTTTTTGAAATTAATTCACTGGAGTCTAGGCTGAAATATATTTTTAGTTTACATTTTTCAAATGACATAATACCTTATTAATGATATCAATAAAACCATTTACAATTGTTTATTCTTTGATATAGAAGTAGGATTCTCTTCTAACTTTAACATTTATCAACTGTATGCCTCAGGGCAAGTTGCTTAGCATTTGTGAAATTTAGTTTATTCTTCTATAAAATATAAATAATTATAACACCTGTTCTACTTAAAGTAGAGTTGCTCTTTAGAGCTACTACAAGACTAGAGGTCTATAATCCCTAGAACTTCTAGGCTTTGGTAGGGGGATGGCCCATGGACCATGTAGAGTAACAGAAAAAAATTCTGTGTAGATGGATGCATATCTTTTTCCAGGGAATACCTGAGTCTCAAATGGACCTATAAACCAAGAGATTCTAAACATGTACAATAGGCTGTAAGCTCTGAGAGGACAGACTATGTTATTCCTCTTTGTGTCCCTAGACTTAACACACATTTAACTGCTAAATAACAATTTGAAAGCATGCTTAAGAAAGTGAATGAAATTAATCTTGTCTGTGAAAATACTTTATAAACTGTAGGTACTATGCAAATATTATTAGTAACATTTTGTATTTCCTGAGCATTCAGTATATAGAATCTCCCAAAGTTGTTAATTTAATTTGTTAAATTAAAGCTGCAGTTCTGAAAGGTGTTACTAAATCCTTCTCATTGAACCATATACTGGCTCAAGAGATCTAGAAGAAGAAACTAAAAGCTACATCAAAGAAATGTTTATATCTATTAGGTAATACTAATCAACAACAAGTCTTAATCTAAACTCTAAGTCCAATATGTTAGTGGAGGCCTGGGGTATTTTCTCTCTGCCCTATGTAGTTCTCAGTTGGGATGGACTGCTATAACAAAAGACAGATTAACAAGAGAAAAAACAACCAAAAGTTTATTTACATGTACATTTCATATGGGTCTTAGTATTGGATTAGACATGGGAGATACCCAAGGAATGAGTAATTCTCAAGAGTAGATCTGGAAAAAAAGTTGAGACAGGAATAATACAAGGTGGTCACAGAAGAATAAAAATTCCAGACAGCAGTTTCACATGACTAGAGGATAGGGACTGATAAAACCCTGAAAAATAAGATGTGAACTGAGCTGGCAAACACTGACTGGACCCAACATGGCACTGGATTTGACCTAGGTTTCTCCTAGGACCTCATTATATGCTCATGAACACACTCAATCACATATGCACCAGCAACATGACAATTCTGAGAACACTCATATTTAGTGTACAAATGGGTGGTACCACCATTCTGAGAAATCTCTACCTTTTTCCAGGAATTTTCATGAATATTCTACCCCTTGGTTAATGAAACCCATAAAGATAGAAATGCCAAACCCCCTTGCAGGTGAATCTTGCATATGCCCATACTCCCCTTTCTTGAATGTGTACTTTTTGCTTTGGAATAAATCTTTGTACTTTCACAATTTTCTAACTCATCCTTGAGTTCCTTCACATAATGGCGTCAAGTGCCTGGACACCAGCTGGGGTCAAGGTCCCACTGGCATTTAGAGATCTCCCCCAGCCCACCAGTATCAAGGTGACTCACATACTACCATCCACTGAAGCAAACACAAGAGTATGGGGAAGGCCTGAGTATGAGGATATGGCCAGGAAAAGCATCTTAAACAAGGGTGAAGTTTGTTATGCAGATTGAAGTTTGTGCCTTCTCCATTGATAAGAGTTGTAGATGGAAATTTATATTTCTCTTCCTGGTGCAGAGAAGAAGACACCCATACAAATGAAGATTTCCTTTATAAAAGTAAATTTCCCCTTAAAAGGGGAAAATTTTACTCTTGTCTTCAGAGATTTCCCTGGGCTGGCTATTTGCCAAAGTAATCAGCTCAGAATAATCCTTATGCTAAAGCAGAATGTTTTAGGTTGTCATGTCCTGAATTTCATCATTAGCTAGATTGATATCAAATGAAAAACTGTAATCTACCATGTATAACTGATGCTTGCCATCCATAGTCTCTCTGAGTCAGTTATATTAGGTTGGCGCAGAAGTAATTTCAGTTTTTGCCATTACTTTTAATGGCAAAAATTGCAATTACTTCTGCGCCAACCTATTATATCAAGAATGGATGATAAAGGTAATATTTGCAATAAAATTAATAGCAATATTTTCCACTGTAGAAAGCCAGATTTGCGTAGAGTGTAAACTATTGAACTAGAAATTGGAAGACCTCAATATCTTTATACTTGTTTATCATTTGATTTTAGTTCATTCACTTAATTCTCCTGATTCATCACCTTCTCATCAGTAAATTAGTATTGGATTAGACAATTTCTACAGTTGGTTCTTGTTCTATGTGTCACAAAATGCTTTGTAGCCTCTAGGCTTCATTTTGTCTCCCATAAGCCTAGAAGCTAAACAGGAACATACTGACTACATTGTAAATGATAGAAGTGGGGTTGAGGCTCAGAAAATGAAGCCTCCAAATATGGCGCTTTGACATGCTATACTAAACAAGCAGCCTCAAAGTCTCTCCCTGCCTTCCTATTTCTCTGATCCTTTTTCTTTTCCAGAGCACCAGGAGGGGCTCTCTCTGGAAGTTCCTTTATCAGACAGAGAAAATTTCTTCTGAAAGAAATGCAATTGTCTTAAAATCCCCTCTCTAAAAATCTCATTAAATAAACAAGAAAGATTAACTACCAGAGAAGAGAAGAGACTGGGAGTCATCATCACAATCAGACAGATTTTTCATCTATTCTTCTGAGGGCAGTTCCAAAAGATTAGCTAGGGAATTGTATCTGCATAATATGACAACCTTTGCCCACAATGCAGTTCTATTCTTGCCCTTTCCATAATTTGTCCACAAGCTATTGTTTGTCCTTTGATCTCATTCATCATCAAGAGAATCATTTACAAATCTGTTAGGTCTTTTTGCCCATTTATTTACATCTTCTGTATTTTCCCCTTCCCAATGAAGAGGGCATTTAAGCATTAACCATCTGGCCCTTTTCTTGAGTTTTTCATATTTATTTATATGACTTTCATGCATTATGCACCTTAATAAATTTGTTATGTTTTTATCTTTTTAACTGTCTTTTGTTATACGGGTGGCAACTTCATTGGCATTTTGAGAAGTTAAGATCCCCCCAAACTGGCCTAAGACTTGCACTTACATTAACTTCTGCACCTCATTTTTAATGGGGAGAAAAGGTATCCCTCTTTTTCAATCTCTACAGTTCTGGTGACAGCAATGGGATGACTGAAATGCCTGATGCATTCCAGAGCCTACAAATAAAGTCCTGGGACAACTAACAAAAAGCCAAAAACAAAAGGTTAACATTTTTTACTGAAGTCAGTTTTCCCAGCCCTCTACCTGCAGTGCCTGGTCAAGAATAAAAGGTAAAAATTTGTCTTTATTTCTTCCTTTCCAAATTCAGTTTGGCAAAAGCATATTATTTGCTTGGATTGCAACTCTTGTGTACATTTGTGGGTATGCATTTGCTATTGATCCTTTCTCCTCCATGGACTGCTATCATTTTCCTGTGTCTCATTTTGTGACCTGAGAACTTGGCTCAGCTTGCCACCTGTCAGAGGCATGCAGATTGTCAAGCCTGCATATGCAGACAGCCAAGCAAAAGGTTGTGGGGGACCATCATAAAATGTTAAAATACAGACTGTTGCCATCTCTCAAGGCACTGTCTAAATCTTCCTTGCTTTTAGTTGTCTTTGGAGGCTGTTTGATTCTGAGAAGATTGTGTCTTTGCACCTCTTTGGAGACATCTCATGCGTTTTTGGTTAACCAAAGAAGGCTTATTGGTTTTGGTTCTGAGTCAATTGGTAGATACATTTAGCTTGAAAAAAAAAATTAAGCCAGGACTATTTTCTCTTTGTCTCACTGAAATCTGATAATGAGAGATTTGAGAAGATGTTTTCTTAAAAGAATTCTGTGATAAAAAGTCAACACAATAGGAACTGATATTCAAGCTATATATTTTTAAAGCCACTCTATTTCTTTCTGTTGAATTTTGTTTCTACTCTTGGGAACTCCTCATTCTATTGAACTCTTTTTTCTCAAACCCCTGCCAGCTAGAACTTCATTGGCATTTTGGGAAGTTTAAGATCTCCCCAAACTGGCTTCTCTAAGACTTGCACTTTTATTAACTTCTGCACCTCTTTCCTTTTGACACATTTGATTGTCCATCCAGTTCTCTTTAATCATTGATATGTTCCCCATTCAAGCCTCTACCTCCTTCATTTGGTGGTCACTGGATATAAAATTACTAAGACAAAGCATCAGTGTTCTGGCTATCACATAAAGGTACCTAGGGAGGCCTTCTAGCAGCACTGAAACCCCTTGAGAAACACAAAACGCATCTCAGACTCCCTTATTTGGGGTCATCTGTCTTCCTCAGGGAGCCCCAAGAGTTGTGAGTAGGTTCCTCTCAGGTCAGAGGCACTGCTGTCTTTTACATTGAGATCCCTGATCTCTTTGTCTTTTGGGGATACCAAGAGTCACTTTATACTGTGAGCCAACACTTGATCCTTGATGTGCAGTAACTAATGAGTCACTGGCAAGAGCTGTAATTTTAAAGTAAATGATAGTGGTTGCAATGAAAGGCTATTACTACAGTAGGCAAAATCCAACCTTCCATCCTCCTCATTTGTTTGTATATTTAAAATTTTAAATCTCAGATTTCTGCTTGAGTCTAACAGAAACTGACAGTAAATGGCAATTTGGTGTAAGAAAAGTCATTAGCTATGATGGGCAAGGGAATCTTGGAGCTGTAACCATGACCTGACTCTTGATAGGTGTAGTATGGGTACTTGGAAGCTATGGGAGCCCCACCTTGAACTCAGCAATACAGTTAAGAAAAGATATTAAAAGTCATCTAAATAAAATTAATCTCCAAAATAAGGCTTTATGATATTCAGCTGGTTATTTTAAACAGACTTCTGAATTTTCTTCTATCCTCATCCATGTATTTCCTTATAAAATCCAGTTTTAACAGAAACAGATATTTTATTTACCCAGATGAACTTTGGAAACATTCAGAGCTAAAATTGAGTCCACAGCCTCCATAAAATTGATCTCTGATAATAAACAGTATTCCCAAGATCTTTCTTGGAGATAAAATATCTATATAAATAAAATAAAACTAACTCGGATACCTTTTATATAATCCGAGATAATCCTTGAAAAATAAAGCTAGTTTTTAAATTGTTGGAAAAATAAAATAAGAATGTCTTCAGAATTTAATTTAGATATTTTTTGCTTGGGTCTATTGGTCAGACAGATTTATACTTTCTCTGCTAGATATTTTAACTGTTGCTTCCATGATATTTTTGATACTTGCTTAATTTTTCTGAGCTAAAGCTGTAAGGGTTGGTTACTGGGCTCCCCTAAAGCCTTGCACACATCTTACGGTGGACTTATGTCTTTGGATTTGAGCCTCTGGATTCTGGAGTCTGAACAGATGGCCATGATGAGGCCTGGAGACATATCAATGTCCATAGTACCTGGGCCACCAGCTGCAAGGCAGAGCCAAGCCCAAAATGGCCTTGTCTTTGGCCCAGCTCTATCTGCTGGTCATACTGGAAGAGGTCAGATCCTCCAGGCATTATCTTCATAGTTCTGTCCTCTGTCCTGGGCTCTGTACCTCATATGTAAACACAGGACCCAGATATGCCCTGCCCTTCATAGCCACCCTGGATGCCACGTAGGCACATGACACCCAGGGTGACTTTGGGGGTAGGAAGACATTGGGGGGGATACCTGTGTCCAGTATTCCAAATGCCTTGGTTAAGACAAGACTGGCTGATGCAGGGTTAGCCTGACTTTGCTTTCTCAAAAATAAATAAATAAATAACTCAAGTGGCTAACTTTGTTTTCCATGAGCAACTCAAATATAATTGTTAATAATGAGTAAATTGGGTAAATGTAAATGAGATAGTTGCTTACAAATAAATGTGTCATTTCAAAATTGTTTTTCAGTAATTTAAAATCATAAGTCATATTATGTTAAATTAGGCAATAGATAATCATGACATGTCCAAGTTGTTTCTAAGTAAGATAAAATACTGAAACATTGATCACTAAACATAGGTTCAAGTTTGTCACTTTTGGCTTTTTAAATTTTATAAAAAGACTAAAGATATTTGGGTTTGCAAGTAAATACTGATTCACATGAAAAATATGGTCTACTAGAAAAAATCTTGTGTTTCTAAAAATTATAAAATGTTTTTATGTTTTTGTATATATGTATTAATTAAAATTACTTACTTCCTACATTTCTCATGAAAATTTATGGTTACAAAGAGTTGAAATTACAATTAATGTATTTAATTAAAACTACTAGATATAAGATAAGCAATTCTGACTACAAGTGTAAAAGGAACATGAGATATGAGGATATGTTTTTGTTAAAAGAAGGAATAATTCTGTCTAGATAAAAGTTATTTAAAGGTGTTTTTTAAGCTTTTGTTGAAATCTTATGAATTCAAAATGTTATGAATTCAAATATTTGTACAGTTACACAGTGGCATCACAAAAAAATCTTAACTTTTTAAAGAGTACCAGCCTTTTATTTTTATAGATACATAATACTTTATTAAGTGTACAGTTAAGTGGCATTAAAGAGATTCACATGGTTATGCTGCTATCACCATCATCCACTCACAAAATTCTTTCATCTTCCAAATGGAACTTGTGTACCCATTAAACCAGAACTCCCCATCACCCCTTCTCCTAACCCCTGGCAGCCACCATTCTACTTTCTGTCTCTGTGAATTAATTACACTGAGTACCACATACATGTGACATCATACAGTATTTTTCCTTTTGTGACTGGTTTATTTCATTTAGTATAATTTTTCGTTCTTTTAGCTTTTGTTTTAAGTCCAGGGGTATATGTGCAGGTTTGTTATATAGGTAATGTGTGTCATGGGGGTTTGTTATATAGATTATTTAATCACCCAGGCATTAAGCCTTGTACTCATCAGTCATTTTTCCTGATACTCTCCCTCTTCGCACCCTCCACCCTTCAATAGGCCTCAGTGTCTGTTGTTCCCCATGATGTGTTCATGTGTTCTAATCATTTAGCTCCCACTTATAAGTGAGAACATGTGGTATTCGACTTTCTGTTCCTACATTAGTTTGCTAAGGATAATGGCCTCTAGCTCATTCACATTTCTGCAAAGGCATGATCTCATTCTTTTTATGGCTGCACAGTATTTCATGTTGTATACATACCGTATTTTCTTCATCTACTCTACCGTTGATGGTCATATAAACTGATTTAATGTCTTTGCTACTGTGAATAGTGCTGCAATGAACATATGTGTTCATGTGTCTTTATGAGAGAACCACTTATAGTCCTTTGGGTATATACTCAGTAATGGGATTGCTGGGTCAAATGGTAGTTTTGTTTTTAGGTATTTGAGAAATCGCCAAATTGTTTCCCATAATGGTTGAACTATTTTACACTCTCACCAACAGTCTATAAGCATTTCTTTTTCTAGGCAACCTTGTCAGGACCTCTTATTTTTTGACTTTTTTCAAATAGCCATTCTGACTGGTGTGAGAGGGTATCTCGTTGTGGTTTTGATTTGCATTTATCTAATGATCAGTAATATTGTGTTTTTTTTCTCATATGTTTGTTGGCCACATGTATGTCTTCTTTTGGAAAGTGTCTGTTTATGTCCTTTGCCTAATTTTTAATGGGGTTGTTTTTCTCTTGTATATTTAAGTTCCTTATAAATGCTGGATATTAGACCTCCGTCAAATGTATAGTTGGCAAAAATTTCCTCTCATTCTGTAGGTTGTTTGTTTACTATGTTGATGGTTTCTTTTACTGTGTAGAAGCTCTTAAGTTTAATTTGGTCCTATTTGTCAATTTTTGCTTTTGTTGCAATTGCTTTTGGAGTCTTTGTCATGAAATCTTTAGCTGTTCCTACATCCAAGGTGGTATTGCCTAGGTGGTCTTCCAGGGTTTTTATAATTTTAGGTTTTACATTTAAGTCGTTGATCCATCTTGAGTTGATTTTTGCATATGGTGTAAGGAAGGGGTCCAGTTTTGGCTAGGTGCAGTGGCTCACACCTGTAATCCCAGCACTTCGGGAGGCCAAGGCAGGCGGATCACAAGCTCAGGAGATCGAGAACATCCTGGCTAACACAGTGAAACCCCGTCTCTACTAAAAATACAAAAAATTAGCCGGGCATGGTGGCGGGCACCTGTAGTCCCAGCTACTTGGGAGGCTGAGGCAGGAGAATGGCGTGAACCTGGGAGATAGAGCTTGCAGTGAGCTGAGATCGCGCCACTGCACTCTAGCCTGGGTGATAGAGCAAGACTCCATCTCAAAAAAAAAAAAAAAAAAAAAAAAAAGGAAGGGGTCCAGTTTCAATCTTCTGCATATGGCTAGTCATTTATCCCAGCATCATTTATTGAATAGGGTGTCTTTCTCCCCCATCAATTTTTTTTGTCTTCTTTGTCAAAGATAAGACAGTTGTAGATGTGTGGCCTTATTTCTGGGCTCTCTATTCTGTTCCATTGGTCTATGTACCTCTTTGTACCAGTATCATGCTGTTTTGATTACTGTAGCCTTGTAGTATAGTTTGAAACTGCATAATGTGATGCCTCCAGTTTTGTTCTTTTGGCTTAGATTGCTTTCACTATTCAGGTTCTTTTTTGGTTCCATATGAATTTTAAAACAGGTTTTTCTAGTTCTATGAAGAATGTCATTGGTATTGAATCTGTAAATTGCTCCGGGCAGTATGGCCATTTTAACAATACTAATTTTTCCTATCTATGGTTATAGAATATTTTTCCATTTGTTTGTGTCATTTCTGATTTTCTTTTTATTCTGAGCAGTGTTTTGTAGTTCTCCCTGTAGAGATCTTTCATCTCCCTGGTTAACTGTATTCCTAGGTATTTTACTTAAGTGTGTGTGGCAATTTTGAATGAAATTGTGTTTCCAATTTTGTTCCCCCTTTGACTTGTTGGTGTTTTGGAATCCTAGTGATTTTTGTGCATTGATTTTGGATCCTGAGACAGGATAAAGTTGTTTATCATCTGGAGGAGCTTTTGGGCCAAGACTGTGGAGTTTTCTGGATATGGAATCATGTCGTCTGTAAACAGGGATAGTTTGACTTCCTCTCTTCCTACTTGGATGCCTTTATTTCTTTCTCTTGCCTGATTGCTCTGGCTAGGACTTCCAATACTATGTTGAGTAGGAGTGGTGAGAGAGGGCATCCTTGTCTTGTGCCTGTTTTCAAAGGGAGTGCTTCCAGGTTTTGCCCATTTAGTATGATGTTGGCTATGGATTTGTCATAGATGGCTCTTATTATTTTGAGGTGTGTTTCTTTAATACCTAGTTTATCGAGAGTTTTTAACATGAAGAAGTGTTTAATTTTATTGAAGGCCTTTTCTACATCTATTGAGATAATCATGTGGTTTTTGTCTTTAGTTATGTTTATGTGATGAATCACATTTATTGATTTGCATAGGTTGAACCAATCTTGTATTCCAGGGATAAACCTTACTTCATCATGGTGGGTAATCTTTTTGATGTGCTGCTAGATTCAGTTTGCCAATATTTTGTAGAGGATTTTCGCATCAATGTTCATGAAGGATATTGGCCTGAAGGTTTCTTTTTTTGTTGCTTTGTCATTGCTAGGTTTTGGTATCGGGGTGATGCTGACCTCATAGAATGAGTTAGGGAGGAATTCCATCTCCTCAGTTTTTTTTTTAGAATAATTTCAGTAGGAATGGTACCAGCTCTTTGTGCACCAGTTTGCCACTCTGTGCCCTTTAATTGGGGCATTAGCTTGTTTACATTCAAGGTTAGTATTGATATGTGTGGATTTGATCCTGTCATCATGATGTTAACTGATTATTATGCAGACTTGTTTATGTGGTTACTTTATAGTGTCACTGGTCTGTGTACTTACTTGTGTTTTTGTAGTGGCTGGTAACAATCTTTTCTTTCTAAATTTAGTGCTTCTTCAGAAGCTCTTGAAAGGCAGGTCTGGTGGTAACAAATTCCCTCAGCGTTTGCTTGTCTGAAAAGGATCTTATTTCTCCTTTGCTTATGAATCTTAGTTTGGCCAGATATGAAATTCTGGCTCGTTTTTTCTAAATGTTGCATATTGCTCCCCAGTCTCTTCTGACTTGTAAGGTTTCTGCTGAGAGGTCTGCTGTTAGTCTTACGGGCTTCCCTTTGTAGATGAGCTGCCCCTTCTCTCTAGCTGCCTTTCATATTTTTTCTTTCATTTTCACCTTGGAGAATCTGATGAATATGTATCTTGGGGATCATCTTGTGAAGTAGCTTTGAAGTTCTCTGCATTTTCTGCTGCCTTTCATATTTTTTCTTTTATTTTGACCTTGGAGAAGCTGATGATTATGTATCTTGGGGATCATCTTCTTGTGAAGTAGCTTTGAAGTTCTCTGCATTTCCTGAATTTTAATTCCTGGTCTCTCTAGCTAGGTTGTTGAAGTTGTCATGGATGATATCCTGAAATACGTTTTCCAAGTTGCTTATTCTCTCCTTATCTCTTTCAAGGACACAAATGAGTCACAGATTTGGTTTCTTTACATAAGCTCTTATTTCTCAGAGGTTTTGTTCATTCCCTTTTATTTTTATTCTTTTTTTCTCTATTCTTGTCTGAGCGTCATATTTCAGAAAGACAGTCTTCAGGCTCTGAGATTCTTTCCTCCACTTAGTCTATTCTGCTACTAATACTTGTGATTGTATTATGAAATTCTTGCCTTGAGTTTTTTAGCACTACCAGGTTGGCTACATTCTTTTCTATACTGGCTACTTTGTCTGTCAGCTCCTACATAATTTTATTGTGATTTTTAGCTTCCTTGGGTTGGGTTTCAATGTACTCCTGCATCTCAATCATCTTCATTCCTATCCATATTCTGAATTCTATTTCGTCATTTCAGCCACCTCAGCACAGTTCAGACCCTTGCTGAGGAGATGGTGTGGTCATTTGGAGGAATGAAGACACTTTGGCTTTTTGAGTTGTCAGAGTTCTTGCACTGGTCCTTTCTCATCTTTATGGGCTGATGTTCCTTCAGTCTTTGAAGTTCCTAACCTTTAAATTTTTTCTCTATTATCCTATTCAATGACCTTGAGGGTTTGATTATGGTATAAGGTGAATTCATCTAACTGGCTTAGTTTCTGAAAGATTTTAGAGGGCCAATGCTCAGTTCCCAACTCCTGGACTGCAGGCTCTAACTGTGGATGACTTTTATTGTGCCCTGTCTTTGTTTTCTGGCCTCTCGATGTTAGGAATCCACTGTGCTGAGTGGCATGAGGTGCTCCCAGACTGCTAGTCTGCTAGTCCAATGGATGGTGTCAGCCAAAGCATTTCATAGTGCCGTGACGGTGTGATCCGTCCTCATTTGCACATGCCAGCAGCAGCAGGGTGCTAGTGGGTGTGGGGGTGCCTGCCTCCATGTGGGTGTTCACCACAGTGGTGGAAGCAACATGGCTCAGTGAGCTGGGGTGGGGGGCCCTCCCAGTGACTGTGCACACAGTCACACTGGTAGAGGCATTGGCACAGGGTTGGGGCACTGGTGGGCACAGGTCTGTGTGCATTCTCAGTGTACTACAGGCAGGGGTGGTGACTCAGGGCCAGGGAGGGTCCACTGTTCTCTGTACCTAGTTTCACTCCCATGGCAGTGTTGATGCAAGGTCAGGGCACCGGTGGGGGTGTGGCTCTGTGCCAAACAAGGGTCTAATTGCAATGGCAGCTGCCAGGATAAGGGGGATGGACTGCACTCCTGCCACAGAAGTGGCAGGTGAGGGTGCATCCAATCGCACATGCTGGTGGAGCAAGGAAGGCAAAACCTACCCATGCACTGGCAAAGCAATGTGGGGATTTGCTGTGGGGCCCAGCGAAGCTGCAGTGTGAGAGGGAGAAGGCGGGTTGGTGCATGGCTATGAGGGCCACCCTGATGGAGCTCTCCACTGGTCAGGCACTATGGTATGCCAGCCCAGGAGCTATAATGTGGGCCCCCAGGGCACCCGAGGCTGCTCTGCATGCAAACACAGCCAAGGTGGGGTCCCAGGAGAGGCCAGAACGAAGGGGTGCTCAGGTCGGTCAAACCAGCCCCATCTGATGAGCAAGACTGCCCAGTAGAGTTCAGGTCCGACAGTTCTGCGAGGGTTAAAGTCTCCTATTGGAGCAAGTTAAACCCAAGGGGTTGGCCATCCCTAGCCGTGCTCCACTACAGATGCTCCCACACCAAACCCGCTGGTCTCTACATCAGCTGGCTTGCCGACCCTACCACTTCTTTAAGCAGCTCTCCCTGACAACTGGAGTGTCTGTGGTGGTCAAGGGGTCTCTTCCTGAAGGGATTCCAGAGGCCCAAGGTAAGAGCATGTTGCTCCTTGCCAGTTCCACTCATCTATTTCCCCAGAGTCACTGGGGACCAAGAATGAGTCCTGATGCACAGTATCGTTGTACAGGTTCCCAGCTTCCTTCCCCTTCAGCCCAGCTTCTGCATCTTCCCTCTGACCACTCTCAGTGCCTTCCTGATGAAGATCTGTTAGGAGTGCACCAGTTGTCTCAGCCTTTTGGTGGCAGCTGTTCCATGTGGCAGCATCTAGTTGGCCATCTTGCCCTTTTTCAATATAAATTTTTGTTTAAATGTCTCCTTTTTCATACTACAACCATTGTTAAAGAATGTGTCACCCAGAGGGATAAAGCTATGGAAGCAAAACAACTATTATCAATAAGAAATTCTGTAGCCTCCAATGCCTGATTTCACCCAGGCAGTAAACTCATGGCAAAGCTGTGTGCCTTAACTATCTATCTATCTATCTATCTATCTATCTATCTATCTATCTATCTTTTTTTTTTTGAGACAGAGTCTTGCTGTGTTGCCCAGGCTGGAATGCAGTGGAACAATCTCAGCTCACTGCAACCTCTGCCTCCCAGGTTCAAATGATTCTCGTATCTAGCCTCTTGAGTAGCTGGGATTACAGGTGCTCATCACCACACCCAGCTAATTTTTGTATTATTAGTACAGACAGGGTGGGGTTTCACCATGTTGGCCAGGCTGGTCTTGAACTCCTGACCTCAAGTTATCCACCTGCCTCAGCCTCCTAGAGTGCCGGGATTATAGGCGTGAGCCACTGCACCCGGCCTATCATCTATCTATCTATCTATCTATCTATCTATCTATCTATCTAATGATTGGAATATTCAAAGTTTATTAAAAAGCATACTGGAAAATTTCACTCCACTGCAAAACACACCATCTTTTTATTTTTCCCATATCCAGTAAAAAAGAGCTTGATGAATATTCTCAATTACCTTGTATCTCAGTCTATATCTCAGTTGTATATTTTACATGATTTTAAGAAGAAAGAGATTAAAAGTTTTATTATTATTTCTTATAAATCAATATTACATTTTTAGATAAAAGAAATATATGTTGAGGTTAGTTAACATTTTGTTTTTTCTAATTATTTATTCAGGCTCCAAAAACATTTTCAATAATTTTTCCACAAATTGCTCTCATCAATTTTTGACCTGCTAATTTATCACTACTGTGTGTTGATTAATAT
Organism: Nomascus leucogenys; assembly: GCF_006542625.1. NCBI lineage: Eukaryota > Metazoa > Chordata > Mammalia > Primates > Hylobatidae > Nomascus > Nomascus leucogenys. The sequence goes on along the minus strand of NC_044385.1, from coordinate 27,815,346 downwards.
TGTTTATTTATTTGGCAAAACTTACAAATAAATGATGAATTCTCCTGTAAATAATGCTCTTAACAAAAATTATTAATAATGTTTATATGACCCATGCTAGGTAATAGCCTAATGCATTTTCTTTTTTTTAATTTCCACGTAACCCTGCCTCCTTCTTGCAATAAAACATACTCGTTCATGTATTAGTGAATAATTGGGGAAAGGAAATCCTGTACATCTATCAAGAGATACATTTTCAATAATATTTTTCTTTTTCTATTTGATATCTATTTATAAAAGTGTTTCAATTTTTGTGATAAATTTTATAAAATTGTAAAATAGTAATATTTATAATGAAAATTGTATCTTTGACTACTATTTCAAATTACAATGAAATACTTTATATGTCAAATGCAAATATAGAAGTAAATTCATAGCTTTTCAAAACTCTTTTGGAAGGTATGCCAGCAAAATATTATAAATTTTACAGTTGTAGCCATGTGTATAATGATTCAGAGTAATTAAATCCATAAGTAGCAAAATGTATAATATGTAGCTCTGGTATACCAAGATAATTTTGCTAGTCCTATTGCTAGTAGGATATATGCTTTAAGTTGGTATTGTTTTTCTAGAACTAGGGATGGATATGAATAGAGTGATTTGTGTTTTCAATCCTCTGGTGACCAGTGACCTCCATGTGTTTACATATTTGACAAATGCCCAGGTTGGTCAATTGTTAGCAATAAGGAAAATCTTACATGATTATATAAGTATGTTGCCCTAGAACCTGGCCTCCTATTGCACAGAGAGGCTTATTTCTAAGAGAAATGTACCCACTGGGTCTTTCTTGGACAATTCGTCATATATTATTATGCAAAGTAAAAGCTGGCAATAAAAAGCTTGGTTTAAAAAAGGGAAAGAAAAACAGAGAATTGGATTAGTTTCAATTTGTTTTATTTAACTTGTATTCTGTTATTTCCAAGTTTCTGTTTGGAAAATATGAAATGCCAACATTTTACATAATGATGTCATTGCTATAAAAATCATTTTTAAAATTTTTCCTTTGAGGTTTAGTTTAGTTAGTTCTGCAATAAGCTGAATTGAGGCTCTTGAATCAGATCCCAAACAAAAAGAAAGTAAATTGCCCACCCTTTTAAATAAAAATTGAGTGTTTATTTTGTTTTGTTTTTCAGTACCATATTTGAAACTAGAAGAAGTTTGTTTAAACATGATCATTTATATTTGAAAAGTGCATTTCCCCCTAAGATAAGCATTCACATCAAAAGGAACATTACGAAGTTTCATAAACAATAAAGTCAATCAGTTAATTATTCTTGGACCAGTATATTAACTTCTGGTGAGTTTCTACTAATATGCTTTTAAAAATAACTGGATTGTCTTACTCGCCAAAATACTACTAAAGGAAAACCCTACCAGAAACCAAAAAAAAAAAAAAAGCTAATGAAAAAATTGCAATTTTTTATTGTATAGTATGCATCATTTGGTAAGATTAAGAAGTACTGAAAGAGATCATTTATGTCACCTAAATACATATTAATTCAGTCTGAATTCATACTCATCTAGGCAGTTAATTCATGTAATTGTGAGAATGAGGAAGAAGTAAAAAGGTAGAGAGAATAAAACCTAAGAAAAGGGTTATTATGTTTTGGGAGTAAAGAATAGCGCCAGAGGGAATATAGATATTCCCAGGAATCTATTTCTTTCTTGCCTGAAAGTTCTATGTCAAGAATGAAGAGTTCCTCACACTGTGCTTATATCTGAAACCCAGAGAATTACTGGAACCCAAGGATCAGGAGAGAATAAAGAGGGATTGAAATATAGGGGTCATCAAAGTAGAGAGATACAATCCTCAGGGGCAGAAACCAGTTTCATGCTGTGACTACGAGTCATCACCAACACAGTAGTCACAAAGACCTGGAAAGCAAGTGACTCATGCAATTATTTTCTCAGTAAAAACTTGGGTGCATGCACATGCAAGTTTTTGGGTTAAGTTCTAGGTATACAATGAAGAGAAGTAGTCCTTGCCTTCTAAGAGTGCATGATATAGTGGCAGAGACAGACAAGAAAACAGTCACTCACAACATAGGGACCTAAACGGGATGTCTATAGTGTACGGGGATTGCAGAAGAGGGCATCTTCCCAGCTTTCAGAAAACCCTGGGGGACTGACCAAAGAAGGTAGGATATCCTGATTGAATTCCAAAAGCTGAGTATAATTTAATTATTGAAAAGTGTGGAGGAGAGGGAGGAGCAGGGAACTGGGATCACAAGAGGAGTAAACAATCTATGTAAAAGGCGTAGCAGGAGGAGAGCTTATTTCAGGTGAATTGACTGCAATAGCAGTTTATGCTTTAGGACAATAGGGTGCCAGTGGGGAGATTTTGAGTATAAAAATAATATACATCATTTGAGTTTTCCTGTCAAAATATAACCTCTGGATGCAGTGTACAGAGAATAGTCAAAGGGAGCAAAAACTGAAGGCAGAAAGATTAGAAGACTGTTGAGTTAATTCCTTCATTTCTATTTTTCAAAATCTAAGAAACTCAATCTGAGATTTCTCATCCATGCAGTGAGAACTTTCAATGAGCCATTTATATATACAACCTTTCTGCCAATCAGGAACTACTTTTAATGGGCTCAGTGTAGATATATATCTTATTCAGCTTGACTGCCATAACAAAATACCATAGGCTGGGTGGCTTCAAGAATAGAAATTCATTTTCTCTCCGTTCTAAGGATAGAAGTTCAAGATCAAGGTGCTGATATAGTTGATTTCTGGTGAGGGCTTTCTTCCTGGCTTGCAGACACAGCTGCCTTCTGGCTATATCCTCACATAAAGGAGGAAGAGAGAGAAGGAGGAGAGAGGAAGAGAGAGAAGGAGGAGAGAGGAAGAGAGAGAAGGAGGAGAGAGGGAGAGAGGGAAAGAGGGAGAGAGAGAAGAGAGAAAAGAGAAATACCTCGTGTCTCTTTTTATGAAGGTACTCATCTCATCATAAGAGACCCATTCTCATGACCTCATCTAAACCTAACTAATATCCCCAAAGCCCCATCTCCAAATGCCATCACATTAAGGGGTTGGGCTTCAACATATGGATCATGAAGCTGAGGGGAACACAAGTCAGGGCATAGCACTTCAGTTGATATATTAGTTATGTAATAAAAGTCCAAAAGAGTAATCCTTTTCCAGAGGAGTTGCAAATAATCTAGTCCTTTCAATTATGTCATTTTGTAAATAAGGAGACCTTTGTCTTATTCTTAATCATCTTTAAATATTTTGGTGCTAGAAGATGGTCTCTTCAGATGGTCACTTATTGTTTCTTAGAGTGACAGAGTATAGAATAATAATGTGCATAATAGTAAACTCCTCTGCAGTTGTGCAATGTGTCAAGCCCAAATAATATAAATATAGGGCCCTATGAAAACATGCAAAAAAAGGGACACCAAAGCCCAAGCTGGAAATCAAAGAGATGTTGGTTCATAGGTTCAAAAATACAGTTAGATAGAAGGAATAAGTAAGTCCTAGTGTACAGTAGCACAGTAGGGTGGCTACACTTAACAATAATTTGTTGTATATTTCAAAATAGCTGGAAGGGAAGATTTGAAATGTCCTCAACACGAAGACATGATAAAGGTTTGAGGTGATGGATATCCCAATTACCATGATTTGCTCATTACACATTTTTCACCTCAACTCAGTGACTATACTGAGTCATCTTTGACACCACATCCTTTTTATAATTTCATCCAGGACAGTGCTTTATAAATTGTTTATGAAAAGCAACTCCCCATCCATTGGTAAGTTTTTGAACATCAACCTGGAAAAAAATGCATAGATAGTAACTTTCACCTTTTATTAATCTGTTAATCATCATCTATTTAATCAATAAACATTTTCTGAGCACCTCGCTATATAAGGTACTTTCCAGATACCTGTGGGGGAGGAAAAGAGGATTTGCATGCCATAGTTAAGTGTCATTGTACACATTTTCATCGTAACAGTTAAAGGTGAATTCTCTTTCCCTCTTCCGCATTAACAACATAAGTCTGCATGGAGCTCATATTGACTATTTTCTTGTGAACTAGATAAGCTTCAGCTTGGTTGAGTAGATGACATCACCAAATAAATTCCCTTGGGGATTAAAATGTGTGTTGTGTCAGTGACCTAGCATAAACACAGGCAAATAATATCTGCAGGCAAATGGTAAATCTGTATATTTGTTCTCTGAGGCATACTCTTTGAAAATTTCAAGAATAATCTATCTTAGAAATAGATGTTTCCCTTGAAAGAAAAATGGTACATCTCTGGCAAGTAATCAGAGGATACATGAGCATATTACACACACACACATATATATCTACTACTTTTCATTTCTGAAACAGAAGAATTCTCAAAGGACCATTTTCTGAAACACTAAAATTCTCAAAAAGTTTCCCAGAACAGAGCATTACTATAACCTGACACCATGTTTTAGATATTACCCAATAAATGTTTGCAAGGTAGCAATAAACCTTTTTTCTAATAGCAGGCTTCATGCTGTGCTACCAAAGTGCAGAGGAAATGACTGAGCAGAAAGCTCATATACAGTATGCAAAGGCAGCATCAAAGACCTTCCAAGGCCAGTTCATTACAGTACCTCTGAGGAGGTTCAGAGCCTGCCCTGATTGCTTCCTCATTAGAGGTCACTTGCTTCAATCCTGTCTAATAACCCCTAAATATGGAAGCACTCAGCAAGGCCACACTTGAGGTAGTCAGAGGTGTTTGGTGCAGTGGGTTGAGCAGCTGAAAGTTGGAATGCCTTGCAAGTCTACTTATAATAAAAGTGTCCCTTCCGCCTATTTCTCTTGACAGTCCTACAGCTGCTGACATTAGCCAGCTCTGCATGTCCCCAGCTTCAAGTGCCAACTGCAACCCAATATGCTTGAGATTTGAGAATGCCATTTTCTTAAAAGGTTATAGAAGTATTCAGGCAGAAGTCCACCTTTTAGAAAAGGAAATAAGTTATTATTATGCAAACAATTTTCTCTGCATTGGGGCCAAGAGCTTTTCAAGTTAACTGATTTTAATTCACTAAAAATTAATGTGACAGTTTGCCTCTTATTCAGGAAAGGGAAGCTTTGAAACTGAGACTGAAATTTGAGCTATCATGCTCAATTTTATGCTTAGAAAAACATATCGCACAGGTTTGAAGCAAGTTTATCTCTGTGGTTCAGGTGTATATCTACTGAAGTCAAAGAACCTCACTGCTTTCATTAACTTTGGGCAGACTGTGTGTCACTAATCTGGTTAATAAGATTAGGACCTAAACACACTTGCATGGCTTTATTTTCTACTAGGCTCCAGTTACACTTATAAACATTTACAGTTTCTTTTTACTTAGAGATTGTACTCTTCAAAAACTGAACTGAAATGACCATTCTGATATTTTTCTTAGATTCACAAGATGTTAAGAAGAAGGAAATAAAATAAAAAACAATTTGTGTTTGTTTGTTTATCATGAAACCCTGTGCTGAACCCAGATTTTGTAACCCATGCTTTTAGGGATTATGTCTTATTTGTACCTTGCAATTGGTACAATGTCAAGAACATAGCAGTTGTATAAATCTATATCATAAATGGAAAAAAAACCCTGCATTTACTATTATGTATCATTCCCTGATTTATGTGTTCTTCCTTTAAGTGACATTCACCTTACAAGGTGAATTAGTGGGGAGTGTGTTCAGCTGCAAGTGATATAAAATGAGAATGATCTTAACTCAAAGAGTACCTCAAATATATCTGAATCCGGAGGTAGACAACCATGAGCATGAATTCAAAAGCATGATGGTTGACATCTCTGCAATTGTTTTGATCTTTCCTTAATGATGTTGTTTCACATTGCAAAATGGCAACTAGGCAGCTGAAAGGGAAAAGGAAGGCAACCAGTATGTCAGTTCCCTTTCATCAGCAAATCAAAACTTTTTCCAGAAATGCTTAGCAGATTTCTTCTCTTGTCTTCTCAGCCAGAACTGTGTTACCCCGTATCTCTGGCTAGAGGGAGGCTAGGAAAGCAAAAAAAATGACTAGATCCTTATGATGGTTCAAAGAAATGGTGATGCTTTATTTGGATTTGGACACGTTTCTCTCCAAACAAACTTGGGGTTCTGTTTGCAAGGAAAAATCAGGTTAGAAAATGACTATTGAGTGAGCACCTACTATTGTTTACTATAGGAAGTTAAAATAAAATTAGAGACCATATATAGCAGGTACCATAACATTAACTAAAACACCGTAAGTGCTTGATAAACAGGAGGTATGGTTCATGTGATAATAATAAATGTAATGTTATCAATGAATAGTAAACATGAAACGTAATGAGCTTGTGAGCATCTACGTATGTTAGTGTAAGTATTCGCTCTGAGGATGTGGGAGGTATTTTTTTTATTTGTGAATAAACATTCATTAAAAAGCATAATAGCATCCATCTCTACAAAAAGAGATGAAAATTCATCTTTGGAGCTGACTTCATTTATTTTAGGAAAACAACTGAGTGGATGACAAACATATGTATCTTAGTCAGTTTGGGGTACTATAGCAAACTACCATAGACTGGGTAGCTTAAACAACAAACATTTACACTCATAATTCTGGAGGCTGGGAAGCCCAACATTAAGACCCCAGCAGATTCAGTTTCTGGGGAGGAGCCACTTCAGGTTGCAGATGACCAACTTCTTGCTGTGTCCTCACATGGCAGAAACAGGATGAGAGAGCTCTCTGGGGTCTCTTTTATAAGGACACTAATCCCATTCATGAAGACTTCACCTTCATGACCTATTTACCTCCCAAAGGCCCCACCTCCCAATGCGAACACATTGGGGCTTGGAATTTCAACATACGGATTGGAGGGGAACACAAACATTCACTCTATAACAACATGTCAAGTGTTTACATCTACTATTCTGGGATGGGGGACTCCTTAAGCAGATGGAGTCTTATCATCACTCCCAATAACCACTCTTAAAGGTATCTGAAGAGGAATGGGCAAACTGGCTTTGAAAGTAAGAATGAGATCTGCAGTAAGGCTCTTTCTCTGTGATGTTGAGAGCAATAAAATATGTTAAATTGACTACTGTATCTTAGACAGGTGGCCTAGACTTAACTTCTAAATCTAGGTTCCTTGAGAAAGAAGAAACTTTGGGTTGATGACAGAATCCCTTTTAAAATTTGGATGCTGGCTGTGGGGTTTGCCTGGAGGAAGTGGCTATGCATGGGAGTTGAATGTACAGGCCACTAAGAGCTTGTGCTGAAGTGTATGAGACATAGTGTTAGAGAAAAAATGGTCCTACCTTGAAGATAGAATCATGTTTTCACAGTCAAGGAAAAGGTAATTAATAACTCAGTGGAGTGTTTTATAAATATATAATAAGCAGGATAAACAATCAGCCCTATAGGAGATTCCGGCGGTAGGGGCGGGGGGGTTCGAGATGAGGGAGATAACTTTCCAGGAGGGTACTCTTAAAGGTTTCGTGGAGAAGATTGAGCTTGAGATGAACCATTAATGACAGGTAAGACTTTCAGAAGTGAGGAAGGGAAAATAATACCTAGCTGGAAGAAAAATGTGTGGACAAATAGGTGGTTGAGAAAAGGTCTAGTGTATGTGAAAAACAGTGAGTGTGTCAGGAGGATTCTCTTAGGGAATAATGGGAAATATTTGGAAAGGTAAGTTGGCTCCAGAAAGTGAATTCTCTACTGAGGATTTTGTGTTTTTATCCATTCAGCAGTAGGAAAGCTTTGGAGAGTTTCAGTTTCAATTTGAAATGATGAAAAAATGATATTATGTTGGTAGGATGCAGGATGGAGTGGATTAAATAAATTTAAGCCACAGAAATGACTTAGAAGTATACTTTAATACTTCAAATAAAAGAGGTAAAAGCCTGAACTTGGGAGTGACAATAAGAGTAAAAAGGAAGGAAACAATGTGAGCAATATTGCAAAGAAAACTTCAAAAAATAAAATGGTTGGGTGTAGTGGCTCACGCCTGTAATCCTAGAATTTTGGGAGGTGGAGATGGGCAGATTGCTTGAGCCCAGGAGTTCAAGACCAGCCTGGGCAACATGGTGAAACCGTGTCTCTACAAAAAGTGCAAAAATTAGCCAGATGTGGTGGCCCATGCCTGTAGTCCCAGTTACTCTGGAGGCTGAGGTGGGAGGAACACTTGAGCTTGGAGGTCAAGGCTGTAGTGGGCTGGGAGCATGCCATTGCACTCCAGCCTGGGCAACAGAGCAAGACCTTGTCTCTCTCTCTCTCTCTCACACACACACACACACACAAATAAATTATATTATATTAAACAACTTGAAAAGAGAGAAGTAAAAAGTGACACTGAGCTTTTGAAACTGGGTGTCCAGAAAAGGAGTGAATTTTTGCTTTATCAGTTAAGGTAGACTGTTATGACAATTAAATACATAGACACAATGAAGTTTACTTCTTGCTTGTGTGATTTTCTTTAGTGAGATGGGTCTCTTCAAATGGTTCTTCAAGGACTTGAGTTCCTCAACAGTGTGGTTTCTCCAAGATGTGAGGCTTCATTGTCATTTTTTTCCAGCCAGCAGAAGGGAGAGAGGATTGCGGGGGCTGAGCACGGCAGGTTTCTATGAGCCAGTCCTGAAGAAGCACCATTACTTCTGTTCTCAGAACTAACAACAGGGGGGTCTGGGACAGACCATCTAACTCCATTTTGACGAACACACAGCAAGCAGTCTCTTCCACTTTCACTTTATGAGAGGAATATTTATCTTATCAAAATAATTTGTTTTGAAATTTAAAAACCACTACATTTGTACTGTTTTTCTTTTTTACTCTTTCAGATGTGAAAATTCTTCTTCACCAAAATTCTTAATTGGCCAATGTCCTATGTATTGCTTATTTTTCAGAAACATACCTATTGCATTAAATGAGGTGAGCTCACCTAATTTCTCAGTAACTCTTTAGAAGGCTCATGTTGGAAAAAGAATTTTAAGTAAGAAAGGTATATTTGCTAACTATGGAATTTTCTGGCCTTTTTCTTCCTCCACTCCCTATCACATACATCTTCACTGGAAAATAAAGCAGCTTTATTAATGTGTTACTAGCAACCTGTAGAGGAAAAAACAAATTTGATAAGAAATCATTTAACCTTTTATTTCTTATATGCTACTTATTAAACAGAACCTAGTTTAATTTTAGAAAATAGATGGGATTTTTTTTTGTTGTGATTCTGCACGCAGCACCTGTTTCGGTGCCTACAGAATGCAGGGGCACCTTTTAAAATATGACACCTAATTCGTTTTGTTTGGTTTGATTTTGAAGAATCTTTTGCTTTCTACAAGAGATTTGGGGGATGACATTTAGAATAATATTGCAAATGGAATGTGCTTAGAAGAAGTGTTGTGTATAGTGTTAGAGACTCCCTATTTCATTTGTTTGTTTGTTTGTTTGTTGTTGTTGTTTTAAGAGACAAGCTCTCACTCTGTCACCCAGGCTGGAATGAGATGGCACCTTCTTATCTCACTGCAGCCTCAAACTCCTGGGCTCAAGTGATCCTCTTGTCTCAGCCCCCTAGCAGGTACACACCACCATACCCAGCTAATTTTTTGTAGAGACTCAATCTTACTATGTTGCCCAGGCTGGTTTCAAACTCCTGACCTCAATGATGTGGTATGAGCCACTGCACCAAGCCTTATTTGGTGGTTTCTCTTCTTGGTTTAATGTTGGCACTTCCTCCCTTAACTTCATGACTTTGGGCAATAACCCCTCCATAATGCTATTTCTATAAAACATACTATTGTTTTTACTATTTCTAAAATAGTTGAAACTATAGTATGTACCTCATAGTTTATAATCAAGAGTAAATGGTATACTATGAGTTAGATGCATAGCATGATACCTGTCACACAGCAAAAGCTCCATAAATGTGAAATGTCTGCTATTATTGCTCAGAGAGAGTAAAAGGAGGGTGCCTCAAAATGTCTTTAAAATGACCATGAAGAATCCATATCCTTTCTCACATTCATATAGAACCTCTTCTAATTGAAAAGCTCATCTCTAAGAACACTGTTACTTATCACTTGTATGGTGATATGAATGAGAAGTGTCCTTTGGGAGCCTGCCATGTAAGTCCAATGTTACCGACACAGGCAAGATGCACAATAAAGACAAATCAAAATGAAGTCTCCACGCTAAGAATTTACATTAAGTACAACAAAAGAGATAAATGCATTTTTTTGGTTTACTTGTTGAGACCTCTGGTATGATGAGTTGACTCATTACATTTGCTTTTTTTAAAAGGAACCCTATAAGACATTATCCAGAGACTTTTCAATCCAATCTATTTGTGATTGCATCTTTGTTTTCAAAGAAACTATTTTTGGAATTGTTCGTTTAGAGTTCCAGCTCTTAGTGTTGTCAGAATTAACTACTTAGAGATACTGGGCAGGATGTAACTGAGTTAGCTAATGGAACTCATATGTTGAAGAAAAATTTCCTGACCAAAAAAAAAAAAAAATGGAAGGTTGTGGGTAGGGGAAGCACCCATGGGAATAATAATGTGATTTAGAATATGCCTTACTACATTGGCATCTGAAAAGGTTTTATATCATCTTCTTTCTTGAAAGGAAATTAAATTGCCAAAAGAGGCTATGCTATCCTAAAATAGTAGCCATCTTTTTGTTTATTTTTAATTAAATTCCATCCAGATAAGGGATCCTCATCTTCTTTCATATGGGCTTTTCGGACTGCCACTGATCCACATACCAGATAAACAAAACACCTTCCAAATTCAATCCATTTGGGATAGCTACTTTTAAAAGCAGTGTTTTAAGAATCAGATAACTCCTAATATCTTTTGGTAGGGAAAGGGAAATTCCTATTTATTTTAGTGGCTGGAATTACCTCTGAGGCCTGAGAGAAAAGTTACCCCCCAAAGAAGGAGAATTTAATCTAATTCTTCCTGAGTGCTTGCACTAGGGAAAGTAAGCAGCTGTCTACTGTCATTTGAAGGGCTCTATGACGACAGCTCCCTACCCTTTAAAGTAAGCAAACAAAGAAACAAAAATAAAAACCACTTATTTCCATTAGCCCTGTCAAAGTGCTCACAATTCTCACATTCATTCATTCACTTGTTACTGAGCACTGATCAGGCATAGGCCACATGCTAGGCACTGGAAGTACAAGCCCTGTTCTCACAAGCTCACAATCTAACCATATGATGCAACCTTTGGTAGAAGAATACTTTCCAAGTGTGTTCTGCAAAACAAGTTTATAGTATAATATAAATTGTGATCTGTAAAAAAGGTAAAGACTTCTGTGAGCAAATACACTTGAGAAATAAGTTAAAAACCATATATACAATTTTCATTTATTGAGTACTTCTCAGTGTCTTTAATATGCCCCCAGACACCACTGAGTGCATTGTTGAATGCAGAGGGAAGGATGGATGGCTGAGGAGGAAGGATGAATGCAGCAGGGTTTGGATAAGACCCCAACTAGAATGACCAGGTTTCTTTAACAGCCCTTTTGATTTTTCCCATTATCACTGAATTTCAGTTTGATTGTTGCTCCTACATTTTGCAATAAATGCCAACATTAAGTTTTAGTTTTATCTCTTTATGGGTACCCCGTCCTATATTACTTTATGTAACTAAGCTATACCAGTTCCCGTTACTTGCACTGCTTGGTGACATTAGGGATAAAGAAAAGGGCATGAGTTTGAGAGTTACAATAGCTTTAGCACACTGACTGGCACTCAATGGAGCCTCAATAAATATTTGTTAAATAAATGAGCAAATATCCAGACTTAAATTCCAGCTCTGCCATTTCCTAGTTATTATTTGAACACTATGAGCCCTAGTTTAGTCAACTGTAACATGGGACAATGGTATTCATTTTAAAAGAAAGTGATCAATAAGTCAGCTATTTTCACTTCTAGTGGAAGTAAATTTTGCTTTTCTCTTTTGGAACTACATTACCTAAGTTCATATGACTCCTCCTCGCTTTTATTTCATGGTTTTAATACATATACTGACTAGGTCACTTTTTCCAAGTCTGGGCTTCACTATTTGTTCTTGTTTTCTTGTCAGCATTAAAACTTTTAGAGAAATCTGAAGGACAAATTCAAAATTCACTGCAGTCCTTTCTTTCCAGATTCCATCTTTATTCTATAATTATTTAATGAATGCTGAGTATTCTGAGGGTTCTGTGCTAGGCACTGAGGCTATGGTAGGCAAGGGTCCTACCCCTGTGAATATTAGCAGCATGAGAAACCGGTGGGACCCAGAATTAAAGAACACTCATCTCTAGGCTGAAACACCTTTGTTGTATCCAGCATATGAATAGAAAAATAACCACAGCAAGGCACATTATTACAGTACTTCAATACACCAAGAATAATGGAAAGATGTCCAAAGTAAAAGAATAAAAACAGGACATATAAAAAGAAGAATGCCAACAGCCTTCTCACCAGCAACATCAATGCAAGATGCCTAGCGAGAAATGACTTCAAAAGTCCTTTGTCTGTCATCGCTCTTGGTTAGGAAATTATTGGAAGACTTGTACCAGCAAAATGAGAAAAACAATAATAGAAGAAGACACAGAACCCAGGAAACAGTGGTTTCAATCCCCACAAAATCAGTGAAACTGAGTCCTGGGGTGACAACTATAGAGCAGGTTTACAGAGGAAACTGTCCAGATTGAAGCAAGAGGAAGAAATCCCTGGAAGAGGTGTTTCCATGAAAAGTGTGAGGACTTAAAGGAATAGATAATGCAGTGATACATTCTGAAAGGCAAGTGTATAAAATTATACAGGTGAAAATATCATCAATCACCATCACAGGCAGAATCACTACTGAGTTCCGCAGTGAACGGAGGTTTACATTGTCATAATAAACCAAGCATTTGCACTAGTTTCTTAGGGTACCAAAACAAAATACTAGTGAGCAAATACACTTGAGAAATATGAATTCTTGCACTTCAATGCAAATTGAGGGACGAGTTATTTAGAACTTTCTAGGAAAGGGTCACTAACTTCCGGGTCATTGCCATGGCATAAACTGTGTGGCTTAAAACAATAGAAATCTTTTGTCTCCCAGTTCTAGGGTCTTAAAAATTCAAAGCCAAGATGTCGTCAGGGCCATGTTCCCTCTGGAACTTGAAGTAGATTCTTTCCCTGCCTCTTCCTAGATTTTGGTAGTGGCCAGTAATCTCGAGTGCCCCTTGGCTTGCAGCTCAATCACTTCAATCTCTTCCTGTCACCGCATGGTCTTCTCCCACTGTGACTGTCTTCACATAGCGCTTCTCTCTTCTTTTAAAGCCAACAGTCATTTCTCGTCAATTTTGATAGGTGAATTTTGCTCTGATTAATTCTGCTATTCTTTAAAATAAAATTTTGAGGTAGTTTTAGACTTACAGAAAAGCTGAGAAGATGATAGATTTCCCATATACTCCACCCTCAATTTCTCCTATCATTACTAATAACATGTTATTAATGTACATTTGTCACAACTAATGAACCAATATTAATAATTAAAATTTTTATTTTATTCAGATATGCTTAGTTTTTACCTAATGTTCTTTTTCTGTTCCAGGATACCACATACGTTTAATTATTGTCTCCTTACACTCCTCTTGGTTGTGACAGTTTCTCAGACCTTCCTTGTTTTTGAGGACCATGACAGTTTTGAGGAGTACTGGTCACGGATTTTTGTAGAATGTCCCTCAGCTGGGATTTGCCCAATGTTTTTCTCATGATTATGGTACAGGACAGGCAGATCTTAGCCCAGGAGAGTTCTTGGCTTTGCCAAGTAAAGAATTTAAGAGTGAGGTGGTGGTGTTAGACAGCAATCCTCTGTTGAAGGGTACTGCTCCTTGTAGAGTAGGGCCAACTCAAAGACACTGCACCCAGAGTCAGCAACATATGGGCTTTTTGCAACTCTATTTATACTCATGTGAACCCATTTTTAATTGTATGCAAATTAAGAGGTTGATCAGTGCAAATTGAGGGGTGGGTCATTTAGAACTTTCTAGGGAAGGGGCCATAACTTCTGGATTGTGTTCACAGAAAGGGGTGGTAACTTCCAGGTCATTGCCATGGCATTTGTAAACTGTCATGGCACTGGTGTGAGTGCCTTATCCTATTGAGCAATAAGGGCAATTATAGATCCCTTTTGTTGCCATCTGCTGGTTGCTGCTGGTTTTTTCTCTTCATCCTGTCTGGACCAGATCCTATTTTGGTCCACAAGGTCGTGACCAGAAAACAAGTCCTGCTGGTCTCTTACCTCAATTAGCCTGGGCTTATGGATTTTAAGAGGAAGGCTACAGAGGCAAAGTGCCATTTTCAGCTCATTATACTAAAAGCATGCGCTACCAAAATGATTTGTCACTTACTACTATTAACCTGCACACATGGCTGAGATAGTGTCTATCAGATTTCTGGACAAAATATTACTCCTTTTTTCCCCCTTTCCAAATTATATCCTTTGAAAGAAGTTACTATGCGCAGCCCACACTTAAGGAGTGAAGTTATTCTCTACTCTTTGAGGGCAGTGAGTCTACATACATTATTTGGAATTCATTGGTATAGGAAATTGTTCTGTTGTCTTCTACTGTTTTTGTTTTGTGAGCCAGCCTTATTAGTATAACCACCTTGACTATTAATATCATTATTATTGGACTGAACCAATACTCTAAAATTTAAAACTTCGATAGGAGAAATAGAAACTTGAAAAATAGTCTATGTTAAAGCTGCAAATAGTTTTTTTTAAATGGCAATGGACTTATTTGTCATGCACGGGTAGCAAAGATCATTTAAAATTGAGATCTTTGAGGGCTATCATTCTAAGGAATTGCCCTGTGTAACATTCTGTAAAAGGTTGTCCATGGTATAGGCACATGTTATGGATGAGTATTTGCAACCAGAACCACTGATGCATTATAAATAGTATATATTTTTTTCTAAATAAATGTGAATCTAATTCTGAATCAGTTCAATCTCAGTTATTATTGGGTCTGACAAAAGTCTTGAGAGTTTTAAATACTCCTTTCTGGACACTAGGAATGTGTGTCCTTTGTCCCATACTGCGGAGTCTTTTCTTGACCAGTGGCTTTGCCACCTCAATCCCATAATTGTAACAAGAGAATCTCTGCCAAGGAATCACACGGCAAAGTGCAGCCTTCCAAGGCATGTCGGGCAGTCATCCCTCTGGGCCTTGCCCTGCATCTGGGGTACTGCCGTGAGGCAGTCCTTAATGGGCCAAGGTGCTGATACTGAGTGGGCACCATGACCTTTCCTCCCTTACTGTATCCAGAATTCCATTTTTCAACTGGCTCTTGGATATTCTTCCTTAACTTCCCCCTGCCCGGGATACTTAATAGGTTTAATTAAGTAATAGCAGCTGACAAAACAAGTAGGACCTGATTTCATCAGCTTCTGCATTCTCACCTGCAGGAATTTTTGGGGCATGAAAATCTAAAATGCCTGGTTATCTATTTGGAATCAGAAAAAAACCAATGGGATCAAACCACAAGTTAAAACCTCAAAAAAAGTTATCCTGCCATTTTCTTTGCTTGTAAATTTGTTTCAGCCAAGAGAATGTACTTCCCATTTCAATGTTCCCCACTGAGAGGACAGACCCTAGGTCTCTGTCCAGAGTTGGACAACTCTCATTCACAAATAAAAGATAAAGGGTAGCAATTCCCACACACAAAGCCACCCTATCTGTGTGGATATTTCCCTTAGGCTCTCTAGGCCCAGTGAAAACTTGAACCTTCCAAGTCCTCCCAGCACTGATTCTAGCCCATCCTAGTGGTTCTGCCTCAGTCTGTGTTTAAAGACTAAAAATTTTAAAACATAGACTATTTTTTAGAGCAGTGTTGGGTTAAGAGCAAAACCGAACAGATAGTACAGAGAGTTCCGTTATGCTTCCTGCCTCTACACATGCTCAGCCTCCCCAGCTATCAACCTCCACGAGAGTGACACATTTGTTAGGACTGGTGAGCCTGCATTGATACATCAATATCACCCAAAATCCACAGTTTACATTAGCATTCACTCTTGGTGTTGTACTTCCTATGGGTTTGGACAAATGTTTAATGCCATGCATCTGTCACTGTAGTAACATATAAAGTAGTTTCACTGCTCCAAAAATCCTATGTGCTCTGCCTATTCTTTCCTCTCTCCATCTGCTCTGCCTATTCTTTCCTCTCTCCATCTCCTCTCATCCCTGGCAACCCATGATCGTTTTATTATCTCTAGAAAAGTTTGCCTTTGCTAGAATGTCATATAGTTGGAATCATACAGCATGGAGCCTTTTCAAATTGGCTTCTTTTATTCAGTAATATGCATTTATGTTTTCCCCATTCTTTTTTCTTGGCTTGATAGCTCATTTCCTTTTAGCACTGAATAATATTCCATTGTCTGGATGTACTTCAGTTTATGTATCCATTCACCTACTGAAGGACACCTTGGTGGCTTCCAAGTTTTGGCAATTATAATTGAAGCTGCTATAAACGTCCATGGGCAGGTTTCTGTGTGGACATAAGTTCTCAACCCCTTAGGGTAAGTATCAAGAAGAGTGATTGTGATTGCTGGCTCATGTGGTAAGAGTATGTTTAGTTTTGTTAAGAAACTGCCAAACTGTCTTCCCACTGTTTAAGGATTTTAAAACTGGCAGAAAGTTCAGTTGGTCCTCAACCAATTCTACAGCCATGTCTCTGCATCATCAGAGTCCCTGCGCCAGTGATCAGGAGAGAGTTCTCAGGACTATGATGGGTGAGTAGTCAGCCCCACCAGAGCCAGGCAGTCATCTCTCAATGAAAATTCTGGCCTTGATGTCTCCTCTTCCTGACTATTGAGAAAAAGGAATGCTGATGATTTGGCTTGTGCTCTTCAGAGATCAGAGTTAGTGCATGCTCTGGTTCCTCTTTGGGTTTCTGAGCCCCAGCCCAACACACACACACACACACACACACACACACACAACACACACACACACACAGAGAGAGACAAATGTGCTTTAGCTTCCACATCATTAGCTTACACATTATTAGCTGGGACAAGAGGATGTTTATGGCTGTTTCCCCTCTGAGGCTGGGCACTGTTCTCTCCTGTTATGTCCTGACTGTGGGGGTAGGGGGTCCAGCCTCTGCACAGGTGTCCCAGGACATCACCAACAATAGCAGATTAAGGCACATACAGGTAAACAACCTGGAGTATCTTGCCTTCGTTGTATAATTAAGGAGTCTCTGGAAGGAAACGTGTACAGCTAGCTTCCCAAAGTCTTAAAGTGGTAGTCAGAGTTCTTAAGTTCTATGCTAAATCCTCATGAGCACTACCTGGTAGGTCTGAAGCTGGTGCCAAAACCACAGGGACCAGGTCCCCTTGCTTGGGAAAGGGAACTACTATCTTCACTTATTCCTCATTCTTTATTATCTACAGAACTTGGGCAAAGTTCACAGGGGGGTAATTTTCAGCAGGGAAAGAACCATAGATCTTGGCAGGAAGACTTGGGGTAAAGCCTCTGAGGAAAGGAATTGTCCTGTGAACTCCAAGAACAGCCATGCCAAGTAACCAATGAAAGTCACTCACAGTGTTAAATATTAATTTGTTACCCCAAAGGCTTCAGAAAAGTCTTGTTGAAATTCAGAAAATTCAGAATTACAGTATTCGAGATTTAATTTCACCAAATAAAAGGTTTGAGGAGATACTGCTGTGTGAGCCAAGGTTATAATTTAAATATTAACCCTAATAATTTGCACTCTATTTTGATTGCATCCTCTAGCTTTTCATAATCCTAAGAAAAGATCATCGTTGTATTACAAAATCAAGAATATTCTCAATTACCATATGCTTGTCAACTAGTGGTGGAAGCTGTCCTTGGAAAGTAGAAATCACCCACTCATTCCCCTTAATTTTGTAGTCAAACGTTTAGTTCAGAGCGGCTCATACACTGATGGTTTTGCAAATCCCATGAGCAGCGTACACATAGCCTAATTTTTTTTTCTCCAGTGACTTGTTTTATAATTTGGTAATGCTGCCATTGTATAAGTGGATTTGTTATTTGTAATAAAATTGCTGACCACCTGCAAGATAAATATTGAAGTATCATGGAAAAACACATTTCGGGAGAAAAAAAAAGCCATAATAATTAGAACCACATATTTTTTCTTACTATGGCATCTTTTAAAACTTTTTTCTAACTAACCCCATTACTGTAAATTCTGGCTTTCTAAGCTTCAGGGATTACTTTTAAAGGTGAATTTCATATAAGTAGATGTAGCATGCTCTTTCAAAACAGAGTAATTTAAGTCCATTCTGAAATTTTTATTCTTACATTTTAGTCCTTTTAATTTGGAAATACATCAGTTATTTCTAAATGGAGTCTACTTTAAGCAAAAACTCCTGGGAAATCTGAACCAGTTGTGAAATTTGGATTTTTAAATAAAAATTCAAGTGAGAAGTAAACAATTTGCTTGAGATTTGACATGGCCAATAAGCCAGAAATGCCTCCCAGTATAATCTGAAATATTTCACAACTTTGGTGAACAGAGTGTAACCTTTTAATAATGATTTTGACATAAAGGGTTAGGCCCAATTTATTAACCAGTTGGGACATCTAATCAATCCAGCTACAGAACTGTCAGAGTTAAATGGCATAAGTACAAAATGAATTTTTAGCTATCAAATCCATTGGCCCATCATGTTTTTCAGGGTAAAAGTCATTGACTTCACTATAGGAAAACCAGATCATAAGGGAACAACAGAAGACCCTACCTGAGAACCCTGGAGAAAACCACGGTGTCAGCCGAAGTTGCATTCACAGCCAATTCCACCATTTACAAGCACCTGAGGAGGCCACTCACCTTCCTCAAATCTCAGATAGATTATTCACAAGGTGGTTGAGTTTAAGATATTTTTACTGTTGAAAGTGAGCAATGGTTATGCCGTGCTCATCATATTAATTACATAATATTGTGCTGATAAAACTCAAATTTGAGCACTGACTCCAAAGATGTTTGTTCATCCTCAAAGCCATTGAAAAACATCTAGAGTTTCTATTATCCTACAAGATATATAAGTAGTGCCATGAGATGGATGTGTGACAAAACAGAAGATGAGGAGGAATAAAAGGAGAAGGAGGATAGCAGGAGGGTGAGGGGAGCTTCAGGATGAGCTAGTTTCTTGGAAAAAAAAAGTAGATTTAGAGAGTGACTCAATATAAATAAAGAATATTGAAAGAATTGGAAAACCTTACAAAGTTAAAAGATTACTTTAACTTTTTATAGGTGGGTACTCTTTGTTATTATTCATCAAGCAATCATTTACGTTTTGTGTATTTCTCTTTCACCAACAAAAATTTGATTGTGCCCTTTCAGGATGACAGAGGAGTTTGTAACACTGTCCTTCCAAAAGTCGTCAGTCACTCTAAGCTTTGAAGTTAAGACAACCTACGCTGGTTGATCTCTTAAGAACCACCACATACCATTTTTTCCCAAGGTTAACCATCATATTTCCATTTGGAAAATAGTTATTAGTACCATGGTGAAAAGGAGTTAGAAGATGTTTTCTGTAAAAGGGCAACTAGTAAATTGTTAAGATTTCTGAAACTTTGTTGGAATTACTTAATTCTGTCATTGTAGTGCAATAGCAGCCACAGATCATATATGAATGAATGGAAATAGCTGTGTTCCAATAAAACTTTATCTACAAAAACAGGTTGCAGGCTGGATTTGGCTTTTGGGTCATAATTAACCAGCCCCTGATCTACAGAACCAGGAACTTTATATTTTTCCTTCACATCAGCTTCCTTCCTGAAAGATAAGACTTCCCAAGGGTGGCAAAGGAGGGTATTAAAACAAATGCCATGCACAGAGCAGGAGAGAGAGATTATGGCAGGACAAAGGGTACATAGCATCATTTATATCACCTATACTCTATCCAGAAGAAAATACCCTGATGATAAGATATACAGAAAAATATAGTAGCTATGAAAATAGCTCGAGCCCAACAATTATACAGGAGTAAAAAAAAGAGTACAACTTAAAATAATTAATAATGGGAGAGCAAAAACCGAAAGCCAGGATCAACTTAAAATAATATTCAAGATGCATAAATAACAATTTTGCTTCTGGATAAAATTGTTGGTTGGATGCTTGGGGAGTGGGCTTTTAACTATATCTGTGTGTGAAAAGACAGCAGAAACTTGATCTTGCTACTCAGACTTCTTAGTAGGATATGGAGTTACAGACCTATGAAAATTCTAGTAACATAAATTTTGCTGTACATGTACCAAATATTAGTCATCTTTGGTCATTCACTTACTCGGTTGGTAATGGTCTGTTCTTAGTCATTATAAAAATGAAAATCCATGAGCTTGCACATCCCTCCTTCCCACAAGAACCCATGATAGAGCATGCAATTGTTCATCATTCACAAATCAGGAAAACCCCTGACCATACTTTGAGAAACAGCAGTCTAAATTTTTCCCACCTTGATGTTTTTGCTCACAGAGTTCATTTTGCCTAGAACACCCCTCTCTACTCATCATCCTCTCTTCACGCCTTACTTCTGGCAGCCACATGTACAACACATCATTACTCAGGGCCGAGGAAAACCTTTCTTCTTCATACAGTGTTCTTGGACTTTCTGGCTTTCTGCTCTTACCAACTGGAAGTAATCTACTGGCCAATATCCCCACCCAAAATGTCCATAGAACTGGGCTTCAGCCCATCGTGTCCCAGTGTTAGTGACATTCAACTCTGTGTTATGGTTACGTGTCTGTGCTTTCCTAATAAGCTCCTTGAAGAGGGTGAATGTGTTTCGTTTTGCTGTGGTGATTCACTGGGCTTTGAGCAGTAGATTGAACACAGGCAAATACCAAGTACATAAATGAAGTTTTCAGTGAGATACATAAACCCGTAATAACCTATTACATCCAGGCTCTATGTCATTTTCCAAACACTAAAACTGAATTCTAATTGTCCAATGAGACAACTTCATTGCATTGTATATTTACTTGTTTACTAGGTATACATTAATGATAGTCACTTTTATACGATTATATGGAGTTTATGGAGAAATTATTTGAATATTCTTTAATTAGAACCTCACAATAACCCTGAAAGGATATCAAAGCATGTTACAAATGAAAATCTGAAGCTCAGAGAGTTTTAGCAGCATCACTCAGACACTATACTTAGTAAGTGGCAGAAAATAAATGTGAGGTGTTATGGAAGATAGAAATATTTTCCCTTTCTCTCTCCCTTCCGTGATCCTTAGAGGTTTTATAAAGGTTTAAAGTAGAAGGCAAATAAATCTCATCCAAGGCAATCTCTTGTAAAGTAGATACCATTCTTTATTATGTACTATATTATAAATGCAGCATATATTATATATCACTATACCCTATAGTATATAATTTACTGTATATGATATATAATATACTATATTATAAAATATACTATTATGCACATTTATACAGAAAATAATTACGATCACTGTATATGGAACTAGATTTATTAGAAAAAATTGCATAGAGAAAAACATTCATTTCTGAAAATTTGTGAGGGAAGGTAGACTTACGTAAAAGAATTTCAATCCAGTTAATTCTGGCTTAAAGACTCATCTAGTTAAATAAAACTATAAATCTAGCATTGACACTCTAGGTTAATCATGACATCATTCTAGGAGAAAGTCAAATATATTAGGCTCTGATATGACACTTTCTGAAATAAAATTTCAAATGACTTAAAGTAATCTAAATTTGGTCAAGAAAGTACAGTCATTCAATATCTCAGACTCCTTGTGAGCTTAAGTTGGAGGACTGAAAACCACATCACATTAGCTATGTAGCTGCCAGATCAATTGTTCACAATCATAACTGGGTATATTTTGTGCCCTGGGCCATTTCAGATGGATGGAACCGGGCATGGAACAACAATGAGATTGTCAGAGGATAGTGAAGAATCAGAGAAGGACATCTTCCCTCATTTCTCCATCCAGAAATAACACATGTCCTGATGACATCCTCATACCAACATCATCATCCCTCCATTCATTGCAGCAGAGGCCACAACACTGCTTCTCCATCTCACCAAGGCCCTTTCTTCCTGCTTTGTCCAGCAGGACCACCTCTCCCCTTAGTTGGGACTGAAATTTAGGGAGAAAGATACCTAAAGGCAATATGTCTTAGGATACGACTTGGACACATTCGAGATTTGCTTTTTACCCCTATGGCAAAGTTACTTTGACCTCTCTATCCCTGTTTTTTCTTATATATAAGAGAAGAATAAAAATATAGCTAACATGTATTGAGGACTTGTTATGGGTATTCTTATAAGCACTCAAAATATATTAACTAACTTAATCCATACAGCAATTGTTACTATTTGTCTTAATCTGTTCAAACTACAATAACAAAATGTCATAGACTGGGTAGTTTATCAACAATAGAAATTTATTTCTGGTTGTTCTGATGGCTGGGAAGTCCAAAACAAAGGCACTGATAGACTCTGGTGAGGGCTTGTTTCCTGGTTCATAAAGGGCATTTTCTCACTGTGTTCACAGGGTGCAAGGGGCAAGGGGCTCCTTTCAGGCCTCCCATTTATAAGGAGTCCACTTTCATGACTTAATCACCTCTCAAGGCTCTACCTCTAATAACATCACCTTGGGAATGAGGACTTCAACATATGAATTTGGGGGAGACATAAACACTCGGACCATAACACCATTAGTATCCCATGTTACAGATGAGGCACAGGCTTAGTGATTTGCCCAAGTTCACAACTAATTAGTGGCAGAGCTTTGATTCAAAATATAAGCAGTAAGGTGCCAGATCCTGATTCTTCACTTCTATCCTCTACTGGCTCTAACTATAAAGTTAATATAGTTTAAAATCATATATTTTTCTGTGTGATTGTTAGTGTAACATCCAGCTCCCTTGATAGACTTAAGCCACCCAAATTTGTTAATCCTCAGTTGCCTCACTTGTAGAACAGGGACAATAATAGTAGCATCAACCTCACTGAGTTGTTTTCAAGCTTCAGGAAGAAAGTACATATAAAGAATTTAGTATAGGACCTGGCCATAGGGAATGCTGCATTCAAAGTGGCTCATGAAATTTGTACTTTTAGTGATCAAATGCATTTATTATCCTATAGTTAATTCTGCTACCATTCTGGTCATACCATACAAAGATACCATATTCTATCTAAGTGTGTCATTACGCTTGAGCTATATGATGGATTGCCTAAATTCAGGTAGCCTACACAGAGAAAAAGAAGTTTTTAACTCAGACAAATAATATGTTTACCATTTCAGGAAAGCTCTGTAGCTCTTGAGATCTGCTTCCATTGTTGAAGAGTTTTTCTCCTCACTGTTGTTCTAAAGAATCAACTGAAAATTATTTTTCTAGTTATGTGCAGGTGTAAGATCCATACAGTAGAAACTTCACAAGAAGCTTTCAGGGCTCAGCATGGGAAAATGACGTTAACATAAGTGACAACTGAGTCTTATAAATGAGTGTGTATACATTTGGTTTGGGCCATGGGTAATTTGGGCTTGTCTGCAGAGAAGCTGAGACAAAAGGTGAAACCTAAGATGACCATTCATATACATCCAAGCTTCTGACCAAACTATCTGGTGAATCTGTCCTAAAGGAAAATTAGAAAAGGATCCTGCCATCTAACAGTTTATGTCATTAGTGGTTTTTTTTTAATGTTCTTCTCACTTTGTCCTCTCAGTACTATTGGCTTTCAATTCTGTTCCTCAGAAATGTACTATTTACATTAGAGAAGTTTCATAGGAAAAAAAAAAATTGTATGACTGAGATTTTGCTTCTGTGGTAGGTGTTTTTAAAGTAATAGTTGTTGCCATTGTCACAGTGGTGGCAGCAGCAGGATTGTTGATATTAGAGGCAGTAAGGGCCAACATTTATTAGCTGAGGCATGTTTCTAAGACTCCAACATATTTTATATCTCACATAATTACCACAGCAACCCATCAGGTAGGTACTTTTTTTTTTTTTTCTTGAGACACAGTCTCACTTTGTCACCCAGGCTGCAATGTAGTGGCATGATCTCAGCTCACTGCAACCTCTGCCTCCCAGGTTCAAGCAATTCAAGTGCCTCAGCCTCCTGAGTAGCTGGGACCATAGGTGTGAGCCACCACACCCAGCTAATTTTCACATTTTTAGTAGAGATAGGTTTTTGCCATGTTGGCCAGGCTCATCTTGATCTCCTGACTTCAGGTGATCTGCCCTCCTTGGCCTCCCAAAGTGCTAAGATTACAGTCGTGAGCCACCGTGCCAGGCCAGGTAGGTACTTTTATATCCTTATTTCACAAATGAAGAAAGATGCTGATTATCTTGCCCAAAGGCAATATGGCTAGGAAGGAACGAAACTGCGAATCAGATCACTTCACTCTACTACCTCCTAGCCCCATATTATAATAATATGCATCATATTTAAAAATAAGTATCAGCTTTATGCAAATAAGTGTTAAGCATCCGCAAATTTTAAGATTTCCCATGTAATCCTATGGACTTTCTAGACATTCTTTGTCCTATTAATAAAAAATCTTCATCAATGTGGTCAAAATTGCCTTCTACATGGTATGTAACAACTTTTGCATCCATTTATTAGAGTGTAAAAATGTGAAACTCAAATGAAAAAGACTTTCTTACTTTATATATGTCAGGTTCGGTCATATTTGAAACATGGAAATATGACCGAACCTGACATATATAAAGTAAGAAAGTCTTTTTCATTTGAGTTTCACATTTTTACACTCTAATAAATGGATGCAAAAGTTGTTACATACCATGTAGAAGGCAATTTATGGGTTACTGCTTTTGAAAATATCGGGTTGCTTTGTGTGTGAGCTTTTGAATTTTATATGCACACACTTTATAGAAATGTATATTGTATATGCAGCCATTCTGTGTGTGCAAATTGAACATTGCTTTCTTAAATGTGAAATATACTATTTTCACTGAAGCTGCTCTGCAATTTAAAAATATGAAAGTTAGAAGTTGTCCGGCCTTTGCTTCACCTCCAACCTCTCTACAGAAGTATGACAGTGACTCTGATTGTCATTGTGAACCTGCCAGTGTTAGAGAGGCATGGTTGGAGGAGGACCTCATCAACCTCCAAGCTCTGCTTCATTCTTTCCCATGATTGTTTCTCCTCTGAGATGAGAAACAGCATTACAATAGTCTCTTGTGTTCATGAGATCAGAAATTTCTGAGAGTTTTGTTTTCCATTTAAATTGTAGTTTAAATTTGTAGGGAAACCAGAAATGGCCAAGTTTTCCGTTTAAGAGATCCCAGCAAAGTTTGTGACCCAGGGCAATCTCTAAACACAAACTCCCAAATTAGTTTTTCTTGTAACTTTGGCCTTTAGGCAGGTACCAACTATAAAAAGCAGTGACCATGATGGGTCTGCCCGGGAACATGCTTTCAAAGATTTCCAGGCCTTCATCTTGCCATGACTGTTGGAAGACGTTTGGCTTCACTCTGAAAGCCATAAAACCATAAAGCAGATCTGAGAAAAACCCACAGTTGCATACATCTGATGACAGTCAAACTGATTTTCCAAAGATAGGGAGTTCAGCAAAACCCAAACTCCATGATGTCAACAATGCTGGACCTTTACTCCCCCAAGCAGTGGGTATTCAGTGGAAGATTTAATCCATGTGTTCCTGATCTACTTACAGTTATCTCATCAAAATGCCATTTGCATAAGTGTTTCCAAAGTTTCATGAGCTTTTATTTCTCAGTATCTCACAGGGATTCTAGTGGGAGTCGAGTTTTGCCAGGGAAACATGACTCCCAAAGTCTAATTTATTTTCAAAACCAAAAGTTTGTAAATGTTAAGTAGCTACTTTAAGTAACACTTATAACAGCCTTTATTCTCAGCAACAGCATAGCTCATCAGTTAAAGTGTTGTAGAAAAGTGCCCTTTCATCACTACCAGAATTAATGAGACTTGTCCTTTGCCAGTCCTTCTACTTCCTGTATTTTTTTCAGTGCAATCTACAAAACCCAGCCCCTGACCTTAAAGAGCTTACAATTTAATAAGGACACTAGAAATGGGCACAGATAACTACAATATGTGGCACACAGGATCTGACAGTAGCTTACGATCCTGTAGTGGCTCTCTCTTATATCGAATTAGAATTCAACAGCTTAATATTCAAACAATCATCATCCCCCTTCCACACGCAGGTAATGTTTTTCAAACGCATCTTTCAAACAGCATGTGTCTTTTTTCCTTCTCTCCACCTGGCATGGCATTCCTTTTCTCTTGGCAGTACATTTTCATTTCTCTCCCAAAATTCTGCCCATACTTTTATCATAGCCTTCCTTCTTATGTATGGATCCTTAGCTGTGTACAGACTATTATAGCAGGGTGACTGTGTAAAAATTGTGTGTGCATCTGTGTGTGTGTGCGTGCGTGCACGTGTGTGTGTATGTTTTCATACTCAGAAATATGGCCTTATCTAGACCAGATTTGCTGAGAATTGTGCCTACCTTACCTTTGTGAGAGTGTATTTCTTGTGTTGCTTAGTGGGACACTTCCAGATTGTCCATCAAACTTTTCATTTTGTGTCACCAAACTCTTTGGTAAGAGAATGAAGTAAAACAGGTTTTTCAGAGCTGGAAAGACCTAAAGAAGGAGAGAGCAGGAAACTCGAGGAGGAATAGGAGGCAGTATGTAGCCAGCTCGTAATTCGGATCTCATCCACTAATTATGCATGTGTGAGAATATATGAGTCATCTCTGTTCTTGAGCATCAAGACGGCATATACCTCTCCTTGGACCATCACATCATGATATCACCCAGTGACAGTCGGGGTGAGAATTCCAGCAGGGCACAGTGGCTCATGCCTGTAGTCCCAGCTCTTTGGGAGGCCGAGGCAGGAGGATTCCTAGAGGACAGGAGTTCAAGACCAGCTTGGGCAACTAAGTAAGACACTGTCTCTACAAAAAATTTAAAAATTAGCCAGGCATGGTGGCACACACCTGTGGTTCCACTACTTGGGGGGCTGAGGCGAGAGGAGTGTTTGAACCCAGGAGGTTGAGGATGTGGTGATCTATGATGGCACCACTACAGTCCAGCCTGGGTGGCAGAGTGAGACCCTGTCTCCAAAAAATAAATAAATAAATAAATAAGAAAGAAATTCCAAGGCCTATTTTCCTGTTGCCCTGGGGTGCCATTTTGTATCCCAAGCTGACGCCAATTTAATCTGAATTCATTAGACCATTCAATAAATATGTATTGTGTGATATTATGAGTTAAAACTGTAACAAATTTAATGGGAAATTCAGTTGTGCATGAAGTATGATCCCTGCCCTCAAGAAGCACACAGTTATCTTGCACTTCGAAGCACAGATCCTTAGAAATAGAAAGAACCCCAAAAGTCCAAGTGTCTCGTTATTTAAATGAGATAACTGAGATCTAGAGAGTTAATGTGATTATCTTTAGTCAATGCTCTTGTCTAGGTCAGACACAGTGGCTCGCACCTGTAATCCAAGCACTTTGGGAGGCCCCAGGCAGGCAGATCGCTTGAACCCAGGAGTATGAGACTAGCCTGGGCAACATGGTAAAACCTCATCTTTACCAAGAATACAAAAATTAGCTGGATATGATGGTGTGTGCCTGTAGTCTTAGCTACTCCAGAGGCTGAGGTGGGAGGATTGCCTTAAGCCTAGGATGTCAAGGCTACAGAGAGTTGTGATCTTGCACTCCAACCTGGGTGATAGACAAGATCCTAGCTCAAAAAAAAAAAAAAAAAAAAAAAAGCTCTTTTCTATAAGCCACGTTCCAGATTCAATTCTGTGTTTTTTCTATTATGTGATGCTTTGAGAGCTTACTTCATTTTGTAGTTATTTTTCTTTTTCCCTCCCTAGCTAAATTATAGGCCTCTTAAAGGCAGGAAGTAATGTCTGATATTTCTTTCCCATTCAGCCCACCCAAGTATGTTATGCATAATTAAACAGACTTAAGTATTCAGTAAATATTTGTGGGATGAGCAAGTAAGTAAATTAATGAATGAATAGGTAGTGCTAACACAAATCACTAAATGGGAGAGAAAGCCTTGAAAACCCTCATTCTTTCCTATTCCATGTCTCTGTAGTGATTGCCCTTTGGTTTGTGGCTTAGCAGCTGTCAGTGTGAAAAACACTTAGAGGCTTAGTTGACTCAACACAACTCCAAATGCTAATGTAAACTTAGATCTCCTTAAAGGAAGTATACTGTCCAAAGTAGGGACATCATAGTTCCACTCTGAACTCTTCTAATGGTCTATATCTAGGTGTAGTTTTTTAATTTAATTTTTTATTAATTTATTGGTAGAGATGGGGTCTCACTGTTGCCCAGGCTGGTCTCAAACTCCTGGCCTCAAATGATCCTCCTGCCTTGGCCTCCCAAAGTGTGGGGATTACAGACATGACCCACCCATGCTCAGGACCTAGGAAGAGTTTTTAAGGGGGCTTTTACAATAGTTAATCTTATACAATTGTCTTTAAGAGATACTTAAAGACACTAAATATGCCTTATTTAATTTTGTATACTTCACCTAACAAAATACTTTTCGCAAAACTATACTGTGCCTAAAGAAGAAAGACTGCAATGGAGAATGGCTCAAATCCACACAGTATGAAAGATGGTTAAGAAACCAGCTGGGGGTGTGGGGAAGGGCTTTGAATATCCAAAGAACTATCATATGGGAAAGGAGTTGGATTTATTCTACATGTTGTCAGAGGATACGACTAAACAAATACTTGTGAATGCTACCCGGACACCGATTTGAATGAATACAAAGTACATTTTTTGCAATTAGAGTTACTTGAAAACAAAAGTGGCTGTCTGCTGAGGTGGAGCATGCCCTGCTGCTGACAATGTTGAAGCAGGGTCTGGACAAGCCCTTGTTGAGGGGATTTGCTGGCCAGATCTTCTTTACAGTGTCTTCAGACCTTGGGCTCTGATGAAGGTGACGGTGTGGCTCTGCTACTGACATGGCACAGTGCCTGGCCTGTGCAGGTTATTTCTGCTTCTTCCGTGGCCCTTACCTTTATTGCCAATTTCTTAGCAATCTATAACTGTCCATGGAAACTAAACTTCAAAAGATTATTGAAGTATTTCTCCTTTCTTGCTTGTTCTGGAAAATTACTCTCACTAAACAGTGTGTGTTATTATATACATCCTCTGTTACCCTAACCCAACCCTAGTGTTGTTTAAAGGCAATGAGGCAACATCATATAGTGATCAATATGGTCAACAGAGTTCAAATCCTTGCTCCAGCAGTTGCCAAGTGGGGGGATTTTCCTAATCTCTCTACCCTCCTTTTCCCAAACTGTACAATAGGGTCAATGATATTATCGATCTCAGCAATACAATTGAGGATTAAATGGCATAATGCATGTAGAGTGTTTAAGCACAGTGCCTGAATACAGTAGATGCTCATTGATAGCAACTATATTTCATTGTAAATAAAAGAGACAAATTTCTTTCAGCTGCTTTGATTTAAGAAGACAATACCATTTCCAGACATCTCTTTCCTGGGGCTAACTATATTAGTATTCTGCCCTGATGGGAAGGAAGAAACTTCATGGGCAGTAAATAGCCTATTTAGAAGCAGGAGAAATATGAGGTAAGCTGAAATGTTACCCCCTGCTGGCTTTTTGAAATGCAGATTCATCAATCTCTTTGATGTCCCTAGCCACTTCCAATGAACATCTTTCAGCATATTATTTGCTTTCTTAACCACATCACTTTTCACTGAGTTCAACATTCCTGGAGGATTCAAAGGATCTTGGTACATTCCTCCAAAATGAATTCAGAAGGTAAGTGGAAAGAGATGGGAAAACATCTTTGAACAGGATCCAGGTTCAGACTAGGGTGGGAGGAGGTCTGGGGTGGGTGGGTAACAGTGACTCAAAAGGTAACAGTGAATTCACCTTCAGGATTTCTGTGTGCCAGTCTACTCTGCCAGTGGCCTGATGACTAACCGCAACCAAGCAACCCACCCATCTCCTTTGTCTAAATAAGTGGACATGATGGCATTCAGCCTCCTGAAGGGGAAATGGAGGGACCACACAGGGAATCAGAGGGTCTCCTTGGGAAAGCAGGAATTAAAGGCGTCATCACTTTCGGCCTTCCCTTAATCTGTTGTTTTAGGGAGTCCACGTTCATAGTAGAATATTTTCCCTTTTAAAGTTAAGCACTTAGAATAATGCATTTTCAAATGATTAATCAAATCCCAGTGAGAAGCAGGCTCACTATGCACTGGTTACTTTAGCCCACTGCATCTTGGGCTGCACTTTCACTACTTGCTCCGGTAAGAGAGAATACTCACACATACAACAGGTTCCGTGAAGGGGTGGCAAGGAACAGCAGACACCTTGGATTCATGGTGAGCTGGTTTCTCAAGGCTCAGGAAAGCTGCCCAGGGCAGGTGGAGTCTCATCTGTGTGTGCCTCACTTGCACCCCAGATGCAGGACCCTGGAAAGGAGCCATCTCTGGGTTTTCTACTCCAGGGATAACATGACCTGCTGGATTAATGTGCTGAAGGACATCCTGTTTCTAGCGGGGACTGGAACAAAGCCTAGGCCTTATCTCAGGATGTTGCATTCCCAGCACATTCTAGTTATTCTCAAGAACTACAAGTGAGAAGGGGGGAGGACTGGTTTGGTCCAAGGCCACCTAGGGAACTGTCCTGCACCAGATGCAAAATATCACTCATCAGAGGTCCTCTTAATACCCATCTCTAATCCTGGGCTGGCAACATTGAAGTATACATCTTTGTTCAGGAGTCTGTCTTCTTACTAAACTGTACACTCCTTAAGGACAGAAACTGGCTTTTATTTATTTTGTATCCCAAGCAGTGTAGAAATGTACATCAGATATTACACGCTGGCATACTTAACTACATTAAATCCTTCTTCCAGAAAATCATACTGTGTGCTGGAGGCCAGAAAGCTAACAATATTAAGCGTAGTTACACGGACTCCCTGAGAGTCAAGCTGCATCTTGAACCAACTTCTCCAAACAGACTCACCCATGTGAGAGCTGAAAAACACAGTATCACGAGGCAGGGCCATGCTCCTGCTGACAAACAAGCACAGTCATGAACACACTTGGCTGTTCTGTGGCAGCTGGAATCCCAGTTTCCAGGGTCTAGCTACATGGGTGTCAGCCTAGTTCCTGAGCTTCCAGCCCTTCTATTTTGTAAGCACCTAATTACCCCTATTAAGTAGCTTTCTGATGAAATTAGTTCAACTGGTTTTTGTTATCTGCAATTGAACTCTAATTTGGTGCTCATCAAATGTTTGTCGAGTGAATGCACTTTGTAAACATTGGCTCCACCCACAAGGTCCACCTTAAATCAGTTATTCACACCTGGGCTCCTGAAATCACCTGCTGATTCTCAAAGGGGATGATTCATTAACAAGTAAGAGAAAGTTTCCGAGAAATGCCTCCAGTAGAATTCTAAAATGCAGTAAAAAGGAAAAAAAAAGTCACTGTAAAAATACCACTTGAAAAAAGAAGTGGCTGTTTGTTCTTGCATTTTACCATTATCTAGAAAACTAATGAAGTGGCTTATTTTTGTCACTTAGTTCCAATTAAAAGAGTATTGCTGTGTTTTCTAAATGACCACAAAACTACAGGTAAGAAAAGATTATTCAAGGTTTACATTCTGAAATAAATGGTTTGTGTGAAGTTTGGGAACTAGCATAATTATTAGAGTGAACAATGCTTTGAATCCTCAGATTTAGGTCAAAGATTTGACCTTTGAGAATCTATATTTAAATGCTATTTATTCTTGTGAATCCCATAAAAGGGCTGGAGCTTCACCGGATTAACTTAAGGCTAAATGGTAAGCATCAACCTGAAAATTCTGGGACAAGGCTTGACTCCTAGCCACTGGAATGAGCAAGGAAGCAAAGAGCTCTCCTCTGAATTTCTTAGGTGCAAGAACAGCAGTTGGACTCCCCAAGCTAATGCATTTCTGTGAAATTATTGTCTACTTACTGAAGCTTCCTGACCCAAGACTTATGCCACTCTACCTGAAAAATGCCTTTTCCTTCAGCAGTGCTGTGATTTTTTCAATTCTTAAGGCTGAATGGTCAGCACCACTCCAGTTTAGTTAAGGATTAACTTGGCTAGCCCAGACTACCATGTGTTGACTGACAAGTAGAGGTGCCGTCTAAAAGGAGATTGGAAGAGCATTGACTTGCATTACAGGAGGGGAAGGGTTAGTGAGTCCTCTATGCAATCATGAAATAATCAGCCGTGTTCTTAAGAGATTTCACTCTGTTGTAACTGAATGTGATGCTGTACTGGAAAAAAAAATAAAACAGAGTGCTCGGCCTGGGATAATGGTCCAGCTTGTCTGGACCCCATGTCCCATCATCATGGGAGAAAGCATTTATTCCTTCTCTCTTTCACTCTTTGCTACAACAGATATCAAGTGAGCATGTACATGCAGCACACTCTGCGTGGTAGGCACTGGATATTCCTGGGTGAACAAAAGATGCATGGTCATTGATGTCATGGTGATCACAATCAAGTAGGGTGAAGCAGACAATAAACAAAATAAACACATAGATAAAACTGCAAATCCTGCAAGGTCTTATTGGATGCCAGAGATAAATACTTCCACTAAAAATGTCTTAGACAGTAAAGAGATTTAAAAACTAAGACATAGGGTGGTTCCAACAGTGGTCCAGTGACTCAGTGATGCCACTAAGGACCCAGAACTTTCTATCTTCTCAAGTTCCATCTTCAGCATGCTGAAACTTTCTACTTAAGTGGCTTTTTGAGATATTTTTCTAAAGACAGTTCCTTCTCCACAAGAAAATTAACAGCAGCTGTTAGATGAAATGCAACATTAAATTATTTACAGAAAGTTGTTATTAGCCTGCACTTAACTTGCATCTCTTTGATGGGCTCAGTGTACAATGTTATCTTCTTAAAGCTAATAATAGTGGAAGATCAGGCTGGGTGCGGTGGCTCACACCTGTAATCAATCCCAGCACTTTGAGAGGCCGAGGCGGGTGGATCACGAGGTCAGGAGCTTGAGACCAGCCTGGCCAACATAGTGAAACCCTGTCTCTACTAAAAATACAAAAAAAAAAAAAACCTGGGTGTGGTGGCGCATGCCTGTAGTCCCAGCTACTCAGGAGACTGAGGCAGGAGAATCGCTTGAACCTGGGAGGTGGAGGTTGCAGTGAGCCAAGATCACACCATTGCACACCAGCCTGGGTGACACAGTGAGATTCCGTCCCAAAAATGATGATAATAATAATAATAATAATAATAATAATAGTGAAAGATCAGTGACACGTCCCACATTCATTTAAAGCATTTAAAGTGTCTGTTCTCACACAGTTTGTTCAAGTAATGCTGTCTACACAGTCTGCACCAGAATGCAATATTGTGAAGAGAACTAGCCCCAATCCTTGTCTACACTCCTTTTTATTCCGCCCCAGTGCCATCTCCTATTACAAGAAGCCTCACACATAGACACAGGAACACACTAGCCCATATACCCACACTCCAGTCACAGACTGCACAAGATCAGCCATAGTTGCTGGTGTGCTTTGGGGTGCTCATACCTGTGTGCTGTCTGCTCTTAAAAGAAGACACCTGGGGAAGAGGCCCTTGCAGGCCCTGGAAGTAGGCTTTGGCCACTTGGACATAAAAGTCTGGGGTTCTAGCTTCCTAGAGGGATGGCCACTTTATGTCTTTAATGAACTCTAGGTGCCTTTGTATTTGTGGGCCCCCTTTTCCATAAAATAAATCACAAGTTATGTCTTACAACTGTGTTGGTATAGAAATAAACATATTAATATGATGTCAGATATGTTTTCAACCTAAAAGTTCATTTTTTTTCTGATTTTAAAAGAAATTTGAACATTTTTGTGGCCCCTAACAGTAATAGGGGCCCTTGGCACTCCTATTGTACCTAAAAGATAAATCTACCTGCCCGGAGCTTAGTCTTAAAGGGAGAAAGAGTGTGCGCTCTAACTTGGCCTAGAGATTCCTTGCCCCATGGGAAGAGGCATAGCCAGAGCAGAGCTCGAATTCTGGACCCTTAAGTCACAGGGCTCGGATTTGGGGTTCCTCATCCACAAGGCTAAGGGTGTTACCATTTCATAATAAACATGTGCACTCAAGTGGGCAGTGAATTTTATTATTATGAAGAGCGTGGAATTAATACTTGTTCTGCATTTGTATTAGTAAAGATCCCATTCTGGTGGCTCTCCTCCATAAGAGGACAGCTGGCTCTGAAAAATCAAAGAACTTCTAGGGAGTCAAAACAACATCTTGCAATTTCTAAATAACAATTTTTCCAGGTTCTTTGCTTCAGTGTGTCAAAAAAATAAATCTCAAGGTTTAGTTTGAGATTGGGAACTCTGTTACACTATTTTTTCGTGATATATTAGACAACACAGAATTAACCAAAAAGGCCAGGAGAAAACTTTGGGTGCATGTGCAGTTCTATGAAGCACCTCTCTTACCTCTAGTGTATACAGAGTGGACTAGATGTTTAGTGTTATCCTCTGAAGTAGCTGTAGTTTGCTTCTCCTCCTCCCATTCAAATACTTTAAGCTGCTCGGTACTTCTCTCTGGAAAATACTGGGAGTGTGACCCCACCAGTTAGTAGAAGTCGGAGTGCCACAGGGCTGGGTGAGCTCAGAGCAGGAGCAGGAAGGCCACCATCAGCCTGTGGGACTCTCCCCTTCTCACACTATCTTTCTATGTTCTGCCCATCATCCCACCTGTAAAGCATTAATAACTAGGACATCTTGTTTTCTTTCTCTGTTCCCACCCCACTCCATCCCTCCTAAATGGCTCTCAAATCTTCCATGTCTTCTTCATCGCAAAGCCAGTATCCCAGCTAAGGACCTCACTGTCTCTTACCTGAACTCTTGCAATAGACCCATTCCTGGTTTCCCTGACTGTGATCCTTCCTCTCCCTCGCTACATTTCCATATTAAATTGCAATAGGGGGGATCTTACATAGATCTGTGCTGCCAGGTACCTCTCCCAAACTGGAGTTCAGGGAAATGTTTCAGTAGATATTAAATATATATTTTATCTTGCCCCCTTTGGTACAATGCTTTATTCTATTGTTTTTAGGGCGTGCAACAATTAAGTTCCTTCTCTCCTTGGTCCCAAAGACACTCTGTCTCTTTTATTTTATTTTAATTTTGTGTTATGTTATGTTACATTATTTTATTTTATTTTATTTTTTGAGAAGGACTCTCAGTCTGTCACCCAGGCTAGAGTGCAGTGGTGTGATCTCAGCTCACTGCAACCTCCACCTCCCCAGTTCAAGTGATTATCCTGCCTCAGTCTCCCGAGTAGCTGGGATTACAGGCGCCCGCCACCACGCCTGGCTAATTTTTGTATTTTTAGTAGAGATGGGGTTTCACCATGTTGGCCAGGCTGGTCTCGAACTCCTGACCTCAAGTGATCCAACCGCCTCGGCCTCCCAAAGTGCTGGGATTACAGACGTGAGCCACCACACCCAGCCCTCTCTGTCTTTTTTAATTTCAGTGAGGAAAAAAGGACCCCTCTTATAGCAAGAGGCACAGGCCCCTCAAAGAATTTAATTACCCTTTATTTCCTGTCAAATACAATGACAAAAACTATTTATATATCATCAGCACTATGTTCAGTCCTCATCTGGAGACTTGAGACTTTGGTGGTAACACCTCTATAGTAGACACCCAGAGGGAGCCCGTGACTAGGGTTAGGTATCTGTTGGGAATTCCCAGGCTGTCATTCAAGCTAACAGAGGGAACTCTTTTCATTATATTTCTTAAGGTAGGGTTTCGGGGAAGGGATGGAATCCACGACCTTTGTCCATTAAAAAAGTCTATACAATATTTTGCATTTCGTTCTTCGTGCAAAGTACCTGCACATGTTTTATTCCTCTTATTGAACATGCAAATAACTAACAAGAAGGACTAAGAGAAGTCTATTACTCTCCATTGTTCTGTAGTAAACAGGAAAACTAGTCACATAGTGTTGCCAGATTATCATCAGCACCTATTTGGGAAGTTTCTTGGGGATTCCCACACAACAATTATAAACACATTTTTGACTTTGCATTTAAGTGTTTTATTTGCAAACAGATAAATTAGAGGGTGAAATTATTCATACTACAGAAAGATGCTTCACAACAGCAAAAGATCACAAGGATACGTTCTATGGCGTGTACTCAAGTTTTGTTTCCAGATCACTAAATAATTCAGAGGAGAAAGCACTAAAATGGAGAATGTTCTAGGCCACTGTTGATAACATATCCATCCATCAAAAATGAAATTGTAATGACAAAGGACATTAGTATGTCAATGGTTAGTTTATATTTTACAATTTTTATTTCTTTAGACAGAAAGCTAAGCACTTGATAACCCTATTAAATCTTTTTCATGCTCTTTCTTGCCTACCCAATATATAAGATATTTCACCCTGCATGTTCCTTCAACTTTATTTCTCTTTGCTCTCCGACTCACTCAAACTCTATTTTACCTTCAAACTCATTTCTGAACTATTTCCTGTGCTTGCCTTGCTCTACACTCCATTCCCACCTATTCCCAGTCCATCACCTGACAAACTCATACTCCTGTAAGACTCAGATTGGGCCTCACTGCTCCATAGGTACTCTTCTGACTTCCCTTGGGTTTACTGAAGTCCCCTTCTTGCACACTTCCTTTATGCCTTCCATATACCTCTATTAGAGCACAGATAACATGGTACTCTTGGTAACCTCTCCCACTAGATTACAAGTTTTTTGAGGACCAGAGTTGCCTTCTTCTTTTCATAAGCAGTGTGCCGGTGTTCCACACCTCCTCATGAATCACTCCAGTTCAAATCCTGCCTCTTCCATGACATGTTATCCAACCTCAGCAGCCTAGAACACTCCCTTACATTCCTACTCTCCAAAACAAATGAAACTTCCAAAGCACTTGTTTATATTTTGCTTTGTGAACAGCTCTTTTCAAGGAAATGTGCAACACACAGTCCTTGTCTTTTAACCACAATATTAGATATATCAAAGTAGTTAGAATACTATGGACACTCCTAGGATTGGGCCACACTAAATAGTGGCTATTTCATAAGTGCTTGCTCAGCCTAATGGAACTAGTGTGAAAGAAGAAATAGCAGGGTCTGGCATTGTGAATATGTACTGTTTGCAGAGCATCCTTGCTGTTGGGAAAGCATATATATTATAACTTATGGCCTTGTGGCTTTTGTGAAATCATCAAATATTTTTCATGATTATATAACAAAATTAAGTTTGAAAAAAGCAATCCCTAAAGGACAAAAGCAAACTAAAACAAGTAAACCCAACTAGACATTGCTTTATGGCATAACCATACACAGAGAAACTATTTTGTCTTAAGAAGACAAAACTGACTCTCTCTCTATATATATATACATATACTATATATATATACTATATATATACATATACTATATATATATACTATATATATACATATACTATATATATACTATATATATACATATACTATATATATACTATATATATACATATACTATAGTATAGTATAAATATATGTAGTATATGTATATATATAGTATATATATAGTATATATATAGTATATATAGTATATATATATAGTGTATATATATATATACTATATATATATATACTCAGTGGACTTTTCTCTAATGATACTTAGAAATTCAAACACATACACACACACACACACACACACACACACGCACGCACTCTCTCACTCTCTCTTTTCAGTAATCATATTATTGATAGTGCTATTGGAATTGTTATTCTAAGATTCATCCATTGGGAGTTCCTTATTTTCAGCCTACAAAAAGAAAAAAATATGTAACATGAATTTGGTTAAGCAAAAATTCTATAGTCTTAAATTTGATTTTGAAGTATTAGTATGACCTCATGATAATTTCATCTTTTAAAAAAACCTATTTACTACCTCTGCCCACTGAAACATGTCTAAAAGCAAAGGTCAACCCAGGATCAATGTGTATTCCCTAAATGCCACTAAGAAATGACTGACATCAGGTCTGGGAAGGAAGCGTACAAAATGAGCCTCGATCTTCATGTACCGTAGAGAAAAGATAACATCAAAGACCATTGAAAGTGTGTAGAAAGGACTCAGGAGCCATCCTGAGGAGCCTCTTACTGGCCAGAGATGGGTCAATTTAAATATCAGTAAAGATAATGGCAATAGATTGAAAGACATCAGATATATTTAAATTTCTTAGTTAATAATGGCTATAGAAATAAAAACAATTGGCCACTTTTGACCAGCGAGTTATTTAACTATTTTGAAAACTGGTAAATAAAGAAAAAAGATTAAGCATTTATTCTGACTTTTCTATACGACCAATACTTCAAGTCAACCAAGTAATGTATGAGAATTTTCTCTTTATGGAAGAATTCCAGGTAACAAATTTAAAGAGTATGATAGAATTACAATATCACCTTTTCGCTACTCCTAATGATATAGTGTATCTAAATAATAATCATCAATCACTGCTGACTTCACAAAAAGGGAGAAAATTAGACATTTTATATGCCCTAATAGAGTCTCACAGCACCATTTATGAAGTTGACTTGCCAAATGAATCAAAGGTGAATGTGATTGAGCCTCTAGATCCAACTAATAATTTGCAGAAAACACATGGGACAGAAAAGCATGATACGTGAAACCACAAGGATCCAATTAGCAAATTCTGATGGGGAAATTCTACAGGAAAACAATGTGTTTAAAAAACAGAAGAGTAAGAGGAAAATTGAATCTATACATTAAAGGAAATTTAAATGACATAACCAATTTTAGTGTATGGAACTTATTTTGATGCTGATTTGAAGATATTTTATAAATGTATCAAAATTATAAGATAATCAGAGACATCTGTATACAGAGATTTATATTAAGGAACTATCATTAGGTAGGATAATGATATTGTGCTCATTTGTAAAAGAATATTCCTATTTTAGAGATAAAGAATTAACATTTTACAGATGAAATAAGATGAGGCCCGAGATTCATTTGAAATAATCCAGGTAATTGTGGAAATGGATAGGGGTGCAGATGAAGCAAGATTGTCCATGTGTTGATAATTGTTTAAGAAGGAAATTGGTATATGGAGGCTTATTATGCTATTCTCTATATTTTTGCATGTGCTAAATAGTCTACAATGGAGTGTTTTTGAAAAAGATATTGAATAGCTAATAGAGTATTAGAAGGGCCAGAAAACAAAAGCATAAGACCCAGCTTCTAGCAATAATGCAATATTAAGTCTCAGAAACACTTTCGTAAGGAAAACCCTGCAGCCACCACTAAGCATCATTGGAGTCATCTGCTCCTACAGCAGAGAGAGAGACAGAGAAAGAGCCACTGCCAGAGAGCACGAGCATACACTCCACTCATTCCCTCTCAGGAACTTTTGAGGAAAAATCTGCAGCAGATGCCTGTGGTTATCAGAGCCTTTGCCATAGCTTCAAGGGAGTCTGGGAAAGAGGGGAAAGTGATCAACTAGTATTTTCTGTTCCAATTACAAGGTTTCCTGTCCCATCCCCACTGCAAAGAATCAAAATGAGAGCAATTCCAAAAATACAGAAAATAATTCAGACATCAAAAAGCAAAATTGAATGAACAATATTTACCTCCCTGGGCAAGTAGGAACCTCCCTGAGTTTCAGTTTCCTCATCTGGCAAATGATTAAACAACACCATTCTCCCAAAATTGCTTTGAGGACTGAAAGCAATAATGTGTCTATTAAACAGCACAATACAAAAGGTCACTCAGCAATCTTTCCTTCCTCCCTGTTTTGTTTCCCTCTTCCCTTCCTTCCTTTCCGTTTAATTTCCTTCAGTTTCTATGTCCTTTGTGTTTTCAGGATAATATTCTATTTTCTTAAGGGACACGAAGTAAATAAATGTTTTTGAAACTGAATTGAAGTGGATACAGATTTTCACAGGAAAAAAGGTTTCCTTTTCCCTTAGTTCTCCTTACACAACTGGCTTTGCAGGAAAAGAAATTAGCATTTGGAAACACACATCTGCCTCAGCCACAGGTGAGATATTAACGCATTCCCACATGTCCCAAATCCTCTTTGATCAGTATGATGGGAACTTTCATTGTCCAATAAAGCAAGGGACCGACTCTTTGTTTCATTCAAGTCAGTATTTCTTCTAACGGAAACTCATCCCAGGATGAAACAGCCCTGCATGTCCAGCAGCCTCTGGAGTGTCAGGTGGCCCTTCAGCCTTTGAATGCTGTGGGCTGGATTGACTCAACCATGGTTAGCTGACTTTTATTTCTTTTCTTCCTTCCTGCTCATTCAATATCATCAACCAGAGAGAAGGAGCTCTGTGTCATAAAAGCGAGCACAGCTGAGCCGATCTCGCCCTATGCCAGTCCACATGGTAATTTTGGAAGGGCCCTGGGATATCTGACCTTATGACTATAAGAAAGTTTTGTGATTAATGGTGATTTTTATCTTCAGACTTCAAAGATTGACTCATGCAGAGAATGAGCAATCTATAGGTCAGATATCCTACATCCCACTTATTTTCTTTCTTCAGTCAAGAATTGGGAGAACTAAACACTGACCAGCTGTAAAAGACATCTATCCTGTCTGCAGAAAAGCCTATTTAATGGGCCCCTGAGGGGAATTGTTTAAAATAATGCTATGCAATTTCTCCAAGAGTTTCTGCTGGAAAAAAAAAAAAAAAAAAGAACAAATGGAAAATTTAACGCCTAAATGATCAATACTTTATTCATGAAGCAAAGTAATAACCTTGCCTTTTTCTGTTGTGGATGAGGTATTTTGCAGGTACTTTAAGAAGTCAACCTACCTTTTATTCAGCAATGTATCAAATATTTATTGTGGGTTTTCTTATAAGATACAGTACAGGTCCATGGAGTTATAAGGGTAGAAATAAATGGTGCCCAGCACTGAAGGATTTTAATAATAATTATGTTAGCAATGCCAATCATAACCTCTAATGCATCTACTAAGCTTTACTTTTTACAGTCTTTAATATATCCTAAGTCATTTTAATAATTCTTATAATTTATTATAATATGATAACTATTTCAACATCATTTTAGCAATATATTTTATTTCATCTCATCTTCTAGTTGATAATATAAGATGCTTAGCCCATTGTGTGCCCAGAAGTACAGTAAGTCCTTTCTTATCTTTGACAATAGGTTCTTGGAAACTGGAACTTCAAATGAAAGAACACATAACGAAAATGCTTTACTATAGGCTAACCGATCTAAACAAGAGTTAAGTTGCTACAGCATATTTCTTGTCACACACACACAAAAAATCACCAAACTTCTAAAGAAAGACCCAAACACTTCTAATATTGAAATAAACATCAAAATAACTTTGAAAGCAATGTGAGCTACGCATACACTTTAGAAAGGTTAACAAAAACAAGTAAGATAATAATTTACCCACTTATTCAAGTTCAGGAGCTCAAGTGGCCAGAGCCAATTCTGGTAGCTCAGGGTACCAGGCTGGAACCAGCCCCAGACAGGTCACCATTCCCATTGCAGGGCCCACTCATACCTAGCAACACTCACTCACGCTGGGACCAGTGAGACACACTGATTCGTCTAACGGACAGAGCTTTAGGTTTTGGGAGGAAACCAGACATGGGGAGGACATGCAAAGTCCACACACACAATGACCTCAGCTAGGAATCCATTTTTTTTTCTCATCAACATTATAAGGAAATTACATTGAACTTAAATGACATTATTCAAGGACCTGCTGTGTAAGCTTAAGAAATAGTAGAACCCCCCTTACCCAGATACCTTGTTCCCTTAGGTATAATGAATTTAAAACTGTATTTGCATATTTACATCAAACACTTGTCACATAGCTGGGCTTTCTGTTTTGTGTAGCCAGAAGGATTTCATAACTTAATGAATAATCTAAACAACAACTGCCTATTTTACACTGATTTAGTTTCCTCTTTCCTTTGTGTACCCAGGTAGAAAAGGCTTGGACTATATGTTTGGTTTGAAATTTAAAAATCTCAGTCTTTCCCCAACCATCAAAAATATTTACCTCCCTCCCTTGTCTCACAATCATCTAAGCCGCCTTCTTGAATTGACTCCCACACCTGTTCATCATAGAAGGAAAAAAATAAAAGCAAATGCCATATAAAATCTCTCTTCTTCAACAAGGTCTTCTGTTTTGAAATACTGAAACAGTTCCTTTTCTATTACCTCACCAGCTGTGGCCTTTTATCTCCTAAAGGGAATAGCTGACGTCTTAACAAAGTCGTTGTGCTTACGGACGCCATAAATATCTCCTTTAAATCCTACATGATAAATTTCCCTCTGATTGGTAAAGCAGATACTGTAACGTGCAAAGGGGGAGCGGGAGAGGCTTTGATGATGTTAAACTAAGCCCCTGGAGATATCCCAGCTCTTCCTCCAGAATTTTACTTTCCAACAACTGGAGTCAACAAACACGGTAGAAAATGTTGTCTGGATTATCTACTCCCATTATTTTTTTTTTAAACTGGTTTTTAATGATGGGCAACCTAAAATTTACTCACACAGAACACAAAACAGTTGAATTTGTTGAAAGTCCAAATGGGAATGTGCTTCTTGTACAAATCACAATATGCTTTCTAGACCACAACCTAAAAAGGAAAGAAAAAAATTCTGTGAATAAAAATAAAACAAGGACTTTCAGTTTTCTACATGCATTTGAAATGACTTTATCTCTGACTCATGTTCTACCTTATTTTTGATTCTTGGGAAGACCTGTTCCTATACTGTAATTTTTTTTTTAATAACAAGTTTCCATTTGTAACTATTAGTTGGTCTTTCCACAAAATTGGTTTGCTGGAAAGGGCTGAGAAGAGAAAGAGCATTCCTGGATCAAATGGAACCGGTGAGTGTGGAAGTCCTTGAACTTGACCAAGCATTGTCAGTTCTCATAGTCTGATAAAAAAAAAACTAGATTATTCTGTGTGTTTTTCTTGGTGCTTCTACTGTAAGTTTATTCAAATGGGAAAAAAACAAACAAGTAGACTGCAGTTGTAAGTGAAAAAAGGTGAAAATAAATTATTTTGGTGTTTTTTATTACTTGGAACTTTATTTATTGTAGGATATAGATTTAAGATAATTTTTTGTTAGTTTTTTTTATTTTATTTTTATTTATTTGTTGAGATGGAGTTTCACTCTTGTTGCCCAGGCTGTAGTGCAATGGCGCAATCTTGGCTCACCACAACCTCCACCTCCCTGGTTCAAGCAATTCTCCTACCTCAGCCTCCCGAGTAGCTGGGATTACAGGCATGCACCACCACGCCCGGCTAATTTTGTATTTTTAGTAGAGACGGGGTTTCTCCATGTTGGTCAGGCTGGTCTCAAACTCCCAACCTCAGATGATCCACCTGCCTAGGCCTCCCAAAGTGTACCACGCCCGGCCTTGTTTTATTTTTATAAGCAACAGACAGTCTTTATAATCTGTGGAATCAGGGAATAATATAAATAATAACATACCCAAAAGGTGAGCAAAGAGACATCCACCCTGACACTCAATCCTTTTGGTGCCAACCCCATAGGCAGCCAAGAAGCACTTTGACAATGAAGAGAAAGGAACTGAAGCTGGAAGATAAATGAAAGATAATTGGTAGCTTTGGGGCCGATACAGCAAAGAAGTTGAAAGTGTCTGCCTATTTATAGAAATGACTCATTTCTTTAAGTGGCCTAAACCCTATTACCAATTTAACTCATGTCCCCAACTTGCATATTTCCCTGGCCATCCCACCTTAAACAGAATAAGACAGACAAGTTACTATATATTTCACTAAGCATTCGAATTTATTAAAGTCTGCACTTTGCTCAGACGAAGGGTTTGTGGTCTTGTCCGCTGCTCCTAGCTGGGAGTTGGAGTGTGTTGCTCAGTTAATATAGCATCTCCTCTGTATGTTCTCCTGTAACAACTGGACAGTGTTTTCCTTGGCCAGAGGGGCTGAGCTGTATTCACTGGCTCAAGGACTACAAGGTACCCAGTGGAATGTTTCATGTTTATTGGCTCTTAATGGACTACTACTGAGGACTTGAGGGAAACAAACTGTAAGCCATTCATGCTCAGTCAAGCCTCCTTGGAGGAGGCTGAATTCCCCCTGTGATCCCTGCCACCCTGCTGATTCAACCGCCACTCAGACTGCCATCAGAGGTTACTGGCTCTAGACTGTAAGTTACAGGAAACCTTTCGGCCTCAACTTGGTTATTTATAGAAGAGTTTATAGGATTCTTCCACAACTCGAGGGAGGAAAATCAAACAAATGTCACCTCCTATTATCATGGCAACTAAGTTCCACTCTGAAAATAGAAGCTGGAACTTTAACCTGTTAACTAGTAAAGCAGTCCCCTGATGTGTTTATGTTTTAGCAATACTTTTTACATTAAAAAAAATTATTTCAAATCTGTACCACTCTCGGGAATCTTCCCTGATGAAGCCCACTCTTATTTGCACTCTTTGACACCTCTTTGCATTGCGCTAATGCTTTAATAATGGACTTCAAGTGCATGGAATTTGATTATTCATAATTATTTCTTTCTTTCCTTCCTGTATTTCTTCCTTCTTTTACTACTTCCCCCCACCCCCCCAACCGCCCCCGTCTCTCTCTGTCTCTCGGTCTCTCTCTCTCTCTCTTTCATCTTTCACAAATACTAACATAAAACTTACTATGTACCAGGCATTATTCTAAGATTTTCAACCTTCATAACAACCCTAGGAGGCTAAGTACTCTTATTAATTCCATTTTAAAGATGAGAAGAATTGATTTATATTGATTTATGATATACTATCATCACTGGTCTCATCATGACTCTTTTATTTTTTCATTTACCCATTGTATTCCCTGGCTTATTACTTTGTTAGTGATAA
Source organism: Nomascus leucogenys (assembly GCF_006542625.1). Lineage (NCBI taxonomy): Eukaryota > Metazoa > Chordata > Mammalia > Primates > Hylobatidae > Nomascus > Nomascus leucogenys. Next base: position 27,770,383 of record NC_044385.1, on the reverse strand, counting down.
AAGTCAACTACCCAACACAAGAATTTGAACATGAGCATTGTTTGCACCTATCTATAGAATCCTCCCCACCCCGTTACCCTGCTGCATAACTCTGACATGCTGAATTTTGTGTTTATATTATTTTCTTGCATTTTTTAAAAGCTAATTGTAGCAAATATATGTTTGCTCAAAAATGTTATTGCTTATTAAGACTATCATGCTGTGATCATCTGAGAACCTGCTATCACTAAGCATCATATTATCACATATACCTGTAGTTCATTTATTTTCATTGCAATAAGTTATTCCAGATATACTACAATTTGTTTCCCTCTGGATAGGCATTTGCTATCTGCTCTTGTTATTATAAACACTACTTTTTTGAACACTTTTATATGTTTATCTGGGTGCACAAATGTAATAATTTCCTTTAGTATATACACCTAGAAAATTGTGGGGTCATAAGGTGTGTGAATATTAAACTTTAAAAGATAATGTCAAGTGGTTAACCAATTTATACCAGCACTATATAAGAAATCTGGTTGATCCATATGCTTTTCAATTTTGCTGTAGTTTAAATTCTTAATTATTGCCAATAAATTGACTATAAAGTGATATCCATTATCTCTTTGATAATATTGATTTGCTATTCTATATATTGATTTGCTCATCAATATTGCTATAAGACTCAAGATCCTTGCATATATTTTTAGCTGTATGTGTTTCTCCTTCTGTTTCTCCTCTGTAAAATGTTTATTGTCGATTTTTTTTTTTTTTTTGGTCTATCGAGTGGTTTGGCCTTTCCTTATTATTTTATGAGTCTTTACATATGCTTGATACTAAACCTTTCTCAATTATATGTTCCAAATGAATTTTTCTCAGGTTGTAGCTTGCTTTTTCATCTTCTTTAAGAATTCTTCTGATGAACAGAATTTCTTAATTTTAATAGTCAAAAATCATAAATCTTTTCTTTTATGGTTTGTATTTTTTGCTCCTGTTTAAGAAATCCTTCCCTACCCCAAGATTGGAAAGATATCCACCTATATTTTTCTACTAAGTATTTAAAATTTGCTTTTGACATTTAAGTCCCTAATCCATCTGGAGTTGATTTATGGGTATGGTGTAAGGGTGGGATCCAAATTCACTTTTTTTCCAAATGGACAACCAATTTTTCCAGCTCCTTTTATTGAATAATCCCTCTTTTCTCCACTGAAATGCCAGGCCACCTCTGCCCTCATTAAAGTTCCACATATGCATGGATTTATTTCTGGGCTCTCTATTCTATCCCATTGTCCCTTTGTCTACACCTGCAGTGTGGTCTTCTGGTAAGAGCACTGTACTTAGTCAAAAGTACTGGTCATTTATAACCAAAGGGACTTTAGTAGGTCACCTAACCATTCTGTTCAGTTTTCTCTTTCATAACACTTGGATAACAATTTCCTTCCTCAAAAGAATGCTGTGAAGACTAAAGGGAAATCTGTGATACAGTTTTCTAACCTATAAAATTCTTTGAAATATTTTAGGTTGTTTGTTTCATAAACATTCTCTAAGTGTTTCTTTCTTCTTTTTTTTTTTTTTTTTTTTTTTGTCTTTCAGAAATCTTTTGGTTATTAGTAACAAAAAACCTGACTTGCACTGGCTTTAAAAATACGACTTAATGGCCCAAGTAACTTAAATATTCAGGTGGTAGGGCCTGCCTTGGGTGCGGCTTTAAATATTTTTTCCCTCCCTATTCCCTGATTCCTGCAATGTCACCTTCATTTTGAGACGTTATGATTCTAACGCGGCTGTCAGAGGCTTCTGGGGCTACACGAGTCGCTGTCCACATTCAGCTTTAAAACAACCCTCTCCAGATAGCTCCCAGAGAAGAAAGACGAAACTTTTTCCCCAGACATCCTGGCCAAAGTTCTCTGACTCATGTCGTGTAGGTTTCATCTGGGGCATGTGCTCCATCCTTCTCTAAGCATTGAGCAGACAGTTTGGGATCTGCGACTGAAGTTCCTTCTTCCAAAGCTTAGGAACTGTGTGCAGAGGGTTGAAAATTGGTTATTATCACTGAAAAGAAGCAGAGAATGAATGCTGGGGGATAGGGGGCAGCACCCATAGCAAATGGACATTACATTTTAATTTTAATTTTGAACAAAAGAACACACGTATATGGTGACAAATCAAGTAGTGCTGAAGAGTTTACATGGAGAAAAGCAACAGCCACTCTCACCAACACTGGTCTTACTCCAGGGGGAAAATATTTTTAACCCAGTCTGCACTGGACTCTCCCACTGGACTGCTGTCCTAACTCTTTAACAATTTAGACCTAATTTCTTTTTGAATTCAGCTTTATACATGCCAATGCACTTCTACTTCTCCATCCTTACAACTCACTCATTCCAAAGTTTGATAGTCATGCTGTTACTTTAAAATATTTTATTGTTTACCTTTGTGACTTTAAATAATATACTTGTATTTCTTTTCCCATCTATTTTAATTAGTATCTCAAGTTTCTTCTCCGAAGAATTTTAGCTAGCTTTTCCATCTCCTCTGCCCAATCTTCGTTCACTCCCTCTTTCTGTCATGTGCATTTTGTCTTCTGCATTATCAAGATTGTGAACATTCATATTGTGTCCCTCAACCATAAATAATACTTCCCTGCTCTGTACATATTACAAGTTGAAGTTTGCAAAAATTGTTCACCATCTGCTCAAGTTTTGTGCTAACATAATATTTCCTTTCCTGTGGGTCCAACATTACTCAAAGCAGGCCCCTACACTACTCCAAGTAAAATGTCCTTTTGCAGCAAGGTTAAATAGAATCTTTTCTATTGTATTTTTCCAATTATGCTTTTAATTTGTGTGTTATTTGCATAACAACTTTCTCCAACACATTTCATTTTTTGGACACCTACTTCATGCTTTTTTTTTTTCTTTTGTCCTCCTACATGAAACTGGAATGTTTTCTCTTTAAGTCTGTTTTGTAGCAGTCATTTTGCAACTCCCCTTTTCTGCTGTCCTGTGTTGGAGCCATGATCCTCGGAACCTCATGTCTCCCATTTTTTGTTTCTTTCCTCCTGTTGCTTGACTGTATCTTCAATTAACTTCCTTAAAAGGCATGATTAAAATGTAAACATTACCCTCCTTTGCCTGTCAGAAGAAAAAATTATTTTGTTCTCACACCTGATTGATATGTTGGCTCAGAAATTTGAGAGAACATTGCTTCATTTTCCTGTAATATCCAATTGTTCATGAGAAGTCTGACATTAATCTGATCCTTATTCCTTTACATATGGCTTGTTTTTCCTGTCCAGAAGACTTTAGGAACATGCCTTGATCCTAGCCGCATTATAATTTAATGAGAATATTTTATATTTCTGATTTTAAATTCATCTTGCTTAACAGTCAGTGAACCCCTTCAATCTGAATATTCTAGGAAGTTTCTTGTGACATTAAAAACCAATCCCCTTCCCCTATTTTCACCATTCATGTTTTAGGTGTCATACGTAGGTGAGTTTGGAACCTGCTTTGGTTTAAAAAGTCTCCTCCAAAATTTATATTGTAATTTGATTGTCAGTGTGGCAGCATTAATAGGTGGGACCTTTAAGAGGTGATTAGGTCATGGGGTAAGAGTGGATTAAAGCTGTTATCGCTGTAGTAGGTTAGTTATCTCAGGAGTTCACCCCTTTTTTCTCTCTGTCTCCCATGCTCCCTTGTCTTTCCACTTTCCCTCATGGGATGACACAACAATAAGGCCCCCACCAGATGGCTGAGCAGATGCCAGTGCCATGCCCTTGGACATCCCAGTCTCCAGAACCATAAGCAAAATAAATTTCTTTTCTTTATGAATTACCCAGTCTGTAGTATTCTGTTATAGCAGCAGAAAGCAGACTAAGACAGGACCACCTGAATTGGTCTCTTGTTTTGTCTAAATTTTATTTAACCATACATACGATGGAATGCGCTAATCTTAAGTGTATATACATTTATACATTCACATAACCACTATCCAGATAAAGATATGGAATGCTTCCAGCATCTCAGAAGTCAATAACCTCATATTTCAAGGTATCATCAATTGGTTTTGCCTATTCTTGAACTTTTCATAAATGGAATTGTACAGTATACACTCTTATTTGTCTGGCTTCTTTCACTTAACATAATGTCTGTGAGATTCATCTATGTGATTTAAAATATCAGTAGTTGGTTATTTTTTAAACTGCAGTATAATTTTCCATCTTCCACAATTATTGGACCTCCTGTTGGTGGACATGTTTCCAGTTTCGAGTTATTATGAAAAATGCAAATGTGATCATTCTTATATATGAGTTTTGAAGAATATATTACGTATTTCTTTTAGGTATCTATCTAAAAATGGAATTATTGGGTCTCTATGTTTAACTTTATAAGAAACTGTCAAACTTTTTTCCAAACTGTACCAATGTACACTCCTGCTATGATACTGTATGAGAATTCCAGTTGTTCAACCACCTTACCAATATGAGTTACTGTCAGTCTTTCAGTCTTTTTAATTTTAGCCATTCCAGTGGGTGTAAATGGTACTTCATTATAGATTTGCTTTGTATTTTTCTAAACAGTAATGATGTTGAACCTTTTATATGTGTATGGCCCTTTGGATATCCTCTTTTATAAAATTTTCGCTCAGGAGTTTTCTATGCATTTTAAAATTGAATTATATGCATTTTCTCATTGATTTGTAGAAGATTCTATATGTTCTGGACAGAAGTAATTTTTAGACGTATGTATTATAACTGTCTTCTTGCATGCTGTGGCTTGCCTTTTTTCTTAATGGTATTTTCACATTAATAGGATTGTTTAAATAAAAGAAGCCAGGTGTGGGAGCTCACACACCTGTTATCCCAGTACTTTGGGAGGCAGAGATGGGTGGATCACCCGAGGTCAGGAGTTCGAGACCAGCCTGGCCAACATGGTGAAACCCCGTCTCTACTAAAAGTACAAAAATTAGCCAGGTATGGTGGTAGGCATGCCTGAAGTCCCAGCTACTCAGGATGCTGAGGCAGGAAAATCACTTGAACCCAGGAGGCAGAGGTTTCAGTGAACAAAAATCATGCCATTGCACTCCAGCCTAGGTGACAGAGCAAGAGTCCATCTAAAATAAATAAATAAATAAATATCTCCATGTTCTCAATCTTTTCATTTATGATTAGTGCCTATTTAAGAAATATTTGCTTACCCCCAAATTCATGAAGATATGCTTCTATATTTTCATCTAAAACCTTTATTTTTAGAAATTTTTATATTTAGATTTACAAGCCATTGCACATTAATTTTTGTGTATGATGTGAGACAGGTGTCACTAGCATCACTTTGATTGAAAAGGCCACTTTCTCCACTAAATTGCAGTACCAGTGTTGCTGAAAATCAACTGACTATATATGTGTGGGCCTTTTTCTGGACTCTCTATACTATTCAATTTACCTACTTGTCTAGCCTTGCACCAATACCACACTCCCTTAATTACTGTTTTTACTGTGAATCTTAAAATCTTATTAAGTGTTGCCATTTCATCTTTTTTTTTTCAAAATTATCTTGGCGTTTCTATGACTTTTATATTTCCATGTACACTTTAGAAAAAGCTTCTCAATTTCCACAAAGAAAAATTTATTGGTATTTGATCAGGATTGCATTGAATCTACAGTTCAGTTAGGGTAGACTTGAGATCTTAATAAAACTGAATTCCTAATCCATAAATATGGCAATATTTTTCTATTCATCTCCAATTACTTTAGACACATTGATTTTCTTTTAGCAATATTGTGTATTTTTAAGTCTTGCAAAATTTGTATTAAGTTTCTTTCTAGATATTTGATAATTGTACAGCTATTGTAAGTGGTAATTTAAATTTCTTTTGGTTTCCATTTATTTACCTCTAGTGCATAGAAATACTTGGATTTTGTATATTGACCTTGCAGTCAGTGTTCTGGCAAGCTTCACTCATTATTCCTAGTGGCTTTTTTGGCAGTTTAAAAATTGTCTACATTTCTAATCACTTCATCTGTCTCTTTTGCTTATTTACTGGGTGATTTCCTTTTCTGTCTCTTTTGCTTATTTACTGGGTGATTTCCTTAGCTTTATTTTCCATGAACTTTTAGCTTTTGTTTTTAACTTTGGGACCCTATCACTTCTCTTTGAAAGCTCTTTCTCATCCTTTGATTTTTTTTTTTTTTAGAACATCTTGCTCTTGTTTTGTGAATGCAATGAAACCTCAAATTAATCAAGTTATATTATTCTTATGTTGCTTTATTCTGATTTTTCCTCTATAATTTTTATGTATTTTTTTAAAAATCTCTTTCATGCCACTTTTTTATATACCTAGTAATCCTTACTTGTTTATTTATATTTAAGAAATAACTGCTTGGCTAATAAGGATCTCCTCTGCTGCTATGTCTCTTTTGCCTTCAGTCTCTCTTTTGGATGAGAATATTCCTGGCTGCCAGCAAGAGACAGAGCAGAACATGTCAGCTGGTCAGCTTTCCTCTGCTTCAGTGAAGAAGGCAAAGCTCTCAGACTGTTGCCCTTTCTTCTGTAAGAATGTAATGAGAAGGACTTAAACCTGTGATGCCAACATCTACACTAGGCATATTTCAAATACCTCATTCAATTTCCTTAGCAATGGCAGCCTCACTGCCTGTGCCAGGTAGGGGAGATTGGGAGCAACTATTCCTTATGAACACTCGTTTAGGGAATCCTCTTGTGTTTTCTTCATTTCTAACAGTTCGATCTCTCAAACATATGTACGGCCATTTCTCTGAAGCTCCCTTGTAGCATGTTCTGAGCAGTGGCTCTCATGCACTGTCTTCCCTCAACATGCTCTACTTAATGTGCTTTCATAGGTGTTTATTACCTGCTGGTCTCTAACCTCCTTATCTATCTTACTTGCTTTGCTTTTTGTGTCTGTTCTTATATACATACTAGTATATGTTTGTGTGTGTCTGTGTGAACACACACAAGTATATATATGCATATATATAATGCATATTTTATATATGTAAAAGTATATATGAGGAATATATACAATATACAGATTTTATATATGTGTGTCTATGTACATATGTGTATATATATGTATATATGTGTAATATTTTTATTGGCTACTTGAGAAGAACAAAAGGGTAACATAAATCTGCTATCTTGAAGCAGAGTCCTGAATTTTTTTTTTTTTTGCACAGTACACAGTCAAACTACACGTTTACTCTTCTTAACATTGGAATCCTGTTGCTTTAAAATAATTATTATTGAGGTTTATCATTGTTGTTAGACAATTCTACATGGATCTCATGTTTATGCACAAGGATATTTGTCTAATGAAGAGCCTTGGAAAATATAGTCTTCTTCTGGAGAAATGGACAGATTTGTCTGCTGTCCAAGATAATAAAGAGAATGCTTATCACCAGGGCAAAAGTTAGGAAGATTTACTAGCCACCTATTATAGAAGATTGGGATTTTCTAAGCTCAATCCCTCAAGGTAACCTTCAAGTGGACAGCATCTCCCTGGACTGTTCTGCATCTCTCAGGGGGACTTCAGGGCAAGGGGAATCACACAAATATGAAGCTATCTGCTGTGTCATGTGTAATAAAGTTCTTTGTCTCTGACCCGAGAAACTTGTGTCTTCTGCCAGAATTCATGATATTTACCTCAGGCTAACTAGTTAGTTTGCAAACAGAGTGCAATTTAAGGAGTATATATTGTATACAGGACAGAAATATAGAAGGTGGAATTAGTGGTTTCAACTTGTATTATACTAAATCTTGGTATCTTGGCTAGTCTCAAAGATACTAAGATTTAGTATAAAACAAGTTGAAACCACTAATTCCACATTCTAAACTTTGGTTGCTATCATTTTGTTTGATCTTGAGAATTTATTGTAACCTTGACATTCACATTCAATCTCTTTTACAGTCATTTTAGAGGGTCTCTAGAGAAATTAGAACTAAACAGATATATTCAACCTACCATTATTAACTGAAGTCCTACATAAATGCTGTAAAGTTTACATCTTAAACTACAAAAAATGGAAATAGCATCTGTTAAAAATGTTATTATTTCAAGCCATGGAAGCTGAGGATGTGTGCAGAGAAAGACTTTTTTTTTAACTCTACATTTTTCACACTTCTGTGAAGCTTCGGTGTTCTTGTCACTTACTGACATTACTTTAGCCTGTACATTGTTGCTTAAACTCATACAAACTAGTTTAAAATGATAGTATTTAAGGAAAAAATTTGAAAGCATGGGAACAAAAACCAAAAAACTAAATATGTTAAAAGTGGTTTTGTCTGAGTGAAGGAAATAACTTGGGGTGATATTTTCCTATAGTTTTCCAAATTTTTCTATATGCATAGTTTTCAATCATAAAATGTTACAAATTTAATTTTAAGAGTGGGATAGTAAAGAAGAGCCAATTATAAAAAAATCAACCTGAGATCAAAAACCCAACTAAACCAATGTCTAGGGAATTTAAAATGGTTAATTCAGGCAAAGACCAATTTCCTGCACCATCTTGCCCTCTAACACTTAAATGAAAATTTGTGTTTGCAATATTGACATGAAGGCTCTAAAAATCCTCAGACAACAAAGAAAGATATAGCTATGCCTGCAACATGGGAATTTGCTAAGGGCGTTTTATAAGGATTATTCAAAAAGTGTTGAAATAATGATTTTCTGACTAACCTGCAATTAACCACAACATTAAGTTAACCCAAATGTTGCAGTTCCTTCAAAGTTCTGCATAATTACTATCTTCTCACTGTTTCATACTTATATCCCCAGGATTTTTTTCCTAGGGAGTTATTCTATATATCAAATAACCAAACACAGCCCAGGCATTCAAAGCTGAACTTCTTTCCGTAATTAAAAAAGTACTTTAAAAAGCCAACTTCTTTCTGTACTTAGAATAACACTATCGGATCTGGCTACATGGGAATCTGGCAGAGGACACGTCCCACTGTCCTGGGGTCATTGAATTACTGTGGCCCCGGGAGGTACATTTTTCTTTCTATCATTTTGGAATTCTAATTTTTTAAATTTAAAATTAATTTATTGCTTCAAAAGCACCAGTGATATTCTTGTATATCTCTGTCCCAATCAAAATCTTAATATGTGAATAACACTATGCAAGACACGACGGAGGACATAAAGAAGAAAACAAATTCTATCTTTAAGAAGCTTACCATTCAGAAGGAGAAAACAGACGTAAATATAGCAAACCATAAAAAAAAAGCACGCTGAAGGCCGGGAGCAGTGGCTCACGCCTGTAATTCCAGCACTTTGGGAGGCTGAGGTGGGAGGATCACGAGGTCAGAAGATCGAGGTCATCCTGGCAGACACAGTGAAACCCTGTCTCTATCAAAAATACAAAAAATTAGCCAGGCCTGGTGGCACGTGCCTGTAATCCCAGCTACTTGGGAGGCTGAGGCAGGAGAATCTCTTGAACCCAGGAGGCAGAGGTTGCATTCAGCTGAGATGGCACCACTGCACTCCAGCCTGGGGAACAGAGCAAAAAAAAAAAAAAAAAAAAAAGCACGCTGATGAATTGCAATAGGACCCTCACACAGGAGGAGGAACTGTGTGGGACGGCAGAGTGTAAATGCCCAGGGGAATCAGAACATACAGTCAGGAATTTGAACTATACCCAGCTTTTTGTGCAATGGTGATAAAGGCTCCAGCTTGAGACTAAAAGAGATTCAGATGTGTCTAGGGACATCTGGCAAAAAAAGCAGTGTCAGCCCCCAGAATCTTGTCTGCATAAAGACTGAGAAAGTTTCTGGAAGAGGACTGGTCCTGACAGACGAACGATCCAGGAAAGATTAGGTTGACTCAGTAAAAAAGTCTATGTCATGGGATGAGGAAGATAATTCTGAACACAGCAAGTCTGAGATTCATCCCTACCTTAACTCCAGTTCAGCTTAGTCTGAGTATGATGGGAAGCAGAGAGTTCTAAGTAAATGCTGAAGTGGTTTTACTTTGTGACATAAGCAACTCTGCATTGGAATTCCCTCTAGCAGAAATTAACAGAAAGAAAAAGTCTCCCCTGACCACTTTTCCATAGGGTATACATCATCACACAGCTTTGGTGCCCTGAAGTCACAGCACGGTGCCTGGCAGAGCTGGCACTGTGTCTGCCATGCCTTGCCAACTGCCTGAGGGTGGTCAGTCAGGAGAAAATGCCATGCCTTATGGATCAGTCACAGAGACAAGGTACCTGACAATGGCATAGAGGCAGCATCTGGAGCAGGCTTTTAAACCCAGCACAGCATTAGCAGCAGCCAGGGAGAGACTGCTGAACCAGTCAACTGTCAAGCCTGGAATAGCAGAAATGTACCAGCCATGCCCAGCAGAGCAGCAACAACCCCAGCTTAAAAACAGCTGTGTCCCACAACATAAGATCCAACTTATCTGTGGCCATATGAGAATGTAGAGAAAACCCGTCTGTAGGGTAAAAACTTCCCGGGGTTGAGGGGACCTGTGTCAGCATAAGAGGACATGTGATAGTGACATTTGAGTCTTTAATGTTAGCATGCCCCACAATATCTGCAGGAAGGAGAGATCTTGAGAAATCTGGGCTATAAAATTAGTCATTTCTCAATGCAAGTATAGGAAAGACAGCCTTTGGCTTTGGTGTTCAATATTAGGTTTATAACAAAGCCAAAAATAACATTAGGCATGTGTACAGAAATAGTGTCTTAATGCCCCATGTTGATTATCTATTATATAAGGAGCCTTAGAGAATCACAATACTAAGATGTTACAATGATAGAAATCAAGTAGACCAGCCCTCTGATGTTCAAATATGAGAGTGAGACTCAGAAGAAAGCAAGCCAAGCACTGACTGGTGGTGGAACAGGAAGAAGAACAGAAATCTTCTGACTTTCAGCCCAGGGATCTTTGCATGACACTATAAGGACTCAGGGAGACCTAAGGAGAAATAATAAGCCTGACCATTTGATTCTAGAAAGTGTTAGCAAATAACTTATCTTCAGCCATTCTATACAAATAAAAACAAAGTGGTGAATTTGTGTAAGAATGGTTAAGATGCTCTTTCCTGGAATGTGAATGTGTTTATATATACATTTCTATTAATTTGGAAATGTAAATGCCAGGACCGATTTCTGGAATAATGCCTTAAAAATTAGAAACACCATTAGAATTAGATTCAGAACAGAAAAAGTTTGCACAACGTTTTGTTTTCTCTGAGGAATGGATGAAGAAAACATTGGCGGGGGGACAGTGAAGAATGGAGGCGTGCAAGCAAAAATGAGAACCAGAATGAGGAACGAAAATAGAAGAGGAAGTAAGTAGAGGAGAAAGAGCCACATGAGAAGCCTGGAGTGTCTACATGAATGAGATGGATGGGTAGAACTCCATTCAGAGGACACTGAACGTGAAGTTCATCTGTTTTAACTGGTGTGATTTACTTGACATAAGTGACAGCCCGAAACGGAAATAATAATCATCTGTCAAACAATTCGTTTGACTGTTTCTTGACTGTCCTACATGTTGTTTTCTTTTTTTAACCTAACCTGCCTGTTTCCTTGACCAGTCAAGTCAAAACAGACAACCCGATGTGTACATGTTAACACAGGCTCTCTCTTGAGTTAATGGCTCAGAAGTCTGAGTCATTGCCCTGAGAACCCTAGATTCTAACTATTCTCTTCTTCCAAATTAGAATGGGATGGCCTCTGTTTATATTTTCATTAAATGGAACCATATGATTGCAACCTTGCCGCTGGGGGTTGTTAGCAGAGAATTTATTAGCATGAGCCAGTATCCTTGACTGCAGGGCTGCTTCGGTTGCTGGAGTACACCCTTGATTTGCTATTTTTCCTCAAGAGTTCCACTTTAGTGGGTTTCTCCTAGGGCCCTGTGTCTGTATATTGAAGGAGAAAAGAAAAATGAGTATGTCCTTTATATGATCCAGCTGTCTCTGCTACTCCAACCCTCTCTGCTACATTATCAGAGCTTTCCACATGAAGTCTGAAGTCCCCACAAAGGAAACATAAAAGATTCGCTTTAATTTATCCTGTGAAAATATAATGGACATATTCCTGGGAATTGGCAGTGGCTCACTAGGTCTCTGGTCTTTTTTCACATGTAATAATCAAGTTAGAAATTTTCTTAAGGTGTCTTCCTTTTACTTAAAAGGTTGTCTCCCCTGAACTGTCATATAGCCTTTGAGGCCCAGCCTAGATGCCACCACCTCCATGATGTTCTCCTTGATTCTTCCCACCCCATCTGAAAATCCACACTTTTTGGATTTGTGTTTCCCTTCTCTGTGTCCTTAGACTCCACTTCTCCATTCCCTGCTTTGTATCATGCTGATGGCATCTACAGATGTGTCAGCTCCCTGATGCTGGCAATTATGTTTTAACCATCATCATGTTTGTAATAGAGTAATGAATGTTAACTCAAAATGAACTGGCAGAAGGCTAATAGGAAAAGCCTGAGGATGAGGCAAGGCGAAAGGAGGGAGGGGTTATTGGTAGTTGAAAAGAATGTAGAGGGAGAAAGAGGAAAAGACAAGATTGTTCGGTATTACCATGGAAGAGGGTACAGGGTGGTGGGAGGAGCTTGCAGGATAAGACAAGGGGAAGCTCAGAAGGAGGATCACTAAGATGAAGACAGAACAGAAAGTGGTCAGAAGTCAGTGAAGTGCTGCAGTTGGAGTAAATGCTGCCATAATGGTGTGGACAGTAGTTCCTTCCTTGTGGGAGGGGGAGAAAGGTGAGGAGGGCAGGGAAGAGCAATCATCTCATCCCAGGCTACCTCGCCTTCCCATTTCTTCCAGAAGTATGCCTTGTTCCCCAGGCTTACCAGCCTCTGTGACACCTCGTTATTCTGTCACCAGTCCTCATGCAGAGGTTTAAGCCTATTCTTCTCTCCATAGCTCCAGCACCAGAGGAATTCTGAGATTAAATTCCCCAAGTCTGCTCCGTCTTTCAGGTGTAAATAAAACATGATTGTCCTTAGCTTACAAAAGTGTACAGTTAACATGTATGTATGGTCTTGTTTTTCATCTATGTTTATATATATATATATATATATATATACACACACACACACACACATACACACACGTACATAGAGGGATGAGATTTTTGACTTTCTATAAAAAGTCAAAATGAACTGGCAGAAGGCTAATAGGAAAAGCCTGAGGATGAGGCAAGATTATAACCTGCTGTTATAATCAGGTAATCAAATTCATTATGAAACCTCAGAAAGGATGTTGAGTCTTCAATAACACTAGGAAGGAAGATGTGCTGTTCAGAAGTAAGAAGTGTTGACAGTGTAAACAACAGGCCAATCCCTGGAGTCCTAGGAAGAAAATAAAAAGATAACAAAGAGCAGCCTGTACCAAGAAATCGTCTTTGAGGGTTTATATGGAATAAAAGGTCTTCCCATCCTAAAGGAGCCATTCCTTAATCCCACCCCTCAGTAGTCTCTGTTCTTACTACTTCATTGCCTCCTAACCTCCCAACCACTTCCCAAAATGGGAACCACAACCTGGAATTTGGATTGTGAGTAGTCCCTGATCCTCTTGCTGACAAGGTTTAGGAAGGAAACAGGGAGGATCTGTGATTTTGTTCTTTCAGTAGAAGGTGAAAGTAGTTTTTTAAGATATTTCATAGGCATTATCTTATCTGAGCCTTGCAACAATAACCCAGTGAAGACAAAAAGCAACTTTTATAATCTGCCCTTCTCCATTCAGTTAAAGAAACTCAGAACTAAAAAGAGTTCTGAGAATTTTCTAAAATCACTCAACTAGTGAGGAGCCAGCCTGGCCTTCTACTACCAAAGGTAGTGATGCTTTCACCACCTCTTCCTACTTCTTGGTTCACTGATGATGGTTCTATGCTATTAAGATGGAAACTATTTATTGGGTACATTATGGGTCCAACAGGCTTTTGTGAACTGGGCTGACCTGGGGAAGTAACCATCAAACATGACTTTGTTTCATTGGAAAAATTTGTTCTGGGTTCTAAACAGCTGATTTACATACAATATTTTAGTACACAGCTCATTTTAAATTGAGGACTGCCTGTACTAAGCTTCTAACTTCTAAGGATAGAAAGATAGTCCCTTTTATTTTTCCTGTTCTGCTTTTGGAAACTACCAACAAGGGTGCCAATTAGCACCAGATGGGACAGGGACTGTGTGATGTGGAACTCCGACCACTGGGAACTGGAACAAGTCCACTAATGTATTAAGCAATCGAAGAGCCAGAAGTTGGGCAGGCTTCAAATTTGGCACAATGTAAAGTTCGGATCTGTAAAGGCCCAGCTTTAAACACAGAATCAGTCCCTTCTCTACTCACTGCCTATGAAGACTAGCAAGGGGAATGGGAATTTAGAACTCTAATACCTTCAAGCCTGTAGACTTTTATTTGCATATTGCCTTTCATTCTGTGTCTTTTCTCCATTTTGAACTTGAGTAAATCTTTATGGAATAATTAAGAGGAGGTGTAAATGCTTGTTTATCTTGGAAACTTGGATTTTAAGTCTATAATTCTTACTTAGCTGCCTTTACTTTCTGGATATCTTGATTTTTTAAATTATAACTTTGCATATGTCCAAAGTCAAAGTTAAGAGTAGAAATGAAACATCAGGTTAACTCAAACTCAAAGGTAATTGAGATTTAAATGGTATGTGTTTACTAAAAACATAGATAAGTGAAGCAACATGGGAATTTCTATCAATATTATTCAGATAAATGTCTATTTTCTTCTCCTCGTTTAGCCAGCCACATGCCTTCAATGCAAATTTAGCTTGCTGAGTTTTGTCATTTACCACTCATGCTGTAATACATTAGCTTTCCCAGGCAGTGATCTAAATCACCTTGGAGACAGTTGAACACAAGATAAATTGAACACAGTTTTGCCTCAGCTTCATACAGCCTGTATTTAATAGAAATGAAGTTAGGTTTTGCCTATAAAATTAGTGTCTTAGATCTGAGCACTACTTTCCAAATTTTTTTCTTATTATGGCACATATGGAAAATGATATTATTTAGTAGTGCTCACTGGTCTAAAGAGATAGATAAGGTAGCTCATGGCTAGGGAAAAGTGACTGAGGGCTCGAGGTACCCCAGATTCTGCCCAGCCAAAATAGGGCTGGGGGATCAATACCTCAACACACCTGGATTAGTAGTACAATGTGTTCACATCTACCACTGGGAACACCAGATTGGAAGCTCTGGAGTAAAAGATATTTAAGCACTGTTTGGAGATTCTATGACTTCTTTATAGTATAATTTACTGGGACTTGACCACTGATGTGTGATTTGGGTATTATGGTTCAAAACCTTCTAAATCATAAACTGATCCCAGAATGTTTGACTCTTGGTTAACAGCATGGAAAGGCCCCTAATGCTGGGATGACCAACTGTCCCAATTTGAACAAGAATGAGGGGTTTCCCATGACATGAGACTGTCAATGCTAAAACCAGGGCAGTCCTGTATAAACCAGGGCAGTTATCTCCTACCTACACTGTATTAAAATTCTTTATTAAGGAAACAAAGAAAAGAGAATCCAGGGTTTCTGCTTTCAGGGCTTGATGTTTGTTGTAGTCTTTCTTTCCCGGCCATTGGAACCAGAGGCAGCACCCCTGTGAATTGGTCATAGAGTCCAGGTCATCTATGGTTTAAAAAGCAGAAGGCTATGATTTTTCTTATAAAATGTTTTCCTTTGTAGAGTTGTTTTTGCCAGTTCCAAGAGGAAATAGTGGGCTGAAATCAAGGGGCATGACTGGATGACTAGTACTAAGCAAATGATTCGTGCAAAGATTTCATTGGAAACATTCAGACTCATAACAATAGTAGTTCTGACATGACTACCTCTTGCCTGAGAAACTCATAAACATGGCCTCTAGGCTATACTTTTTTTTTCAGCAGCTGCTGGTTCTTTAATTTAATTATAAGTTACAAGTAAGCTTCTTAAAGAGGCAATGTGTGTACCAAACAGTGTTCAGAGGACACTCTGTTCACAAATTTTATGACAGTCAGCACTGTTGGAATTACATGTTCTAATATGAGATGGGTGGACTGGTGTGGGAGAAATAAGAGCCACCATTCTCCTCCTCCCCCACCCAGACTTAAACCAAAATTGTTTTTGAGGTTCAAAAATATTCACATGACAGCTTTCTATGTTTGGCTGGAGCAGACTAAACTGCAATGCCAAGAAAATGGTTCCTTCTATCTTTAATTCTAATACAGATGTCACAGGACCTGAGAGGTGCCTCAGTGCTGGGTCCTCCCTCTCACGCAGAGCTCCTGTTTCATTGTGAATATTTATTATGCACTTACTTATGTACACAGAACTAGGCTTTGCACTAAATGAGAACGTGTAAGGTAACAATCTTTGCCCTCAATGTACACACCATGTCTTGAGGGAAAAGCCATCAAAGCAAGTAAGTAATTTTTACACAAAGCAGAATAAAAGAAAGAATAGAAATGTAAAAACATAAAAAAGGAAGAAATGGCATGTGAGCTGGTGGCATTTGGCAGGGTTCGCCATGTCAGTGAAAGGGGTGAAATTTGAAGTTCTAGAAACACACAACAGGAAGTTTTTTTCTCTTGCCATTACCCACCAAGACTAACATACTCTTGCTTCTCTGAGATCCATGTCACACAGAAGCTCTCTTTTCTGAATGAACGTTGACTTTGAAGTCAGACAGATTTCAGTTTGAATTCCATCTCTGTCAGGCATAAACTGTGTAACTCTGGGAAAATTAGTGTCTCTAAATTGATTTTCTACGTTATAAAAGAGAATAACCAAAACCAGCTTTATAAATGTAGAAGAGGTAAGATATGTAAAATTGCCTCATACAGATCTTCTACAAATTGGGCAGTTTATGACAGAGAGGGAGAACTACATGTAGTGGGAAGACTTGTACTGTACTCTCTCATGGTGTATAATAGCCCCCAGCTCTTTCATTATTAGAGAAACCAACAATACATTTTAAACTTACGGTAAGTTAGATTCATTAGAATCTCAGATTCTAAGAATGAAATCCTTAGAACTGAATTAGACTCACTGTTTTCATATTAATGTCTTTTTCTACAGGAGATGGTGGAGTTAAAGATGCATGAGGGAAGGAAGGTAGAAGATGTGTAAGTATGTGGACAGCCAAAACCTGACAAAAAAGAATGAATATACTTCAGAAGAAAATGCATATTTCATGTCCTATCATCCAGTAAAAACTAGTACATATTTCTCTTTTACATGTGTTTTATTATATCTTTGGTTACTGATATTGGTCAAATGCAAACAAAATACTCATTGGATATACCAAGCATCACTTACAATGATGCAGCTTTATTCTTGTAGAGAAATTGTTGGAGGGAATTGCAATACGGTTTTGCAATGTGTGTAACATTTTGGCACATACTAGTGATAATTTGCAATGATTTTTCCCCTTCATGAATATATTCCAGATATTAATTTAAGACTCTAATATGAGGAGACCAACTTAGGTAACCCAGTGGTTCAGGGTCAGCAGGTTGGATGTGATTATCTCCAAAAGTCAACTCCCCTCTCCCGCCTGCTTTAGCCATCTTTTCCACTGTTTATTTCTTCTTACCATTAGTAATATTTTTTTCCTAATACCTATTTCAGCTTTTCTTCCTCAACAACTAGCTGTCTTCAGTAAAGGAAAAAAACCACACTCCCTTTTGAACTACAAAGATAGAATCTTTACCCCACGTTTAGACTCAAATAAGAAGAGGAGCTGTAGAAGGAGTAGAGCTTGGTAGAGGACAGAAGAGGTGCAGAGGAAGAAAACAGAAGGGCAAGCACGGTCTCTGTTTTCCTCCTTTTCTTGGCCCACATACTATTTTCTCCTCCAAGTCCCTGACTAATTACAAATTCACTGTGGGAGGCTGTTGTGCGTTCCACCTGGTTTCCATTGCACGGGAAGGAGATCAGTGCCCAAAACACATTTCAGTGCCTGACATGGAAATGCCAAGAGTTGAAATACCCTGCTGAGCAATATTGATAGATAAGCAACAAGTCACATCTCTATCAAGTCATTTTTTTTAAATATCTACATCAATTTCCTTTTGCTAGATGAGTCAAATGCTTACAACTCTAGTTCTTTCATACTTGGCAGAGTAACACTACATTTTTTTTTTTTCTGGTTAAGAATTCTGTGATCTTCAGCAAATTTGCTTGTTCTATCACTGGCTCCATTTCTTTGGGATTTTTCTCAAAATGATCACAATGTTCATTGCCCTCAGTTTCACTGTTGGGTACAATAGGTCTATTATTTTTATGCGATGCTAGAATTTCTTTTTAAAAACTTCTGGGAAATTAACTACTGAATACATCAAATGTGTGGAGAAGGTAACCTACATCCATTCATTCGTTTATTCATTTAGACAACAATAGTTAGTTCTTACTATGTAATCAGCACCATATGGGCAGTGGGGATACAGCAATGAAGGAAAAGAAAAAAAATTAAAAGACAAAATCCTCTGTATCATGAATTTTACGATAAATATTCTGTGACAAGAGAGACAAAATACATAACATAATAAACAATTGTATTACATAATATTTCAGAGAACAATACTTAGGATAACAGAGATGAAAGGTGCTGGATGACAAGAGTATGATTTTATACAGAACGATCATGGGTATCTGAGAAGGTGATATTGAGGAAAGAATTAAAAGAGGTTAAAGAGCAAACCAAATGGATAGAAAGGAATACTACTACAGGCAAAGACCCTGAAGTGGAACATGGTTATGAGATGATACCAGTTGCACTGCCTGACCATATTATCTTGGGCTGTATGGAGTCAGAAACATGATTTTACCATAGCACTTGAAAATCAAGCCAATAAAACATGTTCAAATAAAATATTACTCTATTTCCTTCATGTTAGGCTCAGAAAAATTTTACGCTAAGTGAGATCAGCATTCCCTCCTTTCAGACTTATCCGTTGGTACTACAAAACACTGTAAACAATATAACTACAGAGCAAGTGTTATCATTGTTCAAAAACACGAATGTTGTTTCCCATTGTAATATAATGAATACACACTGAGTTGTTTGCTTTTGGAAAAAAGTAAATGTTGGAATACATTCTATAAACATGGTTTAAGTTATGTTATAAAGTTACATTTTATAGGCAGTTTTACTGGTCTTATAGCCATCAGCCAAAAGTCTCAGGTGCTTAGGTTGGTGGAAAAATAAGCTACTGTCTGTAGAGTTTTCAATAAAACAGTCAAAAAAGAGGTTGATGTTAAAGAAAAACTAACATAGAAACTAATATTATTTTAGAGATCCATTTTTTTCTGTTTTACTTTATATTATTCACATTAAAATACTTTATAGGTTTATTTCTCTCAAAGGATTTAGGTTTTTTCCAAAACGTCAACTCGGTCTTCAAAGTTGGGTTTAAATTAAGATTGAGAAAAATATTTTTTAAACTCTTGTAATTTCTAATTATTTTTAATCATGTCTTTGACATTTTGCTTATCTATATTTAAAAAAAACTCAATTCATCCACCTAACAAAAAACTACTTGTACCCAAAAGCTATTGAAATAAAATTTTCTTAAAAAATCTCAAAAAAGACATTAACAATAGCAGTAAGGGACTCTTGAATCACCAACGAAGGAAAACTCACATTTTCAAAGGAGGCTACAAGTAAAACTGATATAGTCATCTTTTTCCAAAACATAGTAGGAGAATAAATTGCAAATAATTAAATTGGGTTTCTAGGCTGAATGATAACTTTTGAGAGCTGACATCTGATCACTGAGCTCACCTATTCAAATAAACGTAGTATTAGTTGGTCTGTTTTTCTTTCATTATATTTAAAGCTAGGAAAATCTAGATGGAATAACCAGTCTCTCTCACTGACAACTTTGTATTTTTCTGCTGCAAAGGAGCTCAATTTTCTTTACTCATTTTTTCTGTGTTTAAACAAACTCTAAATAAACTTTATATTTTTAAACATTTACGTACACACACCCTTATACACCTAACCCAAGAGAAGATAAAGTTAAATTTTAGTAACCTGAAGTTCTTCATTGATGCCAACATGGGATGCCTCCTTCTTCTCCCACAGCAATGTCACGAGGAGAATGACAGCCTCCACATGATCTGTCCCGAAAGTCTTCTCATCCCTCCACTTCATGAGCCTTACTCCTCTGACTACCATGTTCTTAAAGTTTCACAAGGGAGCTGGCTCATTTGCTGAAGGAAATGCACACAAGCATGACATTAGCATGTCACTTTTAACATGATAATCCTCACTAGGGCTTCTCTGGGACAATTACCAAAATGTTCTCCAAGAATAAAGCAGGAAGATCCTGAGAGCAGATTGGAGAGTGTGATGACTGAACCAGTAAAATCGTGCTAGAGAAAGAGGATCAAAGAGAAAAGTGCACATCAACAGCAAACACTCTCATTCACTTACACCAATCATCATGGAGGCTGAAGGACTTTCTGGGTTTGGTCTCAAAGAAGACTGGAGAAATTAAGGCTGATAGGCACTTGTTTTAGCTAACTAGATACAAACTTGTAAAAATGTTAAACCAAAAAAAAAAAAAAAAATGAGTCTTCCTCCACCGCAACCCCAGGCCACATTCACAGAAATAACTACTGTTCACTATAACAGTAGCTACATTTATAGAATATTGGTATTCTATGCCTATACAAAGAGGACATATGTTTGTGTGTGTAAAACATACAAGATACATAAATAAATATATATAATTCATGTATATGGGTTCCTATATATTCATCTGCTATCTATCTATCATCTATCTATCTATCTATCTATCTATCTATCTATCTATAGATGTGAAGTATACCCATACTACCCATTGCTGGTGTTATTCTAAAATGACTATCTTAGAGTTTGTACACATTCTTCTGTGAATTATCTGTACTGCACTGGGAGGATTGATGGAGAGGGAAAAGTTATCTAAAATAAGAGCAAATACAGAATTGGGTTTTTCTCCCTTGGGAAGGGACTGAAGAAATTAATATTGAGAAAATTTCAGAGGACATGATTTCTTAACATAGAAAGTAAAAGCATATACCAGGGGAGAGGAGCAAAACTAACATCTGTGGCTTAGAAATGAAATTGTGGCCTTTGCTGATCTCTCTACTGCTCAGGATGCAGGCACATCACCAAAAACAAGAGATCCAGACTTCCAGGAGTGAAACAACAGAAAACAACCAGTGGCTCACTGTGACACTGGAAATGGCTGTGAAGAACATAGAATGCTGAGAGTCAACTGTCCAATGGATGAACATGAGAAAGAACTAAGACAACCCCTCAATTTTCTAAATATGCCAAAGGAAAGCCTCCCTTGCAGAATGGCTGATGCTTGGAATATAGATGGCATGTATAATCATTTAGTTTACAAATTGGGGTCAGTTTGACATTATATGATAAGCTGTAAGGAGAAGAAATCTTACCTCTCTACATTCCTAATTTGGCTATAAATGTGGTGTGCTGCAGGCAAGTCACATTGGCACATGAGAGCAGACCGTTAAATTCTCAGAAATTTTGTAAACCAGTTGTTAAACACAGGCATCATTAAAAATTAAAGTATATAAACTTTCGAATAAATAAATTTTAACAAAAACAAAAATATATTTGTCAAAACTCAACACGTCCTAATTATTATCATTTTACTATCATCTATGCTCGTGAAGTTATTTTTATCTATTCTATGGGCATAATGGATACAATATGTCCAGCTCACTTTCCAACTTTTCCCTTAGTTGCATCACACTGATAGCTTGAGACAGGCTAAGGTAGAGGTATTAATACCACAAAAATTGGCAAACACTACAAATCAGGACTTCATTTGTTTTGTTGACTGTCTACACCACTAGTTCTCAACCAAGGTGATGTTTGCCCCTCCAATGCCTAACATTTGGCAATGTCTTGATAAATTTTTGGTTCTTCCAACTGGGGATTACTACTAGTATCTAGTGGGTAGAGGCCATGGATGCTGCTAAATACCCTATAATTCACAGGATAACTGTATTAGTCTGTTCTCACATTGCTAATAAAGACACACCTGAGACTGGGTTATTTATAAAGGAAAGAGGCTTAATTGATTCACCGTTTCACATGGCTGAGAGACCTCACAATCATGGAAGAAGGTGAGTGAGGAGCAAAGTCACATCTTATATGGCTGCAGGCAAGGCAGTGTGCGCAGGGGAACTCCCAGTTATAAAACCATCAGATCTCATGAGACTTATTCCCTACCACAAGCACAGTATAGGGTAAACTGCCCTTATGATTCAATTATCTCCATCTGGCCCTGCCCTTGACACATGGGGATTATTACAATTCAAGGTGAGATTTGGGTGGGAACACAGACAAACCATATCAACAACCTCCCATAACAAAGAATTATTCAGCCCCAAATGGCAGTAGGGCTAAGGTTGAGAAACGCTGGTCTAGACCTAATAAAGTGATATGGAAAATATTAATAGTGGAGATTAAAGTATCATATCTGTACTGGTTACATTGGCCTATGTCTGCCCTCCTTTCCTATCATCACAGACAACTTTAGCTAGCCTTCTGTCTTCAGAATTTTCCAGGCAAAGGCAGGTATAACTTCCTCAATTCTCAAATATCTCCAAGCCTAACAGAACCCACCTCAGGTGATCTGGAGTGATCTCTCACCATGCTTCACTCCTGTACCGCAATAGTATCTGACCCATGACTCCATCTGTTGCTCTTGGGGCCCTTTCTGACTTACTTGGTGGAGGGAGCAACATTAACATTCTCTTCTTCTATGAATTACCTCCAAATACAGCCTCCTCTAACTAAATCTCTATCTTCTACCTTCTATTGTATATTCTGGAATTAGCTAGTAGGATATGGGTCTCAGGACTAGCTTTGCTATCACATGGTAAATCTTGAAAGTTTATGTTAAGAGTGTGCGTACTTAGCAGGAGAATGGCGTGAACCCAGGAGGCGGAGCTTGCAGTGAGCCAAGATGGCGCCACTGCACTCTGGCCTGGGCAAAAAGAGCAAGACTCCGTCTCAAAAAAAAAAAAAAAAAGAGAGAGTGTGCATACTTAGAACTCACTGCTCTCAGCTTTGAGGCTTCAACTGAAACTTTAAATAACAGAAAAATTCCAAGGCAACAACCTATTATATATACTTGAAGAGTCCCATTGCAGGAGCTGGACAAAAGCAGGCTCTGTTTATAGAAAACCATTGATCAAAACTGAAACAAGTCTGATGTTCACTGTGAAACTATATAGTGGGCCACAAACAGGGCCTCTAAGGTTGTGCAACTCCACCTGGGAGTGGCTGATGGAGTTCAAACTCTTCAAAGTTCCAAAGGGATTCTCTGGCCTTTAGTATTTGGACAGAAAGACATTGTGCAGATAGATGACCCATGGATAGAAACCAACTAGGCATTGTGGGTTGAGTTCACTTACTGGAAAATTTAGGCAAACAGATTCAATTATTCTAAGAGGCCAATCAATCATCCACAAGAGTAAGAACTTCACACTGGCAGAGGCTAAGTCTGGATGACCTGTTCAATGTGGTCACCTCCCCTTGCCTTCTCCCATGCATTGTCATGGAGCTCCAATAAGAGCTTCATGCTCCATCCACCTCAGTCCACACAGAGGTCTCTAACAGCCAAATGTTAGTTTTCTTTGAAGAACCTTTAAAAATGGCTATTTGCACAAGCTTCTTAAAGTCTAACAAAATCAAATAATTGAAATAGTAGAGAATAAAGTGAGTGGATTCGAAAAATCCACATCCCCCAAAAAAGAAATTCCATGAGTCAATAATCTGAGAAAATGAAAACCAGAACTAAACAAGTAAACATGTTCTTCTTCCTTGTATCCAAAATTTAAGTAGATTGTCACTTTCTTCCAGAAGGCACTTCACATAGTAACCTTTGGTAACTGCTGACTTTACAGAGAGATTTATTGGAGGTAGGAAAGCTGTAGTCACTGCCTTGCCAAAGCAGTAAACATAAGGGATTTACTTTCCATAACAATTTACTTTTATATTTTTAAAAATACTTCAGGAAGAATATACATTCAAAGAATATTTCGTGGAAATGAGTATGAGACGCTAATTGTAAGTTTGGGAACTTAAAAGATACCACATATTGAACACAAAATTACTGTCAAAAACTGTCCTACATGGTGGAACTGTATAACCATAAGTCATTGTAAGTTAAAAACTACCTTATTCCTTGCTACAATAACCAACAGGGACTCAACAGACATATAAATTTCTTCTTATATGGTGATTACCTAAATGTCACTCCTTTGCTTTCCTCTGAAGGTGTAAAAAAAACAAAGCCAGCCGGGCGCAGTGGCTCACACCTGTAATTCCAGCACTTTGGGAGGCCGAGGTGGGCAGATCACGAGGTCAGGAGATAGAGACCATCCTGGCTAACACAATGAAGCTCCGTCTCTACTAAAAATACAAAAAATTAGCTGGGCATGGTGGCGGGTGCCTGTAGTCCCAGCTACTCGGGAGGCTGAGGCAGGAGAATGGCAATTAAATTTTTATCAGTTATTCCAAAGTGGAATGAGTATGGAATATTATTCAGCAATAAAAAGGAATGAAGGACTAATACATGCTACAACACAGATAAACCACTAAGTGAAAGAAACCAGGTACAAAAGGCCATATTCTCTATGATTCCATTTACATAAAAGATCTGGAATGGATAAATCCATAGAGACAGAATGCAGATTGGTTTTTGCCAGGAGCTGGGGAGAGGGGAAAAGGGGAGAACCTGCTTAAAGGGTAAAGGGTTTAGGAATGATGGAAATGTTTTGGAACTGGATAGCAGTGGTGGTGGCACAGTGCTGTGAATGGACTAAACATCACTGAATTGTTCACTTTCAAATGGTTAATTTAGAAATAAGAGAGGAGAAATAACAACAGAAAAGTTGAATGAGTAGTCACAGGATTCCCAAGTTCCCTAGCAATTAAGTTGTTTTCTTCAGCATAGGCCAGAAGTTCACCCAATACAGACACAGTGACAGATAGAAAGTCAAGGTTTAGACTAGAGAAAATCAAGATTCCTTCTAGTTTGAAACTATGATAGTCTGTGATGATGTGTCATGATCTCCAGAGCTCTTCAAATAAAAACAAAATTATCTCCTATGACCCACAAGTTCTGCATGGCCTCACTGAACAAACCCTTTGTCCCCACCCCACACACCCCCTACTCATGTCATTCCATGTTGCCTCTTGTTCTAACTGTCCTGCTTTTTTTCAGTTTCTCATACACACCGTGATCCCTCCCTTTCTCCAGACCCTTGCACATGCGTTTATACACCCTACAATGCCCTCCCCTTTCTACCTGGTTAATTCTCACTCATCCTCCAAGCATCATTCCTTCTGAGAAGATGGCTGTCACTCATTGCACCAAGACAACAAGGATCAAATATAGTGGAACCAAGAAAGGAAAAGAGAATGAAGGAAGAAGTGACTGTGGAGGCAGGATGGGCAAGACTTAATGACCTTAGGGATTAAGAGTCACTGATTGGATCACAGAGGCTTTGCCAAATGCAAACTTATTTGCATTTATTTGACTATTTATCATAATTTGCATCATTTACCTAGTACATCTTATTCATACTTATATGCTATACATATATTATATACTGGGTATTAAAGTTTGTCTTCAACATTCTAATGTCCTTTCTTCATCTAACTGTATGCTGTTTAGAAACAAATCATATTGGGCTGGGCACAGTGGCTCATGCCTGTAATCCCAGCACTTTGGGAGGACAAGGGGGGTGGATCACCTGAGTTCAGGAGTTTGAGACCAGCCTGACCAACATGGAGAAACCCTGTCTCTAATAAAAAATACAAAATTAGCCAGGCACAGTAGTGCATGCCGGTAATCCCAGCTACTCAGGAGGCTGAGGCAGGAGAATCGCTTGAACCTGGGAGGCAGAGGTTGCAGTGAGCCGAGATTGTGCCATTGCACTCCAGCCTGGGCAACAAGAGTGAAACTCTGCCCACCCCAAAAAGAAAGAAAGAAAAGAAAGAAGGAAGGAAGGAAGGAAAAAGAAAGAAAGAAACAAAAGAAAGAGAAAGAAAGAAAGAAAGAAAGAAAGGAAGAAAGAAAGAAAGGAAAGAAAGAAAGAGAAAGAAAGAAGAAAGAAAAAAAGAAAGAAAGAAAAAGAAAAGAAAGAGAGGGAAAGAAAGAAATCATATTCATCTTTCTATGCTACATTTCACCTAGCCCAAAGCCTTGTCGGTGGTCAGCATTCTTTCTAAATAAATATATATTCAACGAATGAATGAACAAATCGTTGCTGTGGTTTGCTGTTTAAGTTTCCAGGTCTGTTAGCAAACCCGAGACTTGTAAAATACTTGAAGGGCTGTGTACACTCCTTCTTTGTATCATTCTTTGTGCACTGCTAAATCCTAAGCATACGATAGGGCTCAGGACATTTCTGAGGAAGAAACGAATGATGAGTGAATGATTTCAGGCTATCTCTCAAGGAGAATGAGGAGTTTATTCAAGCCGCCACCAGTTTCTATGAGTATAATGAATGCATTCAAATGTAAGCCTACACAAAACCTATTTAGGTAAGGCAGGCAGCCACCCAACCTGGAAGGACATTAGATAGAGAGGATTCTTTTTTTATCATCGGTGTCACACTCACAGCTGTGAACTTGTGTGCAGCATAGTTCTATAACCTCAGGGGGACTGTCAGCTGTGGATGCTGAAAACACAGTTCTGCCACCAACAGCCCCTTTCTATTACAATGAATGACCCTCCTGTAGTTGGTGGTTGCAGTTTCAGCCATGGTGGTATTCTTGGTTTGTAACACATCTCTACCTTTCACTCACGCCATCTCCCCAGCACATTCGCAAGTGAGAGGCAGCAGCTAGCTGTTCAACAAGGTAGTTTCCCTATAAATCTCAGCAGGAAGCAGCCTGGTGAAATGGGAAGAACACAAGATTGAGGGCCAACTCTTGCGTTCTGCTCCCAAATATTTAACAACTCCATGTTGTTATATGTAACAACTCCATGGAGACTTTAGGAAAGAGGAAGGCAACTAGTGGCTTGCTGAGCACCTATTCTGTGCCAGACACTTTGTATGTCATTTATTTAATTAGCATCATAGCTTTACCTTACAGTTAACATTGCCTCTTTTTCACAGCTGGGGCAACAGAGACGCTGAACAACTTGCCCAAGGCCAAATGTAGGATGTAATAGAGAATTTGTACCCAGGTTTTTCCGGTAAACTATTTCCCTTTTTTCTGAGCCTCAATTTTACCTATAAAAGAAAGAGATTAGGTGTACATGATTTAACACCTGCATAATTTTTCTAGAAACTTTTAACCTATTCCCTGATTTGTAACCATTACCACAAGAAGTAACATTGTAGCAAGAAGTAAAACGGAAACTCAAAAACAGGCAAAATGAAGAGATATACTAAATTGAGTTCATCTCTTTGACTATTGGATTATGGACAAGGCAGGTAAACTTCATACATCAACCTTGTGTATTGAATTAAAGATATTTTTAATAAATTCAAATATAACATTTTAGTGATTCAACAAATAATTTTTTTCAGATCTTAAACATTATGCTATCCTATTGTTTAGTTTGTCCAAAAGATACGTGATTTATTGAAGCTATTAGTGCACAGTAATCTCACTTTTGTGCCTAGATTGAGACCTTTTAGGAAAAAAGTTTGAGGACTGGTGAATGGACACTTTTCAATGCATATCTATTAACTCCAAGGGGGAAAAAAACTACGTTATACTTATTCACTCCTATGTAAGTCAGTCTAAATAGAAGTAGATTAATGTCTTTCTCAGATGAAGGAGCTAGACAGTCCGGTAAGCTTGTTTCACTGGCACATAATAAAAATCTCTGAAGCCAAGGACCAGGCTGCTTTGCCTCTTTAGGTAAGAGAGGTGTCCTCCTCCTGAGCTCTTCCCCCATACAGAGGAAGGATGGGGATCTTCTACTTTATAAGTACCTCTTTTGGGGATTGCAAGCCCATGTCAGCTTTCAGAGACGCCAGTCTGGCACTCACAGAAGAATTAAGGTCACTTAAGGAATACGTACAATAAAAAGAAGAGGAAAAAAAAGATTTTGGAAGGCCATCAAAGACTTAAGAGAGGGCATTCCATGGCCAGGCAGAAAATGATAAAGGATCCGGGATTTATGTGCTTAGGAGAATTGAACCACACTGTTATTACAAAGCCATAACAAAACCCTGGCTCAAGCGCCATTCTGCCTGTAAGTGCAATTTCTTAAATGGAGACTAGATTCACAAGGAAGACTATGATTTGTTTGGGATTTTGCCCCCAAAGTGTAAGAATAGCTTAGGCATTAGGTATTCCTAATTTGTTATAACTTGTGAGCAACTGGCTAAGTTGGCAGCTGTAAAGAGGCTAAGACTGCAGTGGAGTCTAATAAAAACCCTAATAAAAGTTTTAAACTAGTTCACACATCTGCAGTCTAACGTGGGGTTATTACCTAATATGTGCCATCACTGCAGCAGCCCCACCCCACACCGCTGGCTACTTGCTGGAGAATGAGGGTGGGGAGGGGTATTGGTGCAACATTTCCCCCAGGCAGAATTTACTGCTTCTTAGAGAACCACAACCATCTCCACAACCATCTTCAGATGGACCTTCAGGGGATTTATTTAAAGAAATATAGCTAATTCTCTAGGGTTCCCATAATTTGCACTTGCAAAAATTCTTTGAAAAGGGTTGAAGCACGCCTCTTCAATGTATAGATATCTTCACCAGGAGACAAGAAATTGATGTCTGGCATTTTAATGCCCCCGTGCAAAAATAATCAACTCCACCCCCAGGGCCTCAGCAGCAGCAGTTCAAAGAGTGCTCTCTTCCAAGTGCTGGGACTGCATGATTTCACTAGAGTGGAGGAAGAAGCGGGAAGCCAGTGGTAGGAGGTGGGAAGCCCAAGATTTCTTTCCATGCTTTGAAAATTAATCAAGAACCTTGAGAAAATACAAAAGGTAGAATTTTAATAAAAAATCTAAAGCTTAGTAAATCGTTGATATTAAATGCAAAAAAATTTCTTTTCCCATTCCAGAATAAGTATTGTATTTTTCTAAGAGAAGGTGTTTGCACCGTGAGCTGCCATTATAATATGTTTAATTAGGTGATTCTAAAGGTTATTCTAGCACACGCATAAACCAGTCCAGCATAAGGCCCCATCACTGGCTCGGTCTCGAGAGAGGGTGGGCATGACACTTAGCTGCTAACAGTAGCAGCCTTCAAGGCCTGTGCCCACCAAGAGCACATAGATCAAGTTGGCTCTTAGAGTCTAGTCACACATTTATATTAAAAGGTAGAAAAGCCACCTTCTGGGACTTTTCCAGAGCTTCAAATAGTCTCCCTTCTCTCAGCTCATCAAGCTTAAAATGGTTTTCTTTGTTAGCTTTCAGCCACCCTTGCCTACCAGACTAAGGAGATTTGAAACCCCTCTCCCCAGGTTATGGAAGATACAAAGGACTTTTCAGTTCACCATATTTTCCTGAAAGAAAATCTCTCTGTCTCATAAAATCAGCCCCAAACCACACAAAAGCCTGGGGGCCGGGAGAATGAGAGAGCCCAAGCCAATTCTCCCATCAATCACTGTAACTCACTGCTGAGAACTGCGAGGTGTCCTGTGTCTGATGATTAGCATCAGGTGATGCCAGGGTGCCAGACAATTAGCAAAATAACCTGCCTTATTCTAAGAAGGAGACTCATGGCAATGAAATTATTGTCTTAAAAATAAATGTGTTGATTAGGTCTTTGTGCATGCACTCTCAGAAAAAGAAATAGAGGCATGCTTCTAAAAGGGGCATTTTCCCAGAGAATACCATCCTCCTCCTCTTGCCCAGCCCCACCCACCCAAAAAATAAAGCATTATTACATTCAATCCACTAGGGAACAACAAACCAGAAGTATATTAATTCTACTTATAATCTCCGTTCTATAGTTGTGCTTGTCATCATCTTTTTTTTTTTCCTGTTCTCTAGAGGAAAACTAGAATTGCCTGAATTTGAGCTATTATTTTCTGACAATTTTAAATCACAGAACATTTCTTCTTCTGCAATGTTTTTATTTGTTCTGTTTGCACATCAAGTACCCTGTTTCCTCTAAATAACACAGTATTTACTCTAACACAACAAGTAGCCTGGGTGAGTCCAGTTCTGTTCTCATTTGCCTTAGGGGTATCTGAGGTACTGGCTTCAGGTTGTCAGGAACAGACCCCATGAGGGTTCAGGAGGTCAACATCTGAACTACATCTGGGGCCTTTGGGTTAGTATCTACACATTTGGGTTAAGACACTTTCAAAAAGGGATGCATGGGAGTCACTCACATTGTAGCTAGTATTATCCGCATTGAGTGAAGTAGTTGGAGTTTAAGGAGGGTCATTCACACAGGTGGTAGAAGAGCTAAGATTCAAATTCAGATCTGCTTGGTTCTAGAACCTGCACACTCAAGTCCTTCGTGATACATCTCCCCTATTAATAACATGTAACAGACCCAGAATTTCTGGCTCAATGCTCCAGAAAGCAAGGCAACTCTAGGATAAAAGGCATTCCCTTGCCTTCTCTAACTGCAACTTGCAACTACACCCAGTTTCCCCCACCCTCGGCCCTAGTGCATTTTCTAGCCAAGAGACATACATGTGTGACTCAAAGACATGGTGTCCAAAGAGGACTGGAGCAGAGGCATTGAGCAGGTTCTTTGAGGAGGTACCTACCAGTCTACAGGTGGGAGTCAGGCAAGAGGAAGGGCTGGGGCAGAGGAACTAAGCCAGGTGGGAAGTGGAGCCCAGTATAGGCTGCAACAACTACATGTGGTAACTGGCCCCGGACATCATGGAGAGGAATTAATATGTATTCAAGAACACTGCCTTTCCATAATAGAAGATATTTCATTGCCAATTACCAAGAATGTCTTGAAGTGTCAGCACTGGGCTTGGATGAGGACTCTGGCCAAATAAAACTTTTCCTGGGGCTTGTTACCATTATTTTTCAGTGGCAATAGTGACTCAGAAAACAATCTTTAGAAATATTTTTTTATCACCTAGATCTGCTCAGTCAAGTGTCCTTCTGTTGTGATGCCGCTACTCCTGAGTTGGGCCCGTGTTCTTTCCAGTTTTCTGAGGTCACTATATTGTGCTATTTAGAGGAAATAACAGATACATACCATACTCTATTCCAGGCTACAGCTTCAGTCCCACGACTCCAGCCAGGAGGCCCTCAACCCTGGCTGCAAATTACGATTATATAGAGGAGACTAAGATCAGCATGAATGTCATGGTAAAACAAAATAAACATGTCTAGTGTTCTTAGTAAAGAATGATTACAAAATATGACCTATTCACACATTTAGATAGGATCCATCTCTATACATGCCCCCAACCTGTAACAAAACTATTAAAAATTAGTCCATGATGCATTAAGTTTTCACTAGAAAGCCAGCTATGATATATGGTACAAACGAGCAAAAATTGAAGCTCTGAGTTCATGTTAAAGATGATTGCGTGTAATTTCATCTGCCCTCTGCCCTCCATGTCTCTCAAATGATCAGTGGGAAGCTATAATACACATTTATCCACAATTACAATGCTATTGAAATAAAGAAAATACTGTAGACAAAGAGTTTTTCCATTTTAAAAGCTGGAAGGTTATTTGCTTACTTCTTATCCATATATATTTAATTAGATGTGGATGCACCTGCTTGGCCATTTTGTACATAATTTGATTTTACAGTGCCTTCATAAAAATAAGAAAAGAGTGGCCCCTCTGGATGACTTCTTGGCAAGAGGAAGATACTTTTTTACAGAAGAAGAAGGTGGTGCCTACCCCCTTCTTCCAGGTAGGACTGAGCACAGCCTGGATCACATTCCCCACTCATTCCCTCCATCCGGCATTTATAGGCAGGGTTTGGAATGTGCAATCCTAAACATGTAACCCCAAAGGATCGCCCACATTCAATTCACAATTATTCTTTTACCCAGCATCATTCGATGGAAAATCTCCAGGAAACATTTCAGAAATCGGTCATAATTTTTCAGTTGAAACTAAGTTTGGGAGGTTTCTAGCATTCAATGAGAAGAGACCAGGGATGCTAGATGCCTTACGATGTTCAGGGAAGAATCAAACTACAAAAAATTGTTCCACACCTTCAGATTAAAAATATATATATATTTAAAACACTTTTAACTGGTACAGTTACCTGAAGCTTGACCCTAATTCCTTTATAATTAAATTAAGTAATCTATTTAATAGTTCGTATATATATTAATTTTCCAACAATGTAGCTACTGTATGAATGAAGAGAAGACTGTACATTGTCACCTTACAAATATTTGCTCAACATTTTAGAAAATTATGCCACCAAGAGAAACTCAGGTCATAGGATTTTTGTTTCTAATACAAGATACTTGTAATTGTTTATACTAGTAGTTGTTCCATTCATGATGATTGAACATATGTATACATATATATCTTTAGATCTTGTTTCAAAATATCAAATATAAGATAATAGCAACAAGATTCAGCTGACAATTTGAAATTGGATTATATAGCTTTGCCCATAAAAGAGAAGTTATGGAAATGCCTTCTCTCCCAATGTGTTTTTTCTAATGAAGTAACAAAGTCACGAAGATGAAAGAAACATTTTACAAAGAAACATCGTAATAAAGTTGTCAAAAGTATGTCACATTTCCAAGGGATCTTGTCCCTGGAATACTCACAAATAGCCTTTTAATCAAAAAAAGGATGAATCTTAGCAATAGAAATGATTGCTAAATTGTGGTAAGCTACACAATATTGGAGAAAAGCTGACTTTACTAGCTATGCAAGAATTTAGTAAAATCATCATGGAAAAAATGCAAATAATTTTTTTTTTGCTTTTCTTTTGAGCAGTGTTACTGTGTCAAGAAGAGTTTATGGCAGTGTTGAAAAATTAGCCATGTAATGAACTGCAAGAAGTTTTTATGTCAAGTATATGAAAGCATCTTGTATGATAATGAAGATTTACTGCTCATATACAAAGGAATCTGCAAGGAAAAAAAGAGTTGTAGATAAACTAGCATTTTCAAAAGAACTGATCAAGTACAAAAAAAGTATGTCAGTAGTTAGAATTCTTAAAATATATTAAACAGAAAAATAATTTCCTTTCCAGTCATTGATTGTACCATAGAAAATGGGATCAGCTATGATTTGCCAAAAAGGCTTTGTAAACAAATTCAAATACCACCACATTTTAGCAGTTCCTTCTATTTTTCATCAATGACTAGTAGGTAAGAATCTTGGTGAAACATTTCAAAAATCATTATATTGTTTAGTCTTAAATTAATAAAATTAAGACCTCTATGAATTATTATTTAGAAACCTATGAATTGACAAAAATATTAAAAATTTTATCCAACGTAATAAGTAATCTTTTCTTATAAGTAAGATAGCTCTTCAAAGGGAACTGCTTATCAATTTTATGCTTACTATTTGACAGTGTTATAGAATTATTTCCTCATTGATAAATTAGTGACAAATACAATACCAAAATTAAAATGTTGAAAAATGTTGTATTTATTTTTTAGAGATAGTTGTAAAGTTAAATAAGGTAATTTTGAGATGCAAGGAAATGAAATCAATCACATCAATGTGAAAGAAATATTTATGGGAATTATCAAGAAACTTAGATTTCTTTAAAATAATCTTTGTCACTGAACATTTTTATTATTCTTCTTTCCAGCTACCAAATGAAGTTAAGTGTAATACTATTTGGAAATATATTACTCTCATATGGATGCTACCAAAAGATGAAATGTACCTATCTGAATGAATTAATGATTAATGCATGATCTATTCATTTGAAATAGAAAAAGGTCATGTCAGCCAACATTTACAGAGTTCCCTGAGGGCAGAAGAAAGGACAGGGGCCCAAGAATTTAATCATTCTAATCACAAAGTTAACCCACTCCTTTTCTTGTTTGATTTTTTCAATTTTAATATCACGTTTAATGAATAATACGTTTAATGAAAATAGTTTTAACATCTTTTAACACTTATTCAATCTTTCTCTTAATCTGTTTAAAGGACTGATGTCTACAGTGCCAGGGCATATAGCTGTTATATATTATAATCCCTTCTTTTTAACCCTCATTTGGTTCTAATTCTGTAAGTAACTATATATTTAATGCTCACCACCAGTACTTGTCATGATTATCGCTAGTGATTTTGGTTATGTGATGCTCATTCTTTAATACTTTCCTTCAAGTGTTCATGGGATGGAGACATCCGAAGTTCTTGCCTGTTCATAACAGTTGGCTTCTCCTCTTTACAGTTTAAAATCCCTGTTGTATCACACCTTGATTATGTCGAAAAATTTCTCTGGAATACATCCTAGTGTTGATCGTCTGGCTTAATATTCTCAGGTGTGTGATATATTCTTTCAATATGCAGTTTCTATTATTGTTGTTGCTGTTTTGGAAAAGTTCCTCCAATTATACTGTTAGGATTTGTCCTGTCTCTTGGCTTTTATTCAGTTCTTCAGGGACTCCTTCATTTGCATTTTTTTAATTTGACCTCTGTTCAATCTTTGTCACTTTCCCTTGAATCTTTTTCAAATATCTCATTGTTAGTGTTAAAATTTTAGACTATTCCATAATCTTCATCTATTTTTCCATAAGGCATTATCTGTTGTGTGTATTCACTCATGTTTCTCCAGCAAACCCACTTCTTTAAAGAAAGAAGTTGAATTACTTATTAGAGCATTTTGAACCTCATATTTAGGGAGAACAAGTTTCAGTGCTACATCACAGTTACTACAAACTACAGTTGTTATAAATATATTGCAATGGTCAACTGTAAAGAAGCCTTAAAACATACAACGAATATAAACAGTGTGAACAAATTCCAAAACAAATATTATCAAGTTGGTGGAGTCACATGAAACAAATATACTTTTGTTTTAAGGATTATTTTTAAAGTCTTTCATGTTATTGCTACTCTATATATGTACAGTATATATGTATTGTAGCTTAAGGATAGGAAATTTGTGCTGCAAAAAAATGTGTATTTATTTTGTTTGGGTTGTCCATTCTCTTCTAAATGTAGTATTTACTGAGCCAGTTGTTATCTTTGAAAGTTAGAATCATAGGTAGTTTATGCTTTCATTTAAAACATTATATTTCATTTAAACGTGAATCTCAACTTATCACAGTCTGCCTTCAAGTAATGTTATACTCACTTCACAAGTTAACACAAGAAGCTTACAGCGGGATTTTTTCATTTTCCCCTTGTTCTTTGTGATATTATTGCCATTTATTTTTCACTTCTATATATGTTACAAAAACCACACTACCTTGTTGTTTGCTTTATATAGTCACAAACATTTGGAGAAATTGAAAGACGAGAAGTCTTTAATATTTGCCTCGCATTTACCGATTCCAATGTTCTACCATGTTGATCAAGTGTCTCAGTGGTATCCTTCACCTTCAGACAAAATAATATACGTTAACATTTCTTGTAATACTTAGTGAACAATTCCCTCAGCTTTTGATTGTGTGAAAATGTCTTTTATCATCTCCATTTTTTAAAGATGTTTTTGCTGGTTGAAGATTCTTAATTAGAGGGTCGTTTTTCTTTCCTCGCTTGTCTTCTGGCTTGCCTTGTTTCTGATAAAGTCAGTGCCAATTGTTATCTTTGTTCCTGGCACACAATGTGTCTTTTTTCCTCTGGCTGCTTTTGAGAATGTTTTCTCTTTCTCACTTATTTTCAGGAATTTTATTATAAGTGCCTCTTTCTTTTAAAACAAAAATTCTAGGTTCAGGGGGCCATGTGCATGTTTGTTATATAGTTAAACTCATGTCACAGGGGTTAGATTCTTTGTGTTTGTCCTACTTGGGGTATGTTGGATTTCTTGGACCTGTGTGTTCATAGTTTTCATCATCAGGAAATTTTTCGAGCATTACATTTTCAAATTTTTTGTATTCTTCTCTTTTCCTAGGACCCCAGTTTACATATTTGTTCTTCTTACGTTATCACAAAGCTAAGTGAGAATCTGCTTTTTCTTTCCATCTTTTTCTTTCCATGCTTCAGTATGGAAAACTTCTATTGTTATGTATTAATGTTCATTGATTTTTTTCCTCCAGTATCTCTGCTGCTATTAAGCCCATCCAGTGAATTTTTTTCTTTCAGATATTGTGCTTTTCATCTCTTTTTTTAATCTCTATTTTACATGTATATTTTTATTTAAATGCTTATTAATTCCAACATTTCTACAATTTCTGAGTCTATTTCTATTAATTATTTTTTCTCCAGATTGTGAGTCATATTTTCCTGTTTCTTTGTGTCAAGCACATTTTGATTGATGTGATTGGATTGCTGATTTTTTTTTAATTTTGTTGTCTTTCTTTAGAGATCATTGAATTTTTGTTCCAGCATCAATTAAATTATTTGAGGATTAGCTTGATTCTTTTGAGTCTTGTTATTAAGCTTTGTTAGGTCAAGCCTTGAGTAACTATGTGGGGGTTACTCCCAAGACATGGCTTTGCTAGGGTCTCTGCTGAATGTTCTAAGAGTTTAATGAGATGTTTCCACTTTGACTATACTAAATTCAAACCCTACCCACTTCTCAGCCCTGTGCATGCTCTAGTACAAGTTTGTCCAACCTGCTGCCCATGGGCTGCCTGCAGCCCAACACAAACCCATAAACTTTTTTAAAACATTTATGATTGGTGATTTTTTTTTATTTTTTTTTTATTTTTTTGCTCATCGGCTATCATTAGTGTTAGTGTATTTTATGTGTGGCCCAAGACAATTTTTCTTCTTCCAGTGTGGCCCAGGGAAGGCAAAAGATTGGACACCCCTGCTCAAGCCAAAAGATGGGACACCCTTGCTCCGTTTCTAGTTCTTGGGTGCTTGTTCTTTCCCCCATAGTTGTTTTTCTCTAGTCTCAGGGAGTTACATCCTAGATTCAAAGGGACATTTGATGTAGATTTCTGGAACTTACTCTTCATCTCTCCTTTCTCTCTGGTTCTCTGATATCTCTAGCCTCTGATCTCTGTGTCCTCAGCTCAGCAAGATGGCTGTGCTTCATTTAGCTTCCTGCTTTCTGTGCTGTGGTTCCAGGACATGCCTCCAAATTGAAAACCAGAGTAATATATGACACATCTTACTCATCTTCCTTCTCTCAGGAATCACAGTCTTGTGCCAGCTATTGTCCAACACCTGAAAACATTTTCTTCATATATTTTGTACAGATATGCATTGTTTACCACAGGAACTATTTCCTCAGTTGTGACCAGAAGCAGAAGGGAGTTGCCTATGAATTTTAATTTTTTGCT
Organism: Nomascus leucogenys; assembly: GCF_006542625.1. Classification (NCBI taxonomy): domain Eukaryota; kingdom Metazoa; phylum Chordata; class Mammalia; order Primates; family Hylobatidae; genus Nomascus; species Nomascus leucogenys. The sequence continues at coordinate 27,733,062 of NC_044385.1, read as the reverse complement.
TATACTGCCCCCAGAAGCATATCGTAAAAGTTTTCTACAGCCTCCTATATGTATTACTTTTTTTTTTCCTAATCCACTCTCTGCTCCCTACCACCTGCCAAAATATTTGGTCTTCAAAGTCTTAATAAATACCAGAAACTGAAAGTATTCCCCAACACGTGGCAGATTTTAAAATAGAAGATATGTTTTCTGTGCTACTCTGTCATTACTTTGCCCTAGGTCATTCCATATGAATTATTTTGACCCTCCACTTACAAGTAAGATACAGCTCATTTGTTGGACTGTCTAATTCCTCATTTTCTCCACTTTGTTGGTCTGCAATTTTTCTTGGCATGTTATCCCAGCTTCAATTAAAGTTACTTCTCTCCTTCCTTTATTATACACAAATGAATCTGGGTTGGTATAACCTATTCAAACACTACTTTTTATTTAGTGTCACTCATAGCTCTACTATTTCATTTTCCTGCTTTTCGTGTAGGGAACGATTTCTTACTTTCTTGTTGAAAAACCCAAACTTACTCACTGTGAAGTTGAGGCAATAATCTACTTCACTATATTTTCTAAGTAGTCATGTCTAAGCACTTACATAATGAAATGCATGTTATTTTGTGATAAAATATTTTTCTTTTATTTGTCCTTTTTGAGGGCAATAAATTTATGTGTAGATATTTTATTAATATTTTCAAAATTTTATATGTAGAAAGAGTACACTATTTGCTACTTCTCTTACAGTATACCAAAAGGGGCATTACAAAATAATTGGCTAGAAGACAGCATTGAGTCTTATAGGGTTAAAACCCACTGATTTACTTAACAACTTATTAATTGCTTTCCACGTCCAAAGCATTGTCCTATTGGAAATATAGAAGCAAAATGGATGTTGTCTATGGCCCTGACGAGTTCACAATTTGATAGGAGAGCTATCCTGGAGCTTCATGAGTATAGGTCACTTATAATATTTCTTCTTCCTAGGACAGCCACTGACACAGAGAGGCTGGTTAATCAATGCACACTGAATTAATGAAAGTCAGTTTTCAAATAGCTTAATAAAGGGCAATAAGTAAAAAGTGAACCAATAGTGGTACAAGTGGAATACCATAGGAGTTTAGAAAAGAAAAATATCAGATCTGATGTGACCAAAACAGGACTCTTGGAGGAAAGGGCTTTTAATTTAAACTGTGATGCACAAACCAGATTGACATAGAGGCAGATGACAGGCAGTTCCAAAGTGAAGGACAACCAAAAACTCACAAATGAAAGATTACACAATATGTTGGAAGAATAATTAGCAACCAAGTTTGTCGGAACCTTAGTAGTCAAGTTCAAGTAAAGGAGTAATGAGGCTTGAAAGTTAGTGCCAGCCAGATTGCAGAAGAAACTACACCACAGACAGCAGAAACCAAGGTTCATTTCTGACACAATAACAAGAATGCCTTAGGAAGATTAATCTAGCTGTGGTATGTAGGAAAACTATGATGTCAAGGAACAGGGCTTAACCTAGGGGATATTCTTATATCAAATGCCCCACCAAATATGTAAACCACAAAGAATCTCCTTTTTGAAACTAGTAAACCTCAGGATGACATTATTATTTTTAATATCCTGTACCTGCAAGGAAGAGATGAAGAGAAATGAGATAATATTTATGTCATATATGTGTTTAGGAAAAAAAAGATACAGTGTTTGAAATAAAGAATAATGTAGTGGGATAATAAGGGGTCATTCTAGTAACTTGAACATTTTCTTCCTCTTCATTCTCCATTATAGACACGTTTAATATCACCCTGATCATAAGGTGCGGGGAGCTAGGCAAAGTTACAATAGATTAAGTTTCAAAAAGTCTGTCCTCAAAGAGTTTCTCATATAAGACAGAACAGAATCAGATACGTTGACTTTTGTTATTAATTTAAGAAACGGCCCAGGCACAGTGGCTCATGCCTGTAATCCCAGTACTTTCGGAGGCCCAGGCGGGTGGATCACGAGGTCAGGAGTTCGAGACCAGCCTGACCAACGTGGTGAAACCCCGTCTCTACTAAAAATACAAAAATTAGCCGGGTGTGGTGCATGGGCCTGTAATCCCAGCTACTCAGGAGGCTGAGGGAGGCAGAGGTTGCAGTGAGCCAAAATCACACCATTGCACTCCAGCCGGGGTGACAGAGAGAGTCTCCAGCAAAAAAAATTAAAAGTCTAAAACTATATTGTCAGCACAAGAAGAATGTAACTGGATGCAGTTTACTATTTTTTATATTATCCTGGATACTTTAAATTTCTTCTAAGTAGCAGAGACTTGAGAGTTATTCCTCTGTTTTAGATAATTAATCTCAGGTACCTGTAGAGAAACAAACTTTAAACTATAGAAGCATTTTATGCATACCTCCCTAAAAGCCTTGGATTCAGTCAGTCTCTTAAGGTTTGCCTCTGTGACAACAGCTAATAACATTTTACTCATTCTAAAGCCCAGGCAGTGAGATGAAGTCCCCCTCTGCAGACCCAAGCCAAAAGGACACACTGAGGCTGGAGTGTGAATTAAAATTTTCACTGGTCAGAAGAGATGGCGCGCTCGGTAATCTTGCGGTATAACATTAGATTCTCAGCTCACACCACAGAAGTCCATTATAGGCCTCAGAAATCCCCGGGTTACTTCTGCCCCCACTTCCTATGAAAATAATTACTAGTTCATGCCCAAAGATTAAAACAGCCACAGCATGAAACAACTTCAGTGTTCCTCTTAGCCTACTTATTTGTTTAAGCCTCCTTCCAGAATATCCCATCAGTCAGAATTCCAGGCAGTGCTTAAAATGTGCGAAGTTGCTAAGCTTTCATCTCTGACTATTTTGACTAGGTCCCAGTCTCTTCCCCTAAGTGGGGTGTGATTTTTATTTTCATTCTTTCTCGTATAAATCATACCTCTCTTCCATTTAGTGTCTCCTGTTTTAGCTATGGTAACCAGGCATAAGATCGCTTCCAAACTGAGTAGAAAAAAAAAAAAAGAAAAAGAAAGAAAGAAAAGAAACCTATTAAGGGTTTTTTCTTAATCTGAAAATGAACAAATAAAAACTTCGAACATTGAGTGGGCAAAAGAAGTAACCAGCATTCGTGTAATGGATGGGGCAATTCAAATTCACTTTGGCAATTGACATTAATAATAATGGCAATTAATTCTAATAAACCTCACTGTAATGAATCTTTGGTTTTGAACTAATTGAACTGTGACACATTGGAATTATGCTAGAAGTAAAATAATAATAATAATAATAGCATAATAAACAGAACTAGTATCGTTTCATGTCACTTTTGAAAAAAATAGTAAATAAAATTGAGTTGATTTATGGGTGTCAAATCAAAGCAGGACAGTATGGCATCTAAAAGTTGGAATTGTTGTGAATTTGTAAAGTAGAACCTCAGTAAAACATAACAGATTTCATAAATTAAGACCATTAGCATGACTTCATACTATAAAATCATAAATATTAAAAATCTAATCTTTATTGAGTGCTTACTATGTGCCAAATGACTGCTTTTTATGCTTTTTCCTCATTTAATTCTTCTATTTTTTATTACATAATCCTGTCCATTTTACAAATACAGAAACTGAACTTTAGGAAGAGAAAATAGCTTACGTAAGTGAACTAGTGGGTGGTGGGGCTGGTGATCAAAACTAAACCCTTGTTCTTAAACACTGTGCTATTTATTTTGCTTACTCTTTATACACAATGGTTAGATGAGATATGAGTTCCAATCGCACCTCCCAAGTGTTTTAGTATACTCCTGCCGAATTTGTTATCATCTATTCAATAGTTAAGACTACATTTGGTTTTCAAGCAGCATTAAATACAACTTAAACGATGTTTAAAAAAATTGAGGGAGGTTCATTGTATGATTTCACATGAAGTTGGTGGTACCTGGTTACTGAAGTGAGTTAAGGAGCTCAACAATGTTGTCAAGGACCCATGCTCCTCTGTCCATTCACCACTCTTTTTTTATGGTTAAAATGGTAAAATTTATTTTATGCATATGTATATCACAATTAAAAAATGAAATTTAAAAAATCCTAATATGTAGACTTTTGTGTCCTTAGGATATTAGATGCTAAATTTTTTATTCTAACAGAAGTATGTCAAAAGGGAGGACCCCAAACAAATTCTCCAAGTCCCATCAAGTTCATGTATATCTCAGGGTAATTTTCAGAGTGCCACAAACATTACCTGCCAGCTTTATTTCTCTTGAGGCTGAGGTAACCTATTTCTATGAGGACCCACTAATATAGACGAGTTAATGGAAATTACATTCCAAGTTTGGAACATGTCAAGAAAGAGGCAGACAGAACTAAGTTTGTAAGCCATTCACCATTTTTTTTTTTTTTTTTTTTTTTTTTTTTTTTTTTTTTTTTTTTTTTATACTTTAGGTTTTAGGTACATGTGCACAATGTGCAGGTTTGTTACATATGTATCCATGTGCCATGTTGATTTCCTGCACCATTAACTCGTCATTTAGCATTAGGTGTATCTCCTAATGCTGTCCTCCCCCTCCCCCACCCACAACAGTCCCGGAGTGTGATGTTCCCCTTCCTGTGTCCATGAGTTCTCATTGTTCAATTCCCACCTATGAGTGAGAACATGCGGTGTTTGGTTTTTTGTCCTTGCGATAGTTTACTGAGAATGATGTTTTCCAGTTTCATCCATGTCCCTACAAAGGACACGAACTCATCATTTTTTATGGCTGCATAGTATTCCATGGTGTATATGTGCCACATTTTCTTCATCCAGTCTATCGTTGTTGGACATTTGGGTTGGTTCCAACTCTTTGCTATTGTGAATAGTGCCGCAATAAACATACGTGTGCATGTGTCTTTATAGCAGCATGATTTATAGTCCTTTGGGTATATACCCAGTAATGGGATGGCTGGGTCAAATGGTATTTCTAGTTCGAGATCCCTGAGGAATCGCCACACTGACTTCCACAATGGTTGAACTAGTTTACAATCCCACCAACAGTGTAAAAGTGTTCCTATTTCTCCACATCCTCTCCAGCACCTGTTGTTTCCTGATTTTTTAATGATGGCCATTCTAACTGGTGTGAGATGGTATCTCACTGTGGTTTGCCATTCACCATTCTTAACACCGAAGAGTGCCATCTCAGTACAAGATGGAACGGAGGGCCAGGCATCAGGTCCATGTTCAAGTCAGAAATGAAGGCGGAAGCCTGGAGCCAGGGACATCTATCCCTTTTGTTAGGAAATTGAAGGCTTTCTCAGAAGTCCCAGCAGATTCCTCTTTTATTCTATTGCCCAGATCTGTGTCACGTGGCTATATGTAACTTCAAGGAATGCTGCAAAGGCAAGCAATAATTTTGGCATGTCTAAAAGTGCAAATGGGCAAAGGAGAAGAGGACCAGGCACGGGCACAGGGCTAGCCACCCAACAGTATTTGTGGAAAGTAAATATTCAGAAGACGGTGTCTTCATCTGTTCAGGCTGCTGTAACAAAAATACCATAAACTGAGCTGCTTAAACAAATAAAAAATTATTTCTCACAGTTCTAGAGAGTGGGAAGTCCAAGATCAAAGTGCCTCCCATTTGGTTCCAGGTGAGGGTTTGTTTTTTGGTTTGCGGACAGATGCCTCCTTGCTGTGTCCTCCCATGACAGAGAAAGCAAGATCCCATATCTCTTCCTTTTTCATAAAAGCATTAGTCCCATCATGCGGGCCCTACCCTCATGACTTTATGCAACCTTAATTATCTTCCAAAGGCCCCACCTCCAAATACTGTCCCATTGAGGGATAGGGTTCCAACATATGAATTTGAGGGGGATATCACATTCAATCCATGGCAGAAGTGATTATTTGATCAATATAGTATAAATTTCATTAAGTGGTATTAGAATTCTTCTAAAGCATATTTTTTTCAGAGATAGTGTCTTGTGGAAAGCAAAGAAACAGTTTTATCTTGGTAACAGTTGCTGAAAAATGCCTATATGCAGGTAGTGTCTGGACCATACTGACAGTTAAGCATGTGTAGTTCATACCCAGTTCTCTTAAGAAGTATGGAGAGTGGATGGGGAAATGATTCAGATTAATCTGCACATGACTATAAGGTGGTATATGAGGCATACTATGAAAAAGCAAGTAAAACGCGCAACTTTAGTGGAAGGAGAAATTATTTTCTACTTGGGGAAGAAGTTTTGCTGCAAAAACAGTACTTGCCTATTTTGTAGAGAGAAAAGACTATCCTCAGAGAAATGGCTGTCTAATGATAGAGTTTCAGATACTACAACAACTATGTAAAAGAGATAAAAATGCCAGCATAGTATAAACATCAAAAACTGCCAGAGGAATAAGAATCTGCCCTGACAGTGTTTCAGCTACACAGCATTGTCAGAACGTGGATTCTACCATTCGAATTCCCATGTGTCCACATGAATGTCAGCATTCTTGATAATCTCTTATGTTTAGATACCACCATGGGGCACCTCTGGGATTTTCCTCTCCCTTAATCATTTCATCAGTTTGAGATTCTAGTGCGGTTGGGGACCAAGAATTGTTTGGTATGTTAGAGAAGCACATAACATTTTAATTGTGCTTGGAGACAGCGAGACTGAATGAGGGAGAGTAATTAAGAAACATAAATAAACTAGGAACTCTGCTTTGCCTCACATCATATCATTATGGCTCAGAATGAACTGCTGAGCTTTACTATGAGTGAAAGAAGCAGCCAAGGCCACCGATTTTGGAATAAGACTAAGGACTATATGGAATATGTAAGGTGAAGAATAGAGGCAACTACAAAGTTAATGTAATTAATTTTTATTGTACATTTACTTTGTTTACCATAGAAAAACACACTAATTATGCATGGGGCATATGGCATGTACTCTGGCCTTAATCCATGAACATCATTATATCATTTTTTATTATTTATTCATTCATTTATTTTTGAGACAGTGTCTCACTCTGTCGCCCAGTCTGGAGTGCAGTGGTGCTATCTTTTCTCACTGCAAACTCTACCCCCTGGGTTCAAGCGATTCTCCTGCCTCAGACTCCCAAGTAGCTGGGTTATAGGCTCCTGCCGCCACCATGCCTGGCTAATTTCTGTGTTTCACCATTTTGGCTGGGCTGGTCTCGAACTCCTGACCTCAAGTAATCCACCCACCTTGGCCTCCCAAAGTACTGGGATTTCAGGCGTGAGCCACCGTGTCCAGCCAATATACATTTTTTAAAATTAATTATCAAATTAAACCTGTGAGATGGATACTCTCACTCTCTCCATTTCATAAATGAAGAAAATAAGGCTTGGAGAGTTCAGGTGACATACCAAAGCTTATGTATTCCTTTCTAGGTGCTTAGCAGGTACTAACAGCCATTCAGTGGCAGATCTTGTTCTCAGTCATGACCTATCAGACACCCAAACCCACAATTTTAACTATCATGTAAAATAACATTTCTGTAACCCAAAAAAAAGGCAATAGAACTCAGATTTTGAAAAAATTTTGGCAGATTCCAGGTCTAGAAAAGATAACTGTCTTGGACACAAGCAATTAAATGTAAACATGTATAATGTGAAATGTTCAAATGTGCATTGAAACTGTCCCTGAATTGGATGCATTTATTAGTGGATAAATTTATTATAATAATTTATTAATAGAGATTAAATTAATATACTTATTACTAAATTGATGAGTTTATTAAGATACCTAACAATATATTAAACAAGCATATGAAGGCTTGTTTTCATAGCAGCATCATTAATGCTGCTAAATGTCCATCTCTGTGCAGATATTGGCAAACCTTTTCTCTAAAGACCAGACAATAACCATTTTCAGCTTTGCGGGTGATAGAGTCTCTGTCATAATTATTTAACTCTGCCATTGTGGCGTGAACGCAGCCATAGACAATACATAAACAAATGGGTGTGGTTGTGCGCCAATAAAATTTTATGTATAAAACAGGCAGAAGTAAAATTGGGCCATGGTCCAAGGTTTGCCAGCCCCAGTGTTAGATAGCTAAAACGATTCCATTTTAGGGAGAAAGCTCTAAAAGAGTGCTAATATAGCAAGCAAGAAAAACAAATAGATATATTTAAAATTTAAACAACACTTCAATCTCATTTTTATAAAGGGAGGGAGTCAACATGGTTTTCATTTTCACTTTCAGTAGTATAAACTAATGATTACAAGGAAAGAAACTTATGTTAAATTATAACACTAATTTATAAGGCAAATTGTCTAAACTGTCAGATTATCTAAACATCAGAAGGCACGTCAGAGGCAATAATAGTACACAAAATAATGTTTAGAAGAACCAGAATAAAGCTCACCACCAGTCAATCTATACATATTTAATGACCATGCAATATGTAAGTTCTATTGCAGAAATGCAAAGATAAAAAAGAAGACAAAAGAAAAGAAACAAATATTAGAAAATTAAATTTAGTTTATGAGAAATTATCACGTAGTTATTAAAATTGCTTATTCCTATGTAATAGCCTTCTCTCGATATAACAAAGAAGAAAATAGATCAATCTCCAGGAATTAAGATTTTTAACCAAATCTGAAATAATAAGATGGATGCATATAAACTCTTGAAATTAGTTTCACCTCTATTACTCTAGTTTTGCAAAGCAGACACTAAAATAAATATGTGTGTTTGCATATGTGTGCATATACAGACATAAACATTTATATGTATGTTACTTAATTGTTGTTCTCTGTATCGTATATGTGGTGTGTATATTATATGTGTGTGCATATATAAATACTGTGTCCATATACTATATATACATACACATACAGTGTTCGTATATGTAGTGTTTATGTAGACATATATACCATGTGTATTGTATATGTAGTATATATATACACATATGTACAGTCATCCCTCAGAATCCACCTGGGATTGGTTCCAGGATCCCTGTGAATAACAAAATCCACAGATGTTCAAGTCCCTTGTATAAAATGGCATACTACTTGTGTGTAACATACACACATCTTGCCGTATACTTTAAACCATCTCTAGAATTCTTATAATACCTAATGCAATGTAAATTCTATGTAATTAGTTAAACTATATTTTTATTTGTATTACTTTTTATTGTTGTATTATTATCTTTTCCAAATATTTTTTATCTACAGTTGGTTGAATTCATGGATGTGGACAGCCAACTGTATTGTATGTCCATATATATATATATATATATACACATATATGTATATATATATACACACATATATGTATATACTACATAAAGAATGAAGAATAAGTAATGTACAGATTACAAACATTTCCACATTATTCATCTCATTAAATCTTCACATCAAAAGGTAATACAGAAAGGGTAATACAAAAAAAAAAAAAAAAACTTGAGTGAAGATAACAACAAATAGATTTGTAATGGAGAGACCAAGTCAACTTTACCTGTAACTATCAATCAGTTTGAGTCCTCTTTTCCCCAACAGATGGTTTGGAAGGAGAAAAATGGGAGTACATCATGCTGTGCTCCAAATCGTTTATCATCTTAAAAATGTGGGAAAGCTAGAATTGGTAAACAAGACTTTTGTAAGCATGCATAAAACATATTAAATATTTGGTGGCAAGGGATTTCCATGAGGCTTTCATGGGAGTTAATAAATCAACAGAAACCACTTACCGAAACATTTTCATGGGTCCAGTGGAATTCTAAGCAAATATCAGGTTTAAGAATGAAAAGTCAGTTATATTTTCAACGTAATCTCACGTTCAAAGAAGTGTAAAAGATGCTTAAGTGTTAATATTTTATGTTTCCCCACTCTCAGCAGTAAATGCAGCCCATTAAAAAGAATGCTAAGCCATAGCTGTTAGCACTGGCACGGGACCAAGGAAACACTGAACCTTCACAGAAGGGGGTTAATTGCTACACGAAGAGGTAATTTATTAAGGAACACTGAAGCCCTGTATATTCCCCAATGTGAGGCTGAACAGCAAAATCTTATGTGAATATTGCATTTGATAATCAAGGCCTTTTCTATGGCAGACTTCAGAACTAGCTAAGCTAAACAAAAAGGGGCAATGGAGGGGAAAAAGGGAGAAAGAAAAAATTCCAACACCATTTTTCTCTATGGCTCCCATAAACCTTTACACGGTGCCCTCCAGTCTGCCGCCCCCACCACCAGGAAAAGTTTGCTGCTCCATAAACCTCTTGGTGGCTGATGAGAAAGTCTCACATAACTATTAAGTACAGGGGCAGCTTCTACTGTATTTTATTTGTCCAGATCTGATGCTTCAGTATTCTTCCGAGTGTCAAACTCAATTTTCACCATTTGTCAGAGCAATGTTTTCAGAACCTTATCATGTTGAACTAGACCTTCTTTTCCATCACAGTTCAGACCGATATCATGTGGCCTATTAAACATCAAGTGTGAAGAAAATAGTGGCCCCACGTGTCCCATGCCTAATGTCTCCCTTTTGGCAGAGTTTCGTTCTTAGTCCAATGGGCGCCTTGTTATGTCCTGAGCTTATGATTTTGTCAACGGCAAAGGCTCAAGAGACAAGTAGAGTCCAAAAGCAAGTGTGAGGGCCAAAGTGGCTCTGAGAAATCATTTTACCTAAGAAGTTGATGATTTTCTTGGCTGCACTGGCAACAGATTTTGGAGTCTCAGAGAACTAGGGAAGGAGAATTAGTTTTACTTCTTTGTTTTTTTTTAAACATCTCCAACAGCAAATTGTCATTGAAGAAAAAGTCCCTTGGGGAAAAAAACATACAGCAAAAGAGAAACTGGTTGTTTCATCTTTTTTATTTTGAGCTTAGTCTTCTAGCCATCTCTAATCAAGCCCTCAAAAAATGAGTATTTATGGGGTGCAGATCTTCCTCCTGGCACTGGGCTGAGAGAGGTGATAGAATACAGAAAGCATATAACACGTGGCCTGGTCCAGCCCTTAAAGTGTTCAGTATCATAGGAAAGATTTTTTTTAATAATCCATGTGAAACAAATAACAACTTTATAGTATCTACAATAGGGATAACAGAGAGAGAGCACTTTGAGAAGATTTTAATGGGTCCTTATTCCTCTCCCTTGTTGAGTTATTCTTCTACTTCACTTTGCATTTGTATTTCTCACCCTTCTCCATGTATTCTGTATCTTGTGGGCCCTTTCTTGTCCCTGAGCTGCATCTGTCCAAAGCCCTGTCTGGACCTTTCACTACCCACTTAACATCATGCAATCTAGAAGGCTCCATGATTAAAATTACGTCTCACACTTGCAACTAATCCCCCTAAGACACCCCCATTTCTTCAATATCAATGGTGTTAGTGGAAAAAAAATACCAACTAAGCTAGTTTATACAAAGCAGTAGGTGGCCTATGCATCCCCTTTTTCATCCCCTCCTTCTTCTTCATATATTTTTCAGATTGTTGACTTTATACGGGAATATCCTATCGCATTCTAAGACTAGATCCTGAGCATGTATCACATGATAGGGTGGCCAGGTGTAAACCATGGGAGGGGACTCAGAGGTTTCTTTCACAGCTTCTGAGGACTATCCATCCACCATCCCACTTTAAACTATCATCAAGTTTCATAACTGTTCTTGCCCCTTTTTTATTTGGAGTTTGACAGCATCTTGCTATATTTCATATATGATCTTATGGCAAGGGAGAAGAGGAACCACTCTTTCTATAGAGCAAAGCGAACAGTATGCCCTAAGCCAAGAGACCACAATACATGTCCTGCTTTCCAGCTCCCAGTAGGGGATGTACCTGTCTCTTGGCAACCCTTAGGAAATGAAAAACAGGAATGGTTCCTGTTAGACAAGAGAGAAAAGCTTGGATCCCCCGGGATGCAGACTGGTGTGGCTTCCTAGGATCCTCAAGATACTTTCTGTTCTCCCTTCTTTTCTCTCTCCATTTAGAATTTCAGATACCTATCTTGGCTACATATAACTAATACTAAGCATGGCAATTTACATATGAAAAACATTTTCAGTAATTTTTTACATTTTTGAATTTTTTCAGCTAGTTATGTTTATTTCTTTTACTGCATAAGTGCTTTCTTAATTGGATTAATTTATCATCCAGTTAAAGCAGCCTCTATTCAGGATTATTTTTCACTTAGGCCCTCTTCCTGGGCAGATTTGAAAGTCACATTAATAATCACTATTAAGCTCATAAGATGAAACCAAACCTACACATACATACACATTTCCAAGGATTACAGATTTTTGGTTTTTAATCTGATTTTAAAGAAAGCCTGTGTTAGTTCTTATTTTCTGCAAGTACTCCATTGAGGAGTGTCTTATCGTTTCAATCTTGAAGTTTATCTTGGAATTTATCTAAAAGGAATTATTTTGGTCACCAGGGTCAACACCCCTTTTCTTTCTAAATCTTTGTTTTTAGTTTTCTTTCTAAGGAATTGGAAGAAAACACAGGCAGATGAGTAGTTAAGAATCCCAGAACTTTGCATGTCACTTGGCCCAGAGCCAGGCACATGTAAAGGTCTTCACTTGCCAAAAACACACCAGGGACCTCTTAAGCAATCAAGAATTGCTACATGTGTGCAAGAGCTAACATCTTGAAGACAATTGAAATCGGTAATTCAGTTACCCTCTGTTTCTCATACATTTACCCTCTGAGCATCTCAACACGCTGGAGCATGGAGATCCAAACTGGAAACCCTTGAATGCTCCTTCTGCTTGTGGAAAGGTGACAAGAGCATTCCCTCTTGTTCACAACTGGGCATAATGAAGAGGAATGGAGGACTGGTGGAGGACTGGACTCTACTCTCAAGAATCCCTGGGGAAATGAGAAAAAAAAAGGGAAACAACAATAGAAGAAAAAGCAGCAAAACAAAGGACACACTAAAATCAAGAAGAGTGAAATAACAAAAGGAAGCCAAAGAGAAACTCAACCAAGGGTCAATTTCTACTTCTTGTATAGTTCTTTTGGGACCACTGATAACATAAGTAGGAACTGATCCTCAAAAAATGGGGCCTTAATTTGCATAAAACAAGAAGGACTTATTTTTGCTCATGGCATTTGTTCTGTTTAAAGGGAAGTGAACTACCTCCAATCTTTCCTGCATATGAGTATTTCACTTCTGAAAATGGGATCTCAAATATATAAGACATTATTCACTACCTGCATTTTATATGAGAAGAATTAAAGTACTCCCCAGCAGTTTTATTCACATTTATTATAGTGGGCCAGGAGATTTTCCATAAAAATGAGTAGCTCCCAGAGGGAACAAAATGTATAGAATTTGCTGATCTTGAACACAGTGTATTTATATAATACGTTTCATCACCCATAAGCCTTACAGAGCTAGGTTTTCTCCTGGGAAGCACTGTTAATATTTCAACCTCTGTATATGCCAAATAGAAACAAAGATTATTTGAAAAGGTAAATACTGGGCTTTCATTCTTCCTGGCACAATACCGATGCCGCATATTTAATTTGAGTTACTAAGAAAACTGAGGGTCTTTTACAAGATGTGGCAACATTATGCAAATGACTTATTCCAGTTAAATTCTTCTAAGTGAAATGTGTTACTCAGAGGTCTTTTGATTGCAAGTGATAGAAAACTAATCAAATTAACTTAGAGGAAATTTACTCATAGATAATGAAGCATCTCACATTATCAAATGAAGGGTTAAATAACCAATTCACTGGAAGGACAAGAATGCTGCTAGTCCTCAAAAATAAATGCAACCAGAGTTTCAAACAGTGAGGATTTTCTGTCTCTTAGGTTGCTTTTCTCTGTATATCGACTTCTTTCTTTCTTTAAATTTCCTCCACAAGGCAAGAAACATGTCTTCTGGCCAGTCCTAAGTGTCAAAGCATCCTAGCTAACAGCTTTTAATAACAAAAAAGATTTTACCCTATTCTTTATTCAAATATCCAGGCAAAGGGTTCTGATTGGTTTGGCTATATCAGGTGCTCATCCTGTAAGCAATAGAGTGATCCTTGCATCAGACTATCAGAATATGCTCTTTCCTCGTGTTCCATATGCCTCCATCATCTGATTGTTTGGCAAAGTAAGAGTGAATGCTCTCTTCCTTTCAGTTCAGCACCAAGAGCAGCAACATGGTAAGTAATCTAGGAAGCATAAAATCAATGTGGGAGTCCTAGTTGGTCTACTCGCGAGCTGAGACCTAGAGACAAATCGCCCACCTCTTTGAGTTTGAGTTTCGACCTCAGTAAAATCAGAGAAAGAAGCCCTTTCTCAAAAGAAGGGTTGACTGATGCAACAGCATGGATGAATCTTACATTCGTTACACTGGATGAAAGAAACTGGGAGCAAAGGAGGACATAGGATATCATTCTGTTATCAATTCTAAAACACAGCTAGGCACAGTGGCTCACACTTGTAATCCTAGCACTTTAGGAGGATGGAGCAGGAGGATTGCTTGAGCCCTGGAGTGTGAGACCAGCCTGGACAACATAGAGAGACCCCGTCAAAAAAAAAAAAGAAAGAAAGAAAGAGAGAGAGAGAAAGAAAGAGAGAGAGAAAGAAAAAGAAAGAAAGAAAGAAAGAAAAAGAAAAAGAATGAAAGAAAGAAAAAGAAAAAAGAAAGAAAGAAAATCTAAAAGAGGCAAGACTGTCTTATAATGACAGAAACTCAATCAATGGTTACCTGGGTTGTGTGGGAATGAATGAAGAAGACATGAGGTAACTTTCTGGAAAAATTAAAATGTTCTACATCTCGATTCAGGTGGAGTTACGTGAGTGTATATATTTTGTCAAAAGTCTTTAACCCATACACTTAAAGTGTGAGAATTTCATTTTATGTAAATTACATCTCAATAAAAGTTGAGTGTCTTTTAAAAGTGTATCAGAAGCTTGAGATGAGCATGAAATGATGCAGGGCACATCAAGCACTTTTTTATTTTTATTTTTTGAGATGAAGTTTCACTCTTGATGCCTAGGCTGGAGTGCAATAGCACGATCTCGGCTAACTGCAACCTCTGCCTCCTGGGTTCAAGCAATTCTCCTGCCTCAGCCTTCTGAGTAGCTGGGACTACAGGTGCCTGCTAATTTTTGTATTTTTACTAGAGATGGGGTTTCACCATGTTGGCCAGGCTGGTCTTGAACTCCTGACCTCAGGCCATCCACCACCTTGGCCCCCCAAAGTGCAGCGATTACAGGCGTGAGCCACCATGCCTGGCCCAAAGCACTTTTTAATCATAAAATAATATGGATATATCCTTGTTTTTTACTCCGTTTTACAATATCTGTGGCTAGTTGTGTAGTTAAGTCAGGATGCTGATACAGCCAACTATTAGTCAGACTTTACTGCTATAAATCACTCCTGCCTCTTTAGGCATATTTTATCTTTGCTCTTCCCACTGCAGGAGTCCACTCAACTAAATCCCAGGTGATAAGGCCTTTACAGTTATCCCAATACCTGGTGACACTTGCAGCCATTTGATCTGCAAGGGAGACACAAATTGCAACAGGGACAAAATATACACAGCCTAAGAGGCATCACTAAAGACTCCTACCCCATAGGGAAGGAAGTGCTTCTGAGCTTGGCGAGTCTGGGTTACTATGGGTTTCAGTTATTTATCACTGCTTAATAAATTACCTCTAGATGTAGGGTTTAAGACAGCAATAATTTACTATATCTCATGATGCTGTGGGTTGGCTGGACTCAGTTGGGCCCTTTTCCATGAGGTGTCAACTGGGGTCAACCATGTGGCTGCATTCAGCTAGGAGCTTAGCTAGGCCTGAAACACCCAGGATAATACATTCACATATTTGGCACCTCGGCTGGATTGGCTGGAATGGCTGGGAGCTGGCTGGGCTTCTCTCTTTTTACATGTAGAAGTCTAACCCAAGCTTTTTTCATTGACACCTAGATACTAAAAGGAAGAAAACAAAAGTTGCAAGTCCTTCCAGGGTCTGAGCTCAGAGGCACCAGAAAATCATTTTCACTGCATTCCTTTGGTCAGCACAAGTCATAAGCCCATCAGACTCTACTGCTTGATAGGAGCTTTGTCATTCACACTGGGAGATGGAAAGAATTGTTGGTGGACATCTTTACCAACAATATACAGCACTCTGCCATTCATTTCTTCCACCTGTTATAAACAATTAAGTTCAAGGTCAGTCAGCCCCACAGATGTAGGCCCCAAAATAAAGGGCTTATTTGCCCATGAATGGATTCATTCAAATCACAAGTATTAAAAATTCACTATGGGCCAGGTATGTTGCATGCTAGATATATCAAACAAAAACTCTTCTATCACAATTAGTCAGGAAACCACCTGGTGTGTGGAACTGTTGGCTCGGCAAGGTCAGCCATGCCATTCCCAAATCACATGAAGAAGAGTTCCCATTTGTCCAGATTTTGTAAATAGCAGAATACTCTGGAGATCAACAGGCCTTTCTTCTGGCTCTGAGAGGTACTTCCTTCTATTCCCTTAGCAGAATGACAATATTTTCTCTTTTCAAGGAATACTGAAACACACAGTGAATAAATATAGACAAATAGATGTTCATGTAAATTAAGAAAGGGTCTTTTGAAGATGGATCGAGTTCATTTTTATTCCATTAATCATTCCACGATGGTCATCTACCCATTCCATAACAATAAGTGCTTGCTATCTACTACATTATAAGCACTTATCTTTCCTAGCATAAGGGAACACCCCCTTTACCTATCTTTTCCTTAAATTAACAAAGTTTCACTGCCACCTTTCCATTTTCATATGCTCGAGGTCATAACTCAAATAGACTTAGCCCTGAGGATGGTGGGGACTGAAACTGGGAAGGAAGCCTATCAGGAGAGGTCTAAAGCCAGGGTATTAAGATTCCTTTCCTTCAGGTGTGAAGTGTCCTCCTCAGGAGTGCTGACTGTCCCAAGTCTCCACTTGCCAACTTCTCCTAGGTCTTATCCACCAGTCTGGTTCCTTTGAGCCAAATGTGCCTTTTCCTTCTCTTCTTCTCTCTCCAGACCAAACTTTACCAATTCTATGGCCCAATTCCTCGAAGGATTAACTGAATCACAGAAGGATGTTAGAGATTGACAGAAGCCCCCTTTGTTTGCATTTTGATTTTCAGGGCAGATGCAAATGATCTCTAAGGCATGAAACTCTAATGGCAGCAGGCAGAGGCATGAGGGAGAGGCACTGGGGCCAAGGTCTCACCTCAGCATTCCTCAAGTCATAGGATGTATGCCACTTTTATCTGCACGTTAAATAAATCGGCAACTCAAAAAACTCCACTCATTTTCTCCTGGAAACTTTTATTTTTAATGTTTGGTAAGTGAATGTCAAGAGACATTTCAGAAGAGAGCAGTTGATTCCTTGCGAAAGCAGGCTGCTGAAACACCCTCATTTGTTTTAGTCAGAAGCCTCTGCGACAGAACTTTGGTTTCTGTGAATTGATTAAGTCCAAGAGCTCAAGGGGGCGATGAGGTCAAGTCACTGCAACTCTGCCTGGCTGGGGTTCAGCTAACTGTTGATGTGTGGGTTTCCTTTAACGATGAGGAGCAGACTAATAAACAGAACATGCTATATTTTGGAAAATGAATGAAGCCCAGTACTGGGAGACTCTTGGGTGGAGTGTGTGCTGAGCCAGAAATGGGACCTCTGAGGTTTCTCGTGGAAATTATAATATTTGTGGATTTGAAAATAGAGAAGCAGCCAAATCTTAGAAGCTGAATGAAAATGAGTCACTTTGGTAAGGTACTTCACAGGCCATATAAACAACTTCTCAGTCATTGTCAGGACTGGAAATGTCCTTAGGTGGGTTCTGAAGAAAGCTCTTTGGTTTCAAATCTTGGTGACGGCAGCAAAATTAACTTATTTGAATCTCCGTTTCCAGTGTTATAAATGGGAACGATAAAAAGAGCATCTACCTTAGATATTATGGCAAGAAGTCAGAGAAGGCTTTGGAACACTTTGAACAGGATATGTCATATCCTAAATGCCCCATAAATGTTCCTCATCACTATTTAAGTATTGTCAACTCCTTATCATGTCTACTATGCATAAGAGTAGTTGGACAGATATCCTTAACAATGATGATGGCACAGACATCTACCTATCATTGGAATGAGTTTATAAGCTTGCATTAAATTCTTGCAGCAGTAGATTTACTTTCCTAATTATATTGCCTGGGCTTGGCACTCTCCAAGCATAACCAACCAGCAGCGAGAGGAGAAAGCCAAAACTTTGCTGAATGTTAGGAAGAAGGTGGTCTGTCCTCTCAGGCCTCTTCCAAATATAAGATTCTGTTACCTAGAAAACAAGTTTTAGGTGAGTAATCTGCCATGTGCCTAAATCCCTAATAGCTAATGAGGCATTGGCTCATTTTGCACAAGTTTATCTTCAGGGCTTCCAAAGCTAAGTGGCAACACTTTTCCTCCTAATCCAACTAGATATCTTTCTTTCTTGAGTATCAGTTATCCATTCCAGGAGGAGGCAACTGTGTGTGTCATTGCCAGGTGACCAAATGTTCTTTTATCTTAGTCAAAGCCCACTCTGTGCTCTGAATGGCTGTTTAGCCAGAAGTGTATGTATTTTTATGGCAGGATATAAAGTAGGCAATGTTATATAAAATACAAACTGGCAGGTCAAAGCAGCAAGAGCACTTTAGGGGACCCCAGGCAGAAGTGGTAAAAATAGTACCTAATGCTTGAGAGGACTCAGCAGAAGCTGACAGTGTAGGCATGATTCATTCATTCGCTTTGAAAATTATGTAGGTTTATTCAGGAGGAACTCGAAGGCAGGACTCAGCCTCACTGATTGTCTCTGTGAGCAATTTTCTCAAATTGTGGCAAGTTGTATCTGACATTCTGCATTCAGGGAAAAAAGGGAAGTCTTTATAGATGAGAAATTCAAAAGAAAAAAGCACTGGGTGTTGTAAATGAATAACTAGATCAAATTTTAAAATGTCAGTCAATTGACAAATCTTTGACATATTCATTCAACAAAAAAGCATTTTAAAGCACCTCCTCTGTGCTCAACCCTTTTCTACAAGACAGGGATATAGAGAGAAGCCCCCTGGTTCCTGTAGTTTATAATCTGGTGAAAATGACCAATAACAAATAATCAAATAAATATATAGTCTAATTCCATGTAGGGGTACAGTTGATGGAGTGGAGATGTAAGGGAAGACCAAATGGTGTGAATCTCTTGTGTCTGGAATAGCATAATGAAGTCAAATGAGGTCACTCTGTATGATGTTAATAGTCAAACTCAACTTCTCCCTTTCAGATTCGTAAATATTTCCGATCGTTGGTCAAAGATAAGGAACTAAGGAATGGTTAACATGGTGACTTTCCTGAAAACCAGCACTGACGAACTTTTTGAAGTTTCTTTCAGTCGTGTAACAAATTTTCCTTTTCCCATTTATCTCCAGAAGCTGAGATTCACTTGTCCCCAAGTAGCCTGAAAACTGGTCAGAAGAAAACAGTGACGACACTCTAAAGAGTTTGCTATTCCTCGATTTGCAGTCAGTATAAATACACCATTTTTTAAAAGGTAAGCCCCAAAAAACCCAAAAAGGTGGAAAAATAGGGAAGCTAAAAATAAATGGCTAAAAGAGAAAAGTTCCTGTAATTTTAGGTTTAAAATATAAGGCTGAGTAATCAAGGAAAGTATTTTTACTGCCTTGTCAATATTTTTCCTGGAAGCTCAGGTAAATAGCCCTTCTTCAGATCTGTAGTGTGCGTGTCTAATGGTCTTAGGTGTCTCTGACCACAGAATAACTTTATGCCTAAGAAACAGAGCAAACAGGAACTCTGTGGTTTCAGCATTTCCCACAAATAAGTAAATATATGGATGTACATTAAAAAAAGGTTCAGGGCCATAGGACAGACGATTTGGGTCTAGTTGAGAAGTGTTCCCCTCCTAGTGAAATCTTTCATACAAGACTATCCATGCATTTAAAGGAATCCCTGCTTGCTAGGGTGATCTTGATCATATTTTCTGCATCGCTTATACTCTCTTTCAATTTAATGCCGAATGTTCAGCAGCTGTGTCAGAAAACCTAAGAAAAGCTGTCCTTTTTCTAAGTTGAGTCCTCATTTATTTACCCTGCTGGTGAAAAACCCACTGGCTTTCATCTCTTCTGAATCCATGGCAAGGAAAAGCAGGGGGGTCAACATGCTGAACAGAGTTTAAAAGGGGGAAAAATGATCATGAGGGCCTTCAAGCACACATACCTCCCCAGTTCTAGCTGTCTCTGGGTTTTATGAGGCATTTGCTCAAAGCCCTGCTGTTCAGGCAAGGGGAACAGCACGTGGTTTTCTTAGTAGCCAGCAGTTCTGCCTCTCACTGGGGCATGCCTCTAATGGCAGATTCATTAGGTCCCACTGATCCTAGGTTTAACACAAATCCAGCACTTGAATAACAGCCCCTCCTCCTGCACCCACAGATCCTTGGTTATTCGATGCTGGCTGGAAAGCAGGTGCTGAGATTTGTCAGGGGAAGCAAATACCCTATCAGATGCCCATACATCACCCTGAAAGCCGAGGATACACTGTGTGCTTTCCTGTCAGACTTGACTAATAGATCCTCAATCTGGACTTGGCCAGTGTGAAGCCAACAGAGGTAACTATGAGGAAGGTTCATTCTCTCTTCCAAAAAGGTCCAGTGTGAACCAGTATCTCCATTTATCTGATGGCTTCTGGCTAAAAATATTTGAAAGATCACTTGGAGACAAATGGCTCATAATTTGACCCTGTAAGAAAAAAATGATGCTGTTCTTCGAGATTGTTTGGCCACTTCTGACTTCTTCCGCATGCCAAAACTTTCACTTAATTCACTCAAAAAAACAGTCAGACCAGTCATTTTTAGGCAAATAAAAGTAAATACCTCTTCAATTAGCAAGTAGCAAATTACTTCCAATATATTGTGTGGGTTAAAAATATAAAATGCTGTAAGAAAGCATTAGATAAATCTATTGTTAATCAACCTTATATAGTTTATCATGAGAAAGCCAGAAAATCATAAAAATATCTATAACCAGACTAACATTAGAAAGGATAATTAACCCATTTTTAAACAAAATGGCTCAAAGAGCCTGAATGCAAAGCTAAATGGGACTTTCTTGATGTTTTTGAATTTGATATAATGTAGGAAAATATAAATAAATAAAAAATCAGCTGAGTGTTTTTTTCTGTCATGTTGATGCAGTCCTGTTTTTATTCTTCACAGGAAACATTTGAGATGACTGCACTGTATACCAGTTTGTGCTCACCATTTGACACATCTGTGACATTTTTTCCTCTAGAAAGGCAGTAAACAGTAAGCAGACTAAGGCAAGAACTTTTTTCCCACAGTGTCTTGAATCTGGTCCTGTTTATCTTTCTATAACAATGGAAACAGATGTATTTTTGTGCTTGCAACTTTCCAGATGTATCACTCTAAAATGCTGTCTGCTGTTCAGAGATGTTGCTAGTATTTAGAGCAGAGAAGCCTTTGCCAAGTTAATTATTTGACTCAAGACATTGCAATTTCTGCAGAGTCCACTCTCTGCGGTAGACATCTCATTAGGATTTATTTGGGGTTCTGTTGAAGTATGTTGTGATCACAGACTCTCAGCAAAGTGGACCTTTACCAGAATTTAGGGCTCCTAGAAGCAATGACTGACAGCAGTGAAGAAGACCTGAAGCTCAGAATCAGTGATGGATAAAATTGCTTAAATCCCACTGTCACCTTAGGTCGGAATTGATCCAAGGCCATGTACAAGCCTCAGTGTCAGGTTAAGGTTACGTATCCCTGGTTATGGAAAAACCAGAGACAGAGCAGGCAAAACCTGATAGAGTCACATTGAAGCAGAGAACCTGTTTTGAGAAGAGCATCTTTCCTTTTCCCTAAATTATAGTATTCCTTCACTACGTGTGCTTGCTCCTTCCACAAACTGTAACCTTAGCCAAAAGGTATACATTTTTGTCCTTATAGCTCACAGTACCAAAATGCTGAGCAGCATAAACACTAAACAGACTTTCAATTTGAAGCTATGTAAAACGCGACACTTACAACAACAGTAAAAGATACATTTTTTTTCAATTGAACACAAAACATTCAGCAAGATAGACTATATTCTGGGCCATAAAACAAACATTAGCAAATTCAAAAGAATAGAATTTATACAAAGAATGTTTTTGAATCATAAAGAAATTAAAATATGCATCAATAACAAAGATATTTGAAAAAATCTCTGAAATTTTGGAAATTAAAGAACACACTTCTAAACAACCTATGATTCAAAGAGGAGGTCTTGAGAAAATTTTAAGATACTTTAAACTGAAAGGTAATTAAAATACTATGTAATAAAATTTAGAAATTTGTTGGGTATGGCTAACACAATGATTACAACTTACCAACAGGGATGAAAGAACAGATATAACCCCTGACCTATCAGGGTGTATTATTTCATCATATTCATAGTCCCAGGAATTAGGGTAGAAAATCTTGAGGTGACTATGTTAGAATTCTGCTTACCATATCATCTATATGTGAAAGAAAGAACCTTATGGGTACTTTAAATCTTATATAAAAATTAACTCAAAAGGGATCATAGACCTAAATATAATACATAAAATTATAAAATTTCTAGAAGCAAATAGAAGAGAACAACTTATTGACTTTGGGTTAGGCAATGCATTTTCATATATGACACAAAGGTATAATTCATTTAAAAAAACAAGAACAATAATTTGGGCTTTTTCAAAGTTGAAAACTTTTATGCTGTGAAGACACAGTTAAGAGAATAAAAAGCCATAGAATGAGAGGAATATATTTTCAAGTCATCTTTCTGACAAAGGGTTTGTTTCCAGAATGCAAAAAGAACTCTCGAAACTTAACCAGGAAACAACCCAATTAATAATGAACAAAGTACATAAACAGACACCAAAGAAGATATATGGATGAAAAATAAACATCATTAATCATTAGAGAAATGCAAATTAAAACCACAATTAGATATGACTACACGTCTATTTGAATGGCTAATATAAAAAAATTCCCTACCATGGAATACTACTCACCAACAAAGGGAACAAACTATTGATGCCCACAACCACATAAATGAATCTTAAAATGCATTCTGGGCTGGGTGCAGTGGCTCATGCCTATAATCCCAGCACTTTGAAGACTGAGGCAGGTGGTTCATGAGGTGAAGCGTCCAAGACCAGCCTTGCCAACATAGAGAAATCCGATCTCTACTAAAAATTTTTTAAAAAATTAGCTGGGCATGTTGGTGGGTGCCTGTAATCCCAGCTACTCAGGAGGCTGAGGCAGGAGAATTGCTTGAACCTGGGAGGCAGAGGTTGCAGTGAGCCTAGATCATGCCACTGCACTCCAGCCCAGTGACAGTGCAAGCCTCCTTGTCAAAAAAAAAAAAAAAAAAAAAAAGCATTCTGCTAAGTGAAAGAAGCCAGATCTAAGATGTGATACAGAAAATGCTTTACAATTCTATTAATATAACATTCTGGACAAGGCCAAACTCTACAGACAGAAAATGAGACAGTGGTTTTCAGAGGCAGGGGATGTGGAGAGGGGTTGCTTAGAAAAACAACAGTAAAGATGACTTTTGGGTTGATAAAACTGTTTTATATCGTGATTATAAAAGTGGATATGTAACTGTGTATTTGTCAGGACCTGTAGAGCTATATACTACAAAGAGCAAATTTTATTATATGTAAAAAATTTTAAGAACCAACCAAGATGTTGTGAGAGGACCCAAAATAGACTACAAACTTAACAAATGAACGTAATTATATCACAAATGAATAGCATGACCCTGTATGACTCTGCTAAAGAGGGTAGGGAAGAAAGGGACTAACCTGAATTAGTAGGGAAGAAAGGGACTAACCTGAATTACTTTGAAAATTAGTATTTTGATCAGATACTGTAAGACTAAAGACTAAAAGAACTGTACAATACTAAATTCCAGTAAGTACATTTTCTTCTCTCAGGGGAATGAGTTAGCAATCCTGAAACACTTTATGTTTGTACTACAGTTAAACAAGTAAATGAATATTTGGTAGATAATGAGAACTAGGATTCTCACTGTTGGAGAAAGAAGTTACAAATAAGAAAACGCAGAAAGCTAGAATGAACACTGGGTGTTGAACTGGAATCAGAGGTATCAGTAACAACTCATGCTTTTTAAAATATAAATACAAATAGATACAGAAATGTAGATGTATGTACATGCCTGAGTTAGTATACATATATATATTTCCAATCTTTGTGCACTGCGAGGGTCTAGAAGTAATAACACCCTTGTAGAAATGAGCACATCTATTCCTCTTGGTTTTAAACATAATCCTCCCCAAAAAAAGGAACTAGAAGTCCTTGGAGAAGAGGTACATTCCAGGGCTGGGCAGGGAAAATACAGTGGTGAACCTTGAGCATTGTATGGTGTCAGAAAGTAAGGAAATGGTCCTCAAGGAAAGAGGTATGTCAAAGGGATCCAGAAGCAATCTAAAAGAGTGCCACATGATCAAGCTGGAACAATTTGAGCAACAAAATAAATAATCACAGTATCATATTATAACCCATAAAATATAATAAATATCAATTAGTCTACTTGATATAAATAAATAATTGGACAAATAAATAAATGTGAAAGGAGAGAGAACTCTTCCTGATGAAGAACTTCAATTAATAAATATAGAAGAAATGAAAATCACCATTAGTCCTACCAAGTGATGCTAAAATAATTAGAAAAAAGCTTGATGAGGAACAAGATATTTGCATAGTCCCAAAGTATTTCTCAACATCTCAAAGACATATATTAATTACAAAGGAAAAGTTAGCAACTTACAGTGGAGAAATCCATCAGAAAGTGCTTTGACCATGTGATCAAAGTTAACATAATCACTAATGAGACATATTTATTTCATATGCCCTCAGTATCAACACAGAGAAAGACAATCATTTCGGTGACATTCCTACCAAAACTGACTAACTTCAATCTAATTGTGAGAAAACATGAGACAAACCCAAATAGAAGAAACTTTATCTTATGTCCTTGGCCCTTTTGAAGGGTATTGGGCAGTAATTTTGGAGGAAAATTTATGAAGAAAATTTTTGCTTTTCTAGAAAAGCAAAGGTCAAGGAATTGTCACAGATTGTCAAAAGACTAGATGAGACGTGACAACTGAATGCAATATAGAATTCCACATTACATCTTGAAACAGAAAGAAAAAAAAGACATTATCGGGAAAACTAGTGAAATCCAAAATAAACTTTCTGATTTAGTTAATACTATTGCGCCAATATTAACTTCTTAGTTTTGATCATTTTTATTATGGTTATGCAAAATATTAACTTCAGGGGAAGCTACATGAGAGGTGTAAGAAAACTATATTCATGCAACTTTTTGGTGAGTCTAAAATTATTTTTAAATAAAAAATTTAATAAATAATTAAAAGAGAACAATGGGAAATACATCAGTCACTGGTCCTTAGGAATGATGGAATTCTGATTGGACAGGTCTTTGAAAATTCCCTGCTCTGGTAGCTGAGGAAGTTCCTTAGCTGACACTAGTTCTGCTCCCTAGAAGGAACTCTTGATCACTGTCCTTCATCCCCAGTGACATTGCTAAGTTTTTGTTACTTCGTTATCCTTCAAGACCATATCTAAAGTAGGTGGTGGGAACCATGTTCTGTTAGCAACTGTACAACTTTCATATCATACTTTGTACTTATACAATTTTGATGTCCTGTATATTGGTTAAAGCTTAAGCAATTATTTCTTTGAAAATATAATTCCCTCAAAAAATTCATAGACTTAAGATACTTTTGCTCATAATTAGTCCTATGTGTTAAAAACCTAACTAAAGTTCTTTTGTGGGCATAGCTCTAATTCTTGCTTCATTTCATTATTTAACACACACCTCTTTCTTACTTTAATAGCAGCTACTTTTAGGTCTTCTGAACCAAGAGGCCTGGTTTGGAAGTCCACATCCTTGGTCTGTTCTTTGCCGACCTAATCTGTTTCTCCCTGAGGAGCTTAATGTTTTTTTGTTTTTTAATTCTTCTTCAAGATTACATGCAACAATTATCTTTTCTTTTTTCTTTAAGGTATGGGAGTTAGCTTTTCCAAACATAAGAGGGTCTAAATTTCTGGAGACTATTTTCCTGAGTTTGTATCTGTTTTGAAACATTTTTCTAAAGCAGCAAGGAGCTGGAAAAATACAGTAATCTAGCTATATCTAGTTGGTTCTCTTTACCCTATCGTCTACGTGAGTGCAGGGCACACAATTTGCTGCAGCCCACAGTTTACCAAATGTTTTGTTATAGCATTACAAAGGTCATAAGCATTCTAGTATGTCGAGGCCACCTGCTGCTTCACCACTATGCAGATGGCATATATATTGGCTTAGTTAGGAAAAGCCCCACTTCGAGTACCAACTGTTAAAAAGAAACACTTTAGATAAATTAAATTTAGCAGAGTTTATTTGCTCAAAGAACAATTCTTGAATCAGGCTGCACCTTGAAACAGGAAAGGTTCAGAGATATCCACCCAGCAATGTGGGCAGATAGTATTTACAAACAAAAAGAGAAAGTGGCATACTGAACCAGCTTGATTGGCTACAGCTGGGCATTTGCCTCATGTGAACATGGTCGGATCAGTTGGCAGTCTGTGATTGACTGAAACTCAGCTACTGCGATTGGCTGGGATTCAGCTATTTGCTACAATATACACTTAGGTTAGTTTGCAGCTTATTTATTTACATATTAAGTTACGCTGCAGTTGGTTACACAGGAACTCAAAGTAAAGACATATCTTTGGGCCAAATTTAATTTAATTTAACACAATGTCTGAATTAACTAAAATATAGCTAGGCAAACAATACAATGGCTTCAAGACAAAAGAGCCTTAACCATATCTTGCCTTAAAGAATAGTTATGTTCATTTCTCTCCCACAAAACAGACCAGATATGAGGTTTGCTCTGCTCTGCATCTTTCTTTCTTATTTCTCTACCATTCCATAGTGTGTTGTTCCTGGCTACATGATGAAAGTTGGGGGAAGAGCATTGGAGAGTACATGTGCAACATTACGGTAAGGATATGGCCTGGAAATGGCACATGTCATTTGTGAAGATTAGTCACGTAGTCACATCTTGGGACAATGGAGTTTGGAAATACAGCTTTTCGATGGGTGGTCACATTCCCAGCTGCTAGTCTAATTCTGTGGAAGAAGGAGAGTATGGATTTTGGTGACACTTACTCTCCATCCACTCTCCTCTTGGATTATCTATCACCACACTTTGCTGGTTTCCCTTTCACCTTCTTGACCATTTTTCTCCAGTCTCTTTTGCTGACTCCGAACTCTACTTAACCTCTAAATACTTTTTAGGGATCAGCGTCAAAGGGACCAGTCTCTGGGTCTGTCCTCTTCTCTAGCAATACTCTCCCCTGATTATCCCAACTCATTCTGTCAAAATGCCAAATCCTAAATTCCTTTCTCTAGCTTTATTCCTTCTACTATACCCAAAATTTCTATATACAATGGCTATCTTGTAACCAACTACTGGAGATCTCAGCTTGGCAACCCAAACTCATCATGGACAAAACTGAACTCTATTTTACCTCTACAAAGCTGATTCTCCCCCAGTATTTTGTCCATCCTGATATTTGGTAGCATCATCCAGCCAGTGGTCTGAGCAAAAAAATCCAGAAGGCATCCTTGGTTCATAAATCCTTCTCTCAATCCCCACATCCAATGGATCAGCAAAATTTTGTGTATACTATCTTTAAAACACATCTTGAATAGTGCCGCAATAAACATACGTGTGCATGTGTCTTTATAGCAGCATGATTTATAGTCCTTTGGGTATATACCCAGTAATGGGATGGCTGGGTCAAATGGTATTTCTAGTTCGAGATCCCTGAGGAATTGCCACACTGACTTCCACAATGGTTGAACTAGTTTACAGTCCCACCAACAGTGTAAAAGTGTTCCTATTTCTCCACATCCTCTCCAGCACCTGTTGTTTCCTGTTTTTTTAATGATGGCCATTCTAACTGGTGTGAGATGGTATCTCACTGTGGCTTTGATTTGCATTTCTCTGATGGCCAGTGATGATGAGCATTTCTTCATGTGTTTTTTGGCTGCATAAATGTCTTCTTTTGAGAAGTGTCTGTTCACTCACTCATAGGTGGGAATTGAACAATGAGAACTCATGGACACAGGAAGGGGAACATCACATTCCGGGGACTGTTGTGGAGTGGGGGGAGGGGGGAGGGACAGCATTAGGAGATATACCTAATGCTAAATGACGAGTTAATGGGTGCAGGAAATCAACATGGCACATGGATACATATGTAACAAACCTGCACATTGTGCACATGTACCCTAAAACCTAAAGTATAATAAAAAAAAAAACATACATCTTGAACCTGTACATGGTAGGCTGAACAATGACCCCCCTCCTCTGCCCCAGAAAAACAGATTTCCAAGTTCCAATCACCAGAACCTGTGAATATTGCATGGCAAAGGGACCTTGCAGTTGTGGTTAAGAATCTTGAGATGGGGAGATTATCCTGGATTCTCTGAGTAGGACCAATGTAATCCATAAGGTTTCTCATAAGAGGGAGGCAGGAAAATCAGAGTTAGATCAGGGAGAGACAGAGAAAAGGGTGATAAAGGTGGCAATGGAGGAAGAGAAGAGAAAAGGCTATGTGATGCAGGGGCGTGGAACGATGCAGGTCAAGGAATAAGGTTGACCTCTAGAAGCTAGAAAATGCAAAGAAATGAATTCTCCCTTAGAGCCTCCAGAAGGAACATAAGACTGCTGAGGTTTTGATTTTATCCCAGCAAAACTTCTGACCTACAGAATTCTAAGATAATAAAGTCATAAGATATAGGTCACTAAGTTTGTGGTAATTTGTCACAGCAGCAATAGAGCACTAATACTCTATCCATGTTTCTCTATCTCCACTGCTGCTACCATAATTGAGGGCCAGCTGAGAGCACAAACTGTCTGAATTTGAATTCCTGTTCTGCTACTTACCTGCTCTGGGCAAGCCATTCAAGCTTCAGTTGTGCCTCAGTTACCTCATCTGTAACTGTGCCTCAGTTACCTCATCTGTCAAATGAAATCATGGTAGAGTTGTTATGAGGACTCAGTGTGTTGCCATATTTAAAGTCCTTGAAATAGTACTTGACATACTGTAAGTATGTTTAAGTGTTTGCTATTATTATTGTTATAATTTATACCCTGTATCATTTCAATACTCAGCTGGTCTCCCTGCTTCCTCTCTTGCCCATATAATCTCTTATTCACAGAATATTATTCACAGTAAGAATTATATATTTAAAACATAAAATCAAGTAATCTCTTGGATTATAATCCTCCAAGGGCTTCCCACTGTAATTAAATCATATCAAAAATTCTAACCAGAGCCTACAAGGCCTGGTATGATCTAGTCCATGACTTACCACCCAACCTCATGTCAATCTACTGTCTCTGTTGCTGACTTGCTTTTCCCAACTACTGTTCATTAGGTTCTCCAAACTCACCAAACTTGTTTCTGCCTCGGGGCCTTTAAGTGGGCTCTTCCCCTGCCTGGAATGCCATTTTCCCATGTCTTTGCTTGACTGACTCCTTTTAGAAATTCATTCAAAGTCTTCGGCTCAGAAAGGCTTTCCTTCCCAGTTCAAACGAAAATAGCTGCCTCTACTACTTACTTACTTATTTCATGTATCTTCCATGAAAAGAGCCTGCTGCTGTATACCTAGTGCTCAGACTATAACTTGCATATTATAGATAATCAATAAATAGTTGTGAAATGAGTGTTGTTGACATGTGTGAAGAGGCCATTTGTTGAGGCGTCATACTGGTGAATCCCACGTATGTTCTGAATCAGATGAGCACAGTTTTAAATCATTCCTCTCAGCAGAAAGGTTCTGCCTAAAGACAAAGTAATTCATCCAGTGATGATTATGTAAGTCTGTTTTCTCACATTTTTCTGATTATTTTTCTTAACAAGTGTCACTAGGGACACTTTCCAGAAAACCACTGAAAAGGGACTTTAGCAGTGTATGAGACCTATATTTAATCTCCAAAACCCATCCTTTCTAAATCTTTTTTTGTTTCGGGGGGCAGGAATTGTGTGTTTATTAGACTGGGTTTTGTTCTATCACCCAGCCTGGAGTGCAGTGGCCCAGTCACAGGTCACTACAGCCTCAAACTCCCAGGCTCAAGCAACCCTCCCACCTCAGCCTCCCGAGTGAGTAGCAGACATGCGCCATCACACTCAGCTAATTTTGTAATTTTTTTTAGAGACAGGGTCTCCCTATTTGCCC
This sequence comes from Nomascus leucogenys, assembly GCF_006542625.1. NCBI lineage: Eukaryota > Metazoa > Chordata > Mammalia > Primates > Hylobatidae > Nomascus > Nomascus leucogenys. The sequence continues at coordinate 27,702,821 of NC_044385.1, read as the reverse complement.
AGGCTGACCTTGAACTCCTAGGCTCAAGAGATCCTCCCACCTCAACCTCCCAAAGTGCTGGGATTATAGGCATGAGCAAATAATTTTAAGTTGTTTTGGATAAAAATGAAAAACTGTGTGTATGATACCTACATGAAGTGAGTCTTGCCTTTAGAGTACAGCATTTCAGAGACCCATTGTTGAAACACCTAAGAACTTGCTTTCTCAGAAGATGCAAAGAAAACTGAGATCCAACAGCAGAAGGAAGGCAGGCCTCACACAGTCCATAGAATAGCTCCTAGGAAGCCCCCACATAGTGCTGGGCTCATGTGTGTGGCCACCAGTTTGCACAACTCTGCACCCTGTTCTTCTATGTTTATTTTTTTTCTCTTCTCAGCATGAGGCTGTGCACAAATAGTAAAGAAAGTTTTTCTCAGTCTTCATCTATCTAAAGTCTTTCCAGCACCCTCCCTTAAAATATGAGATACTGCATGGGCCTAAGTTGCATTTTCATAGGGATGGGGTTTTCTGGGTCTTTCAACATAGATCTCATTGGTTAATTTAGAGTGTAAGCTAAAAAAAAAAAAAGCTGATAACCACTCTGTGGTCGTTTTAAAAATGTGAAAAGATGTAACACATAAGGTTTAGGGTTAACAGGAGAAAACAGACGGCTGGATGGTGATTCACTCTTTTTCTCCCTAAAGACACCAACATGTAACCCTGGGGTGGCCTTGTCGACATTGCAAGTGCATACCTGGCATATCATCTGACAGCCTGAGAGTGTCTGCTATTACTCAGAAGAAAAGATGGTGTATCTGATAGTCTGAAAAGAACAAAGACTGCAGTTACTTCATCACTCTTGTCGGAGGGTCTGGAATTAATTGTGTTTCTTTATACCCCATCTAATTTTACAAAATCATACTTCTCCCTGGCAGTTTACTAATTTACCACCTCATCTAAGATAAGACTTTGCCAACAGTAATAACATTTAGAAAATGCTGTCAGGCCTGCTGAATATAGTCTCCCATTCCTCCAACCTCGCCCCCAGCCCACAGACACATATCTACACAGCTCACTCAGAACTTAAAGCAGGTAGACCCAGCCTTGAAGGTCAAACAAAAAACAAACAAACAAACAAAAACAGAATGATCTGGTGCCTCAGAAGTTTATCTTCACAATAAGAGTAACTAACTCTATTCAGACACCTCTTTGAGTATCTGCTCCAGTGTCTGTCCAATGGGTAAAGAGAGTAGAAAGAAATAATTGGTCTGCACTTCAGAAAGGCATTTTAGTATATTTATATTTCCCTTGTACACATTTGTTGTGTGCTTATTATATAAAGAGCACTGTATGGATTACATCCCCTCAAATTTGATGGGCAGGGAACAAAGCAGGGAAACTGCAAATTTTGAAATGAGCATGGAAATATCTAGCCTGAAGATTCTAAATGGAACATTTGGTGTTACGGTGTTTGGGGAATAGAAAATGACTGGCAGTTTGGATATTCAATTCAGTTGCATAGTCGATTTCACCAAATTCTACTCTGAGTAAGCAGGCTTGGTACACAAATATCTTCTAAATTTAATCATGGGAATATGGCATATACATGGGGACTTAGAGAAGGGGTGACAGGGCAAAGGTAACCAAATCTTAATAAGGGTTTCCCACTAGTCTAGTTTCTCTAGGCCATCAAGCAATACAACCCTGATCTTTAAGCATGATATGGTGTGCATGTGTGAATTGTGTGTGAGTGTGGGTGGAGTACAAACTAAAGCAAAAGAGTGTATGTTTCCCTTCTGGCTCAGATTGCATTCGTAGATATAATTATTTGTTTAACATAGTCACACCATATTATATTACATTCTATGATTTATTAGCAAAAGCATGCTCTTTAAACTTCATTTTCCCAAGCAATGATAATTTCTTGACATGTTTCATTACTGGGAAATGACATAGACATTTGTTATATTCTCAGACAATAAAATATTACCCTGCTCACATACCTTCATGGAATATTAAACAAAATGAATGCCATTCCCTTTCTGTGTTTATCATATCATATTAAAAGTGAAGACTAGCCCTTATGTTTTCTTTCTTGATAGACGAGACATTGGAAAGAATGAGTTTAGTTTACTCTTCTTTCCAACTGGCTTTACTTAGCTATTTGCAAAGCCTCCAATAATGCTGTTAGAGTATCATTTCAATCATCCAGCTTTTTAAAGGCCATTCCCAATGTACCTTTCTTTCAAATCATCATGAAGAATAAAAATCCAAAATTTCCCCTATTAATGCGTTTCTTATCTTAACCCCAGATTCAGTTAGTTTCAGGCAATGATGGAAATAGCAAAGATTGGGGAGTGATCCAGTGTAAGGATTACACAATTCTTCATAGAAACTGGTTGTAGACCAACTTTATGAATATGTTGTAAACATTTATCAGCCCACATACTGGATCTTTCCATATGCATATAAAGACCATATGAAATATACATTCTTTGCCACTAACATATCAAAAAGTGTTATCTAGTGTGAGTGAGAGATTACATACTCACAGGGTGGTATATGCACACCCATAACCACACAGATACACACATTTATTATAGAAAGAGTCTTAAAATACTATGGACTTTCTGTATAAAGCAGTTCATCATGGAGAATAATAAATTTTCTTGAGTTTCTTCTAATGTATATTAAGCGGGATTTTTCCAGGCTATGCTTAGAGTTGAGTTGAAGTCCTAGACATGTCTAAGTTTTCCTAGCTCTCATGGATAGAATCAGCATTAAACTGAGGTGAACTTTGGCAAACACTAAACATTTTAGATAAGGAAAATCTGTGCACTTTTTGACATGACGATGGAAAAATAGCCTAAACATCTAAGACAACCTCAAGCTTAAGTTCAGATGGTCTAAATTCTACACTTAACCTTTATTACTACCTTGTTTGAATTCAGGCCAATAAATTAGTTATTCTATACATTAATTTTTCCAGGAGTTCTCAGGGGAGAATAAATTTGCAGTATCTACTTTTAAAGGGGTTGGGAGAACAAAATAAAACTGTATAATCAGTGCAGCTCTCTGCTGAAGGTGAGAACCTACGCAGAGGGTTTGCTCAACAGAAGGGCCATAGCTTAATGCTTAGTTGTCACTGACTTGAAATTCATAATAATTTTACCTTTGAACTTGTGCTTGGTCGTTGAAGTCTGATGAGACAATGAAGCATGAGCAGAGCAGACATGATAGGTGTGAACACGCTGTGTGCAGGCTTGGGTCTTTTGGAGTCCTGAGCAATGGGCAGAAACATCAACAGTGGCAGCAGCTGCCATGGCTCAGGCAGAGATTATGTGCTCTGAAAAAAAGAAGAATCATTAGTTCTTGATGTGCTAAAATGTGTATTTCAAAATAACGTGTCAGAAATTTATCCCAATGTCCTCACAGCCTATAAAATACTATTAGCAGTTTTAGTAAACAGTTGCATCAACAGAAATGTCCTTTTCAAAATTGAATATTATCAAGAATTATTTGCAACTTTGCATTTGCCAAGAGGACTGACATTGCTTTCAATTATATTAATTGAAAATTAAATTGGTAAAAGTGTAATTTTTGATGACCTAATAAATGAATTTGCAGAAAATTAGGTCAGAAAATTGTATAATTCGTTGGTATAACATTACTAAATTATTATTTATTTAAAATTATACCAACATATTATTGCAATTTGTAAGTTTACATTGTTACTCATGTATTATTATTATTCCTGTTATGTTTTACAAGCAACAAAATGTTTTTAAAGAAAAGGCTTTCTCTTTTAGCACCTTTATAACATTTTTTCCCTAATTTTTTCACAAGGAGCCCTGCATTCTTATTTTGCACAGGACCCTGCAAATTATGTAGCCGGCCCTGGACGGAATACAGTTTAGATTTTTGCCAGAAATTTGCTGAGTTCTATTTAACCAAAGCGAGGCTCATTTTTCTTTAAACATTTGAAGTATATTAATTTTATGTCCTTTATCTAATAATTCTGCCTTGTGGACAATTGTTTGTGTGTTAGATAAAATTTGATTAGTGTGTTAGTGCTCATTCAGCCCGTGTATCTCTGTGACAAGCCTGTGCATCAGGGTTGAAATATTCCCCTGCAGTGGAAATTTACATTGCCTCAGCCATGCACCCCGGGATGCTAATAGGCCACCTGAGGTTGGGGTTTTTAAAACCAGGGAGGTCATACAAAACTGGCTCTAAACCTCTGCAAGGGAATATCTATACTATAAATTCTCAGAGATGTTTTTCTACCAGAGCCCAGGCAGAAAAAGACAGTTTCCTTATCATCTTTTTGTGAGAACTTTTTTTCCTAGTTCACACTTTCACAAAAGCAAAACACTCATTAAACAGCCCAACTCCTCTCCTTGTCCTGACCCAAGGCCTTGCACTGGATTCCAGGCCCACCTGAACTAAATGTCCAAAACCAGCGTTAGGTTAAGAAATCTTTAGCAAACCCAGGCAGCAGCAGCAGCCTCTGTGTCCCTTCACCACATGGTTTTCATTTTCCATTTTAATGTAGTACCTCGTAATTGCAAACTACTCTGTGCATTGGAGATAATGTTGATGCTATTTTATATGCCATTTTTAAGTGTTTTATAACATCCTCTAATCTGGCACATTGCCAGGAAAGGAAAGTGGGCCTTTATTTTCTATTATGCAAAATGAAGATAATTGAATTCGATGAGCTCTAAATTACAGTTCACTCCTTCCATCTTCCACTCAATGTTGGAAGACTGTGTGCTGGACAAACAGTGCAAGGTGCTAAGGATACAGCAATGGATAAGACATAGCTTCTGCCCCCAAAGAGTTCGCAGCTTGGGAATATAGATTTGGAAATATAATTTAAGTAAAATGCGAGAACGCAATCATAGGATCATGCACAGGATAGCGCACAGGTGTGGGATAGTGACAGCTTTTAGCAAAAATTCAATGTAATGTGTTTGAGAGAATAAGTTAACCTGGTGTTTGGGGGCAAGAGATAGGAGAGTGCTGATGCTGGAGTGGAGAAGTTGATTCCAGACAAAAGGGAAAGCTTGACACAGTAACAGAGGTGAAAAACCACATGGTGGAAATAAGAGCTGACTGATACAATGAAACTGCCTTGTTCTAACCATCTTTTACAAAAGAACCTTAATAGATCTATGAAGATAGAAACTAAAAGATTGTTAGGTTCTCCTGATTCAAATACTTCTTAACATGACCTAAAAAGATTTTATTTTTAAGTTACGTTTTATTTCTTTATTACTTTTTTGAAATTTTATATACACTAAAACATCCTGAAATAACATGAGCTTTTAACAGCCCAAGCATAAAAGTGTACAGCAAATTACATATTGCTTGCAGACTTAAGAACAATGTAATTCTGATGGAAATTAATCAAACCTCTTCTCTAGAGTGTTGGTGAGACCCTTAGCCAAATTGTCAAGGTAAATATGTCCCCCCATTTCCTTTTCTGTTGTCTCAATACTTTCTCTAATCCAGATTGCTTATACCTACAATTCTCACTGAACCAATCTGCTCTGATTGTATCCCTCTTAAAGTGGTCAGTCCTCAATCTCCCTGCAACTGTTCAAGGTTTCCGTCTTATATGGGACTTTGGCTTCAACTGCCCCAACATTTGCAACAGAACATTTACTGCCTCTGTAGCTAGTAAGCCTGTTCCTGATTTTTATTGCATAATTCCATACAATGTTGAACCTGTAAGTCAAGTCCCTCTCCAATTCAGATGAACTCTATCCTGTGGCTTTAAGTAGGAAACTCTCCTTATATTGAGATGGGTTTCTCTGTAGCATTAGATGAGAAGAAAACATCTTCTGAGCTAAGTTCTTGCCATGACACAGATAACCTTTCTTTATGTCCTCCTCACCTCCCTTCACCCTACAGATGTTTCATTGAAGAAAAAATTGCTTCTCCTTATGATTAATCTTAGCCCAATGGGCTTGAAATTCTGTTGGCCTTTTGGGGCTCACTGATATTGGGTCTCAAGTTCACTTCAAATGTTTATCAGTGGCATATAAATGCAAAACACTATTATTATATGTAAATTACTATCTACTTTCTGTAAATCTTTCCTCTCCCTTTTCAAAAAACGTATTTATATTAAGGTTGAATATTCAAATGTTTTCTGCAGATTTCTGTGAATAGCTTTAAAATACTCAAGTTAGAACTCACTTTAACTCAACTGAGACTTTATCAACTTTTCATTTTCTAGCAATATGAATGCCAAATTACTTTGTTCTTAAAGATTACATGAACTAATGTACTGTTAGAATGCGAGATTTTCAACTATGAAGATTTGTCTTAGTTTCTTTAAAAGGCAATGTTATAATGTTAGTAATTTATGTTAAAATATACCATCATAGATCTTATAGTATTATAAATATGCTATTTAATTTAAGCTTGAGGCCTGGTGCAGTGGCTCACACCTATAATCCCAGCACTTTGGGAGGCTGAGGTGGGTGGATCACCTGAGGCCAGGAGTTTGAGACCAGCCTGGCCAACATGGTGAAACCCGGTCTCCACTAAAAATATAAAAATTAGCCGGGCGTGGTAATGCATGCCTGTAATCCCAGCTACTCCAGAGGCTGAGCCAAGATCGTGCCCCTACACCCGAACCTAGGTAAGAGAGCGAGACTCTGTCTCAAAAAAAAAAAAAAAAATTTAAGCTTGAGTTCTAAAGACAGTCACTTCCTCTGACTGAAAATCTGCACTCCAGGGAAACCAACTATAATTTTATTAGAAAGGGCACACTAGAAATGCAAGCACTTCTATTATTCATATCTACACTAGAAATGCAAGCACTTCTATTATTCATATCTACACTAAAAATGCAAGCACTTCTATTATTCATATCTAGATCAATCCCTGAAACTTTGATAATTAACATAATAGGCTAGATTCTCCAGTCAGTATTTAGAATGATAAATGTTACAATTGGGCCTTTATTAGTGAAATTTAAATATATTCAAGATATATAGATTAAAAAATATTTTATAAAATTAAAGATATTTAAGATACGTAGATTGAAAACTGGATGAAATACTTTGGATTCACTCCTCACTCTAGTGAACAGCCTATAAAAATCTGGTCAGGTCCAAATTAGCCCTTAGTTTTGGTGGTGGGGATAAATTTTTTAAAATCTGTAAAATTATGACTCTTTATAATATAAAAACAACATGTATCAAAGATTTTATTTGCCTCACTAACTAGTGAGGAAACCGGAAAAGAAGTAACGGTTTATTCAGAGAAGACCTCTAAGACCAGACAGACATATAAGCCCATGAGTAATGCTGAAACGAATTTTTTAAATAGGTACAAAACTGGTTTCTTCCACTGTAGGGAGGGGAAGTCCATTGAACCTCCACTAGATAGAATTTATTTGCATGTGTATAGATAAAATTATTTGCCCTACTGTCAGTTTTCTACACGTTAACTTATATCTACGGAATTGTAAAACAGCTCAGACAATGAAAGGCAGACACTACATAGAATCAAATAATCACAAAGGTATTCTCTAAACCAGTTGTTCCCAACACTTTTGCACCAGGGACCAGTTTCGTGGAAGACAATTATTACACAGGATGGTGGGGAGTGGGGGATAGTTTCGGGATAAAACTGTTCCACCTCAGATCATCAGGCATTAGATTCTCATAAGGAGCGTGCAGCCTAGATCCCTCACATGCACAGTTCACAATAGGGTCTGCACTTCTATGAGAATCTAATGACAGGAGGCTGAGCTCAGGTGGTAATACTTGCTCACTTTCTGCTCACCTTCTGCTGTGCAGCCCAGTTCCTAACAGCCCACAGATGGTACCTGCTGGGGTTGAGGACCCCTGCTCTAGACAATGCAAAGTTTTCTACTGAAAACACCTGCTAATCTTTTGGTTCATTTAAAAGTCTTTCACAATTTTATCTTACTATAGTCTAAACCACTGGTTTAGAAGGATTTCTAAATTACCTCTAAATTCCTGTTACCTGTTGCTGCTAAACAGATAACAGAAGTCTACCTCTAGAATGCTGTCTCCTTTTCCTTAGGCTAACCTTTCTAGCAGAATGTTGGTTGGAGCAACTAAAATAAGAGTACTGGGACCACATTGGGCTTACAGAGCAGACTGTATTGTGCTTGCCTGCTCATAAAGGTTTGTTTAAAAATGTCTACACCAACAATGAAATTTACCAAAAGCTTGCTTACATTATAACTTCATAGCAAGGTTGTGGTAGAATAGTAGCCCCTATCAACTTCAAGCATTTTGGGCTGTTACCTTTATCTATCAAAAAGAACCCAAGATGTACATAAACAAATTGACAGATAGATTTGCAACAGGCAGAAACTACTACCATGGTTAGTCCCCCCCTTTTTTCCTGTTTGGAAGAAGGTTATTAACTCTGCTTACTAAAGGTCAGAAGTAGCATTTATAAAAGATTTTGAGTGGGGCCTATAATGGGTTTTAACATCTGTGAGCACCCATCTGGCTGTTAATATTTTGCTCCTAGTTCACATTTTGTCTAGTCCTAGTATGGCATAGACAACCTACTCAACCTGAAGTCAAAGGAACCAGAAAACACAATTTTTATTCTTTACCTATTCCTGGCCCACTCCTCCAGCCCCAGATCTCTCTCTTGATGACAACCTCCCTTTATTTAGTCTTTGAGGAAGGTGGCAGTGGGAAGAGGAGGGAGGCAGGTGTGGAACCTCAAGCTCAGCATCTCTGAGTCAATATTTTGTGCTCTTTTTAAGTAAGACTATATCACTGGGCTATAAAATACGTTGGCAGTAACTACATCAAGATGTAAACACGTATGACTGGTGAGTAAGTACACTCAGCTTACCCAGCTTGGTTATAGAATTAGAATTTCCATACACCTCCAAATGAACCCTTGAAAGCAGGCCTCAGTGAAAAGGAGGTAAAACAAAGACTACAACATATGGTTTATCTTTTCAGTAATTACATTTTCAAATGTAATCTTATACACTTTTTCCTCTTAAATAAAGTCTTGTTTAAAACCAAATGTTTCTCTGTTAACACAGAGTAGGCAAATGAGAGTCCACACGCGGATATTGAGATATTCAGTGGTTTCATGGTTTTGAAAAGTTTGAATTAACATGCTGTACTTGTGGCCTCCTGGAGAATAAGGCTGTGCAAAGGGAAAAGTGGTTAAGAACTAGGCTTGTGTCTTCCACATGGACAAGCTTTTTCAGGCCACACTCAGTTGCAGAATCAGCATTTTCTTCAGAGGAGAGGGCAACTGTGCACTGTAACATATCCCACATGTCCTTATCAGAACAGCAAATTTCTTGCTCTGGGAAAAAAATCTACCTTCAGCTTGCCTCCTAAGTAGAGGGCTTCTGTGGAATTCTTTACGTCTCCGAAGTCACTCTAAGTGGAAAATGTAGCTGCTTTTAGGTTTCAATAAAGCTAACGTGACCAACCATATTTATGAATGATCACATTTGGAGTCTGTTTTCTACTATTCTGGTGATAATATGAGATTACCACATCTTTCCAAATGCCTGAATTTTCTGTTCATGTGTCAGGAAACATGTTATTCCTTCATGGGGAAGAAAAATCGCCTTTGCTAATGTAACTTTGTAGAAATCAGACAGCAACAGGGCAGGAGTCTGATGACAGAACAGGGCCTTAGAGATGGACTAGTGCAGATTAAGCAAGAGAAAGGCAGATGACATTTAGAAGTCAAAGAAGGATGGCAAGTACTATGGTTTTCTTTGCTCAGCCCCTATTTAACCCTCCTTCCTTGTTTTGCAGAGTGAGACAAACTGAAGTCCACATTTCCCACACTTCTTAGCAACTGGTGTTGCGAATACAAATTAGATTCTACCAGTCAGATGTAGTTGCCTGAGATTTACAGATAAGGAGGGAAGGCTATTTTCATGCAGATGTCCCTGCTGGCAAACCATGCCATAAAGATGTAACTATTGAGAGGCCATTTTGCTGGTGTCTTAGTCTGTTTTGTGTTGCTATGGCAGAATACCTGAGTCTGGGTCATTTACAAATTAAAAAGGTTTATTTGGCTTATGATTCTGGTGGCTGAAGAGTCCAAGATTGGGCAGCTGACTCTAGTTAGAACCTCATGCTGCTTCTACTCATGGTGGAAAATGGAAGGGGAGCTGGCCTGTGCAAAAAGTTCACAGGGCAAAAGAGGAAGCAAAAGAAAGAAACCAAGGAAGCCAGGCTCTTCTTAAAACACTGTCCTAAGAACTAACTTACTCACTCACCCCTGACCCTGTGGGAGGGCATTAATCTATTCGTGAGGGATCTGCCTCCATGACCCAAATACCTCCCACTAGGCCCCACCTCCAACACCACCACATTAAGAATCAAATTTCAACAGCATTTTGGTGGGGACAAACCATATCCAAACCACAGCAGCTGGTCACTTGCAGGGTTCCAGTGTCAAATAACCAGTCCCATGAATGTCAGGAGGCAGTTAGAGCAGCAGCAGCAGCAGCCTGCTGATGCCTTGGCCACAACCATGAATAGTCCTGTGCTGGGAACTTGACCCTAACTCCTTCAGTTCTTCCACTAACTCTGTAAGTACACAGTTCTCTATGTTAAATCACCTTCTGTCTAAAACACCCACAATGGTTTTGTTTCTTGCGCTTCACTCTAATTTGGAGAGGATTGGTGATTATCAGAAAATGATTGACTGGGTGAAGTGGTTTATGCCTGTAATACCAGCACTTTAGGAGGCTGGGGTGAGAGGATCCCTTTAGGCCAGGAGTTCAAGACCAGCCTGTGCAATGTAGTGGGACTGCATCTCTGCAGAAAAAAAATTTTTAAATTAATCAGGCATGGTGGTGTGCACTTGCAGTCCCAGGTACTTGGGAGGCTGAGGTAGGAGGACCACTTGAGCCCAGGAACTTCAGGCTGCAGTGAGCTATGATTGTGCCACTGCACTCTAGCCTGGGTGACAGAATGAGACAAGAAAGAAAGAAAGAAAGAAAGAAAGAAAGAAAGAAAGAAAGAAAGAAAGAAAGAAAGAAAGAAAGAAAGAAAGAGAAAAGAAAAGAAAAGAGAGAGAGAGAGAGAAAGAAAGAAAGAGGAAAGGAAAAGAAAAGGATCAGCCACAGAAGGTAAGGAGCCTGAGCCTCAAAATTGATAAATTTTAGAATTAGAAGGGAGTTTACATATTCCTCACCCAGTCCTACCCTCCTCATTTTAAAAGTGAGAAATTAAGACCTAGGGAAATTAATTATATGATCTGTAATTAAATGAATTGAGGCTATGTGTTACAAAAGACAAAACAGAGGGCAAGAAATAAGGCATATCTGGGTTTGAATCCTAGAGCTGCTACCAATTAACCATGTGACCTTAATTTCTCCAAGCCTCAGTTTCCTTATCTGAGGGGCTTTCCCTTATCTAAAACGGGGCTAATTAGGCTATTAATTATTATTGAGGCTATTAATTATTAATTATTATTGAGTGGTGAGCACTCAATAGCTCATAGATTCTTCTCCTTCTTTTATTCCTTCATTCACGGTCACATGATATGAGTGCCTGTTCAGAAACCAGGCTTCCTGATCCCTAGAAATACAAAGACAAGTATGAGGCAAGCTCTAAAAATGGTCTTATATCCAAGTGCACTTTTAATCTGTGGACAGAAAAAAAAAAAAAAAAGAAAAATGAAAATCTGGAAGGCAACACTGAAATCAGGAAAGATACCCAAAGGGAAAACAACAGCAGAAGATGAGGACCAAAGATGAAATTAGGGCTGGGAAATGTTACTTCTCTTGGGGTAAGATAAATTTTTACTCCAATAGAGTAAAAATAGGACTATATTGGTAAAGGTCCAAGTGACCTGATGGCAAAATACAAAATAGTTAAGTGGGGACAATTTATGAAGAGAGATGGCTGACCATGGTTCAAACCAACAGGAGATTGAGTTGGCAAAAGGCAGATCCAGCCCCTGGTGTTGGGGATTCTGCTGGCTATGCCACGCTAGCAAACAGATCAGAATTTCGTAGGTGGGGAGTGAAGAGCAGACATACCTCCCGGGGTTAGGACAGTATAAGGGTAGAAAGCAAGTCAGATCCAGACATAAGTCTCCTTTTAAGTCCTATTCAATCATGGTAGGATAGGATCTACAAATATGCTATAACTGTGCCCAACAGAGTCTTAGCAGCAACCTCTTTACACCATTCCCAAGGCTCTGAGGCTGGGAGATAAAAATGAATGAGGAGGAACATTGTGCTTACTTTGAAGTATCAATTTAGTAGTGATTGCATAGATTTCTGTCTTTTTTGGTTGTTTTGTGTTGACCTGCACTTATATGTATCTAACTCACGTGACTCGTAAGACCTTGAAGAGATGGGCTAGGACCCTCATTCCATACCCTGTGATAGCCCCAGTGCAGCCATAAGATGTTTGCAGACTCCCTGGGATTTATGTTTGCCTAGTCACCTCTTCCTCCAGGCATGTTTTCCTTTGTGGTGCCTCGCTTCATACAACAGACACAGAAACTCAGTTTCTTCCTTCATTTCCACACAAACTTTCATGAGCACAGTGGGCTCTACTGAAAATCTTGGGGCCACAGGGACAGGGCATGAGAAAAGATCTCAATGCCCCCAGTCATCAGTCTTGCTCCTCTCAACCTTGCTTTCCTTCTCTGATTCCCATCGCCCTACCTGTTAAGAGTTCGGCTCTCCTTAGCAACTTCTCCCAAACTTGTATTTCCAAACCCAAACTCATGGAGACTTGGGATGCCAACACAAACAGATCCAGAGCAGATGAAGGAGTTTATTTAGAAACATAAAATCAAGTAAAAAGGAAAATGGTAAAATAAATAAACAAACCAACACTTATAAATAAGGCAAGCTAGTGCTCTTAGGGAAAATAAAACACTCCTCAATCTGGTTGGTTCAATCTAATGGTGAAAATAAAAGTAAGCGTGGAATTATTTAATAATTCAAGTATCTTAGCAATCAAAAGGAAATGAAACTCACCAATTAGGCTATCTAGAATTATTTTCATCAGTGCAATAAATTAAAATGGTCATTACAGTTGACCCTTGAACAACGTGAGTTTGAACTGCATGAATCCACTTCTATGTGGATTCTTCTACCTCTGACACCCCTGAGACAGCAACACCAACCCCTCTTCTTCCTCTTTTCCTCAGTCTATTCAATGCAAACATGATGAGGATGAAGATCTTTAGGATGATCCACTTCCGTTTAATAAATAGGAAATATATTTTCTGTTCTTTATTATTTGCTTAATATTTTCTTTTCTCTAGCTTGCTGTATTGTAAGAATATAGTATGTAATACATGTAACATACAAAATATGTGTTAATCAACAGTTTATGTTATTTTAAGGCTTCCAGTCAATAGTAGGCTATTAGTAGTTAAGTTTTGGGGAAGTCAAAAGTTATACATAGATGTTTGACTGCTCAGGGGGTTTAATGCCCTTAACCTTGGCATTGCATAAGGGCCAACTCACTGAAAATAGCTCTGATGTTTCTCCTTCATTCTCTCCTCATATCATTTTTCTTCTCTGATTCATTTATTTAACAAATATTTATTGAGTACCCAAGGTGTTCCAGGCACTGTTCTAGACCCTGTAGGTACAGCAGCAAGTAAAACAGACAGAGACCCTCACTTATGGAGCCTGCCTTCTGGTGGAAGAGATAAACAGTAAACACATAAACAGATACATAAAATAAGGTCATATAATGGTCAGTATTAGAAACAAAGTAAGGCAGGGTAATGAGATAGAGAACGACTGGAATTGGTTGGTTCAAGTTGAGATAAGATGGTCAGGGAAGGTTCTTTAAAGAGGACCCTATTGGACAATGACCTTCTCAGTTAGCAAGTAAAAGGCATGGAGGAGAGTTCCACAGCCCTAGGTGGGAAGAGCAGAGGGACAGCACAGAGGCCAGTGGAGGTCAGAAACAGGGAAGAAGGGAGATGACAAGAGATGAGATCAAAGATGTAAGCTGAGTCCAGATCACCAAAAGTCTCGTGAGCCATGATGAGGAATTCACATTTTATTACCATCACCCCTACTGTGTTTGAGACCACCTGTTAAACACTTGTTTGACAGAATCAGACCTATAAGGTTTACTATTTTTAAAATTAGCTGCAATATAAAGCTTAAAGAATAATATATGACATTATAATTAAGTAGAAGTTTAAAATAATAAAAGCCTAAAGCACACACACGCCTTCACACAACATATTCAAGAAATCTGACCTGTGGTCTATGGGTTTTTATGCATAGAAGATGTACAGTATGCCATCAAGCCCCCTTCATTACCCATTGCCATCTGCTCCTGCAAAATCTATCTCCACAAACAATAAAAGAAGTCTTTCCTTAAAATACTATGTCCCAGGCTCCTAATTTCAGACCACAGTTGAAGATAAGTTAAGCACTGGGAAATTCTTTGGGTTTCATCATCTTTTAAAGCCCACAAGACAGCCCTTCAGATTATTCTTTTTTCACTAGGTTCTTGGGTTGACTCTAAAGAGAGTCCATGTGATTTTTGGAAATTTTAATCCTTTCTAACCCATAGAGATGGGGAGGAAGAATCAATTGAGTGCCAGAAAAGTGAGCCGAAACGAATTATGTAGTGGGCTTAATAGAACCACCATGTGATGAAATATTCTCTCTCTTTTAATTTATGAAAAGCACTTCCTGGCATGTTCCACACCCACCTCCCTTGGGGCTTCTTGGTCAACCCATTCAACTGCATCACTTAGGAATTAATTTTTTTCTCCACAGCCAAGGCTATTAGGGCTACAAGACAAAGATCAGCATCTCCATTCCATTACTTCAAAGGGATTTCCCTCAGGAATTCCCTTCCTCCTTTACTCCAATATGATTCTAAATAGTACTTACCCACCCCAGTTTTGAAACACAGTTGAACTTATCCATTTACCTAGTCATCAGAGTTTGAGAACAAGGCTACCAGCTCACAGATGAATTTTTCAAGGAGCCTCTCCCAGGCTCCACTCCTACACTGAACAATGTCTTATCCCACAGTCAGGATGTAGTTTCAAATAATGTGGAAAAAACCCACCTAATGTGGGATCTTAGACAATCACTTACTCTCTGGATCTCAGTTTGTCTGTATATAAGGAACTAATTAAACAGGAGGAGGAAAAAAGCAATATGAGCTAAGATGCTCATTGGAGCATGAAATATAAGGGTAAAAAAATAGAAACAATTTAGCTTCCAAAATGTTAAAACCATAACAATATTTTACTAGCTTTGAACAATAATAAAAACAACTAGAATTTGTGTAGCATATTACTTTGTAAAATATTTACAAGTACATTGCCTAATTTGTAAACAGCCTAACAAAAGGCAGGCCAATTTATGACTTTTATTCATTTTTACTTTGCAAATGAGAAAATGAAGCCTCAAATAAGCTAAGTGAGTTGTATGAGGTTATACAGAGCAGTTACTCCGACACAGCATGGTAGAATGTAACTATCACGGAGTTTGGAGTCAGGCAGTGTTGGTCTCTTATATTAGCTCTACTACCATCTAGCATTACATTTTTTTGAAGGTTGTTACATAGGCTTCAGTTTTCTCATCAGCAAAACAGGATGAGTAGGTGTGCAATTAAACAGGAGAACATATGTGGGATGTAGCATCCAGCAAGTAGCTGTGATAATAAATTCTAGTTTCCTTTCCCTTTTTAAATTGTGAAACCCATAGCCTACTAACTATGCCATGCTACACGTGCCATCACTAGAACTGGCTACCAGGGAATTCTACTTTCTCTTATCTTCCCAATCTGACAGAGTGTTTCCTTTATTGATACCCCTTGGCCTAGGGTTACCCACACCCAACAGACAGAAAAAGAAAATAGCCTTTCCACCAGCCTCAGAGTCCACTGATCTCATTCCTTCTGACTCTGACTTCTGAATTTCTGCTTGCCTCTTTAAATCTGTGGCACTTGACTCCTTAGTTGAGCTGCCTAGTGTCAGAAAACAATGGAATATTTTCACAATTCTGTATGCTCTGAGCTTTCTGAGCAATCTGGGTTAGAGGGTGAGTGAATGGCAAACGAGGGTAGAAAGTTAAGGATAGTAAGTTACCTAGGAGAGATTTACAAGTTTCTCTCCCTTGAGCCATATGTTCACATTTCAAAGGGTTGTAACACCCTAGGACCTTCCGTTCTCTCCTTAGAGAATATTTGCTCACATTAGAAAGCAAAGGTTTTTCTCCTTCTCTCAGGAAGGAAGAAAAGACAGCTGTGCTGCTGCTCCTATAGGAGCACCAAGATTCATAATTTCGTCATGATACCCTGAAGAAGAAATGGACATGGAAAACTGGCACTGAGACATAGATCATCAGTCTGCTGCTGACCTAGAAACCTTGTGTTTACTGTAAGGATGAAATAAATGAATGTAAATGTAAAATATTGTCTCCTGGACTTGATTTATTATCCACAGAAGTCTGAAATATCTTTCAGCTCCCCTTCTGCTTGATTGAACCTGGGTCATTATCATATGCAGAGTCATCTCAAATGAATGCATAGGAAACTTCAGTTTGATAGTAGTTCCAGTCCTTACTAGGTAGAATCAAATGGAAAAGAGAAATCTGCTTGTCTTGAGAACCTGAATTAAGACACTAATTGAACCTTAAATTTGTATTTAGGGAGGATAGAGAAAGTATATGTTGGAGGAAAGCAAAGGGTGAGAGACACCCACAAAATTCACCAGCCACTATTAAACATAAGAACACAACATAGCACTTCACTGTTTCAACTATTTGGGACTGCAAAAGGGTCTCTCAGGCCATTCATTCATTTTTTTGCCAGAGCAAAGGAACTTTCAACAAGATGATGGCCCCAATAACAGAAGAAATGGGAAGAACATGAGAATGATGCTTCTTGCCCTCCTGTACCTGGTTCTGCCAAGATGTTGGAAGCAAAACTCCTCAACCCAAGTGCAATCAAAATCTTCAGGTTTCGGGAGCTAACTTTTCTTGCATGTCTGTTTTATAATGACCTTTTTCAGTCAAAATTATCTTCATTCAGAAGCACACAGGAAGTCAATCTCAGTAGGGTTACTTTCATGTTACTCTCAAAGTGCCCTGGATCCGGGTCACAAGGTTAGTTGAGTCAATACAAATGAGCCACCTCAGCAAGAACATCAGTGAGTGAAACAAGCCAACCTATGGCTGATTCACTTCTCTTGATTCCAGTGAGTTCAGGTTCCCAACACAGCCTCGCCCTCAGACTTTAGATTTCTGGTGCCTTTCAGAACAATTCTTTATTGTCCTTTTGTATGAAGCCTAGAGGGACCTGCCACTCAGCTGAATTCCTTCTCTTCAGATCTGAAAAACAGTCTGCAGCCTGGCTGGCATCTCTTTGCAATCCACTCTATCTGATCCCACTTCTTACCGCTAAATCCAATCAATTCAGCGTTTGACAAAAGTGAAAATTTAGAAAATCTGGTTTGGTTGTTGTTGTTGTTGTTGTTGTTTACCATTTCAAAGGCAGATTTATTCTGCGGCTTTGAACAAGTCGTTTAACCGTTCTGATCTTTGTTCTTTTAAAACATAAGTAGCCAGCATGGAGTGTCAGCACATAGCTATCCATGTTTCCAGGAATGGTGTTCAATATATTATGAAAACCCTCTGGAAGGGTTAGTTTATACAAAGCAGGCAAATTCCAACCTTGGAGAGGTTAATCCCCTCATAAAATAGCATAAAAATACAGAGACACTAAGTTTCAAGAGGATGCAATATGACTCTACCTAGATGTCCTGCCCTAAACCTCAGACAATGTCATGAGCCAAAAAAACCTCAATAATTGAATGCATTTGGATAAGACAATGACAAAACCAATTTCCTGAATGATGAAAATTATATCTTCCCCCAAGGGTTTTTCTCTGTTGCATGATGGCATAGAAACTAGCAGGGAAAAACTATTTTATTGGGTAATGGACCAGTATGCCAATACATCATCCTCATTATTTTTCGATTTCTGAGGAACAATGGAAAAGATCAGTGCCCTGCCACTGTGAGGTATCAACCCAACTGAAAATATCAATACATCTAATTTACTAAAAAAGGCTTTTGGATGACAGGAATGATCATTGCTGCCGATGGAGTTAAGCAGTTTGGCTGCAGTGAGGAAGACAGGCTGATTGTGCCTATCTTATCTGATTCTGTCGTCATTGTAGAGTCAGCTTCTGCTGGGGGCCTGGAATCCTGGGAAACTGACCTCTTTGCTCTGGGGCTGCTAAATCGCAGAAGCCTGTGGGCCCCACCCAGTTCACTTAGAAAGAACATCTAGGCAGTTTTTACTCTTAGTGGGTGAGAAACCGCAGAGAACAGCTTACATCTCAAATTAGTAATGATCATGGTCTCTGTTCTATAAGGCAGGCATCTACAAATTCCTGTACCCGGCTTCAGTGATTAGGCCAGCTTTACTTTTGAAGTAGACAGCAAATGGGTAATCCCATTTGCTTATATAAATATTAGAAGAGTGTGCTGTGTTTAAGCACAGTGCAAGACTCTTTTATCGGCTGCTTTATAAGCCTAACATTCTCTTCCCACCCAGAATGGCCAGTTAATATACCAGGGCTAAATTTTTGGAGAATTACTCTACCATATGGAAGTAGCAAATGAAGAACATAAAAAGCAGAAAGAGCTAAGCCCGGGTGTATAGTGGTCTCAAATTCACTCATTATTCGTATGAGTGTAAGAAACACAGGGAACAGGAGAAGGTCAGTGGGGTCCGTGGAGGCCATTCCTTTCCAATAAGCTCTTTTTTTCCTAGGGCAGCATCTAATTGCTTCTGTGCTGCTTACACTTGGGCCTGGGATTCTGTTCCAAGTATTTGTTACTCTCGGGGAGGAAAAAAAAAAGTTGCTGGTGACTGTTCTGTATTTCAGTTTTTGAGTTTCAAACACTATTCAAGTATAATATTATTGCTTTATACTATGGTATAGTGTTGCTTGCAGACAAGGTCCTAAGCAGGGGAGGGTTACAGAGGAGCCTCAATTCTACTTCCCAAGAGGCTCTTCTCTTTCCTGAGTGAGAGAACTAGCTACTTTTAACCCCAAGATTTGTTTATCATTTTCCACAGGGGATGTGCTACTGGAAAATAGTGGGGAATAGGGTCAGTCAAGTGGGATAGTTATTTTTTAAAAAGAAAACATGCTCCCTGGTTCTCAGGGAAATAGAGGGGTAGAAATGGCCCGAGTATTATCTACTTTCCAATGATCATAGCTTTTTTTTTCCTTCCTTCTTTCTTTTTCTCTTCCTTCTATCTGTCTGTCTTTTCTCACTTTTTTCTTTTTAATATCCAGAGCCCAGTAGAATAAAGTTATCTTACCTTCTGGCTCTAAGGAGCTTTCTAGCCTCCTTAGATTAGCTATTGGCCCCAGCTTGCAGATACCTTCAGGGATCTGGGAACTGAACCACAGTTAGCACCCCAACTTCTTGACACCAAACCTTTTAATGCCCAGAGACAGCCAAAATCAGCAGCTGCTAAAACTAGGGTAATGAGAAAAATAAAACTCTTATTCACCCTCAAGCAACTTGCAGCTTGCTGAAAAGGCAATATTCATGCATATCAAGCAACTAATCAAAAATACATAACAGTATATTGACACGTTGTGAATAGGCTCTGAATTCAATAGTGCCAGGCCAATCTAAGCTCAAGTTTTAAAGTTCTACAATCAGCAACTAGAAAGTTTTCTAAGCTCTCCTACTTTCTACACTCAAGGACTTCTATGCTAATACATTTGTCCTTAAAAGATGGCTAAGAGTCACACATTCTTTGTCTAGTGAATAGAATTACTAACACTCTGGGTTCATAATTGTATTTCTTTAACCCTTAAGATTCCTTAGGGGGTTTCACATCCTGGTATATGCAAGGTACCTCTGTTATAAAACAAAAGAATTTTTCCTTTGTGTGTGTGTGTGTGTATTTCAGTGCATCAAGTAGTGAAATCATGCATTTGAGTTGTAATTTTCTCCTTCCTGGGACTGAACATTAATCATCCAATTAGCTGGTCTGTTCTTCCTCAAAGCAAAGTGTGGTCTATTGAAAGCATTATTCTCACACATGGGGGCTAGACAACTTTTGACCACTATGGGCTGCCTGCAAAACAGAATAGAGTTTTCAAAGGGTGCTATTCATTACCTCACAAATCCTACAGTATGTCTGCCTTGGGTTTATTAGTTCAGTGAAATTTTGATGGATTTTAAAATATATATAAATAACTGTAGTAAAAAGCCTGTGCAGCTTTCACCCATACATGAACTGAAGAAACTAATAGGCACAAGCGCTATGAATACAAACACACCCAACCAGCTTTGTTTGGTGGGATGATGATTTCACTCTTGGAAGCCCTGCTACTCTTGGATATGCTTTTATTTTTTTTCTTCTAATGTAACAATTTTACATTCAAAAAGGTAGAGCAGAGTGGCTTCTCGCTGACTTCTACCTCTATAAATACCTACATAAAGGGAAGCCGCTTAGGTTAGAAATAAAACATAAACTTCAGTCAAAGCAGAGAGATTTATGCGTTTTCTGATGAATTTTATCCCAATAACCTTGATCAACCAAAGAATGCCAAGTAATATTTACTGACCCCATGTCTCAGTCGAGATATTAGACAAAGGAAGATAGACAAAAGAAACTTAAAAGGACAAGAAGAAATGAGGAGGAAGAGTAAATGGCAGAAAAATTAAAGGAAGTGAGAAATAAGAAAGCTCTGCATATGTTAAAGTTGTCAAGAGCTAACGGCTTCCTAGATTCAGGCTCCATTAAATGTCCTGTATTTGGGGGCAGGGATGAGTTGTATGAAGTAGCTTAACTTCCAAGACCCTGTGGCCAATTCAAGAAAAAAAACTTACCTCTAACTTGTTACCACTGGAAGTAACCTCAGAGAACTTCCAGTTCAAACTCACAATTTATAAAATGAAGAAATTATGACTCAGATAAGTAAAGTGGTATTTCAGTGATCTCTCAGCTGATCAGTAGAATCGCTAAGCCTAAAATCCAGATCTACTTTCTAACCAATTCTTATTTCCACTAAACGTCATTCTGTATATTTGCTAGACCTGTATAATCTCCCATCATATTGTGTATACCCCTTGCCTTTCATCCTCTACTACACACACACACACACACACACGCACACACTTGTGCTATGTTCTTGTGAATATAATATAGTATGAATCTGAGTTCTTCATCAGTTAGAGTAGGTTGGCAAGAAATAGCAAGCGATACATGTTGACAGCGAGCTGTTTGCTTGCAAACTGAATGCAAATACTGTGTAGCACTTCCAGCTATTACATACACCTGAATGTGACCTTTGGGAAACTCATGATGAAATTCACAGTGTTTCCTATCCCTGAATCCACCAGATCATTGTGCAACATAAATCCGGTTGTGTGATCCCACCCCATGGGGAGGCAAGAAACTCTGGGGCTGGTGCCACTTCCCAGTGGATTCATTTTTTGGAAGCAATTCTGTTGCTGTCACCTGACTGGGAAATAGCCATTTGTTTTGTTCGAATTTTTTAATTCAATGGGCTTCTTCCATGTCGCATAACATATATATATGAACTCTTCCACTTCAAGCACTTTACCTCTTGGGCACTAATCCCAGCTCACCTATGCCCACCCTTCCAACCTTTCACTCCACACACACACGCTCCACCCTTTGTTTCCACCCTCAGCTTAAAGGCAAACCTTATTAACTTACTGTAAAAGGCCAAAGTGAAATAGGGAAAACATGTTCACTCTAAATTTTCTTAAAGGGGGCTTGTGTGATGCAGTGTCCTCTCCTTCCAGTAAACATTGCTGTCACTGACAAGCCATAAGAAGAACTTAAGCTTTGGATGTTTTCTTAATAGAAAGGATGGATCTATAGAACTCAAACTAGATGTGTAGCATAGAGGATCAGGTGAAATGGTGTCTATCCTTAGACGGGAAATATTTAATGATAGAAGAGCAAATGTTCAGGTCAAGAATTACAAAGACGTGTATGACTGCTATACAAAAGAAAAAAAACTTCAGTTTAAGACAAAGAAGGACTTTCTAATGAAAAAGAGTTCCATGCTCCCTCCCTCTCTCTCTCTCTCTGGTATGTCAATGGAAATTGGATGACCATCTATTTATATCCCCAACAGGAATTCATCAAAGAAAGGCTGGACCAGAGAAACCTGAATCTTTTCTAATTCTCCATACAGAGCACTATGGAAACTCTTCTGATGGTTGGTTGAGAACAGGGAAACATTATATGGATTTAGAAAAGAAAAAATATAACTGATCAATACAGGGATCAAGAATGGGTCTATCTGCAGATTGTTCCAACCAACTGTGGAAGTGATCCTGTAGCTCACGGTGTACACTGTCACTAATAAAACCTTCAAAGACCTTCTGTAATGAAAAGATAAAAATGTTTTATAAATATCACACCAAAAATGTATTTGGCTTTTTAACTGTATGAACATACTTGAAGTTTTTTCTCTTAAGTGGTATAAATAGTAACTTTTAACACAAAATTAGGAAAACAATAGTCCCTACTTCATAGAGGGTGTGATGTTTAAATAAAACAACATGTGAAATCTGCTGCAGATCACCTAGCACAGTGAGTAATCAGTGTTAGCTGTCTTATTTACTGCCGCTATTAATTTTCTCAATAATACATTTCTTGATAGATACTGCCTTGGTAAATAAGTCGCACTAAGTCAGAAGTATCCTGATCCGAAATTTCCGGAGCTGCACAACGTGGTCTGCATTATACTTCAGAGCCTACAACACTGAACACAGTTATCATGCAGATGTTGAATGCTCATGCATGTAGCATGTTGGTATCAGTGTCTACTGGCACGACCTAGTGGGCATAAACTTAGATGGAAGTTGCAACAAAAGCAAGTAATCAAAAGGCTCCATTTTTCTGTGAAAGTAAATAAAACCTGATTGGTGGAATGAACAACGCAAGTAGAAAGAATTGGGTCAAGAGAGACTTTATACATACATTTTTTTGTGTGACTAATTTAGTGGGTTAATGTTTCCTTGCAACTGTGGTGTTTTCCAGCTGGCTTGAAGAAATAGAGAATTTAGGGCCAAAACATTTGGTGAGTTTCCTAATGAAAAAAATTAAACAATAGCTGCTCTGGCTTTTTGTAAACAAAGATGTCTGAGTTGAACTCCAGGAAGAAAAGGAGCTATCACCTAGTCTATACTTAGGAATCTATATGCCAAGATTAAGGTGAACACCCCCAAAGTCCCATGTTACTACTCTTTTCTATCACCACACCCAATCAAAAACAGCAACATACACTGAGAGAGATTATTAAAAGGCTACCTCAAAAAAGCAAGCAATAGACACTTTTTACCTACAAAAGCACAGAAGGCACAAATTGCCCAAAGGCAAATGCCCAGCTGCCTCCCATCCCGAACACAAGACCAAAAAACTGGAAAGCTTAGATCCTTGGTGGACTCGACTCCTCAAACTCGTGGATGATATAATCTAATTTGAGAAAAAACACACTCAACTGACCATCTAGCAGAGGTCTCTATTCCAAGGGCTAGCCTTGCAGTGACCATCTGTATTTCTTCAGCCCAAGTCTGCACAAAGAAAACTGAAAAGTTGAGATTCTAAAGCCCGGCTGTTCCTGGACATTAATTTCTAGTGACTATCTGGTATGTTTAGTTGAAGTATTCCTAGGCAGAGAAAAGTTAAAATAGTCTCCAACTATCAACACTTCTCAGGTCACAAATTCCAATGGATAATAATTACCCAGAACAAAAACTACCCACAGGACATAACAATAATGATTCCTCTTTCAGCATGAAATTATCCAAACTAAGACCACAGAGCAGATGGCAACTTTTCAGTGGCACATTCTATGACTGGGATATTGGCAGGTCCTTGGAGTCTCAGCCTAATGCAATGATGACATCAGGCCCAGGGAAGGTGGAATTCTAAGATGGCCCCCAAGGTCTCTGTCCCCAGGTGCACATGTCCTGTACAATCACCTTCCTTCAGAGTGGGCAGGACCTATGAATATGATGGGATAGTCATCCCTCTGATTAGGTTATATTCTACGAGATTCCATTTTAACAGACCAGAGAGAGATTCTCCTACTTGCTTTGCGGGAGTAGGTTGCCATATTGTGATAAGGCCACATGTTTTAGATGTGAGTTGTTGACTTATTCTCTGAGAACAACGCCTGGATAACTGCATGCAAGAAAACAGGACCTCGTTTCCTATAACCACAAGAAGCTGGATTCTGCCAACAGCATGAATAAGCTTGGAAGAGAACCCTGAGGTCCAGATAAAAACCAAACCAGGTGACACCTTGATTTCAGCCCTTTGAGACCTCAAGCAGAGGATCCAAGGAAATGATGAGATAATAAACATCTGTTGTTTGAAGCCACTAAGTTTGTGGTAATTTGTTACATAGCAGTTGGATACTAACACCTAGCCTGAGCTGAGTGGCTGTAGGTTCTCATTTACCCACTGTGTGACCTCAAGCAGGTTAAATAACTATTTTGAGCTTCAGCTTTCTCATCCCTCAAGTGTGGATTATGAATATATCTGCTCACTTGCTCCCAGATATTTCAAGTGAGGGTGAAAATAGATATTACTTGTGAAAGCATTTTGAAACTTTATAGCATTAATCAAGTAATTGGTAATGTTAAGTAAAATATTTGAGGTCTGTGGAAATCCAAGGGCCATCATGGAACTCCAAACTGACTCCAGCTTTTCAAACCAGGGTGGGGTTATGAGAGCTTCTGCTCCCATGACCTATCTCCAAAGCAAATGCCAGAAGAGGCGTGGGTTTGTCCAACAAAAGATATAAACGTGGAGAAAATTTTATATTTCATAGAAATTGGCAGAGCCTCGCCTACAAATGATTTACTTACGTACACTATATACATTTCCTGTGACAAGTGCTAGGTACTATGGATAAGTATGCAAACAAAATCGAAGTTCTCTTTTTAAGCCAGTTAATGTCCCTAAGAAGACACAGATAAGAGATGAACAATTACCAAACTGTGTGAAAATGTTATACTAGTTGGTAGGCAGACTGCTGGGTGAGCACAGGCAGTAGGGAGTTAGAGCACCTGCTTGTCACAGGGATGTGCAGAAGGGTTTCCCAGAGGAAGATGGACTTGTGTTGATTGCTAAAGGACAAGTAAGGGTCATTAAGCAGACAAGATGGGCAAAGGGCTAAGGAAGAGGCATTTCATGGGAAACAGTTGGATTTAAAACCCACAGGCTTGAAACCATGACCCTTTTATGGGACAAGCACATTAGTGCCATCTGGTTTTATAAAAGAGAACAGGAAAGTACATGAAAAAATTAGAACTGACAGTTAGGGAAAGAGCAGACCATAAAGGACCTTGTATGCTTTAATGAAGAATTTGATATTTATTCTGAAAATGATAAGGAGCCCTTGATGGCTTTTAAACAGATCTGCATTGAAGAAAGTTAACTTGGGCAGCAGCGTGGATAATGGATTAGAAAGAGGAAAGAATTCAACTTGAGGGTAATTGGAGTAATCTACCTAAGAAAAGCTAAAGACATTCATGCAGATGAAAAGGGGGATGAATTTAAGAGCACCAAGAAGGTGGGACAAGCAGGATTTCATTGGCCAGATTTAATCTGGGAGAGAAAGAGGTCATGTTGAATCCAAGGTTTCAAGCATGAGCAACTGTATAATTGTGAGATCTGTGAGTACTCCAGGTCTTATCCTGATAGAGGAGGAAGAATTTAGGTAAGAACATCAGGAGCATCCCAAAGCTGGTCAGGAAGTAGAAGGAGGAAATTATTAATACAGGCAGACAATTTATGTCCTAGATCCATTGAGGCAAACACTGCCCAGGGATTTTTCCTCACTAATAAAAGAGTAGTTTGGGCAAGAAAAGTCCTGTCTGAGACTAGAACAAGACAGTAGTTCTGGGTCTGATGTCTTAAATGGCTAGGCCTATAGGTAGTCATTAAGTGCATCAGAGACAATTTCTTAATGGGTGGATCCTCAACTTGATAAAACTTAACTGTAAGTGTTTAGAAGGCAGACTTAAGCATTTGTTAATTGACTGGCTTACTGGCCTAGGAGTTGAAAGTAACCATGGCTTAGTTGAGCACATATGCACACTTTTAAAAGGAATTATAAAGTGTCTCAGATAACAAAAGAAATCTAAGTCTTCAGAAGTTCCTGTTGCAGTCAAGAAGGCGAGAGTGGTGAGAGCTCAGAAGGCTTGTCAACATTTTTTTATTCCATTTTTAGAAACACATCATTCAAAATGATGTTTTCAATTATTCCTGCTTTTAAACTGAATTTTGCCTGGAAACAAATACACCACACCACTTTTAGTGCGAACACCCTGTAAAAGGCACTGAGAATGTGGAATCGATTTTTAGACTGTGCACGAGGCCTTATATTCGCCAAATCACACCACTCCTTTTAAAACATATCTCAAGTTGGTCATCTGCTGGGGAGCATTGCTTCATTCTTATTGATCTTCCTCCAACCCACCAGCACTAACCCGAATCCACCTTTCTCAGTGTGCAGTGTTGTGGTTTTTGTATTTATCTGTCCTCATGCCTATGTTTTTTTGTCTGAATATTTTGTATCTTTTCCATCTCTATTTGATTGGGCCCGATCTCCTTCTTTACTAAGTGCCCCAAGAAACATGATATGATCCTATCAACACAGCTAATCAACTAGTCCGTATTTATTATTATTCAAGCAATAGGCATACACACAGAATTACTGCAACTGAGAAGACATTTTCTATTATAACTTTCTTCTTTGCCTGTCACCTAGAAATTGATGGTTGCCTTCTTTTCCCCTTCCTTCTCCATTATAGTGGGTAAAGGGGACACGATGTATATTAGTCTGTTCTTATGCTGCTAATAAAGACATAACCAAGACTGGGTAATTTATAAAGGAAAGAGGTTTAATGGACTCACAGTTCCACATGGCTGGAGAGGTCTCACAAGCATGGTGGAAGGTGAATGGGGAGCAAAGTCACGTCTTACATAGCTGCAAGCAAGAAAGTGTGTGCAGGGGAACTCCCATTTATAAAACTATCAGATCTCATAAGATTTATTCACTACAATGAGAACAGGATGAGGGAAACCACCCCCATGATTCAATTATCTCCACCTGGCCCTGCCCTTGACATGTGGGATTCTTACAATTCAAGGTGAGATTTGGGTAGGGACACAGCCAAACCGTATCACAGTGACAGAAATCTTCTTGGATTTGGAATAGGAGACTTTCAGTTCCCACAAGAGCTAATGGACTCAGCTTAGTGAGAGAGTGACATGCTGGATCAGTGGCAGAGATTGTAGGGCAGCTTGAGAGTGGTGCTATAGAAATGGGGACTGAGAGGAGGCCTTGCAGCACCTACCAGCAGGTAAACCTAAAGGGTGAGGATTAATACAGGGGAACAAACAAGCAGCTTGATTGGTACCTAGGAGAATCAGACCTAAGAAAGAATCAGATTTGAGGAAATTGTTAATGCAATCAGAGTTAATACAATAAAGAGCAATATCTGTTGCAGCTCACCCTTTTACATAGTCCCCAGATTATTTTGACTGATGGAATTAACCCAGGGAACAACACTGGTGGGCTCAGCTCCACTCTGTGTCACTCTGGGAACTGTGCAACCAAGAATAAACTAGGATTTTGTTTTTGCATAGCAGGTGAGGAAACACAGGCTGTGGTATCTTGCAAAAGTCTGTCTGTGACTTTTCTCACTTTAATCTTATTTTCATTAAACTCAACACAAGCCAGCCAGCAAGTGCTTGCTCCCCAGATCACTACCTGTTCTTACTTTCAGTTTGGGATACTTTATCATGTATTCCATTTGCTAATTCACCACTGAAGTTTGCCTAGAAGATTTATTTATTCAATAAACAGTGGATTGACTTTGTGGGGAGAGGAAGGGGGTGGTTAGAACGAAGAATGCAGTTAATCAACTGATGCTCCATCTACAAGATACAAAAATGATCTGACTCTTCCCTACCTGGACTCACTAGCAATTTATGATCAATCACCCTCCTTCTTCCTGATAGTTCAAAAGCATACAAACTTGCTGTATGTCCTAGTTTGTGTTCTAGGATTCAGTAGTTTCCCTTTCCAAAGATTTCCTTTCTGAGTGGTTTTTCACAACTTTGGAAACTCAGCACAACCTGGCTTTACCTGGCTTAGGCTTTTCTCTAGGAACCTTTTCTCCAGGAACCTTTTCTCCAATGCTAGACAAGGGGAGGCCATGCTGGAAAGCTCAGCTTATATAACCTCATTTGACAAATATGATACATGCCAAAAACCTGACATTTCACAATACAAACTTTTTATGAAGCAGCTTTATGTTTCAAACACAATAAGGCATTCAAAGAGCATGTGATCATCCAACCACCTCCCCAAGTCCCAAGGGTTCAGTTAAAAATATATGGGGAAGAAACAAAGCTATTTCACATAATGGTATCAAACCCACTGTTTTCCCTTTGATTCCCTCCTTTTCCCTTCTGTGTTCTCCAGGGTGGCCAGGCTAGTACCCTTAGAGATTAACTTCACCACCACTCCCAGGGGCTGGGGGGAAACCTCTCCTTTGACCTGAAAACAAGTACATTGAAAGTCCTCTCTGGGGTAGGAGTATTGTGACACATAGCCATTATCTCAGATGAGAAAATGCTTTGTAAACCATAAAGTTTTAAATGTTAGTGATTGTTTTATTATTGTTAGTAATTTATTTATTAGAATTGTTACTACTAATAATAAAATGAATCACCAAGCTTCCTGCTCCAGAGTTCCAATTTAGGCTGCAATGCCTCAGGAAGATATGGAAGCTGCAAGAGACATGGGGAAGAGAGATGTTATCCATCACCGCCGTAGTCTGCTAGAAGAGTTGTTGTTTTTGTGAGAGTCCATCAGGACCTCCGCTGACTCTAAAAGTAACTTTCCACTGTTGAAGTTATTCTTCATTATCATTGATAACGCACCCACGTATCCACACTGTGAAAGGAGGCTTTTACTGCTGAAGTCTCCAGTAATCCCACTGAGAAGATCATCTCTCCGATCTGAAAGGCTTAAGGACCTGGCCACCTTCCCCCCAGCTCCCCTATCCCCCTCCAGGTGGCCTTTTCTCAGACCCCTATCCCTAATGTTGCCCAGCCATCTCCTCATAACTTGGAATCACCCACAGAGAAAAAAGAAAAAAAAAGATTATGATTCAAGTGAAAATCTGAGTAAGCAAACGTATTTGGCATTGAGAGCTATGGAAAGTTGAGTCTGGAGCCAGAGGTGGTTACCCGACTCTGCCCATAATTTTACACAGACAGCTCCATGCAGCAATCTTGGTGGGTTCAGAGGAGTGTAATGGGAAGCACTCTAGAATTTTTACTTTTGAGTATTTTTCAACAAATAAGTCCATTTAAGCTGCAATGGAAAGGACTGCCAACTACTTTCTCAACTAGGACTTTAAAAAGAAAGAAACAGAAAAAGAATAATTCATAATGATCAAAGATAAACTGAAATATTAGTCTGGAAGAAATACAATTTCAGGTCTAGAAGTTGGGTTTTATGAGAGAGATAATCCTCCCCTATTTTTTCCAGGCCTGTAAATGCAATTTTTATTTTATTTATTCTCCAGCCCTATGGTTGCTACAAAGGTTGAATATGAGGAAGATTATTGCATTTATTTTCAGGAGGTACTTGGCAATAACCTTCTGCAGACCCACCTTGTGCTATTTAGGAGCATAAGTTGGAAACGCCCTGCCAGCTGCTGCTTGTCAACGGATCTAAACTTCTACTTTTACAGTCTAATGAAGACCCAGCCCTTCTCTATCTGGGGACAATCTGTGAGTTTGGTCAGTGTCTGCCGTTTTATGTCTTATGCTCATTATCAACAATTAACACAAAGAACAGATAGGATCTTGGCTGTTTCTGCCTTAGGGAAAGAGCAATTTTTTTATGGCAATTAGAATATAAAACTTAATACCAAACCATTCATATTAAAGTCACAGGATATTCTAAAATATGTCTAGCATAAACAATAAATCTGGTTATTATCATTCTACTCAAATCTTTTCTTTGTGCTTTAGAGGGTCCAATAAGGTACTATTCCAGAACAGGAGAAGGGAAGAGCTCAGGTATTCAACTTCACCTGGGCACCCCCTGCATCACGATAACAAATGCATGGGAATTGTTCTCCTTTTTTAATATTGGATCACATTTTCTTAATTCCACCTGAAAACAGCTTTCTGGCATTTCATGGTAAACATGTATAGTCATACAACTTAGATGAGGCTACCCTACTGAGCAGAACGTAAATCAGAAAAACTCGCACTGCTCGTCAACCTCTAAAATGTTCAAATATGGGCATAACTGAGAAATACAGAAAGACAAGACAGCAATGTTTTATCTTAAATTAAGTTTGCCAGTTATACTGAGAAGCTGCTCAGGCTCTTCTCGATCCATCTACTTAACAGTGCCCCAAATTTTTATACAAACATACCGAGGAACTTGTCCCATTATGGGAAACCCAACCACAAACCAAAAAAATCACCCTTCTCATTCAATTTGGTAGCCATATATTCTTCAGGGAATCTCAGGATAAGAAAGATTTAATAGTATATCAAGGCAAACATACAATACAATATTTCCAAGTAATGCCCTTGGTAATAGAGGTGAGTTTGATTTCTACATAATCGTATTTTTACATAATGTAATGTGAGTGCTTTGTACTTAGCCAGCTCTGGGTTTGGGACCCAGTTTTGGCACCAATATGTAACATTGGCAAGATGACACTGAACAAGTTACCCAATCTCTCTGAGACAGCTTTCTTATCTGTAAAATGAGGATAATTATAGTTCCTGTACCATAGACTTGTTGTTGGGATTAAATGTGTTAAAGATACAAAATAATAAAAGCAGTGTCTGGCACATGGTAATCACTCAATAAATGCTAGCTTTACATTAACAGTCCCAGACCTTCCTCCTGTTGTATTTTGATTTCCTATAGTCATCATTAGCTCTGGCATCCCTTAAAAGAGACAATGAATGTATTTCTGAGGGAGAGATCATCTCAGAACAGTCAGGCAAATGGAGAAGTGCTGACCGAGGACCAGAGAACCCACTTGCTTACATTGGAGGTGAAAAAGTCTTATTATTCTGGGGATATAAAGGGAGATGGAGAAAGTAGGTGTATAATTATAATATTTCTAATAAGAAATATATTTGGTCTTTGTCTCCAGTTTCTGGTGCAAAGCTCTTAAAACCCTTGGAATTTCCTGAGTGATAGGAGTGTCTTTGTTATTCACAACATCACAGGGACAATAGTTCCTGTACTCACGATTCTTCTGGACCTCAGCCTATGTACCTTTTCATTTGGTTCATCCATATCCTTTATAATACTCTTTTCAATGAGCTGGTAAATATAAGTAAATGTTTTCCTGAGTTTTGTGTGCCATTCTAGCAAATTAGCAAACCGAGGAAAGGGTTATGAGAATCACTGATTAAGACCTCAAGATCGGTCAGAAGTACAAGTGATCCAGACTTTGCAATTGGCATCTAAAGTGAAGGGGGTCAGTCTTGTGGGGCTGAGCCCTTAACCTGTGAGGTCTGTGCTAACTCCACATAATGAGAGTTAGTATTGAATTGAATTGTAGGACACCTGGTTGGTGTCCAGAGACTTTAATTGCTTGGTATGGAAAAAAAAAACACACACACACATTTGGTGTCAGAATTGTTGTGAACAGAGAAACAGTTTTCCCCGAATAGGGCATGATGTTTTTGTTTCCTATATTCATTTCTGGCTCTCTTACAAGTCTGTAAACAGATTCCAGTGATATGTTTTCCAACAGGGAAAGCAATGGGGTGAACCAGAGCATTGAGAAAAAATTGCCTGCAATCTCCACCACACTCTCACCTGCCACCAAATAACACAGCTAAGGGGTCTAAGCTCTGCTAAAAATGACAGGTGTGTAGTCAACCTCTGTGTAAGTTCTGTTTCCTTGGAAGGGCCTTTCTAAGAACAGAGGTAGATTCTAAGTTGTTTTTTTGTTTGTTTGTTTTGTTTTTTGCTTAATGGAAAACCATGCTGTCAACAGATTTTGAGACCAATACTTCCAAGTTAGAATGGTTAACCAAATAAACAAGGGAGAAATCTAGAAAAAATACTGGAGTCTCATTCTAAGCATGAGCTTTTGACACAAACAGATATGGCTTTAAATCTTAAATCATGCTGCCATTTATGAGCTTTAGGATCTTGAGCAGGTTAGTTAATTTATTCTAGCCTCTTTTCCCATCTAGGGTGACCATTCATTCCACTTTTCCTGGTACAGTACAAGCTATACCCGTTGTCCCTTGATAATTAATAAAAGTTGCCTTATCATTCTGAAAGGGCCCCAGTTTGGATAATAAATTTTATGGCTACATCCATTCTTCTGTAAAATGAAAATAATAAGCACCTCCCAGGGTGGTTATGAAAGCTAACCATAATCTATATTAATAACTACTATAATGCCTTGCACATACAAAGTGCTCAGTGAAAGCTAGTTCTCCTTTACCTGTTCACACCAGATCTATACTGTCCAGTACAGTAGCCATTAGCCTCACATTGCTACTGAGGAATGTGCTATAAATGCAAAAAATGCACAAGATTTTGAAGATTTAGTACAACAAAAGAAGATTAAATATCTCATTAATAATTGTATATTAATTACATGTCCAAAGGATATTATTTTGGATATACTATATTAAGTTAAATAAAATATATTATTAAAATTAATTACACCTGTTTATTTTTACTTTTTTTTAGCATGACTTCTTAAAAAACCCTCGATCACAGCTCCAGATGTTCTGTTTATGTATCTGCTAACCCCCTAACCTCATCCACCATCACCAACTCACTCTTAGCTTCCCCCTGCCCAGGAATTCTTCCTTCTAAAACTCAATGCAAGAATCAAATACTCTTTCATCATATTTACCAACATGTTCTTACTTTATTTTCTGGATTTGGGGAGGTAAAAGGGCAGTCAACTAGGGGGCAAAATAAAATCAACCTTGATCATGGCTTTCACGAATGGTTTTTCCTTAGGGATAGAAACATTGACCTTGAATACATTAGGAAAGCTGAAGAATCTGGGTCAACATTGGAAAATGTCCATATTAGCAAAGAAAAAGGAGCTTGGTTTGCCAGAAAAGATATTGCAATCTCTCCCTCGATCCGATTTGCTAATGCTTGTGAATGCTTGTGAAACACCTCGGGTCTCAAATCCAAATCACATGAAGAACTAGGCCCTTGAGCACATCACTGGTGCTGTCTGACAAAAAGCATTTTTAGTTGATGGAAAATCACCAACTTTCACTCCCAAAAACATCCGTGAAGAGCAGAAAACAGCCTGACTCTTATAGATGTCCCTGACAGGTGAGTTGAACAGACATAGAGAACAAACTATAGAGCAAATTTACTCCAAAACAATAATTTAATTCTATCATGCCCATGTCACACTGATACAGCTGGTTAAAAAACACAAATGTTCAATTTAAAAACATAGCAAGTTAGATGTAAAAAAAAAATCAAATAGCGTACTTAAAATATTTTCAGATATGTAATATTTTAAAAATGTTTTTGTTGGGAAGAACCCATCAGCTGGGGTGGTTGTCCTGGCATCACATGTAGACACCTGTCAATTCTGTCAAAGAGGTGAAAGAGAAGCTGGTTTCTTAGCACACCCAACAATGAGCTTTAGTTAATGTACTGAATTTTTCACAGTTCAACCAGTTGTTTTAGCACTGGTTAGAACAGTTATGTTAGCACATAACACAGTTATGTTAGCACGCAGACATAAATGTGTACATTACTCCCCGGAAGAGCACTGTGTCCCCTGACAGTCTTACAGCTTAGAAGGAGGGAAATAGACAATACGAGGAGTACGTGTTGGATAAATCTAATATTTAATGTATTCCATGAGATGGTTTGTGTCTGAGCTCCACCACCTCTCATCAGTTAACTCTCACATTCACTCACCCCACAATCAAATAGTTCCCTTCTAATTCTCTTCTTTGATAGCAAGCCAACCCTGGGAGAAACAATGGTTTGGAACAATAGCACCTGAGGTGGAAGAAAACACAGTGGGCCTCTCACTTTCGCTCTCTAACTACAACAATTGGAAGAGACTTCGGCCTGAAAAATCTATCTGCTCCTAAATGGTACCCAGATGGAAATCACAGCTGCTGTCATGTACCACCTGTAC
Source organism: Nomascus leucogenys (assembly GCF_006542625.1). Lineage (NCBI taxonomy): Eukaryota > Metazoa > Chordata > Mammalia > Primates > Hylobatidae > Nomascus > Nomascus leucogenys. The sequence goes on along the minus strand of NC_044385.1, from coordinate 27,668,593 downwards.
CTACGCCCATCCATCTTCAGAACACGCCTGGGGCGGAGGAGAGAAATCGAGTTGACAGAGCAGTTAAAGAGCCTCTCTTTTCTCCTGCATACTTTTCCTTTTATCTTCAGTTTCAAAGCTTCTTGTTCTCACCTTCATGCTGTGGCAGTGCTGACAAAAGAAAACTGCAGCCTCTGAGAACCAGTGGTGAGTAATAGCCCCAGGCTCTGAATACCTAATGTCTATTGTATGTTGCGGGGAGGGAGAGCCAAAGGGAGGAGAGGAATTTGGTCAAATAGCATGTGTAGAAACAGGACCTTTCGGTGACAATCCTAAAGGCATCCAGAGAGTATCTGAGTTTTGATACCTCTCCTCTAATTAAATCCAAGGATCTGATATGCATGGCCTTTAGGAATGCGTTGTTCAAACAGATTTGATTCCTGCCCAGAGGCTTTTTAAGCCACTGACCACTTTGAACCTAATTAGAAAAAGCAGAGGACACTGGAGACGTTTAATAAAAGGAATCGAATTGCTGCTTCATCTTCATGACCTGGGATTTATAAGGGAATTTCACTGGCTTTGTAGCAATGTAAAATAAATAGACATTAGATGATGACAGGGAAAACAAAATTGCTGCCAAAGCTAAAAAGAGCTTGGCAAAAGAAGAAAGAACTACTACATAGTTGGTCATTATTTACTGTACAAACCTTTTCATAAAGCAGAGAAGAGAGATACATAGGAATAATGGGCCCTTGCTAAAAGATGAAAAGGGCTTTCTATAGCTTACATTATCCCCTGACGAAGGCACTGACGTGTCCCAGTTGTTACACAATCTTATTGTTCTATTCAGCCATTCAGAAAGCTGAATGAACAGCCCTGCTCTGAAACTTTTAAAGTCTGAAATAAACAGACAACTCATTTCCAAGGAAAAGAATAAAATTGTAACGGATGGAAATAACTAATTAATTTGTTAATCGTTGCAGACTGCCACGGTCCATTGCATATGCTCTAGCCAGTTAATTAGTCTTTAGCCTGTAATTCTAAAATGTAAATAAGTGCAGTTACCTAACCCACCAGCTCCTAACAAAAATATCCAACTGTTCATTATTTAATTTAAAAGGAAGAAGGCTTTGCTTTTCATTGGTGGTGGTGTTCCTGAGATGTTAACACCATGACCTAAGTTTCATTTCATCACACCTTACTGAAATGGTTTTATTCTAAAGTATATGTCCCTCTCCCCACTCCAGAAAGCTAAAATCCTGAGGCTTCTTTAACTAAAGTCAGATCTAGCCAATCCAACAACAGGAGATTATTTTTACATGTTAATGAAGGAAAGGGTTTTTGTAACCTGTAAAGTGCTGGTAGCTATAAAACACTGTAACTGTAAACTTGAACAAAAGTACATTATTTATTGATGTTAATTAATAGTCTATTGTTCTATTAGATTGCATTTCAGTCACTAAAATCATTAGTAGACTCATTCAGCCTTTCAAACGTGTGGGAGAAGTAGGAAGGAGATCGGTGGCATAGGGCAGAAAGTGGAAGCAAATGTGTTCCTATGGCATTTGAGAAACATGGAAGAAAGTCCTAAAATGTATCCAAGAGAATCACAGCAAGGGACTCCTCTAACAAAGAAGAGGACATTGATCCCATGAGCTGTACTGGTATCTTTTATAGTATCCAAAGCAGAGCAAATCCCCATTTAATTAGGGTGGTCAGAAAATGGTGGGTTCTTATTATTTCCCCTCTAAAGCACTGTGGGGCCCTATAAAGACTGAGTACCCAACTGGCCCTACATCTTTGTGATCACAGGGCCTTGGGCAGGATACTCGTCCTCTCAAAATGTCTTTGTTTGTTTTTGAATGTTTATAAGAGACTATCTGAAATTGGATAATTTATAAGAAACAAGATTTATGTCTTACAGTTCTGGAGACTGAAATATCCAAGGTTGTGGGGGGCACATCTGGTGAGAGAGAGCCTTCTCGCTGGTGGGGACTCTGAAGTGGCCCACAGGGTATCCCGTGGAGAGGGGGCTGAGGGTGCTCCCATGTGCCCACTTAGGACTCTCTTCCTCTTCTTATAAGCCACCAGTTCCTTTCCCATGATAACTCATTAATCCATTAACCCATTAATTCAAGAATGGATTAATCCATCCATGAAGGCCAAGCCCTCATAACCAATCACCTCTTAAAGGCCCACCTCTCAATACTGCCACATTGGGGATTAAGTTTCAGCATGAGTTTTGGAGAGGACATTCAAACCACAGTACTAAGCCAATGCTTCTTCCTCTACAGGGAAACTGGGAAACTGACACTTCCTGCCTCATATTGTTGCAGTTGCAAAGATCAAATACCAAGGTTATGGGAAGATGTTTTGAAGCCCCATATAAATATGTAATTTAATTTATTCCAATAAAGACTCCTTGCACAGGCTGGGCACAATGGCTCACACCTCTAATTTCAGCTCTTTGGGAGGTCAAGGTGGGCCGATTGCTTGAGCTCAGGAGTTTACGACCAACCTGGGCAATATGACGAAACCCCATCTCTACAAAAAAAATACAAAAATTAGCTGGGTGTGGAGGTGTGCATGCTTGTAGTCCCAGCTACTTGAGAGGCTGAGGCGAGAGATCGCTTGAGCCTGAGAGGCAGGGATTGCAGTGAGCCGAGATCACGCCACTGCACTCCAGCCTGGGCAACCGAGCAAGACCATGTATCAAAAACCAACCAACCAACCAACAAACAAAGACTCACTGCACATATAAGCAATAGATCAACCATTTTCAAAGAACATAACCAAAAAAAATCCAACACTACACAAATCTTGAATATAATTTAACCTTTCTTTGAAAGTTTAGAAAGTATTTCAAGATGAGGCAATGCTTTTCTCTAACATTAATATGAGCATCGATTACAGAAATGTTCCACTGAATTACATGGCAAAAATTAAAATTCTGATGATTTTATGTCCATGATTGCTTGAAATATGAGCTATCAGTAGCTACTATATCCCATTAGGCCTTTCAAGTTCACATCATAAGTTGTATAAGAGATAGGACACCTCCATTGAAAACATCAGTTGACTTACACGATTTCTGTCAGATATTATTGATTCAGCAATATAAGAAGGCGACGATGCAGTCCCAGCTACTGGAGAGGGTGAGGCAGGAGAATGGCGTGAACCTGGGAGGCAGAGCTTGCAGTGAGCCTGGGAGGCGGAGCTTGCAGTGAGCCGAGATCGCGCCACTGCACTCCAGCCTGGGTGACAGAGCAAGACTTCGTCTCAAAAAAAAAAAAAAGGCGACGAAAGGACATGGGTTTGGAGGGTAACCAGAGATGCTGCCAATTAAAGATACTCCTTACTTAAGACACTTTATTTCTCTCTGTTGGAACATTGTCATAATATACTGTCATCTACTAAAAAATTACTGTAATAAATATAAAAATCTTCACTGTCTGCCATGACAGGAACCCCATGAGCTGTTATGCCCTTTTGCAACGCAGAACTTTCCCAACCATATATGGTGGCCCTGAGATGTGTAGTTTTGCCCTTTACACCTTTATTTTCTATTAGTACATTTACTTTTTAAAAAAGTATGGACTATCATTTGCAATTTGAAAAACATCAAATACAGAACATTTAAAAAATATATCACTAGACCTCAAAATGAATCTTAATGGCAATCATAGATTTCAACCCCTTCAAGCAGATTTCTGAGTGTCTGAACATAGATGTCGGCTCTGAGACTATGATTTCTAGCTTGTTTTTCCTAAATATTCAGTGTAATTGGGACACTATCACTTAGCCCCTTTGTTCCTTATTATATCATTTATAAATTTTATAACTATATTTTAATAAAGGTACTTAATACCTAGATAATAGATAAATGGTTTGTCTAGAATCTCTGATTTATATACAATAAGTCTACCAACTTTTATGGAAGAACTTCATAAGTTTTAAACTACTATAATACTTAATTTTTAGTATATAAACATCTGATATGGTTTGGCTGTGTCCTCACTCAAATCTCTCCATGAATTGTAATAATCCCCAGGTGTCAAGGTCAGGGCCAGGTGGAAATAATTGAATCACTGGGGCGGTTTCCCCCATACTGTTCTATGGTCCTGAGTAAGTCTCCTGAGATCTGATGGTTTTACAAATGGGAGTTTTCCTGCACTAGTGCTCTTGCCTGCTGACATGTAAGATGTGACTTTGCTCCTAATTCACCTTCCACTATGATTGTGGGGCCTCCCCAACAATGTGGAACTATGAGTCAATTAAACCTCTTTCCTTTACAAATTACCCAGTCTCGGGTATGTCCTTATTAGCAGCATGAGAACAGACTAATACAACATCCCATCAAATTATAAATGAATTTGAGGCTCTGATTCAGACAAAATAATTTTTTCTATTCCTGCTTGTGTTGTCCAGCCTTATCCTCAATATTTTAAACAAGTATTTAAAATATATTAATATTGGAAACCATCCACATCAGTGGATTGGGGATTGGTTAATTATAGGGAATTAGTTAATTATAAGTAGTAATTATAATTAAGTTAATGATGATGTATTAATATACTGGAATACTACAGAGTCATCAAAATGATGAGGCAAATGTATATATTGCTTAGGGAAATAAATTAAGCTAAAAAACCTGTGCATAGTATGCTATTTAGAATAAATAGTAAAGGATGGATGGATTGGTAGTCACATTTATCTACAGAATAAAACTGGAATGACATACAGTACAATGTTTCAGTGATTCATGAATGGTTGGGATATGGCAGTTTTCATTTTCATATTTGTACATTTCTGTATTTGGTGAACCTTGTATAGTGATCATGAATTGTTTCTGTTGAGAATGTTGTTGGAACAGTTGTGCTGGGAAAATCTCTACCTCCCAGAAAGTATTTTGGAGAAAGGAACTGTGAACAGCCTGGAGGAAAATTTAATATTTAACTCAAACAAGTGGCATCCACTATATTCACACTGGCAGAGCTTTTCAGAATTAGAGTCTTGCTTTCTTTTTGTAAGCATCAAGGCTGATTTTTATATGTGTTCTAATCTTAGTTTAGTCCTTTAACCATTTTTCCCAGGATAATAGAAACGAAAGAATGTTGTATTTTGGCTTGCTGATTAGAATGAATGGAAAAAACTTAAAGGAAGCAGCAGAAGGAACAGTGAGAATAACATACGTTTTCTTTTTTTTTTTTTTCTTTTCTTTTTTTTGAGAGTAAGTCTTGCTCTGTGGCCCAGGCCAGAGTGCAGTAGCACGATCTCAGTTCACTGCAAACTCTGCCTCCCGGGTTCAAGCGATTCTCCTGCCTCAGCCTCCCGAATAGCTGGGATTACAGGCGCCCACTACTGCGCCTGGCTAATTTTTGTATTTTTTAGTAGAGACAGGGTTTCATCATCTTGGCCAGGCTGGTCTCGAACTCCTGACCTCATGATCCACCTGCCTCTGTCTCCCAAAATGCTGGGATTACAGGCGTGAGCCACTGCACCCGGCTGACATACATTTTCTCTAGATCACTGCAGCGCAGCTTAAATATGCTTCTCTAAGTCATCTCTCTATTTACACCTATATCTGTACATCAACATCATAGGCTATTATGTTCTCAAGTCTGTTTTCAATATGAAAATACAGACATGAGAAAGAGCCAATGCCGCTCTAGGATCTTACAATTCATTCTGCATCTACACAGTCCTGGAGTTCCAAACACAGATTGCAGTAGCAAGAGAATTAGCCAGAGCACTAACTGTTTTCAAAATAACAACTCATTTCACTAAAATCAGTGAATGGCTCTTTTCAAAGCGTAATTATACTTTCTAGGGGAAGACATTAGGTCCACTGAAAGTAAATAACCTAACTTCCAGATACCAATGATGAAAATCTTCTCAAGGCATTGGGGGAATAAAAGACATTAATTCTCAGTTTGTAAACGAACATGAAATGTGATGTGCCCACTACCATGTGGGTGTTTCTCTGCAGATCTGCCAGTAAGCAGGCATAATGTGCCAGTAAGAAGGCAACCTGGAAAACATAGCCAGGAACTGGGACAACTTGGGAAGCTGATAGAAAGAGTTGTTTAATGTGTAAACTGTCGTCTGCACACACAGAAGCATTTCCATGGCTATGAACAAAGGGTAACTGCAGGGTGGTTTATTAATTGAAAATAAATGTCCTTTTCTTTGTGAAATGGCTGGATATTGAAAAACCAAACACATGATAAGAGGACATGCACAGTCAGCAGAGAAACATCAGCTTTGAAAAATCTGCCAACAAGGAGAAAGTTTAGAATGGATTGGTTTCCTGGCTCTGCACAACAAATAAACCACCTAGGGATTCCCAAGGATCTAAATAATGAACTAATCTCTCTCTCTCCTTTTCCCTTTCCATCTCCCTCTCCCTCGCTCCCTTCTCTTATGTGCATCGGAGAATGGTGAGCAAGTACCTAGGGAACTACAGTATTTTGGGTTCTCCTTCTCACAAGGCAACTAACACCCGAAAAAAAAAATGAATCCCATACATTTCATACTAAAGAACTGGGGGCTTACTACAAGACAAAAGAAAAATTAGATCTCTAGTTTGCAAGGTAATTTTTCCCGCATCGTTAAATAAATATGGTCAGCATTCAACAATTGTGCTGATGAAGTCAGTATGTGGATATATAACAGAATCAATTTTCTTACCTATTTTATTTCTAGGCTCAGCATAAGGTTGTTAACTTGCACATTTAACAATGTGGCTCCATTAGAAGGATCTACTTGGCTATATGGACCAAATCCTATGTGAATGAATTTAAATTTGCTACTAGGCACTGCTGTAAATTCTCCAGTGAAGATGGATTGTTTTGGAGCCTCCCCGATCTGAGCTCAAAGAATCCTTTCCTGATGCAGTAATTAAGACCACAAGAACATGCATAACTGTATACGTCCCCAAACTGATACAGTGCTGGGCTCAGGAAAAAGCTATACATATACACAGCACATTTTATGAGATCCAGTACTTCCAACTTTTCTTTCTTCTCTTAGACAGATGTAATTTGTGCCTTGGTGTGAATTCAAGTCAATGAAGTACATTCTGAAGATAATATTTGTTCATCAATGATGACTAAATGTACAAGGAAAAACCTCGATTACCTTTCCTCCTTGTAACTGTTTCATGCATCATAGAAGGAACTGGGAGATAGCATAGTTAAACATCTATATCACAGTTTCTCCTACTGAGCACATTAGTCCCCTTTGCAAGAGACAGAATTGCAACCTAAAGGGAAGCAAAAAGTTAATGTGTTCTGGAAATTAAGCCCTTTCAAGAAAGACATTTTTCTGTTCTTCTTGATGTCTGAAAAACTATAATAAAGACATTTTCCTATTAAGTCTTTGGGAAATTCATTCTGAGCTATACACAGAACAACTAAAAAAACATGATTTGGGTTCCTACAGTTCATTTGTCAGTCCAATGTTAGTTCTGATTTTTTACCTTTGGAAATCCATAATCACATCCCTGGACTTCTAGCATGAGAGTCTACTGGCTTTAGTGAGCAAGAAGGTAGATTTTTACTTATTTATTTGACACTGCTCTTTGAGTTACTTCCATTTTCTTCCTGGTGCTAACAGAGATGAAAATAAATTCTTTCAGAGGAGTTGTGGATCTGGCTTGGTGGTTTTTAAAAAGAGACAAGGGACTTGTAAGAAGCAAAGGGAAAGGGAGATGGAGCCGGGGAGAGTATGGGCTGGAGTGGAGGGCTGCAGCAAGACTGAGGGTGCTGGGACATCTCCAGTCACAAACTAGCCCAGTCACTCATCAAAGCTGAGCCCAAATTTCCCTCTGTGTCTGTTATTATGAAGGCACATGTGATATGTGCCATTTTCAATACTGCAATTAAAATGGTTAAAAAGATTATTTTATAAATCTCAAAAGCAAATTATCCTCCCCTTATTTTTTAAACCATAAATCGCATTCACTTTTTCTTAATAACGTTAAAAATTTTTTAAACAAAAGAGAAAAGTCTCTCCAAACATGCACAAAATCCAAACTCTAAATCTTCCGATGCTGGAAACAAGGTTGAACAACATGAGAAATCATTCTAACAGCTGTTTCTATACATGAGCTATTAAGGAGACAATCTCATGGTGTCACTTAAACAGCTGTCATATTGAGGAAAAGTGAATGTACCCATTGATGTAATGCTCCTGGGAGGTGGGAGGAGTGGTGGTTTCTTTGAGAAGAGAGGGGAGAAGGGTCAGGGATGTATGGCTCTAATCTGCGAACAGTGGTTGAATTGTTTAGAATGTTGATTCAGGATCCTACAAAGATCCCATTATCCCTATTCTCAGGTCGATTGTACACCTGACAAATGGTAGCAGCAACATTACCAGACCTGAGAGAGTTCTGTAGCTCTCTAATGTGTGCCAGTATTAGGTCTGATAGCCTCTCTCCTCTCTCTCTCTCTCTCTCTCTCTCTCTCTCTCTCTCTTTCTCTCTCTTTCACTCTCCTATTTTGATAGCTGCCTGCTGTTTAAGCAAAGCCCTGAGTTTCCTGACAGCTGATGCCCAGGTGGTCTCAGTATCAATCTAAACAATTTGACGTGAAATTGATCTTCCAGGGTTGGTGCTGGGGAGCTGGTGTCAACACAGCATTCCAACTTCAGTAAAGATAATTCTTTCATCATCAAGGGCAAGGGGAGGGAGGACTAAGAAGAGCTGACACAGGTGTCCAAGTTGCCCACTTGTATTTGCTTTTGAAACTCTCATTGTGATGACATCACTCTATCAAAGGACTGTGTTTGTTGATGTTTGTTTATGTGGGTTGTCAGTATATAACCATGCACAATTACAGCTGGGGTCAACCCACTATATTAAAAAGATGGAAAAATTGAACCACAAAAGGAACTATTTGAGCAGAGAAATGTTGATGGAAGCAAACAGGGAAAGTGCACCCTGGATGGAAATTTCCATAGTTTTAAAAACAATCTGGACAGTGTGGACAGATGAGTGGCTCACAAAGATACATATAGTTGACTCTTAATTGTGCCCACCAATAAAATCTCACTAATATAATAGGTTATCCAGAAATAATTTTCTCTTTAGTTTTTCAAATCAATACATAAATTTTCTTGGAAGCAGACTTGCTTTGTTAACCGTTTGGCTTAGGATTCACTTGGCTTGGCTTTGGCACTTCATTAATCTTTTGGGGCAGTATATAAGTTCAAAACAGAAGTCAGAGTGACCTTTGTGTTTGCCTGAATCTAGGGTTGTCAATGGAAAAGGAAAAAAATCTTTGCAGAGAGAAAATAAGTAATACTCATGAGTTGAGTTTGGTGGCATGAATAGGAGCATTTCTTTCTTGAATCTCACTGAGTTGGAACGGCTGGAAATGAGGAGTGAACCAGAGCTGCCATGCAGGAATAACACTAATCCTTTGCCTATCAGAGTTGTCCTGAGATTAGGCTAGATCTTACAGCCACTACAAAAACTTATTGGAAAGTGAAAAACTTAGATAAGCAACTGCTTCTTCAGTTTCTGTAATACTAGAATGAGTTGATGTTGGAGAGACCCAGACTTTTCCACTTAAAGAGTGTTCTGAAAACTTATCAGCCTATAAAGATGAAAACAATCTACGTTTAAAATGCCAGTCCAATGCATTATAGAGCATTTTCTAGTTTAGAGCAATGTGAAATTAAAGTTAGCAAATGTATAGGCTCTGCAGAGTGGTGGAAGAGTTGGGCACCAGCAATGGAAGTCCCAGTGTCCCAGTCCTGCTCTGTGATTTTGTGTGGGCTGAAGTTGAATATGCAAACTCTTTAAGTGACTTTATCCCTGAAATACAAAGGAAATAATAAAGAACATTACAAGAGTGGTAAGAATCTCACTAAGGTGACTGGGAATTGATGGTTGAGCACGTTGAAGAATTAAATAGCAACAATGGTCGTTGAGGTCTCATGTCGATGCAAGAGGTAAACAAAGGCTTTAAAGTGTTTAGAGAGGTAAAACAAATTACTAAACTTGATTCAAACCTACACCAGCCGAACCTTCCCAGAGACATTTCCCAAAGCATGGTGAAAAAACATTTTGGGTAACGGGGACTAAATTCATCTCACTTCTCTACTCCAAACAGTGACCCTTCATCCTCCCCACATCAAACATGAGCTTTTCCATCCCAACCTAGAGAGTACTAGAAGCCAGAATATTGGGTGGGTCCATGAGCTACCTGACAAATAAGATAATTTTTATAATGCAATTCTGTTCTGGTAAGAGATGAAAGCTGTAGCTTCTCAGCACTTTACCTGATTTCTTCATCTAATCTATCATCCACTAAGAAAGTTGCATCACAGTTTGTCAATACAGGAAAATCCATTTGATAAATCAATCTTGCTGTAGTACTGAATGTTTTCCACTGATCACTACTTTACGGAGGACTTGAACTAGAGCTGTAAGTATTTTAGATCTGTTGTGTTCAAGTGCCTTTGTTCTTCATATGTATATAATAAAATGTACTAAAGTATTATTTAGTATCATAAAGATATAAAATATGCAATCTAAGGCAACACTTCAGATAACTTGTTTACCATTCTATGCTAGAAGCAAGTTCAGCTCTTGGCAAGCAGTGGATGTTCAAAGTAAGCAATTCAAACAGTTCTTTTAACAGCATGAGTTGTTTTTAATCTTAATCATTTTATTACATACATTTCAAGGACCAGGGCACTCTAAATATAATTTCATGTTTTAGCAGTATATCAAGTTTACAGGGAAAGCCTCAATCATTTAATTGTGCTGTATGATGATGCCTTCAGAGACAGCATTGAGGAGTGTAAAGCAATTTTTCCCTATACTAGATGGTCCCTTCCTAACATCAGCCTCAGTAAGCTTGTTTCTCTCAGATTCTGCTTCTCTCCACTCATCATCCATTCATTCCACAAATATTTATTGAGCCCTTATCTTGTATTATACCAGGCATTAAGGTCACAAAACTCCTAGAAGCTTTATTCCTGTAGAGAAAGGTGCTTGCTTTATAACAATTTTCTATGCTGCTCAGAAACTCTTTTAACTTACGTATGATTTTGTTTGTTTTCTAAAGGAGGTTTCTAGATTTCCAAAGTGTAGGTTAGTGGGGCATCAGTGAAGCTAATCTTCCTGCTTTATATCTTTACTCAGTGCTGGCATTTTTCTCTCCATCATGTTTTATGTCTTTGTTTCTAAGGACCAATAGCCAGGAGACAGTAAAGACTTTCCCTTACTTGATAGTGCTGATCCTGAAAGCATATCTCAAAAATATTCTGGGTTGGTGGGAAATTATAACAGAGTAGGATTTGATTTTTTAAAAGCCTCAGGGACCACATTCATGTAGCTCAAAGAGTACAAGCCTAGCTCTTTCCAAATGTTGCTATGATTTCATTGTCAGTGATGTGTGTCTGCTCAAATCAATGCCATTTTGCTGTCACGCTTGCACCCAATTCATGCTATGCCCTGACAGGAGGTGCATGCAACAGTATTGAGGGACCAGGCAAATTTGAAACAGCCCATTGCCCATTAACTAGTTTTACAAACAACAATGAAACAGGAAATAACAAAGCATGATCCTTGAATTAGTACCTCAGCAAAAATACTCAAGAGTTTTTCCACAGTCTGTAAATTGCTCCAGCTGTGTTTTCACAGTTTATGAAATTGAGAGAGGCAAACTCTAGAGACAAATTAAAACTGTGGATCTGGTCAGAGATGATTTTACAGTAAAGGTGTTTGGTTATATGGCATAGTCTATAGATGCACACAGAACTATAAGCCAAACTCTACTGAAAATACAATTTATCCTATACATTGTCCATCCGGAGGGATAAGAACTGGTATATATCAAAACACATATCGATCCAGATAAAGAGGTCTGTTTTATTGCTATGTTTTACCAGGAGAGGATGAGGGTATAATATTTTATTATGAAACAACTAATAGAAGGAACAGAAAAACACGTGGAGATGACCTTACTTTGGAACAAAATGAACAGTGGATAAGGAGTGCCACCTTTTGGCTATTGCATGCTTTGACAGTTTCCAAGTTAAAATGGATTTTGGCTTGGTTAATATTGAGCTTTGCAATTCAATTCTGAAATGTTTCTAAAAGTTCTTTTCCAGGTATCTTTGGGTCTCGTCCTGCTTGAAATGAGCCTTCACAGAATTCCCCAGGTTCTTCCCAGTTAGTTACTGCCCAGAAGGTTAATGCTAGTCATTACTGCTCACTATTGCTCCCCAGAGCACCAATGATGTAGCCAGGAAACCAGGAGAATATTGAAAAACAGAGTACATTTTAAAATCACAATGCACTTCTAGTTGGGTTGGTACAGAAGGAATGAATAGAAAGTCTAATTGATCTAGCACAGTCCTTAGAGTCTAATAGCTCTGAACTTAACCCAAACTATGACATTTTGGAATAGATTTATGGTACCTAGTTGGGCCTGTGTAGAGTTTTCCAGAGAAATAAATTAAACATACATGTAACACAAATAGCACACAGGTATGGATGCATGTCACTGAGACTCCCCACCTCGAGAAAATCTAAAAATAGGCACATTGGTGCCCTCTAACTGTGTCAAAATGGAAAGATTTTGGAAACTAAAAATTGACCAGACATGGGTCACCACACCGTGGAGGGATAGCAAATAAAACTCCTAGTTTCTCATTCTCCAGAAGAATAGGAGCTTCAAAATAACACAATGAAAAAGAGTTCTCATTTCTATCCCAAACATGGAAAAGATAGTTAAAGAAGCCAAGATTTTAAAAGTCTTCCCCGTAGAAGCCTTTCCTGAATGCTCCAGAGATTTCTACTACCATTGACAACTTCATAAAAGGAAGCAACAACTCTTTGAGGTCCTCCTGCCTGGATAGTAACATAAACATGCTCTATATGTTCCAAGTCCTGAACTTTGCCTAAGCAATAGTCATGTTTCCTTCACCTTGTCCTCAGGGTTTGCTAAGTTCCTACTGCAGGTTCATGTGCCTTGTCCCTACAGAGTCCTACAAGGAAAACAAAAGAGTTGCAGCTTAAAAAAAAAAAAAAAAAAAAAAAAACCTGTCCCTGTCTTCCTGTGGGTGGGTGGTCAAACACTCCATGAGATAAATCAAAGAACCAAACAAGACAAGGTATAATTGAGTGCTGAGATGCTGAATATAACCCAAACAAATAACAGGCTGCGAGGACCTATGTGAGTGTTTGGCACACATCACACATTCAGAAAATGCTAATTTACCTTTCCTTTTTTCCTTCCTTATGGTAACAGTGACTTCCTGATCCACCTTTGTCTCTGAAGCTTGGCTGCCACGCATGAGTCTCACTTTGATAGACAGTTATTGACAGGTCTTCTTCTGAGAACTACTGTTCTGTGAATTCTTACCAGGTGACACTGATAGGAGGTTTCACAGCAAAGTTCCCAGAGGTCAGCCCTCTTCCTAATGAGCAGGACTGACAAGCCATGTTGTCTCCACAAGGGCAGAGCCCAGATGCCTGAGTCACCCCTGCCTGATCAGCCTTACAAGCGGTACACACAGTGACACAACCAGGGAGAAATAGGAAAATGGGCAGTTCCCTTTACCTTAATTCCATCATGTTTTTACAGTATGTTCTTGCTGATCAAGCCAATTCAAGCCTGACAAAAAAGGAGAGGATCTGATCAAGAGTTTGTCTAGATTTTGTTCACTCATGGTCATCAAAATGGCCTCCTTGGGCCAGCACTGCCTCCACATTCACAGGTCCAGGCCCTGGCCCCGTGAGGTGGTGGAAAACTGGGCTCACAGTCAGCATGAACCCCACAATCAGCCCAGAGGGCATGATGTACCTGGAAATCCATTGAAGAAAATCCACTTGTTGACTCCACAATAACTAATGAAGCTAAACTGCAGAAAGGTAACATCAGTGTCTAAACCCAGCAACAAATTTTCTTAGCCTGCCAACAGAATGGAAGGAACTGGTAGGAGAAATTTGGGGAAATAAAGATAAAGACATCTTTTGAGAGGCTGGCAGTCTGAGAGGGGCCAGAAGTGAAAGAAAAGATATAATAAAAGCCTGGGCACAACAGATATGTGTTCTAAACCAGTTAGAAATAATAATTCTAAAAATTCTCCAAAAGCTATCATTTTAAAAACTGCAAGACAAGGTAATGTGTTAATAACTGAAAATATTTCTAATTGTAATTATTTACCTTTATTTTGTGCTTTACAGTTATATACAATTTTACATCTTTTATTTTATTTGTTCCTCCCAACCAAACATGGAAGTTGGGCAAGTAAAACAGTTAGTAAAGTTGGCATTTTGCAGGTTAAGAAGTCAAGGTTTCAGCCAAGTGTGGTGGCTCATACCTGTAACCCCCAGCACCTTGAGAGGCCAAAATGGGTGGCCTCCTGTGGCTGAAGTCCAGGAGTTTGAGACCAGCCCGGGCAACATGGTAAAACCCCATCTCTACAAAAAATACAAAAAGTTAGCTGGGTGTGGTGATGCATGCCTGTAGTAGCTACTCGGGAGTCTGAGGTGGGAGGATTGCTTGAGCCTCGGAGGTGGATGCTGCAATGAGCCAAGACCATGCCACTGTACTCGGCCTGGGTGACAGAGCAAGGCCCTGTCTCAAAAAGAAAAAAGAAAAGAAAAGAAAAAAGAAAAGAAAAGAAAAAAGAAAAGAAAAGAAAAAAGAGAAAGAAAGAGAAAGAAGAAAGAAAGAAAGAAAGAAAGAAAGAAAGAAAGAAAGAAAGAAAGAAAGAAAGAAAGAAAGAAAGAAGAAGGAAGGAAGGAAAGGAAAGGAAAGGAAAGGAAAGGAAAGGAAAGGAAAGGAAAGGAAAGGAAAGGAAAGGAAAAAGAAACCAAGGTTTCAGGAAGTATCCTGACTAGAGTTGCACAGTTGATGAGTGTGCAGGTGTGGAACATAAGCAGGGTTCCGTACTTAGATTCCATCATTTTTATTTTTCAATATTTACATATCTTGGAAAAGTCAAACAAGCCTAAGATTGCCTTTCTCAGGTGTAGTCAAAATAGATGGTTAAAAAAGACTCAGCCAGACTGAAGACAATGCTGTTAATATTCTCCCCCTCCACCCCCTCCAAAACAAAGTACAGTACTAAGGGTAGAAGATGAAAGAAGAACAATTGAGTCACAGCCACTTGCTAAGGAACCAAAGCCAAATAATTTTTTTTTAGATAGGACTTTGTTCAACACCTAAAACATAACAAACTAACCATTAATTTTTATTAAATTCTGTTTTTTAATTCATGAATTTTATTCCAAATGAAAATATGAACTTTTTAGCAAAAATATGAAATTCCATATCACTCTATTATTATTCTCTAAAGGAACAAACTTCACCTATGGAAAAATGATGGATCATTTACTTCAAATGTGCTACAATAAAATTACAGATAAGTATAGATTATGGGTCACATTAGAAGCAACCTGCCCTTTTAGAACATTGAGATAGGACAATTCTCTAATTTTATGACCAAGAGAAAAAGAACTGTTTTAGAATAAATTAATAATAAAAGTTATTGAAAAAATGGATGTTGGTAGCAAGTTTAAGAAATAAGATGCAGAATTATTAATTATCACATTCTTTGGAAAATAAGTGTGCTATTAAAGAATGCCTTAAGGCTATAATATAAAGACCAAAGAAAAAGGTAGTGGAGGGAAAAATGGCCATTTACTTCATTTCTAAATTTAAAAGGAGTTCTGCCATTGCTGGTATCAGGAGATTAATATAGCTGTCAGTGTGATCATTCTCAGAAAGCTGGCTCATTTCCAATTGGAACTGACATATTCAAGATATAATAATGGTTTCTGGCTTCCTAACTAATTTGGACTTGGCTCTATTTTTTAAATAGACATTTTTTAAAGAATAGTTTAAGATTTACAGAAAAAATTGTAAAGATAGTAAAGAGAGTTCTCATATATTCCACATCCAATTTCCTCTATTATTAATAGCTTACATTAGTATGGTACATTTCTTATAATTAATCAGCCAATATTGATACATTATTATTATCCGAAGTCCTTATCAGATTTCCTTCATTTGTCATTCCCTAATGTCTGTTTCTTTTCCACCATCTATCCAAGATGCCACATTGCATTTAGCTGTCATGTCTCCAAAGGCTTCTCTTGGCTGTGACTTTCCTTATTTTTGATGACTTTGACAGTTTTGAGGAGTACTGGTTGAGTATTTAATAGAACATGCCCCAATTGGGATTTGTCTGATGTTTTTCTCATAATTAAAATTGAGTTATGGGTTTTAGAAAAGAAGACCACAGAGGTAAAGTGCCATTTTCATCACATCATACCAAGGGTACATACTATCGTCATGATTTATGACTGTTGATGCTGACTTTGAACACCAGGCTGAGGTAGTGTTTGTCAGCTTCCTCCACTGTAAAGTTATTCTCCATTCCCTGACCCTTTCCATACTGTACTCTTTGGAGGCAAAGGCACTATGCATGGCCCACGCTTAAGGAGTAAAGAAGTATACCCTCCATGGGCGGGCACGGTGGCTCACACCTGTAATCCCAGCACTTTGGGAGGCCGAGGCGGGTGGATCACAAGGTCAGGAGATTGAGACCATCCTGGCTAACACGGTAAAACCCCGTCTTTACTAAAAAATACAAAACATTAGCCAGGCATGGTGGCGGGCACCTGTAGTCCCAGCAACTTGGGAGGCTGAGGCAGGAGAATGGCGTGAACTCAGGAGGCAGAGCTTGCAGTGAGCCGAGATCGTGCCACTGCACTCCAGCCTGGGCAACAGAGGGAGACTCTGTCTCGAAAAAAAAAAAAAAAAAGAAGTATGCCCTCCTGCAAAGGCAGAATATCTACATAATTTATTTGAAATTCTTCTGCAAGGGAGGTTTGTCTCTTCTCTCTTATTTATGTATTTATTCACACATTTACTTATATCAGTATGGACTCATGAATATTTATTTCATACTCTGCATTATAATTCAACACTCTTATTTATTTATTTATCTTTGCTCAAAATGTTCCAGCTTTGGCTATTGGGAGCTCTTTGAGTTGGCCTTCCTGTCCTTTTAACATATTCCCCATTGACGTAGGGAGTTTTGGGATTTTGTTTGATTAGTTGGTTGGCTGGTTAGTTGGTTGGGTTTGGCGTGTTTTAGTACTTCCTTACTTTCTGGCACTACAAGATAGTTCAGCCTCATCTTGTATATAGTTCAGGCTCATCTTGTATATTTTCTACCAAGTTCTAGAATCAGCCTTTTCTCCAAGTAGCCCTGCTACTTTTTCTTAGAAAATGGTATTAGAAACCAAGATCTAGTATAACCCCCAATGCATAGACACTAAAAATAAAAATAAACAAATGGGATTACATCAAACTGAAAACCATCTGCAGGCTGGGTATGGTGGCTCATGCCTATAATCCTAGCACTTTGGGAGGTCAAGACTGCAGTGAGCTGTGATTATACCATTGCATTCCAGCCTGGGTGACAGAGAGAGGAAGGAAGGAAGGAAGGAAGGAAGGAAGGAAGGAAGGAAGGAAGGAAGGAAGGTTCTGCACAGCAAATTAAACTATCAACAAAATGAAGAGACAACCTATGGAATGGGAAAAATATTTGCAAAACATACATCTGGATAAGGGATTAATATCCAAAATATATTAGGAACTCATATGACTAGTAACAAAATAAATAATCCCATTAAAAATGGGCAAAGTATCTGAATAAACATATTTCAAAAGATTATATACAAATGGCCATACAAGTATATTTTAAAATGCTCAACATCACTAATCATCAGGGAAATGCAAATTAAAACCACTATGAGATATCACCTCTTACCTGTTAGAATGACTATTACCAAAAAGAGGAAAGATAACAAGTGTTAGAGAGGATGTGGATAAAAGGGAACTCTGCACACTGTTGGGAATGTAAATTATACAGCCATTACAGAAAACAGTATAAAGCTTCCTCAAAAATTAAAAAGAGAAACATCATATGATTTAGTAATCTGACTCCTAGGTATATACCCAAAGGAAAATCAGTATGTTGAAAAAATATCTGCACTCTTGTGTTCACTGCAACATTATTCACAATAGCCAAGATATGGAATCAACCTAAATGCCAATCACTAGATGAATGGATTTTTAAAATATATTATATACACACAATAGAATACTATTCAGCCTTAAAAAAAAAAAAGGAAGGCCTGTCATTTGTGACAACATGGATGAACCTGGAGGACATTATTAAATTAAATAATCCAGACACAGAAAGACACAAACTACATTATCTCACTTATATGTGGAATCTAAAAAAGCTAAACTCATAGAAGCAGCAAGCAGAATGGTGGTTGCCAGAGGCTGAGTGTCTGTGAGAGGGAGATGATTGGAGAGATGTTAATCAAAGGTCACAAAGTTTCAGTTAAACAGGAGGAATAAATTCAAGAAATCTATTGTACAACATGGTGAATATATTATAGTTAATAGCAATGTATTGTATACTTGAGAATTGCTAAGAGAGTAGATTTTAAGTGTTCTCATCACAAATAGATGATAAGTGAGGTGATACATATGTTAATTAGCTTGATTTAACCATTCCACAATGTATACATATTTCAAAACATGTTCTATGCCATAAGTATATATAATTCTTATTTGTCAACTAAGTAAGTAAGTAAATAAGTAGAAATGGGCAAAGAGCAGAAGCAGACAATTCACAGGAGAAACAAAGAATGAATGTGGAGAAAAGAAAAAAAAATAAAAGAAGCCAAGCCCTGAAAAGTAGGTATACTCCTTGCTACTGGGGTGATCTGGCTCTATGTTAAATGTTAATTACGGAATTTTTTAAAAAATTTATTGAACGCTCCCTATTTGTCTGGAACTATATTGGACACCCTGCCATGAGTACTATGCTCATGGTTTTTCTTTCATGGGGCTTACATTTTACTGGGGTTTAAGTTTTTTAAAAAGTAGGTAAATTAGTTTATTAGAAAGTAATAAACACTCTTGAAAACTAAAGTCTGGAAGGAGA
Organism: Nomascus leucogenys; assembly: GCF_006542625.1. Taxonomy (NCBI): domain Eukaryota; kingdom Metazoa; phylum Chordata; class Mammalia; order Primates; family Hylobatidae; genus Nomascus; species Nomascus leucogenys. Next base: position 27,649,615 of record NC_044385.1, on the reverse strand, counting down.
ATGGGAAGGAATGCCATTTTAAATAGAGTGATCAGAGAAGGCCTCTGCTGAGAATGGTAAGGGGAACTGAAAAAGCCATATGGGTTTTTGGGGTAGAAACATTCAGGAGAGGAAACAGCTAGTGCAAAGGCCCTGAGGCAGGAGCATGCCTAGTATATGCACAGAACATAAATGAAACAGGATGTGTCTAGATGAAAAAGAAGAAAGTTATAAAAGGTGAAGTCAGTAAAAGTCATGGCATGATGCTGAAAGGGGTGGGAAGAAGGTACAAATCATGTTGAATAAGTAGGCCATTGTGAGGGCTTTGGCTTTTGCTCTAAGAAATATGGAGGGAAGGGCAATTAAATTGAAGAGTGTAGAGCTTCTTGGCTCATTATAAATGGAAACTGCCATTGGAAATGAATGAATGAAAAAAATATATTTATTTTTAACCTGCACCAAGGATCACGAAAACACTTCTCTATTCCAAACCAAAAAAACAAACAAACAAAAAAAAAACACAACAAAGAAAAGGTTCTACATTTTTCAACATGGCCATAATAGAAAGCAGTGAGTTCATCTCGAGAAACCCCATGTGCTTCTTTGTCCTGGGATATTTCTATGAGCTCTTGAAGGCACAGTAGGGAGCCTTCTGAGTGGGGAATTCCGAGGTGCTGTCTTCAAAGATCTAAAAAGGAGCATCCAAAACATTCTCCAAGCTCCTTCAGGGTACTCAGGAAAGAGGTTTCATTATCAGCCTTATCATTAGAGTGTTTGGTAAACTAATCTAAAGATGCAGAGCTGGTTTTAGTGAGCAAGGGGGGAAAACCCACTTGTAAACGCTAAGTAACTTCTCAGATAGGAGAGTAGCTAAGTGCACAAGTGGCAGTTGCTGCCAGCCAGACTTTAACATGCTGCAACTCACATCTCCTATTCCCCCTTTCCTACCTTTGCTCTTTTCCTCTCACCTTGGTAAGACCCCACAGGTTTTGTATTAGGCACTTCTAGGGATACCCAATCAATAATTACTGAGAGTTAGAAAGAGTTTGGGGTCCCTGATCTAGAAAAAGCCTTCCATAATTCCTGAAACTAGGATAAATGTCTCCCCCCTCTTCATGCCCTACCTTTCTGTCTCTCTTTGGATGCTCCTGGAGAAGCGCTGGAGAGCTAAGGGAAGAGAGGAAGTCAGACCCATTTTCACTGCTTATGAACTGTGTACTCTTAGTTAACTTACTCAATCTCCTAGCCAGTTGGAAGAAAGGAGTGCATGAAAAATATCTACTTCAAAGGGCTACTGTGTGATTTAAATGAACTAAAAAATGTAAACTGGCCAGAACATTGCATGACAGTTACTACACTTTCATTAAACTTTCCTTTTCTTCCCTTTCTCTTGTTTTGCTATAGTGTAAGATCTGTGGGTACAACATCTGTCTTGTTTATTTCTGCAACTCTTTCAAAATCTAGCAGTAAACTGCATTAGTAGGAGCTCAACAGCTGTTAGCTGAATTAGAGAATGCATGAAGTTTACAGGATCACCTCATACATGTTTAAGGGAGAATACACACCCACACACCCACTCACATTAGCTTGAAGGAATCATGGTGCACCTTAATGCACGTGTTATTGACTTAATCTGAAGCTTTCTGCAACTCAGTAATAAGTGTAGGCTCAATAAATGTTGTTGACTGACTGATAGCTCTGACTCCAGGAGAGTTGGAGAACCATTAGGTTCAATAGTTACCACCTGTGGTTCCTGAAACTATTGCTTTACTCTACACACAGGAACACTAGGAAAAACTAAACACTCAGATAGCTGTTGTTGTCAAGGACACATAGATTTTACCCAGAACTCACATTGGGCTGTATTTCTGCCTGATGGTGTACTTTTCAAGTTCTTAATTAAAGGGAAAATTGAATGTGCTTATTGTAAATGGAATGAAGTCAAAATGATGGATGAGCTGCCTTTCAGGGAATTGCCACTCTGCAACGATTTGATTTCTCACTCTCCTAGGAGACTTTCCAAAGGCTGGCTTGGCAGCCTCTAAGAGGTGGTGGAACAGAGACTGCCCAGGACTACCTGAAGCCAGGCTCTCAGTGCTTAGCCACAGGACAAACTTAACATCTCTCACTGGATCTGCTGCTTTCATACTGATAACGGACAAAGTAAAGGCATCCCTAAAAGTTAGTCTCAACACACAGCAAGTGAGGCCTCAGAAGAGGGACTGAAAGACTGCAGAGAAAAGGCTCAGATGGGCCACATGAAGGCATATTAGTTCTGCAGGCAGTGCCTTAGCTCAGCATGGCCTGCAGAGACGTGATGCTGCCTGCCAAAGAGCACCCTCTCCTAAAGACTTCCCCAGGGTCAAATGCTGGCAACTGCATTTGGAACTACGGAAATGTTGCCTGTTCTACCATCACGGGAGTCCCTTTGAACTAAATGTGCTTCTTGGGAAAATTCTTAGGAAGTGCTAATTGGAGAGTGGTTAAGCAAAGGAAAGTAGAGGTCTGGCTTGGGGAAAGGGGGAATATACCAGCTAGATATTCTCCTCCCTGGGCTAGACCTGCAGTTAAAAGCAGATCTGGGCCGACAAAGAAGGTCTGAATACTGATCTCTTCTGCCTTGGCCTTACTGACAATCAGAGGGAACCAAAACAGGGTAAAAACGGACCTAGACAGAGAGCCAAGAGGTGTGTGAAGGGAGTTCATTTAGGCCAGTCGCCTGGGGAGCTTTTTAACTATCCCAATGCCCATGGTCACCTCCATGAGCAATTAAATGAGATTTCTTAAATCCCTTCTTAAAAGCATCAGCATTTTTAAAACTCTCTAGGTTACTCCCAAAGGCAGCCAAGTTTGAGAACCAGTGCTTCCGATCATCAGCATCCACTGCTGTGAAAAGTCAGGCTCTGCATGAGCCTCAATCAGCCCCAGGCCCACAACCTCTGTCTATGTTTCTATGTTGCCTGGAGGGCAGAAAGCTGCTGTGAGGGATTTTCTAAGCTATCAATTCAGTATGCATAACCAAAAGGTTAGAGACACATCAGCAGAGGCGATTCTGTTTCAAGAAAAAGGACTTTAAGAATAGAATTAGTCTCTGCTCAGTTTACAAGGACAAAAAGCAACTGCTGCACCACCACCAGTGTGAGCCTCAGATGCCAAAGGTTTGGTAAAGGCTAAGCTTAATTGTTTCTAAGGAGAACAGGAAATATTTATTTAGGATTAGTGGCAGCTGCTCCAGGGGTACAGCTGGGGATGGTGGAAGATATAATTAAGAAAATTGTGTGAGGGAGGTCTGGAAAGCCACCAGAAGGGACAGGAGCCTTGGTAGAAGCTGTTTGCATAGGCTTTTTGTGTGTGTGGGCAGCTGAGTGTTAATAGGCACTTAGGAAGAGAAAAAGATAAATATGCGGTCTAATTAGCAGCTGACTTAGGGTTGCAAGATCAAATGCAGGTAGAATCCTATTATAGCCTACACCACAGGTCCTCAAAATTGTTTTGTTGAGTGATTGCATCATAATGAGTACCTGGTAGAAATCATCACTCATATCTCCCTGTATTTTCTCACAATGCTCTCTCACCTAGAATACCCTTCTAAAAGAGGTACATTTGGGAAGACAATGGAAGTTTATAATCATCATCAGAAATGTGCTAAAATTATCAAAAGGAAAGGAAGTGAGCCTGTAAATAATGAACAAAAGTTAGGATTCTATTCATTCTTTAGTAATATCAAATGTGAATTGTTTCAGCAAGACAAGAAATAAAAGTGACTATACTATTGCACAAATACTCTGGGTCCTTAAACCCCAAACAGTTTAGTCAAATGTGATTCCTCATCTTCTCTCCCTGTTGAAGGCATCAGTTTCTCTTGCAAGGCCCAGGTGGCCAAATGCCACCCACCCTGTTCATATCCCTGTGAAAAAAAGACCTTCCCTCTGGGCCTCACCCCAAATTGTATGCACATTGCACATTTATTTCATTCTGCCTTGGATCCTATTGAGTTGTCCTACCTGCCTCCTCAACCAGGTTATAAGTGATAAAATAGCAGAGAATTTATTTTATCCATCTTGTATGGGACTGTGTTCATAGTAGGTAAAGACTGAGTATCTATGAATTTGAATTACGTTAACTCAGATTCTCTCCAGAGAAAAGTTTTGTTTTTTTTTTTCTCACAATACATTTCTCTCCTTCCCTACTAGTTCAAAAATGCTAGAATCAGAATGACTTTTAGATATGCCTACCAGGGGAAAACAATATTTACAATGTGCAATTATTCTCCTTTCAAAAGATATTGGGGGTTTTAAAGGATCTTAGAGAAAAATGGCCCAGTGCAGGTAAGTGACTTATGCAGGGATACTCAGCAGGTTAGGGCAGGCCAGAACTACAAGTGAAACTCAAGATTCCATGACTTCCAGCCCCTCCTCGATGTCCTTTCCCAAGCTCCTTGGTGACATGACAGCCATTCTGAAAAGTTGTTCACTAATTGTCCTTCTGTTCAGTAAATCCTTAACATAATTTTGGAAATAGCTCAATCCTCTGTTCTAACTAAGATATCATTATCAGTGTTTCCTCCTCCATTTGTCTTAGCTTCTCTATTAATAATCAATTCTAACAGCTAACAAATATACTAGAGCTCCTCTCTCTCCAATATAGCCACTAGGCTACAGGAAGGCAATCTAAATTTAAATTTACTACAATTAAATAAAATTGAAAATCTTATCCCTAGTTTCCATAGCTACATCCAAAGGCTCAAGAGCTGCATGTGGCTAGTGGCTATGATATCGGACAGCACAGGTATAGAGCGTTTCCACTGATGCAGAAAGAAGCTACTAGGAAACCTGATAGATGAAAGAAATGATCCTTATAATGTGAACAAGCATGGCCAAGATATCTGCCTGAAGTCTGAATTCTCTTACTGAGATTTCTTCAAGGAGGCAGATGTGTGCAGAGGTTTATCAGAGAATGCCTATAAACTTAAATTTTTGTTTCACAGCATACCTTATTCAATCACCAGACGACTTTAAGAACTTACTAGCAAATGTTTGGAACTCTCCTGAGGTGTAGAAAACTGTTCTTCCTTATCATCAAATAGTCCATCAGACCAAATTAGGTACATTCTAAAGTGTCGGCATAGTTTTTGGTTTAAGGAACCTCCCATTCCAAAATTTCATAGCCAGGTAAAAGTTATTATTTGAAGCCAGTATTTTTCAGTTTCTCCTACAAGCCAGATATGTGCTGAGCACTTGATATTTTGTTGCTTTTAATCCTCTTAACAGTTCTTCGAGGTAAGTATCATTGTCTACATTATATAGGTGAAGAGAATGAGCTACCAGGGCATTAAATTACTTGCCCATTTTAGGGTGAACCAGCCATCTCATCTTGCAAGGAATTGAGGGATTTTTCAGGATGCAGGATTTTCAGTGCTAAAACTGGGAACGCCCTAGGCAAACTAAGATGGTTGGTCACCCCATCAGGTCACAAAACAAATAATTTCAGAAAAAAATCAAACTGAAGACTTTCTAGCTCCAATGCCCAAGTGTGGAGAGACCCAGAACAAAATTCGAATGTGGTTATATAACAAAAATTTCTTTCTTTTAACATCCCTCATAATTATGTCCTATTTTCTTCCTCTGTTTCTAGTTATCACTGGATTGCAAATCCAATGTGAAGATTTAGAGTCCATGTGATCAGATTTTCTGTTTTTGCTCATTCCCAGTTTACTTCCTACATAAATTAAGCTTTGTGTTGACATTCCAGTAATTAAAATAATCCCATAGGATTTTAGGAGTTTGTTTACTGGCTTGGCAAGAGTTTGTTTACTGGTTTGGCACTCCTCACAATAAAATCGAAAGCTTCTGACTCATTCCTTTATATAATTTGGCTTGTCTTTTAAAAGATTCAGGTGAGTACATTTGACTGTTCACATCTCTTCAAGTTCTTTGCCTGCTCCATATGCAGGAGAGAGAAAACTGATGGGCCACCCCAGTGCTAATCAAAATGTGAGCACCATCACCATCACGAGAACACTGGTATGAAAAGCAAATTCATGAGTCTTACCTCAGATCTAGAGAGTCAGAATCTCTAGGAATGCAGACCAGCAATCTACATTTTAACAAGCCCTCCAGGTGATCCATATGAACACTAAGATTTAAGAAGCACTGGGCTATACTAGATCAGTGGTTCCCAAGGATTGCTAAACATTAGAATCACCTGGGGAGCTCTTAAAACTTCTAATGCCCACGCCACACTCAGACCAATAAAATCGCATTTCTGGATTGGAAACCCAGAGACTAGCTTTTTTTTTTTTTTTTTTTTGAGACGAGTCTCCCTCTTTCAACCAGGCTGGAGTGCAGTGGTGCGATCTTGGCTCATTGCAACCTCCACCTCCTGGGTTCAAACAATTCTCCTGCCTCAGCCTCCTGAGTAGCTGGGATTACAGGCACGCACCACCAGGCCCTGCTAATTTTTGTATTTTTAGTAGAGACGGGGTTTCATCATGTTGGTCAGGCTGGTCTCGAACCCCTGACCTCGTGATCCACCCGCCTTGGCCTCCCAAAGTGCTAGGATTACAGGCGTGAGCCACCACACCCAGCCAAGATTAGCATTTTTAAAAAACTTCCCAGATCATTCCAAGGTGCAGACCGAGTTGAAAATTGATGCGTTAAAGATATGAAAGTGCTAACTTTCTATAATTTGTACAGTAATTCTATGCTTCTGCAAAACAAGGCAAAGATACTTGAAGTGATATCTAACATATTTTCCAAATATATCATCTTTTGGAATGATAATGGACAAGGACAATGATAGCAAGTTATATATTTTTTTGAAATGTTGAGCGGATTAGAAAGTCTCTTTTAGGAGTGGCTTGGAGTAAATGATGAATCCAAATTGTGTGTTCATAGCAAAGTTCAGTCCTTTCAACAAATAAACAAGCCAATACCATCATAAGCAGGATGATATTTTCTTCCTAAGGTCAAAGTAGATGACAAGCATAAGTTGACAATCAAAGAGATGATGTTTAGATGTCTGTTTTCTATTACTGTAATTATGGAAAGTGATGATAGTCCATTTGCTATTAATATTGCTATAACTCTGTGATTTGTGGCCAAAGATTGAAGTTTACTTGATGGTGTGGTGACTTTCAGCACAGCCAAATGATTAGAGATAAAGGAAAAGTGTTGAAATGGGACATTTTTGAAAAGTGGGAGCACAGCTCTCCTTTTTGGCAGTTATAAGCAGTGGTGTAACCTTGATAGCCCACGGCTGTGTTTATAAGCCCAACCAGTTTGACAGGATTTGACTCAATTAATAACTGGCCAATTCATTCAGCCAATTTGCTTGAATTTAAATTTGATGAAAACAAATTTAATCAAATCTTTTGGCCTGATTATCAGCTTTTTGTTTGGTTGGTTTTTTAACTTGAAGGATAATGTGCTTCCTATCGTAACTTGAGAGATGATGCCAAGGTCACCAAAATTTAATTTTTTCATTGAGGAGTCATGCACTATGGTGACATTGCAACAGTGTGAGGGGCTTTAGATGAGAAATCTGTATGTATCTGGCAAGCTACTGGGAGTTGCAGGATTGGGTACTTCTTTAAAGACAAGAAGCAATGGAAACCATGGAAACCTGAAGCTGTTTTAGCGACTGGTTCTTCCAATCCTAAAAGATAAAGTACTTGGTTGTCAAAGTGAAGACCTCAGCAAAAGGAATGAGACCAGCCATGAAAATAAGCACAGCCTAGGTATCCACAATCAGAGAAAATAGAGAAAAGCCATGAGAAATGAGCAATGATGCTCAAAAGAGATAGAATACCATACTATCTGTGTTTTAAGACCATATGGTTCCAGTATAACCAGGAAAGTATCACATTCTAATACTGAATATTATATAACTAGGAGAAGAATTAACAAAAGTGTCCTGGAGGTGCTCTAAGATTTGTTGTTTCTTTGTTTCTTCTTGGCAAGAAAAGCTATCATTTTTCAAAATGCTTTAAAAACAGCTTCATTGAGATATAATTCACACACTATAAAATTCACCCACTTAAAGTGTACAGTGTGGTGACTTAATATATTTATAAAGTTGTGCAACCATCACCACAATCTAATTTTAGAACATTTTCAGCATACCCTCCCCGCAAAAAAAAAATCTGTACCCATCAATAGTCATTCCCCTTTCCCCCATCCCTCCCCGTCTTTCAACCTCTCCGCCCCCCAGCCCCAGTCAACCACTAATTTACTTCCTGTCTCTGTGAAACCTATCCTTTTTTTCCCAATCTGTATATCTGACAGTAATTCAATTTAAAGGACCAAATCCATCAACACATTTATTATCACTTTTTTCTTCACTTTCTTTTCATTTTTAATTTCCACATAATAATTGCACATATTTATGGGGTACAGAGTGATATTTTGAACATGTATTCAATGTGTAATGGTCAAATCAGGGTAATTTGCATACCTATCACTTCAAACGTTCCTCATTTCTTTGTGCTGAGAAGAGTCTAAATCCTCTCTTCAAGCTATTTGAAAATAGCAATAAATTATTGTTAACTGTATTCACCCTACAGTACTATAGAATACTAGAACTTATTCTTCTTATCTAGTTGTAATTTTGTATTTGGTAACCAACCTTTCCCTATCCTTCCCTACCCTCTACCCTTTGTAGCCTCTAGTAACCACAATTTTACTTTCTACTTCTATGAGCTCAATTTTCAGCTTCTTCCTAGAAGTGAGAACATGTGGTATTTATCTTTCTGTACCTGACTTATTTCACATAACATAAAGCTCATTGATGTTGCCATGCATGACAGAATTTCATTCTTTTTTTTAAGGCTGAATAGTATTCCATTGTGTATATGTGCCACATTTTTTTCTTTACTCATTCATCTGTTGATAGGCATTCAGCTGATTTCACAACTAGGTTATTGTGAATAGTGCTGCAGTAAACAGAAAGGTGCAGCTATCTTTTCAATATATAATTTTTTTCCTTTCGATAAATATCCAGTAGTGGGATTTCTGGATAAGATAGCTCTATTTTTAGTTTTTTGAGGAAATGCCACACTGTTTTTCATAATGGCTGTACTAATTTATATTCTCAACAAAAGTGCACAAAAGTTCCCTTTTCTCCACATCCTTGCCAGCATCTGTTATTTTTCGTCATTTTTTTTTTTTTTTTTTTTTTTTTGAGACGGAGTCTCGCTCTGCGGCCCAGGCTGGAGTGCAGTGGCGGGATCTCAGCTCACTGCAAGCTCCACCTCCCCAGGTTCATGCCATTTTCCTGCCTCAGCCTCCCGAGTAGCTGGGACTACAGGCGCCCGCCACCACGCCTGGCTAATTTTTTTTGTATTTTTAGTAAAGACGAGGTTTCACCATATTAACCAGGATGGTATCTATCTCCTGACCTCATGATCCGCCAGCCTCGGCCTCCCAAAATTCTGGGATTACAGGCGTGAGCCACCATGCCTGGCCTATTTTTTGTCTTTTTAATTACAGCCATTCTAACTGGGGTGAGATAACATTTCACTGTGTTTTTGATTTGCATTTCCCTGATGATTAGAGATATTCTAATCATCTCTATCATAAAAATGGACAAAGGATCTGAATAGCCATTTGTGTGTCTTCTTTTGTGAAATATCTATTCAGATCCTTTGCCTATTTTTTAATCAGATTATTTATTTATTTATTTATTTTGCTATTGAGTTCCTTGTGCATTCTGGATACTGATTCCATGTTGGATTAATAGTTTGCAATATTAATAGTTTGCAAATATTTCCTCCCATTCTACAGGTTGTCTCTTTACTCTGTTGATTGTTTACTGTGCAGAAGCTTTTTAGTTTGATATAATCCCACTTGTTATCTATGCTCTTGAAGTCTTACCCATAAAATCTTTGCCTATACCAATGCCCTAGAGCATTTCCCCTGTTTTCTTCTAGTAGTTTTATAGCTTCAGATCTTATATTTAAATATTTAATCCATTTTGAGTTGATTTTTATATATGGTGGGAGATAGATAGGCATCTAGTTTTATTCTTCTGTATATGGATATCCAATTTTCTCAGCACCATTTACTGCAGAGGTTGTCCTTTCCCCCAATATATGTTTTCGGCACCTTTGTCAAAACTCGATTGGCTCTAAATACATGGATTTATTTCTGATGTCTCTGTTCTGTTCCATTGGTCTATGTGTCTGTTTTTATACCAATATCTTGCGGTCTTGATTACTATAGCTTTATAGTATATTCTGAAGTTAGTAGTGTAATGCCTTCACTTTTGTTCTTTTTGCTCAGGATTGCTTTGGCTACTCGGGGTGTTTTGCAGCTCCATACAAATTTTAGGATTGCTTTTTCTATTTCTGTGAAGAACGTAATTGGTATTTTGATAGGGATTGCATTGAATATATAGATCTCTTTGAGTCATATGGTCATTTTAACAATTCATGAATATGGGATGTCTTTTCATTTGTTTGTATCCTCTTCAATTTTTTTCATCAATGTTTTGTAGTTTTCATAGTAGATATTGTTCACCTTTTTGGTTAAATTTATTTCTAGGTATTTTTGTAGCTATTGTAATTGGGGTTGCTTTCCTTATTTTTCAACTAGTTCGTATTGGTGTATAGAAACACTACTGATTTTGTGTACTGATTTTGCATCCTGCAATTTTGCTAAATTTATCAGTTTTAAATATGTTTCCTGTGCCCTTTCTTATCTCTTCTCCTTCTGAAATTCCCATAATGTGAATATTCATTTGCTTAGTGTTGTTAATGGTGTTCTATATGTACCATAGGCTTTCTTCATTCTTTTTCTCTCCCCTCTTCCCTCACTTTTTTTTTCCATCTGACTGGGTTATCTTAAAAGACATGTCTTCAAGTTCAGACACTCTTTCTTCTGCTTGATCTAGTCTGCGGTTGAAGCTCTTAATTGTATTTTTATTTTACTCACTGAATTATTTAGTTACAAGAGTTCTGTTCAGTTCTTTTTTAATGATATTTACCTCTTTGTTGAATTTCTCATTCAAATCATGAATTGTTTTTCTGATTTCATTAAATTGACTATCTCTGTTCTCTTGTATCTTACTCAGTTTCCTTAAGAACATTAATTTAAATTCCTTTTCTGGCATTTCATGGATTTCCTTTTCTTTGGGATCTGTCACTGGAGAATTCATATGTTCCTTTGAAGGTGTTGTGTTTCCTTGTTTTTTCATATTTCTTGTGTCCATATGTCAATATCTGTATATCTGGTGGATCAGTAGCTTCTTCCAATTTTATGGAGAAGCTTTCATAGAAAAAGATATGAAAGCTATTTCTGTTGGCATGTCCCATAGTGTTGGTTGGGTGGGATGCTTTGGCTTTGGTTCTCAGTTGATTCAGTAGTATGGTCTCTTTATGGTTTCTTCAGCTATAATCAATGTCAGTGGTGTTTGTGACTGCCCCAATGGCCTAGGGTGTGACTGATTGTGGAGACTGGGGTGAGACTTTGCTGAGAATCAGAGCACTGGGTGGGCCAGTCCTTGGGCCCCTCAGAGCATGCCCATGCATGGCTGCTTCACCACTGGAGGGGAGGGGTCACCAGCAACAGCAGCAGATCCTGGGGAAGCCTGCTTTGTTCTGGATGAAACAAGGTCACTGACAGCAGCGTCAGTGGGCCTGGGAAGGCCAATTCTTTGGCTCCTAGGAGGGTGCTAGCTCTGCTGCTAGAGGAAATGAGGTCACTAGTGGTGGCAGCTGTAGTCCACAGGCCCTGGGGAGCATGCCTGTTGGCTCCCTCTGTCCTGGGGACAGCATTCTTGCTAAGCTGAACTGCCTATGCTTCAGGAAATAGTGTGTTGTGTGCACTCCAGTAAACAAGGTCATGGCTGCACAGCTGGGTTCAGCTGATGTTGTGACATCACAGCCCTCTAGATGGATGTGACGGCCCGTCATGGCACACAAGGGATATGGAGAAGCAGGAGCTATTGGGCCTTAGGGCAGGATGCACTCTGGTGGTTACTCCATTCTCAAAATGGTGACAGAATGGTACTGCCCAGGGGCCAGGGAGAACCCAGCATGAATTCCCTCTCTGGAACACTGCAATCATGTGAACTCCAAGCAGCTCCCTATACTGAGCTCAGGTCCTGCAAGGGCTGTGGGGCTCTCCTGTGGCTAGGATTGCAGGAGTCCATGGTGGGAATGTGAACGGCTGGAGATATCCTGCTTACATTTTCCTTGCAATGGGGAGCCCCTACTGACTCCTAGCCAATTCTAGCTGGGTGCTTTTCTTCCCTCTCCATGCTATCATCCTGAGTCTGTGCATCAGAGGGTCTTTATCACTTCCTTGCTGAAATCCAGTGTTCTCCCCAAGCGATCTTTTGACATATGGTTATCTATGTGTTGTTTTGGCCTTTTTTTATAGTCTATCATATTTTAGAGTGGTGTGTACCTGTTTCTCTTGAGTCCACCCACCCTCTACTTCGTGTTTTGCAAAGCACAGGATTTGTGCCATTACTGGAAATAAGAGAATATTAGAGACATCGTATTTAAAAATATGAGCTCAGGATAAGCCCTGGGAAGGAGTTAAAGGCCCTTCCCAGGGTTCTAACAGAGGCCCCCAGCCCACCTTCTTTTCCTACCCTGAATTCTGTCCTGTATCACAAAGGGTCTTCCATGCATGTCTATGGACTCAACAACCCACATATCTAAGCACCAAATATATCTTGCCTACCTACCTGTCTCCTCTTGCCCACTCATCACACTTAGGGGTACACATACACCAGCAGCCCAGTCCATCTTCAGCAAGACAAACATGGGGAGAATCTGAAAGATAGGTGTCTGGAGTGAGCAGTGAATGTCAAAAGTGAATAGATTCTGAAAGGACTTGTCCCTTTGACCCCATGGCCTACTATTCCCATGGGTGGGGCACAGCTGGAGGAAAGCCCAGGCAGGGTCCTCTAAAGATTGGAGTTCAGAAGAGGCCGAGTTTCTAGAGTCCAAGGATATACTGTCCACTCTTTCTCCAGCAAATGTTCTTCCAGCCTGTCTAAACACTTGAAAAGCTCATCACTAACTACACAAGGTGCTTCAGTATTTAGTAAGAGCCACAAACTCACAAAAGCTAGAGGAGGCAGAAAGTAACATAAATGAGTAAAGGAGGCTGATGCAGGTCCTCCAAAGAAAGGTGTAGGGAATGTGGTGAGCTGGAAAGCACACGTGCTTTCCAAAGGAAACAGCCTGCAGGCGGGAGGAAGTCTGAGCTCAGTGTCACTGGATCTTCCAATTTTTCAAAATAAATAAATAAATAAATAAATAAAGTCAGAAATAAAAAATGTTGCACAATTTCTTGCTTTTTAAATGTTAGCAACTAATTCAAAATTTGTTTTAAACACTCTGTGAGACCAACAAGCCACATCTGTTAGCAGGTTTTAGCTCATGAACTACCAGTTTGCAGCCTCTGAAGAAAAGACTCCTTCATTAGATTGTGTTGAAATCTGCTTCCTTGAGAATCCACACATATGGAGGAACCAAGAATCACTATCCCTCTTCCACATATCTCAGTCTGAAGGTAGATCACATTTCCCCAAATATCTTTCAGAGACTACTTAGCCAACACACATTCAACTGCTGCTTCTACAGAATAGCTTCTGTATCTCAGTGTCGCAACCACCCACCTCTAGAAGCCCCCACCATCTGTTTTCCTGGGAGAGCAACAGAATGAGCAAAATATTTCAAAGATGATTGCTTCTTCTTGCTAGTAATTATTTTTCTTAGTATTGCATGCCTGGGTCCAGAAAGGGAAATAATGACTCAATCATCAAGCTTCTTGTACAAGGCTGGCAACTTCAGGAAGTGGAAGGAAGACTAACACTGTGAACAGCATTCTTGATTAGCCGGCAGTATAAAATGAGGTGTGCATTTGATCTACTGTCAGAGTAGCAGATGGAACACAGCAACCATGACACGGTAGAGGTAGGACTTAATGGATCATCCTGAAGTGCCTGGGACTGATTAGCCGTGGTGCAGCTACATGCAGTTTTTAATTGATTGATTTGAGTTTGCGGTCAGAAAATGGCTGTCGGCTCCAGCTTATCTATAATTATCAGTAATCAGAACCAGACCTCTCTCTCTCTTTAATAGGCCAGGGCTCCTCCAGCGTGCTTGACTTTTCTACTTTTCAAGACTTTCTGTAACCACTGCCTGAAAGCTTTCATGGCCATAACATGATACCTGGTGCCCATTGGGAAAAAGACTCTGGGGGCATGAACATAAAGGTAACAAGAACACTGCTCTTTCATTAGCTTAATAGTCTGACTATTTTGAGTTCAAGACAGTTTAAAATTAATAGGAGGCCTCTTACAGTTTAGCCAGTCTATTATAAGCAAAAACCAAGTGAAAGACTGAAATAAGAATTCCTGTAACTCTAGCCCAAAGCTCATTTTTAACCTAAAAAATGATCTCGACACTAATTAGAGGCTGGAACTATTTCTAGGAGTCAGAGTGTCCCTACCCTGGGTAAAGCACCATTAACATTTCAACAGGCCACCCAAATCAGAAAACTGGGAAGTATTTTGGACCCCTTCTCCTCCTCACAGTCCCCTGTCCCTGACACATCCAATCACTAAGGCATCTGATTCTACCTTTTGAATCTGAGTGACTTTAGAACAAGTGTCCTAGAGTCAAAGAGACTCCAGGTTCAAATTTGAACATCCAAGAAAAGTTCAAATCCTCCTGCCATCACTTATGAATTGTGAGACCTTAAGCAAGTCATTCTCCCTCCTATGCTTTATTTCTCTCAACTCCATTGCAGAGTTACTATACCTACCTTAAGGGATATTAAATAATGATGAAATGAGACAGTGCATGTATCGAATGCAGCATTTGATGTCTATGTTCTTAAAAACTTATTTAAAATGTTATTATTGATTTGCTATGTCTCTATCCTCACCAGTACAACCTAAATCAGGACAAAAAATATCACAGCTAGATGAAGAAGGATGAGGAGGATGAAGATGGGAGAGGAGGAGGGGAGAAGAGGGAGAAAGGAGAATGAAGAGGAAGAGTAAGGGAGGAGGAGGAGGAGAAGTATATAATGGTGGTGACAGCTACCTTCGTTGCCTCTAAATGTGAATTCCCCTTGCTGCCACCTTGGTACCAGGGCCAGCTGCCTGGGGGTGTACTTGTGCCAATGGTGCTGCCACTAACTGAAGTTATAGGGGTGTGTCTGCCGAAAGCCCTTCCACCACCTGCTCATGCAGACTGACAATTCACTGTGCTAAAATACCTTTTACTTCTGATCTCTTAAAGGCCATGCTTTGTCACTTTAATCCCAGAGATGCAGTATCTAGCTCTTTCAAAAATCTCTCTGACACTTTAATCCCAGAGATGCAGTATCTAGCTCTTTCAAAAATCTCTCTGACACTTTGTGAGGAAATAGGTCATTTGGCTTTTTAGAGAACCTGACTCTTTCATGACCAAAGGAATGATCATTAATTTCATTTTTAAAATGATAAAAAACAACCTCAGAAAGGTTTTTAAAAAGTTTTTCCTTTGGTCCTCTGATCCAAAGTCCAGGTTACTTATGTATAATAAAATGGTCTCATATCCTCTTTCTTGTGAATTCACTGTTACAGGTACCATTTTCTCTATGCTTTCTCTTCTTTCCTGACAGTGGAGAAGAGCAAATGCTAGAGTGATCTTCTGAGGAAGGACTCTGGCCTTGACTCATTCCAATCTTCCTAATCTCAGCAAGGCAAGCAAAGAGGGTGGCAAGGAAGGTTTACAATATCACCAGTGTTTTGTTGTATGTTCCTTCCTTCAAGTGGTTCTGGTATTCAGAATGCATAGAGGAAATAGCCTGGACTTACGATGAAGACCTGAACTGGAAACCTGGCTCCTTCCTTTCCATCGTTCATTAACAAATTTTCCTTAGTGAGCCCGGGCTCTGTTTTGGGCCTGGAAATACAACAAATAAAACAAAGTCCCCACTCTCATACAGTAACATTCTTGCAGGAGAAGACAGAAAATAAACAAATGAAAAAATAAACAAATAAAAGCCAGGTGGTAACAAATACCACGGGAAAAACAATGAATCGGGGTAAATGATAAAGAAAGTTGGGAAAGGGGCTATTTTATATGGCGTAGCCAGGCAAAGGTTTGAAGGAGCAGTGACATTTAATCAGAGATGGGAATAAAGTGATAGATTACTGGCAAAAGAGACAGAGCAGATGCAAAGGCCCTGAGGTAGGAACATGTCAAGCTGTGTGGAGAATGGCAGCACTGAGTTCAGGAAGCAAGAGGGAGAGGTGAGATCAGAGTGACTGGGAAAGTGAGGGAGTGGGGAATAGATTATATAGAATCTTAGAAGCCCTACTAATGCTTTGGATTTTACCCTGAGGGATATGCCAGTGAAAGGTTTAAGCAGAGGAATGACATGATCTGCTTTACGTTTTTGAAAGGCTCACTTTGGTCACTATACAGGGGCCAAGGTAGAGGTAGCAGTTAAATAGATTTTGCAATAGGTCAAAAAAGATCATGGTGGCTCAGACAGAGACGGAGGTGACGGTGACAAAGGTGTCAATGGCAGGTGATTTTTCAAAGGCAGAATCATTTAGCAGCTGGGCTACTTCGATTGAGATATGTTGCCTCTCCTGGCTCAGGTCCCTCATCAGTAACATGAAGGTAACAATACCAGTCTCATAAAATCACGGTATGGATTAAATGAGATAATTTATATGAAGGCCATACCTGTTGTTTTCCTTTGTATTCAAGACAAAGTCTGCAGCCTTACGCAAAACTTTATTACATATATGCTCAAAGACCGAGATGTAAGAACACCTTGTCTTCAGAGTAGCAGAAACAATTTTGTGTATAGCAAGATTATTTACACCCATCTATCTCATCCTCTTAAATAAGAAAACTGATTACTATAAATATGTGCCAGCTTTTATGGTTCATTTTAGAATCTTAGTGCATCAAAAACTATAAAATAGTTAGACAAGTGAGGGATAAGGGAATCATGAGGGAGTCTTATTCATAGAATAAAAGCTGGGAATATCTGTGAAAACATATTAATAATGATTATGACTGGTGGATGATATTGCAGAGTTTTAAAAAAATTCCTTTGTGCTTTTCTACATTTTCCACATCAATACAATAAAAAAATATATTTTAAGAGTATTTATTCCGATATCCATTTAGCAAAGAGAGTTAGAATCCCTGAAAGAAAACATGCGACAAGTAAAGAAAATAAGTATGTTAAAATTATAAGGGAAAAAAGGGCAAAAATTAATATTTTGTGGGTATTATCTGCACACAAGACACATCAAGTAGTTATTTAATTTTTGCAAATTAAATAGCAGGATGTGCTTTTTTCCCTAAATCAAGAGCCACTGAGGTGTGCATGGAACACCTTGGAACCAGTGAGCCTGAGATAGAGTCTGGCCTGGACTTTTTTTTTTTTTTTTTTTTTTGAGACAGAGCCTCGCTCTCTCACCTGGGCTGGAGTGCAGTGGCACAATCTTGGCTCACTTGCAACCTCTGCCTCCTGGGTTCAAGTGATTCTCCTGCCTCAGCCTCCTGAGTAGCTGGGACTACAGGTGCGCGCCCCCAGGCCCAGCTAAGTTTTGTATTTTTTAGTAGAGCCGGGGTTTCACCAGGATGGTCTCAATCTCTTGACTCTGTGATCCACCCACCTTGGCCTCCCAAAGTGCTGGGATTACAGGCATGAGCCACCACGCCTGGCCTGGCCTGGACTCCTTACACCCTGCTGGCCGCATGGTTATATTCCTGCTGCATAACCAGCCCCAGTGGCTGAGCCTCTGAGGTCTGACTGAGATCAGGTGCAAAGCAGCAATCTCACTGTTATTAATAAGCAATGCTGACAAGCTCGTACTAACCTTCCCAAAACTCCTGAGACCCGTGGTTACAAAGTGACGCTATTAATCGGTACATTTCATGCCTCGGCTTAAAACCCCAGAGTCCTACTTCTTCCTCTTGAAGGTGACCGTGCTTTCTGCATTTCATCTGGTTCCTCTCTCTGTGGATACGTCTGGATAATTAGATCCTGCATATGCAAGAATAAAATGAAGAAAAAGGTGACCTGCCTAGTCCAGTTTCAGGGTAAATTATCTGCTAGGTAAGCATAGAATCCCTTCTTAGCATAAGTGTAGCACACTAATTAGGCTAAGCATCTCCATCTCTTTTCTCTGCCTTGCCAAATATCTCATACAGTTATCATATCTTGGTATGAGGAAGCTGTGAGGGAGTGGATAAAAGAAAAGCATCCTGCCACACAAATAAGGAAAATGAGATTCAGAAGGTTTAAGTGACTTGCCTATCGTCTGACCCCTAAAGAAATCCAACTTAGTAAAGCTTTTTCTCCTTCACTAACTTTCCATCTCTAATCTAAACCAAATTTGTGCATTTCACCAGGCATCACATTTTCTCTCTCACTGATTTTGAGACAATGGCCAGGCCCCCTACCAGCTCACACAACATCTTTGTGCCAGTCGGAAAAGGCACCCCTTCTTCCTGGCACATGCAGCCCCATATTGGCCAGAGCTCAGCCTCATTTTAGCCTGGGCATGATACCGTAGTGCTGGTTATCGCCTTCATGACTGTATTGCAGCCCCTTAATATGGCTGGACAACTCAGGTGGCTCCCAACACAAAGAAACTTCCTCTTAAATAGCTTGTTGACATTTTAAATTAGAGATGTCAAAACTTGAGGATATTATCTTCTTCATTAAGTCTTTTTCCATTTTGTCCATTCCCATCAGTGACACTCCCAGAAACCTCTGCCCTCAATCTTGGAATAAATATTTATTCTAGCTGGCTTGTCTTCATCCTCACATCCAGGTTGACACCAAATCTTTCCAATTCTTTTTTGAAAAATAGCAAGTACATTTTTTCCCTCCAACTGCAACCCTCTTTTAGCCTGTGGATTTTATTCTTAGACTCCTGAAACAAATTCCCAGTCTGTTTTATATTTTAGCCTTTTACACTTCCAGGCCTTCCAAAGCAACAACAAGAATCATATTTCTTGGCCACCATTTTAAATCATGTTAATCCCTTTCTCAGAATACTGCATCTGCAAAAAAAAAAAAAAAAAAAAAAAAAAAAAAAAAAGGCTTTTATAGTCTTTACTAGTTTTAACCCCACAAAAATCTCCGTAGTCTTACAGAGCACTGCCATGGGTTGAGTTGTCCAACAGCAGACCTGAGACAATGTTTAGTGTTTAGTATATTTCTAGGGTATCCCCTGGGACCAACAGCTGTGAAAAGAAGGGGGAAACAATTGAGCAGAAGGAGAAGTCAGGTTGTGATGCAGACCTGACTGCCTTAGCCAACTCCACAGGAAGCTGTAGGTGCGTGTTGGGGTTGCCTCACTTAGGGTGAACATGGCCCTCCATCAGTCATTGCATGCCAACCTTTGAGGGGATGGGGGTGGTGGCCTTAGCTAAGGCCACCTTTTTCAGGCCACCTGTTTAAGGCCACTTGTTAAGGGCCACCTGTTTAAGCTGCACCTCTGCAGCTAAATCAATCCATGAAGGGGCTGAGCCCTAGAGGCTATCTACTGGCAGAACTATAAGCAGCTGGGACAACATGTCCTTCTGAGATGCACATCTCTGTTTCTACCACCATCTATCCCATGTGCCACTTGGATCCACTTCCTCAAATACATTCAAGGAGCAGTTCCTCCACTGTACCAGGAGGCATCTCTTCCCAGGGAAATCTACAAAAGGGGAAGTTAATAGGAGGAACTCCACCCCTGCTTCTGCACCAGTCCCAGGGCTGCAAATGATACTCATCATCTCCTTCCGCCATTATCCATCTGGATTCCTCCTATATCAGGCTGCATCTCTGCTAGTCTTAGTAGCTTACCTGATGACATGAACTAGACACTCATTTCTGAGGGATCTGAGCTCCTGGTCACCATGCCCTTATCAGGCTACATGTGCTTTTGTCTTCCCAGGACTCTCTATTCCTTTTGGAATCTCTCATTGGCTAACTCGCAGCCCAAATTCTCCCTCTTGACTTCAGTCCCTTCAGCATGTATTCTCCATCCATCTTTTTTTTTTTTTTCCTGCATTGCATCCTTAGGCAGCTCTTCTTAAACTTGCTAGTTAATTCCTTTCTTTAGTCTTTCTGTCATTTCTTCCCCGTCTCCTTTTCTGTTCTACTATTAGGCATCACAGAGCTACAAAAGATCACCTGTGAGACCTAGACTCTCCTTAGAGGGTAAGAAAGACAAAGGAGTAGGGGAGTTGGGGAAATAAGCTGGCAAACAGAAAATTTTTCTTGAAAAATTGGATGGCTGGGAGAGAAGGAAGCAAAAATGCCCAGCAGGCCAAGAAGTCAATAGGAAGGCATTCTAGCTCTCTTTCAACGATTATGTCTAGCTCAAACTATGAGTGAATACTTGTCCAGATAATCAAGCAGCCACTTCCCTGTTTAACAGACTACTTTGAGGGAGGGAGTCCTACAGTCACCTCCCCTAGCAAAGCAGCATCATTCCTCTTTCAACCAACCATCCATCTATCTGTATCACTGATTCAACAAATACTTATTGAGTGTCTACAATGTGCCAGTTCAGAGAATATTCCATGATTATATAGAAGAAATTTTAAACTCCTGTTTGGATATCATCTTAATAAAGACAAATATAGTTCAACAATACTTTTGAAAATAAGAGGAATAAGAAGTAAGGCCAAGTATCAGGACAGCAAATTTAAATGTTTTCAGTTCTCCTATGGAAAACTGAAGACTTTCAGATTCAATGAATAAAACCCATGTTTTGCTAAAATAGAGTGGCATTTTAATTATATATATATATATTTTTTTGTTTGTTTGTTTTTGAGACGGAGTCTCACTCTGTTGCCCAGGCTGGAGTGTGGTGATACGATCTTGGCTCACCACAACCTCCACTTCCTGGGTTAAGAGATTCTCCTACCTCCGTCTCCCAAGTAGCTGGGATTACAGGCATGTGCCACGATGCTCTGCTAATTTTTTTTTTCTTTGCATTTTTAGTAGAGACGGGGTTTTGCCATGTTGGCCAGTCTGGTCTCGAAGTCCTGACCTCAAGTGATCCACTTGCCTTGGCCTCTCAAAGTGCTGGGATTACAGGCCTGAGACATCACACCCAGCCAAATAGTGACATTTTAAAACTTTAAAAATATAAAGATAAAAATTATGTAAACATATATATGTAAATACACAAATCAAAAGTAGAAAGTAATATTAACATCAGAAAAAAACAGAATTCACAACAAAAATATTACCAGGCTGGGTGCGGTGGCTCACGACAGTAATCCCAGCACTTTCGCAGGCTGAGGCGGGTGGATCCCTTGAGCTCAGGAGTTTGAGACCAGCCTGGCCAACATGGTGAAACCTCGTCTCTACTAAAGATTCAAAAAATAGCCAGGCATGGTGGCACATGCCTGTTGTCCCAGCTACTTGAGTGGCTAAGCAAGGAGAATTGCTTGAACCCAGGAGGCAGAGGCTGCAATGAGCAAAGATCGTGCCCCTGCACTCCAGCCTAGGTGATGGAATGAGACTCTGTCTTAAAAATATATATATATAATATATATATATAAATATATATTATATATAAATATATAATATATTATATATAAATATATATTATATATAAATATATAATATATATTATATATAAATATATATTATATATAAATATATAATATATAATATATAAATATATAATATGTATTATATATAATATATAAAATATCTATAATATATATTATAGATAATATATATTATATATAATATAAAATATCTATAATATCTATAATATATAATATATTGATTATATATTATATATAGAAATTGCAAAATAATAGATATTTTATATTATAGATATATAGATATATTATATATAATATATATTATATATAATATATATTATAGATATTTTATAAATTATATATATATTTATATATTATATATATATTATATATATAACCAGGATCAGCGGTGACCAGCCTCCAAGATGACCCTCAATGACCCTGCCTGCCTCCGAGTACCCACACTCTTGTGAAGTCTCCTCCCACACACACTATACTAGGGTTAGTCTGTTTGACCAATAGCAGATGTAGAAGTGATGATAAGTCATTTCTAAGATTAGACTTTGAAAGAGTGTAATTTCCACTTTAAGCTCTCTTGTTCTCTCTGTCTCTGTCTCTCTCTCTCTCTCTCTGATCTATTGCTGGAAAAGAGGAGTGAGAAGGGGAAAGGAGTGAAAAGCAAGTTGCCATATTGTGAACAGTTCTATGGAGAGGACGACACGATAAGAAAATGGAGCCTCCGGCCGGGCACGGTGGCTCACGCATGTAATCCCAGCACTTTAGGAGGCCGAGGTGGGCGGATCATGAGGTCAGGAGATCAAGACCATCCTGGCTAACATGGTGAAATCCCATCTCTACTGAAAATACAAAAAATTAGCTGGGCGTGGTGGCACACGCCTGTCATCCCAGCTACTCAGGAGGCTGAGGCAAGAGGATCGCTTGAACCTGGGAGGAGGAGGTTGCGGTGAGCCGAGATCGCACCACTGCCCTCCAGTTTGGGCAACAGAGGGAGACTCTGTCTCAAAGAAAGAAAGAAAGAAAATGGAGCCTCCAGCCAAGAGCCAGCAAGGAATCGAGCTCTGTCGGTATCCAAATGAGTGAGCTTGACAGTGGATTCTCCAGCTGCAGCCAAGCCTTGAGACAATGGCAGCCCAGGAAGAAAAGCTTGACTGCGACTTTGTGAGAGATGCTGAACCAGCCAAGCTGCCCCCAGATTTCCTTGCCTCAGAAATTGCATGAGATACTAAATGTTTGTTGTTTTAAACCGCTAAGTGTTAGAGTAATTTGTTTCACAGCAATAGATAACAGAATAAAAGACATTCATTTTATAAAATATATAGACTATAACAATAGGAAAACAAAAATCATACCAGAACTACAAATGAAAAACAGTATTTACAAGAATTGTTTAGACATTTAACAGAATATTAAATGTAGCCTTATATTAGTAAAATAAACATGTCTTTAAATCTATAATTTTCTGGAGAAATATAAATGACTAAAAATTGACTCCAGAAAATAAACTGAGCAAATTAGTAATCAGTGAATAGATTTAAGTAGAAAATCAAATAGCTATTACAGATTTTTTACGTTATCTCTCCACAAAGATCTAGGTTTAGCTGCTCCAACCAATGAGTTCTTCCAACAATTGAGGTAAAATAAATACTTTGACATTAAAAAAAGACAAAATCAGCCTTAAAATGATAAATTGATAGCATATCCTAATTGTTAAGCCTTACAAATATAAAGAGAAATCATAGTTATAAATATAGATACAATATTTATTGTATAAAATTTTCAAATTGAAATCCACACAAAATATAGTCTTTTCAACAAATGATGCTGGGTCAATTCAAGACACATGCACATGTATGTTTATTGCAGCACTGCTTACAATAGCAAAGACTTGGAACCAACTCAAGTGCCCATCGGTGACAGACTGGATAAAGAAAATGTGGCACATATACAACATGGAATACTATGCAGCCACAACAAAGGATGAGTTCATGTCCTTTGCAGGGACATGGATGAAGCTGGAAACCATCATTCTTAGCAAACTAATACAGGAACAGAGAACCAAACACTGCACATTCTCACTCATAAGTGGGAGCTGAACAATGAGAACACATGACACAGGGAGGGGAACCTCACACATTGGGGCCTGTCAGGGGTTGGGGGTCTAGGGGAGGGATAGCATTAGGAGAAATACCTAATGTAGATGATGGGTTGATGGCTTCAGCAAACCACCATGGCACTTGTATACCTATGTAACAAGCCTGCACATTCTGCACACATATCCCAGAACTTAAAGTATAAAAATAATAATAAAAAAGTTGATGATTAAAAAAAAAAAGAAATGACCCTTACCACACACCATACATGAAAATCCATTCTGGGTGAATGTAGATTTAACTGTGAAAAGTGTGAAAGAGAAAATAATAAATCAATTAGAAGATAATCTAAGACTATAACATAGATAATACCTTCAAGACTTTAGGATAGGTAAGGATTTGATAAATTGGGACCAAAAACGACTATTCATAAGAAAAGATGGATACATTTGATGTTAAAATTAAGAACTTCTTTTCAACACAAACACTATTTAGAGACTATAAAAACAAGCCACAGAGTGAGGAAAGATATTTGCAACACACATAACTAATAAAAGACTTGTATCCAGATAAACAATTTTTAAACTTTTACAAATTAACTATAACTAGATATATAATGCAATAGAAAAAAGAAGGAAATACTTGAGTGGACACTTCATGAAAAGGATATCTGCATATTTTCAATCTTATTTGTAGTCAGAGAAATGCAAATTAAACCCTCAATGAGATACTACTACTATTTACCAAGGAGAATAACTAAAATAAAGAAGAGAGATAATCCTAATTGTTGACATGGATATGTAGCAATAGGATGTCTCTTATATTGCTGGTGGGAGTTAAATTGGGACAATGATTTAGGAAAACTGCTTACATTATCTACTAAAGTTGAACATGTACATACCTATGACAGAGATATTGCACTCCAAAGTGTATATTCAACAGAAAGGGGATCATGGTAACCAAAAATATTTCCAAGAATGCCCAGAGCAACGTGATTTATAAAAATGAAAAACTAGAAACAATATATTGTGATAAACTCATACAGTGGAATACTATGAAGCAGTAATACTGAATGAATCACAGTTACTATATTCAATAATATAGATGAATTTCACAAACATAATATGGAGCAAAAGAAGCCAGATGCAAGGTTCATACAGAATGATTTCATTTATAGAAAGTTGGAAAAGAGACACAACTGAACTCCAGTATTGGAATGAGCATAAGAGTCACTTTGGGGAGGAATAAGGGAGTAGTGATGGGGAGGAGACATCAGAAGACTTCTGGATACTGGAAATATTCTTTTTTAACTTGAATAGTTTTACAGCAATGTTCATCCAGGGATAATTCATTGAATGGTATGCATTTATGTATAGTAGAGTATTCTCTATGTATCTTAATATTCAATAAATATTGAGAAACAAAAGCTCAGACTTTCACCCTATCATGGTATTTGAGAGAAAAAGACAAATAGAATTAGAATGTCTATGAATTAGAAAATTCTGAATAGAAGTAGTTAAATAGTCTATTACACTGGACCTCAGATTTGACATGCAGTAAACTACTCAGCAGACAACTGGTGATTTTCAGTTAAGTATGAGGCACAGGTATTAATGTATCCCTATGGCTACAAAAGTCAGAGATGATTATGTGTGCTCTGTGAGATTCCATTCATTTGAATGGGTACTCAGTGGGTGGTCTCAGCAAATTCCGTAACTATAAAGCATTGGAATGAGAAGCGTTTTGATGATATGATTTATTTTGAGCTATCAATCAATTTAATCAAATTAGTCAAAGTTACCTTTGACCAGGCTTTGGAGAAATGTAAACAATGACCTTTCTGTATGGGATTATTAGTTGATACAGGCCTGAAGTTTTACCCTGATAAATAGACCTTCAGAAACGTTTTCCGTGAACAAAAATATATGTGAGTGAGCACAGTTCCTCAAAATGTTCCCATCATCATCATTGGCTATGTCCCATCCTTGGGTACTGAATAAATGATGTTCTTGGAGTTCAGTAGATACAAGATTTCTGAAGAGCTAGCTGCAACACTCTTAATGGTGTAATTCAAGGATATTACGTTTTAGCTGGAAAACACACACACACACATACACACACACACACACACACACACACACACCCCGTAAGGGGAAGTCCAAAGACGAGAAAGAGGGTTGAGTGCTTTTGAACCCTTTAAGGATTGATGAAGACACATTAAGCAAATGTTTAAGACTTTCTTATCCTGTTTTATGCATTCGATGGATATATATTGAGTGCCCTCCATTTCTTGTGACAGGCACTATTCTGAGTGCTAGGAATGATAGAGCAGGAATGAAAACAGATAAAACTCGGATTTCATGGAGCTTATATTTAATTGGAAGAGACAGAATAAAAAAAATTTAAAAACCTATGTTAGAAGTAATGAATGCTATGGAGAAAAATCAAAACAAGGATTAACAATTGTGGAGGGGGGGTTCGATTTTAAATGGGGTGATCATTGAGAAGGTAACATTTGAGAAAGTACTTGAAGGAGGTAAGGAAGCATGTAAGCATGTACACACACACACGCACATACACACACACACAGATAGACACACCTGAAGGAAGAGCAATCTAGGCAGATGGAACAGCCAATGGAAAGGCACTAAGTGGGGAAATGTTTGGCTTCTATGAAACACAGCAAGGTCAGCAAGGCTGGAGGGGAGTGGGTGGTGGATAAAATTTTAGAAGACAAGGACAAGAGTCATTGCAGAGGGTATGATCAGGTACCACCTTGCAGGCCATTATAGGACTTGGGCTTTTATTCCTATTAATGTGGGAAGCTCTTGGAGGCTTTTGAGCACAGGATAACTGACATCCTCTGACTTATGTATTGAAAAGACTGCTTTGACTGCTACATTGAGTACAGACTAAAGTTGGCTGAAAACAGAAGCAGGGAGACCAGTTAGGAGGCAATTACAAGGCCATGTAGGAGATGAGGTGGCCTGGGCCAGGTGTTTGCTGTGAAGATACTGAGAAGGAATCAGATTCTGGATATATTCTGAAAGTAGAGACAAAAGGTATTTAGTAGGTAGACTGCTATTTAGATAGTTTGAACAGCTAATGTGAGAATAACAGAGGAGCCAGAAATGACTCCAAGATTTTTGGCCTGAAACACTGGGAAAATGAAGTTGTCATTTATTGCAATACAGAAAACTGCAGAAAGACCATATTTGGAGGCAAGATCAAGAGCTCAGCTGTGATCACAGTATGTCTGAGATGCCTAAAGGACACCCAGATAGACAGTTGAATAAGTTTTGAGTCAAGGGAGAATTCGGGGCTGATCCTTTAAGCATGTATTAATCACGCATGAATTGGGTCACTTCTCTACTCTAAACCCTATTATTTCCCAGATATAAACTAGGGAGCTGTCAACATTTGGATGGTTTTTAGAGCCATGACAAAAGATGGGATTACCAAGGGAATGAAAGTACCCAAAAAAAGAGAGAAGAGGTACAAGAATAGACCCCGGGTGACTCCAACATAATATCTCACCAGGCCTACCTATGGGGGAAAAATATCCCCCAGGGAATAGGCCAGGGCCATCTAGACTTGTAGGGTTCAAGATGCTCTTTAAGAGGTGTGAGGAAAGCTGGAGTTTGCCTTTATATCCATGTTGCTGGTGTTCCACAAAACAGTAGGGGATCTCTACTACCTCATCTGGGGGTTGAGGACTGGAGTAAAGCAAAACAAGCAGCTGTTAAATTAGGGGAAGTGATAATGCAGTGATAATCTGAAGATCCCAGGTCTTCAGATGAACGCTCCCTCCTAAAGAGCCAGAATTTAACTTTGAGATTGGCATATATTACAACTGGTTACAGCAACATTGAACTAGCTACCTCCCAGTGAAAAGGAAAACAGAAAGATCTGTTTAACATTGAAGCTCTGCCCCTATGTTCCTGAGAGCATATTGTGATATCTGTGACCATAGAGAAAGGAAAAAGCCAATAGCTGAAATGAATCAGGTTGCTGGGGGCCTAAGACAAGTAAGTACACCTTGTCTACCTGTAAAACATTTGTCTTGTCAATTTGGGCATTTTATCTGGAAATTATCCAAAGCAGCAATTATCTAGAGCTAGCGTGCTAGACTGTTTATCTCTAGACATGGGTGGGGGATGAGGGGATAGAATCCAGGTTTTCATGGCGCTTATAGAGTTTGGGAGGTCTCTCTCTCCTTTTTTTTTTTTTTTTTGTATCTAAGAAAAAGAATACAAAATTAGGCATGGGGCCATGGAAGTGACCTACGCGAGTGAGGGCCCTAAAGCTATAGTTTTCTTAACTTCACAGAAAATCCACCTCTGACCCTAAACCCAAATGACAGAAACCTTGGGAACAATAACTGATCACTTAATTTATCATGACTAAGTTTATCTTACAAATGCCAGGAAGTATTCAGAGTTAGTCGAGCATCATAGGAAAACTCTCCTTTATGTCTATTTCTCACTCAGTTATTCAAATAAAAGGAAACATATTAAAGGCACTTAGATAAAGGAAGGCATAGTAAATATTCTTGTTCCATGAGATACCATTTTCTAACCACCTTAACAGATGCAACAGTTGAACAATCTAGCTGTGCTCCTCTGATACTAGGAATACTGTGGTCTGAGCCAAAGGACCAGTGATGGCATCAGGAATTATGTTACTGGCTATATCCTATATATATGTTTACCTGATAAAATACATGATATCCAGCTAAACTTAAATTTCAAATATACAATAAATAATTTTTAGCAAAAGTGCACCACAACATACTTATGCATAGGACATATTTATACTAGAAAAGCACTCATTTTTCTGAAATTCACATTTAACTTGGCATCCCATATTTTTATTTGCTAAGTTTAGTAATGTTACCTACACTGGTTTCTGCTTTGGGACACATAATGAGTGATAATTTGGAGAGCCTACTAAACAGAAAATCAAAGGGACAGAGGATAAATATTGTATTAGTAGGTCACCTGGTTGCTTCCCACATTGGCCCTGACAGTTATCATTACTTATATAATAATACTCAACTGTCATATCAGAATCTGCAAAAGGGGGCTGATGGTTGTGCAGAATTTGTGCATATTTAATTGGCACAAATTAAATATTAAATATTAATTTAATTAGTAAAAACTATTCACTTTTAACTAATGAAAAGGATGGAAATGCTGCTTTTGTAAATAGGCAGCATTACCGGGAACACAATATTCTACTGTGTTCCCATCCATAAGTCAAACCACCTATAAGTCCAGGACTAAGTGTTATCTGTAATTGCTGAAAGTGCAACATTGGTCAAATATGCATAAAGCAGCTAATTGTGAAATATGATAATGGGTCTATTTGTTCAATGTGTAAAACTCACTTACCCTCCTTTAACATAGAAAATAGGATTAAATGTAAAACTTATGTCCCAGCTCATAGAGAAACTTACCAGAAACATGTCCAAGTACTTTGTTTACCATCCAATCCTTTTAGTTATATATCTATGAATATTAATATTGTAGTATTTCATAGTTTTTAAGTATTTATAGATATACGTATAGCTTCTCGGCCTTTTGGCTAAGATCAAGTGTAGTATTTATAGATATACGTATGTTCTTTTATTCTTTCCTCAAAAAATAATATTTTATTCATCATCCCCATTAAAAATTATTTACTCATTTGACAGACATTTAATGGGTATCAATTATGTGCTTGGAAAACAATAGTGAACAAGACAGGAAAAGTTGGTCATTACAGAACTAACCTTCTAGTAAGAAATAAATAATATTTTTAAATAATAATAGTAAAATTTCAGTTGGCAATATTGTCATGAAGAATATAAAACAAAGCAAGAGAGACAGTGGCTGCTATTTTAGCTAGGATGGTGAAAACCCATTTGAAGTGGTAACACTTGAGTTAGACATGGAGCTTATATGATAATGATAAACCAGCCAGTGGAAATGGGAATCCCTTGAGAAATGGAGCCATTCCTTGAAGAAGAAATGAGCTTAGCAAATGAGCTGCTCATAGAACAGTAAGAACTAGATGACTAGCAGAATGAAAAGGGTGTGGAAAGAGCCAAGGTTCAGCCGAGGCAGAAGAGGTAGACAGGGCAAGGTCACATGGAGCCTTGAAGGGCGTACTGAAGAGTTTGGGTTTTTTTCTTTCCTTGTTTTTGTTTTTGACTAACCCTGGCATAGTGTGTGAGGGAGGGAACTTCACAAGAGTGTGGGTACTCAGAGGCAGGCAGGATCATTGAGGGTCATCTTGGAGGCTGGTCACCACTAATCCCAGATATATCTATATCTATAGATAGATAGACAAGAGTCTCACTCCATCACCCAGGCTGGAGTGCAGTGGCATGATCTCAGCTCACTGCAACCTCTGCCTCCTGGGTTCAAGCAATTCTCCTGCCTCAGCCTCCTGAGTAGCTTGGATTACAGGCACATGCCACCTTGCCTGACTAATTTTTGTATTTCTAGTAGAGATGAGGTTTCATCATGTTGGCCAGCCTGGTCTCGAACTCCTGACCTCAAGTGATCTGTCTACCTTGGCCTCTCAAAGTGCTGGGATTACAGGCATGAGCCACCGCGCCCAGCCAAGAGTTTGTATAGTCCAGTGCAATGGGAGGGACCTGAAGGGGTTACAGCAAGATAGTATTGTGATCCAATGCATACTGAAAGGATCAATATGGCTATTCAACCAAGAAAAAATTGAACAGGGATCAAGGGGAGGAAGACAAAAGTAGAAGTAGACTGGAGGCCGATTGTCTAGGCAACAGATGTTGGGGCCTTAGATGTCACTGTGAAAGGGAGAGAAGTAGTCACGTCTGTTTGAAAGTAGGATCAATTGGACGTGCTGCTAAATTGGCAGTAAGAGGCAAGGGGAAAGATACATAAAGGATAACCATAGAATTTTTACCCGGAAGCTTGGTTGCTATTAACTGAGATGGGAATTGATGTTCATTAAAATAAAAACACATTCCCATAATCACACTTTAAGTACCAGAGCCAAGATTCAAATTCAATTCTTCCTAATGCTCCGTTATTTTGGGGTTGGTGGGCTGATTAATGTCTACTAGTGTGTTTACTTATTTAAAAGTCCCCCTTTTAAGCTATAAGCTCCTCAGTGACAGAGACTTGGTGATATCTGATATCTAGTCATAGGAACCAGAGGCACATGAATAATGCTTTTTTGAGAACATTTGTAACAAGATATGACAAGTCTATCAGGCCCCATGTTTCCCACCACCCTTGGCTGATTCACCAATTTTTTTCTTTAAGGCAGCTATAGATGCTTTCTATAGTGTTGGCTTTGAATTCTGCTATGGAAGTAAAAATGTCATTTCAGAGGCCTGCAAACTTTCCCCTTCTAAGGAAGTGTATGGGTGCAATTACCAACATATGTTAACGGAAATAAAACACATGCTAATTATTTCCCTACACGCAAAACTGTCTTGATGGAACCATCAACAGCCTTTATTTATTTGAGAAAATCAAACGAAAGAATATCTCATCAGCTATCTCATAACATTCTGTATTTGATTACCAGTTGAAATACTCCAAAATCCACATTAGTTTTTATAATTTTTTTAACCCTATAGGTTTTAATACCAATCCAATTCTCAACCTCTGCATGACTTTTTTCTCCTTGTAAACAATTAGGAGCCATCTGGTTCCATGGATTTCCCGATCCTCCTGAGAATTTAAACTTAACACACCAGAAGGTTTGATTGGCCCAAGCACTACTATTACATTATTCAACTGGTTTTCTAGTCTTGGATCTTCAACAATATCTTCCTTAGAAAATCAGAAGAAATTTTCTCTTCACACTTCATATAATCCTCTTGGTCTATGTATAATACTAAGCTTTGAGGAGGTCCTCAAAGCTATCTTGAAATGATTTACCTAAATAATTATTCATTGCCAACTTGCCTCTTTCTGTGGCAACATATAACTCAAACTGTATCACTTTATCAATCCCAGTTTTTGTAAGTACCTGTCAAAAAAATTCAAAGGAGTTGGAGTTAGATAGAAAAGGAAACAGATTCCTCTTGGCACCTGTTTGTGCAATGATGAGCTATGTCTGGGTACCCACTTCAATCTGAAACATTTGCATTCCTGATAACTAGGGGGAATTTTTTCTGAGAAGGCTAATGAAAACACAGATCTTTCTCACTCAAGATACTAACCAACTTAAAACACCCTGGCTCAAATCCTTTTCTGATAAACACCAAGATCTTATTATGTGATAAAGTTTATTGATATAGTATTAAATGGCCCATTGAGATATAGCCTAAGTAAAATTTCTTGGAGATTTTTATTACGGCATATCTGGTAAGAAAGTTGTTTTAAACTTGTCAGGCAAGACATTATCTAAAAGGCTCTTTATTCAGCCTGAGGCAGTGGCTCACGCCTGTAATTCTAGCACTTTGGGGGGCCAAGGCAGGTGGATCACCTGAGGTCAGGAGTTCAAGACCAGCCTGGCCAACAAGTGAAACCCTGCCTCCAATAAAAATACAAAAAATTAGCTGGGCATGGTAGGATGTGCCTGTAGTCTGTCACAAGTGCTAGGGAGGCTGAGGCAGAAGAATCGCTTGAACCTGGGAGGCGGAGGCTGCAGTGAGCTGGGATCACACCACTGCACTCCAGCCGGGATGACAGTGAGACTTCATCTCAAATAAATAAATAAAAATAAAAGGCTCTTTATTCAATAAACACACTTATACACACACAGAAGTGGGAGGGTGGGGGAGAGAGAAGAAAACTTCCAAAGTTACCTAGGTTGTTGCTGGACAAGATTAGATACTATAATGCTCCTCATTCTTATGATTTTTACTCCCCAAAACGAGGGGATAACAAGTGAATTTTTCTCGTACACACTAAAGCCACAGTCTCAGAAAAACATATCCCACAATTTAAGGGAAGAGTGGTGATGATGGGTACAGAGGAGGAATTATCTTTCATACAACACATTAAGATATTCCAAGTGATTTGTGGATGTATTTGAGAATTAACGGATTGAAGCTCCTGAAAACTGCTAAGAGAAACTGAAAATGGAAACATGAGTTGTTCAAATTAAATCTAAACATGTTTAGAGCAAGTTTAGGAACTATCACTTCTCAATGTGATAGAATAACTGGTATCAAATCTGTCTCTCTGCTGTAAACAGCCAGGAAATTGGACAAAATACATGAGACAGATGTTTTCAGACGTTAGAAAACAGACACAGCACAGAAATGTGAGTCTTGAGAACAGGAAAAGAAATGAGGTAAGCCCTATAACCAACATGGCTTTCTGGCTGTAGGCACTTCCAAGACTGCCGTAAAAGAGGAGGAACCATGACAAGGCAGATCCAAATCACTGAATTTAATAGACAGAGATCAGAGTTAAAGGAGCTAAAAGAGCTGAAATGTGTGGCACAGAGAGAAAGAACTCCAGAAATCTATACAGGCAGCTATCCTGAGTCCTTCATTGAATATTAGGCTACATATGCATGAAATGAAACTCTATGAGGCCAGGCAAAAACAACTACTGGGATTTGTGAGCTGGGGGTTGAATTGCAGCCAGCCAGAATGGAGGCATTGCTGACCACCCTGAATATTTCCTCGAGCCTCCTGAAGAGGCGTGCTGCAAAAGGATAATTAAATCAGCCCTAAAGAAAAACGTAATCCAGACCCATGCTCCCAAACTTAAAAATATGCTTAAAAAGGATCAAGTTGAATAGTAAGTAAGTAGCTTAACTCCCTGGCAAAACAAAATTCAGCTTTCCAAAGGAAGACTACAAAATCTAGACTTTCTTTTTTTTTTTGAGATGGAGTCTCGCTCTGTGGCCCAGGCTGGAGTGCAATGGTGCGATCTCAGCTCACTGCAACCTCTGCCTCCCAGGTTCACGCCATTCTCCTGCCTCAGCCTCCCAAATAGCTGGGACTACAGGCACCCACCACCACGCCTGGCTAATTTTTTATATTTTTAGTAGAGACGGGGTTTCACCATGTTAGCCAGGATGGTCTCGATCTCCTGACCTTGTGATCCGCCTGCCTCAGCCTCCCAAAGTGCTGGGATTACAGGCATGAGCCACCGCACCTGGCCCAAAATCTAGACTTTCAATAAAATATTTACAATGTCTAACGTCCTAACAAAAATTATTTAAAATGCAAAGGATCAGGAAAGTATAAGCCATAACAAGAGAAAAATAAGTCAATACAAACAGATGCAGAAAGACAGAAATAATAGAATTAGCAGACAAGAACCTTAAAGTAGTTATTATAGCTGTACACAAGGATTTTAAAGATGATAAAAACACAATAAGGATAAAAATGGAATATACACACACAGAAACAAAAAACTGGTAAAAAAATTAATAAGTTGACAAAGCTTTGTCAAAACTAAAAAAAATTGAATTTACAAAGATTTGTCAAGAAAAGAAAACAAAGAGGCAAGATACAAATTACCAATATCAGGAAAGAGATAAGGGATATCACTACAGGCATAATACACGCTACACACATAAATCTGACAACTTAGATGAAATGGACTAATTCCTCAGAAAACACAAACTATCACAAAACACCTAATATAATATGGATAATTTGAATCGCCATATAATTCTAAAGAAAATTAAATTTTTAACTTCAAAACTTTCAATAAAGAAATCTCCAATCCCTGAGTATTTTGCTGGAGAATTCTATCAAACATCTAAAGAAGAACTGATGCCAATTCTCCACAATTTTTTTTAGAAAGTAGAAGAAAAGGGAATACTTCTTAATTCATTTATGAGGTTAACATTATCCTGGTATCAAACCAGACAAGGACAGCATGAGAAAATTATAGAATGATGTCTTCCATGAATACAGATGCAAAAATCCTAAACAAAATATTAGCAAAAACTTCTGAAATATATGTAAAGAATTCTATATCATTACTAAGTGGGATCCAGAGATGGTTTAATATTAGAAAAGTTAGTCAGTGTAATTTACCACATCAACAGGCTAAAGAAGAAAAATCATATGATCATCTTGATCAGTTCAGAAAAAGCATTGACTACTCATTCATAGTAAATAAAAAAATCAGAAAAGTAGGAATAGAAGAAACTTCTTCAACATGATTAAAAGCATCCACACAGAACCTAGAGTGAACATCATACTTCATAATAAAAGACTGCATTTTCCATAAGACTGGAAACAAAGGGATATTTACTCTTATTCAACATAACGCTGGAAGTATTTGCCACTACAATAAGGCAAGAAAAGGAAACAAGCATACAGGTAATTTTTAAAAAAGAAATAAAACTCTCTATGTAAAGATTACATTATTGTATACATCAAAAATTCCAAGGACTGTATAAGAAACTCCTAGAATTAACAAGTGAGTTTAACAAGGGTGCAATATACATGATAAACTTATACAAATTAATTGTATTTCCATATATTAGCAATGAACATGGAAACACCACATTTGTAAGAACAGTATTATCTATAATGTCCCCGAAAATTAAATACTTAGGTGTAAATCTAAAAAAAAACAAAGTACAAGACTTATTTGTTGAAAACTTCAAATGCTGATGAAAGACCAAACAAGATCTAAATAAATGAAGAAACTTCACCATCTTCATAGATTGAAAAAATCAACACAACAAAGATGTCAATTTTTTCCAAATTGATATTTAGGTTTAATGCAATTCCTATATTGCAGTATTTGTTACAGATGTAAACAAAAGTTTATAGGAAAAGACAAAGGAAATAGAGTAGCTAAAACAATTTTGAAAGAGAAGAATAAATTGGGAAAAATAAGTCCACCCAATTTCAAAATTTACTGTGTAGCTACAGTAATCAAGACAGTGTCGCATGGGCAAAGAGATAGACACATGAATCAGTGGAACAGAATAGAGAACCCAGTAATAAACCCATGCAAGTATACCCAACTGACTTTTGACAAAAGCACAAAAGTGATTTAATGAAAGAAGAATAATCTTTTCAACAAATAGTACCGGAGTAATTGGATATCAGTAGCCAAAAACCTCGACCTAAGTTTTACATCTCATATAAAAATTAACTCAAAATAGACCATGGACTCAAAGTAAACGTCAAACTATAAAGCCTCGTTTTTAAATAGGAGAAAATCTTCAGGATCCAGGGCTAGGCAGAGTTGTTAGATTTGACACTGAAAGTGCAATCTATAAAAGAAAAAGTTAATAAATTAGACTCGACCAAATTAAAAACTTTTGGTCTGTCAAAGACTGTTAAAAAGATGAAAGTCACAAGCTGGGAGAAAATATTTGTAGACCACATATCTGAGTAGTATTTTGAATATATTATTAAACTCTCAAAATTTAACAGCTAAAACATTTTAAAAATCCAATTAGAAAATGGCATAAGACAAAAAAGACACCAAAGAGGATGTACAGATGGCAAATTCCACTTCAATGTATTTACCCAATAGAAAACATGTTCACACGAAGACATGTCCGCAAATAATCATAGCAGCTCTAATCACAATGATCAGAATGGGAACAATCCAAGTGTCCATAAACAGACGAATGAGTAAAGAAATTGTGATATAACCCTACAATGGAACATTACTCAGCAATAAAAAGTAGCATCATAACACACTGCAAGACACAAAAACATGGAAGAATCTCAAAATTATTACACCAAATTCAAGAAGCCATATATAAAAGAGTCCATACTGGATAATTGTATTTATACAAAATTATAGAAGAGGCAAAACTATGTTGACAGGGAGAAGATCAGTCATTGCCTAGAGTTAAGGTGGGATATAGGTGGGGACTGACTTCAAAGAGACCTGAGGGAAATTTGCGGTAATAGAAATATGTATCTTAGTTGTGGGAATGTTGCTTACACAGGAGCATACAATTGCTGAAATTCATCCAGCTAGAAGATGTTTTGTATATAAATTTTGCCTCAATAAAGTTGATGAAAAATAATGTCCAAAGCATTCAACAAATACAAATACTTAGTAATACACGAGGCCAATTAAATTCTGTAAAATTGGTTTCAGAGCATAGCTAAAAATTAATTAAAAGAAGATGATGAAGCTGACTCTTCCATATACCATGTTACTTCTTCTGTGAAAAACAAAACCGTGAACTTAGAAGAGTTCACATTTTTCAAATGTGACCTTATTGTTTATAAAGTCCATATTTCAGGAAGGGAGGAGGGTGCTCACCAGCCAGAGGTTGGGGATTACCAGTTTTTTAACTCATGAAAATTATGGGTTTGCTTTCACTCAAGAGTTCTAATTAAGACCCTTGCAAAAATTTTGTGTGTGTGGTCAGGAGGGGAAGAGGTTCCTCCTCCGAGTCAGGGATACAGGGGAAATTTCATGATACGCAGCAGGGGCTGGGGCAGAGCTGACTCGGTAGTCTCAAGAAAGGGTAAACTTCAAGAAGGCTATTTCAAAAGAGGGACCAATAACACATCCTAGATAGAGCTCAGAGTGTGTCCATAAAACAGGAAGAACCTATAAAAGGGTCACACTGAGCCTGGGCAACATAGAGAGACTTTATCTCTAAACAATTTTTTGAAGTTAGCCACGTGCAGTGGCATGCATCTGCACCCAGCTACTCAGAAGGCTGGGGCTGGAGGACAGCTAGAGCCCAGGAATTTGACACTGCCGTGAGCTACTATAGCACTACTGTACTCCAGCCTGGTCTATGGAGCGAGTTTCTATATAAAAAAAAATAATAATAAAATAAAATAGAATAAAAGGTTTACACTGTTTGACAAGGGATGTAAGACATGGAGAATTTATTTGCTGAGACTTTACCTTCCTTGGAAACTACAGGCAGATAGTCCTGTCTTATTATAGTGGGGTCAATGACCTCATTTTTTGGTGGGTCTGAGGCCGTCAACCCACACATTCTGGTCAAAAATATTTTCAGAAACCAATTTTTTTTCAAAGAAAAGGCAGAAAAGAAACATTACAAAATGTTAAACCTAGTTGCCTTTGAATGCCAAAAATATGGATACGTTTTCACTAACTTTCTATATTTCCAAATATTGTTTTATAAGTATTACTTTTGCAATGGAAAAATATAGCAAACATGTTATTATGGTCTGCATTTATTGGTAATGAAAAAAATTTCCAGGGACAACAAATTGTTCTGTTGTACTCTTCTAACTTCTATAAATTTCTGTTACTTTTGCAAGAAAATTACTGCATATTCCAGTCTTTTCTATTAATAAACAAAATGTGCTTTCCTATACCACAAACTATTTTATCCCTGTTGGTGTTTTTTTTTTTCCACTGCATGTGCTCAATACGTCAATGTTCCCTCCTACACACTGTAAGCCACACAGACCACAGCCACCTGGGGAAAAGGGATGGAGTCTTCTGATTGTGTCCACCTAGGGAAGGGATTCATTCTACTTCATCTCAGCCTAGTTCAGTTGCTAATATGCCCAGTTTGTTAATAGCCAAGGGACTTTTACTCAAGAGGAAAGATCAAGTATCCTAAATAAGCATTAAAAAGGCAACTTAAAAATTATATGCATTTATATAATAAATATATTAAAGAAATGCCCCTCCCTCTTCAAATTAAGTTTATCTTTTAAGCTGCTGACAACTGAAGATGCCACTCGATTATGACCAAAAGGAACTGAATATTAAAGGCAAAATTTGCAGCTCTTTACAGGCAAAAAAAGATTTTTCCATGATCCCTTTACACCTTCTTAAGGATTAATAAGCTTAAACACATGCCAATATGCTGCCATGTCAGAATTCAAACAGATGTGCTCAGCAGCGGAGATTAGGCTTTGGGTTTGAAAATATTTTTGTCTTTCCCTCCTCAGTAAATCATAATCGAAAAATTATTATCAAAAGTATAACTGGTGTATGGCTTTTGGCCATCCTGTATGGTGTCATAAGCTATCTCTATATTTGTGACAATCATCTGATTTCTTTAAAATAACTCTAAAAACAATCTTTTAAATTATTTCTGGCAAGCCCTCCACTTATTTCTTAGCTCAGTGGAGATAAAGTTGTTGTTTGAGAACCTGGGATCCAGCATCCCCTATGATCTAGGTAGCTTATCTTATGTTCGTGCTGCTGGTGCCATATTATGGAGAGCCCGAATTATGATACTGCTACGTTCTGCCCTCCAACTGACTCAAAGAGGACCAGATGAGGAGTTTGTGTATGTATGTCCTTTAAATGTGAATTCTGTGTTACCTATGACTACGTTCCAAATAACAAGTTAGTGGATTCTAAAGTCAGATGGAGAGCAGAGCAGATGGACTATTCAGGAAGGAGAAGGAAACACACATTAATTGTCTCTGAAGGAGGCCAGCTCCTCCACACCTGTGGGTATATCTCATCAGGTGGGACGAGAGACCGAGAAAAGAAATAAGACACAGAGACAAAGTGTAGAGAAAGAACAGTGGGCCCAGGGGACCGGCGCTCAGCATACGGAGGACCCACACCAGCACCGGTCTCTGAGTTCCGTCATTATCTATTGATTACCATTTTCACTATCTCAGCAAGAGGAATGCAGTAGCAGAGCAGGGTGAAGTAGGGAGAAAGTCAGCAAGAAAACACGTGAGCAAAGGAATCTGTGTCACAAATAAGTTCAAGGGAAGGTACTATGCCTGGCTGTGCATGTAGCCAGATTTATGCTTCTCTCCACCCAGATATGTCAAGGGAGTAAAGGGTAACAGAGCAGCATTGCTGCCAACATGTCTCGCCTCCTGCCACAGGGCGGTTTTTCTCCTATCTCAGAATAGAACAAATGTACAATCGGGTTTTATACGAGACATTCAGTTCCCAAGGGCAGGCAGGAGACAGAGGCCTTCCTCTTACCTCAACTGCAAGAGGCCTTCCTTTTTTACTAATCCTCCTCAGCACAGACCCTTCACGGGTGTCGGGCTGGGGGACGGTCATGTCTTTCCCATCCCACGAGGCCATATCTCAGGCTATCACATGGGGAGAAACCTTGGACAATACCCCGCTTTCCAGGGCAGAGGTCCCGCGGCTTTCCACAGTGCATTGTGCCCCTGGTTTATTGAGAATGGAGAATGGCGATGACTTTTACCAAGCATACTGCCTGTAAACATTTTGTTAACAAGGCACATCCTGCACAGCCCTAGATCCCTTAAACCTTGATTCCATACAACACATGTTTTTATAAGCTCAAGGTTGGGGCAAAGTTACAGATTAACAGCATCTCAGGGCAAAGCAATTGTTCAGGGTACAGGTAAAAATAGAGTTTCTTATGTCTTCCTTTTCTACATAGACACAACCATCTGATCTCTCTTTCTTTTCCCTACACATCTCCTGTGTACCAAGTGCTGGAAATGAATGATGCTGTTGCCATTCATGGTTGACCAAGAGCATCAGCATCACCTGGGAGACTTTAGAAACTCAGAATCTCAGGTGCCGTCCAGACTTGAGTTTTAACAAGATCCGCAGCATTGCATTGATATCATTTCACCTGCATCAAAATCCTGGATAAAGATGGTATTATCTCCATTTTACATTAGGAAATTAAGGATCAGAAAGTTTAAGAAATTTGTATAAAAGTTACAAGATAATAACGAGTAAAGCTGGATTTGGGCCTATTTTAAAACTTACTATATTTCCACTCCACTAGGATAACTCCTAAACCAGACTAAAGCTATGAGACTTAGGTTTCAGTCCAGCTTCCACCATTATCTCTCTGGCCTCATACACTACAAGCCTGTTAACTTATCTGAGTCTCATTTTTTTGTCCTGCGTACATCATGGAATTACTACAAAACAAATGAAATCAATACATGTGAAAACACTTTGTAAAATATATAGCACTGGCCAAAATTAATTTGTTAATGGAATCTTATTTGTGACTCTTTCTCATTCAGTTTTTTCCAAGACATAAAGACCAAGAACAAAACACCAGATGTCAAGGACCTTCACGTTACAGAGAGAGAGGCTAAGCTGCCTATGTGGTTTTGAAACTGGCAGGTCAGCCTTAGCCCATCACCCAACTCCAGGGTATAAAAAATTTGAAGTTAAAGGGACAGAAGAGTTTTCTACAGAAAGTGTTTTTAATTGGGGGTGGGGAGATAGAATTTCTCCTACATCTCAATCTACAGCAAGAGGCTCTAAGAAGACCACACAGATAATTTAATTGTCCCCTGAAAGGAGACAACTTCATCTGGAAGGAGAAATCTACCATAAATCTCTCCTCCCCTGTTGGCTTTCCAGGCTAAAATAATATCATGTTTTAGTATTGCCATGCTGATATTTAAACTAGACAGCAAATGTTAATTATGTATCTTGGGGCTAAAAGTGATTAGTGGACTTTTTAATTATCAAAAAGTGTCTGAAAAGTTAGGACCCTGCCCAAAATTTCAGCCAAAAAGCAAGGAAAAACTAATTCACAGATTTTGTCTAAAGGGACGGTGAGAAAAAAAATAATGTAGTTTGCTGCTTGCACCCAATGGAGCACCACTCTTTCAATACCCTGGTTACTCTATTATTAGTACCACAAAAACCAATACTAGATAAACAGAAACAATGTTTCCAAAGCAAAAGTCTGGTTTCAAAGATAAAGCTTGGAAGAGAGAGGTGAAACAGATGAGTCAGCTTTCCTAAATTACCTGCTCTTATCCTAAATCCAAAACCCTAAAAGGCATCCTAATCCATTGTCTGACAGCTGCTAATCAGCCAGATGTAGGCGAGGCTTCCCATCATGAATTGGGCCTAATTCCATTTTTCTGTGAGAAACTATAGAGGTTTAGAGCTGTAGAAAATTTCTTCCCCACAATCAAGTACTAACCCAGCATATGGGACAAGAAGATAGAAGAGCAGCCTCTTCACCCCTCGCAGAAATACCCAGTGAGAATGGAGGTATTAGTCAGACTAGTTATGAAGGGGAAAGCTGAGAGCAGAAGTCTAGGCAGACCCAGCACACGGGTCCTGGGGATGTTGACACAGGAGCAAGGTCACAGGTTGTTAGCTGTAGATACAGTCACACATGGGTAACTGAGAAAAGAGGAGATCAATATATGGGTTGGAAAAAAGAAATGGAAAAGATCCAATTTGACCAAGGTGTCCAATTACCATGTGTGTCAGGATGACTTCTAGTACATATCTGCATCCCAAACCTTTGTAGGAAGCTCAACACCATAGACATCTTTCTTTCTCTATCTTCTAATTCCAGCACCACTCCCAATCACTCTTATAGCTATCCAAAGGTCTAAGACTTTTAAAAATAGTCATATTCTTAACATCCTTAAAATGCTTCCACGGCCTTCACAGCCTTTAGATAATGCCAGGGCTCCTTGGCTGGCCTCCAAGGTCTCTCATGACCTGGCTCCTACGCACCTCATCTCTCACTGACTCCCAGTCCACACCTCACAATCCAGCCAGATGGAACTGCTCAGTTTCCAAACACTTCTTACCTTTGAGTCTTAACCTTTTCTACACTACAGTTTTCCAAGCTGGCTGTTAAGAATCACCTGAAATGCTTTTTATTCTTTTATTTTTAATAATTGTTTTTATGCAAAAATCCTCAATAAAATACTGGCAAACTGAATCCAGCAGCACATCAAAAAGCTTATCCACCATGATCAAGTGGGCTTCATCCCTGGGATGCAAGGCTGGTTCAACATACACAAATCAGTAAACGTAATCCAGCATATAAACAGAACCAAAGACAAAAACCACATGATTATCTCAATAGATGCAGAAAAGGCCTTTGACAAAATTCAACAGCCTTTCATGCTAAAAACTCTCAATAAATTAGGTGTATTGATGGGACGTATCTCAAAATAATAAGAGCTATCTATGACAAACCCACAGCCAATATCGTACTGAATGGGCAAAAACTGGAAGCATTCCCTTTGAAAACTGGCACAAGACAGGGATGCCCTCTCTCACCACTCCTATTCAACATAGTGTTGGAAGTTCTGGCCAGGGCAATCAGGTAAGAGAAAGACATAAAGGGTATTCAATTAGGAAAAGAGGAATTCAAATTGTCCCTGTTTGCAGATGACATGATTGTATATTTAGAAAACCCCATTGTCTCAGCCCCAAATCTCCTTAAGCTGATAAGCAACTTCAGCAAAGTCTCAGGATACAAAATCAATGTGCAAAAATCACAAGCATTCTTATACACCAATAACAGACGAACAGAGAGCCAAATCCTGAGTGAACTCCTATTCACAATTGCTTCAAAGAGAATAAAATACCTAGGAATCCAACTTACAAGGGATGTGAAGGACCTCTTCAAGGAGAACTGAAATGCTTTTTAAAATGCAAATTCCCAGGTTCTGCTATAGACCTACAATTCAGAATCAACAGGGAAGGGATTCAAGAATCTGTGTTTTTAACAAGCTCTCCAGGTAAAACATCATCTGGCAATTATAGTGTACTTCTATGAGGCAAGGACTCTGTCTGCCTTTTTCATAGTGTTATATCCATAATCCATGATAAGTGCTATTCCCTTTGCGTACAAGGCCTGTCCTCCTCCAATATTTTACCTGACTGAATGCTGTTTTGTTTAAACAGCACCCAGTACAGTTTGTGTAACGTAATAGGCAGTCT
This sequence comes from Nomascus leucogenys, assembly GCF_006542625.1. Classification (NCBI taxonomy): domain Eukaryota; kingdom Metazoa; phylum Chordata; class Mammalia; order Primates; family Hylobatidae; genus Nomascus; species Nomascus leucogenys. The sequence goes on along the minus strand of NC_044385.1, from coordinate 27,606,428 downwards.
ACATATATTGAATAGCTAATTAATAAGAAAATAAGTGAGTGCAACAAATGAGTGGCACAGGAAATTTGGGGAAATGAGATGTGAGGTTACAAGTGGCAGGCAACAGTTGGATAAATGTATCCCACCCACATTGTGGACATCTGGGAGACCCAATTATAGGGATAGGGATTGCAATGGTCTGAATTTTTATGACCCTCGAAATTCATATGTTGAAATCCTAACCCCAAAGGTGATGGTATTAGGACCTGGAGCCTTTGGGAGGTGATTAGGTCATGAGGCTGGAGCCCAGAGAGATCCCTTGTCCCTTCCACCATGTGAGAACACACCAAGAAAACTGCTATCTATGAACCAAGAAGCAGCCCCTCACCAGACACTGAATCTGCCAGCACTTTGATCTTGGACTTCCCGGGCCCCAGAACTGTGGGAAAGAAACATCTGTTGTTTATAAGCCACCCAGTTTATGGTATTTTATTATAGCATCCTGATAAGTTAAAATTTCTGGGTTCAGAAACAATACACCCAACCCTAGGGAATGGGCTATCAGATAAATATCTGGTCACTAGAATAACTAAGGACACAATGCAGAAATCTTGCCATGAAGAAAATGGGGAAGAGGATAGAGAATTTGTTTTCTAGAGAAATAATTACAGGGCAGAGATTCAGCCACAACGAGTCTTAGAAACAATGTAAGAACCCAATAACTTGGAAGAGGTTTGCTGAAATTTGAGTGGTACTAGCCACAAGATGTTCCTAATGATGAATTACTGAGTTCCCCTTAGAAGGCAGAACTGGGGTTGGGCTGGCACATAGTCACATGTACAGGAGAGTGCTGTAACCCACCTCTAAAGATTAGGAGGAGATGCGGGGTTCCAGAGCCTGGCAATCACTTCTATCGGTCACTCTTCTCCTTCCTCAGGTACAAGAGAGATCATCAAATTTATTGAATTGTTCCTGTATTATTATCAACTAAGAAAGTAATTTTCTGGAGTTGTAAGTTATAAAAGAAAAGATAAATATTGATTTAATAATACTTGAAACTATGTGGAGACATAAATTTTAAAGTTCAGGAAAATCTGAAAGCTGGACAAATAGAGAAACAAGAAAGAAATCAAGAAGACTTCAGGCTGTGCTCTTTAGATATCAGACCCACCTGGTGAAGCTGGACATGCTTGTTAATTTTCCATAGCTACATTTATTTATGTAATTAAAAATTCATCCATAAAGCCTCAGTGGTGGTAAGGAGACCAGAAAGAAGAAAGCCAGGGTATATTTGGGGTTTTGTGACGCTCTCAAACTCTCCCCTTCATCCGTCCCAGATAGAAGGGGAGGGGCTTGGAGACTTAGAAAGAAAAAATCTATGAAATTTACAAGATGTAACCACTTTTCCATTCATGTTTAAACCGTGTGTATTTGAGCAGAAATGTAGTCCACGTAATACTGATCCGTTTTCGCTGTAATCATCAAACTACTGTTTTCCAGGAGGAATTTAATGTCCACAAAGAGTTTTGAGCCTTTTCAGAAATATTTTTAATCTGCTCTCCTCATAAAAACAGGAAGCTACATTTGCCAACTGTCAACTGACTCAATCATGAAAAGTTCAGATTCTCTTCAGATTTTCAAGGCCATAAATTTCAGTAGATTTTCATTGTGGTAATTAGGTTCCCTAACCCCACAAAGAAAGGACAGTGTTTGCTCAGATGGGTGAGTCGGTTTCCCACAGGGGTTACCAGAGCTGATCTCACCCAGCAGGTAGGGTTCCTGGTCATCGTACACTGTCCCCCTGTCCTTCACTTTTCCATGGTAATCTTGCTCCTTTCTTCCTCTCCTGATTTTATTTTCTCCCTTTCCACATTTATTTCCACAATGAAGAATATTTGATATTTTATTTATATCAGGCTCTATTCTATTCAACATGGTTATCAATGACTTGGATGAGGGATACAGGCAGCTCAGATGCTTATAAAGTATGAGATAAAGTGTGAGATATTATAATAAAAGGACAGGATAATCTATTAAATGATAGAGATGGCTGGTTCTAATAACATACGAGTTTTAATGAAAAATAAAAGTGCTTTTCTTAGGTATAAAATATCTGTATGTAGATATATAAACACACAGGAAAGAGTGCAATTTTTTAAGAGGTAACAGTTTAAGAGGAACTTCAGCAAACTAAAATGTTTCCAGTGCAGGAAAATCTAGATGGGAATGAATCTAAATGGCTTAATGTTATAGGAATTGGGATCATTTAGCCTGAAAATGAGAAGACTTTAAGGGCATAAGACCCCTCTTCAAATAAATTAGAAGGCTAGTGAACAACTGCCAATACATTTTATAGTCAGATTTATATTGATACCACTAAACTAGATGGTTCCCAAAATCTTTTCTAGATATGAGATTCTGTGTTCTTCTCCACCACAGGCTATTCCTACCTTCTCCTTCAGAGCACCTCCACCAGTCTAGAAATGTACAAATACTAACAACTGGTTTGGAATGCCTCAATATAAAATTTTCAGCGTCAAAGATGGTTCTGGCTTTCACATCAACTTTTTGATAGTTTTGTTTTGTTTTCTCAGACTCTTCTAAAAGGTCTGCCTGACCACACAGAAGTTATTTTATATAAGACTAAAAGATATAATGAAATTCATGCCTAAACTTGAAGCATCTCATCAATTTGTAATCAAGTCTCTTTTGCATAGACACATTGCTCAAGTCTTTTAAAAAACGTCCACAAGCAATTTCTTCTCTCCTTTCAGGATTTTTAACTATTGGAATGAGTAGCAAGAAATGGGAAATGAATTCAATGATGGGAGAAAATAACGGTCATGGTTTCTTATGACATTTAAGAAAATGGGAAAGTAGGATAAACTCATCGAAGTAACTATTCTAAAGGTTGAGTATTTGGCCACTTTCTTGCCCAACATAACCATTAACAGTTGTGACCCAAGGAGTTCCAGGACATCAGGCTGAGCATTTGAATGACAAGCTAGGAGGTTGCCTGGTGGTGAGCACTCACTGTGTGCATGTACGCCATCCAAAATGTTTCATATGGGAAAACTAAGACAAGAAAGTTAATTAACTTTACAAGATAGAAGGAAAAAAAAGTCCATTTTCACTTCAGTTTACCACTGTGAGAATTGAAAAGATTCCATTTCCAAGAAAACTATTAATTTTTACAGTGTCAGCATGCTTTATATAAACTGCATTTTTATGATACCATGCTTGGTGTTGGAAATATTTTATACTCCAGAGGAAAGTCTGAGTTTTTGCAAAGTGGAGGAACAGTATCATATTTAAACCATTTGATCTATTTTTAAAAACACTGTAGTTAAGCCTACAGAATGTCCTTTAAAGTATTTTAAATAGAGCCTTTTACAAGACATCTCAAACGGGTAATATTCTGCTCCGTCTCTCCTTTGTCTTGCTTTCTGCACATTGTGTGTATTCCAAGAATGTGCGCTGTCCACAGAGTCAGATTGCTGGGTGTCCAATCCACAACCCACATATCGATAGAGACTCCTCAAGCTCCAGCATGAATTAATCCGCTGCCTACCACATCCTCTTTTGGAAGAAGAAGAGCAATCAATGTGATGAAATAATGGGAAAGAGTTTTTGCAAGAAAAGGTTAAAGGAACTGGAGGTGTTTCTCCTACAGAAGAGAAACAGTGATTTGTACACAGCTCTTCAGTCGTTGAAGATTTCTAAAGGCAGTAAATAATTATGTTCCATGTCCACAGAGAATCAACAAAAAAAAATACTGTGTTTAAGTTATACCCAGAGAGTTTACCATTGAGCAAAAAAAAGGTATTTTCAAGGTTTGAGTGATAAAGCAGTAAAATGATCTCTTCTAGGAGGTTATAGAGCCTGTCTTGCTAAAGAGCTTCCGTAAGGGAAGAGTTGCCCCCTTGTCTTGAATGGTGTAAAGAAAGAAAGTCTGTGACTAAAATGCAGAAGTGGGACCTTGTGGCCCAATAACCCAAGACAGAGATGAATATATCCTGTTATAAAGGCCTGTAAGAAAAGTATTCTTGGAATTTGCCTTGGTAGTACATTCTAGTACTTAGCAACCTTCCCTATCAGGGAATTCCTTTTCCTAGGCTCAAAGTTCATGTGTTGCATTCAGATCTTTCTCTGTGGGAGTGAGGATGTATAACACACCCTTGAGTGGTCCTTGCAAATGCGTTGCAACTTCCACCTCAGTAGGGTAGTGGTCTATCTAGGCTATTGTCTAATGTGCCCATTACAGGACCATAAATAGAAGAGCCCTTCATAGAGCACATACCTGATTCTTCTGACCATGAGGAAAAGAGTCACATGTGCTCTTGGCTGACCTCAAAAGAGATGTAGCATCAAATTCAACTGACCTCAAGTACATTTTCAGTGACTCTTATTTGCACAGTTCTAGGCTAAGTGCTGGCCAGAAACATAAAAATTATAAGTCATATTGTCAGCCTCAAGTTGCTAAAACATTTGGGGTAAAAATAAGACATATGCATATTAAAGAGATAAGAGTGAAACAGCTTTTGTTAAATGACACCGTGACAAGATGAAAAAGTACTGAAGAAATCAAAGAAGACAGGAACATCTGCAGAGTAGAGTAGCTGGGAAAGGCTTCATGGAGGAGATGGGACCAAGTTTGGAAATTTGAATACCTCTCTTGCTTAATTTTTCATCTAAGTGACTTCCCAGACTAACCTACAATCTCCTTGTCCTCTGTAAAGTACATTGACCGATACCCGCAAGCAGCTGATCACTTTTAGTTTGTAGTGACTTGCTTCTAAAAGTTAACATTTTTATACCAGCTGAATTTGTTTTTACAGTTTAGAAAAATGTTATATAAATGGATGAAACAGTAAAAAAAAAAATTCCTAGAAAATCTAACTTAATATACCTTGAAAATCGCTGATATAGGTGAGTTGCTTAAAAAAATTCTCCCATGTAGGTATTGGTGAAATAACTGTAAAGAAAGGTAACTTTTAATAAAATTAGAAGATTTCTAGACACAGATTGCTTCATGAGTATTTTTCTGTTCTTAGTCCACTTTAAAGAAATCCAGTTGGAAATCATAAGCTATGTAAAGAAGACAACATGAGCTCTATCTAATCCCTGAACTCATACTCAGAAAACATAAATTAGCCTTGATCATACATTTTTAAGTTATTCTGTGCTCAGTTATATGTTTTTACAATAAAATGAAATATTAAAATATATGTTACCATTTTTAATGATTCTCTGCTTTAAGTGACTTAATTAACCTGTCAACTACTTATTCCATAGCATAAGCATGGTTAATAGGGCTTTTGTTGGCAAAACTAACCTAAGAAGCACTGGACCAGAGGGACAAGGATGTGGTTTCTAGTTTTGCCTTCTCATTGGAACTTAGTCAAGACAATTCCTTGCCTGGCTGGCTCCAGTTTTATACTCCATAAAGTAACTGTGGTAAATTAGGTCTCTCTACAGAACACCTCCCCGCCCACCCTCTACACCAAGCCTTGGCATTCTGCAAATCAGTGATACCAGCTTTCATAAGCCCTTGGTGCATTGCAAACCTATAACACAGACTTGTTAACTAACAATCATTTGCACTTTTTACTGTCCTGACATAGCACATTTTTAAACGTTCCAGTCCTCCAGTGCCCCTAGAACTGATCTTATTTCTCCTCATGACTGCTTTTTCTCAGAGACAGTGTAGTATTTAAATTTTGATCTCCACTGGGTTTGAAACAGAATAGAGAGCAAGGTGTGTGAGAAAAAGACACTTCCCACAAGTGAAAAAATACGAGAGACAGTTATTATGGGGGATTAACTTTAGGCAAAAACAAATCCTTGATGCTTTTGGCCTGTACCTCAAGAAGAGATCTGAGAAATGTGCTAAGTCATTTTTATATAAACCAGGATGCAACCTTCCCAAAAAAGAAGCACTGCTACATCCTTAGCTGGGGAGGAAAAAAAAAGGACTGTAAAATGCAAATAAATTGAGGAGGATACCAAATGAGGTATGATTTCATGGACTGGATCGTGGAAATAGGTGGGAGATTACTGGAAAAACTGTCGAAATCTGAATAAATATTGTAGTCTAATTAATAGTAATGTACTAAGGTTAATTTTTTAGTTTTGACAAATATACCATGGTCATGTGGGATGTTAAAATGAGGAGAAGCTGGGTATAGAATACACAGGAACTCTCTGTACTAACTTTGCAATTTTTCTGTAAATCTAAAGTTATTCTAAAATAAAACATTCATACTCCAAAAAATTAGAGGTGCAAAAGATGACAGAGACTTATAGAGAATGAGAGTTTCAGGGAGAGAGAGAGAGAGAGAGAGAGAGCAAAAAGGGGGGATTAGGTGAAGAAGGGAAGGACACAGACAGTCACGGAAGTGGGATTATACTATAGAGAATTTTAGCTCATGGTTGGTTTCTATTTACTTCCTTTGCAGTGTTGTTAGTCTGTGCCTTTAGGGAAGTTGGATACAAGTATTCAACCATTTTCTGCTAAAATGGTGCACTGTAATAAAAGCACCTCCTCCTCAACCCACTTACTGCTACATCAAGCATTACTAGGATGGGAAGAGAAATTCTGCAATTTATACTTTATTTGCATAAAAACAAGATTTAGTAATCAAGAGTATCCCATGCTGTTACCCTTGCCCAAGCTGTCACCCAGGAAAATTATTTTTCCAGCAAAACTGGAAATCCCCCTGAGTCACCCCATTCCTTTGCTCTGATATTGGGTTTCCTCTGAAAAGTGCCTTGTGGCATGATTGTGTTACCCTTGGGTTTAGAGATTACCACAGCAGCCCAGGGAAGGAAATGTTTGCCCATCCTCCTACTGACAAGGACCAGAACCCTGTAAAGTCTTAACTTTTTTGCTATCCTTTAATCAGGATGACTCCCTTCCAGGGGACCTAGATTATTCATAGGCCCAAACTACATTCCTGTAAGTTATCAAAGCCCAATTTGGAGAATAAAATATTTGCCAAAGCCTACATAGTGGCGTGGCTATCAGCCCAGAAAGGCAATGACCAAGTAGCTCACACATGGAGAAATTAAAGAATATATATTTTCCACTGAAAAGCAGAGGGATATTCACAGATGGGTTTTCTATGGGTCTTTTGCAGATGTGGAGTAATACATGTTCATGGTCTTTTCAGTTGCCTTTCCCCTTTCTATCTAAGCTTCTCCTTCCTTCTAGGGCCAGTGGAGCCAAAGTGGTAGAAGGAGGAAAGAAAGGAGAAGGTTATCTAAGAAAACACAATCTTAGGTGCCTCTAGAGGAAATATGGCTACTTTGGGAACTCTTTTTCCTCTTTATGCTCCAGAATCCTATTCCTAGTTATATCATGCATTCTGTACTATTGGTTTAATTGAGTCAAATAGCATTACATAAAAATAGAATTTTAGTGCTAGAGTTTGCCATTTCATCCAATTATTTTATTATTTGGACATATAGCCACAAAAATAAAATGAGAAAGATAAGTGCATATCAAAGCAGTTAGTGGGGGCAGGACTGCTCCTCTCACTTATGGCCATTATCATCCACAAATAAATATTAAACATGGACTGTAGATGCATGGAGCCTGGGAAAATGAGTCAAGGACCGGACCAACTGCTGTATGGTGAGAGCTGCCAAGCAGACATGTCAGCGTTTACCTGGGGTAAGGCAGCCAAAGGCAGGCAAGATATACAATACCATACACTTAGAAAACCTTGAGTGAGCCACAGCCAGTCTATATTTTAAAATATTGATTTAAATTCCAACCTCAGAACATTCACTTCAAAGGAACAGAGAAAGCTTATGCAGTTCAAATTCCAATTTTAAATATAAATAAGGACTTTTACAACTCTCATGGTGGTACATGAACTGTAAAACAAATTCTCTTTAGCTGCACTCTATGTGTATATCCTTTGCATAAAAGTTTCTTCATTGGAAATCTTTTAAGTGATTAATGGTGCAGAATGATCATATTGTCATCAGGCCCCAGAGAGTCATGAGAAGAGAAGGGGACTAACAGAAAAAGAAAATCTTCTGTTTTTCCAATGCTTTCAGAATGGTGCTCCTCCTTAGAGAAAGTTGCCTGTAACTTCAAGTAAGGCTTCTGTGGCAGCAGGCATACAGAGGTAAGTACACCTACTTCAGGGGGCTCACCTGGGACAGCTTAATTAGTTACCGATTTCCTAAAAGCATCTGGAGGCCCAGCTACTTTGCGGGAGTAGAGGAGGGCAATAGGTAGGGCTAATCCCATCCCTAAGGACAAAATAAAATAAAAGGTGATCACTCAGCCACAGAGAGTAGAGGAAACTACTCTGTTGACTGTGTGGGTGAAGTCCAAACATTGCAGGCTGGAAGTAGATCCCAAAATACAATATATTCCTTTCTCCATTCAAAGACATTCAAAAGAAAGATAATGCAGTCCTCGAATTTTATCCTCCTGAGAAAATAGCCCTCTACATGAGGGCATTGTTGTTTAAAAAATGCCCTTGAGATCCATGCCTCATAAGTAACACCAACTTATAATGAGGTATTGTTGGCCCCTTTGGTTTCTAACTCTCCTCAAATGGCATCAAAGATCATCCTGCCTCAGACTGGATTCCATTCAATATTAAGACATCATACTGAGGTTTTGGCATTCATTTAAGAGCCAATGGACAAAACAGTCAGCTGTCAGTAGCATTTTTTATGTTCTATCATTTATAACCAGAAAGCAACTATTTTGACCACTTTATGATATGCAGCCACTAAAAGCCATATATTCAACTAGAAAAGCTTAAGTAATCATTGAACCTTGATTAAAATCCAGAGAGAAAAGCTGCTTCATTTAAATATTGGTAAATGCTTAGCATAAGCTAGGGGTCAGCAAACTGTAACCCAGGGTCTGGCCCTACTGCTTGTTTTCATAAATAAAGTATCACTGGAAAACAGGCATGCCCATTCATAGACTTCTTGTCTATAGCTACATTCACAAGACAATGGCAAAATTGCATAGTTGCCACAGAAACCATATAGACCACAAAGCCAAAAATATTGACTATCTGACCTTTTTCAGAAAACATTTGCTGACCCTTGGATAAGCCATAACTTGTTCTTTTCAATAAGGTTATCTTCATTCTGGAACAGAGGAAAATACCTCTGAAAAGACAAAATAATCTCTTCTGAATGGGCTTAGGTTAAATATATCTCTAGAGGTATGTGCATTATTCTGCATAATAAAATCATTTCTCCACATTTACTTCCTCTCTGATAGAAGCCAGCTATTCTACCATGTTGGAGCAAGGGCAAAGTCATGAAGGCATTCAGTCTTTGTATACTGTAAATTAAATTGGACTCTACAATAGCTTTTGTTTGAAGAATGTTTAAAGACACCATCATAGCTTGTTCTTATGGTCATGCATTTTTCTTCAGAAATAAGTAGAAGTTTTATTGAATCATTTTCATTGATTAAGAAATCATCTGAAGATTGTGGAAAGGCCATGATGATTTTTAATCGTCTTTTTTTATTTCAAGCAGTCTTCATGATAAGGAGGGAATGTAAAAAGAATTATACTCTAGCTCTCTTAACATAATTCCCTGAAGAGCAAACATTCTGATTGACTCTCTTTTTTGACTAAAAAAGCATTTTGTGTGTCTTTCTATATTATCTATTTAGCTAAAAGAGACAGATGAAAAATAAGTAAAATAAGCTCTGCTCCAGTTCAATAGTTTCTTTTTAGTTGTTTTTATTTTGCTTAACCAAGTCACTTGGCCTCAGTTACCCCGGTCATGGGAGCTTTGTTCGTGCTGGATACCCTTCACTCTAATCCCCAAAGCCTCATATCCTGTTTTTCAGTCTTTCTCTTGACGTTAGCAGATGTTGTCTATTAATGTGTCTGAGAGCTTAGGACGTTTCAATTATGGACCAAAGAAACAGGCTATTTTCACTCCTGTGCTTCCATGAAGTTACTGTCCATTTGTCATTTGCAAGAGTGTGATTATCAGTACAAATAAATTGCAAATTGAAAGATGTGGAATGAACCGGCCATCCAGACTCAGATTCTGTGGATCAGAAAGCAGAAATGTTCCCGTTGTCCCACTTTATTCATCAAACCTTGTAAGTCTTATTTGTCTAACTTGATCCAGGCAAAGCTTCCTTGTTTTTAGAATCTGGCATCCATTTGACTTTCCTTGTTTAGGTTTCAAAACACAGTATAAATCAAGAGACAAGCTGTGAATGTGTATAGAGTATGTGAAAAAGAAGGCAGGTATTCTGGTCTGGCTGAGTTGTAAGACCACTGCGGGAAGTTGGTGAAGATGAGGCTGGAAGAGGTAGAGTGAATCCTGATTAGCTTGTTAAGGCATTGCTTATTCTCAAGGCCATGGAGAGCCAATGAAAATGTCTAAACAGTCAAGACAACTGGGTTCTGGAGTTCCATTCATTTCTCATTAGCTGACTGCTTTTGGACATTATTTGACCAGTTTGTCTTTAAGTTTTACCAGCAGTTGAAGGAAGAAATTAAAACTTACATTATATGACTTGCAGTATTGTTTAAAGAAGCAAATGAAATGTGCTTACAAAATATATGTAATGATAAGGTTTTACAATTATCACTATATTCATCATAATGCCTCAAGTTATTCTATCAAGTTCAGTTCCACTTTAGCAGAGTAGACCTGAAATGCCTAGGCTTGAATCCTGGCTTCATGACTTCCTGTGTGGCTTACCTAACCCTCAAATTCCTCACTCAAAAAATGGAGATACTAATAGTACCTACTTCCAACCTACTAAACAGTAAATATCTAGGATGGAAATTACATAAGATAATTCACATATAGCACTCAGGACAAGGTTTGACATGTAATAAGAGATAAGGGTTAGCTTTGTCATTATAATAATTAATAGCTCACAATGGGAATGTTAGATGAGCATGAAGGAGAGAGCTACATTATCCCACATCACCGTGGAGCATGCACAGAGTAATTCCAGTACATAAATTGTACTAGTTGATAGATGCCTTTCTTGGCTTGATGAGCAGTGCACATACAAGCTGCTCAAGAAATGTTAGTTCCTGCATTCAGTAAGCATTCAATAAATATGTGCTGAGTGTCTAATTCATACCACTCAGTGTGGAATATACACTGAGCAAGATAATTTATAGTTTGGATTTTACAAGCCAAAACACAAACAGTAGGGGGTTGCTAAAGGAATGCATTTCAGGGCCACCTAGTGCAGTCCAGGAGGGTCAGAGAAGGCTTCTTGGGAGACAATAATGTCTAAGGTGAGACTTGAAGTAGGAAAAGGAGTTGGCCATGTAATGCAGGCTGGGACAGGAAGAATATTTCATCAGAGGCAACAAGATATGGGACGTCTCTGAGATAAGAGTGATCGTGGTGATCCATATACTAAAGGACAATTAATATGGCTGGTGAGTAGGATATGATGGGGAAATGTGGTGGCAGTAAGGAGGATTCTGATGGCAGAGGGCACTGGATGTAGGTGGATGCACTTGGGCATTATTCTGAAGGCAACAAGAAGCAATTAAAGGGTTTCAAACAAGGGAATGTGAAATAATTATCTTTGCATTTGACAAAAACGTAAAACAAATGAAGTCTTTCTTTTTCTGTGTGGAAACTGAAGTTATCTGGCTGAAAGGTGATGGTTGTTTCTATTTTTAAATCTTAACATTCAGCCATAAAGGACAGCAGCACGTAGGTTTGAGATATGTGGGAAAAATAATTGAGGAATTGAAGGGGGAAATGAGGCTGAGGGAGGGATTGCATACTAAGCCACACATTTCTAAGAGTAGATGACGGTCTTGTTTTTATTTCTGAACTCCAATTGTTTTCAGTGATCAGTAATCATATTGTTTCAATATAAAAGCATTGCATGTGACAGAAATAAAAGAAAAAAATTCAATATTAAGTTATATGCTGTTACCCTTCCCATCTCCCCCACCGTTACCTGCCTTCCAAGAAAGAAGGATTCTTCCTTTCAGGTTCAGTTTTTAGATTCTCCTTTGCTGCAAGGAATGCAAGGAAAAAGCTCCAGCAGAAAAATTGAAAGACATCTCAGGGACCAAGCAAGTTTACCTAATAAGTAATTGAGCCAGAAAGAGGAGGAAAAAAGCAAGAAACATAGCTGGGTTTGCAAAAGTTTGGGAAAGCTTGACGTGGTTGTTGAGGAATACTTGGGAGTGCAGTAATGTGTAGGAGACATTAAGAATAAGAATAATACAGGCTGGGCATGGTGGCTCATATCTGTAATCCCATCACTTTGGGAGGCCGAGACAGGCGGGTCACTTGAGGTCAGGAGCTTGAGACCAGCCCAAGCAACATGGTGAAACCCCATCTCTACAAAAATACAAAAATTAGCCAGGCATGGTAGTGCGCGCCTGTAATCCCAGCTACTTGAGAGGCTGAAGCAGGAGAATTGCTTGAATCTGGGAGATGGAGGTTGCACTGAGCCTAGATCACACGACTGCACTCCAGCCTGGGTGACAGAGTGAGACTCTTCGTCTCCAAAAAAGAGGAAAAAAAAAAGATAAATACAGAAAAACACTATAAGAAGTGTTTCTGTATTATAAATGATGTAATCACATAGAAGTATAATAAGTAAATTGTTTTTCAATTATTTTAAACGTAGGAGCAGCATTTCCTTGATTACAACATCATGCCGAAGTGGGACTACAACCCCTCTAAATTATGGAAAGGTTATCTATATAATAAGGAGCCTTCCCCAGAACTTAAAAAGATCCATTTCCAGAAAGATCTCCTCAGAATTCTTGCCAAGGAGGAAAGAAAAGAGAAAGAAAAAAGTCATCTTTTTTTTTTTTTACATCGAAATACATAGGATGTAAAGTAAGAATTTTGGCAAACACTGGTCTTTCCCTTCTAATGTATGCTCACTTAATAATATTTAATAAGAATGTTCTCAAGAAAGATAAATTAAAACGAAGCTCCAAGGAAAAAAAATGCAGACCCAGGATGCCCTGAGCAGCTACATAACAAAGGGTGAGACACCACAGGATAATCATTATCTGCTCAGAACAGAGCAGAGGAAGGGTTTTTGTTCTATTGCTGCTTAAAATATTTTACATAAATGAATCAACCAAAGAGTGGAAGCTAAATCAAACAATTTCACAGACTAAAAATAGGAAATCTAAAACCACAGAAATGAGAAAAAAATACTGCTTTAATTGACAACAATTTCAATGTGATTCATAAGAAATCATCTTATTTCTTATGTGATTTCAATGTGATTCATAAGAAATCACATTGAAATTGTTGTAGAAGAATGCAATTACTTCAAGCAAACAATTATCCAACCTGTTTTAGAGAAAGAATGTTTAGGAGCATACGAGAGCATGTAGCCCAAGGAACACGTGACAAGGGGGCTCTGCTTTGCAAAACTATGTCTCTGTATCTAAAGTTTAAACTGGGCCAGGCACAGTGGTTCATGCCTGTAATGCCAATACTTTTGGAGGCCAAAATGGGAGGGTGTTTGAGCCCAGGAGTGTAAGACTTGCCTGAGGAGTTTAAGACCTGCCTGGGCAATTTAGTGGAATCTCATCTCTATGAAAACCTTAAAAAACTAGCCAGGCATGGTGGCACACCCCTGTAGTCCAAGCTACTTGGGAAGCTGAGGTGGGAGGATCGCTGGAACCCAAAGGCAGAAGTTGCAGTGAGCTGTAATCATGCCACTGCACTCCAGCTTGAGCAACAGAGCAAGACCCTGTCTCAAAAAATAAAATAAAATAAAATAAAGTTTGAATTTATAATGTTTACATGGGAGGATTAGGATTTGGGATGTTTTTTTTTTTATTCTAAAAACAATAATGAAATTGTCTCTGAATAAATATTGTACCCAGTACACTGTTTAGGGAATACAAAATTGGGTGTAACTGCTGCATATAGCCCTGGTGCCACCCAAATGGCTAAAAAGCTGTGTTTTCATTCCAGAGCTAGACTATGTGAAAAGGGAAAATTGTATGTAAGAAAGAAATATATTTGGATACTGGATCTTCAGTCAGCATTCACATCTATGGAAAAACTGAGATATTCTATTTTTAAACTTCAATGTTCAGCCATAAAAGAAAATCAATTTGAATACGCATCATTGGAATTGAGTTTCTTCAATTTGTTCCATACACTAAGCACCAGTTACCAGCTCTACACTGTTTGGCAGCTCCCATCAGAATCCAACAGCAAGACACTTACACTATTCTACAAATATCAAAACAATAGAGTGTGTGGTCTTCGTTAATCAGCAGGATACGCCAGTACATGAATACACTTTCCTCCCTGTGGTCCACCGAAGAAGCATGGAAAAAATGCGATCCAATCCCTGCATTGTACAAATGTGGTGACCAAGTGACTTGTCAAGAAGAAGAATGTTGGAACAACTTCCAATTACTCAATCCAGGTTATCTCCAAAGGAAGATGCAGATATCATCAATCTGTATATGCTAAAGATGATCAATACTTTCTTCCCAAACTCCTACCACCCACGAGAGAGAATCAGAATCAACAATAAAGTCACCACAATTTCACTCTACTTTTACTTCAAAATGATTATCCCAGCTTGGCGAATAAGTTATCATTTTTATTTAAAAAGTAAGCTGAGCAAGGTAAGATGCCCTTCCACAAATTTCCTAGGCTATTAATAAGCATTCAAACCCAGAAGTCCGAATTCCCAGTGCAATGCTTATCCCAAATTCCCAGTCCAATGCTTATCCCACAGACTGTAGAGTTTCCTGTAGCCACCCCTCCATACGGGCTAGAGCAGCATTTCTCAACCCCGACACTATTGACAATTTGGACCAGATAATTATTCGTTGGGAAGTGAGGAGGGAAGCTGTCCTGTGCATTGTAGGGTGTTCAGCAGCACTCCTGGCCTCTATCCACTAAACACCAGTAGCACTCCCCAGTTGTGATGACCAAAAATGTCTTCAGACATTGCCAAATGTTTCCTAGAAGGCAGGATCACTTGGTTGAGAATCTCTGGGCTACAGCAATATGAAATTATCTCTTAAATTATCAACAAAGTAGATGAGTCCATTTTATAGGAAATTAATCATACTTACAAAAAATTGCACTGTTACTAGAAACATTCTTATAAACCCCTAATATAAAGGTAAAATTATATTATGGTTTAGCAGTGAGTTAAATCATTTCTTTGATAACTATTAAATAATCCAGAGGATTTATCTCACATAACTATAGGTATTACTTTTAAACCCAATAGCAACCATACACTGACAGTCTACTTGCCTGTTAGATGAGGTGAAAATATACGTCTCATAATCAATCACTTAGCTACAACAGCATTACATAGATATTCTCCCAATGCTGGTATCCATCCTGTCACATCATGTTACATTTGGAAGAGATGGGACCTAAAAGTGTTTTGAGAAGCCACTAAGTTTTGGCTACCTCTTGATTTATAGAGCTGCCAACCAGGAAAACTCGGATTAGCAGAAACTATGCATAATTGCCCACTGAAGCCAAACATAAATTCCAAGTCAGTTAGCCTAAATATTTTCTGCAGTAGATGAATCTATTAATAATTATGTTCCTGCACCCATGAAGTAGTTAAAAGGGTTTTCCCTCATAGGCAAGTTATGAAACATGCAGTTCTCCACTTGGAATATTTTAAGTCTGAATTTTACAGAGTCTTTGCAAAACTGGCCCAAGTATACTCATCAAAGATCACTGAAATGGAAATACGACTAGTTCATTGCTTGGACCATATTTGCATGAAGATATTGGGTGAAGCCTACTGTAGTGCTCAGCTTTTATTTATTTATTTTTTTAGAGGACACCCTAATTATGGAAATAGGAATGTAAAAAGTGCCACTCTTGGTTGGGTCCAAGAATCTTCCAGAAATAACACCAACACAGGATGTATGATAGGAGAGTAGCATTGTTTCTTTAAGCAATATGATTGTGTGATTATTTGATGTACACAAATTAAATATTGTAAGAGTTACTCAAAACCATGACATCTTGATTTCAAATGGAATCACTATTCAGAATTTGAATTTCTGTTCTTCCTGGAATACGAGTTCTAAGGAAATAAATTTTCTTGGGTTGAGAATCAAAGTAGATGAACACTTTTTGGAGAGTGACAGGTTGCCTTTATTCATATAACACTTTTAAGTATAAGATCCTTTTCTGAGTGATAATTCATTGCAAATTCATCTCTATTCCTGGGAAAAGGATAATAAATGACAACTGAGGCTCATACTTGAAAGAACTATTTCCCAGCAGCCATAGCTTTTGGTAACCATTGGCAACAAAGATTTCAGCTACCTTTCTGAAAGGACCAGAGCTGTGACCACAAAATGTCCAGCATTGTATAACTATTATTACTATCCCTACCTCAACCTGCCAAGGACTTAAGTTAAACACTGGAGTTAGAGGATAACAAATGATCATTCAAAGAGTCTCTTCAGGTTGTACATGGTAGAAATTACAATGGATTGTTACAAACCTAAATAAAGAACTGTTTTCATATTGGTGAACTAAAACGTTATTGCCTTATATAAAAGATTGCAGTTTAGGACTATTAGAATGAAAATCTTGACCTTGAGGGAAAAGAAAAGATACAGTGTATTTGTGCCATAGAAAATGTAGCTGAGACTGTATCTGAGGAGGTGGGGCCCAGGGAAAGGTGCCCTCTCACCCCCCAGCGCATTTGAGTGCAGCTGTTTCGGTGGCATTTTAGCAATGGCCATCAAAATTTGACAAGATATAGAAAAGTTAAAAATGCACACTTTTGACCCAGTATTTCTATTTTTGGAATATGTCTTATATGAATACTTGCCTATAGACACAAAATGAATAAAAAATAACATATAAAAAAAAGAAAATGTAGTGTTTCTATGACATAATAGACCCAAATTAACCTCAAACAAATGCCACTCTGCTAATAAATACGTTGCAACCAGATTGGCAATGATAGTATGCAGAATTCCCTAATCTTGCCTGATTTTTTATATTAATCATTCACCTTCACAGAGAACAAAAGTGAATACAAAATCTTGGGAATTTAGATGGTGTTGGACAGTTTTCCTAAACACATTTTGCAAAGAAAAGCCATTTGTGTATGGAAAAACAATAAGCTAGTCAGGAGCAAGTTCCTGTGTATTTTGCAATCAAAAGGATACTTGCAGAGCTCTAACTTGCTTGCCAATGTTACAAGGAGTCTTCAAAAAGTTAAAATAGCAGAGATTATAAAGTCCACATGTTTGCTGACCTGTTTGTTCCTTTTTGAAAGAGCAATGGGAGTTAAGCGTAGGCAAAGGGATGGGGTTATGGTAGGTGGGGCACAGGGTATTCGATTTGCATTTGGTTGTTTTTCATACTTCTATTCAATGAAAACTGATGGAATCCCTAGAATAATACTGGAAACATCTTTCTGGCACTTCTGAACAAGAGTCATTTGACCAAACTATCCCATGACACAATCATGGAAACAGCAATAAGATCCAGCACATGAATGGGAAGTATAGTAAAACCTGAATATAAAGATTAATTAGAGCTGATTACAGTTCCAATCCTGGCAGGATTCATCACCTGCTGACTAAAGAGCCCTTGGGCTCTGAGTAATCAGCAGTGGTAGCCAGGCAGTACTCACTGCAGGCCCTAAGTGAAAAATCAAAGCTGTGCTGTCTTCGGTTATGACCCAGCACATTCCTAGCTATGGTGGCTACGGGGAGAAACTCCTTATGCTTGAGCAAACAAGAGTGAAAAGTAAAGGAGCTTTGTCTTGCAGCTTAGGTACCACCTGAGCCACAGTGGGGTGGAGCACCAAGTGGATTCCTAGCATCCCCAGTTTCAGGTTTTGGCTCCTGGACAGCATTTCTGGATCTTTCCTGGGCCAGAGGGGTCCCACATCCCTGAAGGGTGACAGCATTCACCACAAACTGACTGAAAAGCCCTTGGGTGAACATTGGCAGTAGCCTGGTGGTACTCACTGACAGCCTGCGCCAGTGGTGGCCGCAGGGAGAGACTCATCTGTTTGAAGAAAGGGGAGGGAAGAGTGGGAAGGACTTTGTCTTGAGGCTTGGGTGCCAGCTCAGCTGCAGTGGAATAGAGCACCAGGTAGATTCCAAAGGTTCCTGACTCCAGGCCCTGGATCTGCAAAGACATCTCTTAACCTGTGCTGGGATAGCAGGAACTTGCTGCCCTGAAGGGAAGGATGCAAGCCTGGCTGGATTCACCACTTGCTGATTGTAGACCCCCTGGGCCTTGAGTGAACATAGGTAGTATCCAGGCAGTGGATACTTGGGCCTTGGGCAAGACCCAGTGCTGTGCTAGCTTTGGTCCTGACCCAGCACAATCCCAGTGTGGTGGTCACAGGGGTTCTTGTGTCACCCCTTCCCCAGCTCTAGGCAGCTCAGCACAGAGAAAGCAAATCCATTTGTTTGGAGGAAAGTAAGAGAAGAGAATAAGAGTTTCTAAACTTGGTAATCTAGCGAATTCTCCCAGATCTTACCAAAGACCACCAAGGTGGTACTTCTACAAGTCTGCAAGAGCCACAGGGTTACTGGCCTTCTGGTGACCCCTAATGCAGATATGGCTGCAGCGACCAAAGATTTAGATCACAACACCCAAGTCTCTTTGAATATTTGGCAAGCCTTCCCAAGAAGGGCTGGTACAAACAAAGACTATGATAAATATCTAACTTTTTTTTTTTTTGAGACAGAGTCCTGCTCTGTCGCCCAGGCTGGAGTACAATGGTGCAATCTTGGCTCACTGCAACCTCTGCCTCACGGGTTCAAGCGATTCTCCTGCCTCAGCCTCCCGAGTAGCTGGGATTACAGGCGCCCACCACCGTGCCCCACTAATTTTTATATTTTTACTAGAGACGGGGTTTCACCATGTTGGCCAGGATGGTTTCGAACTCCTGACGTCAGGTGATCCACCCTCCTCAGCCTCCCAAAGTGCCGGGATTATAGGCACGAGCCACTACGCCCGGCTAATACCTAACTTTACAATGCCCAGAAATTGATGAACACCCACAAGCATCAAGACCATCCAGGAAAACATGACCTCACCAAGTGAACTAAACAAGGAACCAGGGACTAATCCCAGAGTAACAGAGAAATATTACCTTTCAGACAGAGAATTCAAACTAGTTGTTTTGAGGAAGCTCAATGAAAGTAAATGGAGAAAGAATTCAGAGTTCTGTCAGAGAAATTTAACAAAGAGATTGAAATAATTAAAAATAATCAAGGAGAAATTCTGAAGCTGAAAAATGCAATGGACATATTGAAGGATGCATCAGGGTCTCTTAACTGCAGAATTGATCAAGCAGAAGAAAGAATTAGTGAGCTTAAAGACAGGCTATTTGAAAATACACAGTCACAGAAGACCAAAAAGAAAAGAATGAAAAAGAACGAGGCATCCCTGCAAGATCTAGAAAATAGCCTCAAAAGGGCAAATCTGAAAGTTATTGGCCTTAAAGAGGAGGTAGGGAGAGACATCAGGGCAGAAAGTTTATTCAAAGGGATAATAACAAAAAACTTCCCAAACCAAGGAAAGATATCAATATTCAAGTACAAGAAGATTATAGAACACCAAGCAGATTGACCAAAAGAAGACTACCTCAAGGCATTTAATAATTAAACTCCCAAAGATCAAGGATAAAGAAAATATCCTAAAAGCAGCAGAAGAAAAGAAACAAATAACATACAACAGAGCTCCCATATATCTGACAGCAGACCTTTCCGTGGAAACCTTACAGGCCAGGAGAGAGAGGCATGACATATTTAAAGTGCTGAAGGAATAAAACTTTTATTGTAGGATAGTTTATCTGGTGAAAATGTTCTTCAAACATGAAGGGGGAAATAAAGACTTTCCCAGACAAACAACAGGTGAGGGATTTCATCGACACCAGACTTGTTCTACAGAAAATGCTATGGAGAGTTCTTCAATCTTAGAGAAAATGGCATTAATGAGCAACAAGAAATCATCTGAAGGTGCAAAACTCACTGGTAATAGTACATACACAGAAAAACACAGAATATTATAATAATGTGATTGCAATGTGTAAACTACTCATGTCCTGGTAGAAAAACTGAAAGATGAACCTATCAAAAACAATAACTACAACAACTTTTCAAGACATAGACAGTATAAAAATATATAAATAGAAACAATAAAAAGTTTAAAAATGGGAGGGGCAAAGTGAAAGTGTAGAGTTTTTATCAGTTTTCGCTTTTCCTGTTTCTTAGTTTATTTATGTAATCAGTGTTCAGTTGTCAACAGTTTGAAATAATGGATTATGAGATAGTATTTGTAAGCCTCATCAAAAAAACCTCAAATCAAAATACATACAACAGACACATAAAAAATAAAAAGGAAGAAATTAAACCATATTCCCAGAGAAAATCACCTTCATTAAAAGGAAAACAGGAAGTAAGGAAAGAAGGAAAAGAAGACCACAAAACAATCAGAAAACAGATTTTAAAATGTCAGGAGTAAGTCCTTACCTATCAATAATAACACTGGATTTAAATGAACTAAACTCTCCAATGAAAAGACATAGAGTGGCTGAATGGATTAAAAAACAACAACAACAACAAGATCCAATAATCGGTTACCTACAAAAGCACACTTAACCTATAAAGACACACATAGACTGAAAATAAAGGGATGGAAAAAGATATTCCATGCCAATGGAAACCAAAAAAGAGCAGGAGTAGCTATAGTTATATCAGACAAAACAGACCTCAAGATAAAAACTATGAAAAGAGACAAAGAAGGTCACTATGTAATGATAAAGGGATCAATTCAGCAAAAGGTTATAATAATTGTAGATATATATGCACCCAACACTGGAGCACCCAGATATATAAAGCAAACATTATTAGAGCTAAAGAGAGAGATAGACCTCAATACAATAATAGCTGGAGACTTCAATATCCCACTTTTAGTATTGGACAGATCTTCCAGACAGAAAATTAGCAAAGAAACATTGGATTTAATCTGCACTGTAGATCAAAGGGACCTAATAGATAGTTACAGAACATTCTCATCTAATGGCTACAGAATACACATTCTTTTCCTCAGCACATGAAACATTCTCAAGGATAGATCATATGTTAGGTCACAAAGCAAGTTTTAAAACATCCCAAAAAATGAAATAATATCAAGCATCTTCTCTAACCACAATGGAATAAAACTAGAAATCAATAACAAGAGGAATTTTGGAAACTATACAAACACATGGAAATTTTAAAATATGCTTCTGAATGACCAGTGGTTCAATGAAGAAATTAAGAAGGAACTTGAAAACTTTCTTGAAACAAACAATAATGGAAATACAACATACAAAAATCTATGGGATACAGTGAAAGCAGTACTAAGACGAAGTTTATAGCTATAACCACTTAAGCAAAAAGAAGAAAAACTTCAATAAACAATTTAATGATGCATCTTAAAGAACTAGAAAAACAAGAGCAAACCAAACCCAAAATTCGTAGAAGAAAATAAATAATAATGATCCGGGCAGAAATAAATGAATTTGAAATGAGAAAAACAATACAAAAGATCAACAAAACAAAAAATTGGTTTTATAAAGATAATAAAATTGACAAATCTTTAGCCAGACTAAGATAAAAGGAGAGAAGACCCAAAGAAATAAAACCAGAGATGAAAAAGGAGACATTATAACTGATGCCACAGAAATTCAAAGGATAATTGTTGGCTACTATGAGCAACTACATGCCAATAAATTGGAAAACCTAAAGACATACAACTTGCCAAGATTGAACTAGGAAGAAATCCAAAACCTAAACAGACCAATAACAAGTAATGAGATCGAAACCTTAACAAAAAGTCTTCCAGCAAAGAAAATCCCAGGACCCAGTGGCTTCACTGCTGAATTCTACCAAACTAATACCAACCCTACTCAAACTATTCTAAAAAAATAGAAGAGAAGAGAATACTTCCAAACTCATTCCACAAGGCCAGTATTACCCTGATACCAAAACCAAAGACACATCAAAAAAAGAAAAGGCCGGTATCACTGATAAATATTGATGCAGAAATCCTTAACAAAATACTAGCAAACTGAATTCAACAGCACATTAGAAAGATCATTCATCAAGACAACGTGGGATTTATCCCAGAGATGCAAGGGTGGTTCAACATATCAAATCTACCAATGTGATACATCATATCAACAGAATGAAGGGTAAGAATGATATGATCATTTCAGTTGATGCTGAAAAAGCATTCAACAAAATTCCATATCCCTTCATGATAAAAACTTTCAGAAAACTAGGTATAGAAGGAACATACTTCGACAAAATGAAAACCACATACAACAGACCTGTAAGTAATATTATACTGAACAGGGAAAAACTGAAAGCCTTTCCTCTAAGATCTGGAACACGACAAGGATGTCCACTGTCACCACTGTTATTCAACATAGCCTTGGAAATCCTAGCTAGAGCAATCAGACAAGAGAATGAAATAAAGGGCATCTAAACTGGAAAGGAAGAAGTCAAATTATCCTTATTTGCAGATGATAAGATCTTATATTTGGAAAAACCTAAAGACTCCACCAAAAACTATGAAAACTGATAAATAAATTTGATAGAGTTGCAGGATACAAAATCAAAATACAAAAAAATCAGTAGCATTTCTATATACCAACAGCAAACAAGCTAAAAAAGAAATCAAGAAAGTAATCCCATTTACAATAGCTACAAATAAAATTAAGTATCCAGGAATTAACTTAGCCAAAGAAGTGAAAGATCTCTACAATAAAACTGTAAAACATTGATGCAAGAAATTGAAGAAGATACAAAAAAGTGGAAAGATATTTTATGTTCATGGATTAGAATAATCAATAGCGTTAAGATGCCCATACTATCTGAAGCAATCTACAGATGCAATCCAATTCCTATCAAAATACCAATGAGATTCTTCACAGAAATAGAAAAAATGTTTCTAAATTTATATGGAACCACAAAAGATCCAGAATAGTCAAAACTATCCTGAGCAAAAGGAACAAAACTGGAGGGTTCACATCACCTGACTTCAAATTATACTACAAAGCTTTAGCAACCAAAACAGCTTGGTATTGGCCTAAAAACAGATACATAGATCAGTGAAACAGAATAAAGAACCTAGAGACAAATCCATGCATCTTCAGTGAACTCATTTTTGACAAAGATGCCAAGAACATACATTGGAGAAAGGACCGTCTCTTCAATAAATGGTGCTGGGAAAACTGCATATCCACGTGCAGAGGAATGAAACTAGATCCCGATCTCTCACCGTATACAAAAATCAAAAAGTGGATTAAAGACTTAAATCTAAGACCTCAAATATGAAATTGCTAAACAAAAACATTGAGGAAACTCTCCAGGACGTTGGGGCAAAGATTTCTTAAGTAATACCCCACAAGCACAGGCAACTAAAGCAAAAACAGACAAATGGGATCACATAAAGTTAAAAAGCTTCTGCATAGCAAAGGAAACAATCAATAAAGTAAAGGGAAAACCCACAGAATGGGAGAAAATATTCGCAAATTACCCATCTAACAAGGGATTAATAACTAGAATATATAAAATGCTCAAACAAATCTATAGGGAAAAAATCTAATAATTTGCTTTAAAAATGGGCAAAATATATGAATAGACATTTCTCAAAAGAAGACATACAAATGGCAAACAAGCATATGAAAAGGTGCTCAACATTATTAATCATCAGAGAATAAATCAGTATATCAAGGAGATAGCTGCACTCTAGTATTTGTTGCAGCACTGTTCACAATAGCCAACATCTGGAAGCAACCAAAGTGTCCATCAACTAATGACTGGATAAAGAAAATGTGGTACATATACACAATGGAGTACTATTCAGCCTGAGAAAGAATGAGATCCTATCATTTGCAACAACAGGGATGGAACTGGAGGACATTATAAATGAAATAAGCCAGGCACAGAAAGACAAACTTTGCATGTTCTCACTTACTTGCGGGAGCTAAAAATTAGAATAATTAAACTCATAGAGATAGAGTGTAGAAAGATGGTTACCAGAGGCTGGGAAACTGAGGTTACTGAGGGTATGGGAAACAAAAAAAAAAACTGAGCCTTACTTAGTCTTCATAGAACTACA
The DNA here is from genome assembly GCF_006542625.1 of Nomascus leucogenys. Lineage (NCBI taxonomy): Eukaryota > Metazoa > Chordata > Mammalia > Primates > Hylobatidae > Nomascus > Nomascus leucogenys. The sequence continues at coordinate 27,582,320 of NC_044385.1, read as the reverse complement.
TTCTGCTGAAGAAGACAATAGTAACACAATTTTTCAAATAGATAGGCAATTTTATGTCAAGAAGTGGTATGTGCTATGAATAAAAACAAGTAAAGAAATAGAAGTTGTCGCCGGGCACGGTGGCTCATGCCTGTAATCCCAGCACTTTGGGAGGCCGAGGCGGGAGGATCACGAGGTCAAGAGTTCAAGACCAGCCTGGCCAATATGGTGAAACCCCGTCTCTACTAAAAATACAAAAAGTAGCTGGGCATGTTGGCGTGTGCCTGTAGTCCCAGCTATTCGGAAAGCTGAGGCAGGAGAATTGCTTGAGCCCAGGAGGCAGAGGTTGCAGTGAGCCAAGATCGTGCTACTGCACACCAGCTGGGCATCAGAGTGAGACTCTGTCTCTTAAAAAAAAAAAAAAAAAAGAAATAGAAGTTGTCAAGATGTCAAAAAATATCATTGTAGATTGATTGCTCAGAGATGGCCTTTTTGAAATAACATATGGGTAAGCAAAATGATTAGAGACAGGGAGACAAGGGGAGATTTGGGGGAAGATATGCCCCTCTACTTCAGGTCTAAGTTTTTTTAACACCTTAGACAAGATGCTCTGGGCTGACATGTGCAACCTAGCCCCTCTATTTACTATCTCTCACTTTCCATCAGCAACATCAAACAGCCTTCAGGTCTCCATAGTCACCACTTTACTTCTTACTTTTTCTCCTTTCACACAGTCTGTCCTCTGTCTGAGATGTCCTCTGCATTTGTCCCTTCATCCCAAACTTGACGGAACTCCTGGAAGTTTTCCCTGATTGCTTTCTGCATACACACACACACACACACACACAGATGCCCCCAAAGCATCCTGAGCTTACCTTTCTCATTGCACTCATCATATTGCTTTATATGGTAATCACATTTGATGGTACTTTGAAATATGCAAATTTGAAATGTAATCCAACATATAAAATTTTACTTCTTCATCCAATTTGAAATAATGTACATTTTCAATTTTTTAATTCATCAAGAGTTATTTAATTTCAAAATCATCATCCTTCATATTTCTAGCATTAACAAATGACAGTGCCACTTAAACTGGTAAATAGAACTGCCATCTTTGGCCAATTTTATGGGGAAAACTGTCTTGAATTTTGTATTTTATTTCATGTCCCTGTCGGGTATGTATAGTGTATTTTTAATTCCTCCAAGTCCAAATACAGTTTTCTAATTAGGGATCATTTTTGCCATAACCAATGTTGCCTGGCAACATAGGTATCATGCTGTGCTATGCAACTGCTAGGGGAACACAGCTAGAAAGTTAACTGAAGGTCAAATATGCATGCATAATAGGAAAGGATTTTGTTACACTTTTTTAAAAAATTAACTTTTGAGATATAATTGAAATATAACTAGCAACAGGTTTTTATAGTATACATTTGTTAGTTCTTGACAAATACATATATTCATGAAACCATCACCACAATCAAGATAAAAAATACATGCATCACTCCCAAATGTTTGCATAGATCCCTTTGTAATTCTCCCTCTACACTTTCTGAACTGCCCCACTCATCTCCTGGCAACCACTCACCTGCTTTCTATTAATATAGATCAGTTTGCATTTCCTAAAATTTTACATAAATAAAATAATACAATATATACTTTTTTGGAGGAGGGGGAGGGACCGGCTTTTTTCATACAACATAATTATTTTGAGATTCCTCCATTCCATATGTGAATCAATAGTTCATTCCTTCTTATTGATGAATATCATTTCCATTATAAGGATATACCACAATTTGTTGAACTGCTCACCCATTGGGTTGCCATTTGAGTTGTTTTTAGTTGCAAGCTATTGCTTTTGTTGTTGCTTATTTGCTTTTACAGTATATTCGTTTAAAGCAAAATCCAAGTAAATCAATGCATAATTCTATAATTCATGCTGCATTTCTTAGCTGGAATATATCTATCAAGAGAAATGTCTCCTCATCAACATTTTGATTACACTAAAGTATGGATTGTACTGGAAGGATAGCATTTATGCTTGATTGAACTTTAGTTTCAGAATATCTTCTCATCCACGGGAACAACCTGGTAATGTGGATCATGACTCTTTCTTGACTTATAGGACTCCATAGATGTGCTTCCATTTGACTGGATATCAGAGACAAGAGGAGAAGGTGCCAGTAATATATTTCACTGGCTATATATGGTAGTTTCTTGAATTCTGGTGTTTTGAATTATGAGAGCTTCTCAAGAATGCATCCTTCACAATTTAAGTTTATATATCTACGTCCCCCTGCAGACTGTGAGCTCCTTGAAGACAGAGAATGTGTCTTGCAAAGCTGTGTGTCTACAGCGTCTAGCACAGTGCCAGAACATAGTAAGCTCCTGATAATTGTTTCTCAAGGGAACGTAAGTATTGAATTAAATCCTATTGCAAGACTGTAGGATCTGGTGTTGAAAGAGCTGAAGCCCTGATTCTCAGTAGCACATTAACAACTGGGAGGAAAAGGATTGAAGTCAAAAAGAAGAACAATTTTGTGTCTATTCTGCCTCTGGCTTTGTCCTTCATTTTACCCCTGAATCCATCCCTTGGTAGGTTGCTGTTTTGTTTTTGAGCTTATTAAGACTTTTTAAAAGTTACCTATACCTTCAACTTAGGGACAGAATTGCTATATTGCTACTTCATGGCAAAATAGGTACATGGTAGATAAATAGATGGATAGATAGATGATGATAGATTAGATAGATAGATAGATAATATTAATAGATAATAGGTAGACTAGATGGATAGAGAGACAGAGAGGTAGATAGATGATAGATAGATAGATAGATAGATAGATGATAGATAGATAGATAGATAGATAGACTGAAACACAGTCTGTTTCCTTCCTGTCTTCTTGACAAACATATAAACAGCCCACCCTAACATGGTGATTCATGATTGGTAGGGTGTCCCAAAGTATTACGGTAAGAAGTCACTTAACACAACAAATTCGTTGGATCTGGAATAATTTTTTAACTTCATTGTATTCAGGATAATTATTTTCAAAACAGAAACCAATGTGGACTTTGGAGAGAGATAAACCAGGGTGTGAGTCTTGGTTCCACCCACTGTACGCCTTTCAGTACAACTTAATCTACCCACCCCTCAGCTTCTTTATCTGTAAAATAAGAATAATAAAACTTATGTTTAGGGTTTTTGTGAGCATATATACATAAAATGTACAATACAGTGTTCAGTAAACGATAGCAGAGATCATGACAAGCCAGGAGGAGCATGATCCTATGGAGGACAGACTTTGCAAGGCCAAACGCTGTAGGAGAGAAAAATCTAGACTTTAGAGTCAGACAGATTGGGATTCAAATTCTGTTTTTTCTACTTTTTTGTTTTGCCACCTTTAGTAACTTAACCTCCCTTAACCTCAGCTCCTTCCTATGTAAGATGGCAATAGTTAGATATCTCATATGTTAGTTGAAAGGAGTAAATGAAAAAACATTTGCATAGCATTGGGCATATAGCAGGCATGACAAATTTTTATCACCTCTTCTTCCCTTTTTTGACATTAATATTTATTTTAATATTTTTGATCTACATTCTTTATATACGGACAGCCTCCTAATTTTCTGAAGGTCTGTATTTAGTATTTGCTGGAAGCAACACTTGAACAGTGACTCCAGTCTAGACTATCCTCTGGGAAGTGAACCACAGCTACCCACATATTCGATTCTTGCATCCATCTAGGGAGCACAGCTCCTATTCCTCCAGCCAAACCATACTTTAAGTAATAATCTCTTCCAGAGCTTCCCTTTCACTTCTTTCCTACTTCCCTCCTACAGAGACCATCTATTTCCACTATCCTCAATGCCCTGGCTAGTACTCCATGGAGCCAGCCCAACCTAGGTCATCTTCAGACCTGGAACTTGCTCTTCCCTGAAATATTTATTTTGTTAAGGCAAACCAAAGGATTCTCAAGTTCACCCAAACAGCAGGTGTCTGTTTTTGCCAAGAACGCTCCTTTCATTTTAAGGACATTGTTTCAGGCACCAGAAATATAAACGATGGAAAAGCTGAGTGCAGGTCTGTGTGGTTCCATTGGGTTTAGGTTACCACCGGAAACTGAGCAAAGAGCAGAGAACTGACTAATTCATTAACCCTTTCTACTCTTATGGTGGCTGAGAAGAAAGCATCTTCAGCTCCAGCAGACTAGAGGTTTAGAAGTGTTCTTACTCTTTATCTGTGGTGCAACTTTTGCAAGCAAAATTTGCAAATCAAGTTGCAATCACAAAATTAAAACATAAAGAGGTAAAATTGAGGAGGGGCTTTTAAAATGAAATTTAAGTAATGAATACAGAAAATTGCTGCTCATACACATTATAAATCTTTAAGGTGGGACACAAACAGAAACTAAAGAGACATAAAATAAATTGTGAGTGGTGCCTGATAGTTGCATCAATTTCTGAATTGAGATGCAAAAATTAGGTGACATTTTTAAAAGGCACAGAGAGTTTGGTAAAAAGGTGGCCTCTAAAATTCTCCATATATAGCTATTTTAATCAAGTAATCTTTGAGTAACTCTCTTGCTTCTAATTGTTTCAAGTGTTCTGGCCTCCCTGTTAGAAAACAGTAAGATCAGAAGAATACCTCCCCATTTCTTCTTGTATCCTTTGCAGTGTCCACCATGATTCCAGTAGTTTGTTGGTGGAATAGATAAATAAATGAGTTATAGATAATGTCATGTTATATTAATATTCTAAAACACAATCTGTATTTGGGTTATTATAATGAAGAACGATAATTTTTACTGTTCAAACTGATATTTTGAAAGGTTGACAAAAATTCCCAATAAAAAGAATTACCATTCAAAAACATATGAAAGTTACAAGAAAACGTTAGAGTGAAATAACCAGTTGTATTTCCATTCTACCTTGTTCCATAGAGGATATGAGGTAGACAAATTCCTTATGCTAAGTTTTACAAATAGATTGCCAGAGAATAATATCACTTTGCATTTGTAAGAATTTTACACTTTAGAAAGCATTTTCCAATATCTTATCTCATTTAAGTTCTTGAGCAACTCTATGAGGAAGGTATTTTTATGCTTATTTTACTGACAAGGAAAATTGGTTTCAGAGAAGCAATGTACCTTCGTGAGGTCACAGAATGGGCATATTTCGGAGCCAAGACTCACATCCCATTTCCTCACCTCAGGTTCTGTGTTTTATCCTGTTCTCTGAGAGAGGCTAATTACAGACTTTGAGAGGTTGAATAGACAGATCGAAATGGCCCAGGCAGGGAGAGGAGATGTCTCCCCTGTAGCATGTGATAAACAGTAGCCTTGGCTGGGAGTGACTAAGAAAACAAAGTAAGAGCTTGAGAATCTAGATAAAAACCCAAGATTGTCCAGAACCCCCAAATTCAAGAATAGTATGTAATTTACCTCGTAAAAAAAATCCCTGTAGTGATGAGCAGATGACAGGCAAGTCCAGTGAGAGGCTGATGTTGGGCAGTGAACTTGGCTCCCTCACTAGCTGTGTGGCTAACAGCAGAGAGATCAGCATTCCTACTTCACCAAAACCCCATGCCACGGGTCTTCTAACACTCATGATTTCAGACTGTGAGGTCCAAATGCCTGCCTGTTTCATGAACTAACTCTGAGTAAGCTTTTTAGAAGGTACTGACAATTTCATGGAATTGCACCTATCTATACTCTTGGAAAACTTCAACCAAAAGTCAAAGTGGATTTCTCTGCATGTATATGATCCCTTAGATAGTGATACAAATTGTTGCATATATATGTATATGTGTGTGTGTATGTGTATATATATATTCTTTCATATATATAGATATATATATCTATATATCTGATATATATATAATATATATAGATATATCTATATAATATATATAGATATAATATATATAGATATATATATATATATTCTTTCAGGATATGCCAGATATCTCATCTTGTAGTGGCACATAGGGATATGTTAGTCCAGACATGAAAGTTTCTCTTCACATCATCTAAGACTAGCAATGGCGACTTGAAACCCAACAAATTCTCTCTACTTGATCTGGGAGTTGTATCTCTGACAGCACAACTAAGGTCAGTTCTCAAAGCTGATACAGGAGTCACATTCTAAACATGGAGAAGGACAAATGCTGAATGCAGTGGGGGAATACGAAAGGATGTTAAAATGTGGTTCATGTAATGAGAAGTTAGTAAGAAGAAGGGTGGGCCAGGGCTGGGCCTGATATCAAGTTAGCGTAGTAGCCCATATTCAGATCTGACATAGACCGAAGAAGAGAGACACAAGAACAGACACTAGCACGAACATGAGGTCAGCCCAGAGAGAAAGCCATACATAGGTAACCCACACCAACTGAAAAGGCTCAGATCTCTACAAGCCACATCCAACACTGACTCTCTTTGAGGGCAGAGACTGAACTTCTAGAAGTAAGGGGGAATCTACAAACATCAACTGCTCACGATGAACTGAGATACATGAAGAATACTCTGCTGCCTGAAGATGTTACATTTATTTCAGATAAACATACTGTACTGCCTGAAGATGCTACATTTATTTCAGATAAAAAATATTTCTTTTGTTTTGTTTGTTTTTTATTTTTTATTTTTGTGAGTATATAATAGGTGTATATGTTTATGGGGTACATGAGATGTTTTGATACAGTCATGCAATGCATAATAATCACATCATGGAAAATGGGGTATCCCTCCCCTCGAGTATTTATCCTTTGTGTTACAACATTCCAATTATGCTCTTTCAGCTATTTTTAAATGTACAATTAAGTTATTATTGACTATAGTCACCCTCTAGTGCTATCAAATAGTAGGTCTCATTTATTCTTTCTAACTTTTTTGTACCAATTAATTATCCCGACCTCCCCACCACTGCCCTTCCCAGCCTTTGGTAACCATTCTTCTACTCTCTATGCCCAAGAATTCAATTGTTTTGACTTTTAGCTCCCACAAATAAATAAGAACCTGCAATGTTTGTCTTTCTGTGTCTGGCTTATTTCACTTAACATAACGACCTCCAGTTCCATCCATGTTGTTGCAAATGACAGGATCTCATTCTTTTTATGGTGAATAGTACTCCATTGTGTCTACGTACCACATTTTCTTTATGCATTCATCTGTTGACAGACCCTTAGATTTCTTCCTATTTCTTATTTGAAATCCCCCTCAGCTCTCTAAGGAGACTGTCCCCAAAGCGGAGCCTGCCTTGTGAGATGATGTTGTGAAGGTGCAAAATGAAAGAAGCAAAGAGAAGACTCAATTACTTTACACGGAAAAGGGATCATAAAATTTCTGGGAGGCAAGAAAAGGCTACAGGTTAGGAGCACTTAAGAGTGAAAAGAAGCAGCTGATGACTGGAGAGGCACAGGAGGGGGCAAGTTACCTGACTGGGAATTTTACTAAGTATTGTAAAATGCTTAAAAAGAGGGGATGGTGTTACCCCATGACATATTGAGGAAAATTTACATTACTCTCTAATGTTCTGTAGAACTGGATTGACTTTGGGGATTTGATGAAGAGGTAAGTCCTACTTCAAATAAAGAGAAAGGGACAATGTTATGAGCTAATCTCAGAAGCCCAGTAACATTTGGAACATATGTTTCATTCTTTAGTTACTATTCTAGGGGACTCTGATCACAACGAATTCTGAGCAATGTGCACTCTGGATTATAAAGGATCTAGAAAAAATTCAAGTCACTACTTTTTAGGTAGCCTCAAAATTGCAGAGGACCAACATAAAAAGAATGATCTTCTCATCTTCAAATCTACTTATTTTGAAATTAAATGATGAATCAGTTTACATACAAAACAAAAATTGAAGCATTTATTTTTAATAATATTCTAGGCATTATCAAGTTAGCTATCTCAATTATGAAGCAGTCATTTTATCTGTAGCCAATCATATGCCAACTCTGGTCCCTGTTTTGTTCATGTGAAAGATGATAGGGTCAGGCCAGTAAACACAACACCCCAGCTCTCATGTCTTGTTGATGTCACAAGTCCAACCTCATCTCACTTCCACTCCACATTATCAGTCTCTCATATTTTTAAGTCAGATTTAAATCTTTGGTCCAACCCATCAAAACATGAGCAATATTAATAAGTCAGATTGCAGGCTTTTATGAATCTATAGCCAGTTTATCAAAACGGCTCACCTCAGTGGAAGTTTCAATGAATAATTGCTTTTATTTATTCTCCAATTACTGCTTTCATTCCTGCTATGTTGAAACTCTCTGCTCCTGAAACAATGTCTTCAGAAGATTCCATCATTTTCTTGTGCTGTCATTTTCAGAATTCAGCTGAATTTTAAACTCACATTTTCTCCTCCAACACAGCTGGAGTGGAGAAGGTATGATCTGCTTTTATTTATTCCTATCCCTTCTTCCTTAGAGTGAGGAAAAGTCTATTCTGGATTTGGCATCGCTCCTCCTGCTCTCTTCCCTTACTCCTCTAATGTTGAGGGTTGGAAGGGTAAACAGGTAAGAAAGAAACAGCTGCCTCTTGCTTAATTTCCATCTTCTGTCTGTTGCAATTTTTTTCTCTGTTGGGTTCTGATTAGATAGATAGATAGATAGATAGATAGATAGATAATAGATAGATAGATAGATAGATAGATAGATAGATAGATAGATAGACAGACAGACAGATATGCCTGTTGTTCTCCAGCATCAATATCCTCTGAGTGATCAAGCATTCAATATTGGCTCTTTAACAGGACACATGTGAGTGTTCTTTGGAGCATTCTACAAGACCATCTATGCTGCACCGTTCTCTGTAAGATTTCTATCCCTGGCTTGACATCCTGTAATTCTTCATAGCTCTTGGTCCTGGCAGAGCATCCCACAGCCTCTTGATTCCTGGTCCGTTCTCACTGTGGCCCACATTCTTGAACGGGGAACTTCTCAGTGACTTCACTACAAGTTTTTTCAGAGTCCATTTGGCCCATGGAAAGATTCTGCTTTGTTGCTGTTGTTGTGGCTGTTGTTGTTGTTATTTCCTGTTTCTTTAACATTCCAACCAGTGTGAGTGTGGAGTACTCCAATGCCATCCCCTCTCTTTGTCTTGCTATTGGTCTTCAATAATTGTCTTTTCTCTGCTGAGATATACACAAGGAGTACTTCAGTAAGTTTATTGCCTAAGCAGGTGACCTATCAGAGACAGTCTTCCCTTTTTTCAATTATCCTCAGTCGCTAATCACAAATCCTTGGAGCCCTCATTCACTTGGTGTTGAGAAAGCAAGTGAAGCCATTGTGCTTCCAAATATGCCAATAGGTCTACCACAATGAATGTTGATTCTCACTAATTTCCATGCACTTCTTTACATTCCTCTGACTCCTTGCTGTCAGGCTAACCAATTCTGGCCAATGGAAGATGAGTAAAAGCAGCATGTGCTGACAGGTTGACCTTGAAAAGTAAGATGGCAGAGCCTCGAGATGGTAGTAACAGAACCTAGAAGCCCTAAAAGAGGTTTCCTGTACCAGTTGTTCGTTTTTCTTTTCAGAAAGTGAAGTGCTTGATGCTTCTTTGCCCTCAGCTTTGAGCCCTATTTGAAGGCAATAGGAAAAGCCATCCAGCTACCAATGCTATTGCCTTTGTCTCCTCATTTGGTGATCTGAATAGAAGCCCACTGGTTCAGCAAGTTCACATAGCCACAGAGAAAATGCCCTGAAAGGCTGTCATGAAATTGTTTATGTGTTTCCTGCCATGATACTCTTTCCAGTTCATTCTCTTATGTTCTGTCTCTCTCCATAGGTTTGGCCAATTGTAACATCTTCAGTCTGCGCTGCATATCTCATAATCATGTACTTAAATGCAATGTTTAAGTTTAATGTCTGATACCTTATTAACTGAAATACACAAAGTAAAAAAAAAATTGACAATGACTGCACCTTAAATTCTGAGAGGCTTCTGTATACACAGACTCCTTGAGTGATGGCCTTCCCTCATATTTCCTCAGTTCAACCCCTCAATATTGGCGTCGTCAGAATAAGTGAACATTTGTCACAATACTTAACAAGGAGGTACATGACTTTAAAATTTATTTTGATCAAATTGCTAGGACTAATTGGATCCCATGGTGCTTTGAATTCTTGTGTTCCACCCTGTTTACTGTTTCCTATTTGCATTGCTTCTTAGGAAACTTATGGTTTCAGAATGTAATATGGTGAGAACCTACAAAGAATGCTCTGAATAAGAGACATTTGCCCAAGTTCCTGTGAGTGTTTTTCTTTAACTAAAATTTCCTAATACAAAACCATATAAAGTACAAATGCCAACTTATAACAATTTCACCCACAAACTATATTTAAGCACAGCATAGTTCCCAAATAAAATAAGGCTACAGAAACAGCTTTACTGCCTAGGAAAAAAAAGATGTATGCTTTCAGAATAGTTAACCCACAATAGCACAGCTGACAACTTCAAATAAAGGCCACAATCCTGTGAGCCTGTAACTCAATTTTACATTGGCTTGGTGTAGTGTTTCATGTCATGGGTAGAGTTTCCTTACTGCTTTTAATGGTGGACCTTAGAAGCTTTCTTCCTGCAATTAGTATAATAGAGGATATAAGGGTAGAAACAGAAGACTTTTCCCCTGTTCTCCTAGGCAGTGAAAAAGTTTAAAATTATAAATAGTCCCAAGGTTAAACAGAGGTCACATCACTTTCCACTGATTCCATAATCTTGCTCATGTTTTGAGAGAATTTTCTGCTCAAAAAATCTCTAGACAGATCCAGTCCATTGTCCACGGACAAATACATGGCCCCAGTGGAAATTCTCAACTGCCCAGGTTATACCTGGCACGGCCTGTGCAGCCTTCTCATTCCAGAGGGAGGCAGTGTGCTTTCTGAAGACCATGGTGGTCAGAGCTGGTTCCTCAACAACCTTCTTTCAGTCATCCCCACTTTGCCTCTGGGTTATCAGTGCATTACTGTTGCTCTCTCTGATTCTAGGCTGGGAACTCTCTGTACAAGGACTGTGCCTCAAGCCTTTTGACTCTTCAGCACCAATGGTTCTTGGCTCATAATAATCCATCACTTAAAAATATTGAATAAATAGCCAGGCACAGTGGCTCACACCTGTAATCCCAGCACTGTGGGAAGCTGAGGTGCACAGATCGCTTGAGGTCAGGGGTTCGAGACCAGCTTGGCCAACGTGGTGAAAACCCATTACTACTAAAAATACAAAAATTAGCTGGGCATGATGGCTTGTGCCTTTAGTCCCAGCTATCCAGGAGACTGAGGCACGAGAATTGCTTGAACCCAGGAGGCGGGGGCTGCAGTGAGCTGAGATCACGCCACTGCACTCCAGCCTGAGCGACAGAGCAAGACTCCATTTCAAAAAAAAAAAAAAATTTTTAAATAAATGAGTGAATGTAAATGTTTTTTTCCTCATTGCCTTTCTAGATAAGTAACTAGTGAGATAAATTATTTAATCCTTAATTTCTGATGATTGAACAGATTATTTGTTTCATGCCATAGTTACCACCAATGAATTTAATTTCAAAAACATTGAAAAGTTCCCAGTACTCTAAAAAAACATGTTCCAGTGTTCCATACTTTATTTCTTAGTGGATAGATTTGTTCCCTACTAATAATGAAATATTCTCAGGAAGAGTAGCATATTAGATTATTACCAAATAGATGTGGTAGAAGCAGAATTTAGAAACTGTTCTGAGGAGAGAAGTAGAATGAAAATAGAGAAAGAAGAAAAGAACTGAAAGCTTGAAGGCACAAAGGATTATTTTAATGAGTAGTTAGTGTTTCTGTCCCAGTAATTCTAGAAAGCATCAGTCTTAATCAAAAACTAAGTACATTATTTGACAGCTCTTTGGAAATATAGTTGGGAAGAAAAGAGCTTTTTAGAACTTAAATAACAAAAATAGCTTATTTTTGAATGCCTACTTTTGAATATGTTCTAGGGACTCCACATATATTTCTCTCAGCCTTCAAACAACTCATTGGCAAGAGGTCTCATTTTATAGATGAAGAATCAAAGATTAAACAATGAATGGAAAAACAGAGTTTCTAACCACATCACATAGTATTCCACCACCACCATCATCACCACCATTTCCCATGAACACGATCTCCCAAATGCAACAATGCCTATGTAAGCATAAATATGATTCTATATGGCTCTGATTCAACTAAGCACTTTGCCACACTGCTGCTGGTTCTCACTCAGTAATGTCACAGGACTATATATTGCGCTGCCCTAGCACAGAACTCTTTTTCAGAAGTTACTCAAACAGAAAGTGGCATTAGTATTAACATATAAAAACATTCTTTTTTTGAAACTCAGAATGCTGGATCTAAGAAATGGCCACTTTAAGCTTGCACTAAATCTGAGTTTTGATGCTTAGCACATTCATTCTTAACGATCTGAGCAATACGTAGTGTGTCTCCCAACTGGTGCAGCTCATTCCCAGCAGCCTAGATGAAGCTGGTGGTAAGTATCCAGTCATTAGAGCTGGAAATGGACTCAGCACCTAGTATGAGCCAAATTGTGACTTCATGCAAGGCTTTTTCTTTTTTCTTTTCTTTTTTTTTTTTTGTTTGTTTCTGTAGCTGTTCTGTTGCATTAAAGAGGAAAAAATTAATATGAACATTCAGTTCAACAACTGCCTTTGAGCACCTCTTATTGCAAAAGCCCCATGCAAAGTAGGCACTGTGGAGATAAATAGATTTTAAAATATGCCCTCAAGGAAACTATGAAATTGCTGGCACAAATATTTAAGGGAAAATGGGCCACACTGACATTCCAGAATAAAACTGGTGAGCATTTCACTTCTTAGGTAAAAGAGAAAACTCTTACTCATATTGAAATAATGTTTTGGTCTTCTTCTGAAACATGATATACTTTCCTATATTTGACAAAACTGACTTATCCACTTATGCCTGCTGTTTAGGGAGCCCCTACTGAGAACTGAGAAGTTTCTGTCCTGAAGTCACCAGCTGAGAGGGCTGTTGCTAAACTCTCCCCACATTCTGTCTCCCAATGGCGTCATAGTCTTTGAACACAATGTAAACACATGCTTAATTTTAAGATTGACCTATTATCTACATTCAATATCTCTGTTTATCAGAGCCCCTCTTAGTCTCTACATCTGTCTACTTATTCCAAACCTTAGTACAACCCTGCCCATCGCTGAGGATGATAAACATGACACAGATTGTCATTTTCCTTTTTATTCTAATGAGCAATCTGGCTCTCATTAGGGCCAATTAAATTAGAACATCCCCCCAAAAAAGAACATTTAAAGTTTATTCTGAGAACAAAAGAGAAAATGCAAGTGTAATCTGTCAGTTTATCAGGCCATATTTTTAACTGAATATTAAGAAATTGCTGTGAACTCATAAATAAACCATCAGCAAAAAGAAGTCTGCCAATTAAGGTATAATCTAATCTGCTTGTCTCCATTTTGATCATAGGGTAAAAGTTCAATAAACTTTTTGATCGATACACCACAGAGATAGAAGCGAAATAGTCAAGACTTTTAATCAGGTGATTCACACTCCAGGAAGACGACAGGAAAAAAACACTTTGCCTCAATTCCCTCAAAATTTTGCACTAAAAATCTTGCTTTGGGGTGACTTAACCTCTCACTTATAATTTTACAAACAGACATAACCTGAGCGCTTAGAGACCATTTAGCCCAATTCCCTCATTTTATAAATGAAGAACAGGAATACAAAGACTAAAGGAGGCCCCTGGGGGTAGCGCTGGGCTGAGAACCAGGTGTCCCGACGTCAGCTCCTCCCACCTCACTTCCCTTACAAAAAAAGGGGGTGAGGAGGATACCCCTGTTGCACACAGGAGGTGGGGCGCTGCTTAACTTTTCTTAGCACCATCCATGGGGGTGCTTGGGAAGTTTCGCTCCCGCTGAGCGTGGTAACGTCATGCGAGCCAGGGGTTTTTCTAAAGGCAGCCTACGGTGCTGGCCAACGGGACCAAATCTCGGAGGGCCAAATTGAGGGAGTGTGAAGTGGGGGATGTGGCTGGAGAAGAGAAGGTGATACTAGGCCAGGACAGCTGCAAAATGACTGACAACGAGAATGAGAATTTGGGTTCCTCTCTTGAGTTCCCAGAATTTTTTTCAAGTTCTTCAGCTGCATACATTTGGTTTTCTGGCGCCCTTTGTTTTCTGGCTGATGATCCTTTTATTTTTCCTGTCCTACATTTAAAAAAGAGAAGGAAAGAAGCGGGGAAGTCGGTTCCAACTACTCCTTGCAGCCAGTCCTCGAGCGCCCTCTGCCGTGTACATGGGAGTCTTTGTCTTAACCTTGCAAGCGCTTACTCCTGGGTGTCGCTTTCCGCTATCAACAGGTTATGGCGACATCTACAGAAGGTTATGGTGACATCTTTGCTTCTGACAGCTGCCAGGAAAAGCTTGGAAAATACAAAATTAGGTTGATAAAATTTGTTTCCTGTAGGAGTGTCTCCTAATTCAAGTGGAATGTCGCTCACCAGTGGGCTTAAATAAACCCTTAATCTTAAACATCCACTTTATCATGAAAATGGCACTATTTATTCCACTGGCAATATCTTGTGTTGAAATCTAAACAGTATTTCTTCTCTAATGGGAGTGAGACAGAAAGTCCTGCCAATCAAGCAGGAAAAAGAAGCCTGCATCAGACAGCAGGCCTCTGTTTCAAGGGATAAAAACCCATATTCATTCACCCAGGACTGCCGCAACTTTAAAAAACAATGTCAAAAGGAAAAGAAGGCATTGTTGCAAAAGAAAGTTCTCTAGTGTTTGTTTCATTCTTTTTTCTCTTATTTTCTTCTCTTAAAGAAAAAAATAAAAGCTGGTATAATTCCTGGTTTGCTTAAAGGCTAATGTATATTTACAGAAGCATCCAAGCCATGAATCGCTTTGAATTGAGTCGCTCTTAGATGTACAATAGGCCTACTGTGTTGCAAAGAGTCTGGCCACCCATCATGACCCCCTATTCAGTCGACCGTCCATTAATCTAAACACAGGCTCTCTCAGAGACATCCAGAAGCCCAACAATGGTTTACATTTTTTGGATGCTACCTTCTGGTTACTGTACCTAAGTGGGGAAATGTTGCTGAGAGATATTCCGATTTGACTCCCAAACGGGTTTTAATCAAGTTTCCATCCACTTGCCCTAAGCACAAAAGAACAAGTTTTCTTTTCCTCTGCCAAGTATCAATTTTGATATCAGATAGACGTCAATTATTGCTAAAAAGCTGATACAATAATAATGGAGCAGCACACAGTGGGCAGAGTCTCACTGCAATGAAATTGGATGAGGATTTGGTTTGATTATGTAACTTTTTAGAGCAGCATAGTTTCTGCTAATAGCATGATAAATAAACAGCATCTGTAGAATGTCTGAAGAATGACAATTTTAAAAAGAAAGAAAAAAGAAAGGTGACCCTTGAATGTCTCTGACAACTAATCAGTTTCTGACTACCTTTTTAGTCCCTTCCCTTTACCTCACCAACAACTGCATGTCACCAAACAAAGTTTCCCAAAGAATCTCCTTCTTTCCCCTGCTGGATCAGGTGAATCATAGAATCCACCAAACAACTGACAAAAAGTTTTGCTCTACCATAAAGCAATGTAAAGATTAAATGTAAAGCAATGGCCAGATTTCACTTGGAACTTTCTTCTTGTTCAGATTCACTGTAAAATCCCCTGGGTTTAAAACAATGCAAGGTATACTTCCATACCACCCTGAATGCACCCAATCTCGTCTAAAACAATGCAAGAAGAAAATCACGTATTCTGCCAGAAATTCATTTATTTATCTGTACTATAAGACCATTGACCATTCCCTTACTATTTCCATAGTTTTATTGATGCTACAGAAAGAGAAAGTAATATTTTTCCCCACAATCCCTTCTCATTTTATGGAATAGACATTTTGAGGCATTACCTAAGTACTCCCAAGCATCCAAGTATCCAAATCTAAAATATCTAAAATATCCCAAATACCTAAACACCTCAGATGGGTGAAAGCCCACCTTTTGGGGAGATATTCATAAGAGGAAGAGGGAGAGAGCTCACATCCTTATTTTTAACTCATTGCTGTGTCTAAATATCCCCACTACCAGCATCTAAGCTGAATTCTCCCTAGAAATGCTCAGTGCTGGTTATCAGAGGAGAATATGACATAATGATTAACTAGCACAGTGTTGACTGTTTCTACTTATCACCACCATGACAAACGGCAAGATCAAACTTCTACTCCATCCCTCATTTTTGTCCACATGAAATCAGAAACCATTTATTCACTGAAATGCTTTAATTGGATGGTCTCAGGTACTCTCCAGAAATTACTTTCACTTTCTAACTTCATCACCCACAACTTTTCGCCAACCACCACCCCTTTAAAGAGACCTCCAATAACATGAAAAAACTAATGTTCCACATATACCACGATGATCCGCAACTCTGTGTCTCTGCAAGTGCTATTGTTCTCTCTGTTTGTTGAACTCCTATTCATCCTTCAAAACTCAGTATGTACCATGATTTACATGATAAGGTCTCTCTTGACTCCACTCCTAACCAAAGACAGTCCCACCTTCTCAATGTTGCTTCTGCCCCCAGCATACCAGAGCTCCCCTCCAAATGTGACCCATGAGCACCTGCATCAGAATTACCCAGGTGCTTATTAAAATAGCAGAAGCCCAAGCTCCACCTAGACCCACTAAATTAGAAACTCAGAGATGGAGGCTCGGGAATCTGCATTTACTAAGCTTCCCCCACCACCAGGTGATTTTGATGCAAATGCATTTATTTTGTTGCCCACAAAATTCTGAGGAATCACAGTAGAAGGTAACATTTATTAGACTTTTGTTTTTTGCCAGGCACTGTTTGAAGCACTTCATATATGTATTAATTCTTTTAATTATCACAATAACTTTATAAGAGGGTACCGTTTTTACCCTTATTTAGATGTTGATTATCCTTTCTGAGATAAAGGGATATTAGGAAACTTATTCAAGAGCACACAGTTAGTGTATGGCAAGAGAAAAGATTCAGATCCAGAGGATGTCATTCCAAGCCCATTACTAAATCACCAGGTTTTACAATCTCTAAAATAATTATTTGTCTTCTGTCTTCTCTACTAGGCTATGAATTTGTTAAGGGCAGGAATCATAGCTTTTCATCCAGATAGCTGCAGCACTCATCCAAGTGTGTGATGAACTCAAGAAATGTTTATTGAATTGTTTATTAGGTTGGTGCAAAAGTAATTGCAGTTTGGGCCATTAAAGAGGTAAAAACCCAGCACTTTGAGAGGCCGAGGCAGGCGGATCACGAGGTCAAGAGATCGAGACCATCCTGGTCAACATGATGGTAGTAGAAACCCCGTCTCTACTAAAAATACAAAAATTAGCTGGGCATGGTGGTGCATGCCCTTAGTCCCAGCTACTCAGGAGGCTGAGGCAGGAGAATTGTTTGAACCCGGGAGGTGGAGGTTGCAGTGAGCCAAGATTGTGCCACTGCACTCCCGCCTGGTGACACAGTGAGACTTCGTCTCAAAAAAAAAAAAGAGGTAAAAACCACAATTACTTTTGCACCAACCTATAAAATGTAGAATAAACCAAGATACAATGTTTTTGTCTATGGATAGTATTAGGCTGGTGCAAAAGTAATTGCAGTTTTTGCCATTACCTTTGCACCAACCTAAAATCAGTGAGATTTAAAAAAAAACCCAAAACCTCATTGACCACAAAAGTAAATACATAAGTAAATGTGGCAGTGCTTTGGTGAAACACCAACGAGACGATGTCTGGTTTTCATTAAAAATCATAAGTAATATAATAAATATATTAAGTTAATTCATATCAGAAACCAAAGCCTACACAGCGTCATACTGTAATACCTCAGAAAGCAGGCCTGGGGACAACCAAGAGGTGCCCAGGGGATTACTAGTGATCCCCAAACCATGTTGTCATGTCCCTGGGTCTAGGTGTAACTTCAAAACATAAAGAATACACAAGACTATATTGCTGCTTCATTTTGAGGACAGGCATGTCACCCCTCTTCTTCCTTATCAAATACCTGGAAACTGCAGCCACACAGATCAGTTAAGTAAACATTTCCAAATCTGTGAAGGAAGATCCAGCTAGCTGTACAGCGGTGGTAGTGCCTTTCAAGTTTGGCTCTGCTCCCTAAAAGGCATAGGCATTCACCCCTTTCATCAAGGTAGGGAATTGTCAGGTGTGTCCAAGTGCATTAGAAATGTCACCGATGTTACCAGCTGCTTCCTAAGAAGAAAAAAGACCTAGACCCCGAATTTTGAATGAACAGCATCTTATTTACATAACTGATATCAGAACTAGCATGCTGTGTCTATACTTAGTTTAAGTCCAAAGAAAACTGAGAAAGCACATAAACTATTCAGCCAGATATTTAGCATTTTATATATTTATAAGTATATATCTATATCTATATATATATATCCATGTCTATGGATCACTATGTAGACATTTTTCCATTTTTTAATCCAGATGTTTTGATGCTGTATTTACATACATATATACATAAATACTCATAGTCATCAAATTTCTAATCTGTTGCTTCAACTCCCACATCTTCCAAGTTTTTGACTCAGCTAGGATCACAGGTACCCACTTCTGGATGCACACACCTCACACACAATGCTGACCCTGACGGGATTTTTAGATGAGTTTCAGTGGGTCTCAGGGAATCTCATCAAAAAAAAAAAACTGTCGCACCCCAGAAATCAACTCTCTTCTTGTTTCCAGACTTGCTGAGGAAATATTTTTCTCTTTTTAGAGAAAATGTATGCACCATACCCTACAAGAGCATGTGTCATCTAAACTGTATAAGGGACTGTTTGCTGTTGGTGACTTTGAAGTTCTGAATAAATACTCAGAACAAATATCATATTGAAAGTCAAGCCATTACCAGACATGGACACAGCTGCACATTGCCCAGCACTGCTTTGCAGAGAGTTTGCTTTATAAGCTCACGACGCCAGGATAGTCCAGCATTTTGGTCACATGGGGCTAAGACCAAATTATCAGACTGGATAAGAAGCAGCCTTGCTTGTGCAGAGAAGTAGAGTCATCAGCATCCTGATTACTTTTAGTGATACAACATATATCTCCCTTTCTTTTCTCCAAGAGTCGTTATGAAAATGGTGATGAAGGTTGCAGCCACTGTCAGCTCCTCCAGGACCGACAACAAAAAGTAGAGACCTCACCACTGAAAGTAAGATTTTATATGATTTCTGCTTCCTTTTGTGATTTGCCTCCATATTCTCCTGCCAAGGAATGCAACGGCTTCATAAACAGTGACATGAGGACAGAGCTTGGCTTTCCAATCTAAGTTAGAAGTGGTTTGGTTTGGACCTGCTAAGGGGAAGCATTCTGTATTCAGTCTGATTGGTTCACTCAACCCTCCTTCTAAAGAAGTCTTACCCCCCAACTTTCAGAACCACAAAACACGAAACCATTCATCTCTCACTTTAGAACTTTGCCTGAACCACTCAACACCCCTAACTGAGCCATGTGTCTCTCCATTCAGGGAAGCCTGTTTCTCAGAGCCAAGCACATTTCTATAAATGCTTCATGTGGGAAGGAACAAAACCAGTAAGTCAGAAAGCTGACTCAGAAATGATTGGAAGTGTTTCCTTTCTTCCCCCAGCAGATTTGTTGCTCCATGGTGATTTTCCGGTGTGATCATTATGCAAGGCTTGGCTGACTGTCAGTAAAGGACAGAGTATTTGGCTATCACTATTATGACTTTTACATTTGGGGCAATTGCTTTCAATGAATACAAATGTGCCAGTGAGCAGGACTAAAGTCACAAGTTATGCTCCACAGCAAGCTCTGATGAGCCAACACCTCAGATTTTGGGGAACTTATGGCCTGGCCTCCTTTATCTTTCTCAACAATGGAAGCCACTGCAGGGACAAGCATTGGAAACCTGGGACCCACCACTCACTGGAGTCTGGACAACAGGCCATGGACCCCAGGACTCTTGAGCCCTCATTGTTGTGCCAATCAATCAGCAAACACTTATTGATCACTTTGCCAGGTCCAAATGGCATCAAGTTTTTCACTTGAAAGGGCTGTCACTAGTAACAAATTTTGCATTGTAAAAATAGTGCCGCCTACAAGACACATGCAAACGAATTACGCTCTTTCAGTCCTGACAACGGCTCCACTAGGTAGCCACTACTCTTGTCCTTACTGCACAGATGAGAAAACTCAACCTCGGAGGAGTTCAGTGCTATGCCCCAAATCACAAAGCCGGCAAGTTCAGAGCCACATTTAGGCCTGGTCTCTTTCCACTACCCATCAGCTGTGAACATTAGCAAGGAACTTGGTCCTGGTGCTCTCCTTGGAAGAGTCCCATGTTCCCAAGAGTGGTACAAAGTTCCTTGAGAATCACACGGCCAGGGCTACAGAAGGGAGAAGTCCCTGCAGCTCCCTGCATACCCGAAGGCCACCAGGCCTCCTTGTTGTGGTTCCTTCAGAATCCACCATCAGGTAGATCATTCCTGAATTATATGTGTCTAGCCCATGTCATCAGGGAAAAGGGAAGGTGAGACAAGACTCATGTTCATGACAGAGTGTTTAGATGCAGAAGCTCTGGAATCAGAGAGACCGGCTTGGAATGCTAGCTCTGCACTAATTTGGTATGTGAGCTTGGGCACTTTTGGTCTTGTTTTGTTCTTTCTTTTTTCTTTCTTTCTTCTTTCTTTCTTTCTTTTCTTTCTTTCCTTCTTTCTTTCTTTCCTTCTTTCTTTCTTCTTTCTCTCTTCACTTATTTTGAGAGAGGGTCTTCTTCTGTCACCCAGGCTGGAGTGCAGTGGTGCGATCTCGGCTCACTGCAACCTGTGCCTCCCAGGTTCAAGCGATTCTCCCACCTCAGCCTCTTGAGTAGCTGGGGTTACAGGCACGCAGTACCTCACCCAGACAATTTTTTTTTTGTTTTTGGTGGAGACAGGGTTTCACCATGTTGGCTAGGCTGGTCTCCAACCTCAAGTGATCCACCTGCCTAGGCCTCCCCAAGTGCTGGGATTACAGGCATGAGCCACAGCACCCAACCTGTTTTGCTTTTTAATTACTTTAGCTTCAGTTTCCATTAAACAGAAATAATAAAAGTGCCTACTTCCAAAGGGTCATTATAAGAATTAAATAACATTGAAAGCAAAGCCACATGCTGCCTGGCATATGGTAAGCACTCGATCAATAATCACTATTCATATTGTTATCATCATTAATTTTATATTTATATAATACCTCTGGACTAATTTTATTCTAAAATATGCTCATTTCCTGTATGAAGCCAGTCTGGCAAACATCAGTGGAGTGCCTGGCACTAGACAAGGCCCCAGGAACACCAGGAAGCATCAGAGGCTCTCCAGTAGAGAAAGGTGCTCAGCATAGGAGGAGCTTGATTTAGGAAGGAGTTATGTGGGCATTAAGTGAAGCTGAGAGATTTTTTTAAACTATTAAACATTTGGAAAAGGAAGTTTTATGCAGGCTCATGTATGCACATGGTGCTCACATGCAGTACCTTGGATGACAGTTCTTGATTCTTCACCTCTACTCTAAAAATATTGCCCACCTTCTGCCCTGTTCGCTTCATATTTTGCTAAGCAACTGGCTAGTTTATTTGAAAAAAAAATGTAAGGAAGTGTTAGTAACTTAACTTTACTAGTCTTAGAAAATAAATTGGAATTGGAATTGGAGTAGTTAAAGCTCTCCCCATTGGGAGCTTCAGGCAATATTGTTCTCAGGAGTGTATACTTGGGGTTTGGCAGGTGGAAATGTATTCATTCATTTATCCAGTCAGCCAACCAGCCAGCCAGCCAGCCAATCACTCAACAAATGTGCCAGCATATCGATGTTGAACAACATAAGCATGACCCTGACTTTATTGGACTTCGAATCTAGAAGGAGTGGCAAGCATTCAACAAGCAGACTAATAAAGAAACAATTACAAATAGTGGTAAAGGCTAAAGAAAAAAAGATAAAAGATGGGGCAGAGGACATGCATACATGCAGTGATATCAGGAAAGACTTCTCTAAGGGCAGGTATTTAAATTGAGGTGTGCAGAAGAAGCCAGCCGTGCAAAGATCAGGTCAAGCAGCAGATGAGATGGCAGCGAAAGAGCTTGGGCTCTAAGACTCAAAAGAGGCTAGCACCATGAGAGCTTGGGATGGGCAGCCAGAGACAGATCATGCATTGCCTTGGAGATCCTGAAAAGGAGTGTGGATTTTACTAGGGTACTGGAAGATCAGGAAAGCTTTCCAGATCTCATCCACATGTAGGATCATTTAATTTATATTTGTATTTCAAGAAAGTGTAATCTCATTTTAATTTAGGACAAAAACCCTTAGCTCTCTTAACTCTTAGTCAACACCATCTTGCTCCCCTGTAATTTCAGACTCTTGCACTGCCCAGCACACTGTGCTGGAAAAAGCACACGTCGCCTTTGTTCTTTCTGGCGCTACCACTGCGAGTAGCTCGACCTTGAGCAAATTACTCAGCATCACAAATCTTGTCTCCTTCATCTATGAAGAAGGTAGGATTGGGGTTGATCTCAAAGATCACTTTTGCTCTAAATTAATTTGACCAAAACAAGAAGAAAATAATGTCTTACCCTCCCATGGCTTGGCACTTACATTTCCTGCTGCAGAAAAGGTGTGGTTTAGGGGGTAAAGAGCATGATTTAATCATCGTTCTGCATGCTAATTCTTCTACCTTGAGCAAGT
Source organism: Nomascus leucogenys (assembly GCF_006542625.1). Taxonomy (NCBI): domain Eukaryota; kingdom Metazoa; phylum Chordata; class Mammalia; order Primates; family Hylobatidae; genus Nomascus; species Nomascus leucogenys. Next base: position 27,559,560 of record NC_044385.1, on the reverse strand, counting down.
GACCTTACCTCCCTAAGCCTGCTTCCTTGTCTGTAAAATACACGTAATAGCCATACCTACTTTATTGGGTTCTTATGAAGATCTGGGGCATAATTATTCACAATGCCATTAATATCATCAACATGCATAGAGCCTCCCATAACAGTTTGGCAGGACTTGGATGGGGGAAATAATGGGTGTAAGACTTGAGGCATAATACCAAACAGGTCTCGGGACTTACTTTCATGAATCAGCATCTACTGTGCCAATATTAAGGGTGAACCAACATGAACGCTAGATCTGTTTGGAGCCCAGGGGTAAAGTCTGGTCTGGAAACTTGAGGCTGTTGAAAGGTTTTCAGCTCAAAAGGTATTAGCTCACTTGATGTGAAACACATGGTCTATTGGGAACCTCAAGAAAACACCAGCCATCCACAGTTCCCATCTCTCGTGTGTAAAGAATGAAAGGGGGTGGCTGGACAAAGCTTTATTCTACCAGATATAGTCACTGCCAGCAAAGAAAGAAGAAGAAAACAATTAAACTTCTCACATGAGCTAAATCAAATAAGCCCACCAACCTCTTAGTAAAATATACAGGCATTAAGCCTGGCTGCCTTGACACGTGTTTAAAGACTACCCAACTTTCAGAGGAATTGAATAAATAGACTTCGAGTTGTGCGGCTCTCAGGAAAATTTCAAAAGTAAATGCCATTCGATGGCACTGTTTTCCCCTTCTGTTCATAAAATTCACAGAATCACAGGGTTGGAAAAAAAAATAAGAAAATAAGAAATCATTTCACCCCAACCTGATTTCTAACTCATTGATTTCATAGGTCAAATGATTCTGAGCAAGATGATCCTGAAGTTCAAGTTGTGGCTCAACTGCTTAACCAAGTAAGATACATGCACTCATAAACACCAAATCCTCCTTACTTCCCGGCAGGACTTCCCACCTCTCCAACAAGGTTATCAACAGTACCAATGTCCCCACATTCCACACCCAGTAAAGATGTCTAAAGGGACAGAGAAATCTAAAAAATGCACTAACAAATCTCTGAAGTCAGATTGCCTGGATTCAAATTCCAGTGTCACCGCTTACAGGTTGTGCGAAATTGGGTAAGTAAACTTCTACAAGCCATAGTTTTTTCATCTATAAAATCAAGATCAAGTTGTGACTCAACTGCTTAACCAAATAAGAAGAGAGCTGGAGTAGAAATGAAGACGAGGGAGCAAAAGGGTAGGTCCAATTTTGACGACATTTCTATTTCTCTGAGGGCTCAACCACATATTGGCCAGCTTCATTTTGTATAATTCCAAGAATACTCTGCTTATGCAAGTACTTCCCAGTCAAATACATCTTTTGAAATTAGTAGGTGTGTTTCCTGGACTTGGCTGCTTCCAGTTGTCGGCCATTTGGAAAGCCAGGAGGAAATGAGGAAGGGTGATAAGGACAGAGCGCTGGCAGGCTGCCAGCTCTAGTTCCATTCCTGACTCCACACAGAGGAACACAATGATAAGTAGTCATTGAAAAAAAGAAAAATGAATGGGGTGTGGGGCCCTGCTTTCTTAGTAATGATTACTCAGTTTAAATAGAGAAAATACCATATGATAAGTTGGTTACCAAGTTGTATGTAGGCTACAGCTTGTGTATTGGAAAGTAGGAAGGACAAAGGGAAGGAAATGGAGGGTGGGTTGGAAGAAAAGCGGGGAAAGACAAACAGGTAAGCATGCAAAAATGTACTAAAATATGAATTAAATGGTCATAACCATTTATTGAGGACTAGGCTCTGTACTCTATGCTTTAAAGATATTTTCATGTCAGTCCTCAAAGAAAGATATTATTTTTCAAACAAAAAACCTTCATGGTTTGTTATTACTTCAGAAGGCTTGAGTGGCTTTTTTCTCTTCTCTTCTTATACCATGGAAACATTGCTTTGAAAATGGAAAACAAATGTTTACTGCTTTTTTTTTTTAGACAGAGTCTCGCTCTGTTGCCCAAGCTGGAATCTAGTTCCATAGAACTATTGCAGTGGTGCAATCTCAGCTCACAGCAGCCTCTGCCTCCCAGGTTCAAGTTATTCTCGTGCCTCAACTTCCCAAATGGCTGGAATTACAGGCATGTGCCACCACACCCAGCTAATTTTTGTATTGTTAGTAGTGATGGGGTTTCACTATGTTAGCCAGGCTGGTCTCCAACTCCTGACAAGTGATCTCCCAGCCTCGGCCTCTCAAAGTTCTGGGATTACAAGTGTGAGCCACCACAACCGGCCTGCTTTCTGCCTTATGACTGGCCCTGTGTCTATAAAGCACTGAGCGAGGCAGCTGACCACCCAGCAGAGGAGGACTCAGAGGAAGATACCAAGGAGAATGCAGAGTATGGCTTACCCCTGATCAGAGTGCACAAGAGACCCAAGGAGCTCAACAAAGGTTGATGCCCTGTCAGAAATCCTTTTACTGACCCTGCTTCCCTCCATGCAAACTGTATTGCACCTCTTAACTCTCCAAAAAGGGTGGTTAAGATCCACAGGAAACTTTCTCTGTTGTTCAAGCTAGTCCTAGATGGACTATTTTAACTGAGTCAACTTGTGACTGCCAAGCACTTACTTGAGAGTATTAGTTTGTAATATAAATAACACTTAAATATACACAGTTTTCCCTTATTGAAACAAAATTGTGTCTTATATTTTAGAATTGTAACAGTAGAGATATTTAAGAGAACAAGCTTGTAACAACAGAGTAAGCACCAAAACAATCTTCTCTAATTGGGAGGGAAGTTCCTCAGTTTTCCATAACGGCATTGACATTACATCTCCAGATTCTCTGCCAGATTGTTAACTCTATACCCCACAGCATCTGATTTTGGCAAGCTTAGATCAGGACACACAACTGAGGCCAAAACTGCCTAGGAGCCATGTGAATAACGACCAAGTCTCAATTAGCGGGTCAAGAAACAAGCTAATCAATTAGCAGCCTGGCTTTCTCCAACTCACCAAATTAAGATGCCTTTATAAGCATAGATGATCTTTGTAAATGAACTTTCCCCTCCAGTTCCTCCTCCGGGAGGTTAGACATTATAAGAAAATAGTTGTATGAATCATCTATATTTCTAAAAAATACAGAGTGCCTCCAGGTGTGACACAGATGGTGGACAATAAAAGGGGAGAAACCATTTTTCATGAATAAGGCACATAGATACATGCACTCATAAACACCAAATCCTCCTTACTTCCCGGCAGGACTTCCCACCTCTCCACCAAGGTCATCAACAGTACCAATGTCCCCACATTCCACACCCAGTAAAAATGTCTAAAGGGACAGAGAAATCTAAAAAAATGCACTAACAAATCTCTGAAGTCAGATTGCGTGGATTCAAATTCCAGTGCCACCGCTTACAGGTTGTGTGAAATTGGGTAAGTAAACTTCTGCAAGCCACAGTTTTTTCATCTATAAAATCGAGATCATGTTAATACTTTCCTCTTGGGGTTTTGTGAAAATTAAATAAGTTAATGCCTAGAAAGTAACCAGTATGGTGCCAGACACCAGGTTTTATGGTCAGGACATAATTGCTAACCTGTAATATTCCTTCAAATAAAAAGAAAGAGGAGAGAGGAGGAGAAGAGAAACAGAAGAGAAGCAAAAAGAAGGGAAAAAAAGATTTACTTTATCTTCTTCATATTTCTGTGATGATGGAAGAAAATTTAGCTGAACATCTTTAGGACGTGTTGCAGCCAAGAGAAGTTAGATGCCCTTTAGAAGCGGGAAGAGGAAAGCCAAGAAGAAAACAAGCGTCTTAGTCTGTTTTGTCCTATTCTGTGCTACAACAGAATATAACAGACTGGGTTATTTATTATTTATTTATTTATATATTTTGAGACAGGGTCTTGCTCTGTCACTGAGGCTGAAGTCCAGTGGTGTAGTCATGGCTCACTGCAGCCTCAACCTCCAAGCTCAAATGATCCTCCCACCTCAGCCTCCCGAATAGCTGGGACTACAGGCATGCACCAACTTACCTGGCTAATTTTTTTATTTTCAGTAGACAGGGTCTCATCATGTTGCCCTGGCTGGTCTTGAACTCCTGGACTCAAGCGACCCTCCTGCCTAAGCCTCCCAAAGTGCTGGAATTATAGGCATGAGCCACCTCAGCCAGCCAGGTTATTTATTTATTTATTTGTTTATTGAGAAAGGGTCTTGCTCTGTCACCCGGGCCGGAGTGCAGTGGCCCGATCACAGCACACTGCAGCCTCAGCTTCCCAGGGTAAAGCAATCCGCCCCAAGTAGCTGAGGACCTGAGTAGCTGAGACCACAGCCATGTGCCACCATGCCTGGCTAATTTTTGTCTTTTGTGGAGATAAGGTTTTGCCATGTTGCCCAGGCTGGTCTCGAACTCTTAGGCTCAAGTTATCTGCCTACCTTGGCCTCCCAAAGTGCTAGGATTAAAGGCATGAGCTACCATGCCTGGCCCAGCCACATAATTTATAATGAACAGAAACTCACTGGTTCATGCTTCTGGAGGCTTGGAAGTTCAAGATCAAGTGGCTGTCATCTAGCAGGGGCCTTCTTGCTGTGTTATCCCAATGCAGAAGGGCAAAGACAAGGTGAAAAAGAGATCAAACTCACTTCCTCAAGCCATTTTATAATTGGCATTAATCTATTCATGAAGGCAAAGTCTTTATGGGCTACTAACCTCTCAAAGGCCCCATCTATTAACCCCGTTGCATTGAGGATTAAATTATCAGCACGTGCTTTTGAAGGGGACCCATTCAAACCATAGCAGCAACAGAAACTGCCATATCATGAATATCAATCATGTACCAATTATTTTGTCCATATCACCTCACTTTCTGAAGAAACACACAATCCAGAACTTCAGGCTTCTGCCACATGTCACACAGTCAGTTGAGCATTGGAGTTGATATTTAAACTCACGTCTGTTTGTCTATAAGGCTCACCTTGTACCACCACAGCTGCGATGTCAAATTTGATCCAAAAATCATTTGCATGGTTTGTCTTATTGTATCTGTCCTTCCCAACAATGCTGGTAGAGAAAAAAATTAAGCTGTAATATTATTTCCAAAGAACAGTATATGATCCTTAGTTTTTAAATTCAAATTGACATACTAAGGAGTTATAGGCTTGGGTTATTATTGTTGTTAATGTCAGACTCTCATCAAAAGGAGGAATTACACTTCTTAGGAAACGCCCTGAATAAAATTAAGTTTAAAATAGGACCTATCTTTCCAGATACCTCAAACTCAACAGGTTTCAAATTAGTCTAGACATTCAATGGCCTGGAGGCAAGAGTCCGGAATAGTTGTCTATTCTCACTGATCCAATTAAGAAGGACATGAGAAAGACTGGACATGAGAAAGACTGTCAGAGAGGTGTTTACTGCACACAAGGTTACCAGTGGACTCTTTCTCCAATTCTCTTGCCCAAATTATTGAAAAAGCCTCCATGCTGCTCTCCCAGCTCCTACTTTTGCCCACCCCAATCTATTCCCTGAGTTGTGGTAAAAGGGATCTTAATGTGCATCCGATCATGTCACACTCTTCCTCAAAATGTTTTTGCGTCTTTGAATTGTCCTTAGAATCTACTTCAAAAATTTGATATGGCCTTTGAAGTCTTGTATGATCTGGCCCCAGCCTCATCTTGAGCCACGCTCATTATCCAGGTTTTTAAAACCATGAACAAATTTTGTTTACATGACCAACTCTCACCAAACATTTTCTGCTTCAGAGCCTTTGAATATGCTGCTCTTCCTACCTACAATAATCTTCTTTGCCTCTCCTATATTCCCAAACCACCAACACACAGACACACACACACACAAACACAACTAACACAACTATTCCCACTGCCACTTCCTTCTCATACTTTAGGTCTTCAGAGAAGCCTTTCCTGACCCACTGCCTTCAGTACTTCTGGACCCACACAGGACTCCATCCCAGCTATTGGTTCTTGTCAATATCAGCCTTTTGTTTTCTTCACAGTAATCAGGACAAGTTGAGTCTTCATTGGCTCCTCAGTGCCTTCCTGGCACATGGAGGGCCTCCATAAAATTTTGTTGGGTAAATGAGCAAATGAACAAAGGTGTATGCAGCATGCTATCCTCATTTTGTTTTTCTTCAGATCTCTAATAACTCCCTCAAGCTGTATTATAGCTTTCCTTGTTTACTTCTTTATTGTTTGACTCTCCTTCTAGAAAGCAAACTCCACCAGAAGAGAGACTTCGTTGGGTTCATTGTTTTATCCAGTGCCCAAAATGGTGCCTGGCATATAATATGCACCCAGAAAGTATTTGCTGGATGAGTGAATGAATGAATAAATGAATACTTGTATCCCTGGAGTCAAGTGCAGTGTCTAGATCAGAATAAATGCTCACTACATGGAAATGTGCTCTGATTTCTTCTTATAATTTAGTAACAATCTGATTTTGACCCAGCTAGAAGCTATGATTAATGTTTCATATAGTCAAAGGCAATAATAGACTCCATTTTATAAAAGATAGTTCATGTTCAGGAGCAAGGAGGTACCTTTTGCCTCACCAAACTTTTACACCAGTCATCTGTTGCAAGTTCTGAATTGAAAAATCTTCTCCTGGTATGAGCTTTTGAATCACTTTTGACTCAGTGGTCCTCCACCACCTTCCCTTAGGGCCAGTGGAAATCAACCTTGGGAGATGCTCTGTTGAGACAAAGAAGCAATGTGCCCTTCAAATAGCTGTTTCCGTGACCAAATCCCACTTCAACTCTTTCAAGTATTGCCTATAACACTCACAAAAGAAAACAAATCTCTCTTGACACAACACTTTGACCAAGTTCAATCTGGTTATTCATGTTATTCCAACTTTTTTTGGTAGAGAAGATAAACATGGTCTCTGAGAAAAAACATAATCAAAAAAGCACCACCCAGGCCCTTCCAAGGCCCAGCCCTGCTTTCCAGATGCTCTCCCTTTTCAGCTTGGTTTAATTAAAGCTCCGTATGTCAGCAACCCATCAGCTTCAGGTGTGATTCAGATTGCCCCAAAGCATCAGAAAACCTGCCAAGCAACCCAAGCATGAGAGTGAAGTTGAGAAATGTACTCCCCAGAACAAAGCTCATCATTACAAGGGGAAGTCTTGCTCGGAGGAGGGGCAAAGTGATTATCTCTCTCTCTGCTTCAAATTTAGACACATAGCAAAGATAACTCGGTTCAAATGCAATCTGCATCCTAGATCAGTGACAATGCTCTTGAGGGAGGCGTGATACTTCTGAAGTCTAACTTCTGGTCAAACTTGGTGACCTCTCAAACTGTGGCCATGGTATGCAAAAGATGCTGAGAACCCTAGTGAGTCTGTACCCTCACACAGTAGAAAGCTCACAGCTTGCTTGTTTATTCTTCTTTTTCCCCTTGATGTGTCAGATCTGAACTTTTTGTAGTGCCTCTGGGTTCGTAGTTAGACAAAAATGCATTAGCTAACAGAGTTTTCTGGCTGTGGTAGCCAGAAATTGAAAGATAACTCGCAACATGATTCAGTCATAGATGAAAACCAAATTCCTATGGGAGAAGGGGAGAGAATTCTCTCTGAATAAACAGGACCCTTGCTCAAGACCTGAAGCCCAGAGTGTGCAGTCCCTGCAAAGGCAAACAGAAAAAGCATTTTAAAATCTCCTACAGTTCCATGATATGGAATGCCCATCTCCAGGTTACATTAATGGGATGCTTAGCCAAAGTTGTTAAGAATTTTTTGTCATGCAACCAAAACAAATGTAAAACAAAAATGGTCCTTACCCAAAACCAGACTGTATAGACAATGCATCTTTATGATTCTGCAAATTACCAAACATCTTTTCATCACATTTCTAAGAGATGTCACCAGAGGTTTTAGGTACTGTGTGAACACAAGAGTAGTTCATTAACATTTATTTGATCTAGAAACTTCTAGAACAACTTTTAAGTGGTGCATGCTCCGAACTGAGTGAATTAACTGGTTGTTTTCAGATCATGAAGACAATAGCTATGCTTCTGGCAGCTCAGCAGTGATGCATATGGGTTAAGAGAAGTTTCCTTGCAACAGTTTTCATGGTGTAAACAGCATCTTGAAACATTTTCAGGAGCAGCTAAAAAGGAACAAACTAAAACTAAAGCTCCTGGCATGGGCTTGATACACAGAATGCAGAGCAATGTGCAACTAGATAGGATGGTTTATCACTAGGATGTGAGATGTAGCTCCTTAGAAATTTCACAGAAGCTACCATACTCAACAGGCCATTACGTTTTTTTAAAATTCAGCCTCAGCAACAAATCAGCTCAATGGGATAGTAGCCAGATATAGTGGAAAAGACAGTGGTTGAATTAGGATGCACTAATTCTCCTCCCAATTCTATTTTTAAGCTTCTGGATGCCTTGGGCAAGTCACTTAATATATACCCCTCAATTTGCATGTCTGCAAAGTAGAAATAATAGTGTCTGACCCAGCTACCACACAGAATTGAAAGAACGTGATCTATGCAAAAATGCTTTGTCCTGGGTACATGCCCAAAAGAATTAAATGCAGGAACTCAAACAGATACGTCTACACCAATAATCAGCTCAGCATTATTCACAATGGCTAAAAGGTGAAAGCAACCCAAATATTCATCAACAGATGAATGGACAAAATATGGTACGTACATGCAATAGAATGTTATACCATGTTAAAAAGGAATAAAATTCTAGCACATACTACAAAATGAATGAACATTGAAAACATCATGCCAAATAAATAAACCAGACACCAAAGGACAAATACTGTATAATTCCTCTTATAGGAGGTACCTAGAAATAGGCACGTTCACAGAGACAGAAAGTAGAATAGAGAGTACTGAAGCTGGAGAAAAGGGGGAATGGGTGGTTTTGTTTAATGGGTACAGAGTTTCTGAGATGATGACCAAGTTCTGGAAATAGATAGTAGTGATGGTTGCACAACCTTGAACAATGTACTTAATGCCACTAAATGGTACACTTAAAAATGGTTAAAATGGGGTGATGGAGAAGGACACAATATGCTATGGGGTCCTGGGCCATAGTGGATGGTGAGCAGGATATAAAAAAAAATTAAAATGATAAATTTTATATGTTATGTGTATTTTACCACAATTTTATTATTATCATTTTTTCATTTATTTTATTATACTTTAAGTTCTAGGGTACACGTGCACAACGTGCAGGTTTGTTACACAGGTATACAATACCACAATTTTTAAAATGTGCCGTAATACCAAAAGTTCCATACGAATGCTGAATATTAATTTTTAGAGTCCTGACTTTTCCTTGTATCAGTTTACCAGCTTCATTTGAAAATGGCATCCCCACAACTTAGGCATTTATACCAAAGGGGGAAAAAACAATAAAGGCATGCTCAAATTTATACCACCTTGTTGAAGAAAGCTTGTGATCAGTAGGTGTTACCTATTGGAAGTTTTGGGACTAAATACAGCGCAACAGCTAACTAGAAAAAAAAAATCTCTTTACAAGATTTTAGAAAAAAACTCTTTTTTCCTTAAATATTTTTGTTCAGTGACATCTAAAACCTGCTATCAAGAGCATTTACAATTGCTTTCAATCAAAATTAACCCAAACTGAAAAGTCAGGAGAAGACAATAGGGATTACAATGAATAAGTATATGGGAAATAGTCAGAAGGAAGGGGTCAGGTCCAACTTTTGATGAACCTATATAATTTGTTGCCTCCAATACTAGGATGGTCTCCTAAATCAGCAGTTCCTAACATTTTTGGCACCAGGGACCAGTTTTGTGGAAGACAATTTTTACACAGACCAGGGCAGTGGGGTGGGGGATGGCTGCAAGATGATTCAAGTGCATTACGTTTATTGTGCATTTTAGTTCTATTATTATTGCATTGTAATATACAATGAAATAATTATACAACTCACTATAATGTAGAATCAGTGGGAACCCGGAGCTTGTTTTCCTGCAACTAGACAGTCCAAGGGGGTTAAGAGAGAGGGAGGGATGCATAGGCAGAACCAAGAGGATTGTTGTAGTGAAACTCCTCTGTGTGATGCCGTAATGGTGGGTAAATGTCCTTATACATTTGTCCAAACCCAAAGAATTTTCACAACATCAAGAGTGAGCCCTAATGTAAACTACGGACTTTAGGTGATAATGGTGTATCACTATATGTTTAGCAACTGTAACAAATGTACCACTCTGGTAGAGGGTGCTGATAATGGAGAAAGCTGTACATGTGTTGAGGTAGTGGGTATTTGGAACTCTCTGAACCTTCCTCTCAATTTTGCTGTGAACCTAAAACTGCTCTTTAAAATGGTTTCCAACAATATGTACAAAAAAGGGGAAAAAATCATGTCCACCTAGAACCTGTGAATGTGACCTTATTTGAAAATAGTGTCTCTGCGGATACAATCAAGTTTTAGATGAGATAATATTGAATTAGGGTAGGCCCTAAATCCAATGACTGTTGTCCTTATAAGAGAGAAATCTGGACACACAGACAGACACGAAGAGGGGAGAAGGCTGTTTGAAGACAGGGGCAGCCACTGGAGTGATGCAGCTACAAGCCCAGGAAGACCATGGTTGCCAGCAACCACCAGAAGGTGGGAAGAGATTAGGAAGAATTCTTCCCTAGAGCCTTTGGAAGGAGCATAGGCCTACCAACACCTTGATTTTTGATTTCTGGCCTTCATAATTGTGAGATAATAAATTTCTATTGTTTTAAGCTGTTCAGATATTGGTAACTTGCTATGGGAACCCTAGGAAACTAACACACTTGGTGAATCAGGCCCTTCACAATCCATACCACTTTATCTCCTTAAATAGTTCCTTATACCCCATGCTCCAGAAACACCAAACTACTTGTCATTACCCAAACATGGCATACCAATTCCATTCTTCTTTGCCTTTTTACCAGCAGTTTCTTCTACCCTAAAAGCTTTTCTGCCCCTCACTTACCTAAAATAATCATACTCATCCTTCTAAATTGAGATTAAGCAAATTGACATTATCTCCATGAAGCCTTCCAGAATACCCAGCCATCAAAGCTGGTCATGTTCTCCTCTTTGGACTACACAGATCTTTGGGTTAGGGACTTAATTCTATCTATTTCTACATTCTCTGTACCTAACGCAGTGCTTGATACATAATAGCACTCCAAGGAGTTTTTTTAGGTGAGATAATTATCAATTAATGACTTGATAAAAAATAAGCCTCCCAAAAGAAGCCAAAGAATGTCAATAGAAAGAAAATGAAGCAATCTTTGTCTTAGTAAGTCTCATTTGTATAATTCACCAACATTTTTAATCTACATAAAATTGTTTTAAAAACAACACCTTATCTATTCTCAAGAAAACAAACTAACATGATGACATAAACTAATGTGCCTATTTTTTGAAAGTATAGATTTCAATGAGTACATGCCACTACAAGTTCAAAACTACACTGTCCATTCTGAGGGAAACAGAACAACAGATTGGAGATAAGAACACCTCTGTTTGTGTGCTGGCTCTTTGGATTAGTTGATCTTTTTAAATTTGGTTTCCTCATCTGTAAAATAAGGTGCCTACAATTTGACCTCTACTTTTTATATAATTTTTGCATATCACCATATTCACCTTCCAATAGAAAATTACTCTTAATTTAAGAAATAAAATAATATAACAGACAGATTCAAATAAAACCAGCAAATAATGCAAAGATCATTTCTATTTGATTTTGGAAGTCATAGACAGAAAATGCATCCAAACTCAATCATTCCATTCAAACTCAATCATTTGAATTCATTCAATCCCTTCCCCTTCACATCTACATCAGGGTCCTTAGTTCAGTTGGTCCCAATAGCCCTAACTTAGAGAATTAATATGGTGCTGAAAGGTTCATGACTATTTTGGATAGACCAGATGTTGATGACTTAAATTTATGTTAGCAAGTTTTGATTGTATCCGTTCTTGCAGGAAGGTTTAGTGGGGAATGGTGTCTTAGTCAGTTCACGCTGTATGACAAAGCACCATAGACTGGGTGGCTTCCTAAGCAACAGACATTTATTTCTCACAGTTCCAGAGACTGGAGGTGTGAGATCTCTGTTCCAGCATGTTCAGTACTGGCAGGGCCCTCTTCCAGGTTGCAGACAGTCAACCTCTCCTTGTATCTTCACATGGTGGAAAGACGGCAACAGAGCTCTTTGGGGTATTTTTTATACAGACACTACTCCCATTCATGTGGGCTATACCCCCATCACCTCCCTTACTCCCAAAGATCTCACCTCTCAATACCATTACTTTGGGCATTAGGATTTCAACATGTGAATGCTGGGAAGACACAAATATTCAGTCCCTAACAAGTGTGCATGAGAAGGAGCTTTTATCTCTCGCATATTCTTCTTTAGTCTAAGACCTTCCAACAGCAAGGTCTTTTCTTTTTCTTCCTTATATGCCCTTATCAGAGCTTAAGTGCATGTTCCACACATGATTGATAAGGGATAAATCAATGCCTCAAATTATTGAAAAACTACCCAAAAACTGGGAAGCTTAGAGAAGAATATTTTATGACATCTATCATCTTGAAATTTGTAATGGATCAAGTCCCATATTGCCCCATGTAGAAGACACAAAAGGAGATTGACTAGCATCAAGAGAATCACTGCCATTGAAAAGAAACAAAAAGAGTAATTTTATATGAGGATATATTGGTCTAAATGATAACGTGTTTTCTTTGAAACAAAGAAAAAAATTGTATGTGCTCCTTATTGTAAGTTAAATAAACACTAGTTAGAAAGAAGAAGTGTGGGCTCTTATTTCTAATTATGGGCCTTGCAGAGTTTGTAGAGAAAATATTTAGCCAACATATCCTATCTCAGGGACTCCTACTTGATAACATCCTAGATAGGGTATATAATGACACCATTTCTCTCTGGACACATTGAAGTTGAGAACAAAGAGGCAATTATGGTTACCAAGGGCAACTCTCTAACTTGGGTTGTCCAATGGTTATTAAAATAACTTAACAAGAGATTAATTCCAGTACTCCAGAACAACAGAAAACAGCCAACACTGGAAGTAAACATCTAGTAAAACAAGATCAATAAATGGGAAATCACAAAAATTGGATTCCCCGGAACCAAGAACGTCCTCTGCAAATCCTTAAACTATGGGAAAATTTGGCTTAAAAATATATGAACATGTTTCTGAATACAAACCTATACATGTGTGTATGTATACAGTATATATATTATATATGTATATATTATATAATAAACCTTGTATAAATTCATACAGAGTTATGACACTCGATTAATCTACACTTGGCCTATAATTGAAATTGAATTTATAAATATAAAACAACTCCCTTCCATTACAAGTCCTCGCCAAGACTCAACTCACCAGAATTTACTTAACCTCATGATACATTTTTTGTTATTAATCTTGTTAAACTCATGCCCCTTCATTATGAATCCATTGGATCATTAAGATCCTCCAAAAGCTTTGGGAAGGATGAAAAGACACCTTTTCTTCCCATGCACAGCTTCATAGTACCTTCTCCTGCATTGACATAGCTAATTTCATCAAGATCCCCGCCTTTAGTGATCTCCAGGTGAAATGCAGGCACCTGACTCCAAGTTCATGCCCCAACTTAAGTCGGCTCCATGCTCAGCGGCACTCCCAAGACTTCCAGGATAGGTCTATGGGCACTAATCACAGCATGCATCACCCAGGAAACAAAAAAACGCCTCCCTCTCCTAGAGTCCCAATCTCAATGAGTGCTTATCCACCCCATGAAAAAAAGGGAGAAGATAAATTCTTGTAAACACTGCATTCCCAGTTCCTCTCTCTCTTCCCTCCTCACAGTCTGCATGTAGGAAGAAGGAAGAAAGCTGGCATGGTGGGCGGAGAAAGCAGAGCTGGCTCAGCCTTTCCTTTCACAGGTTCTGTGGTCAAGTCAGCAACTGGGTCCGACTGCAAAGAAGGCTAATCTGAATGTGAAGGATGACGTAATTCCTGTTGTTTTCAGGTGTGAGCCGTTAGCAACAAATTCAGAACAACAACAACAACAAAAAAACACACATCTTGTACATATTTTTCTCCATTTCTAGGAAATCAGTAGTAATATAATGTTGGCATTAGATCTATATAACTATGTTAATGTAGATTATAGATTTATTCATCTATTATAGAAAGTAGCAAAATGATCGTATTACCAAACTTTAGATAATTTATCATTCTTAAGAATGTATGTATGCATTAATAAACATACTTACAAATATTTTCTATGTAAAAATAAAAGTACTGTGCAAGATACTTCTTATTTAGCCCATTCTTTTCTAGGTAACTATATATTTAGGTTCGACATAGTCTCCACACATCAGTTTTCACATGCAGTCAGTAATTTTTACATATTTGGGGATATTTTCAGATACTGCTCAACTGAAATTATTCTTTCCACCCTAAAACCAAAAAAAAGTCTAAATAACAACTTCCATGGTTTCTAGGCAGAACAAAAGAAAAAGGACATTCAGGGGGAAAAAAGACATTTCTGCACACAGGCAGCAGACAATTTGCCAGAAGAAATATTGAGATAAAATTAACTTTCTTAAGTTTCATAAACACGAAGGCCAACTTAACAAATTAGGAACCATTAAGACTAGAGGTTTGTCAATGCTGTGTGTGGAAACTTATAAAAAGAAGAAAAAAGACTAGAGGTTTGGAGAGTTGTATTGGGGGAAAGATCTTCCCAAGTCTCTTGCATCTCCACAAATCTTGCAAGTAAAGCTAACAAGTAAGACTACTCTTTCTCCTATCTTTCAAATGATGTTTATATCGCGCATATTCTTGAAATATAGAGATACTGTCTCCCTCTAGAGGAAAGGGAAGTATGTGTTTTCTATCAATTTGCTTTCTATATATTTTTTTACTGATAAATAAAATATATAAATGTGTTCGGAGTACATTTGATAATTTTATACATTCATATAATGTGTAAAGATCAAATCAGGGTAACTGACATATCTGTCACCTTAAATATTTACCTGTTGTTATATGCTAGGAACGTTTGAATAATTCCCTTCTAGCTACTTTGATATGTATTATATTGTTAACTATACTCACCTTGCTGATCTATCAAACACTAGACCTTATTTCTTCTAACTATATATTTGTACCCTCTAATCATCTATTGAAAGACCTGACCTTTAAAGAACGACCTTTTTAAAGTCATGCATATTCATATATAATTTATATGCAGTAGAATTTTCCACTTCCAGTTGTACAGTTTTACTAATTGGGACACATATATACAGTCATGTAACCACCATCTCAATTAAGATACAGGATACTTCCATCACAACAAAAATTTCCCTTGTGATCTTTTGTAACCAACTGTTTCCCTCCATACCCAACCTCAGAAAACCACTGATCTATTTTCTCTTCTTGTAATTTTGTCTTTTCCAGACTATCATATGAATAGATTCACATAGTATGTAGACTTTTGAGTCTGGCTTCTTTCTCTTAGCATAACTTGGAGATTCATTTATGTTGTAGTGTGTGTCCATTGAGAGGCTTCTTTCATAATGCAAGTGAGAGGTGAGTGGTAACATCAGTGGAGAATGTCGACAAGTTGTAGAGACACAAAGAAGGACAAATGAAAGCGTTCATTTGAAGAAAGAACTTCACAGCCTTAAAAAGAAAACCCTTAAAAATAACAAATTGATTTCATTTTCTATGGCTGTGTAGTATCCTCGGCGTGTAGATATCACATTTTCTTTATCAAAGTATCTGTTGATGAATACTTAGGTTGATTCCATGACTTTGCTATTGTGAATAGTGCTGTGATAAACACACGCATTCAGGTGGCTTTTTTACATAAAGATTTCTTTTCCTGTAGATAGACACCCAGCAGTGGGATTGCTGGGTTCCATAGTAGTTCTATTTTTGTTTTTTCTGAGAAATCTCCATGCTGGTTTTCACAGAGGTTGTATTAATTTACATTCCTACCAGCAGTGTATAAGCATTTGCTTTTCTCTGCATCTTTGCCAACATCTGTTGTTTTTTGACTTCATAATAGCCATTGTGACTGGTATAACAGGGTATCTTGTTGTGGTTTTAATTTGTATTTCTCTGACAATTAGTGATGTTGAGCACTTTTTCATGTTTGTTGGCTACTTGTTTGTCTTCTTTCGAGGAAAGTCTGTTCATGTCAAACTGAGTCTGATGTTCTGATTTCACAAAATGAAGAAATGGATGTCCAGGGAGAAGAAGTAACTTTACACATTGCTATTAAATCTTTATTGGTTGGTTGAAATATTCACAAGTATAGAAAACAAGGCTCCTTGAGGAGCAAAGAACTAGGTACAAAAGAGTAGTAGCCATGGTGGCCAGAAACCTTGGAATCATTTTTCACAGTTCAGCTTCCCAGTCCTCTACGTAAGCCCCACTAGAAACTATTTTTCTTACAATCATTTTACCAGTGGGGAAACAGAGATGACTTTTCTCAGGGTTACTCGTGGATTGTTGTTGTCGAGAGCAAATTGGAGACTTCTAACATCTGGTCTAGCACTTTGCCACCACTTCACTTTTGTTCTGGAAAAGAGCCAAAATTAGCTCATTGTAAAGAAGTCACCAAGCTCTGATTTTTGTGCAAATAAACACTATGGTTTGCCATTTAAAAAACTATTACTCCAAGATCAATTTTCAGAATTCAACCAAACGAGGACCCCTGTCTCTCAAACAACACACTATCATGCCCCACAGATGACTAAAGGACACAGTGGGCTCGTGCTTTACATGAGGTAATGCCACATGGATCACACCCTGTCTGTTAGAAGGAAACACTAGAGGATGAGAGCCGATCAGGTTGCAGTCTCCAGAGACCTCCCATTCTTCTCTGTCGAAAGCCACAGAAATGGCAAATTTAACCCAATTTGAAAGTGATTTGAGTCCTTGCTGACCTGGGGAATTTCATTCAGCAGATAACTCCTTAATGCATATAAACAGGGTTGTATAAGAAGACTGAGATTCCCACCATGAGCATTTTGATGTGAGTCTCTTGACCTTGGGAATAAGTCTCAAATAACTCATCAATTAAGGAAGGAAAGAACTCTGAAGTTAGTTGTTTTGCATCAAGGAGCCAGAACAACTGGTTGATTGTTAGATGTCTCTGCTTCTCCATTAGTCCTTCTGGTGTTTGAAGATGATGAATCAATAAAGAGTCTGAGGGGCTCTCTGGAGTCTAAATGCATCTGTTATCAGAGCAGAGACTGGCAAAACTATGTAAAAGCCTGTGGAGCTATTCATGGAGTCATGTCGGCTCATAAATGAGGAGCGGAATGACTGTATAAGTCAAAATATGATAGCTTCACAGGGTGCTGCTATCCAAATTGAGACATGTACATTAAAGTAATTAGTACACTGAAGTATTATTTGTTCCTAAGAAATGGGACTACATAGCAGACTTTTAATTTCTTCTTATACGTCTCAGTATTTCCAAAGTTTCTGCAAATGTACAGCAAATTGCTTTTGTAAGAAGCTGAGCATAGTGATGCATGTCTGTAGTCCCAGCTACTCAGGAGGCTGAGACGGGAGGATCACTTGAGCCTGGGAGCTCGAGGCCAGCTTGGACAACATAGTGAGAACCCATCTTATTTTTTGAAAAAATAAAAATTAAAAAATTAAAACTTTTATGTAAAGAAATAGCCCTCAGAGTTTAAAAAATAAACATACTCTATATAAACTGAAATAGTGAGTGGAAAACAACAATGAAATCCAATGAATGTAAAGTTCTGTGTTATGTATGGTTCAGAGAAGTCTTTGGCAAAACAGCAAGAGAAGCAAGGTCTAGCTGAAAAGTTTGTATTCAAGAGACAAAGAGAGCAAGAGAGAAAGGGAGGGAGAAAAGGAGTGTTTAAAAAGTAAACAAAAAGGAAGACTGTTAAAATGAGTTGACTCAAATTTCAAAATTAGCCTACAAGGTTGACATGGCTATTACAGGCAGTGGCAGTTAATAGAATATGAGGTTCCATTAGCACATCAAAGGAAGGAAGCTCTGTCTCCTCTGCACCACTCAGCCCAATCTGTAGTGCCACATTTTAAGAAAACTGTCAAAATGGATTGCATTCAGAAGAAAGCAACCTCGATGGTGAAAAAGGTCTGGAAAATGTCTTTAGAAAAGGATGCTTAAAGGAATTCAGCAAATTTAACTCGAAAACTGGATATATGCAGTAACAATCAAATGTTGTGGACAGACTCAAAAAAGAAAAAAAAAGGATCAGCCTAATTCTAGACTGGTTGTTCCTTAGACAATGAGTTTGTCTCTTCTGGGAATACGAAAGGCAATGGTGGGAAACACAGACCCTCAATCCCTGGAGTGTAGGGGCAGCTCTCTAAAGAGAATGTTCACAAACCCCCCTGCCAAGCCGAGGAGTAACAAGGTCCCTTTCCTTCTTGATTCTTATTGTTCAATATTGCCAGGCTCTTGAGATATCTTTGCAGTTGATTTTCACTTTATAACATTTTATAGTTAGCAAGAAATTAACTAACAAAGACTTTGGCTCTAAGAATCAGGCTAGATGCTGGTATTTAAAGGAGTGGTGCTTAAATGAGGCCAATTTAATGCATTTAGTTTGTGTACCAGTTAGGTCATTCATAGCTGCTGTAACAACAACAACAAAAACCCTGATATTTTATTGGCTTCCAAGGTTATCTTGGCCAGTGACTCCCTATCAGCAGATAAAGAAAGAAAAAGAGAATTGCACATGGGTGGTTTTTCTGAGCCACACCTGGAAATGTGCACACATCAGATCCACCCACTTTCTATTTGCCAGAACTCAACCATCTGCAATCCCAGGAGACACTCCCTGGAGAGAACTCCCTTGTCCCTTGTTCTTGTAGGCCTTGTCTCTGATTTCACAGAGGGACTTCCATATATGTTATCCTCCAAAACAACACAGGAAGTGGGAGAGCCTGGTCTTCTTAGAGACAGTACAATTTTCACAGTTCACTTCCCATTTGGCAGCCCAAGAGTTCTAAGATGTAAATCATTAAGGCTTTTTAGTTCAGACTTACGATTTCTTTAACAGTAGAATTCTCTTGAAACTTAATAGGCTATTGGGTTTTTTTTTTTTTCTTAGAGACAAGGTCTTGCTCTGTCACTCAGGCTGGAGTGCAGTGGTGCAATCATAGCTCACTGCATCATCAAACTCCCAGTCTCAAGCAATTCTCCCACCTCAGCCTCCCGAGCAGCTGGGACTACAGACATGCACCACCACACCCGGCTAATTTTTTTATTTTTATATTTTGTAGAGACGGGGTCTCTCTTTGTTGCCCCAGCTCATGTCTAACTCCTGGGCTGAAGCAATCCTCCCACCTCAGCCTCCCAAAGTGCTAGGATAACAAGCGTGAGCCACTGTGCCTGGCCCTTAGTAGATTTTGTATCTATTTGTTCCAGACAAGTTTGTGTGCCAGTAAACACCCAAATATGTTTTTGCTAGATATAATTCTCAAGCCTGTTTTATCTTTCTGACTTGTTGCCACCCTCCCTCTCCTCACCATGCCTATTTCTCTCAAATTTCCAGACACCGGGTCTAGAAGCAATTGGCTTTTACAATGTCTTAAGCCCCCACATTTTGTTCCTATATTTTTTTAAAATTTCTGCTTGTTAACCAGCCAGTTCTTGCTGGAGCTCATATCTTTCTTTGAATAACTAAATGAAGCCATCAATAATTAACACACTCTAATAATACTCCATTTTCCAATTTATTTTCCCAGAGCTGTATACTTTGTCTTCACTTTATCTGTTTTCCAAGCTCTCATAGGATAACGGCTTTACCAAATGCCTTGCCACCAAGTAGGATGAGTCTTTATCTTTCCAGATTCCAATATCAATTACCCTACTGCCCATTGCCAGGAAACCAAATGCTAAGTCAGTGTCACATATTTTGACTTTGATGCTATCACATCACCTTTGATATCAAATTCTATATTACATAAGGTGATCATAGTTTTTTTATCCTCAAACATAGTGTATTTCATATTTTGCTGAGGAAAGTATCAATATGTCTTTAGAGAATTGATAAGCACACTTTAAGAGTTAAAGATAACATGAATAATAAAACGATTACAGGATCTTTAGAATTTGAGCAAAGTGACAGTTCCAAATAAAATCTTAAATGTAGATAAGCATTGGCTCTAGAATTTCAGGAGACCACAGTTTTGCTATCTCGAAGAGCTAGTCTAATCCTGAAATCACACTTTATGAACTGATTCTGCCTCTTTAAATTTGAATTTCATTTCAAGGTTTCAGAGAGCAGAAGTCATAGTGAACTGATTTTCCTAAAAATTCTGTCCAACAAACTAATACTAAAATTTCACTCAGCTGTCATGAGGGAGTTAGTTAGAATAGCTTAGGTAGGAAAAAATAAAGAAGAAAGGAAAAAAAACTTACTTTTAATACTCCATTTCTATGCTATATAGAAGTTTAGACGTGGCAATGAAAAACTTCAGCAACACAAGCAAAGATCAGCAGCCAGGAAAGTAGGCAAAGAGACCCATAAATTACATGAAATGATGCTATTCTACCAACAAAGGAAAATATATGAAAATTTGGTCAAGTGTATCCTGGAAATTCTAAGCAGTCTGAACGCAGATGACCTACAAGCATTTTTGAACACTTACTATGTACCAGACATTAAACTAGATGGTAATATGTACATTAACTTATTTCATCCTTTGCAGTGTACAGCATTGGTCTAACTTTTACAGTTAAAAACACTGAGAAGTTACATGATTTTCCAAAGTCTCAGCTAAGTAAGGAAGGCAAGGTCAGCATAATTTTAACCCTGCTCGGTTTAACTCTTGAATTTCTTTTTTCCTGTCTACCAGGCCCTTTATTGTTCATCCTTCTAGCATGCTTGGTCAGCTCATACACCGGCACCTGATTTCCCCACCGTTTCCTATCTTTGGGATGTCACCGCCAGGGACATAAAGGTCAGGGTCTGTAACTTTCCCAAGGATCTTCTGCTTCTACTCAAACTGAAGTGAAAAACTCGGAATCAGATTTTCCCATAGCAACAAAAAAATACAAAGCCAAACCAACACTCAGTGAGAGAGGGAAGGAAGAGGGTTCTTGTTCAGAGATATCAAAAGAACACATTTTTAAATAACTTCCTTCCATACATTTTAATAAAGAAGTTACCTATATATTTTTAAACATTGGCTCTTACTTGAGTGGTGGAGGTGGAAAAGAACAACAATGAAAAAATTCAACACCTTATAGTGTATCTTACGCCTTTCCACATGCAACCAAACTTCTTGTATAGGAAAAGTTATCTCCTTCTCTATTGTAGAAGGTACAGTCACTTAAAGGCAGTATTACTTTTCCTATTTTCCTAAAAGTATTACAGCCAAGATATTCCAAATGGATTAATCTCTTGAAGCTGAACCCAGTGAAATATAAATGAGAAGCCATTTACAGCACTGGAAGTGTATGCCTGGTGCATTTTGCTCTTTAAACATCTAACATAAAGTCTCAATTATGCAAGATGAATAAGTTCTAGAGATCAGCTGTACATCATCATGTCTATAGTTAACAATACTGTATTGTACGCATAAAAATTTGTTAAGATCATAGATATCATGTTAAGTGCCCTTACCACAATAAAAAATATCCCAACATTGGATGAAATGAAGAAGGGTATATGTCAAAAATTGGTCAGGACATTCTTGCTTCGTAATCTGAGAGGTCTTAAGAATGTACTCTTAAGGGACCAATAATGACAGCCTGCCTAACTGGAAATCTTCCTCTTTATGTAATGATGAAAGGTTATTTTTAACAAAGTTGGAATTAGATACTAAAGGAATCTTTTAACATCTTTTGTCAACGTAGGAGAGTTTCTAAGAGGTGAATGCCAATCAATCACTTTTCATGTCTGTAGTGATAAAACAAAGGGAAGGGGTTTAAATTACACTTGAAGAGCTTTCGTATCAACCTAGGGGAGGGCCTTCTTGAGGTGGATAAAGCACTTATTTAGAATACTGAGAAATGTGGTAAAGCCTTTATGCTTAGAGATCAAAAAAATTCAATAGGGCCAGGTGCAGGCTCATGCCTGTAATCCCAGAAGGTTGGAGGCTAAGGCAAGAGGATCACATGAGACCAGAAGTTCAAAACCAACTGGGAAAACTAGCAAGATGCTGTCTCTACTAAAAATAAAAAAAATCAGCCAGGCATGATGGCATGCACCTGTAGTTCCAGCTACTTGAGAGGCTGAAGTAGGAAGATCACTTGAGCCCAGGAGTTTGAGGCTGCAGTAAGCTATAATCACACCACTGCCACTGCACTCCAGACTGGATGACAGAACAAGACCCCATCTCTTAAAAAACAATCTTACTCGATAAGCATCCCTCCCTAAAGTCATGGGGGCAAGATAAAATGTTTTCATAAGGTTCTACCACCCACCTCTAACTCCATAAAATGAGTATCTCCCAAAAGTTCATGAAAGCAGATGATTTTTTAAAATATATTTTCTCTGTAAAGTCAGGGCTGAAATTCAAACTTAAGACAGAACGGTTTTAATGTCTTTTTTGATTATACCGGAAAGTGACGAAATGATCCTCTCTGAAAATAATTACTTTAAAGATCAAATTTAAAATAATCATGTCTATGGACCCCAGGAAGTAGGATTCATTCATGTTTCCCCTCAGTGATGTAGAGCTGGCTCGTATCAGGTCATAAGAGCCAATTGTGTGCATCTCTTCCCAACTCCACATCCAGTTTCTTCACAATGGTAGCTTGAAATCAGTCATAGTATCAATATTTATACCATGGAAATTAGCAAACAGTAAAAAAGCAAAGGTCGGGCGGGGGTGTTTAGTGGCTGTTATTTTCCAGAAAGCTAGTTGTTAAATATTTTGCAGTGTATCACTGTTTCCTATTGCATTTCAAAAGAGAAACATTAACTTCCTGCTTAGCAGAGATTCTACTGTACTACCTTTGGCAAATTACTTAATCTCTCTAAGTCCCTCTGGGTCCTCATTTTTTGAAATAAAAATAATAATTCCTGCTTCACTGAATTGTTTTTAGCAGCAACTGGGATAATTAGTGTGAAGTATTAAGCACAGTGCCTGCACTTAGGAAGGAGTTGGCTATAGTGATGATAGCAGTGGCACCAGGGTGATGTGCTAGTAATAGGCATCGTCATGGTGCCAGCAGTATCCATCTCATAGTCAGTGTTTCAAAAACTACTGTGGATATTGATTTTTAAACACTATTATTGCAGATTTTGAGACGGATTCTAAGTTTCTGATACTCAAAATAGGTAGCACCAAGTTGAACAGAAATGATTTGCCTTCAAACTGCCTGAAATCTCTATCCTTCATAAATAATTGTATTTATCTGGGTCACTTAATTTTGTGTTTCTAAAATCACCAAATCGTAAGTATCACCTGAGGAATTTCCAGGGAAGAAGTATAAGAAACTTTATTCCTATCCCAGGCCTTTTAAATATATCTCAGTGGTTTTCAAACTTTCATATGAATCAAAATCATTTGGAGGGCTTGTTAAAGCACAGATTGTTGGACCCTACCATCAGAGTTTCTGATTCAGTGAGTCCAAGGTGTCAGCTAAAGGTTTGTATTTCCAACAAGTTCCTAGGTGATGTAGATGCTACTAGTCTTAGACCCAAGCTTTGAGAACCACTGCTCTATTTCATCCTCCACTCTGAAATGGCCCATTATCTTTGTACCAAACTAGTGCTTGTTAGTGGCCCCTACCTTCAGGGAACTGGCTTTCCCAGGGGATACCTTGGTCTCTGTCAGTATGTTTGGCTGCATTTTGGGATTTAATCATCCCAAAATGTAGTCATTTAAAAAATTATTATTGTTGTTAATGAGTCTATGATTCAGCAAAATGTTTCTGATTTGAGCCAATTCAGTTGATATCCAGCTGCGCTTAATCATGCATCTGGGGTCAACTGGCCAAAGGCTGGCTGATCCCAAATTGTCTCACGTGTCTGATGGTTGACTGACTGTCCATTGTGGTGACAACAGTGACCAGGCCAAATGTTGCTCATCATCTAGTAGGCCAGTGCAGGCTGATTTCTATGACAGTGATGAGATTCCAAGAAGAAAAACAGAAGCATTTTGGTCTCCTGAGACCTAGGCGTAACACTGTCATAATTTTATTTCCCCTGCATTCTGTTGGCCAAAGTAAGTCAAAAGACCAGCCCAAATTCCCGAGCTGAGGAACTAGATTCCATCCCTGATGAGAGGAGCTACAAGCTCACTTTGCAAAGGATGTGGCTGAAGGGAAGGATGGAAAATAGGGGTCATTTTGTGATCAATTTCTCACAATCCCTTCTGCAAGTAAAACACTAGTTAACCCAGTTGATATGCTAAGAAATGGCCAGACACATCTAAATGCTAAGGTGAAAAACAGCTTGTATTCTCTAGCTGAGATTTCTACTATATAAATTACAGCTGTTTGAGTATGCATTACCTCTTCCTACGTCTGAGGATAACGAAAACATCCCCCAAAACATAGTTCTCCATAGCCATGTATTCCAGGGCCAAACTTCTGCTTCTCAGGTATAACTGGATCCTGTCCGCTCCTGCATGTGCCCAACAGACCACCTACCACTTGTTTAATCTTGGAAGAGGGTTGCTACATAATAGACTTACCACATAATCACAAAATATTTTCCCCATATTCCTATATCTCCCTCCTTCAGTTTGCTCTTAAACGTATTTTGTATTTTAATAACATTTTCCAAAGACACTGCACTAAAAAAAATTAGACGAGTGTTTCTAAAACAACACTTTGATCTTAACTTCCCAGATAAAATCTCCCCAAATCCATTTAACTCTAATTTCATATTAAAATGCCATGTATTGTTTCCTTAATAGAAAGAATGTCAACATTACCACAGGAGAAGGTCAAAGAGATGAGAAGACTCAGTGAGTCATGTCATATTTATGCTGCATGTGGATATTTTTTCTTCTTTATTTTTTTGCTATTGATATTAGCCTTTGAAAATGCTTTAACAAATTTAAAATTATAGCTACCTATTGGGATTTATTAAAATATCTACGGAAGCCAGAACTCATTTTTAACACTTTATGCTCTTATAGGAAAATCCTCCCTAAGATCAGGCTCCAAATGGTAATATTATGGAAAAAATTCCATAAATGAATGAATATTTTATGTAGCAACCCTGGAAGTTTGCTGATGAATATTGCTAGAGTATCTACTGGAGCAAACCAATCTATAGGATCTCTTCCCCTCCTTTCCTCCGTGCTTCCCTTCCTGTATGCCTCCTTTTAGACAAATGTATATCAAGATTCATCTTTGAGGAAAAAAATTCACAAAAGAGCAATATATCTCCTGACACAGGAATCTGTGTAAATGGAGTGGATCGGTTCTTTCCATTTCACTTTGGTGACAGTTAGAAGGGAATACATGAGCTCATTGTATGTGCAGTGGATATGAGATTTCTTGGTTACAACGTTGCAAAAGTAAAGCTCTATTTTCTACCACTGATCTCTACTCTGGTTCCTCCACTATGGCTCAGAAACAGAAAAATCTAGTACAATATAATCTAACTCAAAACTCAATTTAAACTCAGTTTTTTTTTAAAGGAGTTTTCAAAGCTTATTCTGCACTCCCACTCCCTCTACAGAAGGCTTGGAAAATTTGGACAGTAAGGTACAACAAGTAAGTATATGGTGAACAAGACAGGGAGCGGGGTAGTATATTCTCATTCTTGGTATAATTTTGCTCATCTTCTCAGGTACATGGGCATTTGGCTGTACATAAAGAATAAATACCTGATACAGACTCAGGCAAGTAGTGTTCTATAGCCACTCAACTGGGTCCCCGTGCAACTTCCTGGCCTGAATGATCTTATGGTAGCATGAACACAGCCCCCACCACCAGTGATCAGTCTCCTGCATGGACTTCATTCATGAAGTGTGCTCACTTTACCTAGTGGCCTCTTAGATCCCGTTCACAGCTAATGTCTTTGCTTCGTATTCTGAATCCAAGGAGACTCATGGACACTTGCCATCCATGTAAGGAGCTCAGGTTTTTAACTAGCCTACCTCTTATCAACTTCTGCCACCGTGCTTCTCAAGCTCCCCAACTTTATGGGGATATAGGCCCAGCATCTTTCCAATCTGTCCATGGAATAACATATGTGTGTGTGTAGTGGTTTAAAATATTTAACTTTACATTAATTTTTAAACCACATTCACATGTTTATGCAGCCTAAGAGAAGCAAAACTCAAAAGGAAAAATATTCCTGTAGTTATTGACCCAAGAAAATTCAAATCTATTAATATATGGAAAATGAGAATTAAAAATGAAAATTCAGGCTGGGCAATGTGGTTCATGCCTATGATCCCAGTGCTTGGAGAGGCTGAGGCAGGAGGACTGCTTGAGCCCAAGAGTTCAAAACCAGACTGGGCAATATCACAAGACCCTTGCCTCTACAGAAAATTTAAAGATTAGCCAGGCGTGGTGGTGCACACCTCTAGTCTTAGCTACTCAGGAGCCTGAGATGGGAGGATTGCATGAGCCCAAAAGTTTGAGACTTCAGTGAGCTATGATTGTGCCACTGCACTCCAGCCCATGTGACAGAGCAAGAACCTGTCTCTAAAGAGAGAGAAAGAGAAATAATTCACCTTATATATTAGCTATGAAAAATTGGCCAGGCGTGGTGGCTCACGCCTGTAATTGCAACATTTTTGGAGGCTTAGGCAGATGGATCACTTGAGGTCAGGAGTTTGAGATCTGCCTGGCCAATATGGTGAAATGCTATCTTTACTAAAAATACAAAAATTATCTGGGCATGGTGGTGGGCACCTGTAATCCCAGCTACTTGTGAGGCTGAGGCAGGAAAATCGCTTCAACCTGGGAGGGAGAGGTTGCAGTGAGCCGAGATCAGGGCATAACACTCCAGTTGAGGTGACAAAGCGAGATTCTGCCTCAAAAAAAGAAAAGGGAAAAATTGACCCCCAAATTGACCAAACCAATGTTTATGACTGGATAAAATGTCCTAATTTTTTCTTAACAGATTCACACATAAATTTAAATTATACAATAAGAATTCCTTGTGTACTTAAATTGGTCACAGTAGGCAGGTGAGTAATTAGGAATTCTGTAAAGAGATAACTGCATCAACAAGCTTGAAATATGTTATTATATTTGCTAATTAAATCAAAGGATTTTGCTCTTCTATGAATTTCAGACCCTATAGTCTATAGATTGAGCTCTACTCTAATTGCTCTGAGAGTATTCATGATCTCTCTCTAGAGAGACAGTAAGCTTCACTGGGACAGGTACACTGTCTCATATTTCTTCAGATGCCTCAGCAAAAATATAAAATTGAACACATAGTAAATGAATTCATAAGTATTGACGATTGCTCGATTAATTGAGAATCTTAAATTCAGAAAATTCCTGTAGGAAAAAGACATCTTTTGTTAGGATGATCTTATATCTGGATCATATTCTTCTTCCTCAGTCAACACTTCATCTCTGAATTTATGAAAGATCTTTCCACATTTGTGGAATTGGATTAAGATAAGAGAACATAGTTGATGAGTGCTACATTTTTAAAGAAAATACGTTAACCACACAGCCATGAAAGTTCTTATCCGTGACAGGAAGATTGATTAGACCATATCAATGAGCTATTGGGAAGGTAAGAATAATAAATAATAAATAAATAAAAGATCCTTTCAACAAAACAGAAAGCTGCAAATATATAACAATGCATAGTTTATTTCCATTTATGTGTCAGAAGTTTTTGAAACAAAATGACAAATTTTTTGTAACATAGACAGACCTGCAAACTTGGGAAGCAAACCTCTTTGTAGCAACTATTAAAATCACTATAAAGTTTTAGCATACTCTGGAGCCATGTTTCCCTGTGAGTTTTGTTTAAAATATTAATAGTCATTATGTGGACAAAAAAAAGCCCAGTGTCTAATAATTTGGGAAATACTGGATTAAATAAAATTAAACAGGTTTCTTAAGTAAGGGACTTCTCAAAGCCTTACCTATGCTAATGAGCATAATGAATCTCAGAGAGAGAGTTATAATGAGTACACTTCCAAAACTTAAGAAATACTTTCCCTCAGAAGGAAAAGGTTTCCATTTCTGGAAAAAAAAATGTATTTGCAAGACCTAGACATTTAAAATAGTGAACATGGTTCAAACATGCATCAAAGGATTTATTTTAATGCTTTTAGGTATTAAGTCCATCTAAATGGTTTGAATCCATCTGTCAAATAGCGGAATCTACACTATTCTAAACATTTACCATTTCTAAATATCTGGATATCTGGCTTTCTTTAAATAAAAAAGCTTAGCTGGTGGGCAGAACTTTTCACTGTAGTCACAGGCACAATCTATATAATAGGCATCATTTTTAAAAATAAAGAAAAAAGTCATAGTTTCTACTATGTAAGGTTTATTTTTTTATTCACTCAACAAGTATTTACTGAGCACCTACTATGTACTAGGCATCCTTCCAGGGCTGAGGCTACACTGGTGAGGAGGGAGGGACCCAGGGAAGATATAAATAATACATAAGGAAGCAAGATAATTTCAAATGATCCATGAATTTAATAAAACAGGGCTATAAAGAAAGAGAAACCAGATGGATACTTTCGTTTGAATGATCAGGGAATGTGTTGCTGTGGAGGTCATAATTTATATGCAACTGAATGATTCATATGAGACAACCAGCAAAGATCTGGGGAAGACTATTCCAGCCAGATGAAACAAATGTCAAGTCCTAAGGTAGAAACATGCTTGGCATTTCCAAGGATCAAATAATCTGGCTGTGTGGCAAGGGCATAGTAGGGAGAGGCAGATGATAGGTACTGATTTAACAGGCTATGTGAGAGTACCCTAGGATTCCACATGACCCACAGTAAGTGCTGCATTTGTTAAGGCAATGATGATGATGATGATGATGATGACGATGACAATGATGTTTCAGAAATAGAAATAAAATAGAATAAACTCTCTCTCTCTCTCTTTGTTTTTGTTTGTTTGTTTTTTTGAGATGGAGTCTTGCTCTGTCACCCAGGCTGGAGTACAGTGGCGTGATCTCAGCTCATTGCAACATCCGCCTCCCAGGTTCAAGCTATTCTCCTGCCTCAGCCTCCCAAGTAGCTGGAACTATAGGCATGCACCAACAAGCCTGGCTAATTTTTGTATTTTTAGTAGAGATGGGGTTTCACCACATTGGCCAGGCTGATTTCAAACTCCTGACCTCAGGTGATCTGCCCATCTCAGCCTCCCAAAGTGCTGGGATTATAGGTGTGAACCAAACTCTCAAATGTCAATGTCAGGAAATACTTTTGAGTAAACTTAGCGTTAAAATAAATGCCAGTGGTTCTCGACCTTTCTGTCATGATATACATTATTTAAGTATTAGTCAAGGGAAGTAACACTAATAAATAACAGTTCATTTCTCTTAATGAACGAGAAATCACAATCTGAAAATCACAATCTGCTTTGATTTCACAGCTCTCCCCTGAGTGGTGATGGAAACAGCCTGAAAGAGAGATTCAGGCTCTTTTCATCATGCTGCTCTGCCATCTTGGAACGCTCCATTTCTTGTCCCAAGCAAACAGGAAAGAGAAGAGAGAGTAAGGAAGGTACATCAGATACCTCATGATCTCCCAAAAGTAATATACACATCTCCTGCTCACATTTCATTGGTGTGGATTAGTCACATGATCCTATCTAGATCCAAGGGCTGGGAAACATAGTCTTTCTGTGCACCCCATAGGGAAATGAAACAGTTTAGTGACTACCTATAAGCACATTGCACTGCTTTTGCTACAATATGCTTAATGTCATGGGCAGAGCCAGATTTTGAAAAAACAATTCACCCTCAAATTGGAAGAGAAGTATAACAAATAGTGCAGCAAACTTTTTGAGAGATTTAAAAATCTCTCACTTCAGGCTGTGAAAACACCAGACAGTTTCTGGGTTATCTTAACCTTTTCTTCCCATTCAAGAAAAGTTGATCCAATTCTCAGTGATGTCCTTGAATTGGGCTGTAAACTATTTTTGTAGTAAATTATTGGAAAACTGTTTTAACTCTTTGTGAACAAGCCTCAGGATGGTTTGCTACACAGTGTTGTGTGTAAACATCATGGTTAGGAGTTGCTAAATGTATCATATCATAGTATAATACACACACCAAACATAAAGACTGTACTCATCACTGTCCAGTTCATTTGCCCATTCTTTCAATGATCACTTACTAAGCACCCACTATGTGCCTTTGGCAGTCATATCAGGACCTTCATGGCTCAGGAACAGTTTTATCATCCTCATTCTGAAAGTCCAACCAGACTCCCTTCCCTGAGGCTTTCCCTGATGATGGCTCCACATTAACTAAACGGTAGGGAGTGAGAGGTGAAGAGACAGAAGGCTCTTGTAGACTTCCAGGTCTGAGGCAACTGTGGAACTGCAAGTGGAGAGAAGTTGTGGGCACCACTGCATTGGGAAAGAAGAAAACAGAGGACAATATGTAGGAACACAACATTTTTGAAGCAGTGGGACATTGCAACAGGAAAGTTATTTCATCTCCCTCGGCCTCAGTTTGCTTACCCATGAAATAAGTGTCAGGGTTGTGATGAGGATTAAATGAAAAAATGCATATAAACACTTATGTCAGTGCCTATTTTCTAAATAATAAGTGTCTATACATAGTAGGGTAAATGGAGGATCTAGGTAGGAATCCAGGAAACATGTTCCGTGGGATTAGCTGAGGTAACTGATAAATACCGTCCAAGAGCAAACCAAAGGAAGGATGACTAACATGATGAAGTGAACAGATTGTGGAGAAACCACAAGGCGATAACTTGGTGAATGTTTTGCTTGGGGTGAGGACAGACAGCGAGTAAGGGGAGAAGCGGGAACACAGCTGCCCTGCAAGGGAGCTCAAGGCTTGACCCATTGTGCTCCATCCCCACCACACTGCTGAAAGGAGCCTTCTCTGAGTGAGGGCCTCCCACTCCCTGATTTGACCCAGTCCTGCCAGAATTTCTGATATAATGCAGCAGCTACACAACCCATAGCCTGTGGCTAGAGCACCCTGTAAGGGGAGGAAGAGACAGAGCCTATTAAGAAAAAAAAGGAGAACATAAAAGAAAATGGGGGTCAGTTGCTGTGGCTCACACCTGTAATCCCAGCACTTCGGGAGGCCAAGATAGGAGGATCACTTGAGGCAAGGAGTTCAAGACCAGCCTGGGCTACATTGTGAGACTCTATCTCTACAAAGAAAAATTAATAATAATGATAATAATTTTTTATTAAAAAGAAAATGGGGTGCAAGGAGAAACCAAATGTGTTGATGTTAGCTATATTAGATGCCTGGAATCAGAAAAGGTAGGACACTGAAGTCTACACAGTCTGCCATTAAACTAAACTTAATTAGTGTAATTAAATACAAGTTAATGCATACATATGATTAATGTATACTAATTAAATCATAGTACCATGCAGAGCCTGCTGATTGATGGGCTAGATTAGCAATTCAAGTCATTAGCAAGAACAAAATTCTAGCATGCAAGACAGATTGTCCTTAGAAGTTAAGCAGGTATTATTCTAATCCTTGGAATCTCAGATTGCCAAATTTATTTCAAAAGTCATTAACTAATTTTTAACATTCTGGATCTTAGAAAAGAAAACATATCAAAACGTATCCATTGTTCAGGAGACATCAGCCACAATGAACAAGCCCAGCTTTATAGCCCGTGGTATCTCCCCATCAAGTTTCTGAAATCTTGTTTGTTTCACTGTTTGTTTCGAACCCTGTGATTCTAGGTCTATATATCCCAGAGAACGGTTGCTTATTAACCCATTATCAGCTGTTAACAACTAATCACAGGCTATTGTATCAAAAATAACTAGAGATCACTTTAGAATGGAGAGTAGAGCTTCGAGGCAATGAGATACTGTACAAACTTCCCTAGAGGAAGATCACAATGCACCCAGACCATGGCTAAAGGGGAAGAATCTCAGTCCAGAATCCAGAGGAGGGCATTAGCACCTTGGGAAGAGAATGAGCATAATGGCATGAAGAATACCTCAAAGGCAAACCTTCTCCTCTGTAACTGTGTGTGAGCCAAGTCTATACAAGATAGATGAACACATTCAGTCTGTGAAAACTGAGTCCAGATCCTACAGCAAGAACTGGATGATACAACACAGGAGAGATATGACCCCACATGTAGGTCTAAGAATGCTCTATTCCACTGGGAAGGTCAATATTTTTATTCAATTACATCAGAATGCTTTGGGTCCCATCCTATAAATATGTAGAATCCTCCTGAGGGTTGTAAAGCTTTGTTATCTTTATCAGAATGTTTCCAGGCTGGTGAACATTTTGGTGAGTCCAGAACCTTTTTAAATCTTTCTGCAAGTCTGATTACATCCATCTGGCCCTGATTAATATACAATTAACCTGCCAAGCGCTGTCTCAGAACCGCAGAGTCCAAGCCATCTCTGAGCCATCATCTTGCCAAAACTGGATATTACAAGAGCATAAGAGGCCAACAAGAGTACAAAGGAGGGTGGTATGACTGAGGGCTGGAGGCGTCAAGAGAGTCCTTGAAGTAAAGGGAATGTGGGCCAAGCTGGAAGGAAGCCAGAATTTATATTCCTTTGGAGCCACCCCAGTGTTTAACAAATAACAGATACGTAATAACTATGTGTTGATTGAAAAGGGGACTAACAAGGACTAATACACTTCACAATAAACTACCAAGGGCAACGTCCCCAAGATTTCAGTTAGTGGAAGCATTCATTAAACATCCTTTCAAGGTTTTGGGACCCCACATGTCCCCAGTGAGAAACGGTGCTTTCTTGAGCATCTAGCAACCTGCTGGGGAGGAATTTGGAAGCCCTGACATTCCCAATCACTTCTGATAGAGGCTTTTGTCCAAATCAGTTTGTCTACACGTGGATAGTGAAAAATCTTCTCTTTACATGTGGAGAGGCAGGGAGAGGAAGACATAAGAATTGACTGTTTGATTAAGTTTGTTATGTTTACTTGTGTGTTGTTGTTTCTTTTATTCTTCTGATTTCAGTCCAACATATTTGGGTGGGGCAGGCATTCAGCCTCAATATGCTGTACCCAAAGCATTAGAGGGGGAAAGGGAAATAGTATATTCAGGGACAAAGACAAGTCCAGCAGGATGTGATGATGTTTGAGCACCTACTTTCTCACTTTTTAATAAGCTATTTTGCTATTTCATAAAAATACAGCATATTTCAGCCTTTGGTTTTTAAAGAGAAATAGATGTTTTCTGAAGACTCAACATTCAATGGTTCTCTCTTTTCTCCTTGAGATTGACAAATTTGTCCCCTTCGATGTCATCAGTGGCTTTGGGCCATGATGACTTTCCTTTTCCCCATCCTCCATGGATGGCTCCTCTTCCTGGATCTCTGCCTAGGCTTCTGCCTTCAATCTCTTCTCTTCTTATACTGCATAATCTTCCTTGCTTATCAGGTATATTACATTACCACATATTTGGTCATTTCTTATAGACTGATGACTCACAAGTCTATATCTTTACCCAGCTCATACTCTGGAACTCTAAATAATTACTGGACATATCATGTTTAACTTGAAGACACTCCTCCCTTACCCATGCATTGTCCTGTTTTTCCAGTTTCAGAGAATATAAAATAGTTATCCACCCATCACCCAAACCAGATACCTACAAACATACCCTTTCTTTCTCTCTCACTTCCCATTCCCAGCATATCACCAAGCCCTGTTAATGCTGACAGTTAGATGTCTCTCAGAGCTATCCACTTCCCTCCATCTTTAATGTCACTACCCTAGCTCCAGCTGCCCAAGTCTCACCATGACAACCACAGCAGGCTTGACGGATCTCCCACAAGACTCCACTCTTGTTCTCTCCAATCCATTCTCTATGCTGCAGCCAACGTGATCTTTATAAAATTCATACAGTCCAAATAAGGTCAGATCACACACACACACACACACACACACACACACACACCACTTTGCTTAAACCTCATATTTGCCCTGAGGATAGATGCCAAAATACTTTGCACAGCCTTCATGGCCCTGTGTGGCTGCCTTCTACCTCCTCTCCAGCTATCCCTCACACCACTCCCTACTTTTTCTTTATATTCCAGCTCCTCTGTTCTTTTTCAGTTCCTCACTCTTGTACTTCCCACAACCACAAGGCCTTTGTCCATGCTGGCTCTGCCTGCAATTCTCTCCTCCACCACAACATCCCTTCCAGCATCGATTTTATTTCCATCTACCCTTAGGATCCCAATTTAAACCTCTCTTCCTCGCAGCAATCTCTCCTTAACTGTGGACCAAGCTAGGCTCTCTGTTATACATACACAATCCATACCATCCTGCCCCCATAATTCAGACCACTTATGATTTTATATTTATTTGCAATTATTTGACTTCTAAGTCCCCTATCAAATATAATATCAATGAACAGAGACTACCTCTGTTTTATTTACCATTACTTCTCCAGAGCCTAGCATAGTGCCTAGTACATTGTAATTAACTAAAAAATATGTGATGAATAAATGAATGAACGCTGTATTCTTCCTCTAAACGATATGTAGCCAAGTTTTTTTTTCCAAGTCTACCTCCTTAACATCCCTCATATTTATCTCTGCTTCTCCTTCCCCAGTTCTCTTCATTCAGAGCTTAACAACCTCTCATCTACCTATTACAAAGGTCTCCCAAAGGCTTCATACATCTGATCTCCTGATACAGGTACATCTCTTTTTTTTTTTTTTTTTTTTGAGACGGAGTCTTGCTCTGTTGCCCAGGCTGGAGTGCAGTGGCACAATCTTGGCTCACTGCAAGCTCCACCTCCTGGGTTCATGCCATTCTCCTGCCTCAGCCTCCCCTGTAGCTGGGACTACAGGCGCCCACCACCATGCCTGGCTAATTTTTTTGTATTTTTAGTAGAGACGGGGTTTCACCATGTTAGCCAGAATGGTCTGGATCTCCTGACCTTGTGATCCATCCGCCTCGGCCTCCCAAAGTGCTGGGATTACAGGCGTGAGCCACTGCTCCCAGCCAGTACATCTCTTTTTATTGCACTTCCCAGATACTGAGATTTTGTTGTTGTTGTGTTGTTTTGTTTTGTTTTTGGTTTACACACTGAAGGTTTGCAGCAACCCTGTGTAAAGCAATTCTATTGACACTAGTTTTTCAACTGCTTGTGCTCACTGAATGTCTCTGTGTCACATTTTGGTAATTCACAAAATATTTCCAACTTTTTCATTATTATTATCTCTGTTACAGTGATCTGTAATCAGTCATTTTTGATGTTACTATTGTAATTGTTTTGGGGCCCCACAAACCACACAAATCAACCAATGT
Source organism: Nomascus leucogenys (assembly GCF_006542625.1). Lineage (NCBI taxonomy): Eukaryota > Metazoa > Chordata > Mammalia > Primates > Hylobatidae > Nomascus > Nomascus leucogenys. Next base: position 27,524,187 of record NC_044385.1, on the reverse strand, counting down.
TGTATGTGTTCTGACTGCTCCACCAACTGGCCATTCCCCTCTCTCCCTCTCCATGGGCCTCCCATTCCCTGAGACACAACAATATTGAAATTAGGGCGATTAATTATTTTGCATTGGCCTCTAAAGCTCAAGTAAGAGGAGGAGTCACATGTCTCTCACTGTAAGTAAAAAACTAGGAATGATTAAGCTTAGTGAGGAAGGCATGTCGAAAGCTGAGATAGGCCATAGGCCAAAAGCTAGGCCTCTTGTCAAACAATTATCCAAGTTGTGAATGCAAAGGAAAAGTTCTGTAAGGAAATTAAAAGTGCTACTCCAGTGAACACACAAATGATAAGAAAGCAAAACAGCCTTATTGCTGATATGGAGAAAGTTTTAGTAGACTGAACAGAAGCTCAAACCAGCCACAACATTCCCTTAAGCCAAAGCCTAATCTAGAGCAAGGTCTCAACTCTCTTAGATTCTATGAAGGCTGAGAGAGACAAGGAAGCTGCAGAAGAAAAGCTAGCAGAGGTTGGTCCATGAGGTTTAAGGAAAGAAGCCATCTCCATAACATAAAAGTGTGGGTGCTGATGGAGAAGCTGCAGCAAGTTATCCAGATCTAGCTAACATAATTAAGGAAGATAGCTACACTAAAAATAGATTTTCAACACAGATAAAACAGCCTTCTATTGGAAGAAGATGCCATTGGGGACTTTCGCAGATAAAGAGGAGTCAATACCTGGCTTCAAAGCTTCAAATAATGGGCTCTTTGGTTAGGGACTAATGTAGATGGTGACATTAAGTTGAAGCCAATGCATATTCACCATTTTGAAAATCCTAGGGCCCTTAAAAAATATGCTAAATCTACTCTGTCTGTGCTCTATAAATGGAACAACAAGGCCTGGATGACAGCACATTTGTTTACAGCATAGTTTACCAAATATGTTAAACACACTATTAGGACCTATACTCAGGAAAAAAAAAAAAAAACACATTCCTTTCAAAAGATTACTGCTCATTGACCATGTGCTTGGTCACTCAGGAGCTCTGATGGAGAGGTATAAGGAGATGAATGTTGTTTTCATGTTTACTAGCAACATTTATTCTGTTGCCTATGGATCAAGAAGTAATTTTGACTTTTAAGTCTTATTATTTAAGAAATATATTTTGTAAGCATATAGCTGCCATAGCTAATTATTCCTCTGCTAGAACTGGGCAAAGATAATTGCAAACCTTCTGGAAAGAATTTGCCATTCCAGATGCAATTAGGAACATTTGTGATTTGTGGGAAGAGATCGAAATATGAACACTAGCAGGAGTTTGGAAGAAGTTGATTCCAACCCTCATGGTGACTTTAAGGGGTTCAAGACTTCAGTGGAGGAAGTCACTACAGATGTAGTGGAAATAGCAAGAGAACTAGAATTAGAAGTGGGGCCTAAAGATGAGACTGAATTGCTAGAATCTTATGTTAAAACTTTAATGGATGAGGAGTTACTTCTTATGAAGGAGGCAAGAAAATAGATTTTTGATCTAGGCAATGCCATTTGGGATATAGGCATGGGCAAAGATTTCATGATGAAAATGCCAAAAGCAATTGCAACAAAAGTAAAAATTGACAAAAGGTTCTACTTAAAGAGCTTCTGCACAGCAAAAGAAACTATCATCAGAGTGAACAGACAACCTACAGAATGGGAGAAAATTTTTGCAATCTATCTATCTGACAAAGGTCTAATATTTAAAGTCTACAAGGAACTTAAACAAATTTACAAGAAAAAAAACCCCATTAAAAAGTGGGCAAAGGACATGAACAGACATTTCTCAAAAGAAGACATTCATGAGGCCAACAAACATATGAAAAAAAGCTCAACATCACTGATCATTAGAGAAATGCAAATAAAAACCACAATGAGATACCAGCTCATGCCAGTCAGAATGGTGATTATTAAAAAGTCAAGAAACAACAGATGCTGTGAGGTTGCAGAGAAGAAGGAATGCTTTTACACTGTTGGTAGGAGTGTAAATTAGTTCAGTCATTGAGGAAGACAGTGTGGCAATTCCTTAAAGACCTAGAACCAGAAATACCATTTGACCCAGCAATCCCATTAAAGGGTATATTCCCAAAGGAATATAAATCATTCTATTATAAAGATGCATGCACGAGTATGTTCATTGCAGCACTATTCACAATAGCAAAGACATGGAATCAACCCAAATGCCCATCAATGATGAACTGGATTTTCTAACTGTGGTACATATATACCATGGAATAGTATGCAGCCATAAAAAGGAATGAGATCATGTCCTTTGCAGGGACATGGATGGAGCTGGAAGCCATTATCTTCAGCAAACTAATGCAGGAACAGAAAATCAAACACCACATGTTCTCACTTATAAGTGGGAGATGAACAATGAGAACACATGGACACAGGGAGGGGAACAACACACCCTGGGGCCTGTCGAAGGGTTGGGGGCCAGAGGAGGGACAGTGTCAGGAAGAATAGATAATGGTTGCTGGGCTTTATACCTAGGTGATGGGATGATCTGCACAGCAAACCACCATGGCACACGTTTACATATGTAACAAAGCTGAACATCCTGCACATGTATCCCAGAACTTAAAATAAAAGTTGAAGAAACAAAAGAAAGTAGATTTTTGAGGTACAGTCTACTTCTAGTGGAGATGCTGTGAACATTGTTGAAATAACAACAAAAGATTTAGAATATTCCATAAACTTAGTTGATAAAGCAGCTTCAGGGTTCCAGAGGATTGACTCCAATTTTGAAAGTTCTACTGTGGGCAAAATGCTATCAAATAGCATCACAAGCTACAGACAAATTTTTCATGAAAGGAAGAGTCAATTGATGCATCAAACTTCAATTTTGTCTTATTTTAAGAAACTGCCTCAGCCATCCCAGCCTTCTGCAACCACCACCCTGATCAGTCAGCAGCCATCAACATCGAGGCAAGACCCTCCATCAGCAAAAAGATTACAACTCGCTAAAGGTTCAGATGACTGTCAGCATTTTTTTTATTATACTTGAAGTTCTGGGATACAAGTGCAGTATGTGCAGGTTTGTTACACATATACACGTGCCATGGTGGTTTGCTGCACCCATTAACCGGTCATCTACATTGGGTATTTCACCTAATGCTATCCCTCCCCTAGGCCCCCACCCCCCGACAGACCCCGGTGTGTGATGTTCCCCTCCCTGTGTCCATGTGTTCTCATTGTTCAACTCCCACTTGTGAGTGAGAACATGCGGTGTTTGGTTTTCTGTTCCTGTGTTAGTTTGCTGAGAATGATGGTTTCCAGCTTCATCCATGTCTCTGCAAAGGACATGAACTCATCCTTTGTTAGGGCTGCATAGTATGCTATGGTGTATATGTGCCACATTTTCTTTGTCCAGTCTATAATTGATGGACATTTGGGTTGGTTCCAAGTCTTTTGCTATTGTGAACAGTGCTGCAATAAACATACATGTGCATGTCTTTATAGTAGAATTTATAGATTTATAATCCTTTGGGTATATACCCAGTAATGGGATTGCTGGGTCAGTTGGTATTTCTGATTCTAGATCCTTGAGGAATTGCTACACTGTCTTCCACAGTGGTTGAACTAATTTACACTCCCACCAACAGTGTAAAAGTGTTCCTATTTCTCCACATCCTTTCCAGCACCTGTTGTTTCCTGACTTTTTAATGATTGACATTCTAACTGGCGTGAGACGGCATCTCATTGTGGTTTTGATTTGCATTTCTCTAATGACTAGTGATGATGAGCATTTTTTCCTGTGTCTGTTGCCTGCATAAATGTCTTCTTTTGAGAAGTGTCTGTTCATACCCTTTGCCCACTTTTTGATGGGGTTATTTTTTCTTTTAAATTTCTTTAAGCTGACTGCCAGTATTTGTTTAACAATAAAGTACTTTTTAAACTGAAGTGTGTACATTTTCAGACATAATGCTATTGCACATTTAATAGACTAAAATATAGCATAAACATAACTTTTATATTGACTTTTAAATGTGTGTGAATCACTTTTTGCAATATTTGTTTGACTGTGGTTGTCTAAAATAGAAACCCGCAATATCTTTGAGGTACATTTATATTCCAATCCAACATACAAACTTTGAGAAGAGTGAACTTTCTAAAATACAAATCTGAGCATGTCCCTCCCCTGTTCCAAACTCTTTATGTGCCTACAAATATGGCAATAGCTCACACCTCAGTCTCTTTGCTCTGAGCCTTCCCTTTGCTCTTTCCCCTCCCCATGTTTTTGCTTAGCAGTGATCACCAATTTTTTTATGTCATGGCATGCATTTTAAAATAATACTTATACAGCAGGCCAGAATATAAAGAGGAGCTCCAAGAGCCCAAAGCTGAGGAATTCAATAATTAAACACACCTCTAATCCATGTAGCTTGTCACCGAGATTGGGGAACTTTGGCTTAGGAAATACTAGTTCAACATTTGAGTCTTGCTGGAGAGTGGCTTTCTCTATGAAATTTTTTCTTCACTTTCGTGACCCCAAAACTGCCTGGAAAACTTTTTAATAATACTCTGAATACTTAATTTGTTTACATTCCTGCCTTTTTCTATGAGATTGAAAATCCTTTTGGAACAGAAAATATAGATTACTCACCTACGAATTCTCAGAATACAGTGCTGGTGCCCAGCCGAATTGATAATGAGCAGAAAAAAGGAAGAGAAAGATCCAAGAATCTTTAGTCCAAGTATCCTGGATGGTTGTTGGGTTAATTTCCCTTGGTCATCATTTTTATATTTGTAGACTGTTTTCTAAAACTAAAGTGGTTTCTTTCTGTTCCCCCAAGCCTTTTTTTCCTAGAGGTAAGCTTTCAAACCACTACTATGACTAAGCAAAGTGCTGGCATTTCAAATGATAAATATCCCAAAAAGCAAAAAAAAAAAAAAAAAAAAAAAAAAAAAAGGCTACTCTGTGAAATTGACTTCTAAGTGCCCAACAGGCTATTGAGCTTTTTGCTGCCAGAAAATTTTCTGTCAGCTGATGCTTCCAGAATCAGATGGTTCTCATCAGCAAGAAGAGAGAGATTCCAGAAGGTGAAGATTTTATAAATGCATTGAAAAATGTCAACGTTTTTGTTTCAAGTTATGATTGAAATGAGCATAACCTCATATTTTAAAACACTAGGAATGCTCTTGATGTGGTGAAAAGGCAAAAAGGAAAGCTGAGGCTGCCAGAACAATTTTTCGATTTCTCAGATGAACTTGACAACAAAATGAGTATGGCCAGAAGTCCATCCTCACCCGGAAAGCACTCATGTGCTCACTGAGAAGCCAGTGAACATCATAGCTGATGGCCAGTTCCAAGGAAGCTCATTCAAGCACATCTATCCAAGAAAGGGTGGCTCCAAGCAACATTGTCCAATTGCAGTAATTTCCTTCAGACTTTACTTGTGACTATCAACTTATTACTACTGACCTAAAAGCCAAACTATGCTTCTTTGTGATAGTTATTGATCTTGCTTTTTCCCCAAACTTAGCTTCCCTGGTGAATAAACACTCCAGTACTCTTCACTGTAAAGTGTAGATGATACAATGCTTATCTCTCAGGGTTGTTGGAATAGTGAGAAAAGCCACAAAATATCATCGATCTATACATTCTAGTGCTAAACATCAACTGAAATAGAAGATGATGCTCTTCTTTCTTTCAGTAGGGGCACAGAAGAATTCACTGGGAAACGTGGGAGAGTAACCCAGCTCTGGGGCTTCATCTAAAGACCTAGGGGAAAAAGGGCTCCTATGAAGATGTGGTTGGTGGCTTTGTCCTGTGCCCTCTTAGATAAGCCGGACTACATCTCTCAGAATTTCCTTCCCTGCATGGGGCAAGGCTAGGATTGACAACAAGAGAAATGTTCATAAGTTTTGGAAAGCAGAGTGAAGTAGCAGCCATTGCACAATGAAGGTATGTCAAGGGCATGAGGCATGGTTGCAGCTCCTGGATGTTGTGACTGATCTGTGGGCTCATTTTATTGACATGGGACCCTCCAGGCTTGTAGCAACTCTCATTCCCACCAGACAGCTCCCTTCAGCTTCCTCAAGTCCAAGCCAGTTTGTCCTGGAGGGGTTTAATTTAGCCTCATGGGTTCCAGGTGGGTTTTGCTCTTTCCCACTTAACATCTGGCTTTCCTTCCTGACAGCCCATCCTATCCATCCATAGCAACTTCAAGCCCACACCAGGTGCAGAGACCACAGCATCCCATAGAATTCTTTATCAGATCCCACAGTTATGGAGGATCCATATCATACTCCTCTTATTTCAGATCATTCACTGTGGCTCTGCTTCTCTGATCGAGCCAAGCTAATAAAGTAGCAATCCTTCCCACCCTACTTTTCCCCCCAACTTTCTTAGGGAAATGAAAGGAAGCTTCCTAAGGAAATGCACTGTGCCGTCCTCTATCACAGATAGAAAAAGTTTCCGTCATAGTCATGTGACTCCGGAATGCACAATCACCAGCGCTTCATCCACTTTCATCCCCAATAGCTGGGGATCAGGAGTAACATTTCTATCATCGTAAAAGAAATACTTGTAAGGCAAATTCTTGATCTTCAGTCTGAGGCATCCAATGTACTCAGATCCAAAGGAGGCAATTCTCAATTCCTTTAACACAGATGGGACCAGGGAGAGGGGATCCTAGTCATCCTCCAAACTTCTGGAGTTACCACATGAAAGAACTTCTCTACCTTAAAATACTTACTCTAGCATCCTGATCCACATCCTCAATGGCCTTTTCAGAAGCAGAAAACAAAAGTAAATGGCCACCCATATACTATGGAGTTGGTACATTTGCTAAGTTGCCCAGGCAACAGAACTAATGACTCAAAACACTTCAGTCAAAACTTTCCAGAGATAGTGATGTTTACTGCAGCAGAAAATATACCTTTTCACCTGTAAAATACAACTTCTGTGGTTCAAACTTTCAATTTTTTTTTTTTTTTTTTGAGACGGAGTCTCACTCTGTAGCCCAGGCTGGAGTGCAGTGGCGCGATCTCGGCTCACTGCAAGCTCCGCCTCCTGGGTTCATGCCATTCTCCTGCGTCAGCCTTCCAAGTAGCTGGGACTACAGGCGCCCACCACCACGCCCGGCTAATTTTTTGTATTTTTAGTAGCGACGGGGTTTCACTGTGTTAGCCGAGATGGTCTCGATCTCCTGACCTAATGATCTGTCCGCCTCGGCCTACCAAAGTGCTGGGATTACAGGCGTGAGCCACCGCACCCGGCCTCAAACTTTCTTTAGAGTAACACAGCTGAACAATAATTGTGCGATCTCAAGAACGTCTGGGTGTGTTGAGAACACTTTAAACCTAAGCACCTTGCTATGGTTTGAATCATGGTGTCCCCTCCAAAATTCATGTGGAAACTGAATCCCCAGTACAATCTGATTAAGAAGTGTGGCCTTTAGGAGTGGATGTAAATAAACAAAAAGAGGTCCAGAAAGGAGGCAGGAAGTTTACTTGTGGTATCTTGGAGGAAGGCAAGAGAAATGGCCCCTGGAGAGGACAGCTTAGTGTGTTTATCCCAGCCCAGGCCTGGAGGACAGGTCAGCCCTATCCTCAAGGAGGCTGTAGACAGAAGCCAAAAACACCGTTTGCAGTGGAATTTATCTCTCAGGATCAATCAGGATTACTCCAGGACCCGAGGGACCAAATCCATCCAGTTCAGGAGTGAGGATATATTTACAGGAAAACACAGTGTTGCTTTGGGCACTGGAGAAGACCCGGGAGGAACAACAGTGGGTACCTATGGGCTCCACCAGGGCAGTTCCAGGCCTGGAAGCAGCTCTCTCCCTAGAGCCCCTGTAACAGTGGCCACCACATATTTCCCACTAGTAGCCAATAGGCAGGGGATATCGGCAGGAAGTAAAATAAAGAAAACTGCATGTGAGCCCATAGACGACACCTAGGGACTCCTAAAGTCTCCATTGTTGCTGGAGATACAATTTTAATACAATTCCACAAGTGCCCACAGGCTAGAGGGGTGGAGGATACCCAGGTTCTATTCCATTAGATCAGAATGAAATGAATGAGGAAAACACTTATCCCAAAAGCAAATGCAATATATAGAAACTACAGAGTAAAAGTTCAAACTACTCTTTCCTTACTTGATATTTACACTTACCAGACAATTTTTTAATATATTCATTTTTTAAATTGTCTTCAAATAATGTACGCCTTTGCCACTTGACAATAAGTTGGCTCTCCATTCATTGTTTGCAAGATCGCATCCACTAACAAAGAGGTGGGCCCCTGTTTTTCAAGCCAGAATATTTAATTTTGTTGATGCCTCCTCCTCAGTGTTTCTTACAAAAACAATGAATTTTGTCCCATGCTGTTTGTAGAAGAGAAAAACACAGAAGGCAAGATTTTGTGAATGCCATCTGTGCTATTAACAAGTCATATTATCTCAGACTTTCACAGTGCATGGCAGTGTCCCAGGCACAACATTTGGTCTGTGTCATGTACAAATGCCTGAAGTTTCAGCTGCATTATTCCTCACCTATGAAACTCAGGGGACTGCCCAGATGTTCTTAAAGGATTCCTTCGGCTTCAATATTGCATCTCAGAATTTCAACATGATATAACTTCCTGTGAACTCCTTCCACAGAAATAAACCTTCCAAAACCCTCGCAAGACATTTTTGTAAACTACTGAGTGGTATATTATTTTTTTTAAATCACTTTAAATAAAGACTCACTTTTATTTTAAACTGGAATAATATTGACTGTGTTATAAAAGCCCTATTATCATTAATAATAACCATAATATATGAAAAGTTCCACCTAAGTTCCATTACATTAATTTTGTAATATAAAACAGTTTACAAAAAAGGTTACAATGGCGTATGTCATGTACGGTTTGGAGACCATAGAATATATATTATATAATTTTATACATGAAAATATATATGTAGGTGCAAAAGTTATAAATGTGTATGTAAATGTAGACTGAAATTTAACTAAATATTATGACAATAAAATAGACTTCTTCATAACTTTTGCATTTTAGTTCTAAACTAATTGAAAAAAAGGCTTTAGATTTTTACTTGTAAACCCTCTCCACAAATAATGTATTGCTGATATATCATCTTTGTTCCCAATAAAGTGGATAAAATCATCATAACAGTTCCTCTGTAAACATTAGTTAAGAACTGAAAACATAAAAGAATTTCCATTAAATAATTGAAAGTTAAACAAAGTTTATCATCTTGATCTTTAGTGAAGATTTTCTTGAGATTAATCTACACAATTACACCCATGTTTCAGCATCAATGTTCATTATGATCTCATATTTAACCAACAATTTATGATGGGTACAAATTTTAAAATATGTGAGCAAGAATAAAAATTATTTTTAATTATACTACCACAAGGGAAAGAGGTGTTTGGCTGAGAAATAAATTAGCTGAGTGATAGAATCACAAGCAGCGTCTTAACAGGCTCGCTCACATGTTCACTAGGTCCATCTCAGCATCCTTCATACTGATTTGTTTTGAAGGGAAAAAAAATTAATGGCCTATGTATTGACTTTAAAACACGGCATTCTTGTCTTTAATATTGTGATCCCACCAAGTACTTTGTAAACCCCCAGATTGACAGCCACAGATTAGGAAATGTCATAATATTGATAATATTGAACCATTTCCTAAAAGGTTCTGCTGTGACTGAGTTCTGTTTGTCAAGACCGCCAGAGCTTAGGAAAAGACACAGCTTCCCCACTGTTGTCCTGGGACTGGCCATCTCACGAGGCATATAATCACTGGAACATCTAAACACATGGCCTTTCGTCCAAGGCAGGCCCTATAGATGACCCTTTCTTGTTAATACATTCTCTCTTTGTGAGGATTGTTTCTGTGGCTTGGCAAATTGTTTGCCATCTTCTTCATCCATTCCTGGTTCTGAATTATCTACGTGACTTGATCTGGGACATGGTTCGCAGGCTTCCCTTGATCTTGCTAGCCCTCACTTCTTGTTTTACATCAGATGCTGTCCCTGACTCGGCACTCTAAATAAAAGCAATTGTTTGCTCCTTTTTCAGTATGTATTACTTTTGGCTCTGAGACAACAGCACTGAAACTAGACCTCAGGGCTATAGGAGAAAAGTGTTAAGTTCTAAGAGTATGGGGTAACATCCATTGTAACAGGCAAGAGAAAACACATCAAACTGCTTTTCTAGACACACTTACATCTCATCTGAATGAAAGAAAAAAATAGTTTGTGAATTCTCTTAATTAGGGCTATTTTTTTCTGCATCTAAATTGTGTTTCTTTCTAAGATCAAAAAGGATCAAAAAAGTCTCCTGAGGCTGTTTTCTTGTCATTTAAGTTTCAAAAACAGTAAAGTACTTTAATTTCGCTTAATTGCCATAAATTCAACACAGCTTAAACAAAAAGAGTTTATAGTGCTAGTTTTTGTTTCTTTGTCAAAAAATCATTTTTACAAATCCCCTCTATATCATTCCTAATTGTATTTTGTATTTCCCAATTCACTCTTGTTAACCTTCTTTGCCTATCACTTTGGATCAGATCAACAGATTTTGCTGACAGAATAAAAGTCACATAATCACATAAAAAGAAAACCTCAGGTTGAGCTCCATGAGATCATTCACAGATGTCACCACTAGCAATAGGAGAAGAGGTTGTCTTGCAACTGTGAGAGTAGCCAGGGGAATCTGTGCCTGCTAAGAAGGCAAGAGGCAAGGGCTACTGGTAAGAGTGGCCTCTTCCTCTCAGGAAGTGACTTCAAACTATAGATATGGTAAAAGAAAGTGGTCCAGATCCGCAGTTTCTACCTTATATGCCAAGCATTTCCAAAAGGTGAGCCTCAGAAAACTCAATTGAAGTCTCCCATGGAGTGGACACCCAAAGCCTTGGCCTTGCAAGACATCAGAAGAAACAACCCATCAACCGGAGAAACATGTTGCCACCCTCCTGAGACTTTACATTTCACAAGACCTAACAGGCCATCCTAACTCCAGTCAGGGGTTACAAGGATAAGAAGGCTTTCATTCCCTGGGAGAGTTCTGGGACCAAGGACTCTTCTCTGACACCACCATTGTCTTTTGCTACTGGAGTCACCATTACAGCATTCACTTGCCTATGTATAGCTTATTACTTCAGGAAAATTATTTACAAAAAATAAAAGATGTAAAATATAAGAAGGAAGTAGAGGGGAATAAGAAACTAAATACACACAGTGCTACCCTCTATGAGAGTATAAAGGAAGAGGTAAATAAATCTCAACATGGAAAACCCTAAAGTCTTTTTTATTCTTGACAATTTGGCTTGAGAAAATTGAAATGCCCTTATAAACCAAAATTAACCCAATACTCTGGCTCTGATAGTGACATTAGCAGTGGTGTGATGCAGCAGCTGGCTCACTCAGGCTGTCAAAGAGCCACTTGTTAAAGTGTCAAGAAATTTGTGAGCTCATGTTAAACACAGCCATTTTAAAAATTAAATTATATAAGCTTAAAATGAAATGCGTCATATCAAAATGGAAAGATAATACTCAAAATTCTCACTACTTATTTTACTATATTTTACAATCATCTATGCTATTGATGTTATAGACATGTATTTTATCTGTATGATGAAAATACTATAAAATTGTGTGCTACTGTACTCCTTTTCCCAGTTCTTCTTTCAGTAACATCATGTTAGTAACTTGAAATCAGACATGGTATGAGTATTAATACTATGGAAATCAACAAAAGCTAAAAACCAGGGTTTTATTTATCTTTTTGATTGCCTAGGCTTAAGAAAGAGATGGATAAAATGTTAATAATGAAGATAAACTTAAAAATGTATATATCTGTAGCCATGCATTCTAAATAACATAAAGTATCTTTTTAAAAATTTTTCCTCAATTTGAAAATCATTATCTGGCTCAGCAAAGAAGTCACTCATCATTAAGTAAGTGACATTCCTACATAGTCCTGAAGCTGAAAGATTTTTGCTTAATAAATGTAATTTGTATAAGGATGAGAAATAGTTTAATTATAAGACACATAACAAATGTAATGATGATAGATTGTACTGGGAAAAAACTTAGCAGATTGGAAAGAAACTTCATTTTTCAGGTAGCAGTTGCAATCATAAGTTGGCTAAAGACACAAGAGTTCACTAAAAATCAGCAAAAGCATTCTTTAAGAATCAATTGGATATATGGAATTTACAATAAAATGTATTGTATATGTTATTATTTATAAATGTGTGCTACACATCTGTATATCTGTAATACTTATAGTAAAAGCATATATATGCATGTACGTATATAACAGACACACACGTATACAGTGTGTATATACAGCATATATATATACATACATATATATACATACATACATATATGTGTGTGTGTGTGTGTTCTATAGTTTGAATGTGTCCCGCAAAAAGCATGTGTTGGAAACTTAATTGCCAATGCAACAGTGTTAAGAAGCGGGACCTTTAAGAGATTACTAAGCCATGAGGGTTCTGCCTTCACTAATTGCTTAATGTTGTTATCATGAGCGTGGGTTTATTACTGTGGGAATGGTTTCCTTATAAAAGGACAAGTTTGGGCCCTTGCTGCTCTCTCTCTCTCTCTCTTGCTCTGTCTTGCCCTACTGCCTTCTGTCATGGGATGACACAGCAAGAAGGTCCTCACCAGATGCTAGAGCCAGAATGTTGGATCTCCCAGCCTCCAGAACTATGAGCCAATAAATTTTCGTTCATCATAAATTACCTAGTCTCAGGCATTCTGTTATAGCAGCACAAAATGAACTAAGACTATAGGTATAGGTATATAGATATAGATACAAATATATAGATATCTTTTTGGTGTGATTAATATTTACCAGCACACCATTAGACATTAGACACAGGGATCCTACCATATTCAAAATTTACTTAAATAATTATGGAAATGTATATAAAGCAAAAGGATAAAAACAATGACAATAAAACCAAAATGAAGGGATAATCATGGTAGCATAGGAAGGGAAGACCTGGATAAAGTTAACATACTAACATGCATGCCCTGAGGTCTTGGATCACTGCTAAGGAGTAAACTGAGAATACAACTCTACATGTAGAAAATTTAGTGATTAAAAAAGGAGATATATAAACTAACTTTGTCAGACTGGGTCGCAAAAACTTCTTGGCATTAAATAATCTCTTGCTCACCACTGAACATCACTGGAGAAAGTAAAGAGCCATTCTCTGAATAGCCTGAAGCACAAGCGCTCAGGAACCCTTGGTGCTTCTACCATTTCTCTGGGTGATGCTTCTTGCTCTATTAGGTGAACAGATTAGTATTTCAGTGTTTCACTATACCACATTGAAGTGGTCCTTATGAAAGCCAAAGGCTTGATGGGTGAGCTATTAAGATCTCTATTGAACTTCTAGTTTGTTGAATGAGTTCTTCATAGGGCACTCCAGAATGTTCCCGTCACTTCAGATAGTCCTGTCACCTAATTATCACTCAAAAAGTTTGTTTGCTTAAGCAACCTGCTGGAACATAACAGTCTTCCCTTTCTTCTACCACTAATTAAATTTTACCAATCACTCAAGGCCCAACAGAAGTCCCAGCTGTTCTATTAACTGACTCTATATCAGTTGATCGGAAAGCTTATCTATTTTCCATGAACAAATCTAAACATCTTCCTGGATACTTCCCACCCAGAATTACTTGAGATTGGAGGCCTATTGACAATAGGTACTCCTGGCTAATTGACTAAATGATGTAAATGCTTTATATGCATAAAAAGGAAATCTGAGAACCAAGGCAAAATGTTGACTTTTAAATCGCAACCAGATCGACAAGGCAACTTTTAAAATCCTGACATACTTACGTTGCACAAATATTACAGTCAAAGCACTGGGAACATTACATGGAATACACTTTCATTTAGGCATACTTTCTTTAAAAAATACATTATATCTGAAAATAAAAACCTACTTCTTCTTTTAGGAAAAGAACTGTATCAAGAAACATAGTTAGATGACTTCTCCTTTCAGGAACTTCGAGCAGATGTACTTTCCCTGTTTCTCCCACTAAGTACAACTAAAAGACCTGTACAGTATATGTAAAATAAACATAAGAAAAAAGGAGGAAAGAAGGCAGACCACCTAGGGACTTCATGATGTGTGGAAACACAGTGGTGAGTTACCTGGTTTTCTTTTTAACCTCCTGTATACCAGACTTGGAGCTGTAAGAAGCTGGTAACCCAGAAATGAAAACAGGTACAGACAAAAAGAGCTCCAACAAACCCTCCACCCTCTAGCCAAAGGATCAAGAAAGAGAAAGCCCAGCAAAAAAAAAAAAAAAATTAGACAATAACCGTATTACTCCAGCCAAACACCACAGGAAAAATGGTGGCCCCACCATGTCTGTGCCAGAAAAGGTCAAGTGGAGAGCCCAGCTTTCCACCCTTATGAGGCTATGGTGAAACACCCAATACTCTGCTAAGGTAACATTAAAGAAAGCCAAGTATGGAGCCAGCATTTACATCTCTTCCAGCCAGTTACAGGGTCCCGTCCAACGGTGTCAGTGGGGATTATGTGGGGAGCTGGACCTCCCAGCCAAGCCAGCAATTTTAAGGAACTTCCCTACTTTAGATGTCAACAAAGGCCAAATGGGAATCTGGACTTCTACCTCCACCTGACAATAATGAGGTAACACTCCCCACCAATTATGGCAGTGTGCTACAGAGAAAGCCAATTAAAACTGAAGGTTTGAGTAATATCTAGTCTCACAACATAACACAAAACTATCCAGATCTCAGTAAAAAAAAAAAAAATCACTCACCACACCAAGAACCAGGAAAATCTCAAACTGAGTTTAATAAAAGACAATCAATAAATGCCAAAACTGACATGGTAGAGATGCTAGACTTTTCTGACAAAGATTTTAAAGCAGCCATGAAAAAAGTGCTACAATGATCAATTATGAAGGTGTTTGAAAAAAATGAAAAAGTAAAACTAGCAAAATCTATAAAAGTATCAGAAAAGCAATAGAAGACATAATGAAGAACCAAATGTAAATTTTAGAATTCCAGAATACAATAAGCAAAATAAAAACTCAATAGATGAACTCAATAACAGCACAGAAGAAACAGAGGAAAGAATCCTTGAGCTAGAAGGTAGACCAACGGAAATTATTCAATCTTAACAACAGAGAAAATAGAATTTAAAAAAAAATAAATAGAGCCTTGGGGGCCTGTGAGACTATAACGAAAGATCTAATCTGTCATTGAAGTCCTAAAAAGAAAAGAGAAAGAGGGCAGGTCTAAAGAAAGTACTCTAAGAAATAATGGCCGAAAATTTCCCTAATTTGGGAAGAGACATAAACCTATGGGTTCTTAGAAGGCCAAACAGAATAAATCCAACCATATCAATATCAAAACACATCATAAGTAAACTTCTGAATATAAAGACAAAGAAGAAAATCTTGAACATAGTCAGAGAAAAACTACACCTGAGCAATAGAGGGAAGACAATTCTAAGACAATAGATTTTTTATTAGAAAGCAGGGAGACTAGAAAAAAGTGGCACAATATTTTTTAAATGTTGAAAGAAAATAACTGTTAATATCCAGTGAAAATATTCTTCAGGAATAAAGGAGGAATAATGACATTCTCAGATAAAGTAAAACCAAGAGAAACTATTGCCAGCAGATATACCCTAAAAGGAAGGCTAACCAAAGTTTTTAAACAGAAAATAAACAATAAAATAAAGAATTTTGGAATATAAGAAGGAATTAAAAAATGAGGCATATAAAAATATGAGTAAATTCATTCAGCTTTTCTTCTGCTCTTGACTTTTCTAAATTATATTTGACTGTTGAAGCAATAATTATAACACTATTTTATGTTATTCTAAATGCATATAAAGAAAATTCTTTATATAATTAAGTTATAAAGAGAAGAGGGTAAAGGGATGTAAAGAGAGGTAAAGTCTCTATACTTCACTTGAAATGGTAAACTAATGGCACTATTAGACTCTGATAAGTAATGTATATATAATGTAATACCCAGAGCAACCATTTGAATATTTATACAAAATGATACACTTAAGATCACTATAGATAAATCAAAATGAGATTCTAAAAAATATGTTCCAGTAATTCACAGGAAGTCAAGGAAAAAAGATTATAGAAAAGCAAAAAATAAAATGAACATAATTGTAAGACCTGAAACTATGAAAATACTGGAAGAAAATCTGGCCATTGGCCTAGGCAAAGAATTTATGACTAAGATCTGAAAAACAAATGCAACAAAAACAAAAATAGGCAAACGGGACTTGAACTAAAAAGATTCTGCACAGCAAAATAAATTATCAACAGAGCAAACAACCTTCAGAATGAGAGAAAATATTTGCAAACTATGCATCTGACAAAGGACTAATATTCAGAATCTACAAGGAACTCAAACATTTCAACAACAACAAAAAAATACCAATAATCTCATTAAAAAGTAAGCAAAGGACATCAACAGATATTTTTCAAAAGAAGATATACAAATGGCCAACAAGCATATGAAAAGATGTTCAACATCACTTATCATCAGAGAAATGCAAATTAAAACCACAATGAGACGCCATCTTTCACCAATTAGAATGGCTCTCATTAAAAAGTCAAAAAATAACAGATGTTGGCGAGGATGTGGAGAAAAGGGAATGCTTATACACTGTTGGTGGGAAGGTAAATTGATACACCCTCTATAAAAAACAATATTGAGATTTCTCAAAGAACTAAAAACAGAACTAATACTGAACCCAACAATCCTCCTATGAATATCTACCCAAAGAGAAGGGTAGATATTCCATCATATCAAAAAGATACTGGCACTCATATGTTTATCTCAGCATTATGCATGATGGAACTGGAAGCCATTATCTGAAGTGAAATAACTCAGAAACAGAAAGTTAAATACCATATGTTCTCACCTATAGGTGGGAGCTAAGTAACGTGTACACATGGGCATGGAGAGTGGAATAATAGACACTGGAGACTTGGAGGGGTGGGAGGGTGGGAGAAGGCTGAAGGATGAAAAATGATGTAATGGGTACAATGTACACTGTTTTGTTGACGGCTACACTAAAAGCCCAGACTTCATCATTATGCAATATATCCATGTAACAAAACTGCACTTGTACCCCCTAAATCTGTAAAGATAATAAATCAATAAAGTGAACAAACAGAAAACAAAAAATAAAAAGGCATATTTTAGCCCTAATATATCAATAGTTACATCAAATATAAATTGGTCTATATATGCCAATTAAAAATAAAAGACAGTCATTGTCAAAGTGGATTAAAGAACTTAACCCAACTATGTGCCATCTACAAAAAGAATACCACAAATATGTAATATAGGGAGGTTGAAAGCAAAAGGGTGGAAAAAGATATAACACTTCCTTCTTATCCATAGGGTATACATTCCAACAGTGGATGCCTGAAACCATGGATAGTTCCGAAGCCCATATATACTATGTTTTTTCCTATACATACATACATACCTATGATAAAGTTTAATTTATAAATTAGGCACAATAAGAAATTAACAATATTAACTAACAATGCAATAGAGCAATCATAACAATATACGATAGTAAAAGTTGTGTGTGTGTGTTCTCTCTCTCTCTTTCTCAAAATATCTTAATGTTTTCAGGCCATGGTTGCTCATGAATAACTGAAGTCATGGATAAAGAGAGATTACTGTACATCATTCAAACATTAATCAAAGCAGAGTGACTACATTAATATCAGATAGTAGATTTCCAAACAAAGAAAATTACCATAGACAGAGAAGGATATTATATGTTAGAAAAGGGTCAGTGAACCAAGAAGGTACAGCAATCTTAAACGTGCATGCAACAAACAATGAAGCTGGAAAATATGGGATGTGAAAACTGATGGAATTGAAAGGAGAAAAAGATAAGTTCACATAAAGTTACAGTTGAAAGTTTCAGCACCCTCTTCTCAACAATTGACAGAAAATCAGCAAAACTACATAAGAATTCAACAAAACCATCTATTGTGCATGGAATTGTGTTTCCCAAAAATTTGTATTTTGAAGGCTTAACCTCCGGAACCTTAGAATGTGACTATATTTGGATATTGGTTTTTTAAAGAGTTAATTGAAACGAGGCTGTTAAGGTGGGCCCTAATCCAATCTGATTGGTGTCCTTATAAGGAGAGATTAGCATATACAGAGTGAGACACACACCAGGGATGTGTGTGCACACAAAACAGGCCATGTGAGGACCGTGGTATTAAGATATATAGGAAATATATATATATATATATTTATATGTGTGTGGCATTATGATATATAGGAAACATATATATGTATGTATGTTTTTTATATGTTTTCGTCCATGGGTCCTGGCTCATAATTCCCATATCCCTTGTTACTGTCTTTTGTCGTAATGTTGGGTATGTTAGGCTTCAGAGGCAGGCCTCAGGGAATGGAACTTCTTGCCTGCCTTCCTTTCACCTGCCCCAAGGTAGGACTGCAATCTTCCCCTACCTTTCTGATTGTGGGTCCCACCTTATACCCTGGGAGAAGGAAGGCTACCATAAAAACCCAAGAGGCCTGGGTTGAGAAAACTTCTGGATAGCTGAACATATGGAGGTTCCTGGAGGGTAGCCTACCCATGGAGGACAGGGAAGCTCCGTGACCTTTCCACCGTATGTCACTCTATGCATCTCTTCATCTGTATCCTTTGTAATATCCTTTGTAATAAACTAGTAAACAAAAGTTGTTTACTGAGTTGTGAGCCACTTCAGCAAATTAATTGAACTCAGAGTGGGTCATGAGAACCCCAACTCAAAGCCAGTTGGCCAGAACTTCTGAAGGCCCAGACTTGCAACTGGTATCTGTGGGTATGGGTGGCAGTCTCGGGGACTGAGTCCCCAACGTGTGGAATCTGACACTATCTCTGAGTAGATTGTGTCAGGACTGAATTGGTGTCCACTGCTTGGTGTGTGGGCAAAAACCCACAAACATCTGGTTTCAGAAGTCTTCTTCTATTTTGATGAATGCTGTGGTGTGAGAGTAGAGAAAAAACACATTTGGAGAGGGCTTTTCCCAATCCAGGACACAGAAATGAGGCAGCCACCCACAAGCCAAAGGAAGAGGCATCAAGAGACACCAAACATGCCAGCACTTTGATCTTGGATTTCCAGCATCCAGAACTGTGAGAAAATAAACATCTGTTGTTTCAGCCACCTAGTCTGTGGTATTCTGTTATGGCAGCCCAAGCAGACGAATGCACCATCAACCAACAAAATTTAACATTTATAAGACAATCCATCCAACAAGAGAAGAATTCACATTTTTTAAGTGTCCAAGACCATATTTGGAGTTACTAAAAAAACAAATTTAAAAGATGTAAAATTATACAGTGTGTCCTCTGACCATAGTGGAATCAAGCTAGAAATCAACAAATAAAGAAGAAAATCTCCTAGCACTTGGAAAGTAAACAACATACTTCTAAATAATCCATGGGTCAAAAGTAGGTCTTAGTAAGAAAGGACCAAAGCAATGAATAAACAGCTAAGATTTGAGAGGAGTGTTCAAGGGAGAGCACTGGAGTACTGCAGGGGAGTGCAGATGTACCTGTGGCAACTAGAAATCCAGGAGGACAGCGTGGAGGCACCTGACCTCTAGAGCCCCATCTCCCCTGCTGGGATCAGATCTGCCAAGAGTCAGGAGGGACATCCAGTTACAGAGAAAAGGTAATCAAAAAATCTCCACCAGCCTCCACTGCCACCAAAATTCATGCCTACAGTCCTTACAATGGATGAACCAACAGTCCTTACACTCACTGAGCCCAGTTTGGAGAGCTACCAGGAATTCACGTGGCTGCATTGTCCTGGATTAGGAGCACAAGGTGTACATTTCCATCCCCCAACTCCTGTGAGCTAAGCTGCTGTAGCACAGCACCATCTTTTCCCAGGGTACCTCTGGAGTGTGCCCTGCTCTGGGGAACCAGTAGTCATTGCACCTCTCCGGCTCTAAGGATTTATCTTCATTGTGCCAAGCCCACACAGGTGGCTGAATACTGCAACCTTAGCTGTGCAGAACTTGGGCCCAGGACTGGCTATGACTCTAGTACCCCACCACCTGCACTTCCAGGTGAAGGAACAGTTTGTCAGCACTGCCCAGGAAACCCACTTGTGAGCCAGCCCAACTGCTGCACCCTCCCACCAGCAGGAGAGGCCCTAGACCGTCCAAGCAGGTGATATGCTCCCGGGCCAGTGTAGTAGCTACATACCCATGCTCAGGTCCTAAGAAACAGCCCCACAGCACCCCCTGCAGACACATCACTGGCCTTTCCAATGGCCCTGAAACCCCAATAAGGGCCTGAGAAACAGCCCCACAGCCCATCCCTGACAGACATGCCCCCAGGCCAACCAAGCAACCAAAAGCCCCATCTTGGACTTGAATAACAGCCTGGAGAGGTGCGGTGGCTCACACCTGTAATCCCAGCACTTTGAGAGGCCAAGGGGGGCAGACCACAAGGTCAAGAGATCAAGACATCCTGGCCAACATGGTGAAGGCCCGTCTCTACTAAAAATACAAAAATTAGCTGGGTGTGGTGGTGTGCGCCTGTAATCCCAGCTACTTGGGGGGCTGAGGCAGGAAAATCACTTGAACCCAGGAGGCAGAGTTTGCAGTGAGCTGAGATTGCGCCACTGCACTCCAGCCTAGGTGACAGAGGGAGACTCTGTCTCAAAAAAAAAAAAAGAAAAACAGCCCATGGGCCACCCGTGGCAGACACACCTCAGGTCAGCTGAGCAGTCCTTTGCCTGCATCCCAGGCCCAAGAAATAGCCCCATGGGCCACCCCAGCAGAAACAAAACCAGACCAGTGAAGAAGTCATGTGACCATGTCTTGGGCCTGAGAAGTAATCTTGCAAGCCACTCCTGGCAAACACGTTTCCAGGCCAACTGAGCAGCCATGCAGCTGTGTCCTGGGACTGACAAACAGGCCAATGGTTCAAACCCAATAGACACACCCACAGGCCAGCTGAACAGCCATGCAACTATATAACAGGCCTGAGGAAAAGCCCTGCAGGCTACCCCTGAGCAGGCATCCCCAAGCTAGTTGCTCACAGCCAGAGTAACAACCCTATGTCCCCAACTACAGTCAGCTAGAACCCAAGTTGGCCATCCCATGATGTGCACATATGTGCCCCCAATCTGAGAAACAGCTCAGCAAGCCTACTCCTGGCAAAGCTAAACCACCATCACCACATACTCTTCCAGCCTAGGCCACTAAGAAACTCCCAAATGCCACTAGTGTGGATTACAGCTGGAGAAACTACACAGACACTACACAACTATGTCCACCTAAAACCAAGGCCAACACATACCCACCAAACTGACAATGCAAGCCTCATTCATAGGAATAAGGTTTTCCCTATGAAACCTACACCATAAAGTTGGAAGAGGCAAATTTCCCACCAGATGCATAGAAATCCATGTATGAATGCATCAACCATAAAAAAGCAAGAAAACATGTCACCTCCAGAGGAAAACAGTAATTTTCCAGTAACAGATCCCAATCATAAGGAAATATATAAAATGCCAAAAAATTTGAAAGAATAATCTTACAGAAATTCAGTGAGATACAAGGGAATACACATAAATAATTCCACAAAATCAGGAAAACAAATGATTATTTGAATAAGAAATTTAACAAAGAGATAGTTAACATTAAAAAGAACAAAACAGAAATCCTAGAGATGAGGAATTCAATAAATAAAATTAAAAATACAATCTAGAGCTTCAAAGGCACAGTAACCAAGCAGAAGAAAGAATTTCTGAACTTGAAGATGGGTCTTGTGAAATAACATGAGAAGAGAAAGAAAAGAAAAGAAAAGAAGAAAGGAAGGAAGCAAGGCAACAAGATATATGATATACCATTAAGCAAACAACTATTTGTATTATCAGTGTTCCAGAAGGAGTAAAGAAGACAAAGGTGAGGAAAATATAATTATTAAAATAATAGCAGAAAATTTCCCAAGTCTTGGGAGAGAGATGGACATCCATGTCTGGGTAGCTCAAAGAATCCGCCCCCCCCAAGTAGATTTAACCCAAATTGTTTTTCTATGGGGTACATTATACTCAAATTGTCAAAAGGCAAAGACAAAGAAAACATTCTAAAAGCAGGAAGAGAAAAGCATCAAGTCACATACAAAGCAATCCTCATTAGACTAACAACAAATATCTCAGCAGAAATCTTACAGGCCAGGAGACAACGGGATGTTATAGTCAAAGTCCTGAAGTAAAACAACAACAAAAACTATCAACCAAGAATATTATACCCAGCAAAGCAATTCTTCAGCTATGAAGGTAAAATAAAATATTTCATAGACATGCAAAAACTAAGGGAATTAATCACCAACAGACTGGCCTTCAAAAAAAAAATGTCAAGGGATTCTTACATCTGAAGTGAAAAGATAAAAACTACCATCATGAAAACATGCAAAACCATAAAGCTCACTGGTAGAGCTTATATCAAAGGACAAAGACGAGGGAACCAAACCTTTTTACTACAGAAAACTACACAACTGCAAAAAAATAAATAAAAGACACTAAGGAACAAAGAACACACAACGCGGCCAGAAAATAGTAAAATTGACCTCACCTCTCAATAATAACCATGAATATAAATGGATTAAATTCCTCATTTAAAAGATATAGACTGACTGAGTGGATTAAAAATAACACCCAACCATATTCTGCCTACAAGAGGCTCACCTCATCCATAAAGATACAAATAGGCAGAAAGTGAAGGGACAGAAAGAGATATTGCATGTGAATGGAAACCACAAGCAAGTAGGAAAAGCTATTCTTTTTGTTATTTTTATTTACTTATTTTTTATTATACTTTAACTTCTAGGATACATGTGCACAACATGCAGATTTGTTACATAGGTATACATGTGCCATGTTAGTTTGCTCCACCCATCAACTCATCAACTCATCATTTACATTAGGTATTTCTCCTACTGCTATCCTTCCCCCAGTCTCCCACTCCCTGACAGGCCCCAGTGTGTGATGTTCCCCACCCTGTGTCCATGTGTTCTCATTGTTCAACTCCCACCTATGAGTGAGAACATGCGATGTTTGGTTTTCTGCCCCTGTGATAGTTTGCTTAGAATGATGGTTTCCAGCTTCATCCATGTCCCTGCAAAGGACATGAACTTATCCTTTTTATGGCTGCATAGTATTCCATGGTGTATATATGCCACATTTTCTTTATCCAGTCTATCACTGATGGACATTTGGGTTGGTTCCAAGTCATTGCTATCATGAATAGTGCCACAATAAACATATGTGTGCGTGTGTCTTTATAGCAGCATGATTTATAATCCTTTGGGTATATACCCAGTAATGGGATGGCTGGGTCAAATGGTATTTCTAGTTCTGGATCCTCGAGGAATCGCCACACTGTCTTCCACAACGGTTGAACTAATTTACACTCCCACAAACAGTGTAAAAGTGTTTCTATTTCTCCACATCCTGTCCAGCATCTGTTGTTTCCTTTTTAATGATCACCATTCTAACTGGCATGACATGGCATTTCATTGTGGTTTTGATTTGAATTTCTCTAATGACCAGTGATGATGAGCATTTTTGTATGTGTCTTTTGGCTGCATAAATGTCTTCTTTTGAGAAGTGTCTGTTCATATCCTTTGCCCACTTTTTGATGAGGTTGTTTGTTTTTCTCTTGTAAATTTGTTTAACTTTTTTGTAGATTCTGGATATTAGCCCTTTGTCAGATCAGTAGATTGCAAAAATTTTCTCCCATTCTGTAGGTTGCCTGTTCACTCAGATGATAGTTTATTTGCTATGCAGAAGCTCTTTAGTTTAATTAGATCCCATTTGTCAATGTTGGCTTTTGTTGCCATCGCTTTTGGTGTTTTAGTCATGAAGTCTTTGCCCATGCCTATGTCCTGAATGGTATTGCCCAGGTTTTCTTCTAGGGTTTTTACAGTGTTATGTCTTACATTTAAGTCTTTAATCCACCTTGAGTTAATTTTTGTATAAGGTGTAAGGAAGGGATCCAGTTTCAGCTTTCTACATATGGCTAGCCAGTTTTCCCAGCACCATTTATTAAATAGGGAATCTTTTCCCCATTGCTTGTTTTTGTCAGGTTTCTCAAAAATCAGTTAGTTGTAGATGTGTGACATTATTTCTGAGGCCTCTGTTCTGTTCCATTGGTCTATATCTCTGTTTTGGTACCAGTACCATGCTGTTTTGATTACTGTAGCCTTGTAGTATAGTTTGAAGTCAGGTAGTGTGATGCTTCCAGCTTTGTTCTTTTGGCTTAGGATTGTCTTGGCAATGTAGGCTCTTTTTGGTTCCATATGAACTTTAAAGTAGTTTTTTCCAATTCTGTGAAGAAAGTCAGTGGTCACTTGATGGGGATAGCATTGAATTATAAATCACTTTGGGCAGTATGGCCATTTTCATGATATTGATTCTTCCTATCCATGAACATGGAATGTTCTTCCATTTGTTTGTGTCCTCTTTTATTTCACTGAGCAGTGGTTTGTAGTTCTTCTTGAAGAGGTCTGTCACATCCCTTGTAAGTTGGATTCCTGGGTATTTTATTCTCTTTAAAGCAATTGTGAATGGGAGTTCACTCATGATTTGGCTCTCCGTTTGTCTATTATTGGTGTATAGGAATGCTTGTGATTTTTGCACATTGATTTTGTATCCTGAGACTTTGCTGAAGTTGCTTATCAGCTTAAGGAGATTTTGGGCTGAGACAATGGGATTTTTTAAATATACAATCATGTCATCTGCAAACAGAGACAATTTGACTTCCTCCTTTCCTAATTGAATATCCTTTATTTCTTTCTCCTGCCTGATTGCCCTAGCCAGAACTTCCAACACTGTGTTGAATAGGAGTGGCAAGAGAGGGCATCCTGGTCTTGTGCCAGTTTTCAAAGGGAATGCTTCCAGTTTTTGCCCATTCAGTATGATATTAGGCACCTACTGGGTTTGTCATGAATAGCTCTTATTATTTTGGGATACGTTCCATCAATACCTAGTTTATTGAGAGTTTTTAGCATGAAGGGCTGTTAAATTTTGTCAAAGGACTTTTCTGCATCTATTGAGATAATCATGTGGTTTTTGTCATTGGTTCTGTTTATGTAATGGATTATGTTTATTGATTTGCGTATGTTGAACCAGCCTTGTATCCCAGGGATGAAGCTGACTTGACCATGGTGGATAGGCTTTTTGATGTGCCGCTGGATTCGGTTTGCCAGTATTTTATTGAGGATTTTCGCATAGATGTTCGTCAGGGATATTGGCCTAAAATTCTCTTTTTTTGTTGTATCTCTACCAGGCTTTGGAATCAGGATGATGCTAGCCTCATAAAATGAGTTAGGGAGGATTGCCTCTTTTCCTATTGATGGAAATAGTTTCAGAAGGAATGGTACCAGCTCCTCTTTGTACCTCTGGTAGAATTCAGCTGCGAATCCGTCTGGTCCTGGACTTTTTTTGGTTGGTAGGCTACTAATTATTGCCTCAATTTCAGAAACTTTTTATGTTTAAATAATATTAGGGAGCCAAAATGATAGCGCAAAGATAATATAATTTTGGATTAAGAAGACATAGTGTCAAAGTAAGATACTTTTAGTTTGGAGTTTTTTTGTTTGTTTATTTGTTTTTTTTAAGAAGTATAGTGAAAGTTCTTCCTTTACACCAGTGATTCTCAAACCACAACATGTACTGTGTGCATGCATCACAATCACGGGGAGCAATTTTTAAAACACAAACTGCTGGACCCAGACCCAGAAAGTTTCTGATTCAGTATGTCTCATGTTGGAAGGCAGCCTGAGAACTGACATTTCTAGCAAGTTCCCAGGTGATGCTAATGCTACTTGTCCAGGAATCACACTTTGAGAACCACTGCTTTACTGCTTAGTAGCCCTGTGACCATAAGTACACCACTTAATCATAAGTACACCACTTAATCTAAGTTTCAGTGTCCCCGCTGGTGAAATTCATATGGCAATATCTACCCAAACTGTCAGAGGCATTCGAACCTGAGCAACTCCATCTTGAATAGGGACTGAGTAAAATAAGGCTGAGACCTACTGGGCTGTATTCCCAGTAGGTTAGGGCATTCTAAGTCACAGGATGAGATAGGAGGTTGGCACAAGATACAGGTCACAAAGACATACGTGATAAAACAGCATGTGGTAAAAGAAGCTGACCAAAACCCACCAAAACAAAGATGATGACAACAGTGACCTCTGGTCATCCTCACTGCTCATTATACGCTAATTAAAATGCATTAGCATGCTAAAAGACACTACCACCCGCACCATGACAGTTTACAAGTGCCATGGTAACATCAAGAAATTACCCTATATGATCTAAAAAGGGGAGGAACCCTCAGTTCCAGGAATTGCCCACCCTTTTCCAAGAAACTCATGAATAATCCACCCCTTGTTTAGCATATAATCAAGAAATAACTAGATGTATCCTTAGTTGAGCAGCCCATGACACTGCTCTGCCTATGGCATAGCCATTCTTTATTCCTTTACTTTCTTAATAAACTTGCTTTCACTTTACTGTATGGACTCACCCCAACTTCTTTCTTGCATGAGATCCAAGAACCCTCTCTTGAAGTCTGAATCGGGACCCCTTTCTGATAACAAAACTATACAAAATAGTACTCCGTAAAAATCAAAATAAGAAAATGTATGTGAAAACATTTTGTAAATTAGAATGCATTATATAAATACATTCTATTATTCAAAACTATTTTTATAATGCATATTATGTGCTGGCACCACGTTGTGAAATAAGAACAAATCAATCATTGGAGCTTATAGTCTGGTATGGAAGATGAACATTAAATAAATCATTATTTAATTATCAATGTAAACAATGTTATTTGTCAATAATGAATATTTTGAGAAAAGATTAACATTTTGAAGCCGAAAGCAATATAGTAAAAATATATGACTACAAAAATTAAATCAAGTAAATGACAAATAATGAGGCCATAGAAAGTTTAAAGATAAAGCCTTATCAACCCGTTGTCTATACTTGAAGGTACTGGATTCCTGCTATGGCAATTAGTTAAGAAAATAATCCCAAACCCTACTAAATTACTGTCAAGCAAGTCGAGTATGTTTTGTAGTATTTAGAGTGTATAAGGTCCAGCAATCAGATTCAGTATAAAAGGGCAATTGAATAGGGGAAATATATTCAATGTTCTTTCCAAGCACCTCCGGGAAGTGGTCCTAACCTTTCCCTTCTAGCTTTCGACAACATTTTGTGTTTTGCAAGTTAATAATCAGAGCATACTGCCTTTTATTAAATCTGACTGGTAATAAAATAGACGCTTTTCTTAATCAAGACCACACTGTGGCTTAAATCACCTTTAGGCCAAAATTTATTCTCCTGGGTGGGAGGCAAGCTCATCAGAAGGATCTCAAGGAGGATTATATCTGTGGGGGAGGATTTCAAAGCTTTCCCAAGCAGGCAGTGAATAGGGGCTCTGTCTGCCTTCCCAGAAATAGCCAGCAGGCTAGAAGAGTCCAATGCTACCCATCTGCCTTTGGTGACAAATTGGTGGTTTGCTCATAAACTTGAAAATCCAGCCAAACCAGTGCAGGGTTGGATCACAGGCTCCTTTTTGGCTCTGTTCTGAGCCCTTTTAAAATTAAAAATGTGTACTCTTTTCTCTGCTCAATACTTTAAAATGGCAAAATGTATGATTTCCTCAAAGAAGTTTCCATAAGCTCTTTAAGGAAAAAGAGCTTTGTTTTTCAGAATTCACCCTCCAGGAAGAGGCCAAATTTCCAATATGAAAACATAATTTACCCTTGCCACTTCTATGTCTCATTTACCACAGAGGGCAAGCCTACAAATCTGGATTAGACAGACCTTAGCAGGTGATGGGACAGCGTACACAGCTTTATTTAGTTTAACATCTTGAATCCATCTTGGGACAGTCTATCCTTCAAAAGCAATCCCCCAAACCTGGGCATGGTGGTACATGCCTGTAGTCCCAGCTACTTGGGAGGCCAATGCGGGAAAAATCACTTGAGGCCGGTTGGAGGCTATAGTGTGCTATTATCGTGCCTGTGAATAGCCACTACATTCTAGCCTGGGCAAGAGACTCATCTCTAAAAATCATAATAACATTTAATTTAAAACAAATCTTCAAATAGTCCATTTAGCCACCATCTCTTTCTACTTTTCTTTGTATTTACTTTGTTGTTCCTAGTCCCCTTTCCTCTCTCCACCCTGATTCTAGGAATTTAATTATGTATCTTGAAGTTTGAGACACCCTAGGGGATTCCCCACACCCAGTTCTCCATATATTTTCATGCCTAGAATCACTCTCATTAGACTTCCCTCATATGTGTATCCTTCATTTGTGTTGGAAAGTGCCTTCAAAGTGAAGACCCTCCAGGTCTGCTCCCATAGGTAAGTGATGAGGACAGGTGGAGACAGATCAAGAAGACAGTTGTGGGGGACTGGGCTGGGGTGGGGCAGGGCTGCAGATTGAAGACTATGATAGGCTGGACTCCCTAGGGAATTCAGACTCTGACTCAGAGATTTGTGTGCAGGAAGCTTAATGGTTAGAATGCTCAGGATCAACACTTATAGGAGAGTGAAGGAAGAAAGATTGGGCACAGGAAAACCTGGACAGTCACAACAAAGGAGCTGGAACGGCCCTGCACAGTCATCCCAAATTGGCATAAGGAGCCATGTCTTTGATCACCACACTGCATTTGACTAGTCTCCAGATGCAGACTGCCCCAGGAAAGGCATCCTTGGTAGAGGCAGTTCTCTTCAATGGAGGAGAATCTCCAGAAGGGAACTCAGCCACCAACACTCTTAGCAGCTGGAGGAATGAGTATTTAAGTCTTGAAAGAGGAAGTCTGGGCAACACACCACAGAATCTGCTAAAAAGACTAATAATCATCCTGCCATTTTTATAACTTCCTACCAAGCAGCAGGGAGATCAGGGTCACTGTTATCATGGGGAATAGGGAGGGTCAGTTGGCATCCCACCAGGAGCCAGATGACACACCCAAGACAAGGCAGAGGGTTTAACTACAATGGAGCTATTTCCAAAAACATAGATCAGGTACAGGAAAGAGCAAGATAACCACATAGCCATTACTACTCCTAGGCCAGAGGAGCAAAAGAAAGGAGAGAACGGTGGAACCCACAAGACAAATACCACATAGAGGAAGCCATGTTGAAAGGAATAGAGACCTTCAGCTGAGGCCACAGCCAGCTCAAGTTCCTCACAAAGAAGGAAAAAAGGAACTGAATATACCAACCTTGCTCTCTTGCCAGGGCCCCCAGTTGGCCCAGCCTCATCAAGCAAGGGAACTTATTGCTATAGCCCACACAGGTCAGCTTCCTGGAAGAGAGGGCAAGGAGATAAGGGTGGAGAATGGATCTAGAGGCACAAATAGAAGCCATCTGACATAGACTTAAAGGGATATCTACTGCACAAAACTTTCAGTGTCCATGCTTGTTCCCACTTCCAGCCATGTATATACAAGGGAGTGAAGGCCAATCTGTTTCCACAATTGAGACCACACCCTAGAGTGCAAATTCATAATGCTAAGTGCAGTAGCCGTGGAGAGTCAATGCATGTCTGACATTAAGAAGGTCCAGCCTTTTTGAAAAACTCTTTAAGCCTTGAAGTGTGCTAGTAATGAAAGCCAGTGATTTGGTGTATTTAAGAAAAGGGGGAATAAGAAAGAAAAAGAGCATAGCAATGATGAGAAGATAATTCCCTGGGAACATATCAGTCACCTAAGAGCCTTTACCAAAAAAAAAAAAAAAAAAAGTTTGAGCTCTAAAGACACAAAGTTAGAGCCAATGCAACCCTGATATGTGTATCTTTTTAAAATCTATAAGTGATCTTGATAACAATCACAGTTAAGAATCATTGTCAGAGTCCCAGAATGGATAGGGTTATGGTAGAAGTACTAGGGACTCCCAGAAAATATAGAAAAAGAAAGAAGAAATTCCCAAGCCAAAGTAGGACATTCTGACAGTGCCCCTTAGCCTCTGACTAGTTTAAAGAGTATGAGGGCATAAAGTACTTGAAAAGTGTTTTCTAAAAACTAATGCCAAGCAGTTTGACCATAAAAATAAACCACTTGCTCTTTCTTATTTTATTGATGCTCAATATCCCTACTGGGCTATTTACAGTTAGGTGCTTTGTCTGAGTATGAGCCAAAGTATATAGAGAGGAGAAGACTACTGAGCGTTTTCTCAAAATACCACCCTATTGTGTGGTAAACCATATATGTCAAAACTGAAGAAAAAAATGGTCATTATAAACATCAGTGGCACGTCTTAGAAGACATTCGGAAAATGACAGCCTCAACTCACCTCAAAACCTCACAACTCCCAACTCCAGTCTGTACACAGTTCTTGAGCCAAACTGCTGCTGAAGTCCATGATGACCCAGGTGTAAATAAGACCTTGGGCTCTGAAGAAAATTAAGCAGAAAAAACTGGTGCTGGCATTTCTCCCTGGAGAGTTGGCCTAAAGAGATCTAGAGAGAAGCTAAAGGAATGGAGTGAGTCCTCATCCCTGAGGCTGAAAGAATACAAGAAAGGACATTCCAGCAGCCTCCTGTCTGCTGGTAGAATTGCAACCATTTGTAGCATAGTATGACTACAACCAGACCTGATCCTCAAGGAGTCCACAAAGTAGAACAACTATCTGACGGCGCCCAGCATCCAGGGAGGGAAGATGTATGAGGACAAGGCATGTATATAAGTCTTTACAATCAACGGAAAATAACTAAATTCTCCTGTTTAAAAAATAGAGACTAGAGGAGTTTGAAACCAGCCTGTGCAACATGGTAAAACCCTATCTCTACAAAAAATACAAAAAATTAGCCAAGCATGGGGGCATGTGCCTGTAAGGCCGAGGTGGGAGGATCACATGAGGCCAAGAAGTCAAGGCTGCAGTGAGCCGAGATCATGTCACTGCACTCCAGCTTGGGTGACAGAACGAGATCCTGTCTCAAAAACAAACAACAACAACAAACCAAGAAAAGAGGCTGACAGGTTAAGCTAAAATACAAAAATAAAGCTATATTCTATCTATAAAAAACACTTTAAAAATAATAAAGAATGGTTGAAAATAAAGCAAAAGGCAAAAAAAATCAGGCAAAAAGAAAAAGAAAACAGAAGTGGCAAGAAAAATGTCACGCAAGTAGAATTTAAAGATAGGAATATTAAACAGAATGAATAAGAACATTATATAAATAAAGGCACAACTTATGAAGAAGACAAAATAGTGATAAACCTATACACATCACAAAATATAAGTTAAATATGTAAAGCATAAAAAAATAGAAATAAAAGAATTCAACTAAAATACAATTATAAGAAGCTATTTGAATACACTTATTACAGAATTTGCTATATATAGTAAACAATAAGTCAAAGGCAAATTAAATAATACTTGATTTTCAGATAGAACAAAAATTTACATCCCTTGAATAGCAAATACATATTTATTTCACATATTGAAGGAACATTTACAAAAGCAAGTTATGTACTTGGCCACAAAAGAAAACTCACAGGCTCAATGTACTATAAATTTTATAAGCCATATTTTCTGATAATAATATAATACAATTACAAATAATAAAAAGTTGGTGCCAAAAATATTAAGTAGTTAAAAATTTATTCACAAATATCTAGACAATGCTTAAAGAGACAATCCGATTCACAAATTATCTGAAGAGCAATGAAAAGGAGTTTGTTTCAAATTCTTTGACACTAAGCAAAAATTAAATGCACAGATTTAAATGTCTTCATAATTTAAAAATAGATATAAAACAAAGAATCCTTGTTCACAGTTTTTTTGTTTTGTTTTGTTTTGTTTTTTTGGAGAGGCAACGTCTTGGCATGTTGCTGGCCTCAAGCTCCTTCTAGGCTCAAGAAATCCTCCCATCTTGGCCTCCCAAAGTGCTGGGATTACAGGCATGACCCACTGTGCCCAGTCAGTTCACTCATTTAATATACTTAAAATAGATCATTAAAATAAAGGAAAAAACACACAGGAGAAAGGAATTAATAAATCTAAAATATTTTATTAATGAAGAATAAAATAAAATTGGTAGATGTATAAAATAAATACAAAAGGTTACTTTTGGAAAAAAGTAAAACAGATAATACCATTGTGTACCTGATTATAGCACAAATAGACAAAATTAGGAATAAGAAAATGGATAAAATTACAGATTCAGGAGATAAAAAGAATTAGAATATTTCATACAACCCTGTGGCAACAAGTTTTGAAACCTGTAAGAAAGAAATGATTTGTTAGTAATATCAAAATAATTTTTGAGAGGCATGGAAAACTTGAATAGGCTAATAACTATTGAAAGACATTGGAAAGTGATTTAAGTCTGCTATGGAAAAGGGCACAAGACAGGTAAGTCAATAGCTAAGCTTTACCTGTTCTCGAAATTATCAAAAGCTTCCCAATTCACTTTACAAGACCAATATATCTCTAATGCCAGAACATAAAAATCAAATAAGAATAGGCCGGGAGCAGTGGCTCACGCCTATAGTCCCAGCACTTTGGGAGGCTGAGGCGGGCAGATCACGAGGTCAGGAGATTGAGACCATTCTGGCTAATACGGTGAAACCCCTTCTCTACTGAAAATACAAAAAATTATCCGGGTGTGGTGGCGGGCGCCTGTAGTCCCAGCTACTTGGGAGGCTGAGGCAGGAGAATGGCGTGAACCCAAGAGGTGGAGCTTGCAGTGAGCCAAGATTGTGCCACTGCACTCCAGCCTGGGCGACAGAGCAAGACTCCGTCTCAAAAAGAAAAAAAAAAAAAAGAAAACCCCCAAAAAAAAATCAAATAAGAATAATCTCACTTTTAAATATAAATGCAAAATATCTAAATAAAATAGAAATGTAGCAATCCATCCAATGAATAGTATACTATGAGTAAGGAAGATATTCCAGAAAAACAAGAGTAGTTCCCTATTGGCAATAACTTTAACCCCTCCATAAATTCCATTTCATATCTCCCACTCTCTGACCACCAACTCCTCTCATTCCAGATAATTCTCTTTGGTATCCAACTTTTATCATTTTCCCTCCACAGGATCTCCAATCCATTGATCATACAACTTTTTCACCAGGCCTCACCCCTCTCCCAGCTTTACTCCAAGAGTGATCATAATCACGTCCTTGCATACACCTCCGACAATTCTTGTCCTCTCTAATTTTGTTCTTTCTTGGGAAACCACAACCCTGACTAAATCCACTTCAACTTTTATACCTTCAACCAAGTATCTGAATTTGACTAAGGAAAAACACACAGCCACACCAACTGGTCTTACTTTAAGTCTGTTTGTTGTTGAACCCCAGGTGGCCCCTTAACGCTAATCTGTAATTGCATTTCCCTAGTGCCTTCACTTTCCCACTTCAGTGCTTCCCTCTCCTTAAGCCTCACCCATCCTTATGTTCAGCTGATGATCTTATTTCCCACTTCACTAAGAAAGTTGAACAACCAAAAGAAAATAAATACAAAAGGTTAATTTTGTAAGAAAATTTATAGACCCACACCACCATATCTATCAGCATCTGTTGAAATCTGTACTCATGTAGTCCACTTTCCTGCCTTTTACTGAAGAGGAGGAATTGGTGCTCCCATCTAAAGTTAATATCTTTACTTGTGCACTAGATAAAAACATAAATTATATGCACTGTTTCCAATTCCTCTTCTTCCATTCTCAATGTTTCTCTTTACAACTTTTATTTAGAAAATGCCAAGCTCACCAAAAAATATAAGAATAATAAAATGAAGATCCATGTACCCTCCACCTCCATATACTAATTATTAATATTTTGCCACATTTCCATATCTCTCTAGTCTTTATATACAAATACATATTTTATATACACATATATGTATGTATTTATGTGTGAAGTATATGCACACACACATATACATTCTTTTGGAGGAACCATTTCAGAGTCAATTACAAACATTATGTCATTCCTTAAGTGCTTAAGTATGTATATCCTACAAATATTTTCCCAAGGACTGCAATACCGTCCTCACTATCAGAAAATTTAACATTGCTACAATATTATTTAATAGTCCCTATTTAAATTTCTCTATTTGTCCCAATAATGTTCTTTACAGATTTTTTTATTTTTGTCAGTGATGGTGATAATGATGATAGTATCTGTGATGGTGACCATGATGGTGGCATTTTAATCCAAGATTCAATTGAGGACCATATATAACATTTAATCATCATCCTCAAAGTCTGCAATAAACGTACCCTAATCAAGCTTTCACCTCTAACACTCTGCTCCATTGGTGACCTCTTGTCAAGATCACTAATGACTTTCATGTTCCTAAATCCAACATCCACTTACTTTGCCTGTAAGCAGCATTTTGGCATGGCTGATCATTCCCTCCTCTTTGAAATACATACTTTCTTCACTTAGTTCCAAGAAACTATAATCACCTAATTTTCCTCAGTAATCTAGCCATTCTTTGTCACTCCCCAATATCTTAATATTGGTCCCTTTTTTCCTTCATCTGCACTTGATTAGTGATCTCAAACAATATTATGGCTTTAAATAGTATATGTCAATAACTCCCAGTTTTATAGCTCTAGCCCAGACTTCTCACTTGAATTCCAGACTCATATATCTGTCTTTTGAAAAGAGAATTTCATAAAGAAAATCTGAAAGAAAAGGAATATGGGGAAGAAGTCTCTTCCCTTATTTTTACAGAGAGAAGTTAGCTTCTTACTTTTAATTTGTATTTCTCCTTATGTTGGTTCTTGAGTAAAAATACTTATTGTTATTAAAAAATTAATCTGTCCCAAATGAATATATAATGTAATGCAATTCCAATTTGAATCTCAACAGATGGGGTTATTTTGAAATTAGATACTTATTAAAGTTTATATAGATTCATAAATGCCTAAGAAGAACCAAAATAAACATGAAAAAGAAGGAAACACAAGACACAGAGCACACTATAAAACCAACATAATCAGATCAATTTCATAATGGTAGAAATAGACATGCTAATCACAACAACAGAATAGTAAATACAGAAATAGATCCCAGTACAAATAAGAAGTGAAAATAGCATGAAGGCATGGAAGGTGTGGATTATTTAATTAATGCTGCTGCCGTAAGTGGCCACGTATCCAGAAGAAAATAAAAGTGGTCCTCTATACAACATACAAAACTGAATTTCATATGGATTAATGGCTTAAACATATGTGCAAAACACCATCTTGCAAGAAAAACCATTCTAAGTCATCTAAGTCAGCATAAGGCTGGATAATGCCATTTTAACAAGACTGGAAACTCAAAGAGAGAGAGAGAGACTATTTGTTCACCAAACAGAACACATTCAGGCTAATGTCCACGGTTTATTTATTTTTAAAAAGTTCTTCCAAATTGTCTGGAAGACAAACTAATAGAAAACAGGCAAAGGATATATAGATAATCCAGAGAAGAACAGTTCTAAATAACCATCAAACATGTGAAAATAGGTATAAATTTATTAGGAAGGACAAGAAAATAACACTTAAAATTTAACAGACTGACAAAAAATTAAAAATAACAATAATACCTGTTACTGGTAGGGATGAGGAGAAAACAGGAAGCCGTGGAAATGGGAAATGTTATAGGCTTACTCTGTGAATTAGATTAAGGTTACTGGTTAAATAACTTTAACCTTAAGTAACCAACTGCTTACTATAAAAATATTTCTTTAGTAAAATTATTGAATTGACATCTTTTTAAAGGCAGCGTCAAAACAGTAGCCCCATATAGAAGTCATTCAAGCAGGCTCATTTGCCCAGAGATTTAAGATCCTGGGAGAGGAACCAGAGGGAAAAGGAGACAGAGAAGAAAAGGGAAAGGTAGCTGTGGCCAAAGCCTGAGATTCCCTCCCAGCCGATTAGCCAAAGCACTAGAAATTTCCTGAAGGATTAAAAAAATAAAAATATTCACCAGGAGTCATGAGTACTGATTTCCAACACAATTAAAATCCTTCTAACCAGCACTGGAAGCCTCCAGCACACAAATAAGTTATATTCCAGTTGTCTGTAGCTGGGAATGGATTTGCCCATAAAAACAGTATGATAAATCTCCTAAAGCAGCTCACACAAATTAAATTACTTACACTGGCAATGAGAAGAAAGAGAAAATGCAAAATCTTGTTGCTAAAGCACATTATTTCAGCAACATTCTGGGTTTGCCTTGGAACCTAAATCCATTTGCATCAATGTTTCAAGGAGTAACAAAATGCTATTCTATTTGTAATAATGTTACAAACTCCATTTATGACAATGTTTCAACAACACAAGTTCAGTGATTCCTCATAAAAAGAAAATACAAAAGCAATAGAAGAACATCCTCTTGCTCACATCCTATATGTGATCCTGTTTCTCTTCCCAGCTCTCTAGCTGGAGAATAATAACAATAACAACATCTACTACTTACGCTGATCAAGTTCAGTTCAGGACACTTTTTGCATGCATAATTTAATTTAATCATCACATAATCTCGTGATCTAAATATTATACTCATCTTACTTAAACAAGGCGATAGGTTCCAAAATACTTAACTTGTCCTCTGCCACTTAACCAGTAGGCGACTGAGAGGGACATATCTGATTCTCAAGCCATGTTTTAACCTGCTATATGCCACCAAAGTTCCAGTATTCTGCCCCCAGAACACTGGGTCACGTACCATCTGGCCCAACTCCAAATTCAAGAAATGCCAGGCTCCTGGACCTTTACCACCACACCATGCATTTCACAACCACCAACCCAGAAAAGAGTATGTGAGCATCTAGGCCACACATCTCTGCTCTTGAGAACATTCCTTGGAATAAAATGGATCTGCCATTCAAATGTATGGAAAGATTTGAGATCCATTGGAGGGCTCGTTTGTAGAGTTTTGTGACATCAGTGGAGGCTGTAGGGATAAGGATGGTGTTCCAATTCCTGAAGAAATTTCACCAGATTCCAACTGGCTGCAGA
The DNA here is from genome assembly GCF_006542625.1 of Nomascus leucogenys. Taxonomy (NCBI): domain Eukaryota; kingdom Metazoa; phylum Chordata; class Mammalia; order Primates; family Hylobatidae; genus Nomascus; species Nomascus leucogenys. The sequence goes on along the minus strand of NC_044385.1, from coordinate 27,487,108 downwards.
CAATCCACATTCGGGAACATTTTGACTCATGGATGTCCATGACCTTGAGTGCTAGCCCCACATGAATTCAGCCCACAAGGTTCTTGTTTAATAGGTGACCTTCCCAAAATAGCTACAGATATTAGCTCTCCCTGCAAGATCTCTCTGGGGAAGTTTAAGAGACAGATTTGCCTTTCAGCTTTCCAAATCCCTTGTTTGGGGTTTTAGAAAATAACCCACAATCAGAGCACTCCCTCTACCTATCATCACTTTACTTTTAACAAAACTGAATCACTTGGAGCTTTGTACTGTATTTATTTTCACTGATCTCATTTTCTTCCCTTTCTTCATTTTTTCCACTTAAGGGACCATTTTCCCACATTTTGCCTAAGGCTTTGTCCCATGAGAGATGATAATAACTAAGTTAAGTGCTGAAAACTTTTGAGATGTTTCATGTAGGTCATTTTGGGTTGTTGCTTTTCTTCTTTCTCTTCACACTAAAGACAAAAGGGATAGTAGGGCAGGATATTATTGAGATATAATAACAGGTATACAGCTTGACTGAGATGAGCTCGTTTCCTAGTTTGGACGAGATGGAATTTTTAAGAGCTGAATTTCTCAAGTGATATCATCATCCTGTGAGGAGGAAAGTCTATCAGACAAACAACTCCAGGAGAGCAGGATACTCTTCAAACAAAAGCTCCATAAGCCCAGAGGCAGATCAACTCACATGAAAAGGCAAAGGAAGCCAGAGGTCAAGTTGGCCACACCTGGACTCTGTAGGCTTCCAAAGGGAAGAACTGGGCATGGCGCTAAGTCAATGGAAAAAAAACCACATTTATTCATTCACTTATTCACATTATTTCTTGAATATCTACTAAGTTCCCAACATATTGTGCTAGGCACTAGGATAAAAAGATAAGTAAGACCCAGTCCTTACCACCAGAGAATTGCCCCACTCAAGCGAAGTAGCTTCTAGCTTTTGCTGCCATTAGGCTTCTTTTTAACAAGAAAAACTTTGGTAAAAGTAATGATAGTAAATCTACTTTTAAAATTCATTGGTTGGGAATATACATATGCACATGGACTTACAGATTCCTTTTGGTAAGTCTGGGCAGTACCAGGCGCAGACAAGGACTGGGCTAATGAGATGAGCAATGACAGCAACATGATGAGAGTTGAACCACCTGTCTCAGCTCTGCCTGAGACAGGATTTGCCTTTTGTTCTAAAAACTTTGATATCTAGGCCCACTGCACTCACTCACAAAAACATCTTCTAATTTATTGCCTAATGGCCAAAATTCCATATTCATAACACTTCTCTAGCTCTATGACACTACAAAGCACCATCCAAATCATCTCCCTCCTGTGCTCTTTACAGTGGCCCTTTAAGGTAAGGATCATTAACAGGTGAGTGGGTTTAATGGACTGTGAGGTGACTCGCACAAAGTCACTGAGCTAGAGGGGTGAGTTCAGCACTCCTCAACCTCAACCATTACACATTCAACTCCAAAGCCTGTGGGCTTTTTACAACATCAAGCTGGTTCCTCTAAAAAAGGTTATATTTGATCTCCTAAAATGTATTGGGCATGTACCAGATTACAAATGAAAGGACAGAAGGAAGAAAGGAAAGGAGGGAGCATAAAGAAGGAAAGAGACCAACACTTAGCTAGGTGCTTTTTATTTTATCATCTCCATCACCACCCACTTAAGAAGCTATGATTATTTTACACATAATTTTACATATGTGGAAACTAAATTTCAGACAGATTGAATAACTTGCCCAAGGTCACACAGCTTGTAAGAAATGGAGCTAGAGGGGCCAGGTGCAGTGGCTCATGCCTGTAATGCCAGCACTTTGGGAGGCCGAGGCAGGCGGATCACGAGGTCAGGAGATCGAGACCATCCTGGCTAACACAGTGAAACCCTGTCTGTACTAAAAATACAAAAAATTAGCCGGGCGTGGTGGCGGGCACCTGTGGTCCCAGCTGCTTGGGAGGCTGAGGCAGGAGAATGGCGTGAACCCAGGAGGCAGAGCTTGCAGTGAGCTGAGATCACGCCACTGCACTCCAGCCTGGGCAACAACGAGACTCCGTATCAAAAAAAAAAAAGAAAGAAATAGAGCTAGAATTAAATCCCAAGTCCACCTAACTCCAAAGCTTATGCTTCTAACTCCTTGCCTCACTGCCTAGTATGTTGTGTGCAACTTTGAGGAACTCATGCACTATCTGAGTATTATTCTTCTCGTCCCTTAAGTGGGGCCTTAATAGGAGCTATCATTTGTTAAACATGCTTACCCGCATCTATCTCTTTCAGATCTCAAAACAGCGCTAAAATAGGCATTATTATCTCGACTGCAGTGAAAATGAGATTGAATCTCGAAAGGGCAGACTGAAGGCAGAGCTAAGATTTGAACCCAGGACTCCAGCACTTTCCACTATTTTGTGTCAACTATGCCAGCTACTACACAGGCATTAGGTGAAGAACAAATGAGATAATAAATATGAAAAACATTCGTAAAGTATAAAGTAGTACACTAATATATTATTGTTGGAATTATTATCTTTTCAATCATTAAACTGAGACATTAGACAGAGAGGTTACAGGCTAAATAACTTACACAATATCACATTGCAAAGAAATAAGCATTAGGTTCTAAGATCTGGTCCAGTGTCTTTTCCACTTTCTGCCCTGACTCAATTCATTGATTTTTTGGCACCTCAGCCTCCTTCTCAGTAAAATGAGAGCAATGATGTCTAACTGGCTATTCTGAGGATTAAATGATTTCATATATGTATACATATATATATGGTTAGTAAAATTATTTTTCTTCCTTCTACTCAATACTTTGATTACAGAACCATGCCCTGGCCTCCATGTTTATAATAATTTACCTTTTTTTCTTTTTCTTTTCTTTCTTTCTTTTCTTTTTTTTTTAAAAAAATAGAGACAAAGTCTCACTCCATCACCAAGGCTGGATGGAGTGCAGTGGCACCATGATGTCTCACTGCAGCCTCAGACTCCTGGGCTCAAGCTATCCTCCCACATCCACCTTCCAAGTAGCTAGGAATACAGGTGCATCCCACCATAGCCAGCTAATGTTTAAATGTTTTTTTCTTTTTTTGTAGAAATGATGTCTCGCTATGTTGCCAGGCTGGTGTCAAACTCCTGGCCTCAAGTGATCCTCCTGCCTCATCCTCCCAAAATGCTGAGATTATGTGTGTTAGCCACCATGCCCAGCCACTTGCCATTTTCAAAATCACAAAAAATAAAGCAGCATTTTGAAAGGTCATGTCCATTCTCAGAGGCTACTTCTGGAAACACTGACTACAATAAGATCTGCCCAAAGTCTGCTAAATTGTGCAAGCTGCTTGCAGGTAATGCCATGGTAACCTTTGAAGATTTGGTGGGAAATGGTGTTTCTTTCATGTCATCATCCTTTCAGCAAATGTCCCAACTATTGTTTTCACAATGGAGAACTCTAATGACCTAATGCACTGAAACCTTAGTGCTACTAACACTGTCTTCATAATCAATTCATGCTGTCAAATGCTTCCAGGAATTGTATAGTTTAGCAACTGAGGTTCTCAAAGCAAATAAAAAGACCAAGTTCTCAAGGGTAGGTTTCTCCCATGGGAGTGTATAATTCAGCGGATGTTTAACTAGTGCCAGATTTATCAGGATACTTCCAACTCTGCATCTGATAAGAAGTGTCTAGAGAATAAATATCTTCTATTTCTCCTCCTGGCCCTAAACAACTCAAGCCTCACCACTCCCAGACATCAGCGATCTAGCATTACCCTTTGCTACTTGCCAGAAGGTCACCCAGATAAGCTTCTGCATGGTTTACAAACATGTTTGAAAAATGAAATTCCTTCAGCAACTGCAATAATCTGGTTCAACCACACTTTTTTTTTTCAGGCAATTCCTTCACAGGCACCTATCTTCTTATGACACACTTATTTAGATGTTATCGTGATTAGTAAGATATGAAAATCATTTCTGCTCACAACTGTCTTGACACCCATGTGTTCCATGAAGTTCCCTCAGCGTGAGAAAACTCAATGAAACAGGTGGTGCAAATTTCAATGATACTCAAAGCATCGGCGTGTTTTAGAAATGGCACACATTGCTGGTCACTCCTTCCCCTGGAAAAGCTGCACCCCCTATGTCTTCATGCCATGTAAGAGACTGGTCTCTCCTCTGTGCTTCCACAACCTTTAGTTCTTGATTTGTATGAGCTTATGGCTTAGCTGTTTAGATTTCTGCCTCCCCTGAAGCCTCAGAGTTCCCTCAAAAGCAGGCCAGGAGCCACAGCTTATGGATTTGTTATATTTCCATCATCAAGCCCAATGCCAAGGGTCCAAAATGAGTTCAATGAATAAATTGTTAATTAGCTAACAAATGAATACGACCCTGAGAATACATTTCTATTGGTTTTTTTATGGGCAGGGTTGGTGAAGTGAAAGTCTGATAACTCACTATATATGTAGGATAGGCCAAGAGTTCCTGTAATTGGCATTCTTTTGACCTCTTATTATCCCAGTGGTTGGATCCTATGAGCAACGAACAGAACAATGGTTCTGAAAGAAAAAGTAGCCCCCAATACAGACGACTCCAGCTGTTCTACAGTCAATGATAAATTTTCCCCAAACTCAGTTCTGAAAAGTGCTCTCAAACAAAACTCATCAGAACTCTGAAGAGAGTGAAATCCCTGGTGTTTCTCCTTTAGCTTAATATAGAGTTCTGTAGTTGGTGGCTCATTGGCAATCTTACTCTCCATTAAAATGCCACAGAATGCAGTCTGTCTCAGAACTGACACATTTGTGTGCTTGATAACTCCCTCCTTCCGACAACCGATGTTGACTCATTCCCCACTAGTGTCACATGAACATCATCAATTGTCCCAGGGCTCAGTGGGCTCTGAAAAAGCATCTTAGCACAGAGAACACTTCTCTACCAATCCCCGTCATAAGCCTATTCGGCAGCCTATAGCCCATCTTTTCTGCCTGTTCTTTAATCATCACCTGCTTCCCATTCCCTCCTCTCTGTGACCCTACACACAGGTACAGAGTCAGAATTGGGGGAAAATGATAAAAGAATCTGCTCAAGTACTTTATAGTCACTCAGAGGTTAGCAATTTTGGCCTCTAACCATGTTCCATAGTGAAATCTTGTCCTCTGAAGAAGATAAAGATGAGAATTTTTACATAAAGAAGTTTTAAATAAAATAAATATTAAGATGAAAAATATGGCAATTGTGATTCTAACAGGTCAATATGACAGAAGTGCACCAAAAATAGCAAAATCTCTAAAACAAGTTATTATTTTCAGAAAGACATCAAATGAAAAGGATCCATCAAGAAGTCAAAGCAATAAAGAGTGCTTTGGATAATTTACAAAAAAAAAAAAATTAATGATGGCTTCCACGGGTCCTGGAACACCTGTGAATTCATATGAAAGAGACTTTTTAAAGTAGGATAAGAGAAACAGGATGTTGTGGAACTGATATAATTTTGTATTACACAAAATGGAAGAATAGATTGTTAGAGATATTAGAAAGACTTGGCCAGGCGCTATGGCTCACGCTTGTAATCCCAAAACTTAGGGAGGCTGAGGTGGGCGGATCACAAGGTCAGGAGTTCAAGACCAGCCTGACCAACATGGTGAAACCCTATCTCTACTAAAGATACAAAAAATTAGCTGGGCATGGTGGCAGGCACCTGTAATCCCAACTACTTGAGAGGCTGAGGCAGGAGAATAGCTTGAACCCAGGAGGCAGAGGTTGCAGTAAGGCAAGATCATGCCACTGCACTCCAGCCTGGGTGACAAGGCAAGACTCTGTCTCAAAAAAAAAAAAAAAGTTGGTTTTTTTTTTTTTAAAAAAAGGCTACTTTTCATACCCAATTTCAGATCCAATTGAGAGACACAAAAGAGTAGTATATGTAGATAAAAATACCACTTTAACTTTTGATCAATATCATATTGAAGAATGCGGCTTCCATGTGCAGCAACAATGAGCACTTTATTACTGAATCCCAGAAGTAGGCACATATAAGGCTGAAAAAACAAAGACCCCCTCATGTGGGAACTTGCCCTTGTAAAACTTTCAGCATAAAGGAGCAGGTCAGACTGTGCTTATAAGCAATCAAATCTCCTTTCACCTTCCATGTCTCCCTGCTACACCTGCACACAAACACACACACACACACGGCAAAAAGGGGCTGAGCTATTTCCTTATCCTGTTCTTCATCACAAGCTTCTTTTCTTCCCCATTCTAAAGTTCTTCATCTCAGACTTATCCAATATATCACTCCCTCCCAAGGGAGATGAAACCAGGGTGTTCTAATAACAGAAATCCCTCAATACAAAAAGAAACCTCAAGACTGGGGAAGAATAGGTACTATCCATATGGGTGTTAAAATTATGTACCCCATAATAATTTTCTGAATGCTTACTTGTAGATAAATTTTGTCTTAGGCATGAAGGAGAACAGCAAAAGAAGAGGGAATAGCTAACATTTGTTGAACACCTACAAAGTGCTGGACACCATGTTAAGGGCTCTTACATACTCATACATCATCTCATTTAATCCACACAATTCTAAGAGAAAAGTACTAGTATCCTTTTTTTTTCTGTCTACAAATGAGGAAATTAACGTTTGGAAAGGTTATATAGGAGAAGATATCGCAGAGCTTGCAGACAGTTTTCAATGCAAAATAAACACAAATGAAATAATTAGAAGGCTACAGCAAAATCTATTGCCCACACTAAATACAAAGTGAATGCAAAGAAAAGTGAACATTGTGATGTTTAGAATGAGAACATAACATATGGATCAACAACCTCCGAAGCCAGAAAACAGAGAGGACAAAATGGAATGACTACCGCAAGTAGGTACTTAGAGCTGAAGAGGGATGGGGGTGACGGAGAACAAAGAGAAGTTCCATAGATAAGGGAGGAAGTCAGAAATCTTTGAACTGTTGGTCTGGGTGATACAACTTTGATCAATAGCAGCCATCCTCACTAAAGTGCACTCATGTATTTAGGTCATTATCAGCAACTGATACTACAAAAAGGTTGAAGAAGGAAGTTCAGTCTGAGAAGAGGCCTGGGTATGGAAAGAGGGAAGTGAATATGGAAAAGCTTCCCTTCTTTGTTTCTACTGTCCTGTAAAGTGTATTTACATTTTATTATCCTCCATTTCACAGGGTGACAATCAGCAGTGGGATAAGCAGACACTGTTCCCATGATTCAGACGTTAATGCTAAATAATTATTCATTGGGACTTAAAAGAACTCCTCTCCTACCATTCAAAAAGGGAAGGGCTTGGCCAGTCAAATGTTTGGCTATTGTACAATACCATATTAGCTGTAAAAAAAAAAAAAAAAGAAAGAAAAAAACACATCTGTATATTGTAGGAAAAAGTAAGCCAGTCCTTAATACTTTTATAGTATAAATTGAATAACAGTACTATTACCTACTGAAGGTGTTTGTGTAATCATAGATTACAGTGTTAGAGCTCTATAAATTACAAAACTCCCTCACATGTAAAATATTTCATTCTAATGTCATAGATAAGAAAATTTAAAGCTTGGAGAATTTAAGTAGCTTTTCTATTGTCACTCGTCTTAAAGACAGTAGGTTAAGATCCAAGTCCAGGGTTTTCTAACTTCAAAAAAATATACTCCAAATCTTGCATGACACTACCCAAAGAAATATGAGACAAAAATACCCATAAAATTCTGAAATGGCTCTTAATGTCTGTGATCGAAGGCCTCTCTTGTTTTGTGAGTGAAATTGAACAACGATCAAAATAACCAAAACTTTTGGTGGCTTTATTTTTTGTCCCTTGTGGACCTGTAAAAAAATATTTTTATTTCATTTTTTATCTTTTTTTAAAAGTGGAAAAAGCACTAGGACAAATGTTGTGCTCGTAAATGTTTAACATACAGATTTTGAGGGTAGGGAAACCCTGATTTGTACAGTTTGCCAGTTTCTGTGGTGTCATACTCCTTACATGGACAATCACAGTCTACCATGTGATGTTGGGAAAAATGCACATGATTAGCTCTTGTGAGCCAGGACACACTGAGACTGCCAAACAATTAATCAAAAACCCTCTTGATGGTATATCTTGTTAATAAATGCATCAATGATAGAGAACTATATGCAAATAGCAAGCTCTGGGTGTGAGATTCACCAGGTTAAGTAAAGCAGTCGCTCCCTTCTCCAGGGGGATATGTTCCAACACTCCCAGTGGATGTCTGAAACCATGGGTAGTACCAAATCTGATTGCTCTCAATCAGAACGCATTTCTATTTGTGTCCTCCACACACAAATTTAATGCCTTCTTCATCTCAACTAACAGTCATCACACACCGTGGTTGTAACTTGCAGTCTGAGGTGTGACAGCAAAACCAGAAAGAATTTTTTTCCTTATTCACAATTTTATGGACTTATTCTTAACTTGGATCTTAGAGCATGGTGATGCTGTACAAAGGGAAGATTCCCTGGGGAAGGCAGAGCAGGATGGCACTAGATTTCACCATGCTACTCAAACGGCACATAATTTTAAACACATGAATTGTTTATTTCTGGAATTTTCCATTTTCTGACCACATTGACTGTGGGTAACTGAAACTGCAGAAAGCAAAACAGCAGATTACAGGAAGCTACTTTTCTGGATATGGAAACTGATCTGACTTTCAACTGAAGATGTAAGACCTTGTAAAGCAATCTCAGTTTCCCTAGCAAAACTAATGCCAGAACTGCAACTTGAGATTTTTAGCTTGAGGAAGCAAATCACCAGATGAAAAGAGGTGAATGGACATGTTTCCTTGATTTGCCATCTTGGACTTTGCCCTTTCCCTTAGAGCCCTCTAATTTTTATTTTTATTTTTATTTTTTTTAGACAGGATCTCACTGTGTCACCTAGGCTGCAGTGCAGTGGCCCCATGTTGGCTCACTGCAACCTTGACCTCCCAGGCTCAGGTGATTTTCCCACCTCAGCCACTCAAGTAGCTGGGACAACAGGTGTGCACCACCATACCTGGCTAATTTTTTTATTTTTAGTAGAGACAGGGTTTCACCATGGTGCCCAGGCTGGTCTGGAACTCCTGAACTCAAGCAATCCATCTGCCTTGGCCTTCCCAAGTGCTGGGATTACATGCCTGAGCCAACACACCCAGCCAGAGCCCTGTAATTTTAATCCCTGCTACCACTTTACTGGCCCTTGTGATGAGTTGCTTCCCTTTCGGCACTGTTGGTTCCCCTTAGAATAGCTCAAGATTTCAAAATCTTTTCATTAAATGCTAAGAGAGGCTAGAGAAAAGAAGAAACACAAAGAATCTAGGTGTTGATCCTACCTTGGTTTGTTTGCTCCCAAGTTCACAGACTCTGTCTTACTGAACGCTTTGTCTCAAGCCCCCACAGGACTGGTACAGCTGGACAGCTCCCCCACCCTAATGCCCGCCTGCACCCAACTCCTCACCTCTACATTCTGGCCACTGTGTTAACTCCCACCACTTGGTGGCCCACTTACAAACATCTCAACATGTTGATCCATGCTTAAGACCAAGCACTAGATGAATAGAACAGATTCTCACCTGAAGTCATTTCATAATCTCTTTCCTCCTGCCATTTTCCGACCTAAACCATGACTCTTCCTCAAACCAGAAAAGTCCTCACCCTCTGTGAGAATACAACCACACTTCCTTTACAGATTCACCAAATTTTCATAAAAATATACGACAGTCATAGCATTCTAATAATGAGAAATACACACATACAGCAATGGAGGCATTGCTCCTCACCCTGCAGATGACGTGAGGCCCAAGCAATCTGACCTTCAACACCTCAACACCTTCTCCAACACCTCCACATTTTAGGAAAACAGAATGCCATAGTTACTCCAGGTTTGGAGAACAAATGATCCTGCCTCTTACGTTTTCTTTTTTTTTTTTAAGGTCATCTTCTTTTCTTAAGGATCAAGCTTGTTTTCCTAAGTCAGTATTCCTTTTAAAGTAGCCCATAAGCAACCACACACACATCTTAAAAGTCCTGCTGGTGCTAAAATCATTTTGGAACTTCACTTTGCAAATTGCCTTCAGATCAAAGTTATGGCTCACCCGAGGTTGCCAGCTTCATTACAGTTTATTTTTCCCACCCATCAAATACACCAGACTTGGATCTTGACAAAAGGCCAAGATTTTGTCATTATTGAGGATATTCAGAAGCATTGTCTGGCAACAGTAACTACACACACATACACACACACAAACACACACACACACACACACGCACTGCCCACACCACCCCATCCAACACAGCCCCAAACACCTTTCTAACAAAACTCAACCTTATTTTCACATCTGAAGCTTCTATTATTGTTCACTCTTACCCAATTTTTTTTAACGAAATGGAAGGCAGCATAGAGTGTGACCAAACAGTAGCTGGTGCCCTCCTGGCAGAAGCTGTCAAAAACCACAATACTGGAGACTAAGAGGGGCCTAAAGAAAACAGCTAACCCATCCTCCTGTCTCCAGCTAGGTTTCTTCTCATAATCAGAGCTACCAGAGGCTGACATGGACTGGACCAGGTCTCAGTTTCATTGCGCTAGCCACTTGCTATTTTTCAAACATGCCAGGCATGGTCCCATTTAAACCAGTCACAGTGGGTAAAATGGCACTTCTGTATGGCTGACTGTCTTACCTCCTTCAAGCTTAAATATCATTCTGCAATCCTTATTCAAAATTATAATCATTTTTCACTCCTCTCCAGATTCCTCTCTGGATTCCATTTTGTGTCCAATTATTTGGAGAAAAGCAATAGAGCCAGCTTTGCTCTTTCTCTTCTCCATATAATTTTCACCTAATGTACTACATAATTTTCTTATTTATTACACTTATTATTTATTCTCTGTCACCACCCTCCCCATCTTTGATTAAATATCCAAAGCACTTAAGATAAAGGCTAGCACATAGTTGGCACTCAAAAATATTTGCTGACTAAGTGAATGCTAGGAGACACCTTCTTGTTCTGCCTGTCACTCCCCCTACCTTTGCCTCACAAATAACATGCTCAATGGATGGTCATTAGTTCTCTACTTAACTACTCAATATCCTTCCTTCATGTTTCCATTGTCTTGGAGAAGGTGGGCACTAAAGCTAAAGTGTCATGAACACATGTATAGGAATTAGGAGTTTTCTAATCTGCCTTTTTTTTTTTTTTTTTTTTTTTTTTTGGACGGAGTCTTGCTCTGTCACCAGACTGGAGTGCAGTGGCATGATCCTGGCTCACTGCAACCTCCGACTCCCTGGCTCAGGCAATTCTCCTGCCTCAGCCTCCCGAGTAATGGGATTGATTACAGGCACGTGCCACCACACCCAGTTAATTTTTATATTTTTAGTACAGACAGGGTTTCACCATGTTGTCCAAGAGGGTCTCAATCTCCTGACCTCATGATCCACCTGCCTTGGCCTTCCAAAGTGCTGGGATTACAGGCGTGAGCCACCGCGCCTGGCCTCTAATCTTGCATTTTCTTCCAGAACCATACACATGAGCAATGCTGACAATCTGCAGTATTATCAAAAAGTGCATCGAGATACATTGAACCAGGGAGGATGAGGGAAAGGAGAGTGGCATGAGGAATGTGGAGTATATGTGCAGGTCAGAGAGGTTCTGCAGGTAACACAAGGCAGTGCGTATGTGTAAGTGTGAGAGAATGAGGTGAGGGCATGCATGTTCAGTAACGCTTCTGCCTGCACCATCTGGGAGGCAAGCAATTCCACTCGTCAATTACCAAACCTCCCTGAACCAGCAAAAATAAACACATCAAAAGCTCAGTCTTCACATGAGTTTTCACCATGTGGTTTAGCTCCCTCTGCAACCCTTTCCCAAAGGAGAAAAAAAAAGTGAACTTTTATTTAAAAAAAAAGAAAAAACTGCAGGACTGCAAAGAAAGGATAAATAAAGATGCAAATGTACTGTTGCTGGTTTTTCTTCTTTTGTTTTCAATTTTATCTCCCCTTTGATAAAACAGGCAGCTTAAAATGTTTTAAAAAGTATCTATCAATGAATTGAAAGCCATAATTAATTTGAAATGTGTGGTAGCACCTAGCCACGTATATAGGTTTTTCCTGTATGGTTTGTAGAGGTATTCTAAGTGCACATAAAATATGACTATAAAATGGAATTTACAGTCCAGCACCAGACTGGGCTGGAGCAAGTGAAAGTGAGACAGTCCACTGTTGTGCCGAGAAACCAAAGATATTGGATCCACGTGTTTGCCAAGGAAACTTTTGTGTCACTCATCACCTTCTGGTGCTCTAAAGAACCATCATCAGAAATGAATTGTTAAAGTACTGACCTTTCTCCATGAGCTGCTTTCATTAAGATTACATATGCATATAAAAAAATTCTGCTTTTAAAACAGTATTGGTCTTGAAGTCTTTTTAGTCTTAAAGAACGTTCTAACAGCATGATTGTTTATATAGAAAATTCAATGAGATAAACAAAAAAAAAACTAGTAGAGGGTGAACTTGGCAAGGTTGGAGAATATAAGATCAGTGTATAAAAGTCAACTGTTTTTCTATTATACTAATAAGAAAAATTCAAAATTAAATTTTTTAAAACACTCTTTACAATAGCAACAAAAATATGAAATACTTAGAAGTAAATCTCACAAAATATGTGCAATACCTGAAATCTACAAAACATGAATTTCTGCAACGTTTTTGAAAATAAACCAAATTTAAATAAATGGTAAGATATAATATGTCCACGGGTTGGTAGACTCAATATTCTCAAGATATCAATTCTCCCCAGTCTGTAGATTCAGTGCAATTCAAAATCAAAATCCCAGCAGGCTCTTTTTGCAGGAACTGGAAATCTGACTCAAAAATTTATCTGGAAAGGCAAGGACCTAGAATAGCCAGAACAGCTTTGAAAAGGAATAAAGTTGGAGGACTAACACTATCTGATTTCAAGCCTCGTCAAAGCTAAGGTGATCAAGACAGTATGGTATTGACTTCAACAGAAATAAGCATCAATGGAATATGTACAATGTCCATACATGCCTTACATACATATACAGCTGATTTGGCAAAAATGCAAAAACAATTCAGTGGACAAAGAATAGTATTTTCAACAAGTGGTGCTGGAACACTTGGGTGTTTACAAGCAAAAAAATTAACTTTGATCCGTATCTTGCAACATATACAAAAGTAACTCAAATGAATCTAGACCGAAATGTTAACCCTAAAGCTACAAAACATGTAGAAAAAAGCATGGAAGAAAATCTTTTTGACCTCAGGTTAGGCAAAAATTTCTTAAATACAACACCAAAAGCACAATCCGTGAAAGAAAAAATAAGTGATAATTAGAACTTTATCAAAATTTAAAACTTCTACTTTTTAAAAGACATTAGTTAGAGAATAAACAAGCCATAGTCTTAGGAAATATTTGCAAATCATATGCCTGATAAAGTACTTGTATCCACAATATATAAAGAACTCTTAATAGGAAGAAAGCAAACACCCACATTTTTTAATGGACAAACTATTTGAACAGACACTTTACCAATAAAGGAATATAGATGCCAAATAAGTACATGAAGATGCTCAGCATCATTAGTCATTAAGTAAACATAAGTTAAAACCACAATAAGATATCACTACATGTGTATTAAAGTGGATCAATTTAAAAAGACTGACTATACCAAGGGTTGGTGAGGATATGAAGGAACTGGTAGGAATATGCTATAAAATAGTACCAGTGCATTGGAAAATAATTTGGCAATATTTTTTAAAAGTTAAGCATTCTTTGGCCGGGCGCAGTGGCTCACGCCTGTAACCCAGCACTTTGGGAGGCCGAGGCAGGTGGATCACAAGGTCAGGAGATTGAGACTATCCTGGCTAACATGGTGAAACCCCATCTCTACTAAAAATACAAAAAAATTAGCTGGGAGTGGTGGCAGGTACCTGTACTCCCAGCTATTCGGGAGGCTGAGGCAGGAGAATGGCGTGAACCTGGGAGGCGGAGCTTGCAGTGAGCTGAGATCAAGCCACTGCACTCCAGCCTGGGCGACAGAGCAAGACTCAGACTCAAAAAAAAAAAAAAAGTTAAGCATTCTTCTACAATATGATCCAGGCATTCCACTTCTAGGTACTTACCTCAGAGAAATGAAACCATATGTCCATACAAACGTTGGACAAGAATGTTCGTAGCAACTAGTATGTTCACAGCAGAATGTCATGGCCAAAACCTGGAAACCGCCCAAATGTTTATCAACGGGTGAATGGGTAAACACATTGTGGCATATTAATACTGTAGAAATGGAAATATGTGATGTCCTCATATTTTCAAAATAGACTTCTTAAGATTCCCTGTCTTGTGAGCTTGCTAATCTCTGTATATAATACTTAGCACCACAGGGGTGCCCAACGCTGACAACTGACCGACTCAACCAGGAGCAATTGAAAAGCCAAGGACATGGAATCTGTCTGTGCTCTTTTCATTGAAAAGGTGAGAGGTTTCTGGCGGAGTCAGATTTCCGGAGAGAAGTCATCCATCTGCTAGCAGAGACCATTTCAAACCCTGCTTCCCTTCAGATAGCATCCTAACTCATAACGAAATTAAGAAGGCAAGCTCCAACGTGCACAGTTAGAGTTGGCAACTTGGCCAGCTGGCGGAGTGTGGGCAGCCCTCAGCGCCTCTGACCTCCATGCACTGAAATGAGAGGAAACTGTGATCAGGAGCTGACATTTCCTCAGAGCATCGCCCAGCTTTCCTAACAGAGGGATCACAATTCACTGATAATGAAGCTTTGAAGTGCCTGGCCCAGGGCCAGGAAACACTGGAAGTATCCTTTGGAGAATATCTGTTTTAGATTACTCCCAGTGTGTAGGAAGCTGTGCATGCTAACTTTAGCCGTTCTCCTGCCTTCAGAATGTAGAGGCTTCAGGCTGATTGATCTCAAGCCCATTCTTTTGGCTCCGATCTAAATGGCAGTCCCACTGGGTTTGGGTGTTTTTGTTTGGATTTTTGTTTTTGTTTTTTGCCTTCAAAGCTGCATTACAATCCGGCATATGTTCCTCTTCTTCATCTCTTCACTCCAACAGTTTTGTTCACAATTTTTGCATCCCAAGAAATTTATATTTCTCAAGTAGAGAAATTTGGGGACACTTATTCAAAAGGAGTTTCTGCAATGGAAACCTAAATCCATCTGACAAGTTTCATTTCTGAAGGGCCTCATTATAATACTACCTTGGTTGTATGGTAGGTCAAATGATGTGCCCCCTTTTAAAAATTATACTAAAGCATTTCTCTCATTATAACTTAAAAAGCTAAATCCACTTTACAATGAGACTCTACCATTCAGGCAATTGATTCTGTTAAAATGCATGCTGTTCACTCTACAAATACATCCACTTTGATTTAGGCTTGATTGCTTCTCTCTGGAGCAACAATTTGGCTGATAAACAGAAACTACAATCTAAACCCTTGCCTTTCACACTGCGGTCCTTGAGCTCACAGCATTGCCATCACCTAGGAGCTTATTTGAAACAGAGTATCATACTAGTGAGGCTGAGGCGAGAAGATCACAGGGTTGAGGCTGCAGTGAGCTAGGATCACACCAATGCACTGTAGCCTGGGCAACAGAGCAAGATAAAGAAAGAAAATAAAGAAAGAGAGAAAGAGAGAGGGAGGGAAGGAAGGAAGGAAGGAAGGAAGGGAAGGGAGGGAGGGGAGGGAGGGAAAGAAAGGGAAGGGGGAAGAAAGGAAAGAAAAGAAGGAAAGAAGGAAGGAAGGAAGGAAGGAAGGAAGGAAGGAAGGAAGGAAGGAAGGAAAAAAGGAAAGGAGGGAGGGAGAGAGAGAAGGAAAGAAGGAATGAAGGAGAGAAAAAGAAAGAAAGGAAAGAAAAGAGGAAGGAAGTGTGGATAGAAGGAAGGACAAAAGGGGAGAAGAAGGAAAGAAAGAAAGAAAACAAAAGAGACAGAGAAAGGAAGGAAAGAGAGAGGGAGGAAGGAGGGAGAGAGAGGAAGGAAGGAAGGGAGGGAGGGAGGGGAGGGAGGGAGGAAGGGAGGGAGGGAGGGAGGAAGACAATATCAGGACCCTGGTCCTAACCCCAGACATACTTAATCTGAAACTGCATTTTAATAAGATTGTCAGTGATTCTCATGTACATTCAAGCTTGAGAAACACTGCTTTAACTAGCCCTCACCCCCTTAAGGGGAAAGAAAAAAAAAAAATCAAGGGCCAAGACTTGAGCAGTGTAATTGACAAAATTCCCAAGAGGAACTTTGGCCAGCCACTTGCTCGGTGTTTTTCAGCCTGCAGCCCCCATAAAAATCCCAACCGGCTCTTCATCCTGCTCTGCTAAGAGTGACTTTTGAATGGATCAACAGGGTCAGCTTACTCAAACATCAAGGATTTTGAGTGCTTAATGAGGCTTCTCTCAATCTTTTGAGGATGGAAAGTAAACTGAAAATTTTTGGAGTTGGGTTTGATCATGAGCTAACAGGTCATTCCTGGCTCCGTCTCAATGCAGATGCCAAGAAGACAACCTTCTGTACTGATGACCAGGAGAGGTCATCTCCAAGGCTGTGCAAAAAATAATTATTATTATCATAATTATATATATAAATATATATATATAACCCAATGAAAGACAAGACAGGCAAGGATAGGCCTGAGAAGATGAGGACTCTCACATCTTGAAATGTGGCTTTTGTGGACGTCAAAGTTGAGGTGGTCAGTTCCTCCCCTCCTTACCAGTGATTAGCAGCTGGTAATGAAAGTTAGAGGCTCAATCCCAGCCAACCCCTAGGCCAGTACTCACTACTGGATGTCTGCTGTCATTTGGGGGATGTGAGGTGACAAGTAGACAGAGGGAGGACCTGGCATGCGCTGCTTAGTGACCTGTTCCTGATGGCCAGCATACCTTAAATGGCTACTCAACATCAGCCACCCCTTTCCAACCAGCTATATTTCCTCACCATCCCCCTTTCTATACTAAGATGAGGCTGCTGTTTCCATTTTTTTATTTTTGCATCAATTTTTCACCTGACACTAGAGCTCTTCTCTGCCCCCAGCTCACCTGGTGGGAGTTCCTGTCAAGTACTTGCTGGGCTCCTTCTGGAAGCTAGAACTTTTCTTCAGTACCTCTTGGGATCCTGTTGCAAAAAAGACAGTCGTCTATAACCTTGATATGGATACTATAAGATTGTAAGTATCATCATTATTAGGGAATCCTTCCTCCTCTGTTCCACCTGAAAAATTTGATTTTCTTACAGTCTATTCAATTCTAATCTACTAGGCTTTAAACTACTGTTCTCATCTGCCTATTAAGAAAGTGGGCCTTCAATAAGGTTAACGCTTCTAGACCCAGCCCAGCCCATTCCCAGTTTCCTTCCCTGCTTTACTGCCCAGGCCACTGAAACCCCAACCAACTTTTGGTCAAGCTCTATGTTACAACAGAGGTTGCCTATTCCAGTGGTCCTGGCCACCCATGGACTTAGTTCCTGGTATGTTGCACACAAATACAATATGTGACATGGAAAATATCACATAAATGCAGAAGACCAAGGGCCAGAGCTCCTCTCCTGGAGTCTAACATTGGTCCCTGATAGTTCATTGTACATTAATTCACAAGGGCACCAGAGGATCTGCATACCTGTTTGCAGCCCTGCCCCTATGAGTTTCCTCTGAGAGATAATGCACCAGAACACAGGTGTATGTGCTATCTGATCATTTACTCTTGTGTGCTCAACAAGGAAGAATATATTCATGTGATCATTTATTCATGAAAATTCAATGAATATTTGCTGAAAATAAGAACAGCAAATACTACTAAGTGCTTTTATGTGCCAGGTACTATTCTATGGACTTTACCTTAATCACCCTACTTAATCTTCACAGCTACACTACAAGGTAGGTATTATTACCTTTATTGCACATATGAGGAAACCAAATCATGGCTCTACTACCATCTATGGCTTCTACCAAATGCCCACTATGTGCTTAGCTCACCAGTAGTTCAACAGTGAAAAACAGGCTGATCTTCACCCTGTGGACTGTACTGTCTCGTAGATGAAATACACACTAAGGATAATTATTAATCGAAATGGTGAAAGCATTGCAAGGGAGAAGAATGAAATTGTATAAGAACATGTCATAGGAGAATATTGCGTATTCTGGGGCATTAGCCAATGCTTCCCTGAGAAAGTGACATTTAAACTTTTCTACAGATGTAGAAATTACAGACTCTGCCTCTAGGGACACAGAGAAATCCTAAAGGGACAGACCTCCTTGACTGTTTCTTAAACCTCATTTATACTGCCTACCCCCATGGCACAAGGGCACCACATATCAAATTTTGCCTAGAAAGTATTTACAAAGAACAGTCCTGTTCTCTGGCCTCAAAAAATGTGCAGCATAGTTGGGGGAATAAGATTCATGTTCAGTCTACAGCCATACTACCCAGAATGCACCCAATCTCATCTGATCTCAGAAACTAACAGGGTCAGGCCTGGTTAGTATTCCAATGGCAACAGTCATGTTCATTCATGGATACTTATTCAAAACAACAATAATGATATCAAAGCATCCATTAATATTGAATGCTTACTATATGCCAAGTGTTCTTTGCTCATCCTCCCCTTTGAACTTCGCAAAATCCTTCAGTATACTACTGCTTACCTTTTGAGGATGAATACACTCAAGTTCAGAGAAGTTAAGACACTTGCCCAAGGTAACAAATCCAATAAACAGGAAAGCTGGAATTAGAGCCGAGGTCAGCTCCAGCACCTCTATCCTTACTGCTTCAGGGTTTTCATACCCCAGTGCCTCCAGTGGACCAGATATGGAATGTGAACCAGAGAAGCAAACCTGAGAGCACTTGTCTTACTCCAGCTGATGGCTGCTGTGCAGAAATAAGGTCCCTGGGATGCTGACCTTCTAATGTTTAAAGAAAAGCCAGAAGCTTTAATTTCCATATGAAATCAATTGAATTTTCAAAGTTGGCAACTAATTTTTAAGAAAATTAAATGCTATGAAACGTATTTTGAATACATTTCAGGGACCATATCTGGCCTGCTGGCCACCAGTTTACAGCCTCTGCCCTACCCCATATTGCTCCCGATCCGTAAGGAAACCCACAGATTTATGGAGAAGATAGATGCATCAACAAATGCCAACATCTCGAGGCTGTGGAGAAATAGGAACGCTTTTACACTGTTGGTGGGAGCGTAAATTAGTTCAACCATTGTGGAAGACAGTGTGGTGATTCTTCAAGGATCTAGAACCAGAAATAACACTTGACCCAGCAATCCCACTACTGGGTATATACCCAAAGGATTATAAACCATTCTTCTATAAAGACACATGCACACATATGTTTACTGCAGCACTATTTACAATAGCAAAGACTTGGAACCAACCCAAATGCCCATCCATGATAGACTGGATAAAGAAAATGTGGCACATATACACCATGGAATACTATGCAGCCATAAAAAAGAACGAATTCATGTCCTTTGCAGGGACATGGATGAAGGTGGAAGCCATCATTCTCAGCAAACACAGGAACAGAAAACCAAACACTACATGTTCTCACTCATAAGTGGGAGTTGAACAATAAGAACACATGGACACAGGGAGGGGAACCTCACATACTGGGGCCTGTCAGGGGGTGGAGGGGAAGGGGAGGGTGAGCATTAGGACAAATACCTAATGCATTTGGGGCTTAAAACCTAGATGACGGGTTGATAGGTGCAGCAAACTACCATGGCACATGTATACCTATGTAACAAACCTGCACGTTCTGCATATGTATCCCAGAACTTCAAGTAAAATTAAAAAATAAATAAATAAAAATTAAAAAGCCAACATATAAAATGGGCATAAAAGAGGGATTGGTTAAATATATGTGAGGCAGAAAAAGGTGCAGAAAAAGCTTCACAAATAGAATTGTTTGAGTGGGTGAGTTGGGGGTGAACAGCAGTCCAGACAGAAGACAGCACACAGGAAAACTTGGGGAGTGAGAATGCATGGCCTCCTCTGGGACCACAATAGCTTGAAGTCCCTTGTGCTATGAGAGAGATTGTGGAAGAGTATTAAAAGGCCATGTGGATCTGGTAAGTAAGGGCAAGATTTTAGATGATTCTGTGTGCTACACTGAGATGGTTGCTCTTACCTGTTGATCATAAATACATGATAAACAGTAAGCAGTATAAATAATAAGTAGAATAAACCCAGCAGATAGGCATGTTACAAAAATTGCTGTATTAGCCAGGTGTGGTGGTGCATGCCTGTAGTTCCAGCTACTCGGGAGGCTGAGGCAGGAGGATCGCTTGAGCCCAGGAGGTCGAGGGTGCCATCAGCTATGATTGTGCCACTGCAACCAGGCTGGGCAACAGAGTGAAACCATGTCTCTTAAAAATTTTAAAAATATAAAATAAATTTTAAAAAATGATTGCTCTAGTAAGAAAAGAGTGATTAGAGGAAGGAAGATCAGTCAGAAAGTAATTGCAATAGTCAAAAGGTATATCAAAGTCCTGAACTGCTTACAAAAGAGAGGAAGGAGGGGAGACTTATAGAGGTGATGAGGAAATAGGGTCAGGAGAACCAACTGACTAATTGCATATGGAGTGAGAGAGGGAGAATCGAAGGCTTGGCTCTCAGGTGTCTGGCCTAAGTGTCTGGCCTCTGGCTAAATGGAAATTTAAATGCAATATGAGGCAATACATGGCAAATGAATACCCCATAAAATTCAATAGTACCAATGAAGTTTATTAGCTATTAATAAAGAGCTGAAGACTGGATGATTTTATTAGTCATTTATTTATAATCTAAACTCCAAATCTCAAAAAAAAGTAGAGAATTTGAGGCAGATTGAAAGACTCCAATGTATATTCAGCAAGTGTTATGAACAAAATCAGAGAGATGAAAAATAATCTAGAATAAAAAAGAGAGATAATTAAATGAGAAATATAAAGACAATAATTACTGTCCATGAACATTAAATTAGGACTGGCTTAGTGGCTCACACCTGTAATCCCAGCACTTTGGGAGGCAGAGGTGGGAGGATCACTTGAGGTCAGGAGTTCAAGACCAGCTTGGCCAATATAGTGAAACCCTGTCTCTACTAAAAATACAAAAATTAGCCAGGTGTGGTGGTGTGCGCCTGTAGTCCCAGCTACTCAGGAGGCTGAGACAGGAGAATTGCTTGAACCCGGGAGGCAGAGGTTGTAGTGAGCCAAGATGGTGCCACTGCACTTCAGCCTGGGCAACAGAGTGAGACTTCATCTCAAAACAATAAATAAATTAATAAATGCCAGAGTTTACTTGCAATCACATCAAGAGAGGGAACCCCAAAGTGTTCTACAACAAGAAGCTGGCAGCTCCAGTGTGGTCTAGAATGCATGGGCTTTGGAGTCTGAAGGACTGGGGTTTGAACTCCAGGTCTAGTAGATACCATATGACTGAAGACCTGGGAATTAAATGTTCTAAGCCTCAGTTCTCTCTAGTGAAAAATGAAGAAAACAGTCCCTTGACTAAAGATGTGTAAAGCATCTTGCTTACCATAGACCTCCAAGAGATAACTGTTTAATATTATTGTTATTTTCTTAGAAGATGAGCCTTTTCTTGGCATAAAATTCTCAGAGAAACTGAAGTTTGGTCAGCATGGAGGTGGACAGAGAGATACACGCTTTTACAAGTATCAAGTCACCTAGGCAAATGACAAAATTTTCAATGTCCTGGTCTCACCATCAGACTGAGCACAGGCACCCTGAAAAGTCTCTGACCCTGAACACTACCCCCAGAAATAATGTTTGTCTTATAAAACAGGGGGAAGAAGGGGCACTAAAAAGATAAAGTTTAATCAAAGTCACAAATCACTGGAATAAAAGATATGCTGCTAAGAATAGTTCCCACTGGTGCATTGGACAGGGGAGGGGGGAAGAGAGGTACTAATGAGCTTCTCTTTCTTGGATTACAAACGGAGAGTGTTAGCTGCCCCATTTGAACCACATCTGTCTTCAAATGTGTCACCCACCTGGTCAGGTGGCTTTAGGGTTCCTAAGAGCTAGAAGGCTCCAGCACCTTTCTCAAGTACCTGCCCTAAATCATGGACATGACTTAAGTGTCGGGCTGTTGGGGTTACACTTCCACATTTACTTGATGCTTTTATCTGTTTTCCTTTCAAATGTTTCTTTGAATGTGTCTTAGTTTAAAATACCTTTTGGTGCTTGTTTGTATCCAGGCAAACTAAGCATCATATATGAAGGAAAGATACAGTTGTTTTCAGACAAACAAATGCTGAGAGAATTCACCAATACCAAGCCACCACTACAAGAACTGTTAGAAGGAGCTCTAAATCTTGAAACAAATCCTGGAAACACATCAAAACAGAACCTCTTTAAAGCCTAAATCACACAGGACCTATAAAACAAAATACAACTTAAAAAGCAAGAACAAAAAAAACCAAAATAAACCAAAGTACACAGGCAACAAAGAGCACGATGAAAGCAATGGTACCTCACATTTCAATACTAACATTGAATGTAAATGGCCTAAATGCTCCACTTAAAATATACTGAACCACAGAATGGATAAGAACTCACCAACCAACTATCTGTCAGGAGACTCAGCTAACACATCAGGACTCACATAAAGTAAAGCGGTGGAAACAGGCATTTCATGCAAATGGACACCAAAAGTGAGCAGGGGTAGCTATTCTTATATGAGGCAAAACAAACTTTAAAGCAACAGTGGTTAAAAGAGACAAAGAGGGACACTATAATGGCAAAAGGCTTTGTTCAACAGTAAAATATCACAATCCTAACCATAAATGCACCAAACACTGGAGCTCCCAAATTTATAAAACAATTACTAATAGACCTTAGAAATGAGATAGACAGCAACACAATAATAGTGGGGGACTTCAGTACTCCACTGACAGCACAAGACAGGTCATCGAGACAGAAAGTCAACAAACAATGGATTTAAACTGTACCTTGGAACAAATGGACTTAACAGATATATATAGAACATTTTATCCAACAACCACAGAATATACATTATATTCAACAGCGCATGAAACTTTCTCCAAGATAGACCATATGATATGACATAAAATGAGCCTCAATAAATTCAAGAAAATTGAAATTATATCAAGCACTTTCTCAGACCACAGTGGAATAAAACTGGAAATCAACTCCAAAAGGAACCTTCAAAACCATGCAAATGCATGGAAAATAACCTGCTCCTGAATGAGCATTGGGTCAAAAATGAAATCAAGATGGAAATTAAAAAAATCCTTCAAACTCAATGACAATAATGACACAATCTATCAAAACCTCTGGGATACAGCAAAGGCAGTGCTAAGAGGAAAGTTCATAGCCCTAAACACCTACATCAAAAAGTCTGAAAGAGCACAAACAGACAATCTAAGGTCAACCTCAAGGAACTAGAGAAACAAGAACAAACCAAACCCAAACCCAGAAGAAGAAAGGAAATAACTAAGATCAGAGCAGAACTAAATGAAATTGAAACAAAAAAAATACAAAAGATAAATGAAACAAAAATCTGGTTCTTTGAAAAGATAAATAAAATTGACAGACCATTAGCAAGATTAACCAAAAAAAGAAGAGAGAAAATCCAAATAACCTCACTAAGAAACAAAACAGGAGATATCACAACCGACACCACTGACATACAAAAGATCATTCAAGGCTACTAGGAACACCTTTATCCATATAAACTAGAAAACCTAGAAGAGATAGGTAAGTTCCTGGAAAAATAAAATCTTCCTAGCTTAAATCAGCAAGAACTAGATACCCTGAACAGACCAATAATGAGCACTGTGATTGAAATGGTAATTTAAAAATTATCAACAAAAAAATGTCCAGGACCAGATAGATTCACAGCAGAATTCTACCAGACAGTCAAAGAACTGTTACCAATCCTTTTGACACTATTCCACAAGATAGAGAAAGAAGGAACCCTCTCTAATTCATTCTATGAAGGTGGCATCACCCTAATACCAAAACCAGGAAAGGGCATAACCAAAAAAGGAAACTACAGACTGATATCCTTGATGAACATAGATGCTAAAATCCTTAACAAAATACTAGCTAACTGAATCCAACAACATATCAAAAAGATAATCAACCATGACCGAGTGGATTTCATACCAGAGATGCAGGGATGGTTTAACATACACAAGTCAATAAATGTGATACACCACATAAACAAAATTTTTAAAAATCACATGATCATCTCAATAGATACAGAAAAGCATTTGACAAAATCCAGCATCACTTTATGATTAAAACTCTCAGCAAAATCGGCATACAAAGGACATATCTTAATGTAAAAAAGCCGTCTATGACAAACCCACAACCAACATAACACTGGGGGGGGAAAGTTGAAAGCATTCCCTCTGAGAACCGGAACAAGACAAGGATGCCTGCTCTCACCATTCCTCTTCAACATAGTACTGGAAGTCCTAGCCAGAGCAATTAGACAAGAGAAAGAAATAAAGGGCATCCAAATCGGTAAAGAGGATGTCAAACTGTCACTGTTTGCTGACAATATCATTTACCTTGAAAACCCTAAGGACTCCAGAAAGCTCCTAGAACTGATAAAAGAATTCAGAAAAGTTTCCAGATACAAGATTACTGTACACAAATCAGTAGCTCTTCTATACACCAACAGTGACCAAGCAAAGAATCAAGTCAAGAACTAACCCCTTTTACTATAGCTACAAAAAAAATAAAATAAAATACTTAGGAATATACCTAACAAAGGAGTCGAAAGATCTCTACAAGGAAAACTACAAAACACTGCTGAAAGAAATCATACATGACACAAACAAATGGAAACACATCCCATGCTCATGGATGGGTAGAATCAATATTGTTAAAATGACCATACTGCCAAAAGCAATCTACAAATTCAGCACAATCTGCATTTGAATACCACCCACCATCATTCCTTACAGAATTAGAAAAAACAATTCTAAAATTCATATGGAACCAACAAAGAGCCCACACAGCCAAAGCAAGACTAAGGAAAATGAACAAATCTGGAAACATCACACTACCTGATTTCAAACTACACTACAAGGCCATAGTCACCAAAACAGTATGGTACTGGTGTAAAAATAGGCACATAGACCAATGGAACAGAATAGAGAATCCAGAAATAAACCCAAATACTTACAGCCAACTGATCTTCAACAAAGCAAACAAAAATATAAAGTGGGAAAAGGATAGCCTTTTCAACAAATGGTGCTAGGATAATTGGCTAGCCACATATAGGAGAATAAAACTGGATCTTCATCTCTCACCTTATACAAAAATCCACTCAAGATGAATTAAGGACTTAAACTAAGACCTGAAACTAGAAAAACTCTAGAAGACAACATTGGAAAAACCCTTCTAGACATTGGCTTAGGCAAGGATTTCCCGACCAAGAACCCAAAAACAAATGCAATAAAAACAAAGATAAATAGCTGGGACCTAATCAAACTAAAGAGCTTTTGCATGGCAAAAGGAACAGTCAGCAGAGTAAACAGACAACCCACAGAGGAGAAAATCTTCACAATCTATACATCTGACAAAGGACTAATATCCAGAATCTACAATGAACTCAAATAAATCAGTAAGAAAAAAACAAACAATCCCATCAAAAAGTGGGCTAAGGACATAAATAGACAATGCTCAAAAGAAGATATACAAATGGCCAACAAACATATGAAAAATGCTCAACATCACTAATGATCAGGGACATGCAAATTGAAACCACAATGCAATACCATCTTACTCCTGCAAGAATGGCTATAATCAAAAAATCAAGAAACAGTAGACGTTGGCGTGGATGTGGTGACCAGGAAACCCTTATACACTGCTGGTGGGAGTGTAAATTAGTACAGCCACTATGGAAAACAGTGTGGAGATTCCTTAAAGAACTAAAAGTAGAACTACCATTTTATCCAGCAATCCCACTACTGGGTATCTATCCAGAGGAAAATAAGTCATTAACTGAAAAAGATACTTGCACACACATGTCTATAGCAGCAGAGTTCACAACTGCAAAATCATGAAACCAACCCAAATGCCCATCAATCAATGAGTGGATAAAGAAACTGTGGTATTTATGTGCAATGGAATACTACGTAGCCATAAAAAGGAATGAATTAACAGCATTTGCAGTGACCTGGATGAGATTGGAGACTATGATTCTAAGTGAAATAACTCAAGAATAGGAAACCAAACATTGTATGGTCTCCCTGATATGTGGGAGCAAAGCTATGAGGATGCAAATGGATAAGAATGATACAATGGACTTTGGGGACTTTGGGGGAAGAGTGGGAGGGGGGCGAGGGATAAAACACTACAAATATGGTGAGTGTATACTGCCCAGGTGATGGGTGCACCAAAATCTCACAAATCACCACTAAAGAACTTACTCATGTACTCATGTAACCAAATACCACCTGTACCCCAATAACTTATGGAAAAATTTAAAAACTAAAAATAAAAAAGTGGATGGCCAGAGCTTTGTTAGAGAGAATGCTGAGCCATATTCAGTTGGGGTGTCCAATGAGCCTCTGGGATGACAGCAATAATCTGGCCTTCCTATTTCTCCAGCTTCACCTCACACCATTTCCCATCTTTTTTTAATTGTTGTTCTAGCCACATTGCACTGCTTTGAGTTCCATTAATCTGGTAATCTTTCAAATCTCTAGACCTTTGCATCTGTACCACTATCCAAAATGCCTTCCCCAAGGTCCTTTCTCTGCCTGGTTAAGTCCTACTTGTCTTTCCTCTGTAATAATGAAGGTAATATTAGCATACACCTCAGAGGGTAATGTGAGAGTTAAGAGAAATTATCCATTTTACATTCTCAGAACAGTATCTGGCCTCTCATAAGTACTCGATACATTTTCCCAACGGTCATTACCCTTCTTTCCAGATTCAGTTCAAGTGTCACCACTTATGGGAAAACTTTCACGAATCCTTTCCTCCCTATTAGTTGTCTATCCTATGTATACACACTGCATACTGAACATGTCTCTGTCACAGTGATAATAATAATAACAATAATAAGGGCTAGCATTTATTGACTTCTATGTTCAGACTCTGCTCTAACAATATTTAATCTTATAATACTTCATCCTCACACTAACATTATGAGGTGGTTGAACTATTAGTACCATTTTAGAGAAGAGCCAAGAGACAGACTAAGCTACTTTCTAGGTCTAACAGCTAACAGAAGGCTGAATCAAAACTCAGCTGCAGTTTTCTTGTTTGAGAGTCAGTGTCTTATACTTTATTTACATGGGACTTTATTTGCTATCTTGTTGTTGCTATTACTCCCTGTTATCTTGCAAGTTTTTCAAAAACAGGGATCTTTATTTTTTGTTGTTATTGCTGTTTTACCCAGACCCAGGCCCTTTGTCTTGCACAAAGCACTTGCTCAATAAACATGTGACAAATTAATACAGATACAAATTTCCACCACACGAAGAGTGAAATGAGGACTAGAGAGTCTTATCAAAATAAGTTGATACAGGAGAGCCAGGAGTTTATGGCTCCCATTTCCTGCCCACATTTTATGGTGAAGACCAGGCTCTGGATGATGAGAGGTTCTGCCTGACTAAAATTCAGCTGCAAACACAGCCTAATAATCCCCACAAACAAAGACATGGTGTGGTCTATGGCTGTGCAAATCCAACAGAGGAAAGTAGTTGGACGAGAGATGACTCTTCCCTGTGAAAGAATCTATTTAGCAAGGAAACCAACCATAGAATGATTCATGCCTGGATTGCCTTACCTCTCCTTACTGCCAATCCACGTCCATCACTGCCTTGAACTCCAAATGCCCCTCCAAGGTGTCCCTGACTCACCACATTCACATGAGAACATGTGCTGTCCACATTCCTACAGTTCTTGGGAAGACTATTTAGACCACATTAGTGTGCCCTTGTTCATATGCTAATTCCAATTCGTCCTCTGTGTTCAATGATTGTAGCTTGTCTTCTGAGTTCAGTTAAAAACAACAAAAGCTGAGTTGCCTAGCCTGGCCCATGATAGACCCTCAATAAATACTGGATGAACAGATGAGAACAAAAACGTAGAACTGATTCAGTGCAACTCCCTCTTTTTGTTCCCATCCTACCCATACATTGACTTATCATCAGCATTCTGACAAACCCTGGAACCTACATTCATTAGAACATTTATTGCTCTCTGTTGTAATTGTACGGAGCCCTATAATGTAAATGTAATTGTATCCCAATCCTCTTTTTTTTTTTTTGAGACAGAGTCTTGCTCTGTCACCCAGGCTGGAATGCAGTCATGCAATCTCGGCTCACTGTAAGCTCCACCTCCCGGGTTCACACCATTCTCCTGCCTCAGCCTCCCAAGTAGCTGGGACTACAGGCACCTGCCACCACACCCAGCTAATTTTTTTTTTTTTTTTGTATTTTTAGTAGAGACAGGGTTTCACTGTGTTAGCCAGGATGGTCTCGATCTCCTGACCTCATGATCCGCCCACCTCGGCCTCCCAAAGTGCTGGGATTACAGGCATGAGCCACCGCGCCCAGCCTCCCAATCCTCTTTTTGTCCTCAGTAGCAAATATGAAGCTGTTACATACAGATACTGAATAAAGGTTAAGTAAAATCCTTCACTCATTCAACAAATATTTATTGCTCTAAGCTTGGTGCTAGTATATCAGACCTAAAATTTAGAGTTCCACCTTGACATCTTTAAGCCGAGATGTTAAGGTGGCCCTTTAAATTTTAGGTCTGAGCCAGGTCCCGAAAGGCCTACCCATGAGTTCTCTTGCGCTCACCAGATATACCCAACCCAGCAGGAAACGGACCCCATTCTGCTAGTTTCCCACCAGCCCAATCACCTTAACCCCATCCAGTTTTCAATTTAGTGGATTTTATCTCCCTAATAGCCCATGAAATTATTTAAACAAGCCAATCACATCCTCACTTAGTAACCAGGGGTCACCTCCCCCTGTTGATACTACAAAGCCTGCCTCCCACAGTCCCTGCCAGCTCATTCTTCCTGAGTGCAACCCCATTGGCCCTGCATGGCAGGCAGTGTCCTCTACCTCCAGAGTGAATATATGTGACTGTTAAACTGCTGTCACCCTTATCTGCCCAGTGTCAAGTGTCTCGTGCATGACTATCTCACACTATGTGGAGAGGGATCCCTCCTTTACCACTGGGATAAATAGGATGTAATCAGAACAGTTAGATGCTGGGAATCAGCTATAATCACGTTAAGTGGGCCTCGCCCCACTAAAATCTGAGGTTCCTGTTCCAACCAGATGCCAAATTTACTGACTCCCTTTCTTGAAATGAACCCTGAATTCCTAAGAGGGAAGCTATCAATATAGGAGAGGAAAGAGAATAAGCCTTGAAAGAGAAAGGGCTATGGGGAGGGGCAAGGTCTGGTAGGGGTAGCTGTAGCCTGGGCAGAAGGCATCTAGGCAGTGTTGTAGGCTCTGAGAATAGAATAGGGAGTAAGGCAGAATTCCTGCCTTCAAGGTGACCATGTTCTAAGAAAGGGAAAACAAATGACAACAGCAAATGAATAAATAACAATTTTCAGCACCACAAAGATAAAAGAGGGTAATGCACTAGAGCAGGAATTAGCAAACCACAGCCTCTGGGTCAAATCCAGCCCACTGCCTATTTTGGTGCAGCTCACAAAGTAACATTTTAAATGACTGAAAAAAAATCAAAAAATTAATAATTCATGACATGTACAAAATTCAAGTTTCATTATCTGTAAGTAAAGTTTTATTGGAATACAGCCATACTCACCCATGCAGGAATTATCTACAGCTGCTTTCACACTACATTGACAAAGTTAGGTTGTCGTGACAGGTCCTGGATGAACTGAGAAGTCATAAGTATTTACTATCTGACTCTGTGAAGAAAAGGTTTGCTTACTTCTGTCCTAGAGAGTCACAGGGGTGGGAATGGGAAGCAGAAAGCTGGCAAGGGCTGCCTGCTCCAAAGAAGTGACTCGAATTGAAAGCTGAACAATGACAAAAAGGAAGCCAAGTGGAGGCCTGGAGGGAAAGTCTTCCAAGCAAATCAGCAAATACAAAGATGTCAATGTGGGAAGAAGGTCGGTGAGTTCATTGCACAAGTCATCTTTGAGACCAACTCTATGCCAAGCACTGTTGCAGCTATTGAGGATAAAGCAGAGACTAGGTAGAAGTTGAGTATCCCATATACGAAATGTTTGGGACTAGAAGTATTTTGGATTTCAATTTTTGGAGGACATTAGAATACATGCATTATATCTGAAATACTCCAATGAGCATTTCCTTTGAGCATCATATCAGTGCTCAAAAATGTCACATTTTAAAGCATTTCAGATTTTTGATTTTCTGACTGGGACGTCCAATCCTTGCAAAGACTCATCTGAGAAGAAAAATCACCAATCATGTGGGAGGAAAACTGGAAGAGTGTGGTACCCACGAAGACCAGATAAGAAAGTGTTTTAAAAGGAAAGTGAAATACCACAGTGTGTGTGACTGGTAGGCAAAGTAACGAAAAAACATAATCAAATAGATGTGGTCAGATGGAGTCTCTAGGGACCTTAACAAGTGTCACAAGTGGTGGTAAATAGAATCTGTTTAGAATAGATGGAGAATAGAAAAGGACATGAGAAAGTAAAGATAACAGGTACATAGACAATGGTTTTAGCAGGTCTCTTAAAAGTAGCAAAGACTTGCAGCAGTAATTAGAGAAGAGTGCTGGGGAAAGGGCAGGTTCTAAAAGATGAAACTTATTAGAACTAGCTCATGTGCTGATTGGAATGATGCAGAAGAGTAGGAAAACTGGTAGTGGAAACAAGGAAACGGTAAATGAGGAACCAAGTCCTGTAGAAGGCAAGAAGCAATGTGATCCAGGAGAGAAATAAAGGGAATATTACCTCTGGTGAAAAGGCCCATTGTTAGGTGATGATCTGTATCATCATCTAGATACACAAGCAAGTACACAAGGCATAATTATGGCCTAATTCTCATCTTGTTTTTTCCATCTTCTCTGGGAAGTATGAGATGAGGCAACCAACTCAGGGCAAGAATGAGAAAGTGAACTGACTAGGGATGTTTGTAGGATAATCAGGAAGGGTGGAGTATCCAATTGAGATTTGTCATCATTACAAATGTATGAGTATCTCCAATAACATGATTCAGGAAGAATGCCATCAGACCCTTGTGATTCTAAGTCCTGTGCCCTACACCATGAGATATGGTTTGGCTCTGTGTCCCCACCCAAATCCCATCTTGAATTGTAGTTCCCATAATCCCCACGTGTCATAGGAGGGACCCAGTGGGAGGTAATTTAATCATGGGGGCAGTTACCCTCTGTTCTCTTGATAGTGAGTAAGTTCTTATGAGATCTGATGGTTTTATAAGGGGATTTTCCCCTTTTGTTCTGCATTTCTCCTTGTGCTACCACCATTTAAAGAAGGACATGTTTGCTTCCCCTTCAGCCATGCTTGCAAATTTCCCGAGGTCTCCCCAGCCCTGTGGAACTGTGAGTCAATTAAACCTCTTTCCTTTATAAATTACCCAGTCTCAGGTATTTCTTCATTGCAGCACGAGAATGGACTAATACACTATGCATATGAAATCCGAAAGAAGTTATCTTTCTGGAGCTTATAAAGAGCTTGAGAAAGCAAAACAAATGTACCAATTAGACATAAACCTGGAGATGTATAAAATAGATGTTATCATCCAAATCTCTTCACTCATGATATCTTTATTAGTCATCTAATGTGGAAATAGTGCAAGTAACAAAATGGACAGAATTTTAAAAATTTATATTTGACTTGATGATTTATACTTTTATTATTATCACAATAATTTTTGTTATTGATATTGAGTTGGAATTCAATCAAACGTCAAAGAAGAGGCAGGCCCGAAGTATTAAAGTAGAAAGTAAAAAGAAAGGCTTGTAATAAGGAATGAAGTACTACTATATGTGAAAACATGAATGAACTTTGAAAAAAAAAGACACAAAAGTCTACATACTGTATGAACATTTTAATGAAATTTTCATATTACTTATATTGTATGTATATTTATATGAAGTCTAGAATAGGTGAATCCTTTCAGACAGAAAGTAGATTAGGGAATGTGAGGGAAGAGAGGATTGGGACTGACTGTAGTACATACAGCATTTCTTTTTGGGATGATAGAAATGTGCTGGAATTAGACAGTGGTGGTGTATACAGTACATAGTCAATACACTAGAAAACACTGAATTCCACACGGTCCACAATACAGTAAATATACTAAAAACCAAAAAAAAAAAAAAAAGGCTTGGCTTTAAATTTTATAGCAAGTTATCTTAAAAAGGAACTGACGATGTGTGTTCTGTCTCTTAGATTAGGGGTCAGCAAACTCTTTCTGTAAAGGTCCAGATAGTAAATCCTTTAGGCTTGGCAGGTCATATAGTCTCTGTTGCAACTACTCATCTCTGCTGTTCTAGTGTGAAAGCAGTCTTAGATAATACACTAATTAATGAGAATGGCTGTGTTCTAATAAAACATCTTCTATGGATGCTGGAATTTGAATTTCATGTAATTTTCATATGTCATGATATGTTAGTCTTTTTTTTATTGTTGTTCAAGAATTTAAAAATGTAAAAACCACTCTCAGCCTGCAGGCCATTAAAAAAAAAAAAAAAAAACAGTGGCAGGCTGTATTTGGCCCACGAACTGTAATTTGTTAACCACTCTCCCAGACCATAGTTAGCCACTTGGAGCTGGAGGGGAAACGTGCAGCCAGATGAGAACAAGCATGTTCAATTCACATCAGCTCAACAATTATTGAGCACGTGATACATACACAGGCACTATGCCCCAGGATTCTAAGTTATTCACAAATCAAGTGAATTTACTGAGTAAAAATTGAAAAGATGCCTCAACTAGATCCCCATGTGGCTTATAAAATGATCTCACATTTGCATCAGTTAAGTATATGCTATTAAATTCCCCCACCCATGAAAGTTACCAGCTTCACAATATAGAGTATGTTTCAAAGGCGAAGGAAAATAACCCACAGTGTCTGTTCCGTGCAGTATTTTTAAACATCCATAACTTTGTTATTTCAAAACCAAATTTCTTCAAACAAGGCAAAGCACACATTCCTCACTCAGGGTTATGTACCAGGAATGCCAAGTTTAAAATTTCCAAACAAAGTTGCTTTTGAGAAATTCAAAGGCAAAAAAGCATTTGAAAAATTTCTGAACTGCTAAAAAAAAATAGCATTTTTTAACCTTTAGATAACTCTTAAATGAGTAAATGGACTTACATTTGGTTTCCAAAATAAATCCATTTGGGGCCGAAACTGAGAAAGAGAACCACAGAAAGCCTCCATGGATTCCATTAATTGCTATCGATGCCAGGAACTTGAGAGAGAGAAAAAAACTGGGAATCAGAAAACTTGGGTTTCTAACTCTTAGTTGGCTGTAACCCATTCTCAGGTTTATAAATGGGCTGCAAACAGATACCTAGTAGGATACAGGTATGTCACCAGGCTAACTTATTGCTGCAACGTCCCCATTAACCTGGAATGAAAAGTCAGAGCCCAGGCGAAGTGAGGAGCTTCCACCTAAGGGGACCTCAGAATGAGAAGGTCCAGACAGGAGAGGGGGCCTGGTTGTTGGAGTCCAGGCACAATGAGGAGGGTCCCCACGCGAGGGAAGTAGCCAGTGTGGGAGGAGGGCTCTGACGTGAGGGAGGGGACAGCAGTGACAATGAAAGTTTAGTTACACAGGGTAAGGGAGTAAAGGGGAAGCTTATGGAATAAGTTAGGATATGAGGACCAACTTTCTCAGTGGAGAGAAAGGATTTGTAAATAGGAAAAAAAACAGAGAGAGAAAACCAGAATATATCCTATGATTTTGAATTTGAATTTGAATTGGAGGCATCAATGTGAGTTCATGGTTTTTAATATACATAATAGATAAAGATAGATACAAGTATAGATGTAAATCTGTATGTCTGTGTATGTGTGCATACATGCATCTATCCTATAGCTCTGTCCCCTGAAAGGGCATGGGAGCAGCAACATCCCAATAGCAAATAGCACACCAAGCACCCCAATCTTCACTTCCAAGTATTGTTCTCCACTATAAACAATCAAGGCTCCTTGAAGAAAGGACTGGACCCATGGCCAGAGCTAGAGCAAGAAAAGTATAAGATGATTCTGGAGCAAGGAAGTGCTCAAAGAATGCAGGGCCATGACAAAAAGACATAGAAGCCAGATTGAAAGGCTCCCACTGGCCAAATCAAATCTGGGATAATTTGAGCATCAAGTAAATAACGACAATAATAATGATAACTCATTGAATACCATGAGTATTCAATGGAAACCATGACCTTTAAAGTTGCATATGGATCACTTAGTAGACTAGAAATTGTAGCCATGAGTCTGTTTAGATATTAATTAAACAGAAATCATAAATCTCCTTATATATTAATTAATTAAAAGTCTGATAAGAAATGGGAAGTTTACATAATTTCAAAGTAACTCTCTACAATGTATTTATTAATTCCAAAGGGGAAATAACCGTACAGTGAGGAAGTCTAGCAGACACCACTTTAATCAAGCTATCAAAACTACTATTGTCAATAAAGGACAAATTGAAATTGTGCACCACCTGATAGATTGCAATAGCAAGAATAGTCTTCCTCCTTTCAGTACACAGAATGATGGCACTCCCTCGTTTTCTTGAAGTTAGGCATGACCCTATGACTTGCTTTGGCCAGTGAAATGTGAACAGAAGTGATGCAAACCATTTCCAGAGAGAAGATTTAAGAGCCAGTGTGTGATTAGCTACTTCTCTCTCTTTCTTTTTTTAACCATGTCCCAATGGATGCATATGTCAGGATGGAACGTATATAGGCTTCAGTCAGGGACTACAGTGAAAATAGACCCCCACTCAATCCTCTCTGTTTTAGGCACATAGCATGAGAGAAAAATAAATCTTTGCTGTGTTAAGCTGCTATTCTGATGGTTGTTAGTTTGCACATCAAAATTTAGCTTATCCTGACTGGTACATTGGCTGATGGAATGATTTTATTTGCACGCTTGTCTCCTCAATAAAGTACAAACTGCATCAGGGACAAGAATAATACAATTTAATTTTGCTCCAGAACTCTGCTCCTCCTCCTGCATTGCCCAGCGAAATAAACGGCAACAACATCCACCCGATACTTGAAGTCATGAAACCTGACAGTACACTTCTGTATCCTAGATCTTCCACCTGTCCATGATCTGACCTTGCCCACTGTACTTTCTTAGTATCTCTAGAACGGCTCTATTTATTTCCAGCCTACTTCACTGTCTACATAAAGAACAGCATCTTCTTTCTGCCACCTGCCTCTGGGCAGTCTCCTTGCTTCTAGAATACCCTGTCCCAGCCATTCTCCACACTGACCTCACAGCTGGTATTTCTAAAATGCAAATCTGATTGTGTCACTCCCCAGCTTTCAGCACTTCAAAGGCTCCCTATCACCTTCAGACTAAAGTCTCACCCCTTTGTTATGACTTAATAGGGCACATTAGGACCTGGTCCACTCTAGAGGATAACTGCCATAAAGACAGAGATTTTTGTATATTTTGTCCATTGCTGTATTGCTGACACTAGCACAGAGCCTGGTCCATTTTCAGCATTCCATAAATGGCTGTTAAGCCAGTGGTCCTTACTTATCTCCTGGCTCACTCATACGGCTCTTCCTCTTCCTCCCATGCTCTTCTCCAAGGAGCACTCATGCTCTCTCTGGCTGGAATACACTTCCTGCAGTTTTGCCCATGGCTGGCTTATCTTATCCTTCAAGTCTCAGCTCAAATGTCACCTCCTTACAGAAGCAGGTCTTCCTTACTTATCTGATCTAAAGTAGCCCCACCAGACCCAGTAGCTCTCTTCTCATGACCCCCTTTATAGCTTTCTTAGCATATCTCATCTACTTGCCTTTTTTAAAAATTGTTGCCTGTTTATTTTCCCCTTCTAGAATGTAAGCTCCTCGGGGGAATATCTGTCTGGCTTTTGCCTGACAACATAGTAGCCACGCAACAGATAAATGAATGAGTCCCTGCTGGTTCCTGCACCCTCTTCCTTCATATATAGAATGGACTCTACTTTCTAGTCTAAGTGATCCCCATGCAACTTCAGATTTTAGAGGTCATTATTGGCTCTTCTTACCTTACGATCCATTACCAGGTGATCAAGGTGTGAAAGAGATTTCATTATTAAACATTGATATAGGAGTTAAAAAGAAATTAGTTAGGCAGATAGTAAGGGTACAGGAGTACTCGGTAAGGTTTTCCTTTTAATGAAAAGAAGTCCCCAAATTATTTTCTTTTCTAACAAAGAGGAGCCTCTAAAATCAAGCTGCAGACACAGAAAGGCAGGCTAGAAGCTTGCACAGGAGATTGCTGGCCGTTGTGACAACAGGAAAGGGGCTACCTGGGGATAGACATGTCCAACATGGTGGCTCCATCCTCCGTTCTCTTTGCCAACTATGTGTGCAGTCAGGAGCAGACAGCATGGCCCAGGCCAGCAAAGACCCCATTTGCATAATAGGATTATGGCGGGGTGACCAGCTTCCCCACTTCCCCCTGCCCCCTACCCCACCCCCACGCTATGTAAATGTCACACCTGGTCCAACCAATCTTTGGGCCCTATGTAAATCAGACACCACCTCCTCGAGCTTGTCTATAACATCTTGTGCAATCTGCCATGGGCTGGAAGTCCCACTTGGGCACCCCTCTCTCTCCCAGGAGAGAAAGCAGTTCTCCTTTCTCTTTCTTTTGCTGATTAAACCTCTGCTGTTAACCTCACTTCACCTGTATTGGTGTCCTTGATTTCCTTGGCATGAGGCAATGAACCTCGAGTGTTTACCCCAGACAACAGGGCCACTTCAATATCACTTTTAATTACCTTGAATTTTTTACGATATGACTTTTCTCTTTTACCATACCCTTCTCCTAAAATACCAAATAAAGCTTTTACCCTAAATACCACACAGTGTAATGAAATTAAAATGTCAACAACATGAAAAAGAAGCAGTATTTTAATAAACCATGACATGTTTTGCCAAAATTTTGAACTAACTGGGTAATTTTTAACAAATACAAAATCAATTTAGAAGGGAGCTGGGAAGCAGTCCCTGTCCACACCCGCTGCTGGAGGTGGAGTAGGATGGCCTTATTGTTCCTACCCCACCCTGCCATGTTTGGATTTGACTCTTTTGATCACAAGGAACAGAGATCCACTCTAGTTGCCTCAGGAAACGAAAGTTTATTGTAAGAATCTGCATGGTAATAAAGAAAATGAGAATGTCATCCAGGAAGCTAGCCTTCAGTGCAATTCAAAACACACACACACACACACACACACACAAACAACCAGGCTCCCTGAGAAAAACTGAAATGGTTGTTCTTGGTGGCTTGTGCCTGTAATTCCAATACTTTGGGAGGCCGCAGCAGGAGGATTCCTTGAGCCCAGGAGTTTGAGACTACCCTGGGCAACATAGGGAGACTCTATCTCTACGAAAAACAATTAAAATTTAGCCAGGTGTGGGGGTGTGCACCTGTGTTCCAGCTACTCAGGAGGCTGAGGTGGGAGGATCTCTTGAGCCTAGAAGTCAAGGCTACAGTGAGCCGTGATAGCACCATTGCACTCCAGCTTGGGCAACAGAGCAAGACCCTGTCTCAAAAATAAATAAATAAATAAATAAATAAATAAATAAATAAATAATAAAGGATTCTTCTGAATCCAAAGCAATTCAAGGGATTTCAGAAGAAAAGTTTCTGAATTCTCTTTCTAAGGCTCTCCCTTCACCACTCTGCCACCTTGCTACTCTGCTTTTCTGCTTCTTTTCATGTTAGTCAACCTGTCTCCCACTACAAGTTACTGAATCACTCACTTCTCTCTCTCTCAGTAGCTTCTGCCTGTTTATTAGTTTAGCTTCCCCATAACCTTACTTTGGTCAGACACCTCATGACTTGCAATTCTACATGAGTCCACTTTCTGTATTTCTTCATCTTCAGTTCCCTTTTATTGCTAGAATTTTTCCTGCTTTCCAATTATACTTCCTAAGAGTGATGCTCTGACGAGGCAGCTCTTTCTGATTGGTCAGAGCATCTCAGTTGCTTAGGAACAGTAGCCTTCAGGCTAGTGCTTCCCTGTCTTTACTCAGCTGTGTCTGGGTGTACACAGACACAAGGCGAGGACCACCCCAGCAGCAGGAGCTGAGATTGGGGCAGTATCCCTGAGAAGAAGGCAATGAACAGGCATGAACCATGGTTTACATGTTCAATAGTTAGCACTTAGCACTGATGCATTTGTTTAATGTTTTGACAACTGTATGGTGTTATAATTAGCTTCCTTTGTAATCTCATGTGCTTTATTGTATGCCTCTAAAATTGTTCTGAGAAGTCTTCCACAGGCTTCACCAAACTGCCAAAAAAGTCCATGGCACAAAATAAATTAATATTTCCTGCCCCACACTCAGGTCTCCTTGAAGGCATGGACTGTGTCTCATTCTCTGCTGAGGCTTTAGGGTCCAGCACAATGCCTAGCATGGAATAGGCAAGAAAACATTGGTGGAAATAATGAATACTTAAATTCCCAGCATCTAAACTGTGCCTGGCCCATGGAAGGCACTCAGTAGAAGTTTCTAAATGAAGAACTAAACTTCTGAAGCCCCCACTGGCTGGCCCACGGTCTCCCTCCTCAAGTCTCATTGAGTGGACTCCGCATTCCAGCGGACTGAAGCAAGGAGTCATTTATCAAGTAGGCTGGTACACTATCAACAACCAATTTTTACAACAATACAAAATCCTCTGTCACTCATAAATTACTTCAAGATAAACACCAGGCCTTAAAATGAAGTGCTGCCAGATTAATGAACAGTTCCAGAATCTAATGAGCGGTTTCTAACGTCTGGAGGGCCTCCTTTATGGGGAGTTAGCCAGGACTGGGAATGGGCCTATGATTTAGCCATCCATCTTCCAGGCCCTACACGGCACGTGTTTTCAAGCCAGCTGGTGGGGGTCAGTGAGGCAATCTGAGGACTTGGACAGATTTCTTTGTGTGCCGAGTTAACTGGCTCATATAGAGACTGAACCTGTGAGACTGATTTCCTTAGCCCCATAGCTTAACCAGTTGAGCTTATAATCTTGACCACCTGAATGGATTCAGAGCATCCCACGAAAGGAATATAGTACAAAAGAGATGCACAGGAAGTCATGGTAATTCAAAACTCAGCAGAGAGAGAATGTTTGGAGAACATCCTTGATATTTCACTTCCTGCCCACAAGGATGGCAAGGGCTTCAAAGTTACCACCTCCTTCCTTGCTCCACCCAAACCCTGACCCTTGACTATGACAGCAAAGAGCAATGAAGGTCATGTCCCCAAGTATCTTGCAAGATTGCTGGCAGGGACACCAAGAAGAACTCATCCAGATTTTTTGCCATGATATTTTTTGCCACAATAGTTTGAGATTTCTTTTGCCAACTTTATATGAGCTTTGCTTTTGATCCACCCCAAATATAGGAAGATCAGGGTTCACATCCTTCTCTCCCTCCCCAGGAAGGACCTTCCCGGCTGGCTGCAGGGACTGTTCAGGACTCTGATGTGCTCCTAGGGAGGGGAATTTATAGGGGGGTTAGCATGAATCAGAAACAGTACTGGGCATTTCACATCTGTTATTTAATTTGCAGAGATGAATGTTTAAAGACAGTCTGAAGCACCTTCTCTCTAACCTGCCTTCAGAGTTTGTTTTTAAAAGTTAAAGAATACTACCAAGCATCATGCCCAGTACACGAGTGCTCTATGTATATGTGTTGGACACATTGGAAAGTGAAAAGAATGAGTAATAGAATAATACATAGGCTACATAATTCTGACTAGGGATTGATTTATCAGGCTAATCCATTGTCACTCTTGTCATCCAAGAAAAATGTCCAATGGGATACTGTGATTTTAAGGCTTTATTTATTGATATGTTTGTGCCAGGAATATACTTAAAACCACTGGAAACATAATAAATTTTCAGGTGGACAGGAGTAAATGAGAGTTGTCGGAACCATGCCATCAGCAAGATATCATCACATGCAGTGACAAGAGGGCACCGGGTAGGATGACCATAATTCCCAATCTGCCCAGAACTGCCCTGGCTTACTCATAGTGTCCCCTTTCATTCTCAAATGTGTCCCAGTTTGTATGTTCACAGGTCAGAAGACTCAATAGTGTGAAGATGGCAACTCTCTCCAAATTAATCTGTAGAATCAACAAAATGTCAATCAAAATCCCAACAGGTTTTTCTGTAGAAACTATCAAATGGACTCTAAAATTCATATGACTATGTGAAGAACCAAGAAGACCTGAAGCAACGTTGAAAAGGAACAAAATTGGAAGACTGAAACTATCTTGGTTCAGATTTATTATAAACTTATAGTAATCAGCACAGTGTAGTATTGATGGAAATGAAACAAACCAAAATAATCAATGGAACAGAATGGGAAGTGCAGAAGCAGACCCATGCATATGTGGACAATTGACTTTTGACAAAAGTGTAAAAGCTGTCTAGTAGAGAAATAATAATCTTTTCAACAAATGGTGCTGGGACTAGGTGC
Source organism: Nomascus leucogenys (assembly GCF_006542625.1). Taxonomy (NCBI): domain Eukaryota; kingdom Metazoa; phylum Chordata; class Mammalia; order Primates; family Hylobatidae; genus Nomascus; species Nomascus leucogenys. Next base: position 27,446,427 of record NC_044385.1, on the reverse strand, counting down.
TGTGGCTCACACCTGTAATCCTAGTGCTTTGGGATGCCAAGGTGGGAGGATCACTTGATGCCAGGAGTTCAAAACTAGCCTGGGCAACACAGCAAGACCTCATCTCTAAAAAAAAATAAAATATTCTTAATTAGCTGGGCATGGTGGCACTCACATGTAGTCCTAGCTATTTGGGAGGCTCAGGGCAGGAGGATTGCTTGAGCCTGGGATTTCAAGGTTGCAGTGAACTATGATCATGCCCATGCTACTGCACTCCAGCCTGGGTGACAGAGCAAGACCCTGTCTCTTAAAAAAAAAAAAAATCATGCTGGAACCATTGAATATTCATATGTAAAAAAATTAACTTTGATTTATGGCACCAAACTGTATGCAAAACTTTACTCAAAATGGATGGTAGACTTTAGGGTAAACCCAAAACCATAAACCTTCTGGGAGAAAACCTTTCAATTAGCCATAAAAGAACAAATTAATAAATCAGATTTCATCAAAACTTTAAAATTTTGCTCTGTGAAAGGCTTGCTAAAGAATGAAAAGTTAAGCCACAGACTAAGAGAAAATATTTACAAAACATGTATCTGATAAGCAACTTGTTATCTAGGACATATAAAGAACTCTCAAAACATAAGAAAACAAGCAGAGAAAAGAAAGGACTTGCCAAGGTTTCCGTATGAGTGAACAGCAAACCTGGGATCATCCTGCATCTCCCGACTCCCAAGCCCCAGCCCCATTCTCCCTGCCAGGAAGCCGTTTGTCAGAGTCAACACAGAACATGGGTGGTGCAGTAAGAAATCACCCAAATCTTACTTTAAATCCTGGTGCCACCACTTACTGGCCTTTGGAGCACTTGTATGACTTCTTGGTTTTCTCTTTGGAATATTGGGAAGGTAATTTATTAAGTGCCCTTGGTTAGATGATAAATTATAAGGTCACTTTACCATTATATGACCCTTGGGGCATAGGAGATCACCAAAAAGGAGCAGAGGGCACTAAAAGGAGAGGTGGAGAACCACAAACGACATGCTTTACTCCTTCAGTACTGTGCCCAGCCTGGACTCTGAGCCCTGCAGTTATGAGGAGCCACAGCTACTTGTCAACCTGTCCAATTACACTTCTGGAATCCCAATAAGAAGTGCTTAGAAATACAAGGCTCCAATTACCACAGGTCTCACGTTGGCTGCCCAGGAAGTGCCTGCTTTAGAACACCTTTGGGAATTCCTCTCCCCAAGACTTCAGGTAGCCAATACTTTCACAGTAGGATCCAGACTTTATGTGCTTAAACACATAGCACAGGAGAAAATCTTTCTGGCATCTCAGGGATTCTCCTTTCCCCTCAGTTGTACTCTTTCACTTCCTTCATTCCAGCTACCTAAGCAGTTCTCCAAGTGCAGATAGTGAAGGAAGAGGCCTCCCCAGGACCCCCTCCCCAATCTGTATGAAGTTTTTTTGTCTCTCTCTCTCTCTCTCACACACACACACACACACACACGCACACACACAACGAGAACTATTTAGATAACCTTCTAACCTTCTCTTTCAGTTTGTGGTTTCCCCCATACACAGACCCAAAGACATGGATTCAAGTGCAAATAGTTAATTTTAGAGAGAATCCCAAGAAACACTGTCAGGGGAGTCAGGAAATGGGAAAATGAGACAGGGAAGGGGAGATGGCAACAAAGGTAGTTACCACTGTGGATAACTGGAATTTAATCCAAATGACGTCTCTGGGAGCCAGTGTAGAAAATGCATCTCAGGGCCATCTCACCAGAGCAGTGAGGGATCTGAGGTATTTATATACCAACTCCCTGAGTCATTGGTTGAGTCAATGCTGCCTTTGACAAGCTTAGTCCAGTTGGAAGCCAGAAATTTAAACAGCTTAAACTCCTCCATGGCTGCTATATGTCTTATTAAAATTTGAACCCCAGCAAAACACAGCATAGTTCCCTGCTACTGAGAGCCTCTTATGTTGGAGCCAAAGCAATCTCTGGCTTCTCAAGATGGACTTCAGGAAAATGGCAATTGGAAATTGACCAGTCTGCACTAAAGTGGCAAGAGTGAGCAGGGAACACCAAGTTACTTTTTCATGAAATTACAGCACCATTTAGCAAGCACTGAATAACATACTTAGTGTGGCATGCTCACCAAATACTCATAGGCTTACCCATATTTGATGACCAAAAGACTGAACAGAAGAAATATGGATCATTTCCAAGCCAAAGCACTTATGAGTCAGTATGCAACCTTTGTACCCTCTCTTCCCATAATACAGTAACTCAAAAGCTGCATATTCCAGATTGGGTAGTTACAGGATGCAATCAGACTAGATCCTTAAGTTGCCACTGGGAAAGAAGCTGACCTGGAAAGCTGCAGGACCCACAGCCAACTTTGTTTGAAAGAGAAATAAACCTATATATGCTCAGGTGCTGAGATTTTCAGGTTCGTTTGTTACTGCAGCAAAGTTTAACCTAACCTGACTCATATAGTTAGAACCTTTGTCCTGATTTCAATTTTATGTATTCATTCAACAAATAATTATTAAAAGCCCTGTATATTCTTGATGCTGAGGATACAGCGGTGAACAAAAGAACAAAAAGTTTCTGCCTCTATGGGGTATAATATGTACTAACAGCAAGGCAGTCTTGCCAATAAGGGAAAGGTTTATTCCTCCTCATGTAACTGTAAGAGACACAATGGTAAATAAGCAGCCCAGAGGGGGAAATGTTCTATTTTGATAGAAGGAAAATGGTCAGTTGTTATGCGTGAGCCAAGTTGTTAGAGAAAAGGAAAGAAAAATACCAATGCAAACTTCCTGTTGTACATCATTTCAATACTTGTTGAGTACCAGTTATAGGCCAGGATTTATGCTAGATGCCAGGGATTGGGAAGTAAATAAGAATAATGCTATGCTTGACAAGCTGAGTCTAGCGAGAGGAGAGAAATGTAAATCAAGCATAAATTCTTTGATGACTTCTCTGTCTCTTAATCAACCTTTGAATCTCAGACTGTCACAGGATAGATGCCCAATAAGTATTTATAGAATATACTAATAACTGCACTATATTGTTTCCCTCAACCTCAGAAGAAAAGCTACAGTAGAAAGGAACAAATCAGACTGGACATGATGGCTCATGTCTGTAATCCCACCACTTTGGGAGGCCAAGGCCAGAGGATTGCTTGAGGCCAGGAGTTTGAGACCAGCCTGGGTAACATAGCAAGACCCTGTCTCTACAAAAAATAAAAAATTGTCCTGGTGTGGTGGCATGCATCTGTGGTCCTAGTTACTGGGGAGCCTGAGGTTGAAGGATCACTTGAGCCCAAGTTTGAAGTTATCATGAGCTATGATTGTACCATTGCACCCCAGCATGGAGAACAGCGTGAGATCCCAATCAAAAAAAAAAAAAAAAATTAGCCCATACCCCTACACACCTTCACACTCTCACCTACTCAGCCTAAGGAAGAAACTTCCTATATTACTCCTAGAGTGCATAGTACAGGGCTCAGCAATGAGCAATCAACTGAAAGATTGAGCTCTGTGGAGGTACAAAGCCCTAACAGCTGTTGAGAGTTTAACTTGAATAATCCATAAGGTGGGATGTTAACCCTAGGGACCAAAATAAAGTCAACAACCTTCCACTTGAAGCATATCCAGTCTACATAGATCACTGCAAGTCCCCGAAGTCTGTGTCAAGGACTTGTGAACATTTCAAGAAACGTCAATACCTCTAGCACTGCCCCTATTTTAAAGAGAAGTAAAGGCACTATATACATCCAGAAAATATCCAGAAAATAAGTCAAACCAGTGCGTTTGTTAAGTCCTGGGGTCTCCTGTGGCCATATTCTCATCTCCAGTTCTGTTCTCAACCTTCTCGATCCCTCTGTGCTGCTGGGACTCTCTTGGTTTCTCTAATAAGTAAGTAGATCTTTGGGAATGTCCTTGGCAGATTCTGCTTTGGAGAAATTAACAAACTAAATCAAACTGACAAACCATTTAACAACATAACTTAAAGCAAGGTTGTTCTTTCCCTAAGAACAGGGCACCCTCAGCCTCTTCAGGTTTCTAGGTAACATTAGAGGTTCAGGGAATCTCTAGCCTGCAAGCTACCATTTGTGGGGGTCTATGGAGAAAATAGAGCACTGATTTCCATCCCCAGCTGGACCCGCTTCTTCACCCAATTGGTCTTCAGTGTGTCCCCTCCTGCTCATCCCTCACTCCCTGGCCCCCCGTTCCATGATGACTGATAAACTGCCAGTGGATTCATACTATTTAAAACAGAGAGTATCTAAAAAGATCACTACAACTTACTAGCCCCTTTTATCCTTGGGCAAATTCCTTTTGCTTAGCTAACTGCTTTGGCCAGAAAACAGCTTTGTGAAATATAATCCAAGGTACCATGAAGTTTTATAATCTCTTTCCATTAGATATACAGCCTACCCTATATCTAACCCCAACAGTTGGAAATGATATTAACTGACCTCTGATAAGCATCAGAAACCAGTTGCTTCTCACTACTAATCATCTATTTTGGAACTGAATGCAAAGGAAACATATGCTCAGTCATGACTATGACTCTTTAAAACAAAGTCTGTTCATCTTTCATCTTCCTGCATTGCTTGATTCTTTTTTTTTTTTTTTTTTTTTTTTTTTTTTTTGCTCACCTACCCTGACCCATCAGTTTAGCCCTGAAAATTTCAAAAAAAAAAAATGGGTGGGGGGATTGTTTTTCTTTTCTTCATCCCTTCCCCACCCCAAATCCTTATCCCTGTACAACAACAAACCACATCTTACCTATGTGGAATGCAGAAGAAATGTTTTCCTTTTGATATTAAAAAGTCCTCCCACCAACTAGGTAAACATTGGCCACATCACAGAGCTGGTATGTTATTGCAGAGCAGAGGGGAGCACAAATCCAGAGTTTTTTCACGGTCATGTCGAAAGGAATCTCAGGCCTTGGCCGCAACTCCAGGGAAGAGATGAAAACACTGTGTACACGTGTCAGAATGCCAACTGCAACGGCATGCATGGATTGCTACAGTGACAGAGGATTTGATTGAACAATGGGATCTTCTTTACAAGTAGTTTGTGGGATTCCCTCACCTCTTCCTAGACAGGATCCCAGCTGAGATCAAACACAGTATTCGTGGAGGTTCCAGCAACAACAGGTCGACTTTTGAACAGTGCTGTCAACAGGGCATCATTGCAATCCAGTGCTTTGAGAATTGTTAAACAAAAGCAAAGTGTCAGACTGTGTCACAGGGATCAATCAGTCAAGGACACGTCTTTCCCATGTCCTTAGGGGTATGACATTCTCAACTACCACTGTAAAGCAGAGAAGTGGGACCAGAGAAAATTTAAATGATTATTCTCATTGCACCCAGGTTTCAATACGGACAATTTGTGATGATCTGAGATGAAGTTGTGACGTTGTGAAATGCACCATTGAGCTAATGCGGTTGCACTCCAAGGCTTTGCAGAGGGAATGTGGCATGCTGGTCCCATTCTGTGTTTGATTTGCTTGATGGTAATAGGAGAGTTATTTCAACTCTCTTTCTCCATTTCTCCATCCCTTACGAAAAAAAGATCATTTTAATCCTTCAATAGAGCATCCAAGAGGATTAAGAAATAATAAGGTCTCTATGTGAAAAGTTCTCCATTGTACCCATAGAGATTTCGTCGATTATTAAGAAAAACACCCCAAGGCTTCCATTTTTCCTTGGATTCTGAGTATGTGGTTACTTGTTCACAGCATCCAATGGTAAGTTAATTTTATTGAGAACATTTTTAGAAAGCTAGAATGTCAGAAGTTGACACTACTCTCTTTCCAGTCCTCTATTCTTGGTAACATCATTAAACATCAGCTGGCCCCAAAGGCAAGTTGCACCTTTTTTTAATCTAACAGTCATTCTGTGGATAGCATTTGTTTTCCACTGCTGCCAAGGAGACAATCTGGCTCTCATTTCCTTTGAAGAAGAGCCCGTTATGATGAATCAGGTCTACAATGGGAATAATTAGGTCAAATAAATGAGCCCTTCCAGCTGCCTATAGCATCACTCAACACCCCCCTGTTGCAGATGCAGGAGACATTTCTGGAGCAAAAGCAGAGTTTATCTGTTGTGAGTTACCCCTTCCACTTGCCCAACGGATGCTATCAAAACATATGCAAGGTAATTATGGCTCCTCTTTTTGCATCTGGAAAAGTGAAAACTGATCCATAAAATCGCGTGGAGATCTCATTGTCTTTCTGCCCTACCAGAGAAGGCTCCTGCCGCATGAGGAAATAAGAACCAGCTGACAAGCTCGGGCAAGACTCCTGCCTTGTGTCACATTTGCCCTCATGATCTCCCAGCCACCTTATCCTCAGTTGTCATGTCCACTGGCAGGAGAAAAAGGAAATTCAATGATGTTAGAGTCATGTACCAGCCCTTGTTAGTATTCCACTTGAGCTGATATCTGCAGCTCATCACTCAGGCAAGCATCTGGCCCAGCCACCTCCACAACTCACACTCTCAGGTAGTTTTCTTTTGTGTTCAACATCTCATATACACAGTAGGGGACTAATCTGGGGCTGAATTAGAAATACTAACTGCTATCCAGGTTAAAGATCTCCCCTGTGCAGATCTGGGTACCAGGAAGTAGAAAATGAAGATTAAAAACCATATATAGAATAAGACTTTCATCCAAGAGTCTCATTACTCAGAGAGAAAAAAGAATCTTCAGTTTTGTTTCTCTCTCTCAACTTTATCAAACCATTAAAGATTGCTATAATGTAGGAACCCTCATGAGTTGCACCACCAAATTCCACAACCTGGAATTTTATACCTTACATTAACGTGGGTCACTGACCTCCTCCAAGGGGCTGATGATGCATTTCAGGCTGGCCAGATCATGTGCCTTTCCCAAGGAATATGTGGTCTTCAAGATTCCATCACTTAACTTTTTACATCTAAATCACCATTTGAAGCCTCTCGTGCAAGTGGTTTGTCTTGAGTTGTGTTTGCTTTGCTTGCCCAAGGTGTTTTATTATTCTGGGTTACTCTAGCTCCACAGGAAATGAGAATATCAATATCTACACACTGTCTTTAAAAAAAAATTAGAGGAATTTGGCCTACGTTGCAGTAGTAACTCAGAACAAAAGACTGCTCACCAATCCTTCCTTCCAAGCTGCCTACCCTATAGTGATCACCACATCTCACATCTACCAGGAGGTAAATTATGCCTCAGTAGAACCTCAGGAAGGAGAGAACAGCTGTGAACCTCAAAAATGAGCACATTTGCAACCATTCTGGGGCAATAGCCTATTAAACAAAGTTTATCACAAAATAGCTTTAATTCAGTCATTGAATAGTTCATTATTGAGTGACTGCTGAATGCAAAGCACTTTTACGATAACTGTTCCACCCTCACTTGTGAACATCAGCCTTGCTGTCCTTCAGTTTTACAGTAAACCCTGCATCCAGAGGCTTCCCCTCCTCAGACACCAGTGTAATTCCTAGTTATGGGAGATACGGAAGGCTTTCCTTATGGGACTCAATTTAAACTCTCAATGCTGGCTCACAGACCAGCCCCTACAGATTCCCCCATCTTACCTTTCTCTGACATGAAATCTTCCAGGTATAGATTAAGGAGCCCTAATCCCACATTGCCTATGGATTAACCCAGGAAAGAAGACATCATAACCCTAAATGAAGTACAATTAATTTTTTTAATCTGTTGCAGGCTTTAATCAATTTCATTCACTTGCCTTGCCGTAACCTAACTTCCTCTCCTGGGATGTGTCAGCAAGGCTCATTACTAAGAAATGCCAGCGTCATCCACACCATGATCTTGTGACTCCAGCACCTCCGCTTCCATGAGCAAACCTCAGCTGTTCCAAAGTGAAAGAGTATTTCACCTCTCCCAAGAGGCTGGGTCCAAGTCATGCTACCAACTTCAAAGAGGAGGAGAGATGTGAGGGAAGAAGGAAGACCCCCTCATTGAGGCAGAGGAGCAGCCTCAGGTCCTCTGACACCCAGAGGAGGTGCACGGCTACATTTACTCTGGTCGCTCCAGACCACAGGTGCAGCATAGCTCACATGTGCAATGAATTCAGCATGTGATTTGGGTAGAGTGTGTGAGTGGATGCTCACACGTGCAGCCACTGAAGCCTGGGCTGTTCTCAGTGAGGCGAGAAGAGGGGAACTGAGGTCTAGCAAGACCCATTAATTCATCTGATCGTTGTCCTAGCTGGTCAGGCTGGATTGAATTCACAGCAGGGTGGCCTCATAGCCCCTGCTGTTATAACCAGGGTAGGGACCACAAAAAGTTTTAATTGCTGATAAAACAAATGGAACAAAACTTTAAAATACAATTTTCTGCTCCCTCAACCCCCGGCCCCACCCCATGTCTTTAAGCTGTGATTGAAAGGATATTAAGATCTTGGATGTATCAACAGTCCAGAGGACAAGAAGGGAAATCCTGGGATGTGAAATATTCTGCAACAAGAAAAGCAACTGGAGAGGCGACTAAATTCACTGCAGCTGTTTTGCCCTCCTCTTTTTTTCTCTCACTCCCTCTGTCTCTTTCCTGGAAGTCCCCTAGTAAGAAGTAAAAGAGATAATGGCTTTGGAGTGCATGTTTTTCCTGGAATTGGAAGGAATTTTAACAAAAGAGCCCTTCAGAATGAACCCCCCACCCCTGCTTTTCACCTGAAGTAGGACAAGATTGGTGCCCCCAACATCATTCTCCATGTGGCCCCAGGTTGGGGTGGGGGGTGGACACTACTGATAAGTTCTTAGCAATTTCCCTATTTGTGGACTCCGAAGCTCCTTAGCTTGACAACTGATGAATAAGTTTTCTTTTGTGGGATAAGAATAGGTGACCTTTTCCCCCTGAATTCCCATCCTGGGGCCGGGTAAGAGAGCCCAGGATCCCTTCTCTTGGCCTTCACACCGTGGGAAAGAGTACCTAGAGTTAAAAGCCTGATAAATGCCCTCGAACAGCTTTGAAAATCACTCAGCGTGAGCGCTTGCCTCCTGAACAAATGTCCAAGTTGTATCACTACGGGAATGGCTCTTAGGTCACAGACACAGAGGTGATTCTCTTTGTAAATAGATTCATGCCACTTGTCTCCTTTCTGAAAACAGTTTCAAAAGAATTATTTGGTGAAATCAGTTTCCTAGGAGAATCTATCACACTTCCCCAGAGATATTTCCACCCTTGCAAACCATTAGATAAACTTAAAGAACAAATTAGTCCTCGTGGTAGGCCACCCCTACCCCATCTCCAGTTCACCACTTCAATCATGCTGCTTTCTCAGTGGATTTGAAGCCAAGCTTTCACATCAGAGCCCTCCAACCAAGAGCCTGAGTATATAACTCATAAGAACAATCAAGTAACAACGTTTTTCTTTCCATTCGTCACATCTGGTATCTGCTGCCTTGTGAATGGGGTGCCCATCAGCAGGAAGGGTTAGAGCTAGGGTAAGTGTGTAGGGAGTAAGCCTTGAAAAGAAAGAGGTGAGGAAAGAGCAGTAAAATCAGGACTGTCCCAGGAAGTGAGTGTCAGTCAAGGGTTCCGAAATCCCTCAAATAGCTACTTCTGCTGTCTTGGTTTTGTCCACCTCTCCTCTTTTTTCACATACCTGCCACCCTAAAAACTATGAGATATGCCTAATGTAGCACTAACCAGGTAAAGAACTGCTGGTAACTTTAGAAAAGAGTCCATTCCCGTCAGAATCAGAACAAAATCTTTTTTAAAAAAATTATTTTTGGCCAGTCATTGTTGCTCACACCTGTAATCCTGGCACTTTGGGGGGCTGAGGTGGTCAGATCGCCTGAGGTTAGGAGTTCAAGACCAGCCTGACCAAAATGGTGAAACCCTGTCTCTACTAAAAAATCAGTTGGATGTGGTGGCACATGTGTATGATCCCAGCTACTCAGGAGGCTGAGGCACAAGAATCACTTGAACCCAGGAGGTGGAGGGTGCAGTGAGCCGAGATTGTGCCACTACACTCCAGCCTGGGTGACACAGCGAGACTCTGTCTCAAAAAAATAATAATAATATATATATATTTAGACCAGGGGCAGTGGCTTATGCCTGTAATTTTAACATTTTGGGAGGCAGAGGCAGGAGGATCACTTTACCTAGGAGTTTGAGACCAGCCTGGGCAACATAGTGAGATCTTATCTCTACAAAAAAATTTTTAAATTAGTCAGGTGTGGTGATGCATACCTGTAGTCCCAGCTACTTAAAAGGCTGGGGCAAGAGAATCCTGCTGCTGCATTTTGTAATACTGCACTCCAGCCTGGGCAACAGAGTGAGACCCTATCTCAAAAAAACAAAAAAAGAAAGAAAGAAAAAGAAAAAGAAATACATATATATATATATATATATTTTAAGATCCATTCTAGAGTTGCAACACAATTAGGAGGAAGGTACAGAAAGGTCCCATATAGCTCCTGCTCCCACACATGTATAGCCTCCTCCATTATCCACACCCCTGGACAGAATGGAATATTTGTTACAATTGATGAACATTGACACATCATTGTCACTTGAGGTCCATAGTTTGCATTAGGGTTCATTCTGGGTGTTTTATATTCTACAGGTTTGGATAAATGTATAATGACATGCGTCCACCAATATAGTATCATTCAGGGAGATTCCACTGAATAAAATCTATTTTTATTAAGTTAGCATACAATAAATGAATTAAGCATCATAACAGCACAGTGTAGTGGGGAAAGCAGAGACTCTGGAGTCAATAAAGCCAGGATTCATGCTCTGCTTCTATTACTTACATTGTTGTGGTTAAGGCCGGTTACTCTCTGAGATTCTGTTTTCTCCTCTGTAACATTAGAATGATTATACTTACATGGTTCAAGTAAGAATAAGATGAGAAAAAACGAAATAACAAAAGGTAACACACTTGGTACAATGTCATAATAAATAGCAGCTAGCTACTCCCATCCTTGATGTATATCCAACCATAACTGCGATCCCATCATTAACAGGTTCTGACATTTTGACTTGTCTTCATTATTTTCTTGTTTATAATAAGTGGCAAACAATGTCAATAGCCAGCTCAGTTACCCATAATAGTTGCAATATTTAAGCAACACCAAAATAATATGTCAAATTATAAAGACAAATATCTCACACAAAATGGGAGAAAGAAATACTGGAAAGAAATGAGAGGTAAATTCACAACTTCCACAGTGCATTCTCTGAGAGAAGAAAGTTTTGCTGTGATTTAAATCTTAATAGGTAATTTAAATATAGATGTATAACATTATAAAAGTGCATTTCATTAAGTTATAGAATTTCAGGATTGTTAAGTCCAAATCATTATCAGATATCTGAATACCATTAAAAATGCTTTTTACTTTAATTTACTCATTAGAGCACTTTTTAAAAAGGCTATTTAGGAATCCTTGAGTAAGCAAAATGGTGACAACCCAAGAATAAGAGGTTAGAAGTGATAAAGGGAGGTTATCTTCAGAGAATCCTCTCCATTTATAGGTACTAACCTGTGAATGGGTACATAACACTATAATAAACCTTCAAAAGAGATGCGTTGGAAGAAATGTACAAATTTAAATCTAGTAGTTGCTCACTAGTGGGCCAAGGCAATTGGAGAGAGATGCTGTAATAAGAGATAAAGTTCAATCAGCTCCTTTAGTCCAGAATTTTTCAAAGCGTAATCCACAGTCCAACTGTACCTAAATCGTCTAGGGACAGAGAGTGATGGTGGTAGAGACTCAAAATGCAACCTGTTAAACTCCATCCCAGAACTCTGAACAGAATCTTTGAAGATGGTTGTGAAATTAGCATTTTTCAAAAAAAGTGCATTTTTAATAAATTCTGAATGTGAAACCAGACTTGAAATGTGAAAGGAAGTGAAAAGACAAAGCTAGATACTCATCATTGAAAAAGAGGCAAAGTAGATAATGTGCTAATGGAAAGAAAGAGGAAAAGGAAAATTCAGTCATCTTCATGTGATGTGTCATAACGTATCATTAAGAAGGCACCCATATGACTCATTCCCAATAAACTGCATCTGAGAGCGTCTCACTCAAAATATTATCCCACTTTTCTAAAATGATTCCCAAAGTTTAGCCAAATATAAAATGGAAGGCTGGAGGCAGGGAATATTTATTTTCTCTAATATATTGCTTTCACACTCAATGTCATATTTCTCTTAAGATTTGAAGGTCTTTAGAGAAAGAAAAGCCTAGTGGAAAACCAATATTGTTTTGTATTAATGCATCTTTCTAGAAAACAAATTAACTCATATTCAGCCACATAAAGATAAATTCTTCAGGAAAAGATTGTCAAGAAATAATAGTAGGCTGGGCATGGTGACTCACGCCTGTAATCCTAGCACTTTGGAAGGCCAAGGCGGGTGGATCACTTGAGGCCAGGAGTTCAAGACAAGCCTGGACAACATGGCGAAACCCTGTCTCTACTAAAAATACAAAAAAACAATTAGCCGGACATGGTGGCTCACACCTCTAATCCCAGCTACTCAGGAGGCTGAGGCAGGAGAATTGCTTGAACCTGGAAGGTGGAGGTTGCAATGAGCTGAGACCACACCACTGCACTCCAGCCTGGGCAATAGAGGGAGATCCTAGAAAAAAAAAGAAAGAAAGAAAAAAGAAAGAGAGAGGGAAAGAGAGAAAGGAGAGAGAGAGGGAGGAAGGAAGGGAGGGAGGGAGGAGGGAGGGAGGGAGGGAGAGAGGATAATTGTATAATATAAAATAATTTTCTTAAATTTCCAGAAAAAAGAATGAGCACTCTCTTCCAGTTCCTTGAGAGACATGGAAACTATGATGTATTTTCTTACCGAAGGTAAGTTACTCCTATTCATTTTATCCTAACAAAGCTCCCAAGGAGCTAACTTGAAAATGTTGTCACAAGTTAAAGTATTTTTAATTCAGACCGCACATGAAATGGAGTGTGTAATTTCATCTTGGTCATTAGATCATGTAATCTTATACTTTTCAATTGCCTCTTTGCGTTTTTCTTATTCCTACACCTTCATCTAAAGCCTAAACCACAAGCTGTCTATCTAACTCCGGCTGAGGAGATCATTCCCCTAAAATAATGAGATAAAATTTGAGATACAGAAAGTATGACAGAATTCTAAGAAATTGGAGGTATAATATCTGCCTGAGGTAATCAAGAAAAATTTCATGAAAAGGAAGAATCCTGATAAAAAGTATACATTTCAAATGTGAACACATGGACACAGGGAGGGGAACAACACACTGGGGCCTGCTGGGGCAGGGAGTGCGCAGGGAGGGAGAGCATCAGGGAAATAGCTAATGCATGCTGGACTGAATACCTAGATGATGGGTTGATTGGTGCAGCAAACCACATGACACACATTTATCTTTGTAAAAAACCTGCACATCCTGCACATGTATACCCCGGAACTCAAAATAAAGTGTAGATTTCAATGAAAAGAGATGATCAAAAAAGGATACTACAAAAAGAAAGAACAGGAATAGAAACATGAAAGTCAAAAATGAAGAACATAATTAGAGAAAGGCATCTCTCTCCTTCCACTTTCCCTCTACATATTTTATCACTCCCCTGATCTTACCTATTTGACTCTTTCAGTGCTTCTCCAAACTTTGCTTTACATTCGATTCTCTGTATTATTATTCTAATTAATACTTTCCATACCTATCTCCACCTAGACTATTGTGACCATCTTCAAAATGGTCTCTTCCATTCATTTTTTCATGTTTGTATTAATCTGATGCTTCATTTTACAGCTTAAAAAACAGGATTGGATTTCTCAGTGCCCACTGAATAAAGCCATAAATCTTTACTCTAATATTTAATGTCCCATTATGTCATTCTAGGTTTTGGTTTTATAATTTCCCTTAATGCAGATACATGGAGGTCATGAAATAAGCAAAGAAATCAAGTAACAAAAAGACCAAGATCCAATTAAAAAGACATGAATGCTTAAAGCCTGGTTCATGAGGATTTTCCAGTGGTCTGAGTGTTCATGATATTGAAAAAGAATGAATGCTACAAATCTTGTGGGGCTCAATTTTTTGAATAGATGCCCATATGCAAATAAAATGTCCAAGTGGAGGTAAACTAGATGTTATAAATAATTATTTTTAGAAAACAGAATCATGAATGTTTTTTCATTACATTTGTCTGTGTTTTCTAAATGTTATATTATAAGCCATACTACTTTTCTAATTGAAAGCATGCTCTAAAAAGCATGCTCGGAAAAAAAAAAAAAAAGAAAGAAAGAAAGAAAAAAAAGCCATGAATGACCTTTGAGAGCCCAGTGTCAACAGAAGCATAGAGTGAGCTACAAAGAGAATGAAAAACCTGAGGCATAAAGAAGAGCTGAAGAGGGAAAGTAGCTAGTGTAGATAATTCCTTGGGGAAATCAGGCGTTAAAAGGAATAGTAATGATCAGACAGCATTCCACAGGAGTCAGGGGTGGCCAGAACCAGCTCCTTGGTGGTGGTCATGATAGATGCTGGTGGCGGCGTCAGCTGTTTGTGGTAAGTGGCATCAGGATAGAGGATACTAGGTCCCCAGATCCCCCATCCAAAATCACAGCAAAAAAGAGAGGCGTTCATTCAAACCCAGGGAAAATGAGCCTTTACCAAGCCAAAAATCTGCATAAAAATCTTGAAAACATTTATAAGAATCACAGCTTTGGGTGGAAAGTTTACTTCAGCATATTTTGGGAAAGGAGGGGGCAATATTAATTAAATATACACTTATTTACTTATTTGTTTATCCCCCAACTTGTCACAGAAGGAATCTAAGACAGCAACAAAGCACTTTGTGCTGGATAAAAGCCACCACATCCTGGAATATGAGCTAAACTCCCTTGGCCACCAGTCCTATAAGACCCAAGCAAGTAGATCGTAAACAAAGAACTCAAAGCACCAAGCTCTTAGGAGGAAATAAAACTATGGAGGGCCATGATGAGAAGGGGCAGGTCCCCCAGGTGTACCTGAGTGCTGAACTGGCTCCTGCCACATCAAAAGCCATGGCACGGCCCCTAATTCCAATTGCTGAAACATTTTAACAGCTGGGAATTAAAATAAGCTGTCAGCCAGCTCAAAAAGATTTTTTAATTCAAAATAAATCAGCCTAACAACCTGCAGATGTTTGGAAAGAAAATGTTTGGGTGACTCATTTTCAAAACCCAATTCCCTAACTTTGCCATTTCAGGGTTGCTGAATGGCTGCTACCTGCCCTCAGCTTCTAATCATGAGACAAATTGTTATCTGGCATCCTCATACTTACCATTGGTCTATTATGTTGATGAGCAGTCATGGATTCTGTCTGGTAAACTAAACTAAATTTGGGGTTCAAGAGATGAGACTTGCTCAGATTTTTAACTGTGTGATAGCAACCCTGCTTCTCCAGGGATTCCCTCACTCTCTGATAATCAGTTCTGCCCATCAGTTTTTGTACTTAAGTTTGCATTAACCTTTTTACCAAATTCTTAGAATAAATAGAGATAATCTCAGTTATGTACTCACTGAGAGAACAAAATAAACACAAAGGGAGAAAATGGGAAAATGAGTTGAAGGAAGAATTAGTAATACAACAGATTGAAGATTTATAGCCAGGCTGGGCACAGCAGCTCACGCCAGTAATCCCAGTGCTTTGGGAGGGCGAGACAGGAGGATCACTTGAGGCCAGAAGTTGGAGACCAGCCTGGGCAACATAGTGAGACCCTGTCTCTACCTAAAATAAAATGTAAAAATTAGCCAGGCATGGTGGTGTGCACCTGTAGTCCCAACTACATAGGAGGCTAAGGTGGGAGGATTGCTTGAGCCCAGGAATTCAAGGCTGCAGTGAGTTATGATTGCCCTACTGCACTCCAGCCTGAGCAACAGAGCAAGTGAGACTCTGTCTCAAGAGACAGAAAAAACAAAGATTAATGGCCAAAGATAAATCAGCATCACAGAGCCTAAACCAAGGACAACTGTGGGAGGTGCCATACATCAGTGGACCACGAATGGAAGAAGAAAGGGTAAGCTTCAGCTTCTCCACCTGAGAGCCATCCAAGTCAATGAGGACTTGCATTCTTTCCGCTGGTGAATATGAAAGAGACAGAAATAATACGTGCAGTGTTCATCTGGTTCTAAAATCTGGGGAGCTGTTGGCCCATCAAAATGATGAGGCAGAGGTATCAGATTACTGCTGGTGCAACTTGAGCCTTCTCACCCATTCATAGCCAGTAGATGGCTTTGCCCCTCCTAGAAGTTCTTCCCCACCTTTGCCTCCCATTAGCCTCAAGTTGCTGATGCTGGGAAGCCAACAATGGCCTCCGTTTCTGCTTCTTTTGTGCATCCATAGGCCTTTCATGTTCTCCCACTGAGGGTCTCAAACACACTGAGTACAAAAGTAATCTGTCTACAAGTTTGTCTCCCCCTTTTATCCTTGAAAGCAAGAGCTGTGTCTTCCCATCTTTGTGTCCTCAGCACCCATCATAGGACCTAACACAGAGTAAGCTATCAGAAACTATCGGCTGAAATATTCAGTTAAGTTCATTAAAGAGAAAAACATTATTTTGAAAGGGAGCAAACTCAAAAGTCTCAAAAATGTTCTTCAGTCATGAAGTCATTCCCAAAATTTGGTGACCTTTCCTCAACCAAAATGACCCCAAGACCAGAAGCTGAAACAATAATACAACACCTTTGACTAGAGGCTATTGGATCAAACTAAGAATGAGAAGAAAGGTTTCTCAGAAACAATACAGTTGACACTTGAACACAAGGGGTTAGGTGCACCAACACTCCATGCAGTCAAAAATACACAAATAACTTTTGACTCCTCAAAAACGTAACTACTGATAGCCTTTCCTGCACAGTTAAGGACTGTCTCACCAGAGTCAACATCCTTGACAAATGAAAAGCAATTGACGACCAAGACTGCATTTCTTTCCAGCAAGGATCTATGGTTAAAAGGACATATACTGAGTTTGATTCTCTCCTACATCACAAAAAAAGTGGACTTTCACTAGCCATGATCATGTCGAACTAAGTTGTCAAAATCCAGTACCTTTCTACTTGTCTCATTAGTTACTAGTTTTACCTGAAAAAGTCATATTATCTAGTCAGTCAATAAACATCACTTAAACTCCTACTAGGTGCCAGGCAGCATGCCAGATAGAGGGATAGAAGAATAGACATGATCTCTGCTCTCACAGAGCTTAAGCTGGTTCTTCCTAACTTACACCCCTTATTGGTAAACTTGGGCTCCTGGTAGAAAGGGTTCTAATGAAGAATAAATGAGATAACATATGTCATACGTCAAACATAGTACCTAGTAAATAATATAGGCTCATTAAATGAAATATACTATTATTATGATTTATCAAATGAGATAATGTCTAAGTTCTATGAGTTGTACAATGCAGTACAGTTGTTACAATTTCTACCATAGAGGAGTTTCAGAAGAATTGTTAAAGCCAATATTTTTTCATTAATTTAAAATGCTGAACTTTATATACATCTACATTTCAAATGTGGCTGTTCTGACAGCCCCTGCACACATTAGACCCTAGAAAATGTTGGTAAGTAGCCTTATCTCTGAATACGCCCCAAAGCACCCTACACACTAGCTACATCAAACAGCTTGCAATTGCTAATACAACAAGCTCATTCACCTTTGGCTCCAGTGGAATCTGTGCAGACTTAGGTTTTTTGGCACCATGTTACATTTCTCTGTCTCCCTACCCAGAAGTCAGGTCACTGAGGACATGAAACTTGTTCTACCTTTGCTTTGTATACCTGCTGGCTTTTTGCTCAGTTCCTAGGGTGTAGTAATGGTTTGGTGCATTAATGTTCATTATTTTAAATATAACGATTAAATGAATGAACAAGAAGGAACAAACAGAATATATTACTTCTGTTCTAACTATCTTCTTATATATAAAATAAATCATGTTAGAAGCATAGTTCCTTATGTTCTCTATTTATCCAGAATTCAATAAGCACTTAATAAACACATGATTAACTATTGTGTGCACATTCAGGTGCGAGGCCCTATGAGTGATATAGAAATGACATAGACAGTGCACACATTGTACACAGGTTTTTAAACTTTGAAGGCTAACAACATGACAGATCTATTATTCAAAACTATCATCTTATAAGTTATGAAACTAAAGTTCATTTACAGAGTTTGACTTGATCAAAAAACAATGACAAACATATATTATCTACTTACCATGTGCCAAACACTTCACATGTATTATCTCCTTTAATTCTCAAAGACACACTCTAAAGTACTGTTATCATCTCCATTTCACAGATGAGGAAACTTTTTATATTAGGAAGATTAAGTAACTTGCCCAAAACAAGACCGTATCAAAGAAGGCTGCAGCACTCCCCTACCCAATTCTCATGCTCTCTCACTGTGCTGACTAAACAACTGAAATGGTCCAAAAGCAACATGTGAGCAGAATTCCAAGCAGGAACACTGCTAACCTGGCATCCATCAACACAGTCGAGAGACCCATGGGCCACGAGAGATGGCTATCTCCTGCAGCTCATCAGAGGCAGGTCAATTCAGGGTGCACAACAGCTTGTAACTTCTCATCTCTCTTGTGGTTTATTAAATGTGATTCTGGTTACTTTAAGGAAAAAGGAAGGTGCTCTTTCTCTCTCCCTGCCCTCACCTCTGTCTCTTGGATGCAAGAAGAGAGACAGAAATATGGGTGGGGCTACAGGTTCGGAATCAGAGACAATCCCCCAAGCCACACATTTGCTCACTTCACCAGAGAAAGACATCTCAGTGTCCATTATAAGTGACTGACTTACCACTCCTCTCAGTGCCCCTGCCCCCCAGAAGCAATCAAAATCGTGCGTCAAGAAATTAGACTCCTCCACGAGCCACTTCTGCCACCTAGTGTGAAGAGACCTAGACAGAATAATTTGAGTTGATAGAAGAAGAAACACAATTTAACCTCCAAATTGCAAAAACATTCCCAATAAATACCGTTTACTTTCCCCAGACCATTTTATAAGCCACTAAACAAATGAGCATCTGTAGGTCAAATGCAGTAAATTAAGGCCATAATTATGAACCAGTCAAAGACTTTTTGACAAAAGAAGGTACATGAGCTTAAGTTACAAAATATGTCATGCTTACATTAAGATCAAAATCAGCCTGGATGTGGTTTCTCATGCCTGTAATCCCAGCGCTTTGGGAGGCCAAAGCAGGAGGATTTCTTAAGCCCAGGAGTTCAAGGCTGCAGTGAACTGAGACTGCACCACTACGCTCCAGCCTGGGCAACAGAGTAAGACCCTATCTCTAAAAAAATAATAATTAATTAATTAATAAAAATAAACAAAATTTTAAAAGCCAATTCAATCTGAGATCAAAATCATAGGTATAAACTACTATAACTTTTAAATCAGCAGGAACTGATACAATGAGATTTTATATCTGCTATGAAATTGTTCCTCCTAAGAAACCACACTTTAGAAAAAGCATATTTGAGACATGATAGAATCTATATTTACTTCTTTGTTTTGTTATTTTCCTGGTTTAAGAAAGACAATGTATGATGAAGGGCAATGTTTCAAAAGCTTTCTTACAATAAATAAAGTAAGTTCCACACAGTTTCCCCTATATACCTCTCAGTGTTGACTAGACACATACTACAATGGTGAATGTCAGTGAATACATCTATGCAAGAGGCAAAATACATCCCAACACACAGCTTTCTGGTGGGGGGCCTTTACTCAAAGTGAAAGTGACTTATAGAGAGCCTGCCTCTATCTCTCAGAAAAGCCTCAATACAAACTATTTCTCACAACATGGAAAACGAGTAGATCGATGAAAGATCAATCTGTTAACTTCTGGAAAGATTTTGGAGTGAAGACATTCTATGATTCCAATAAAATACCCATTTTCTTCAATGATCAATCAAAAAATGGGTAAGGTAACTCTCCTCTAATGGAAATTGAAGAGTCAGTAAAGCCTGTGCTGGTGTGGATGGCCCAAAACAAAGAAATAGGGTTAGTAGAGTCACTCTTAAATCCCAGTTGAGTTGGAAGAGTTAAATTCTGAGGGTTGAAATTTGCAGCACTTGCTACCAGCCCAGCATCCACCCCCAACCAAATGCCCACAAGCACACACATACAGGCAGAATGTATTGCAATCTTCATTTCTTAAATTATCTAGGGCAGGAAATATAGACTTTGGGGGAGAATTGTTGGAAACCAGAGGAGAAGTCACATCAGACTCACAGCCTGGCAAACCACTGGTGACTAGTTTGGGAAAAAGGAGTATAAGAATGCCTCTTCAGGCCGAGCAAAGGGAATCCAGTTACATCATAGGAGGGGGAAACCACTTCAAAGCCTAGATATTGGCAGCCTGAGTCCCACAAAGGATTGAAATGAAATACTACCTAATTCACCAAGCCTGCAGCTACGAGTCAAACAACTTAATTCCTCCACAGAGCCTTGGTTAATGATCAAGATCCCAGTCTCTCCCTGACCCACTCAGCATTTTGAGTGTAGTTGGTCTTTATGTACGTGTTTCATTTTTTGGAAAGCTACATGAGATGATGGAAAGGCATAAAGTAAAGAGGTATTTTTATGAGAGGGAAAAAAGGCTTTTTTTTTTTCAGTTCTGCCACCTGTGAAGTTCTTTTAGAGCACTAACCGATAGACGTTGAGCTGCTAGAAGGGAAAGAGGCAAGATGTATGGGTCTGCACCAGAAAAATAGAATGGGCTTTAGGAATTTGGTTCTCAGCCTAGATTCCTAATCTAAACTGGTTATCTCGGACAATATTCTTCAGAAAATATCCTCCAAAAACAGAGGCTCATATCTCGAAACTGGGATTGTGCCAGGGAACACCTAAACTCCAGTTTAGCATCTTGTCTTAAAAGAGTCTATCTGGGCCAGGTGTGGTGGCTCATCCCTATAATCCCAGCATTTTGGGAGCCCAAGGCAGGGGTATCACCTGAGGTCAGGAGTTTGAGACCAGCCTGGCCAGCATGGCAAAACTCTGGCTCTACTAAAAATACAAAAATTAGCCAGGCATTGTGTCACGCACCTGTAATCCCAGCTACTCAGGAGGCTGAAGCAGAAGAATCGCTTGAACCCGGGAGGCAGAGGTTGCACTGAGCTGAGATCACACCACTGCACCCTAGCCTGGGCAACGGGGCAAGGCTCGTCTAAAATATAAAAAATAAATTTACAAAAAGAGTCTAATAATATCAAGGAAAGATGAGCATAGAAACTTACAAATGTTGTGCCACTGTGGTGTGGCATGTCGATAGTGGAGGAAGTCATGGGTGTGTGAGGACAGGGGGTAAATGGAAACAGTAGAATTTCTATCCAGTTTTGCTGTGAGCCTCAAACTGCTCTTAAAAATAAAGTCTTAATATTTTAATGTTAAGAAGAGAAAAAACACACAGAAGTCCTACTCTGTATCAATCTAACTTTCTATCTACTCCTCTGTCCTCCCTTCATGTCTTCTTATCACCTCTTTGTCATTCCTATCTCCGGCTTGGAACAACTTTCCTTTTTTGACAATTGTTACAAGCCTCATTCCATGCCCATCATCTAAAAGAAAATTCTTCTGTGAATCACATAGATTTGTAAAGCTCTCCCCTGGAGTCTACCATGTTTGGAGCCACCTCTCATGCACATTCATTTCTTAATTGTTCATGTGTTTGTTCTATTTCCAAGAAGATGATTAGTTCTTTGAAAGTATTATGTTTAATTATGTTTCAGGATTCTTCCAGCACCTACTTAGCAAAACAACATTGTAGATGCTCAGTAAATAGCTGTTGACTGACTTTAAGTTCTAGGTAAACTGTGAAATTTAGCTTGAATTAGACCTCATGCATCTGAGGTCCTGGGATGTGGCCAGGGTGGGGTATGCATAAGGAAATGGTTATTCCGTCTAAAACAGGAATGAGTTTACCATGACTTTTTATCATTTACCATGGCCTAAGCTGGAGATTTTTCTTGTCTCATGCTCAAAAGACTACAAATTATCTCACACATTTGAAAAAAAAAAAGGACTTTCTAACCATTTTCATTTAAAAATTTAGAGCCATCAGCCAAGCTCAACTCAAATAGCATATGCACGAAAGCAACTGGCAGAATTAGGACAGATAGAAGAAATCAGTGCCCAAACCAAGAAAGAAGGCTTTTCAAGGCAAGGTTCTGTGTCCTAGGAAGCCTGGGAATCTCAGAAGACAGTGCCACTTGCTATGGGACAAAGATCTCTGCTCTGCAGAGAATTAGCTCTGCAGAAAAACTAACACGACTGAGAAGCCAGACTTGAATCGAGTCAGATCATGTTTTATGGAACAGAGCCAGCTGAGGCATAATTTTTCCAACAGGCAAAGTTGGCCCTGAGTTCCCTCACAACTCCCGTCTGCACCTATCCTTCTTCTTCTTATCAAGCACCCTCTATGTAGGTCTCCCTGCAGACTGATGGATTCCAGGGCTCCCAATGGGCCCTGCCCAAGCCTGCTTTGCTTAATGATCACTCACATTCTCTAACTCTCATTCCAAATGCTCAGTTTGTGAAATATTCCCCCCACCCTCTATTTATAAGCAATCTGATAAACTCTCTGAACTGTGAAACTTCTGAGCAAAAAGGTTACATAGAGATTATTTTATCTCAGTCCCTTAGACCAAACCAAGGCCACAGAGCTGGTGTGATTTGCTCTAGGCCCCCACAGTGAAGTAGTAGCCAACTGGGACCACCCTGAAGCCTCATGATTGGCTAACCACTGCACCATTGCTCTTCCTGCCACACCATTCAGTAACAGTCAACAAATATTCACTGAGCACCAACTACATGCCAAACCCTGTGCTAAACTGCAAAATTGGGATCATCAAGACGTAAGAGACTAATTGAACCTCAATATTGTTCATCAAATCATTTGTTCATTCAGTAATAATTAAGTAAATATATGCTGTGTTATAGATTCTGCTTAAACACTCATCCCAGAAATAGCTGAAATTAAGTCATTGCAATGGCTTTGTACTGTATCCACTTAACTAATCTTGAGCTAAGATTCCCAACACTCCCTCCTACAGTTGGTGCAGGTTAGGGTTAACCTCAAGAGAAGTTTGCCTGAGATTCAGAAGGCAGAAGTGAAGTAGCAGCCATTATGTTCTGAAGGTGAATGTAGGTACCAGTGGCTGTTGCAGCAAATCTGTGGGATCACCTTGTCAGTGTAAGCCTGCAGCCAAACCTGCAGCTGTCCCAGCCGCCACCACATTTCCTGCTTCAGGTTCTGCATATCAGGTTTGGAGGTGGTAGGGGATGGTCATAGGTTCCAGACTGTCCTCTCAATTGCGTTTGTTCTTTGTCTTCTGCGCTATTTCATGCCCAGCTTATTATTCCCCAGCTGCCAGCTCTGCAGAGGTACAGCAACTTCAGGTTTGCCATCAGACCAGACAAAAGGATAACAGTCTTCCTCAGACTTCTTCACCAGCTCCCACAGTTGCATAAGATCGAATAATAAACCCCCTATTCCATGTCACTCTTACTGGATCTCTTTTTCTGATTGAACCTTGATACAGAAAAACACCCTTTTAAATATTCTTTAATTTAGTATTTCTGAAACATGAGTAATGCATGAACTCATTTAAAAAAAAAACAAAACCTTGTAATTTCCTAGTGTTTACTTAAATCATTATTATCATGACCTTACCTAAACAGGTACAAATATTAATCAAAACATGTAACTATAAATGAAAATAAACTTTATACATAAAATTCACATCAGTTACATTAATTTAATGTTCCTGATAATGTCATTGTGCTGAAATGAAGTCTTGAATGAATCCACAGTACAGGTTCTTTTTCTATCCCAAGCCTGTACCACTGGGCACTATGTGGTGTCTGAATACTCCAGGTCCTTTTCTATGTTTGAATTACTGCAAAGCCTTCTCTCACACAGCTTTCTGGGATGTCATTTGGCTCACTTGGTGCAAACACATCACACAGTTATCAACCGAAACTCTAGGCTCCCTAGTAAATATTAAAAAGTTAACTTTACCAGAGCCAAGGTCTTCTTGTTCAATCCCTCCCTCTCCCTCACATTGCTCCCTGGAGACCTCACCCTGTCCAGGCGTAGCTGGATTCCTCATCCTGGCAGCTAAGTCAATCTTTCCCAAGAGAACAAGGCATTCAGCCTCCTACGCACAAGGGTTGCTGGCCAAGAGAAAGCCGATTCTTTATTGGAGATGAGAGAGCAACACACCCAACCCTGCCATATGTTGGAAAATCCAATAAAAGAGTAAATAATGTCTTCCCTGATTCTTTGTAATAATCCAGAATAACCAATGGCCACCATCACTATGTAACTTCCAATTATCTGGAAATTGCAGCCTGGAAGAGCTAGCCCTGGTAAGCTCCACACTCACACTAAGAAGCCTGTGATAGGTGTGAAAACCTCAGCACCTCTACTGGGGCCCCTTTCCTGCCTGGAAAGCCACAGGGCATCTAAAGGCATGTCAGCCATACAAGGCACTGTGAGGCTGCTCTGAAGTTGTATTTAACCTCCATGCACCTCTGCAATCACACTGTCCTAGCAGACACTTGCAAAGCCTCAGACACACAATACATTTGTGATAATGGCCATTTCCAAAGGCTGGCTTACTTGTTGCATTTCTATATGTGGAGTGTGATTAAAACTTATGCTTAAATCTGATTCTTTTCTTCCTTTGTTTCCCTTGGCTCAAATGATCATCAGTGAAGCAGTAAAGCAGTTTTTGGGACTCTGCCACCTCCCAAGATAAAATTATAAATCAGAGCTAATTTGTTCAGATGCATTAACGGATGGTTGACTCACAATGAGTTAGAATGTGGGAAGGGCAGCATCAGACCTTGGTAACAACCAAGCCACCCCGGTTGGTTCTATTCTCACTCTCAAGGGAGGACACTACAGGACTGGGGCTCCCAAAGCTGCATTGTTAGATCCTCAAACCAAATAAGAATGGTTGTTTCCCTGAAAACTCTGCCGTCATTCTTGGGACGTTCAGGCACCTCCTGTAAGGCTCATCCTCACTGTGGAAAGTTATTGAATGTGGTGAAGTCAATTACAAAAAAGAAGGATGATCACAGTCAGTAACAGCTGACATGTCCCTTGGCTTTCTCATGCCAGGCATTACCCTTGATCTTTGGCCAACTGTCTCCTATTTCGTATTCACTTTTCAAATAAACAGCTGGGGCTTAGGAAGGTGAGGCACTTTGCCTGCCCTCCTAGGTAGGTAAGTGAGGAAGCTGGCCCACTCTAACCCCAAATCCCCACTCTTGACCACTAACTGCACCGTTCTTCAGTGAGCACAGTGGGTTTGCACAGTTCCACGCTTCTCTGGCATTTTGGAATTCTATGAGAACTTTAAATCCCTTTCACCTGCTCATTTCTAATTAAATGAAAAACAAGCCTCCTTGTATATATTTTTTTATATTTCTTTGGAAACAACTTTTTTACATTTACAGCCAAGAGTTGTCGGAGCCCCAGTATGTGCCAAATGAGGTATGTCTTCTCTTCCCTTTGTACATCATGCTAACATTTGCTTATTTCAGTAAGTGCAATGGCTAATCATGTGGCTGTTATGCTTGCTCTTTCATACTGGTAGTTTTAGCCAAAATATTATTTAACCTGTAATCCTATGAGAGCAGGGACCATATCCTCCCTAATGCCTATCCTGATTCTTGGAAGAAAAACCTGTATAAATGAATAAAGGAAGGAAGGGAGCAAAAAAGAAGGGAGAGAAATGCTTAGAATTCCACTGTTCCTTGAACGCCAGGTATAAAGATACACAGTAGCTGCCCTGCAAGAGCTCCAGTCAAATGAGGGAAGCAGACTTGGAAACAAATAATAAGAACACAACCAGAGAAAGACTATCAGGTCAGTGCAGAGAAGTATGAGAGCAAGGATGAGGGAATCTGGAAGATTTCTCAGCGGAGTGACATTTGGCATTGAGGAAAGCGTGGCATTAGGCGTTGGAACCAACCCCTGGAAAAAGTTGGAAGGAAGACAGGCAGGTGCTTGATGGGCAATACCAGGCCCATTTCTACAGAGGAGAAAAAGATTCAGAGAGGTCAGCCGACTAGCCAAAGATTGCAGCTTATAAATCTTGGACCCAGCAGTCTGCTGCTCTCCTCTGGATGGTCTGGCTAGCAAGCTGGTCACTTAATACATGCCCCTCTATTGTTCTTGAGAGTTGCCAGGTTTTGCAGATCATCTGATGATTTGGCCTCTAGGTGAACAAAGAGGAGTTTGTTTCCATGGAAGGTCCTCTTCTCATTCTTTAGACTCTCTCGCCCTCTTGTGGTTATGCAGAGCTACAGCCACCTGAGCTGTCTTTATACCTCAGAGAGAAAACATCTAATAATGAGTGCTGGATTGCAGCCCGATCCCTTCCCAGTTCCAAAACAACACAACTCTTGAGCCAAGAATCTTTTAAAAACATTTATCAAAGAATACACTCATGGTTTTAAATGATCATGCATATTTTAAATAGCAAAAGGTCCAAATGGAGGTAGGAGGAAGTAAGAGGAGGAGGCATGAGTATATCAGATTCTATTTGTAAACACAGATGTAGTGCATGCAGGTTTAGAAAGCCCAATTCGAAATTAGTAGAATGTCAATAAATGTAAAAACTAAGGCACAGAGTGATAGGGAAAGGATTGCCTTAAACAAAGCTACCATTTTAAGTTCTGGACCCCAGTTGAATTGTCCACCTGGCGAGAGTTTTGCAGGGTGGAAACAATGCCTTCAGCCAGTTATGAAATAAGCAGAAGTCTGTTCCCTGAGAGGAGACATCTGCATGAAACCTACAGGCATGTGGGAACCAGATCTTAACCTTGGTTTCAACGCAAGTATTTGAGAAATGACTGCAAACAGCAGTAACTACCAGTTTTGTCTTTTATTATTCAGCTTTCTTGTTAACTTCAGAGGAGTGCAAATGTGAAATGGACATCGCCCCATCCCAGCAGAGGAAAACACAACATACAGCTAACAGAGACAAAGACTTTCTATTGCCAGGAACAATGGCCAACACTCATCACTCTTGGTAGAGGCAGTAGGAAACTGGGATTCAAACACACAGTGAAGAATTTCAGTTAGATGCAAGGAAGAAATTTCCACAGGGACTGTGAGTGATAATGTGGTATGTTGCAAAGAAAACTGAACTTAAAATATAGAACACTGGATTTTAGTTCTTGCTCTGCCACAAACCAGCCATGTGACCTTGTAAGAGGCATTTTACTATTCTGAGTCTCAGTCCCCTCAACTGCTAAAAGAGTATCACAATAAATCTCTAACTTTCCATTCAACCCTAAATGTTTATAAGCCAAAGTTTCTATGATGCTTCCCTTTGGAGGCTGTCAAAGAAAGAGAGAATATTTCAAGCTATTTCCATTTGTTTGGACACAGATGTGGTTGGAACCAGGAGAATAACTTAAATGGCTTCTTCAGATAGCCTTCTCTTCCAAAGTGTAGGGAATTTGGGGATGCTTGCCAAAATAGATTGTTAGCCTAATTAATTGATTTTAACACCTCAATGTTTTAAACCTTAATGATCATCTTCCAGAAAACAGAGCAAAAATTCAAAGCAATGGAAAGGGGAAAAAACATGTAAGAAAATCTAAGGTACAACCCAAGGAGTTTAGTATCCATAGATAAATTCAGAGAGAACACAGAAAACAGATGAGTAGAATCATCAACTAAATAATTCACCAAAAGAGAAAAAATAAGTCCCAAACTAGAAGGCACAAATTTCCGATGGAAAGTACACATTTTCATCAAGTGCTCACCCAGCACAATAGATGAAGATGGAAAGAGACACAAACTAAGGCATATCATTGTGAAATTAAAAAAAAAAAGGAAATTCCCAGAAAAATATTCTTGGGAGACCACAAGCTGACAGCTCTGAAGCAGACACAGAGACCAACCAGTTCAAATTGAAACAGGTCAGAAGGGATCTAAAAGAGACTTCTTCAGCAAAGTACATGTAATAGAACACATTAGGTACTCCAACAGACTGAAAGAAGATTTTGACAATTGATAAAAATGGTTGAGGTCGAATTGGTAATATGTAAATGGAAACTGAAGCAAACCGATAATTAAGACAAGTTTATGAAGTCTAGAAAAAAACAAAACGTTGTGCAAGAAAGAAAAAGTACTGGCCACCATTATAGCCCAGTCCCTCTGTTTTGCATTTATTTTGTAACCATTGCATTGAGAAATTGGAATTTCAAATCAGTGGGAAACAAACAAAATTTTTTAATCGCTGTTTTCATTCACACTCTGTCAAATCTTCCTTCCCCGCTCAATAGTAAATCTTTTAACACCTCGAACAAGTGCCATAACTTTTCAGTTATTAAAATTCACTTCCATCCTGTTAATAACTCTGGGCTCATATTTGATTCAAAACTTTTCCTCTCCCTCATTGCAAATCAGACCTATGGCTTGAGGGACTTGGAGAGTGAAGGATGACACTCTTTCATTACCGCACCACCTCTGTGCTCAGGTCTGGATTCTTTGGTGATGGGAACAAGGAAGCGAGATACGGGAGGCTGGTGAACAGCAAACAGCTCCTTACTTAACTGAAGTCATTGCAGTTCTCTCTCTGGCCAACCCTGACTGGCTATTAAGGCTGGGCACGTGGGGAGGCATCCAAAGCTGACTCTTTTGTGAGGCTCATGAGTATGTTGACTGGAGAGCACTGAAGGGGCCTTCTGACTACATGTTTTGTTGACATGGCAAATGCTACTCTGGCCTCACCTCTTCTATCCTCCCATATCCTGTCACTCATGCTGCATCTCCCACAGCCCTTTGCTGATAGGGTCCCCTTATCCTGTGTGTAGCTCTCTCAAGTGGAGTAGCATCAAAAGGGCTCAAGCCCAGCCACCTCTGCAGGCTCCACTCTATCCACTAGAGGCTCACAGACCCCTGCCAGACTAACTGGTGGTTGTGCTGATCATGGTACTGTTTCTGCAGCCCTGTAGTCTTCCTCCAATTCTTTTCTCTTTCTCTGGTAATCAGGGGCAGATCAGCAAGTCTGATGCCTAAGGAATGAGATGCCAGTGACCCTGTCTTGCACAGACACACTCAATCTCTACACAGGATTGTAGGGAACCCGTTCACTTGATGATGGGGAAGGAAATCAACCCCTGTGCTACCCGAAGGGAGAGTAGAATCACCTCTTACCATGAACACGGCACTCCTCACAAAGCTAGTGACTCAAAACATTCCCTGTATCTCCCATTCATTCTCAAGACTTCTTATGTGGGGGACCATCATTCCCCTTCCCACCCCTTCATCCCGTGTTTGGAGGGTGGCAGGTGCTAATAGGGAAGTTCTGCCTCCTCCTCGTAAGCCTGGAGGGAGATATTTGACTCCTACTTGCCTCTTGTTAAAACATAGGATTACTTGAGCATCTTCCTTTCAGGTTGGGATTTCAGTTACAATTCTGGGGCAACATGCTCTTACATCTGTTCTAATATCTGTCTCCCTGATTAAACTGTGAGCTCCCCGAAGACCACATCTTGTGATCTCATGCAAAGGCCATATGTCATTTTTCAATGTATCCCAGCCCCTAGCATAGCACCAGGCATATAACAGATTCTCAGTAAGTACAGAGTAAATGAAGTGGGAGTGAAAGAATAATTCATAGGTGGATGGATGGAAAGATAGATAGATAGATAGATAGATAGATAGATAGATAGATAGATAGACAGATGATATAGATAGATAGATAGATAGACAGACAGAACCTCTTTCCTGCTTCCATTGACATTGACAAATAAGAAACTACTACTGGTCTTGTGTGTTAATGTCAGCCTCAGACAGCAAGGGCACAACATGACTCTGTCATTTAGGAACTCCTAAGAATTGATTGTTTCAAGCTCTCGTTCTGTCCTCTTGCAGTCTTTTTCATCCTCATCCTCTTGGGTTTCATTAAAGAAACAATGTTATTTATTCTATATTAAGAAGAAAAAAACACTCTTTTTTATCTGAAATATCTGGATAATAAAAATTTTAAATATCTCTGATATCACAGATATCATTAAGTATTGAGTCTTTTTTTAAAAATGTCCACTATTCACATTTAAATATGAGAAGATGGTATAAAATGACCCTTCAACAAGTAACTGCCAGAATTCTATCTTGCAAATGTTTCCTATCTGGAAGGAGGCAAAACAAAAGCCTGGTTTTCCAATTGCTGTGACTTTTCATTTATTTCTTCTTAAGGATTCACCCTTTCAATAACATACTCCATCATGATTTCTGAGTACCTGAGCCATGAAGGACCAGAAATCAAGAAACGTGGGAGATACCACTGACTCTTTTACCAGACTCTTGTAAGAGTAGGCAAGTAATTCCATTTGATTTCCTCATCTGTGAAATGAGGAAATTGAACCTCATGAATCTTAAGATGCCTCTAAAATTCCTTAATTTTAAGATTCATCCAGTAACTCTAGGTACTTAAAAGCCATGGAAAATCTGATGACTGTAAGAACTCTTCTTTAAAGAGAAAATTATTTCTGAACCACGTTTAGCAGACCGACTAATGGCCCTCCAAAAATACCCATGCCCTACTCCCTGGATCCTGTAAGTATGTTCCATCACATAGCAAAAGAGACTTTGTAGGTTGCTGACCTTATGCTAGAGAGACTATCCTGAGTCATCTAGGGGGTCTAATCTAATTAATTACATGAGCCCTTAAAAGCAGAGTAATTTCTCCAGTGGGAATGAGAGAGAGGTTGGCAGAAGGAGAAGTTAGATTCGAGAGGTAAGAGAGACTCAATTACAGTCGCGGGAGGGGGCACCACGGGAAGCATGAGGAGGAATGGAGCAGCCTCTAGGAGAAAAGCCTGGTCCCCAGTGGGCAGCCAGCAAGGAAATGGGGACCTCTGTTCTACAACTGCAAGGAACTGAATCAGGTCATCAATCTGAATGAGCTGGGAAATGGATTCATCCCGAGACTTCAGAAAGGAAAGCAGCCCTGCCAACATGTTGATTTCAGTCTTGTGAGACTCAGAGCAGAAGGACCACTGAGCCATGATGTGCCCGGACTTCTGACCCATGGAAACGATAAGATAATCAATTTGTGTTGTTTTAAGTATCTACACTTGTAGCAATTTGTTACAACAGCAGTAGAAAACCAATACACCAACCATACCTTTAACATCTCCTTCACTCTGAATTCATGTTCTACTTCTTTCTGCAGAAGGAAAGAGACAAGAAAAGGATGTTTTACCATCATCTAGAGGATAAAAACTCAGCAGGCCCTACCTTTTTGTGCTTTTAGTTAACTGTATGTAAACAACCTCCTTGGATTTTCTCCCCTTTAAATATTTATTGTCCAAAATTGTCAATATTAACCATTCTGAAATCAGTTTTTAAGTTAAAAAATTTTAATTAAATTATTTTAAGGAAAAGATCATCATGTTTTGTTTTTAATTTTTTCAGTCTCTTTGCCTCATTTTTTTCCATTTTGTGCCTTAATCAGAAGAAGGAGGAGGAGAAAGAGAAAGTGCTTTTATCATATTGGCAACCTTCATGCTACTCTCATTAAGAAACTTTCAGCGTTTTATTACAACTTCCTTTGGCCAAAGAATTATGCCTCAGTAAACCTACTACATGACATCATTCCTTCCCCAGAGCAGTGTTTATTCCTTACAGGTCAATGACTGTGTACCAGACACTGTTCTATGTGCCGGATTCATGTTTTTCAAACTGTGGGTCAAGACCGTTTGGTGAGTTGTAAAATAAATTTAGTGAGTCATGACCAGAATTTCTGTAAATGTGAAATAGAATAGAACAGAGACTATCAGAGTGTATCATTAGTGAGAGTAAGTATTGTTTCATGAAATTTTTGTTAAAGTCATATGCGTCTCTCTGTGTGAGTGTGTACATCTAGGAACACCAAATAGAAATGTAAAAAAAAAAGGAAAAAGGATGTCCTACTGTAGATTATGGTTTAAAAAGATAAAAATTAGTGCTCTTGATTCATCATTTTATTTAATCCTCACAACTATACATAAGGTAAGTACTGTTATCCTCGGTTTGAAGATAGGGAAACTGAGGCTGAAAGAGTTTGAGCAGCGTGCTCAGGATCCAGCAGCTAACAAATGGTAGACTTGGGACTCAAATCTAGATCTGTCCAAGTCCATGCTTCTTCCCATACCCCATATATCCTTCACAGAACTGAGAAACAATACCAGAAGCCGTATTCAAAGCCATCTTCGCACTTTTGAAAAATGTCACGATACAAAGAAAATGTATATAAATGTTTTTTGTTTGTTTGTTTGTTTGTTTGAGATGGAGTTTCGCTCTTGTTGCCCAGGCTGGATTGCAATGGCATGATCTCAGCTCACTGCAACCTCTGCCTCCTGGGTTTGAGCGATTTTCCTGCCCCAGCCTCCTGAGTAGCTGGGATTACAGGTGCCCACTACCACGCCCGGCTAATTGTTTTGTATTTTTAGTAGAGACAGGGTTTCACTATGTTGGCCAGGCTGGTCTTGAACTCCTGCCCTCAAGTGATCTGCCCGCCTTGGCCTCCTAAAGTGCTGAGATTACAAGCGTGAGCCACTGCGCCCGGCCACATATAAATGTCTAAGCCTACTATGTTCATGCTAACAAAGATCAGCTCTGCCTTCCGCCTTATCAGAGCCATTTCACATGCAATCATGTTTAGGACGAAGGTTGGTTGGTGATATATATGTGCTCTATGACCATTTTACCCCAAAGCCTTTGCTGAAATTAGATATCCAGTAATGACAGCAAAGCCTATGAATTAGCAACAACATATTTTCCCATCATTTCATTCAGGGCTTATATGGAGTGATTATCTGTATCAAATGTTATTTGGGTTTCTCCTTTACTCTTCATCTCACCCTTCCACAGCTATGTCGATTTTTCTCAAACCGCACTGCACCCCCTAAACCCTTCCTCCAACCCATCCAGAAGGCTGCTCAGCCACTGGTTTGAAGAACCATGTCCTTTTTCCAGTGGTCAGCCACCTGGCCATTGTCAAGCTGTGCTCCTACAAACTCCAACTCAAGCACACACACAGCATGGACATGGAGATTCTGCAATCCAAAATATTATCAGCAATTTTGCAAATTGTACAATTCCTTAGAAACAGCATGAAATTTTCTGATATTCCTCTCCATGTCCTACATTTCATGTCCCAGTTTGCTTCTGGCAATCTGACTTCATGAGGCCTTCCGAGTGCAAATCATCCACATGGAGCCATCGTGCCACATTAACATTTCTTCCTCATCATTCTTAATATTGGCATTAGAAATATACACAGAAAAGCTGGGCACGGTGACTCACGCCTTTAATCCCAGAACTTTGGGAGGCCGAGGTGGGCGGATCATGAGGTCAGGAGATTGAGACCATCCTGGCTCACATAGTGAAACTCCATCTCTACTAAAAATACAAAAAAATTGCCAGGCGTGGTGGTGAGCACCTGTAGTCCCAGCTACTCAGGAGGCTGAGGCAGAAGAATGGCATGAACCCGGGAGGCAGAGCTTGTAGTGAGCCGAGATCGCACCACTGCACTCCAGCCTGGGTGACAGAGCGAGACTCCGTCTCGAAAACAAAAAAAAAGTAAAGAAACATACACACCGCAAAAAAAATATTATAAGGGAATGTGATTTATATTTCCTGATATCATCGTCCTATCTTTCCTATGTTTTTTGTGGAGAGAAGCGGAGGACATATTAAAAGAAACGTCTGAGAATAGTTTACAATTTTCCAAAGTATCTGAAAATGATATAGTTTTTGTATAGAAGTGAAACCAGTTCTTTTCCCTGCACTGTGTGGCAGATGGAACGAGTGGTTGGCTTTTTGAGTGGTTTTGCAGATCTGATCCAAGCAGATAAAAATGATTTTAAGTATCTGATTCCCCTTGCACTCCAACATTTGACTTCTGCCACTTGGTTAGAATTCAAGAAAAATTAAAATCTTACTGTGCAACCAGGGCTCGGATCACAGTAAGCAGCTAGACCACCTCACCCTGACAGTAATACCCTGGGAAAACCCACACAAGAATAAAAGCAGACCTGCTCAAGGCTCAGCGATGGGCACTTGAGTTCTATGCGTGTAAAAGGGGTAGAGGGCTTGTGGCGTTTAAATTATATTGTGTTAAATAAGGCTCTGATTTCTCCAGTCCTTCTCATGGGAGCTTCAGGGGATGAGCAAACCCCTTTTATGTAAACTCAGGAAGTCTTTATTCACAGCCAGAGACAAATTTAGCCCCATTCCAGAGCCAAAGAGCCTCACTGACTACAAGGTTGGCCAGCCTCAATGCCAGAATTCACCATCTCCCTCATCCCTCAAGAGTTTTAGAACTGTAATCAATGAGCTCACCATAAAAAAAAAAAAATCCTAAAATCATTAAAAGTCCTCACAGACTTTCTTCCTGAGCAAAGTGAAACCAGTTCTTGTGCAGAATGCCCCCAAAATGCCATATTCAGAGGGTAGGATTCTTTCTGGACCTCAGAGCTTTCCATCAAACTCTCTAAGTGGCCTGATGACAACCTAGAGTCACCTTCAAGCAAATGGTTCAATCATTTTGACTGACATGAATGAGACTATTTGATCAAGTATAAATCAAATCAATCAAATCAGATGTTCAAATTGATCAATAAGTTCAACCAAATGAGAAAGAGCCAGTTGGGAGCAAAAAACATCCTTGGTAAAACCCAGAAGGATAACAAATTTTCCAGGTATGGTACAAAATAAAAGTTTTTGATACCAAATACTAGTGGAATATTTCTGGTAGCCAGACAGTCCATGACCACGGACCACGAGAACAGCCATTGCTTCAGTTGCTGCTGCCAGGGAATTCCTCTAACCAGGCATTTTAGGAAGCTGCCATCCCCTAAGTAGTGGCTATGCTCTGACCTCACTCTCAAGCTGCCTAGACCACTTCGTTTGTTAAACATACCCCAGAACTCTCCTTATTTCTGAAAAAGCAGCATAATTGTAGCCAATGTTGATCTTGCAGAAGAGACCAACAAATCAAGCTATAGACGTGCTAATCCAGCAATCCAACCAATTAAAGAGCTTCTGCCCTCAAAGGGACACAGAGACATGCTTAGAGGCCTTTGCAGGGACCATGCAACTCTCTTTGTAGCAACACATTTCAAAAAAGAAAAAAAAAACTAAGTGTAGATACACATAGGGTCATCACACTAACTCTCTGCCTTCCTTCCACCACATGGAGATGAAAACAAGAAACGTAGCCTGTCTTAAAGCTACGACTAAAGCTCCGGCTTTAACCATCACCTATCATCTTAACACAACCCAATTCTTCTAGCAACAAAGTATGACAGCTGCAACTGCCAACAGACAATTTTACCCTTCCATGACCTTGGCAACATTGAAAGAGCACTGCTTTCCCACTGATTTGATAGTCACTATTGGAATAATGACTCTAGATAATCACTACAAATAAACTTTCTCTCTATAATAGTAGCCATTCCATTTCTGGTTTTAATGTTATTCACCTTCTTCCAAATAAACATCTTTTCCCAATGCCTGGAAAGTTCTAACCTTGTTCCAAATTTATATATTACTTTTCCATTATCTCAGGGCAGCAATAATAATAATAATAACAGTTATAACATCTTCCTTCTCCTAGAAGAATCCTGGCCACTTCTTGCACTTTTCTGGTTTGGAATTCTCTGATGGGCTTATTTTTTTCTTCCTCCTCCTCCTCCTTAGTGGAAAATGTTACTTCTAACTGCTGGATTTAATTTAATTTAATTTAATTACAGCATTTTCCACACATGCCCACAGGCTCTTGGTAATAGTTGCATTTTTAATAAATCTAATATATAATAATGACTTTGTTTTTAATTTTCCACTGAGAGTTGGATCCTGAGTTGAACACAGAGCTCCAGACAGGGGCGTCTGGTTCACTCCATGTGATTGGATTTCAGGGAACCAAGGGGCTCCTAATTGGAAAATAGCTGTGCTTTCACCCTCTATCCCCACACACCTGTGTTTAATGTCCTCAGCAAGCATCCCATAGGACATGAAATGACCACTTGTTTCAGTAAAAATGATCAAACCGGTTAAGCAGGCATTCCTCAGGCTGGACTGTGAAAGGAAAATGAAGGTAAGCGAGCAGTGCCTGGCCAAGACCATTATA
The DNA here is from genome assembly GCF_006542625.1 of Nomascus leucogenys. NCBI lineage: Eukaryota > Metazoa > Chordata > Mammalia > Primates > Hylobatidae > Nomascus > Nomascus leucogenys. Next base: position 27,410,281 of record NC_044385.1, on the reverse strand, counting down.
CAAAGAGATTTTGTGGACAGCACTCTGGTGGTGGCCTTTACAGAGTGACCCACTGCTCTCTGCCTTTATCCACAAGTCACTGGGCCAACTTAGAACTGTAATTAAACATAGTTCAACCAAAAGATGAATTTCATGACTACTGACTTCTCCTTTGCAAAGACCATGGTTGATATTCATCGGTAGCTATTTTATGACTGTCCATGTTCAGTTCATTCAACTATATGGTAAGTTAACAATGTTTGGGGTTTTTTTCCCTTGTCTTTCTCCCCAGTGCCATGTGTTCAGTAAAGAGCTCAGCACCAATAGGTTCCCAATAACATATAGGGCTATGTTTATTGGGTATTACCCTGTTTCAGACACCATTCTGAGCATGTCACCTGCACTGCTTCATACAAGTTTCTTGTGCTGTTGTCTTCATTCTGTGGATGAGAGAATGGAGACTTACAGAGGTTAAATATCTGGCTCAAGTTCACCCTCCTAGTAAATGGCAGAACCATCCAACTGCAGAGTCTAAGTTCTTAACCACTAGTCTGAGGTCACCAACTAAAGCCTTGTACAGCAAAATCTGCACCAAAGCACTCAGAAAGTGCTTTACTTTCTTAATGCATTGGGCATCCTCTTGGAGCCAAGTGTAACGTGTGATGGAGTGGACCTAAGCTATCTTGATAACTGAGATCTGCCCATAAGAAAACTTCTCTGTGGATTCCAAGCAGCTACAGGAAATTTGGGCAAGCAAGACAAGTCAGTCTTCAAAATGAGTGAGAGATCCTGCTACAGTCTATCTCACTTGACCATCGTAGGAGATGGCTGCTTCAGAAGGATGGTGTAAGAGATGGCTCCACTATGGTGCCCTGGTGGCCTTGCACATGTCCGGATGGGACATGCAGGCAAAGGCTTGGACTGCAGCTCATCTATGTCTTCAATGAATGTCTCACAATCCTCCCTAAACATGAGCTCAGGAGAGGCTCATGATGAGCTGCTGTGAGACCCACCTACCTCCCTCTCTCTTCTGGGGGCTGTCACAAGGTAATTTCTCATTGCCTCAGAGGTTCTGATGAAGTATGAAGAATTCGGGGCTGCCTCCCTAAAAGCAGAGATGCAGGATATAAATCCATTGTACTGCAGCTTAGAATTGGCTCCTTAGCAAAGGGGAATCCCTTAAGTTGTGTTGCCATTGTCCAGTCCCTTTTATTTCTGTGTCGTTCCTTTCTGGTGTGTAGGATAAGGACCTCAGGGAGCTGAGTATCTTCAGCTACTTTTCCTTTTGCTGTCTATGTAAGTAATTAATGGCCTGAATGTAAAAGCGACTTGTTCTACTTTATAAGTCAAATCACTCAAGCCTTGGCCTTATATAGCATCTTGTGTGTGTTTGAAGAACTGTCCCATCAAGTTGGTCACCTATACAGACAATGTAATGAAAATTAGCCAAAAGGAATATATCAATAAGAGCTCCCTCATTTCAAGTGACACTGTAAAGTGATACAAAAAAAAATTTATATATATATGTATAAATAGCACACACGTGCACACATACACACACACACACATACACACACACGCATACACACACACAAGTGTCTATGAAAAGCATCCCAGGGAAAATAGAAAAGTCACTAACTGAGGGATTTGCCTCTGTGTGTCTTTTGTTAACTAAGCTGGTGGTAATTTGGGGAAAGAAATGCAAATGCATTCAGTTTAACAAAATTAATATTTATTTTCTGTAAACAAACCCAGTAGAATTCTCAGTGGGCACATATTTCCACATCAGAATTTAACATTAAGTATTAATTCTGCATTTCAGAATCTGTGTAAATCCAAATGCTAAGATGTGTCTGAGGATGGATCCCATTTACTCATCAGGTCTCATATGGGCCATAACAATAAAAAGAATGCAGGGAACTCCCTGTTACATGGCAGGACTTGAGAATGGACTGTTCTGATTAGTAAATACACAGATTGCCAATTTTTAAATAGTTATGTTCAAAGAACATGTAAAAAAGGATTAACACTAAAAGTTTCATGACCTTATTTTAAACTAGTTTTGATCATTCAAGACTCACAAGACAAAGTAAATGAGTAATTATTAAATAATCTAATTACCATATTATTAGTTCGTTTTCATGCTGCTGATAAAGACATACCTGAAACTGGGGACAAAAAGGGGTTTAATTGGGCTTACAGTTCCACATGGCTGAGGAGGTCTCAGAATCATGGTAGGAGGCGAAAGGCACTTCTTACATGGCAGTGGCAAGAGAAAATGAGGAAGAAGCAAAAGCAGAAACCCCTGATAAACCAATCAGATCTCATGAGACTTACTATCATGAGAATAGCATAGGAAAGACCAACCCCCTGATTCAATTACCTCCCCCTTGGTCCCTCCCACAACATGTGGGAATTCTGGGAAATACAATTCAAGTTGAGATTTGGCTGGGGACACAGCCAAACAGTATCTCCATGGAATACTAAAAAAAAAAAAAAAAAAAAAAAAAAAAAGAACTAGAGGAGACAATCTTTGTCCTGAAGTCCAAAGCAATTTGTTGGAGAGGTAAGATTTTCACTGATCACAATAGAAAACAAAAATGTTATCATGAAGGGCCTCAGAATTACCTTTGGAAAAACCAACTCTCATATATCAGGTTGGCAGGAGCAGTTAAAGATTATCTGATGAAAGAATGCTAAATAATAACCACATTTTTACTCTTTAATTCTTTTGAGTGTCTTTCCAGTTCACTAAATTGATCAGCTGTTATAAATCTCAGCTATAATTAGCTTCATGGACATCACACACAAAGGAAAAGTGAAATCACTCCCTTCTACAAAATATAAATGTCTTTGACCCACCCTAATCTCACTGGTATATTCACACACACACACACACTTACTACAAAGCTATAAACCTTTCCAGTTGGACTCCTTAACTCTGTTTTATTAAGAATGACATCATGCACTACTCCTTAGTTTACTTTTTAAAAATTTACTTTTTTACATTTCTTTCCCCATAGAAGCATCTAACCATAAAGATAGTCTTTAGACTATGATGATTAGAGGCCCATCCAGTAGGTTTCAAATACATGAGGGAGAAGGTCAGACAGGCAGGGAGAGGCCAGTTGATTCGGATGAAAACAACAATACCTCCCATTTATGAAGCACTTCAACATACAGGCACCCTGCTGAAACCTTAACAAATATCTCATTTAATTCTCACAACAAATCCGAGGTGTAAATTTTATTATCTCCATTTAGTGATTAGGAAGCTGGGGTTTGAATGGTTCAGTGATTGATCTAAGATGAAAATGCTTCACACCTAGGTCTATCTAAGTCCCTTTCCCTGCTTTCATCCATTCCACAGAAATTGAAAAAAAGTGCACAGATTCAAAACTTCAAATCCTATTAGCGAACAGGCAATTGGTTTACAGTATGCAAATGTCTTAGCAGGAATTCTCATGAAAATAACTTTCCCTTCTCCACTTTGAATTAGTCCTTTGGAGCTTTTAAACTTAAAATCATAAGTTTCCTTTTACTAAGGGTCAGCCCTGGAAAAATATCTTTCTACCCCACAAAACGAGCTCCCTTTTGGGATTCCCAAGCTGAAGTTGATTTCCTAAATTTACCAAATGTTTATTCTCATTACTGTTTTATGTCCTCTGATTGAGGAAGTTCTCCCTTTCCAAAGACGTAATATTCCCAACAAGATCCCACTGCTTCTCTGTGAGAAACATGCCAGGAGAATTATTGTTATACCTTTAAATGCGTTCTTATTTTTGCCAGCTAAAAAGAGAAACTTCAACAATGTCATCCCCTCCCTCATCAGGCTTTCTTTCCAAATGCGTAACAGGAACCCACAGAGGGTAACCTGCTGATTCCCTTGAAGCAAGAGGCTCACAGAACAAAGGTTTAAATTTCTGTTATTTATCCCTTCTTTCATTGATGATAAAGTACATCCTCACAGTTATTTCTATCTCCTCACCCACCAAAGTAAAAAAACATAGGCTTGAGGCAGGGTGTTGAGGGTTGGAGGCACTGCAAAAGAATACTAAATCACCAAAGTGGTGCATCTGCAGAGAGCAGAATGCTTCTAGAATATTGCCATCATTACAACAACTATTATTATCTCAATAGTTGTGTATAGAAAACACCATGCTTAGAAAATGAAAGAAAAACTCGGAGAATTAAAATGACTTTCCCATGGCCATATAGCTAGAAAATAGCAAAATATGGATATGGTGTCTTACCGGCTTGAAGCTGCCTGACTCCACGCCCAGTGTTCTCCCCAGTGTGTCCACCATAGTAAAGAGGTAGTGAGCATTTCCCCTGCTAAGTTCTGATTGGACCCATGGTTGCATTATAGCAAAATATGGCCCTTAATAATTAGTGCCATTTAAATTAATACCCCAGATTTACAACAACCATCTCAGCATCTCAGCAGTTATATGTTATGATACTACTCTATCACTAAGTCCTTTCTAAACTGAAATGTAACCCTTTCGTCATTTCTCTATTCAAATAATTTCACCATAATGTCCCATTATTATATGATCAAGTTCAAATTCTTTGGTGAGTATTTAAGGCCCTTCTTTTTTATTTTTTATTTATTACTATTATTATTTTTAGAGACAGGGTCTCACTCTGTCACCCAGGCTGGAATGCAGTGGCTCAATCATAGCTCACTGCATCCTTGAACTCCCAGGCCCAAGCAATCCTCCCATCTCAGCCTCCCCAGTAGCTGGGACTGCAGGTGCATGCCACCATGACTGGCTAATTTTTTTTTTTTTTTTGAGAGTCTCAATATGTTGTTCAGGCTGGTCTCAAACACCTGGCCTCACAGGATTCTCCTGCCTCGGCCTCCCAAAGTGCTGGGATTATGGGCGTGAGCCACCACTCCTGGCTTCAAAGCCTTTCATTTTTATTTGTTTACTTTCTTTTAGGTTTGGGTGTATGTGTACAGGTTTGATATGTAGGTAAACTCGTGTCATGGGAGTTTGTTGTACAGATTACTTCATCACCCAGGTACTAAGCCTAGTACTCAATAGTTACTTTTTCTGCTGCTTCCCCCACCTTCCACCCTCCTCCCACCCTCCACCCTCAAGTAGGCCCCAGTATCTGTTGTTCTCTTCTTTGTGTTCATGACTTCTCATCATTTAGCTCCCACTTATAAGTGAGAACATGCAGTATTTGGTTTTCTGTGTCTGTTAGTTTGCTAAAGATAATGGCCTCCAGCTCCAACCATATTCACATGAAAGACATGATCCTTTGTTTTTTTATAACTGCAGAGTGTTCCATGGCGTATATGTACCACATTTTCTTTATCCAATCTGTCATTGATGGGCATTTAGGTTGATTCCATGTCTTTGCTATTGTAAACAGTGCCACAATAAACATTCACTTGCATGTATCTTTATGGTAGAATGATTTGTATTCCTCTGAGTATATAGCTAGCAATGGGATTGCTGGGTCTAATAGCAGTTTTGTTTTTAACTCTTTGAGGAATCCCCATCCTGCCTTCCACAATGGTTGAGCCAATTTACACTCCCACAAACAGTGTGTAAGTGTTCCCTTTTCTCTACAACCTCAACAGCATCTGTTATTTTTTGACTTTCTAATAAAAGACATTCTGACTGGTGTGCGATGGTATCTCATTGTGGTTTTGCCACTTGCATTTCTCTAATGATCAGTGACATTGTTTTTCATGTTTGTTGACCACATGTACGTCTTCTTTAGAAAAGTGTCTTTTCATGTCTTTTGCCCACCTTTTAATGGGGTTATTTGTTTTTTCTTGTAAATTTCTTTAAGTTCCTTATAGATGCTGGATATTAGACCTTTGTCAGATGCGTAGTTGCAAATATTTTATCCCATTTTGTAGGCTGTTTATTCTGTTAATTGATAGTTTCTTTTGCTGTGCAGAAGCTCTTTAGTTTAATTAGATCCCATTTGTGGATTTTCGCTTTTGTTGTGATTGCTTTTGGCATCTTTGTCATGAAATCTTCGCCCATTCTTGTGTCCAGGATTGTATTGCCTAGGTTGTCTTCCAGGGTTTTTATAGTTTGAGGTCTTACATTGAAGTCTTTAATCCATCTTGCATTGATTTTTGTATGTGGCATGAGGAAGGGGTCCAGGTTCAATCTTCTGTATATGGCTAGTCAGTTATCCCAGTACTATTTATTGAGTAGGAGTCCTTTCCTTATTGCTTGTTTTTGTCAGCCTTGTTGAAGATCAGATGGTCCTAGATGTGCAGCCTTATTTCTGGGCTCTCTATTCTGTTCCATTGGTCTGTGTGTCTGTTTTTGCACCAGTACCATGCTGTTTTGGTTACTGTAGCCCCGTAGTATATAGTCTGAAGTCGGGTGATGTGATGCTTCCAGCTTTGTTCTTTTTGCTTAGAATTGCCTTGGCTATTCAAAAGCCCTTCATTTTTCAACAGGGGCTTGGGGGCACTGAATTCCTGTGGGTTCTTCTGGTTGACTAAGCTGGAGTAGACTGGTGAGCCAAAGGGACCTTCAACCTAGACATGAGGCAACTCTAAGCTGAATGACATGTTTATTCTATTTTTGGTATATTTAAATTTTATAAAATGAAACATATTTTTAAAAATTATCCCCTAACAGTACATTATTTCTGCAGCTCCAGGTTTTCATGTTCCACCTTCATCATATTATTATTTTGCAATATCTTATACAATATTTTTCTTTATATTGACTTTAAACCGATCCACTAATGATAATACTCAAGATTTGTACTAATGATAATACTAATGTTATCACAGGTTTGATGAACTAGTGCTGTCATTTTCTAATATACATTAATATCAGTGTGTAACTATCAAAAGAAAAATATTTCTGCCAGTACAATTTGTAGCAATTATTCAGATCAACAACTATATACAGACCCTATTTTGGGAAATACCAACGGGAAAAAAGTTAACAATCACAAGTCTTTCAATTAGATGGAAACAAAAGGAACACTGAGGAGGGGAGCAAATACTGCCTTTATAAAGTGTTATGGGACCAAGCTGAGAAAGACCTCGAATGCCAAGTCCTTTGGTGGTAACATCTCAACTACTGAAGAAATAAAATTATCAGCCAGGGAAATGGGATTATCAGAGCTACACTTGAGGGAAAGCAATTGCGCTGCAATGTGTAATAACTGAAATCCTGATCTTCCCCAACCCTAAAATATGCTCCTCTCAGGATCTTCCCCTTTCAGTTAAGTGATAGCCCCTCCCTGCCTCCATTCTCCCAGTTGCTCGGGCTGAAATCCTTGTCTCTTTTTCTCAGTCATCCACAGCCCATCCATCAGCAAACCCTTTTGGTTTTACTTTCCAAATAGAACTAGCCTTTTCTCAGCATTTCTACAAGTACCACCAACTACAGAAAAGCATCATCTTTTTAATTTTTATTTTTTTATTTTTTTAGGAGCAGGGTCTCACTCTGTCACCAAGGCTGGAGTGCAGTGGTGCAATCATAGTTCACTGCAACCTCAAACTTCCAGGCTCAAGCAATCTTCCTGAGTAGCTAGGACTACAGGTGTGTGCCACCATGCCCAGCTAATATTTTTATCTTTTTGTGTAGAGACTGTGTCTCACAATATTGCCCGGGCTGGTCTTGAACTCCTGGCCTCAGTGGATCTTTCTGCCCCAACCTCCCAAAGCGCTGGGATTACTGGCATGAGCCACTGCACTAGGCCTCATTTGTCTCTTGCTTGTATTATTAAATAGCCTCCTAATGGCTTCCTGCTTCCTTCTTATCTCCCCTGCAGTCTTTTCTCCACAAAGCAGCAAGAGGTATCTCTTTTTTAAATAAAACACTTGTGTGTATTTTATAAAAACACGTAGCCTTACATAATCTCAGCATAATTATCAAAATCAAGAAAATTAGCTCTGATATAATACTATTATCTAATCCACAGTCAATAGTCATATGTAATTGATTGTCCCAATAATGTCCTTTAATAGCTCCCACCCATCCCAGTGCAAGATACAATTCTATATCACATCATGTATTTATCTGTTATGGCTCTTTGTTCTCGTTTAATCTGAAACGATTCCTTAGCCAATTTTTTTGTTTCTTAGCCTGAATATTTATTAAAAAAATATATAAACCAGTTATTTTGGAGAAGGCCTCTCAGTTTGAGTTTTTCTGATATTTCTCCATGATTAGGATTCAGGTAATGCATTCTGGGGGGCAGGAAAACCATGAAAGTGATGTGGTGCCCTCAATGCATCATTTCCAGAAGCACACAACACTAGTTTGTCTATTTTTCATCATATTAATGGTGATTCTTTATGAACATCTGACAATGTTCTTCAACCATAAGTAAGTTCCTGCTTTCCCCTCTGTACTTCCTTTGCAGGTAAATACCTTAAGATTATGCAAATAACTGTTCATCATCAAACTTTCAATCACTAGTTTTAGCACCCACTGATAATTTTCTAAATTCACTCTCCCTTCTACATTTATGAATTGGCAATATAATGTAAGGAAAAACATTTTTGTCCCTCCAATTTATTTATTTATTCACCCATTCATTAATTTACCTTAGTACAAACTCATGAACCTTAACAGAATTTATTGGTTTATAATCCCAATTTTATGCTAAAATTGGTCCAGATTTGGTAAACAAAACCTCTTTAAGCTAGTTGCTATGTCCTGTTTATTATTATTAGTAGTAGTAGTAGTATTGTTATTATTACACTTTAAGCTCTGGGATACATGTGCAGAACGTGCAGGTTTGTTACATAGCTACACACGTGCCATAGTGGTTTGCTGCACTCATCAACCCATCATCTACATTAGGTATTTCTCCTGATGCTATCCCTCCCCTACCCCCCAACCCCAGACAGGCCTAAAACCATAAAAACCCTAGAAGAAAACCTAGACAATACCATTCAGGACATAGGCATCGGCAAAGACTTCATGACTAAAACACCAAAAACAACGGCAACAAAAGCAAAAGTTAGCATTGGGATCTAATTAAACTAAAGAGCTTCTGCACAGCAAAAGAAACTATCATCAGAGTGAACAGACAACTTACAGAATGGGAGAAAACTTTTGCAATCTATCCATTTGACAAAGGGCTAATATTCAGACTCTACAAGGAACTTAATTGAATTTACAAGAGAAAAACAAACAACCCCATCAAAAAGTGGGTGAAGGATATGAACAGACACTTCTCAAAAGAAGATATTTATGCGGCCAACAAACATATGAAAAAAAGCTCATCATCACTGGTCATTAGAGAAATGCAAATCAAAACCACAGTGAGATACCATCTCATGCCAGTTAGAATGGCGATCGTTAAAAGGTCGGGAAACAACAGATGCTGGTGAGGATGTGGAGAAATAGGAATGCTTTTACACGGTTGGTGGGAGTATAAATTAGTTCAACCATTGTGGAAGACAGTGTGGCAATTCCTCAAGGATCTAAACCAGAAATACCATTTGACCCAGCAGTTACATTACTGGGTATATACCCAAAGGATTATAAATCATTCTACTATAAAGACACATGCACACGTATGTTTACTGCAGCACTGTTCACAATAACAAAGCCTTGGAACCAAGCCAAATTCCCATCAATGACAGACTAGATAAAGAAAATGAGGCACGTATACATCATGGAATACTATGCAACCATAAAAAAGGATGGGTTCGTGTCCTTTGAAGGGACATGGATGAAGCTAGAAACTATGTCCTGTTTTTCAAAAAAAAAATGAATTTTTTATTTTTGAATAATTTTATACTTATAGAAAAGTTACAAAGATGGTAGAGAGCTCACATATACCCCTTACCCAACTTCCCCCACTATAACCATTTTGCATTACCATGGCACTGTTCTCAAAACTAAGAAACCAGCAGTGGTACATTACTATTAACTACACTCCAGACTTAATATTAAGGTTTACCACTTTTTCCACTAAGGCCCTTTCTCTGCTCCAGGATCCAAGGCACCATGCCATGTTGCATTTTGTCCTCATGTCATCTTAGTCCACTCTACTCTAGCAGTTGTTCAGTCTTGCCTTGCGTTTCGTGACCTCAACAGTTCTGAGAAGTACTGGTCAGGTCGTTTTTAGAACATGCCTCAATACAGGTTCATCATGATTCAACATGGGTTATGAGATTTGGAAAAGAATACCACAGAGATGAGGTCCTTTTGTCATCATGTCCAAACAGGAAGTAGTGTGGCAGCAACAGGACTTATTACTGTGATGTTAAACTTGATCGTTTTGGTGAAAGTAGTGTCTGCCAGTTTTCTCCACTGTAAAGTTACTATTTTCCCCTTTCTATTTCTACTCACTGGAAATCAGTCGCTATGTCCAGATCACACTTAAGGGGAGTGAGGAGAGGGTAGATTATCCACACATACTATTTGAAATTCTTCTGTAATGAAAATTTATCTCTCGTCCTTCATTAATTTGATTATTCAATTATTTATGTATGGCAACATAGGCTCATGTACATTTATTTTATACTTGTGTTATAACTCAATGCTACATTTAAAAAAAAAATTACTGTTCAAATTCTTCCAGTTTTGGCCCCCAGGAGCTCTTTCAGGTTGGTATGTCTGTCCCATGCATGCCTCCATGCTTTTACTTTTTGAGCACTTCCTTATTTCCTGACACTACAAGACTCTCCAGGCTCATCTTGTATTTTTTGCACTCTTGCCCTAGAATCAGCCATATCTCCAAAAAGCCCTGGCCCCTTTCACTGAAAAACAATGTTTAGAAAAAGCAAGATCTAAGTGTTCGGCGTGCTCATTGCTCCTGGAGTGGCACTGGCTCTAGACCAAGAAACTTCCTTTTAAACCATAAGCGAGAGCGGGATGGTGGTGAGAGATGAGGCTTGAACACCCACTGGGTTTTTGTTGTGCTGATCTCAGTAAGGACCAAAGCAGTAATTTACATTCTAGATCCTCTGGGAAAACAGAATAAATCCCACAGATGAATTAGTTGGGAGAAAAACGTGAACATAGGTGACGGGGCATGCCAGAATTGAGAGAACTAGATGAAAAAGGAGTGTGCAAGGACAGGCCTGGTGTATGCCTGTGCCCAGTGAAATTATAAATCGCATGCTCTTCGCACCCAAAAGTGTCCCCATTTGGACAATAAATTACCTGGTCAACTTAGAAACTGCCTTGAAGATGAGATTTGTGATAGCTGAGCCACTGATTATTACAATGTTTTGCTGTGTCAAACAATGTAATCATTCCTTTGCATATTTTATAGAAATTTATATAAAGATTTAAACCATATTTCAGTGTTTCTTGGATGTCAAATGTGCCCCTGTTAAATGTGCTTCTTTTCTTTTTGGCACCTAGCTGTCCTCCCCAGGCTAAGGCCTCCCTCCAAAGAGGAAAAGAGCTCCATCTGAAAAATCCATTTGCTACAAGAGATAGAAAGAAATTATTTAGGCAGACAGTATGGGTAACAGAGTCCTCAGCAGAATTTCCCTTTTAACAAAAACAGCCTCAAAATCGTTTCTTTTCTAACAAAGAACCGCCTGAAAAATCGAGCTGCAGACATAGATATAAGCAAGCTAGAAGCTTGTACAGGTGAATGCTGGCAGCTGTGCCAATAGGAAAGGGCTACCTGAGAGCCAGGCATGTTCCACATGGAGGCTCCACCTTCCCTTTTCTTTGTCACCACATGCACAGTAAGGAAACAGGCAACATGGCACCAGCCAGATAGAGAACCAATCTGCATAATAGAAGATTAGGGTGGCGTGGCCAGCTTTTTCATGCCCTATGCAAATGGCACATCTAGCCCTAAGCAGTTTTTCGCACCCTATGCAAATGGCACACCTGGTCCAACCAATCTTTTGTGCCCTATGTAAATCGAACACCACCTCCTCAAGCTCATCTATAAAACCTGCTGCATTTCACCATGGACCAGAAAACCACTCGGGACCCCTCTCTCTGCAGGTGAGAGCTCTTCTCTTTCTTTCACCTATTAAACCTCTGCTCTTAACCTCACTGCTCGTGTGTCCGTATCTTTGATTTATTCGGCGTGGGACACTGAACCTCAGGTATTACCCCAGATGAACGATGCCACTTTGCATTGTTTCTATAGTCAATTAACCTCATCAATTTTGCTCAGTTTATAATCTCTGAACTTTTTCTACCTGAGGCCCTTTTGGTGTCCTAGGAGAAGATACGATGAATAGGAGGAAAGAAATTTAGAAATTTACCTTCTTTTTCTTTTTTTCTTCTTGAGACAGAGTCTTGCTCTGTCACCAGGCTGGAGTGCAGTGCCGCGATCTCAGCTCACTGCAACCTCCGCCTCCCAGGTTCAAGTGATTCCCCTGCCTCAGCCTCCCAAGTAGCTGGGACTACAGGCACATGCCACAACGCTCAGATAATTTTTTTGTATTTTCGTAGAGACGGCGTTTCACCTGTTGGCCAGGATGGTCTTGATCTCCTGGCCTCGAGATATGCCTGCCTTGGCATCCCAAAGTCCTGGGATTACAGGCGTGAGCCACAGCCCCCGGCCAAGAAATTTCCCTTCTAACCATCTTTTCTCGCTTACCCAATCCTCTTTCAGCCTGACTTGTGTCTTGGGTAACATCTTAACCTTACGTCCACACCTTCCTCCACTGTGTGTCCTCGCTTCACTTCAACACACCATCTTGAAGGACACACGTAGCATGGGAAGTAAGCTTCATGCAAGGATCTAGAGTTCAGATTTTGACATTTGAAACCACTACTGTTTATGCAGCAAGAAAAAGAAAAAGTTTTCTTCTTAGATTAAAAAAAACTGCAGAGCAAACTACACAGTGTAATTTGAAAACTCCAGCTGTCCACCCAACAAGAAAAAGGAGTCCAGTAATTCCTGGCAATGACAGAAATTTGGTGAACATACATAGTGCTAAATTTGGAATCTAGGTGAACACTCACTTTTAAATAGGTTTTATGAAGCAATGCTTGCTCTAGAAAGTGTGGTCCTAGAAAATTTAATCAACTGCAAAAGAACCGCTAGAGTTTGTGAAGGCTTGACAATCAAATCGTTTTAAATATTTAACTAGAAAGGTCTCCTGGTTTCTTTCAAAGTTGCACCAGCAAGGGTTACCTAAGTGCAAGCAAGCCCAGGTGACATTTTTATATTTCCAGGAAACTCTCGTGCCAGGATTCAGCCCTTAGAGAATGATCAAATCTTCATTAAAACTCCCAAAAGTAGGAATTGAGACCAGGAAATAAGACATTCTCACTCCACCAGTGTGTTTAGCGCCAGAGCTCAAACTGTGAGAGCTGTTCGGGAAAAGGTTGCAGACCCGGCAGAGGATGTGTTGTAAAAACCCACAGCCCCCATAGCGACCTGCCCCGTTTCCTGCAGAAAGAGGCGAGGACCTGCCCAGAGCCAGAGGTCAGAAGGTAGCTGTGAAGCAGCCCTGCTCAAGTGGCCTCCTCAACCTGGCGTCCTGAGAATGTCGCTCAGAGCCAAGCCTGGGAAAATTTGGGGAGTCCATCTGAGGTTCAAGGTACAGTCCCTTCCTCTCACCACCTCCTTCTTTTGGGGGGCTGTGGCCGGGGGGTGGTTTCAGGAAGGAGGGTCTTGCTCTGATACCCTGGCTGAGTGCAGGGGCACAATGATAGCTCACTGGAGCCTCAACCTCTTGGACTCAGGTGATCCTTCCACCTCAGAATCCCGAGTAGCCGGGACTACAGACTTGTGCCACCCTGCCTGGTTAATTTTTTTATTTTTTGTAGAGATGTGTTCTCGCTATGTTGCCCAAACTGGATAAAGAAAATGTAGTGTATATACACAAAAGAATATACACCGCCATAAAAGAGAACAAAATCACATCTTTTGCAGCAACATGGATGGACCTAGAGGTCATTACCGTAAGTAAAAACATCTCAGAAACAGAAAGCCAAATACTGCATGTTCTCACTTAAAAGTGGGTGCTAAATAACATGTACACATGGACATAGAGTGTGCAATAATAGTCACTGGAGGCTTAAAAGGGTGGAGAGGTGGGAGGGGTGAGGAATGAGAAATTAATTACTTGATGGGCATGATGTAGGTTATTTGGGTGATGGTTACACTAAAAGCCCAGACTTCACCACTGTGTAATATATCCATGTTAAAAAAAAAACTGCACTTACACCCTTTAAATTTATACAAATTTTATAAGAAAGTGAAGAAGTAGAGTTGTCAATGAGTGCTGATTGTTAATCAGGAGACTCTTGTTCTGATACTACTACAACTTACCATTGGATTTGAGAGCTGTTACTTAGATTCTTTGGGAGTCAGTTTTCCCATCTATAGAATGAGAGTCTGGAGCAGGTAAATATAGCGTAATGGAAAGTCCACAATACCGAGTCACAATTCCTGGTGTGAAACCTAAAGCACATAATTTAACCTTCCTTTGCCTTACTCTCCTTTCATTTAAAATGGAGATAATAAGATCGGTGTTGTCTATTTTATAGGGCTACTTTGAGGGTCAAATCATGTGAGAGTTCTTTAAAAACTTTTCAGTGATACATAAACATACAGCATTACTCCAACTGTTGCTGCTTTACCATTGTCTTCTAAGTTCCCTTTACATTCTAAAATCATGATTTCAAAGTTTTTCAACATGAAATACTGTTCATGGCATTTCCTTAACTCTTTCATGGTCTTTCATCTATTCAGCCTTGGAATGTGATCTTAGAACAAATGAACCAAAGACAACACCAACGTCCACCTCTGCTTTCTCGCTCTTTTAAGTTCTAACAGTCGAGAATGTTAATGCTCAGTGTTACTTAGAATAAAGATCGTCCAGTAGATGGTGCTGCTGTCTCTGAAAACGGACTGAGAAACCAAAGCGACTTCATCTTCCCTACTAAAAAGTTTGGAGAATACAGTTGAGGCCAGTCTATGGAGAGCCTTGACTGGCAAGCAAAGAGTGTTTGAGTTATTGTCTATTCAATGTTAGGTCAGTCCACAGTGTGAGCCGAAAAAAAAACAATGATGAAAGGTATTAATTAGAAAAGTTAATTTGATAGAAAACTAAACGATAGGATGTAGAAGACAGTGACCTGTTCAAGAGTGAAAAGACAGAAAGGCCTTGAGTTTCCAGAGTCTATAGATAAGTAATAAAATGCATAACAATAATAACAATAATTTAAGTAATACTAATTTTTAATAATTTAATATCAACAATAATTATTATGAAGCACTGTTCTAATCACTTTACATAATGTTAACTATTTAATCTTCACAATAAAGCTATGAAGGAGAAATTGTTATCATGCCCATATGATAGAGGAGTAAACTGAGCTTGAGTAACTTGCCCAGAGTCACTCAGCTCATACACGGACTTAAGCTGAGATTCACATCTAAGCAGTAGGCTCCAGAGTGTGTGCTCTGGTGACCTACACTAAAATGGCTTCATATTTTACAGCCTCCATGGTAAACAGCAATAACATCGAACAAATCATCGAACAATAACATCCACTAAATGGACGATTAGAAAAGAGAGTAAGATGACAGTCCGGCCTTTCCCACCCTGAATTTAAGGTGAGGGCAGGGTGTACCTCACTTAAACCAATGAAGTAATTTGGTCCATTCACTATCTTAATCAACATGGGATTCCCTTTTACAACTTTTCAGAATGGTTATTATAAGGTCAAAAATGAAAGGCAAGGTCATTTTCTCCGAAGACCTCATCTTTTCCTTACAATCAAATTGGCCTTTGTTTGTCAGGCTTAAAATCAAGGTGAAAGGTTCCTTCACTACTTCCTCTATGTATAAGAGATAGTGTTGGCTCCATATCTGTTCACCCGTCCACCCATTTTTTAACATAGCCACATCTTGACTTCTTACAGGAACAAGGACAAGTTGGAGGTGGAGAGGGGAAAAGTCTAGTGCATAGCATTTATTCTTGATGTAACAGTGTATTTTGTCATTTTTTCATTTGTATTTTCATGTGCATCTCATTGCAAAGTGTTCGGGTCACTTTGCTCTTTGAAGGCTGTGCTCTCTAATTGACATTAAATCCATAATGCATTGAGGTAGAGTGAATTACAGGAACCTAACAGTAAGAGAAAGGAAAGAGGAATCATTTATGAGTTGAACTGTCACTGAGCTGCCCAAATAACTACATATAAATAGGAAGTATATGGATCTGAAATTCTCAAGAGCTGTTCCTTCAGCACTACTGAATGCAAATTCTTGGTATGTTCCTAAGGACCCTAGACTTCCCAGTCTACTGGAACTTGAGATCTTTCTGTTGAAAAATAAGAAATGTTGTATATATTCAAATCACCCTAACATATCATTTCATTCAAATGCATGCCCTGCTTCTTGCTAGCTATTTAACCCTGGGAAAGATACTTACAATCTTCTTCCCTCAGTTCCCTTGTCTATAAAATAGAACTAACTTGTAGGATAGTTTTTTAAAAAATAAATGAATTAATGCATGTAAAGCAGTTAAAACCATACCTGATACGTAATAAGTGAACTGTAAATTTTAGCTCTATTTATGTTACTTAATATCTCATTTGAGTCACATAACAACCTTATGAAATAAGATGGGTACACAGTATTATTTTTATTTACAACTAGATTTCAGAAAGATTATGGGACTTTCCCACAATCATACAGCTAGTCAGTCTGAGAAAATTAGAAAAAAAGGCACTTGACATCTAGTAAGTGCTCAACCAGTGTTTGCTGCCAGTGTCACTCTGATTTGGCAATGCTAAGTTTCAATTCCAGATTTTCTGACTCCAGTCCCAAATTATTTTCTTTCTTTCCTTTGTTTTTTTTCTTTTTCCCTGCACTCAGGTTTCTATAGCGAATAGAAATACAGTTTAGAACTGAAATACTAGCCAGACCTTGCAAGCAACACTATTACTTATAAGGCACTTCAATACCCAGGTTTTCCAAGTCTTAACAAAATAAAATAAACTTGATGCCTCAAATTAAGACCAAGACTAAAAAAAATAGATCACACAAAAGTTATACTCAAGACGATTAGGAGGAAGATGGCAAATAAGAGACAGGGCTAATGTGCAGCTCCCACTTGGACCAACAGAACAGTGTTTGGAGACTTACATCGTTTTGCTCCAAGAACCACCACAGGAATGCGCCAGGAAAACTGAAAGAATTCATGGATCCTTCGAAGGAAGCAGTGAGAGGTGACACAGCATGCTGCCAGTCCTCACAGCCCCGGCTTGCTCTCGGTGACTCCTCTGCCTGGGCTCCCACTTTGGCGGCACTTGAGGAGCCCTTCAGCCCACCGCTGCACAATGGGAGCCCCATTCTGGGCTGGCCAAGGCGGGAGCCGGCTCCCTCAGCTTGCAGGGAGGTGTGGAGGGAGAAGCGCGAGCGGGAACCGGGGCTGCGCGCGGCGCTTGCGGGCCGGCTGGAGTTCCGGGTGGGCGTGGGCTTGGCGGGCCCCCCCCGACTCGGAGCAGCCAGCCGGCCCTGCCGGCCCTGGGCAGTGAGGGGCTTAGCACCCAGGCCAGCGGCTGCAGAGGGTGTACTGGGTCCCCCAGCAGTGCCGACCCACCGGCACTGCGCTTGATTTCTCACCGGACCTTAGCTGCCTTCCCAGGGGGCAGGTCTCAGGACCTGCAGCCCGCCATGCCTGAGCCTCCCACCCGCTCCATGGGCTCCTGTGCGGCCAGAGCCTCCCCGAAGAGCACCACCCCCTGCTCCACGGCGCCCAGTCCCGTCGACCACCCAAGGGCTGAGGAGTGGCAGCGCATGGTGTGGGACTGGCAGGCAGCTCCACCTGCTGCCCCGGTGCAGGACCCACTGAGTGAAGCCAGCTGGGCTCCTGAGTCTGGTGGAGATGTGGAGAACCTTTATGTCTGGCTCAGGGATTGTAAATACACCAATCAGCACCCTGTGTCTAGCTCAGGGTCTGTGAATGCACCAATCGACACTCTGTATCTAGCTACTCTGGTGGGGCCTTGGAAAACCTTTATGTCTAGCTCAAGTATTGTAAATACACCAATCGGCACTCTGTAGCTAGCTCAAGGTTTGCAGATACACCAATCAGCACCCTGTGTCTAGCTCAGGGTTTGTGAGTGCACCAATTGACACTCTGTATCTAGCTGCTCTGGTGGGGCCTTGGAGAACCTTTGTGTCCATACTCTGTATCTAACTGATCTGCTGGGGACGTGGGGAACTTTTATGTCTAGCTCAGGGATGGTAAACGCACCAATCAGCACCCTGTCAGAACAGACCACTCGGCTGTACCAATCAGCAGGACGTGGGTGGGGCCAGATAAGAGAATAAAAGCAGGCTGCCCGAGCCAGCAGTGGCAACCCCCCGCTGGGGTCCCCTTCCACACTGTGGAAGCTTTGTTCTTTCGCTCTTTGCAATAAATCTTGCTACTGCTCACTCTTTGGGTTCACACTGCTTTTATGAGCTGTGACACTCACCGCGAAGGTCTGCAGCTTCACTCCTGAAGCCAACGAGACTGCGAGCCCACCGGGAGGAACGAACAACTCCAGACGTGCTGCCTTAAGAGCCGTAACACTCACCGCAAGGGTCCGCGGCTTCATTCTTGAAGTCAGTGAGACCAAGAACCCACCAATTCGGGACACAGTAGTTTGTATTTCTGTGGGATTGGTGGTAATATCCCCTTTATCATTTTCTATTGCGTCTATTTGTTTCTTCTCTCTTTTCTTCTTTATTAGTCTTGCTAGCAGTCTATCAATTTTGTTGATCTTTTCAAAACACCACCTCTTGGATTCATTGATTTTTTTTGAAGGGTTTTTTCTGTCTCTATCTCTTTCTGTTCTGCTCTGATCTTAGTTATTTCTTGCTCTTTGAATGTGTTTGCTCTTGCTTTTCTAGTTCTTTTAATTGTGATGTTAGGGTGTGGATTTTAGATCTTTCCTGCTTTCTCTTGTGGGCATTTAGTGCTATAAATTTCCCTCTATACACTGCTTTAAATGTGTCCCAGAGATTCTGATACATTGTGTTTTTGTTCTCACTGGTTTCAAAGAACATCTTTAGTTCTGCCTTCATTTCGTTATTTACCCAGTAGTCATTCAGGAGCAAGTTGTTCAGTTTCCATGTAGTTGTGTGGTTTTGAGTGAGTTTCTTAATCATGGCTCTAATTTGATTGTACTGTGGTCTGAGAGACAGTTTGTTGTGATTTCTGTTCTTTTACATTTGCTGAGGAGTGCTTTACTTCCAATTATGTGGTCGATTTTAGAATAAGTACAATGTGGTGCTGAGAAGAATGTGTATTCTGTTGAGTTGGGGTGGAGAGTTCTGTAGATGTCTATTAGTTCTGCTTGTTGCAGAGCTGAGTTCAGGTCCTGGATATCCTTGTTAACCTTCTGTCTCATTGATGTGTCTAATATTGACAGTGAGGTGTTAAAGTCTCACATTATTATTGTGTGAGAGTCTAAATCTCTTTGTACGTCTCTAAGGACTTGCTTTATGAATCTGGGTGCTCCTGTATTGGGTGCATATATATTTAGGATAGTTAGCTCCTCTTGATGAATCGATCCCTTTACCATTATGTAATGGTCTTCTTTGTCTCTTTTGATCTTTGTTGGCTTAAAGTCTATTTGATCAGAGACTAGGATTACAACCCCTGCCTTTTTTTTGCTTTCCATTTGCTTGGTAGATCTTCCTCCATCCGTTTATTTTGAGCCTATGTGCGTCTTTGCACTTGAGATGGGTCTCCTGAATACAACACACTGATGAGTCTTGACTATCCAATTTACCAGTCTGTGTCTTTTAATTGGGGGCATTTAGCCCATTTACATTGAATGTTAATATTGTTATGTGTGAATTTGATCCTGTCATTATGATGTTTGCTGGTTATTTTGCCCATTAATTGATGCAGTTTCTTCATAGTGTTGATGGTCTTTACAATTTGGCATGTTTTTGCAGTGGCTGGTACCTGTTGTTTCTTTCCATGTTTAGTGCTTCCTTCAGGAGCTCTTGTAAGGCAGGCCTGGTGGTAACAAAATCTCTCAGCATTTGCTTGTCTGTAAAGGATTTTATTTCTCCTTCACTTATGAAGCTTAGTTTGGCTGGATATGAAATTCTGGATTGAAAATTCTTTTCTTTAAGAATGTTGAATATTGGCCCCCACTCTCTTCTGACTTGTAGAGTTTCTGCTGAGAGATCAGCTGTTAGTCTGATGAGCTTCCCTTTGTAGGTAACTCAACCTTTCTCTCTGGCTGCCCTTAACACTTTTTCCTTCATTTCAACCTTGGTTGGTGAATCTGACAATTATGTGCCTTGGGGTTGCTCTTCTCGAGGAGTATCTTTGTGGTGTTCTCTGTATTTCCTGAATTTGAATCTTGGCCTTCCTCGCTAGGTTGGGGAAGTTCTCCTGGATAATATCCTGAAGAGTGTTTTCCAACTTGCTTCCGTTCTCCCCATCACTTTCATGTACACCAATCAAACATAGATTTGGTCTTTTCTCATAGTCCCATATTTCTTGGAGGCTTTGTTTATTCCTTTTCATTCTTTTTTTCTCTAATCTTGTCTTCATGCTTTATTTCATTACGTTGATCTTCAATCTCTGATACCCTTTCTTTCACTTGATGGAATTGGCTGTTGAAGCTTGGGCATGTGTTTCCAAGTTCTTACACCATGGTTTTCAGCTGGAGTCCTGCTATCCTACACTGCCATGTGCTCCTAGGAGCAGAGGCCTTGAGGAGGTCTCCAGGAAATCACAAATTTTCCACTGCTGACATGTGCCTGAAATGAGTGACCCTAAGGAGCAAAGGTTGGGTTTGCAAACCTCATTCCTCCAATCTCCAATAAATACAAGAGAAAACTTGGACCCTCTTCAAATAGGCTCAGCTGTTATATGGGTTTTATGCAGGAAGCTGTTCAAATATAGATTGCTCTTTGAAAGTATTTGAGAGTCTTCGAACCAAAACACACACACATACACACATAAAGTATGTCTTTTTTATCAGTCCCTTCCACCTCAGGTTGACCCCTCCTTCCCTAGAGAATTGTTTCTAGGGAACACTTTAAGCTGAGTAAATTGGCTGACAGCTTTATCTCCTGGGTGATTCCAATTCAGCAGCTTTTACACTGGAGTCTCACACCTAAGGTCAACGAGTCTGTCTCTTATTATCCTCAGTATTTGCTTTGGCAATACCTTGGTTGTAAGGCTAAATTATTTACATACAATCAAAATATAAGTTATATATATTAAGCAAGGCTGAATTCACTATTCACAGTTTAAGTTCATCCCTACTTTAAGACCCAGGAAGGTAGTAACTGGGGTTCATTGTAATGTCCACACACACATCCCCACTACCACCTCCAATACTCAGCACACCATTCATTTATCCCAAAAATACTTACTGATCATTTATGAAGTGGAATTGCAAATTTATCTCATTCTACAATGTGATCATGCAAAGGAAATATTTAAGAACATAGGTTCGAGTTTCAAACTGCCTGGTTTTGAATTCTGGTTCTATCATTTCATAGCTGTGTGCCTTGGGGGAAATTTCCTAGCCTTTCTGTGCCTTAATTTCGTCATAAGCAAAATAGGGACAGCCATAAGAACTACTGCAGAGGGTTACTGTGATTAAGTCTGGCACATTCCTCATACATAGTAAGTGTCAGTAACTGTTAGTAAGCATCATAATTTTTTTTATGTAATTCACACTTTCCTTCTAATTCCTCTTCTACTAGTTAATGGGAATAAAATAACTTAAAGTTCATATGATTTTAAAACACTTTAAGTAAATGTCAATCTCTTTGGGAAAAATTGACTAGTCACTCAGATTTTAGTCTTTCTTACCATCCCCACCTTTCTTCTCCAAGGCAACATCATGAAAGAGTATGGCTCACAGAGCATGGTGACAGAGAGAAAGAATCAGAGACCTAAGGCATGATGTTCTCCACATCCTCCCACCTCCAGGGAGATTTGTCTTCTGCGCAGTTGCCAGAAGCCCTATTGGACACAATGCTGGCATTTGCAACAGATGAACTCATAATCATTCCATTGGTTTAGCGTCAGGCACTGCTCCCTGGAAGCCAGGGCCACCTTCCCTTCATGATTTAGTCACACCTACACACTCCCTACCACTACAGGCCCTCTGGAGGTCTAGCTGTGACTCCCACTCTGTCCTAGCCTGAACCATCTACCCTACAGTTCATTGCTACAGAACCCCTTGCCCTGGTACACTAAGCCCCTCTAGCCCAAGTCCCCAGCACACCTCAGCTACATTTGGGTCCAATTCATGCCTCTATAAGCAAGGGAATCTCCAGAAAGCTACGACTTGAGGCTGCTCCTCTGTCTCACAACACTGAGCTGCTAAGCTGATGTCACCTTTCCAAAGTTTGATGCAGGAGCAGCCCATGGGACTTTCTTCTTTCAGAGAGTGAGGAAGGAACCCCCTATTTACTGGTGTTCCCTTTAGCTTATCTTACACACCTCTCCGTTCCAGAGCATCATCCAGAAAGAATGAATAAAAACCCACAGATCTAACCCCTTCCTTGCTCTCTTCCCTTCCCTCTGTCCACAGCCCCCAGAACCTGAATGTCCTCTATTACCATTATAGCAAAGCCAGTGACCATAGGGGGAAAGTGTCTCTTCTTTATAGTACATTAATTCTAGAAGCCTGGGCCTTGACAAATTAAGCAGAGATATAAAAAAATTTAGAAATATCATTATTATGCCAGAAGTTGAATATTCCTTCTCCCCCAGACAGAAAGACACCTCAGACCAATTAGGGAACTCAAGAACATAATTTCCACTGCCCTCATTAGAAGTGACCAAGTAATATTGAAAAGTAAGGATGTCTCAGAGTGCAGAATCAAGGGCCAGAGGTTACAGCCAGGAACGACTCCAAAGAGCAGAAGCAAGGCCAAATCAAGGCACGCTCTTCACTCCAAGAGAACTGTAAACATTTCTCCATTGGGATTTCAGAACTGTCATGAAACAGTGGCTGCTATGTGCCTCCTCTTATTGAATGGGAATGTTTATTGTGGTTGTTTTGTGCCTATTCACCATTGCACATTGGGTATGTAGGGGAACATAACATGTCTTTTTATTCTAATGGCTTCAGACCAAAAGGAGATGCATCCAAGAAACCACTATAGACCTGATATTGATCATAACATCCTGGATTTTGAACCTGATACTATGATTGTGTAAGACCTTGAAGAACCTTGAAAGGGCGAGAATGTGTCTTGCACGTGGATAAGATGTAAATAATTCTGGCTAGAGGATATACAATGATTGATTGCCAAATTGGCCTTCATTCTCCACTTTCCCTGTATCTACATCCTTTGCATGTGACTTTGAGGACCCTCACATCATGAAGTGTGGTCTACTTCCACAGCCGTTGAATCTGGGCTTGTCTCATGCCTTGCTTTGGCCAACAGAACGCAGCATAAGTGACATGTACCAGTTCCGAGCCTAGGCCTCAACGTCCATACTTCTACTCTTGCACCGCTCCTTTGCCAGGAGAATAATCCTAGGATGGCTTGCTGGAGGATGAGGGGCTATGTGGACCACAGCCAAGCAACTAAGTCCCCAGATATGTGAGAGAGCCCAGCTAAGATCAGCAAAGCCATCAGCACTGAGAGTCAGCACTGACTTGCTGCTGACTCTCAGTGCATGAGCAAGCCCCCAGTGAGCCCAGATAAGCAGAACTGCTCAGCCAACCATAATCATGTTAGCAAATATACATGTTTATTATTGTATATCACTGAGGTTTTTTGGTGGTTCATTATGTACAATTATTGTGGAAATAACTGATCCTCGGGTTAAAATGCATCAGCAGAAATGAGGGGAACATATATAGAAGTGGATATTGAGGGTGTCATACTGGAGAAGAAGGGGCTGGGTAAGAAGAATATAAATGTGGTTCAGGGACAATTCTCTGATATGGGACCACTCATCTGTTCTTCAGGATTCAAAGCTCCAGCAAGGAACAATAGTTGATCCTGAGAGCTTGCTGGAATGGCTCTTTAAGGACTGAATTTGACAACAACTGACAGTAAATGAAGTTGAAATGTGAGAATTTCTCGGGCACTGAAATAGAGAGATTAGAAGCCTTGGAGAGGTAGAAATGTTATTTAAAACCTGAGAACCTACCATATTTCCACATTCTCTTGGAGAACCCAAAAGACACTTCCCTTGCTAAGACAGTAAGGAGTATACTGGTGAGAAGTTCAGCAGTGACTCTGCAGGCCAGAATTGGTGGTAGGACATACTGATATGAAATAAGATTCCCTAGTATCCATAAAGAAGATGAAATCTCAGAATAGCAGATCCCAGGTAGCAGCACTTAACTACTGAAGCAAGATAGATATAATTTTACCTTAATGGTCAGCAAGCTCAGAGCAGCAGTCAAGTTCCATAAGACATAGGGATTTAGAGTGAAAGTAATAGATCACAGTATTCTTGGGGGCAAGATTGATGGACATCTCCTAAGACATTGGATAATTTCTGGTTATATAATAGGAAAAAAATGAAGAGATGATAACCTGAAGGCTCATAGCAGTTGCTCACAATGAAATATCACAGTTGCTCATCCAGTGTCCTGATCTAAATCTCTTCACAGGCCCAGAGCCCACTGATTGAGGACAAAGTCGGGTCCCTTTGAGGAACAACCCTATAACCACTGCACAGATATATTCTAAATATTCTTTCCATCCTTCCCCCAAGAAGACCTGCAATCATTTGACAGAGTAACTACAAACTTCCAAACAAAGTGGAAAGGCCAGAATTTTTTTAAGGACAAGTACACATAGGATCTCAGCTGTTTTTGCTACCAGCTGCTTTGGGCACTATGGTCCTCTGGTTATAACATAGGCTTATGGGGCTGGGCTCGGTAGCTCATGCCTGTAATCACAGCACTTTGGGAGGCCAAAGAGGGTGGATCACAAGGTCAGGAGATCGAGACCAGCCTGACTTAACATGCTGAAACCCTGTCTCTACTAAAAATACAAAAAATTAGCCAGATGTGGTGGCACGTTCCTGTAGTTCCAGCTACTCAGGAGGCTGAGGCAGGAGAATCGCTTGAACCCAGGGGTGGGGGGGTTGCAGTGAGCTAAGATTGCGCCACTGCACTCCATCCTGGGCAACAGAGTGAGACTCCATCTCAAAACACACACACACACACACAAAAACAAAAAAACATAGACTTAATGGAAGCCAAGTAATAAATGGAGTTCTGGCCCAAGTCTGTCTCACAGTGACTCCACTGGGACCATGCAATTTTCAGCTGGCAGAATCCTCACACTGGTTCCCTGACCTAGAGAGTAAGAGTTTTTATGGCAGGAAGAACAACATGAGAGCTCCTGAAACTGAAAGGCAGCAAATCAGAAGCTATATTGAATTATTGGAGGGACAGCCAAGATTATCATCACCATCGAAAACCTGAAGGATGCAAGAGTGGTGAGCCTTGTTATAGCCTCATTCAATTCACCTATCTGACCTCTGTAAAAAGGAGATGGATGGTGACAGATAATGGTAGACTACCATAAACGTAACTAGATGATAGCCCAAACCATGGCTGCCATGTTGAATGCTGCATCTTTCTAGGAACAATCAACACAGACCCTGTCACTTTGAATGTGTTTGTCAATGTGATGAAAAGTTATCAATAGCCAAAAGCAAGGATCAAAACCAGTTTATCTTTACATAGCTTGTTTCAGGGTAAAGTTAATTGTCCTGCTTTCTGTGATAATATAGTCTACAGGGATCTTGATCATCTTGATACTTCACAGAACTTTGCCCTGACCCAGTACATGTATAAGATTGTACCAACTGGACCTGGTTCACAGTAGATGGTTGGCACAAAGATGCTTTAGAATAGAGCATCTTTTTCAGGTGTCTCAAACTTTTCAGGTATCAGAACTCTCTTTACACACAAAAATGACTAAAAATACCCAAGATTTTCTGTTCTTGTGGGTATTTACCATATTAGAAATTAAATTAAGGTAATTTAAAATATTTTTTAAATTCTTTAGATATAATAAACCCAAAACATGTTAGCGTAAATAATATATTTTAAGAGAAATGATCACATTTCCAAACAAAAAAATTTGTGAGAAAGTGTCATTGTTTTACATTTTTGGAAATCTATTTAATACCTGGCTTAATAGAAAATAGCTTTTATCTGCTTCTGCATTCAATATGTTGTTTTGATTGAAGTCTAAAGTGTATGAAAAAAATGTGGCCTCACACAGATTTGCAGTTGGAAAGGGGAGGAGTTTTTTAATAGACTTTTCAGACAATTGTCAATATTCTTCATTGGTAAAATATACCAAAATGCAATAAATGATCATTTCTGTATGATTAGTTGCAATGCAGAATCTGAAACCATACCAATAAGCTTTCCATATTCTGAAATATTAAAAATCATTTGCCCATCTTGCACTTTAAATGAATCTTTTACCCACTTATGATTTTGTAATAACCTTGGTTGCATTAATCAGGGCTCTCTAGAGAAACAGAACCAATATATAGATATAGATAGACAGAGATATAAAGAGATTTATTATGAGGAATTGGCTCATGCCATTGTAGACGCTGAGAAGTCCCACGATCTGCTGTCTGCAAGTTGAAGAACCAGGAAAGCCAGTGGTATAATTCCAGTCTGAATTCTAAGGCCTGAGAATCAGGGAAACCTATGTTATGAATACCAATAAATTGGAAAATATTGATTCTTTGAGCTATGCAGGTATTTCAAATACTGATGCATTTCAATATGCAACATCAACAAATCAAATTCATTAATATCCCAACCACTCTTAGGAAAATACAGAAATATGGGATCAAGATGGGAGAAACAAGTTCTTCAGAATATTAATTTTTACTTGAAAGGTTAAATTTTATCATTGCTAATAAATACTGTCAGTTGTTTTCCTTGAAGTGACATGCTCACTTTTTTTAATTTCAAGAACATATCTGTGAAATACCGAAGTATGAGGAACCATAGCTTGTCTGTCAATCGTTCTTTCAAATAAAAATGGTATTTCCTGAAATGCAGTTAGTGAACTGGCTAACTAGTTAGATTGCTACCTCACACCTTACATCTAAACAGATAATGTTTAGTGTTATTCAGGATACAGGGAAACAAGAATGCTAATAAACTGCCGCTGAGAGAGGAAATTGGCACAATTTCCAAAGGAATATTTGGCAATATGTATCAAAGACACTTAGATCAGAAATTCGTCAAAATAATTAACTTGGCTGGGCGCAGTGGCTCATGCCTGTAATCCTAACTTTGGGAGGCTGAGGCAGGAAGATGCCTTGAGCTCAGGAGTTCCAGACCAGCCTGAGAAACATGGCAAAACCCTACCCTGTCTCTACAAAAAAAAAAAAAAATTAGCCGGGCATGGTGACATGTGCCTGGAGTCCCAGCTGCTCGGGGGGCTGAGGTGAGAGGATCGCTTGAGCCTGGAAGGTGGAGATTACAATGAACTGTGATCGTGCCACTGCACCCCAGCCTGGGAGACAGAGTGAGTGAGGCTTGGGCAAAAAAAAAAAGGGGGGTTGACTCCTAAGAATTTTTCCTAAATAAATAATCAAGAGAGGAGTCAACAGTATAAACAATGTTTATTGCAACATTTGTTTACAAAAGCAAAAACTAAGAAACAACCTCAATGGGCAGCCTCTGTGAATCAGCTAAGTCAATTATGGTACCTCTATACAACAGAATCATTAACACGTTAAAACATACGGTTAAGTAAATACAGCAGGTTACAAAACAATATGGGTTTTTCCCTCCCTGGGTTATTTAGAACTGTGTTGCTTAATTTTCAAATATGGAGAGGTTTTTCACATAATTTTCTACTACTAATGTCTAATTTAATTTCATAGTAGTCAGATAACATACTGTGTATGAAATCAAGCTTTTAAAATTTAAAGAAACTTGCTTTCTTGCCCAGCATATGGTTTGTCTTAATAAAAATTTATGTGTGGTTGAAAATAACATAAATTTTTTGGGGGAATGAAATGTTCCACAAATGTCAATTAAATCAAGTTGGCTGACAGTGTTGTTCAGGTCTTCTATATACTTGGTGACTTTCTGTCAATTTCTTCTATCAATTGTCAAAAAGCAAATGTTGAGGTTTCCAACTACAACTGTGTTTGTTTACTGCTTCAGTTCTGTCAGTTTTTCCTCTGTGTATTTTGAAGTTCTGTTATTTGCCACATACACATTTAGAATTGTGATGTCTTTTTGATTAACTGCTCCCTATACTATTATGCGAAGTCTCTTTTTTATTACTGGTTATATTCTTTATTTAAAATCTATTTGTCTGGTGCTAATATAGCCACTCTAGCTTTCTTAGAAGTGTCTGCATGATATCTCTTCTTCCATCTTGTATTTTTTACCCTATCTGTATCTTAAAGTGTATTTCTTATAGATAACAGACAGTTGACTCTTGCTTTCTAATCAACCTATAGATGACCAGTACCAAATTAATCTGTGTTACTAAAAATTAAAAATTGTGTCTCCCTAGTCTCATTTGGAGTTGATACTATAATTCATCAAAACTCAAATATATCAATGTCCAATATGTATATGAAGTAAAGACAATGACTAATCATTAACAATGGCTAATAAACAGAGATATTTCTAACTAACCCTTCCAATTATTTAAAACAAAAGGCAAGCAAAGTTCACAAAACTAAACTTGTTCAAAACATAGTTTCCTTTATGACTCCCAGGATCTCAGGCCAGCTTAATCCATTTGACATACTGCATTAACACCTTAAGTGAGTCACTGCATTTTATAAATCAATTGGACATCTAGCCTAACATGATTAAAGTTAATCCCATTGGTAATGTTGACTTTTAAAATTCTGATTATTGCCCTACTCCCCTGTTTGTCTGAGCTATTTTAAAACTGTTTTATCTATCAATTGCTCTGCTGTATTTTGATGGTTAATGAAACAGAATTTAACACACTCAAACAACGTCATCTAGGTCCCACCGACCATGGTACAATCTCACGGGGAAAACAGCCTTAAACTGAGCTCATTTTGATACTTCAGTGAGAAAACCTGACTATCCTAGGGTTCATGATTCTTTATAACAAATAGTCATTCCTAATGCAAATGTTATGTACCGAAAGTTTGCTTCACCTTCCCATAGTAGTGGTGTTAAAAATGGTGGCTAGTTTCCAAGGCTAGATCACATGAACTTACCTAATGGAAGATAAGCCCCAAAAAGGGAAGTGGCATAAAAAGAAGTATTGTTATTTTGATATTAGTACTTAAATATATTGAGAAAGATAAAACTTCATTTTTAAATGTTGTCTATTCATCTTAAACATCATGGCTGGGCTCGGTATCTCACGCCTGTAATCCCAGCACTTTGGAAGGCCAAGGAGGGCAGATCACTTGAGGACAGGAGTTCAAGACCAGCCTGGGCAACATGGTGAAACCCTAAAATACAAAATTGTAGGGTTTTTGTTGGCATGCACCTGTAATTCCAGCTACTTGGGAGGCTGAGGTGGGAGAATCACTTGAACCTGGGATGCGGAGGTTGCAATGAGCCGAGGTCACACCACTGCACTGCAGCCTGAAAGACAAAGCGAGACTCCATCTTGAAAAAAAAAACAAATCAGTGTTGAATAATGGAAAGTTTAAATATAGAAAAATAAAAAGGCAAATGGGGGGTTTTTGTACAAACACTTTTGCAACCTTCTGGACACTTGCAAGATATTACAATGTTAATGAACGTTTCTTCGTTACACATATTAACTCTAGGAGTTTTGACTTTGCTTTTCCTAGACAGAAGTATTGCCTAATAGTGCTGCTTAAATGATACATTTAAAAGAAGACACTCCAATTATGCCAGTTACTGTTATTTATGTGTTTGTCTAGCAGCTAATATGTTTTAAAACAAATAATTTTCTTAATTTTAAAATATGAATTTGAAGGTCTTATTAAATAAAATGCAAGGGTTTTGGCTGAATTTCTATCCAATTTCAGCATACTCAAGGTCAGAAAGTCATTAATGAAATCCGTTTTAAAACGCTGTGTATCGGGGGGAAAATCTTTAAACACACAAACATAAAATTTCCCATGAAAAGGATATCAAGAAAAGCAACATTTGTCATAGTCTAATTTCTAATATATCCTAATGCTTTTTATAAACATGACAAAGTTATCTCCTAATATAGGGTGAGTTTATTCCTTTTCTCTGACTTTTGTGAAAGTAGAAAAATAAAGAGTATGTACGGCTGCCATCACCATTGCTAATCAAGCATGAATCAACTATGAGACTGGCTAATTATTTGTAGCCAGGTTTCTTCCACAATGAGTTCTAGGCAGCTCTTAAATGAATTTATTAGATCCTTCCCCCTCAAGATTTTAATGCCTCATAAACACAATGATGAAGATGTCTCAGTCATACTGAAATGAAATGAAAAGCGTACATTAGATGAGGATCTATTTTCATATATAAAAGCAAAGTTATAAGTGAATTTAAACTTTTGGTTTTTATCCAGATTATCCTCTCTGTAGTCCTGTCTTCTTGCCCAGCTGCAATGAAGAGCTTCCCTATTTAGGTTTCCTATTTTGTTAAAACCAGGAAACTGATCTACAGAAGGAAAGTAAACTCCATCAAAACACATTATAGGTTCAACTCAAAACAGCACTGCCTATGAATCCTTGGGGTTGCTGAACACAGCTATTCTTCTTCCCTGTCATAAGCCTCAAAAGCACTCCAAATACTGCATTTCAGAAGCCTCAGATGTTGACCTTTGAAGGCTGAAATCTGATCACACTCCAGGCTTGGGAGTACTGAGCCTTCAGCTCTCACCCAAGGCAACTGAGGCACGCACTAGAAGCCCTCATTTGTCTCTCTGGGAAGTCAGTATTAAACCCTATGCTTTTTAGGACATATCATCTCCAACCTGGTTACATCTATTTCATCCTACCAGAAACAGGCAGTTAACCGAAATGTTAAAAATAATGACTACTGGCCGGGCGCGGTGGCTCACGCTTGTAATCCCAGCACTTTGGGAGGCCGAGGAGGGCGGATCACGAGGTCAGGAGATGGAGACCACGGTGAAACCCCGTCTCTACTAAAAATACAAAAAAATTAGCCGGGCGTGGTGGCGGGCGCCTGTAGTCCCAGCTACTCGGAGAGGCTGAGGCAGGAGAATGGCGTGAACCCGGGAGGCGGAGCTTGCAGTGAGCCGAGATTGCGCCACTGCCCTCCAGCCCGGGGCGACAGAGCGAGACTCTGTCTCAAAAAAAAAAAAAAATGACTACTGCACATTTAGCTATGCAAAATGAAATATCATTCTAGGGCTACAGATATCATTGCAACACGGCAGGTCTTTTATTTTTTTATTAGAGTAATTCAAAAATGTTATATAACTTTATTATTTTATGATCCTTTGGACCCATGGACCTCCTCCTTCCTCGTTACATGAGCCCATTCAACCTTCCCAACATCAGTGGACTGGTGGCAAGTTTCCAGTTCAGTTGCCCTATACAGCGTACTTGTGATAGACATGGTGAAACTATTTATTGGTGGTCATCGAGTTCAGTTGGGAAGGTGAACTGGGTGGCAACTTTGCAGTGTGATATCTAGAATACTGGGAATGGTGGATACCTCCCTTCCACCACTCCAAAAAAAGATCACTTCCTCCAGAATGGGCAAGGACAAGGGTGAAGCAAGTAAGGCACTGAACTTGGGGGTAGGGGGGTGGTGTGCAGAATTTAAGGAGGTGTCCAAAAACTTAGTAATCAAGATAAATAATATTTTGATGCAATCTTTTCAAAAATAAAAAATTAACACAGAGAAATCATGATGAGGGAAATATCAAAAAAATTTTATTTATTTATTTATTTTTATTTTTTTTTAGTATTTCTTTTTTTTATTTTCTTTATTTTTTTATTATACGTTAGGTTTTAGGGTACATGTGCACAATGTGCAGGTTTGTTACATATGTATCCATGTGCCATGTTGATTTCCTGCACCCATTAACTCGTCATTTAGCATTAGGTATATCTCCTAATGCTGTCCCTCCCCCCTCCCCCACCCCACAACAATCCCTGGAATGTGATGTTCCCCTTCCTGTGTCCATGAGTTCTCATTGTTCAATTCCCACCTATGAGTGAGAACATGCGGTGTTTGGTTTTTTGTCCTTGCGATAGTTTACTGAGAATGATGTTTTCCAGTTTCATCCATGTCCCTACAAAGGACACGAATTCATCATTTTTTATGGCTGCACAGTATTCCATGGTGTATATGTGCCACATTTTCTTAATCCAGTCTATCGTTGTTGGACATTTGGGTTGGTTCCAACTCTTTGCTATTGTGAATAGTGCCGCAATAAACATACGTGTGCATGTGTCTTTATAGCAGCATGATTTATAGTCCTTTGGGTATATACCCAGTAATGGGATGGCTGGGTCAAATGGTATTTCTAGTTCTAGATCCCTGAGGAATCGCCACACTGACTTCCACAATGGTTGAACTAGTAAAAACTGAATTAGAGCCTGCACTTGCATGATTCAGCCTCACTCTCCTCACCTAACCCTGGCCCTTCTGGACCGACCTAGTGATCCCAGAAATTTCACACTTCAGAAGCCCCTCTTTTTACATCATTGTCTATAATGAACATGCAAATTTCTGAGAGGAAGCAGCGTATTTAATCTCAGCAAATTATATATAATATAATATAATATAATACATTATAACATTATAGGCTAATGTTTATTAGCCTACCAACTGCCTTCCAGAAAACAGATTTTGAGGGGGCTGGAAAGAAGAAAAGGAATTATTGGTTCTCTGTCTTTTGTACAACAAATGGGGCAGCATCAAGTTAAAGCCCTTTCTGTTGCTGATTTATCCAAGACTAAAGCCACCGTTGCTAGTTTCATACTCAAACAAGATTTCATTTGCTGTATATTCTAGATCCTGGACATACGGGGGCGCTTCCAGGCCACAGATAAGGCTTAGAATGAATTTCTGCTTTTTTAACTTCCAAAATTCATTAGACTCTGTTGCAGCCCCAAGGAGAAAAGCGTAGAATTTTTCTCAGCAGATATATTCAGCCCTTATAGGTTTTACAGCTGCTATGTATTTATCCAACTATGGAGGATTTGTAAAAAATGCATCCAATTCAAGAGGACCTATAAAAACTTTCATAGTGCTATAAGGCGAGTACTATGCAGTCACAAAAAAATATGATGATGACGATGATGATAATAAGGCTACCAGTTATTTTCACCATGGCCATCACTTCAAACAACTTCATAATTTATAGGATGAGTTATAGTATTTTAACTGAATCTACAGTCCCTTAAAATTATAAAGATGCTTATTTTAAACATCCAATGATTACTTTTTAAAGAAATTATAAGGAGTAACTCAGACCACCAATGACAAAAATTGCACAACAAAGAAGAATTTATTTTGTAATAAATTTTGTTCAAAAATTTTTTGTAAAAAACAATTCTGTTGCTCCAATGAGATTTCCCCTTCTATATCTAAATACATATTCTCTCTCTCTCTCAAACAAAAAAATTGTTTATTTTTAAATTAAATTCAGTACAAGTTTGTGTGTTAAAAATATCAAATAATCTCTTGATTGGAGATTTTTCTCCTTTCAAAGTGTCTAAAGATGAATGAACGTGGTGTTCATTTCTTAACCTTTTCTGTTTTTATTTTTCCTGATCCTACAAAAAAAATTTACAAAGAACATATTAAATACAGATCTGCTGAAACTAAAGGCTAATTTTAAGCTTTGATGCTTAAATGTAAACAAAGCTATTTTCCTAGGAGAGAGATAAATGTTTAACTCAACTCTGGAAAATTCATAGACTATCCCCAAAGTGAAATGAACAAGGTCAGGTCATGCCAGTAGGAATGCAATCCATGACCGTATATCAAGGAAGGAAGAGCTCATACTGATCATTCACAATCCTACAAAACTAAACTTTTAGACACAATATGATTTGCCTATGACATAAGACTTCATATAAAAACATAAAATAATGCAGAACAGAATATGAAAACAAATTCAAGAGATAAAAGAAGGATTGATGAGTGTCCCTACCTATGTTGAGAGAAATTAATTTACACATCCATGTTTTGACTTTGGTGTCCTTAAGGAAATAGAGGCAACATGTATATGTATATAATACACACTTTTCTTACAGTAGAAATTATGTGAAATGCAGAGGATGTTTCAGGTTGATGAAGATGAAATTAAGGTGCTTAACAAATATCAATAAATGTAATACACTAATAGACAAACTCTTTAAAAAATTATAGGCTGTCAAAACTCCAGGAAAAGAATTTCTTAGAAATTATTTAATGGAGGGGGATAAGCCCCATTAAATTGAAAATTTGAGAAGACCTTGGACAATTTTTACATTGATTTTTAGATCACCTCTTATGCTTTCTTTATGCTAACAACTTAGCTGGTTTCATATTGCCATATACTAAAATTTTCCATATCAAAAAATTACT
This sequence comes from Nomascus leucogenys, assembly GCF_006542625.1. Classification (NCBI taxonomy): domain Eukaryota; kingdom Metazoa; phylum Chordata; class Mammalia; order Primates; family Hylobatidae; genus Nomascus; species Nomascus leucogenys. The sequence continues at coordinate 27,375,902 of NC_044385.1, read as the reverse complement.
AAGATACTGGCTAATCAGTTGTTCATTCAAATGTTTCCTTTCTTTGTTCTTACACTATACATTAAAAAACATGAATGACTGCTCAGACAAATTCAAGCTCCACACTTAGATATGTGTAAAATAGCCTACTCCTTTTAAATTCAACCCTGGAAACACCAGTTTTGCTTAGATTAATCCTTTGACAAACTTATAAAATAGAAAACATGACATTAGCTCACATGGGACGTAATTCTAGACCAAATTTCAGAGTTCTGTAGTCACTGTATTGGCACTTAATTAAGGAGTAGGCTCTTCAAAAATACCTTCCAAAGCAATCTTTTCCAGAAATGTTTCTCTGCATCTTGAGAATTTACAAAGTTCTTGTGCCACTTATAAAAACAGAAATATTCTATTTACTAAAGGCTGGAGTTTGAGAAGTTAGCATTTGATATTAAAAAGTCTTCATTTTTTTTCCTGCAAGAGTTGAAAAGTTAACTCCTTGTGACTGAATACATTAATACACTAATGTATTGTGTTATAAATATGTTTTTATAACTGTTACAATCTAAACTATAATCAGAAAGGTTATTTTATTTATGTATAAAATTATCAAATAACTATTCAGATTTTTGGAAGACAACTAAAGGGAAAAATATTAAGGAAATATAAATATTGAATTGCAATACAACTAATTAGGTAAGCTGATAAGTTGTTCACGTTTAAAATGTTGAGCCATTCTGTCATAGTCATTGTAAAGACATTTCGTTCTAACTAGGACATTTTCAAAACAAAACTAAGTGTAGCTCCATTATTCAACTTAAGGGCATTAAATGAGAAAATGCAGAATGTGTTCAAAAAATTTTAAAGGACTCTATCCAATTTTGTAGAATGTAAAAACTCAGGACTTCAGGAATAAACAGAATACATAGAAGATTATCCTGAAAAGTGTAAATGGAGAGACGTTGACAAGGCTATTACAACTGACCATTCCTGAACTGAGAGAAAATTGTTCTGAGGTTTACATATTTTTAGCTTTTAATGTCATGCTAACCTATTCCAGATGATATGGTATTTCTCATGAGAAATACTAGATTCCTAAGGAAATAAACAAGGTGTTTAAGAAGAAGACATTGAATTGTATATTCTTTAATTTGTTTCTAATTCATTTTATACATTTAGAAAAAAATATTGAGCTCACAAATTCCATGTCACTTTCGTGTTAATTTGATGTGTAAGTTATGTTATAGGACACAAAATTGATACTATGAAAGTAAATAAATGTGCTCAAGTTAAGTATTTAATCTGTAACATTCTTATTAATATTATACCAAATATGTTATTGGTTCTACAAGAGAAAGTTAAATCACTGAAAAAGTACATTGAAAGTTTGGCAATCAAATGTTTTATTTTAAATATATTTCAAGTTTGAAATTGATTAGTGAGTCTCCTATTTATTAACTACAAATTGAAAATTGCCTCCTTTAAATAGTGCCAGGCAGCCATGGCTAATCTAAACATTTTAAGAAATGTAATGAGATTATGATATCGGTAAAAAATTTGTAATTAAAAGTTTATTTGCCTAACTTGTAATACTCCTACAAGCAAGAACCACTATCAGTGATATATTTTCTTTTATTTTATTTATTTATTTTCTTTTAGCCACTGCAGCAAAATGTTTGGTTGATGTTCTCAGCCATCTTGCAAATCAAAGTAAATATCTACATAGCATTACATTTATCTCAACGCTGTTACTGTGAAACCAATAACCATATAAAATGAATTCATTTTTTATCTAATTTAATGAAATACCTGCCTTATTTACAATGTTTATTATTTGGGTGATTTTTTAATGGCATCTACATCTTCACTCTGTTTTTTCCGTGAATTAAATTGTGCATCCCAAACAAAATTATATTTGTTCAGGGACTAGTTAAAGCTGAATGGAAATTTTCTATATTCTGAAACATGAAGAGACCTTAATACTCAAGATTTCAGTCTATCTCTTGGAAACTTTTTGTAGTCTTTCTGGAATAAAAGTACCATAAAAATTATTACCTTAATATCCGAAATTCTTTATAGCTATTGCTCTAGCTGATCTGTAACAGAAGAAAACATGAATGAAACAATGCCCTAATCAATAATGTAGCAAAAAGTGCATGCACAAACTCTAGGTCCCTTTTAAGTTATTTTGCTTTTCTCTCTGTCTGATGCCAGTTTTTTATCTGACTTATTATGTGCGCTTTTCTGTGTGCACTTACAGTAAATAGTAGCTGCTAAAATGTATAGATAATGATTGTCTCTCCACATTTACATGGTAAATTCCAAACAGAAAGCTAAAGGTAATTTACTGTCATTATTGCCTGCATCCTTTCTAACCCCTTGGGATTAAGGAAAATAAGAAAGATTTTATCACAATAAAAGTGTTTCAATTTTTTTTCAAAGCATAGATTGTGAGAGCTGGGTCATCAATGATATTTGAGGATAATCAACATTTCATACATTTGCTGCCATCTTTTGAGAAGCAGTGTTAGCCTCATAGTCAAGAGTGTGAGCTCTGGAGCAAGACCACTTAGGTTCAAGTCCTGGCTCTGTCACTTACTAGCTGATGAATTCAGGCAAATTCATTTCCCTATGGTTCAGTTGTCCTCATCTATCAATGAGGAATAAATGATGATGATCTCATCATTCAATAACATGCCTCATTGAATCACTGTAGGAATTAAATGAGTTTAAACTGTGAACACCTTAAGACAGGGAATGTCTGGAATGTGCTAAGCATTCTATATGTGTTTACTGGTTTTTAAATAATTACATGCTTTTTGTGATTTTGCACTTAATCTTATCAGAGTGGTAGTTTTATTATCCCAATCTTGCAGATGCTGAGTATCATCACTCTGCCTTTGTTATCACTAGTCTTTAATACCCTATCAGAGCAAAAGGCAATAACTAGAAGCTCCAACTTTTCTTTCAGATTTTCCTCTTTCCTTTGCAACTGATTACCTGTTTAAGTCTTATTGTGAAAAACCAGCAAGAAATAATTCACTTGTGCTTTTGCTTTTAGCAACTGGGTTGGAGATAAGATGACCATGATTTATGATAAAAAGATAAAAGTGCTTAACCCAGACATCTTATTAACAAATGTGGTTACTGTTAAGACATGTAAAAATTTTTTCTGTTATCTTATTCACATGCCATGAAGAATTCCAGCTCAGAATTAGGGTTTTTCAAGGCATGAAATATCTGACAGTAAAGGGTCAAAATAAAAATGTATTTACTCCCCTGTCAAATAATATTCCAAAATAATATTGGAAAGTATCAGACGTGAATGAAAGTATCATTTGTTAATTCATTCAGGAAATATTTAATGATTTCCCATTATTTCACAGGGCAAACTAGAATTCAAAGCAGAACTTATAAGAGTGGTAAAACTTTATTACGGTGTCTAGGAGCAATTTTGTGAGCTCAGATTAAACCTTTTCATTGTCACCAAGGAGTCAACCTAAAAGCCTATGAAAATGATGTTCATTTTGTATTCTACCCTTACAAAGTTCTTACAGGCCTATAGCAACAGCTATGACTCCTGACCCCTGCACCAAAAAGTAAGGCACACGCTTGGACTAAGTCGGTTAGGAATAGGAATGGATACATAATGGGGCAATACAAAGGTCCCTGGTCAACTTCACAGTCTGTCATCTAGTTGCTCCGGTTTTTAACATCTTCTGCAATCTTCGTGAAACAGAACAGATCATCACAATCTACTGGTTTTTTTTCCCCCTAAGAAAATGCCCATGGAAAAGTGCTGGATGTCTTGCAAATCTGTTATCGCAATGCAAAATCACACCGAGTTTCTTTAAGAATCACAGTGCATTCCCTCTCCCCCTGAACTAAATAAAGCCTGCCTTGGGAAGCAATTCAAAACTGGAATTCTGCTTCTACATTGCTCAGTTACCCAGGCAGCTGAAGCCTTTGAACAGGTCTCAGAAAGTCCTTCAAATACAATCTTTTTAGGTCAAATGAAAACAGTCCTGTTAAGTCATTCACTAATTCTTCTCTACAAACAGAAGTCTGGTAAATTCTCGGGGAACTAAGAAAAAAAACAAAGATCCTCTTTCTTCCAGAAAAATTTTTTTTCTTACAAAAACTACACCATTATGGTTTTTTTTACTTAAACTCTAAGGACAAAATTTTTTAAGACTTCCATTGTTGATTAAAATAATACTTTATTATAATATTAAGCAAATATGCAAAAACATAAAATTAGGTTATATATTTTAGATCATTTATGGCTCTAAAAAGAAACACATTTTAAAATGTAATGCCAACAAAAAATTAAGCAAATGACATTACTTTAATGTGATAAGTCATATTTTGCTAAAACAAAATCCACTGCCCACAATGTAAACATGGTGCTGATGTTATGATGGAGAAATTTTTGGATTAGCATGCCCAAATTATTATGTACTAGGTGATGAATTCAAATTTCTGTATCTACCCTCTATGTAAACTGGAGTTCTGAAGTAAGGCTGCCTTAGTTCAAATCCCAAAGCTGTCACTTCCTATGTTCTGAATGTGTGATGATAGGCAAATTACTTAACATCAATGTGCCTCAGTTTCCACATCTGTAAACTGGTCATGCTAATAATAACACCTACTTCATAGGGCTCTTGCGAAGCTTATGGGGGGTAAGTGTAAGGTACCTGGTATACAGTTGGTACTCAATTAATATTAATTATTACCTTTTATTACCTTGAGCTCTGCATAATAACTCTGCAAAGACTTAGTTCAATAGACACAGCAGACAATGGGTAGTGGAATTTCAACTTTCGCAGGAAAAAAGGAACTAACCCAAACCAGGTTTTCTGTGTAAAGCCACCGGCCTGGTTTGCACACACAAGAATGAAGTCCCCAGTTACCATGAGAAACAAGCTGCTTTTTTGGAAAACAGGTGAAGATGCACCCACCACCAGATCCTGCTCACGACCTGGGACTCAGACTGTAATTTCCCAACATGATAGCCACTGAAGTAAAACTGCTTCTGAATTGGGGTCACCTGCACCATCAGTTTCTTTTCTACTGAATTATTTCCATCCGCATAAAAGTATCACTTAATATTTCATCTATAATATGTCTCTTATTGTAGTAAAGTGTATGTAACATAAAATTTATGATATTACCATTTTAACCCTTTAACCATTTTTAGATGTACAATTCTGTGGCATTAGGCACATTCACATTGTTGCACAATCATCACCACCATCCATTTCATTTTTCATCTTCCCAAACCAAAACTGAAGGCCCTTTAAAAACTAACTCTTCATTCCCTCTTTTCCCAGCCCCTGACAACCACCATGCTACTTTCTGTCTCTATGAATTTGACCATTCTAAGGACCTCATATAAATGGAATCATACAATATTTATCCCTTGTGTTTTTTAAACAAAATGCCTTCTCTTGACCCCATATCTCCTTCCAATCATAGCCCTATTTTTCTGATCTCCACCAGAGTAAAACTTTTAGAAAAAGCTGTCTGTACTTGGCTCTACTTTCTCCCTTCTCATCCTCTCTCCAAGTTACTTTAAAAGGACTTTCATCCCAAATATTGGTCAAATATTGACAAAGCCAATGATCAATGCTTTGTGCTTGTATTACCCAACCCAACCCACTCAGTAGCATTCGAAAGGTCTGACCACTGTCTCCTCCTAGAAACACTATCCTCTCCAGCCCTCCCTGACTGTAAACTTGCCTGGTTCTCCTCCTACCTCATGGCTGCTCTTCCTCCAGCTTTTTTGTTGGCTCCTCCCCCACCTACCAGATCTCCAAAGGTCAGAGTGACCCAGGGCTCTGTCCTTGATTCTCTTCTCTTTTCCATACACACAGTGCCACTCAAAGCCTTGGTCTGCATACCAGTGTCAGTCCATTAACTATTTGTTACCAGACCGCAATGACAGAAATACAGAAACTGACTAAGCCTTTAGAAAGTTCTAATCGCAATTTGACAGTATATGTTTATGTTGTTGTATCTAAGAATAAAAAATTAGGCTTGAATTTGAATACTTTTTTAATAGTTCATATTTCATTTTTATAATGATTTATACAATTATATTTTACAAAGTATTGGTTTGCATCGGATTGGATTAGAAAAATAACGCCAGTCCTTCCCCACAGACAGTTTTGAGAAGCACTGATCCACATTATTTCCTGGGTGATCTCATCTAGCTCAATAGTTTTTAATAATATTTCTATGCTGATCATTCTTATAATTTATGTCATCATCTCTGACCTCTTCTGTAAGCTCCAGACTTGGATATCCAATTGCCTACTTAAAATTTCCACTTGGACGTCAAGTGGGCATACAAATCTTAACATGAACAAAACAGAACTATTAAATAAACAACAAAAAAGAGTCAAACAATAAAAGTAGAAGTTTATTCCTTGACAAGTCTCATAAAATAATCTGCACTAAATCACAACAGGGGAAAAGAGAAGGCAAAATAAGCAATATGAGAACAGAGGGGCTGGTAACTATACATCAGTAGAGATTTTAAAATGTGAGTACACTGTGAACAAGTTTACTAAAATAAATTTGGAAAATGAAATATACAAATGCCTAAAAAATATAAATTACCATAATTGACTCAAAAATAAAAAGAAATAGAAAACCTGAACATACCAATAGCCATTAGAGAAACTAAAAAGTCATTCAAAAATCTGCTCCTATCCCACACCAAAAGGGTATAGGGCCTAGACAATTTTACAAATGAATCTAACCAAACTCAAGCAACAGATATTTCATAAACTATAATTTATAATTGTCATGTCTTCCTGGTCAGTTGACATTTATTATTATATAATGTCAAAAACTATCACAAGAGATATAGAAAGACATTATTTCATAATAAAAGGGTCAATTGACCCAGGAAGATATGACAGTTATAAATATATCCATCCCCAACCTCACAGCACCTAAATATATAAAGCAAACATTGACAGAACTGAAAGAGAAATAGACACAAATATAATAATAGGAAACTTAAATACCCCACTTTCAATAATGGATAGAGCGTCCAGACAGAAAAACAATAAGGAAACAGCAAATTTGAAGAGCATTATAGATAAAAATGGACCTAACAGACATATGTAGAACAAATTTAAGAAGACTGCAATCATACCAAGTATCTTCTTCAACCACAATGAATGAAACTAGAAACAACAGCAAAAGGAAAGCTAGAAACTCCACAGATATGTGGAAATTAAGCAACACATTCTTGAATAACCAATGGGTCAAAAGAGAAATGAAAGGGAAATTAGAAAACATCTTGAAACAAATAGACGTGAAAACAAAATGTACCAAAACGTACGGGAGGCAGCAAAAAACGCATTACCAAGAGGAAAATTTATGGCAATAAACCCCTACGTTAACAAAGAAGAAAAGTCTCAAATTAACAAACCAACCTCAAAGAACTAGGAGAACAGACTAAGCCCAATTTCAGCAGAAGAAAGGGAATAATAAAGATTAGAGTATAAATAAAATAGAAAACTTTTAAAAATCGGCAACACTTTTTTGAAAAAACATCAATAAAATTGACAAACCTTTAGCTAGGCTAACTAAGAGACAAAAAGAGAAGACTTAAATAAAAAATGGAAGAGCAGTCATTACAACTAATGCCACAGGATTAAAAAGAATAGGAGATTACTATGAGCAATTATACACCAACAAATTGGATAACTTACAAGAAATTGATAAATTCTTAGAAACATACACCCTAACAAGACTGAATAATGAAGAAATTGAAAATATGAACAGACCTATAACCAGTAAGGAGATTGAATCAATAACCAAAAACCTCTCAACAAAGAAAAGTCCAAGACCAGATGGCTTCACTGGTAAATTTTACCAGAAATTTAAAGAAAATTTACCATCAATTCTTCTCAATCTCTTCTAAAAAAATTGAAGAGGGGAGAACACTTTCCAACTCTTTTGAAGCCAGTATTACCCTAATGCCAAAGCCAAACAAAGATATTACCAAAAAAAAGAACCTACAGACCAATACTCCTGATAAACACAAATACAAAAATCCTCAACAAAATATTAGCAAAGGCCAGTTGTGGTGGCTCATGCCTGTAATCCCAGCACTTTGGGAGGCTGAAGCTGAAGGATTGCTTGAGGCCAGGAATTTGAAACCAGCCCTGGCAACATAGCAAGACCCTGTCTCCACAAAAAAAATTAAAACTTAGCAAGGCATGGCGGCATGTACCTGTAGTCCCAGCTACTCAGGAGGCTGAGGCAGGAGGATCACTTGATCCCAGAAGTTTGAGGTGACAGTGAGCTATGACCACACCCTTACACTCCAGCCTGGGCGACAGGCAAGACCCTGTCTCAAACAAAACAAAACAAAACATTAGCAAACTACATTAAATAGCACATTAAAAGGATCCTACACCATAACCAATTTAGATTTTTCTCTGGAATGCAAAGTATTTCAACATACAAAAATTAGTGTAATATACCACATTAACAGAACGAGGGGCAAAAACCACACGATCATGTCAGTAGATGTAGAAAGAGCATTTGGCAAATTCAACACCATTTCATGATGAAAACTCTCAACAAACTAGGAATAGAAGCAGATTTCAACATAAAAAAATTATATATGAAAAGTCAGTTAACCTTATACTCAGTGGTGAAAAATTGAAAAGTTTTCCCCCTAAGATTAGGAGCAAGACAAGGATGCCCATTCTAGCTACTTCTTTTCAACACAGTACTGGAAGTTCTAGCCAGAGAAATTGGACAGGAGAAAGAAACAAGCATTTAAATCAGAGAGAAAGAGGTAAAATTATCTCTGTTTGCTGATGACATGATCTTATACATAGAAAATTCTAAAGACTGTAGACACACACACACACACACACACACACACACACACTGAGAGAGAGAGAGAGAGAAACTGTTAGAACTAAGACAAATTCAGGGAGTAGTGGCTCTCCCAGCACACAGCTGGAGATCTGAGAATGGACAGACTGCCTCCTCAAGTGGGTCCCTGACCCCTGAGTAGCCTAACTGGGAGGCACCCCCCAGTAGGGGCAGACTGACACCTCACATGGCTGGGTACTCCTCTGAGACAAAACTTCCAGAGGAACAATCAGGCAGCAACATTTGCTGCTCACCAATATCTGCTGTTCTGCAGCCTCCACTGCTGATACCCAGGCAAACAGGGTCTGGAGTGGACCTCCCACAAACTCCAACAGACCTCCAGCTGAGGGTCTTGACTGTTAGAAGGAAAACTAACAAACAGAAAGGACATCCACACCGAAACCCCATTGGTACGTCACCATCATCAAAGAACAAAGGTAGATAAAACCACAAAGGTGGGGAAAAAACAGAGCAGAAAGACTGGAAACTCTACAAATCAGAGTGCCTCTCCTCCTCCAAAGGAACGCAGCTCCTCACCAGCAACAGAACAAAGCTGGATGGAGAATGACTTTGATGAGTTGAGAGAAGAAGGCTTCAGATGATCAAACTACTCTGAGCTAAAGGAGGAAGTTCAAACCCATGGCAAAGAAGTTAAAAACCTTGAAAAAAAATTAGATGAATGGCTAACTAGAATAACCAATGCAGAGAAGTCCTTAAAGGACCTGATGGAGCTGAAAACCATGGCACGAGAACTATGTGATGAATGCATGAGCCTCAGTAGCCAATTCAATCAACTGGAAGAAAGGGTATCAGTGATGGAAGATCAAATGAATTAAATGAAGTGAGAAGAGAAGTTTAGAGAAAAAACAATAAAAAGAAATGAACAAAGCCTCCAAGAAATATGGGACTATGTGAAAAAAACAAATCTACGTCTAATTGGTGTACCTGAAAGTCACGGGGAGAATTGAACCAAGTTGGAAAACACTCTTCAGGATATTATCCAGGAGAACCTCCCTAATCTAGCAAGGCAGGCCAACATTCAAATTCAGGAAATACAGAGAATGCCACAAAGATATTCCTCAAGAAGAGCAACTCCAAGACACATAATTGTCAGATTCACCAAAGTTGAAATGAAGGAAGAAATGTTAAGGGCAGCCAGAGAGAAAGGTTGGGTTACCCACAAAGGGAAGCCCCTCAGACTAACAGTGGATCTCTCAGCAAAAACTCTACAAGCCAGAAGAGAGTGGGGGCCAATATTCAACATTCTTAAAGAAAAGAATTTTCAATCCAGAATTTCATATCCAGCCAAACTAATAAGTGAAGGAGAAATAAAATCCTTTACAGACAAGAAAATGCTGAGAGATTCTGTCACCACCAGGCCTGCCCTAAAAGAGCTCCTGAAGGAAGCACTAAACATGGAAAGGAACAACTGGTACCAGCCACTGCAAAAACATGCCACATTGTAAAGACCAGCGAGGCTAGGAAGAAACTGCATCAACTAATGAGCAAAATAACCAGCAAATATCATAATGACAGGATCAAATTCACACATAACAATATTAACCTTAAATGTAAGTGGGCTAAATGCTCCAATTAAAAGACACAGACTGGCAAATTGGACAAAGAGTCAAGATCCATCAGTGTGCTGTATTCAGGAAACCCATCTCATGTGCAGAGACACACATAGGCTCAAAATAAAGGGATGGAGGAAGATCTACCAAGCAAATCGAAAATAAAAAAAGGCAGGGATTGCAATCCTAGTCTCCGATCAAACAGACTTTAAACCAACAAAGATCAAAAGAGACAAAGAAGGCCATTACATAATGGTAAAGGGATCAATTCAACAAGAAGAGCTAACTATCTTAAATATATATGCACCCAATACAGGAGCACCCAGATTCATAAAACAAGTCCTTAGAGAACTCCAAAGAGACTTAGACTCCCACACAATAATAATGGGAGACTTTAACACCCCACTGTCAACATTAGACAGATCAACAAGACAGAAAGTTTACAAGGATATCTAGGAATTGAACTCAGCTCTGCACCAAGTGGACCTAATAGACATCTACAGAACTCTCCACCCCAAATCAACAGAATATACATTCTTTTCAGCACCAAACCACACCTATTCCAAAATTGACCACATAGTTGGAAGTAAAGCTCTCCTCAGCAAATGTAAAAGAACAGAAATTATAACAAACTGACTCTCAGACCACAGTGCAATCAAACTAGAAATCAGGATTAAGAAACTCACTCAAAACTGCTCAACTACATGGAAACTCAACAACCTGCTCCTGAATGACTACTGGGTACATAACGAAATGAAGGCAGAAATAAAGATTCTCTTTGAAACCAACGAGAACAAAGACACAACATACCAGAATCTCTGGGACACATTCAAAGCAGTGTGTAGAGGGAAATTTATAGCACTAAATGCCCACAAGAGAAAGCAGGAAAGATCTAAAATTGACACCCTAACATCACAATTAAAAGAACTAGAGAAGCAAACACATTCAGAAGCTAGCAGAAGGCAAGAAATAACTAAGATCAGAGCAGAATTGAAGGAAATAGAGACACAAAAAAACCTTCAAAAAATCAATGATTCCAGGAGCTGGTTTTTTGAAAAGATCAACAAAATTGATAGACTGCTAGCAAGACTAATAAAGAAGAAAAGAGAAGAATCAAATAGATGCAATAAAAAATGATAAAGGGGATATCACCACCGATCCCACAGAAATACAAACTACCATCAGAGAATACTATAAACACCTCTACGCAAATAAACTAGAAAATCTAGAGGAAATCGGTAAATTCCTCGACACATACACCCTCCCAAGACTAAACCAGGAAGAAGTTGAATCTCTGAATAGACCAATAACAGGCTCTGAAATTGAGGTAATAATTAATAGCCTACCAACCAAAAAAAGCCCAGGACCAGACAGATTCACAGCCAAATTCTACCGGAGGTACAAGGAGGAGCTGGTACCATTCCTTCTGAAACTATTCCAGTCAATAGAAAAAGAGGAAATCCTCCCTAACTCATTTTATGAGGCCAGCATCATCCTGATACCAAAGACTGGCAGAGACACAACACAAAAAGAGAATTTTAGACCAATATCCCTGATGAACATTGATGCAAAAATCCTCAATAAAATACTGACAAACCGAATCCAGCAGCACATCGAAAACTTATCCACCATGATCAACTGGGCTTCATCCCTGGGATGCAAGACTGGTTCATCATACACAAATCAATATATGTAATCCAGCATATAAACAGAACCAACGACAAAAACCACATGATTATCTCAATAGATGCAGAAAAGGCCTTTCACAAAATTCAGCAACCCTTCGTGCTAAAAACTCTCAATGAATTAGGTATTGATGGGACATATCTCAAAATAATAAGAGCTATCTATGACAAACCCACAGCCAATATCATACTGAATGGGCAAAAACTGAAAGCATTCCCTTTGAAAACTGGCGCAAGGCAGGATGCCCTCTCTCACCACTCCTATTCAACATAGTGTTGGAAGTTCTGGTCAGGGCAATCAGGCAGGAGAAGGAAATAAACGGTATTCAATTAGGAAAAAAGGAAGCCAAATTGTCCCTGTTTGCAGATGACATGATTGTATATCTAGAAAAACCTATCATCTTAGCCCAAAATCTCCTTAAGCTGATAGGCAAGTTCAGCAAAGTCTCAAGATACAAAATCAATGTGCAAAAATCACAAGCATTCTTATACAAATAACAGACAAACAGAGGCCAAATCATGAGTGAACTCCCACTCACAATTACTTCAAAGAGAATAAAATACCTAGGAATCCAACTTACAAGGGATGTGAAGGACCTCTTCAAGGAGAACTACAAACCACTGCTTAATGAAATAAAAGAGGATACAAACAAATGGAAGAACATTCCATGCTCAAGGATAGGAAGAATCAATATCATGAAAATGGTCATACTGCCCAAAGTAATTTATAGATTCAATGCTATCCCCATCAAACTACCAATGACTTTCTTCACAGAATTGGAAAAAACTACTTTAAAGTTCATATGGAACCAAAAAAGAGCCTGCATTGCCAAGTCAATCCTAAGCCAAAGGAACAAAGCTGGAGGCATCACGCTACCTGACTTCAAACTATACTACCAGGCTACAGTAACCAAAACAGCATGGTACTGGTACCAAACAGAGATATAGACCAATGGAACAGAACAGAGCCCTCAGAAATACTACCACACATCTACAACCATCTGATTTTGACAAACCTGACTAAAACAAGAAATGGGGAAAGGGTTCCCTATTTAATAAATGGTGCTGGGAAAACTGGCTAGCCATATGTAGAAAGCTGAAACTGGATCCCTTCCTTACACCTGATACAAAAATTAATTCAAGATGGATTAAAGACTTACATGTTAGACCTAAAACCATAAAAACCCTAGAAGAAAACCTAGGCAATAACATTCAGGACATTGGCATGGGCAAGGACTTCATGTCTAAAACACCAAAAGCAATGACAACAAAAGCCAAAATTGACAAATGGGATCTAATTAAACTAAAGAGCTTCTGCACAGCAAAAGAAACTACCATCAGAGTGAACAGGCAACCTACAGAATGGGAGAAAATTTTTGCAATCTACTCATGGGACAAAGGGCTAATATCCAGAATCTACAAAGAACTCAATCAAATTTACAAGAAAAAAACAAACAACCCCATTAAAAAGTGGGCAAATGATATGAACAGACACTTCTCAAAAGAAGACATTTATGCAGCCGAAAGACACATGAAAAAATGCTCATCATCACTGGCCATCAGAGAAATGCAAATCAAAACCACAATGAGGTACCATCTCACACCAGTTAGAATGGTGATCATTAAAACGTCAGGAAACAGCAGGTGCTGGAAAGGATGTGGAGAAATAGGAACACTTTTACACCGTTGGTGGGACTGTAAACTAGTTCGACCATTGTGGAAGTCAATGTGGTGATTCCTCAGGGATCTAGAACTAGAAATACCATTTGACCTAGCCATCCCATTACTGGGTATATACCCAAAGGATTATAAAACATGCTGCTATAAAGACACATGCACACGTATGTTTATTGAGGCACTATTCACAATAGCAAAGACTGGGAACCAACCCAAATGTCCAACAATGATAGACTGGATTAAGAAAATGTGGCACATATACACCATGGAATACTATGCAGCCATAAAAAATGATGAGTTCATGTCTTTTGCAGGGACGTGGATGAAGCTGGAAACCATCATTCTGAGCAAACTATCGCAAAGACAAAAAACCAAACACCGCATCTTCTCACTCACAGGTGGGAATTGAACAATGAGAACACATGGACACAGGAAGGGGAACATCACACACCGGGGCCTGTTGTGGGGTTGGGTGAGTGGGGAGGGATAGCATTAGGAGATATACCTAATGTTAAATGACGAGTTAATTGGTGCGGCACACCCAGATGGCACATGTATACATATGTAACTAACCTGCATGTTGTGCACATGTACCCTAAAACTTAAAGTATAATAAAAAAAATTATATGAGGAAAAAAAGAATTAAGACAAATTCAGTAAAGTTGCAAGATACAATATCAACATATAAAAGTCAGTTGCATTCTACACACTAATAATGAACTATGTACAAAGGAAATTAAGAAAATTATCCTATTTATAATAGCATCAAAAAGAGTAAAACAAGCTTAACAGCTTAACAAAGAAAGTGAAAGATTTGTACACTGAAAACTATGTAACAACAATAAAAGAAATAAAAGAAGACACAGATAAATGGGAAAACATGCCTAGTTCATGGACTGGAAACTTAATGTTGTTAAAATGGCCATACTATCCAAAGTGACCTACAGATTCAGTGCAATCCCTATCAAAATGCCAGTGGCATTTTGAAATAGAAAAAACAATCCTAACTCATATGGAACCACAAAGGACTCCAGATAGCCAAAACAATTTTGAAAAAGAGCAAAGCTGGAAGCATCGTGCTTTTTTATTTCAAAAATATATTATAAAGCTACAGTAATTTAAAAAGGATGATAGTGGCATAAACACAAGCACATAGGCCAATGAAACAGAATACAGAGCCTAGAAATAAATACAGGGCCTAGAAATAAATCCATTCATTTATGATCAATTGACCATGCCAAGAATATACAACGGGGAAAGAATAGTATCTTCAACAAATGGTTTCAGGGCCAGGCACAGTGGTTCACGCCTATATTCCCAGGACTTTGAGAGGCTGAGGCTGATGGATCACTTGAGCCCAGGAGTTCAAGACCAGCCTGGGCAACATGGCAAGACCCTGTCTCTACAAAAAATGCAAAAGTTAGCCGGATGTGGTGGCACACGCCTGTGATCCAAGCTACTCAGGAGGCTGAGATGGGAGGATTGGCTTGAGCCTGGGATGTAAAGGCTGCAGTGAGCCGTGTTTACACCACCGCACTTCAGTCTGGGTAATAGAGCAAGAGCCTGTCTCAAGTAAATAAATGGTGTTGGGAAAACCGAATATCCACATGCAAAAGAATAAAATTGGAACCTTAATTTACACCATACACAAGAATCAATTCAAAACAGATTAAAAAATTAAATGTAATACCTAAAAGAGTAAAACCCCTATAAGAAAATATAGGGGAAAACCTCATGACAGTGGTCTTGGCAATGATTTCTTGGATGTGACATTAAAAGTACACACAACAAAAGCAAAAATAGACAAGATGAGTTACATCAAACTAAAAAGTTTCTGCACAGCAAAGGGGACATTAACAGAGTGAAATACAATCTACAGAATGGGAGAAAATATTTGCAAGCCATATATCTGATGAGGGGTTAATATTCAAAATATATAAGGAACTCCATCAATTCTAGCAAAAAAAAACAAAAAACACTCAATTTTAAAATGAGGCCAGGCGTGGTGGCTCACGCCTGTAATCCCAGCACTTTGGGAGGCCGAGGCGGGCGGATCACGAGGTCAGGAGTTCGAGACCACAGTGAAACCCCGTCTCTACAAAAAATACAAAAAATAATTAGCCGGGTGTGGTGGCGGGTGCCTGTAGTCCCAGCTACAGGCTGAGGCAGGAGAATGGCGGGAACCCAGGAGGCGGAGCTTGCAGTGAGCCGAGATCGCGCCACCGCACTCCAGCCTGGGTGACAGAGCAAGACTCCATCTAAAAAAAAAAAAAAAGAACATTTCTCAAAAAAAGACATACAAATGGCCAATACCTATATGAAAGGATACTCAGCATCACTAATCATCAGAGAAATTCAAATCATAGTAGGTATCACCTCACAGCCATTAGAATGGCTATTTAAAAATAAATAAATAAATAAATAAACAAGAAAACCTAGGCAATACCATTCAGGACATAGGCGTGGGCAAGGACTTCATGTCTAAAACACCAAAAGCAATGGCAACAAAAGCCAAAATTGACAAATGGGATCTAATTAAACTAAAGAGCTTCTGCACAGCAAAAGAAACTACCATCAGAGTGAACAGGCAACCTACAGAATGGGAGAAAATTTTTGCAACCTACTCATCTGACAAAGGGCTAGTATCCAGAATCTACAATGAACTCAAACAAATTTACAAGAAAAAAACAAACAACCCCATCAAAAAGTGGGCAAAGGACATGAACAGACACTTCTCAAAAGAAGACATTTATGCAGTCAAAAAACACATGAAGAAATGCTCATCATCACTGGCCATCAGAGAAATGCAAATCAAAACCACAGTGAGATACCATCTCACACCACTTAGAATGGCCATCATTAAAAAATCAGGAAACAACAGGTGCTGGAGAGGATATGGAGAAATAGGAACACTTTTACACCGTTGGTGGGACTGTAAACTAGTTCAACCATTGTGGAAGTCAGTGTGGCGATTCCTCAGGGATCTAGAACTAGAAATACCATTTGACCCAGCCATCCCATTACTGGGTATATACCCAAAGGACTATAAATCATGCTGCTATAAAGACACATGCACACGTATGTTTATTGCGGCACTATTCACAATAGCAAAGAGTTGGAACCAACACAAATGTCCAACAACGATAGACTGGATTAAGAAAATGTGGCACATATACACCATGGGATACTATGCAGCCATAAAAAATGATGAGTTCATGTCCTTTGTAGGGACATGGATGAAACTGGAAAACATCATTCTCAGTAAACTATCGCAAGGACAAAAAACCAAACACCGCATGTTCTCACTCATAGGTGGGAATTGAACAATGAGAACTCATGGACACAGGAAAGGGAACATCACACTCCGGGGACTGTTGTGGGGTTGGGGGAGGGGGAAGGGACAGCATTAGGAGATATACCTAATGCTAAATGACGAGTTAATGGGTGCAGGAAATCAACATGGCACATGGATACATATGTAACAAACCTGCACATTGTGCACATGTACCCTAAAACCTAAAGTATAATAAAAAATAAAGAAATAAATAAAAAGAAAAAAAAAAGAAAGAAAATTTGGCACATATACACCATGGAATACTATGCAGCCATAAAAAAGGATGAGTTCATGTCCTTTGGAGGGACATGGATGAAGTTGGAAACCATCACTCTGAGCAAACTATCCCAAGGACAGAAAACCAAACATCACATGTTCTCACTCACAGGTGGGAATTGAACAATGGACACTTGGACACTGGGTGGGGAACATCACACACCGGGGCCTGTTGTGGGTGTGGGGGAGGGGGTGGGGGGAGCGGGGAGGGATAGCATTAGGAGAAATACCTAATGTAAATGACGAGAAATACCTAATGTAAAGGACGAGTTAATGGGCGCAGCACACCAATATAGCACATGTATACATATGTAACATACCTGCATGTTGTGCACATGTATCCTGGAACTTAAAGTATTGTTAAAAAAAGAAAAGAAAAGAAAAGAAAAAAAAAACACGCATTGATGAGGGCATAGAGAAATTGTAACCCTTGCATTTTGTTGGTAGGAATATAAAATGATGCAGCTGCCATGGAAAATAGTATAGAGGTTTCTCAAAAAAATAAAAATACAACTACTATATGATTCAGCAATCACTTCTGGGTATTTATCCAAAAGAACTGAAATCAAGATCTCAAAGAGATATTTGCACTCCCATGTTTATTGCAGCATTATTCAGAATGGCCAAGATGTGGAAACAACCTAAATATACATGGATGAATGAATGGGTTTTTTAAATGTGGTATAGACATACAAGGTCGTAGTATTCACCCTTAAAAAGGAAAGAAATTCTGCCACATGCAACAACATGGATGAACTTTGAGGATATTATATATGCTAAGTGAAATATACCAGTCACAGAAGAACAAATACTTCATGATTCCACTAATATGAGATATCTAAAAATAGTCAAACACAGAAACAGAGAACAGAATGGCAGTTGTCAAGAACTGGGTGAGTTAGAAGTAGAGTTGCTCTGCAACAGGTATAAAGTTTGTTATGCAAGATGATTGAGTTCTGGGTATCTGTTGTACAGCATCACGCCTGTAGTTATCTATACCGTATTGTACACTTAAATATTTGTTGAGAGGGTAGATGTCATGTTAAGTATTCTTACTACAATTTAAAAAATTAAAATGATTTCCACATAAGCAATAATAGTTGGGTGACATGTATTTATACTAACAGATAAGAATTCTTAACCTAAATTGATATGGTAATTTAAATAATTTTTATTTCTTTCTTATTTCATAGGAATAAAAGGCAAATATACAAATATGCAAAACAAAAAAGAGTGAAAGGTGTTCATAGAAACAATAGAAGGGCTCAAGAAAGAGCCCTAGACTGGGCTTCCAAAAAAATCTACAACTGCAGCATAGAACCTTGCTACGAAGCGATCTCTGTCTCGGCCATGTTTTCAGAAAGCCAATCTGCCATCTCCCATTCACATTATGAAAATTCAATGCTATTTCTATCAAAATCCCACAGGATATCTTTGTGTATGAAAACCTATAAACAGATTCAAAAATTTATTTGATAGTATAAAGATTCAAGAATAGCCAAGTCAATTTTCTAAACAGATTACCAGCAAACACTTTCACAGACAACTGCAGTTCAGGAACATTTTGAAAGGGAATATCTAACTTCCAGTCGTAGGGAAAGTGTGAGAGAAGGAGCATGCCTTAAGATATAATTTAAATGTCTAAGAGGACCTTTGCTTCCGGCAAACGCAAACCAGGACATTCAGGCCAACTCTTCTGCTGAGGACAACTAGAAAAGTGGAAATTAAATCTGCTTAGAGGCATTAGAGAACTATCAAGCAAATGCAGAATTACCAGTTTAGGAGATGGGGGATGAGAAGGTGCAGGAAAGTAAGCCCAATGTTTGGGATTGCTTGTCCCTAAGAACTCCTGGAAAGTTTCGTGTCACTTTGGAAATTCTTGCAGTTTTAGGGGGACAGGTATTGGAGTGAGAGTTTGCCAACAGGTGAACCTGATAAAATCCCTTGCATTAGATTAGAATCTTGACAGGATCCATTTAGAAGTAAGTGTAAACCAGATGTAAATAGATCCCTACAGAAGAGCAATTCAGCTAGAATCCTCTCAGTCTATAACATTGGATTGAGATGATCCAGCATTGTTAGTGCCCCCTGGATAACTGGGAAAAGCAAAATGATATCCTTTCTGCGATAAAATAACATCAGTCCAGCCTCAAATTATTTATACAAAAAAAATTTTGCCAAACAATATGAAGCATACAATCAGAAATAAGCAGACAAATGAGAAGACAATGTGACATGAATAAAAACCAAGAAGGAAAAAACTAGAGTATATAAATATCAACAAGGACTTCAGTTATTATAGTTTCAGAGACAGTCTTCAAAATAAATAAGTTTACAAGTTCAAGAAGATAAAAGACATGAAAACTTCAGCAGAGAACTGAGAAAAATGTATATGCATGTACCTGAAGAAACAAATGAAAATTGAAAAACTAAAAAGTAAAATAATTAAAATTGAAAACTTGATGACTGAATATAACAGCTTTTACATACACTTAAAAAGATTAGAAATGAGTTGGAAGATAAATCATAAGAAAAAATTCAAAATAAAGCATGGAAAGATAAAGAGATGGGAAACAGATGATAGGGTATATGAAAGGCACAGTGAGAAGATTTAACATTTGAATATACCTAGAAGGAAAGAAGAAGGAGAATGGAAAAGAAGCAATACTTGAAGACATAATAGCTGATTTAAAAAAATAGCAGATGACTGATTCAAAACCTGCAAACCTCAAACACAAAAAATAAAGAGAAATACACACTGGGTGTATATAGTACACAACTGTGGAAGACCAAAGGCAATGGGGATATCTCAAAAAGAATCTTTGGAGATATAAAGAAAAGGAAAGAAAAAAATGAAAAGATTGTCTTCAGAAAGGCAGAACAGCTGACATTTCAACAGAAACAACAAAAGATAAAAGACAAAAGAATGATACATTTAAGTTCTTAAAGAAAATGACTGCTGACTAATCTGATAGAGACATAACCAAAAAGACACATGCAGTCTTATGTCCATCCCAGCGCTATTCACAATAGCAAAGACATGGAATCAACCTAGATGCCCATCAACAGTGGACTGGATAAAGAAAATGTGATACACATACACCATGGAATACTATGCAGCCATAAAAAATGAGATCATGTCCTTTCCAGCAACATGGATGAAGCTGGAGGCCATCATCCTGAATAAATTAACACAAGAACAGAAAACCAAATATCACATGTTCTGACTCATAGGTGGGAACTAAACATTGAGTACACATGGGCATAAACATGGGAACAACAGACACTGGGGACTACTAAATGAGTAGTAAATGAGGGTTGGAAAACTACCTATTGAGTATTATGCTCATTACCTGAGTAATAGGATCATTCATGCACCAAACCTCAGTGACACACAATTTACTCATGTAACAAACCTGCACATATACCCCCTGAACTGAAAATAAAAGTTTTCCAAAAAAAGAAAAAAAAATTTAAAGACTTATTATAAGGCTATAGTAATTAAGACAGTGTGGTACTGACACAAGGCTAAATAAATAGACCTATGTACATATGGACACAACTTATGACAAAGACAGCACTAGAGAGTAGTGGGGTGTCTTTTCAATAAATGGTGCTGGGCCAACTGGTTAGTCATATTAGAAAAATAAATGAAACCTGACCCAACCTCACACAATGTTCATATATTAATTCTAGGTGAATTATAGATCTAAATGTGAATGGCAAACAAATCTCTTGAAAATACCATAGGCAAGTCTTCATGATCTTGGGATAGGAAAATGCTTAAGAAGTACACAATAAACACCCACCGTATCAAAGGAGGGAACCTGATAAATTGGATAAACTAAAATTAAGAACTTCTGTTTATCAACATGCACCATTAAAACAATTAAAAGGTAAGCATCAAATAAGAAAAGATACTTTTAGCACATACATTTAGAATGACTGTAGTTTCTTGATTGCAAAGTAACCACATTTCTTGACCTTCCCCTGTGTTCCAGCCATTACTTTTGTATTCTAGCCAGCCAAGAAGGCTGGAAAGAAGGGGGAAGAATTTGCACACATACTACTACTTACATTCCATTTTACAAAATTGTCACAAGACCACATATAGCTGCAATAAAGACTGGGATATAGATTTCATTCTGAGTATCCATATGCCTGGCTAATAATCAGAGTTATATCGAGAAGAAGAAAAAAAGAATGTATATTGAGGAATAACTAGCAATCTCTGCCATGTTCTTAATTGGAAAGATTCCTTCCAGAGAAGTTTAAATTGAAAGTGATACACTGTGAGCAAGTGGCATAACTTTCCTAGAACTCTGAGGAGCTTATTTTTTTGTTGTTGTTTTTCCATTTTTCTCCTTATGTTCCTTTACCAAAACAAAATCATTAAGAACTATCTTGGGAAACCCTATTTTTCGTTTTTTTTATTATTATATTTTAAGGTCTAGGGTACATGTGCACAATGTGCAGGTTTGTTACATATGTATACATGTGTCATGTTGGCGTGCTGCACCCATTAACTCATCATTTACATTAGGTATACCTCCTAATGCTATCCCTCCTCTCTCCCCCCACCCCACGACAGGCCCAGGTGTGTGATGTTTCCCACCCTGTGTCCAAGTGTTCTCATTGTTCAATTCCCACCTATGAGTGAGAACATGCGGTGTTTGGTTTTCTGTCCTTGCGACAGTTTGCTCAGAATGATGGTTTCCAGCTTCATCCGTGTCCCTACAAAGGACATGAACTCATCCTTTTTTATGACTGCATAGTATTCCACAGTGTATATGTGCCACATTTTCTTAATCTAGCCTATCATTGATGGACATTTGGGTTGGTTCCAGGCCTTTGCTATTGTGAATAGTGCTGCAATAAACATACGTGTGCATGTGTCTTTACAGCAGCATGATTTATAATCCTTTGGGTATATACCCAGTAATGGGATGGCTGGGTCAAATGGTATTTCTAGTTCTAGATCCTCACCACACTGTCTTCCACAATGGTTGAACTAGTTTACAGTCCCACCAACGGTGTAAAAGTGTTCCTATTTCTCCACATCCTTTCCAGCACCTGCTGTTTCCTGACTTTTTAATGATCGCCATTCTAACTGGTGTGAGATGGTATCTCATTGTGGTTTTGATTTGCATTTCTCTGATGGCCAGTGCTAATATTGAGCGCATGAAACTGGTGCTATATTAGACATTTGAGAGACTTCTGAGAGTTTAGAAAAATCAAATATATGAGAAGTAAGGTTAGGAGTTTTCAGCAATATAGCACAAGGAGGACTTTAGTCTCTGGGTATGCAAAGCAAAACCTTTAACCCCAAACATAAAATTCATAGAAATTTTTCTCAGAAACAAATACAAGATTTCCTTCCATGAGATTCTAAAACCAAAGTTCAAGACAAGTTCAAACATCTAATAAAATACTATACAAAAATCCCATCATTTTGCTGACTTCTTTCATGCTAAATCCATCTTGTGATAAAATTGATAAGGAAGGAAAAATTAAAACACTCTAAATACTTGGAAAGCAAATAGAAAATGTATTAATTTATTTTAAATCAGTGAAATTTTTTTTTCAACACCATCTCACTCTGTCACCCAGGCTTGACATCAAGGCTGAAATGATCCTCTCGCCTCAGCCCCTGAGTGATTGGGACTACAGGCGCACTCCAGCATGCCCAGCAAATTTTTTTTTACTTTTTGTAGAGACAGGGTCTGGCTATGTTATCCAGGCTGGTCTCCAACTTTTGGGCTCAAACCATCCTCCTGCCTTAAGCCTCCCAAAGTGCTGGGATTACAGGTGTGAGCCACTACAACCAGCCTGTAATTTTTAAGACTATATTATTTGCATAACATATATAGAAGAGTCAATCCAGTTCATACACTTAAGAGTAGATTTTGGCATCTGAATACCTGGGTTTGTTTCCTGGTTCTGCCACTTCACACATGTTGTTTTAAGCAAATTACTTACATCTCTGGCCTCAGCTTTCTCAACTAAAATTGGGGAGGATGGAAGGATGGGTAATAAGAACACCAATTTCATATGAACACAATGACCTACTACTATTTTCATGAAGTGCTTGAAGTGCTTGGAGCAGTAACACTCACTAAATGGACACTCTCTTAACTTCCTTTCCATCAGCTACCCATGCACCCACCTCTTTCCTCACCCTCTCCTCTATGACCTGAAGATGTTTCTCCTCCTACGCTAATAGATCTCTTGCTCCCATTTTACATAGTAAGAAATCTGAGATGAGGTAACTTGCTCAACCTAATAAGCAAGCCAAAATGAGATGAAATTTACTCAGCACATGAAGGAAGCAAAAAATCAAATTCCCATTGTGTTCATGGGAGATCTAGGCTAAGTTTCATTAAAAGACTTACCCCCACTACCTCCCTGTGACAAAATGTCAGAGGTGGGATTTGAACCTTGCATGGAGGGCCTCCTGAGCTCATTCCATGGTTCCTGCTGCCTCCTGATTCCTCAGTCAGAGAACTTGGCCACACATTCTGTGACCTGGTCACAGACAACTTTTAAACTCTAGACATGGGGACTTTTACAGAATAGGAACTCAATAAACATATGTTTCATATGATGGAATAGCTGAGAATGTGGAATCACTAGGAAAAAAAAGGTTACCCATACTGTAAATTGGCAGAATTGGGGAAAGGAGTTTAGCTGGCCAGAAGTCCCACTTTTTTCACCTTCATACTTTATGTTGCTTCCCCAAAATTATATACAGGAGAAGTTCATTTGAATTTTGCATTTATTCAGGGAAGTTTCAAAACGTATTAGAAATAAAATCTGATTACTAGATTAAACAGTAAAATTAGGAGTTATGACTAATGCAGTTTTCTTTTTTTCTTTTCTTTTTTTGGAGAAAGGATCTTGCTCTAGCACCCAGGCTGAAGTGCAGTGGTGCCATCTCAGCTCAATGCAACCTCCATCTCCTGGGCTCAAGCAATCCTCCCGCCTCAGCCTCCCAAGTAGCTGGGACTAAGGGCGCATATCACCATGACCAAGTAATTTTTGTATTTTTTTGTAGAGACGGAGTCTCACGATGTTGCCCAGGCTGAACTCCTGAGCTCAAGCGATCCACCCACCTTGACCTCCCAAAGTGCTGGGATTATAGGCATGAGCACTGCACCTGGCCTCCAATGCAATTTTATAAAGCTTTCCCAATTAGTGAAGTGCCAGATGTTACAGCTTCTTACCGTAATGATTTGTTATATTTAATAAATATACACATACAAGCAGACCCAGCAGAAACTTTTCTTGACTCGGGACCTGACTTAATTATTCTTTGAAAAGCTTTTTCTGACTAAGCTCACCATATAAATAATCAACATGCCATTTAGTCAGACTATATGCAGCTTGGCCATGTTCTCTGTCTTGGTTCTTAAGTTGTTATTGTTTTAAATTACAGATCCTTTGAGAACCTGATGAAAGCTATGGGTCCTCTCTGCAGAAAATATACACATGCACATATGCACAAATCTGGACATAGGCTTTCAAGGACCCCCTGAAAGACCATCTGTGGACCCCTCATGGAGCCCATGAACTCTCAGGTAAGAGTGTCTGTTCTAGTTTTCCTTCATGCATTTTGAGCATCTCTCCTCCCCACCCCACCCCCACCACCACCAACATACATACACATATACACAGTGGACTAAAGATCCACTGAAGGTTTCTTTTGCATTTCATCTAACATCGGTGAGTACATATGACAGGCACTTAAAACTCTTGCTATAATGGAAAAACATAATGAGACAGTGTGCCAGCATTTTGAATTACCCTTTTTTCCCTGTAGATTTTCACTAGCTTGCCCCAACATTAATGAGATTTCATGTTGTGTTTACAAAACAAAACAAAAAATAAACAAACAAGGAGCCATCAAGGCTTAAACCAGACAGCAGAATCTCCCAGACTCTGACTCCTGTAAGATTTTGGAGATAAGCTTTAGGGAAGAGATCAGGAAAGGCACATGGAACTTGGAAGGGGAAAATGACCTGGCATCTGGTTAGAAGACATAGAGAATAACAACACTGCATGTTATGGCCCTTCACAGTTTTTAAAAACACTTTCACATACAGTATCTTACCTGATAACTCCCACCTTAACCTGGAAGGCAGGCAGGGGCCGATCTCACCTCTTCCATTTATTTATTTAAAAACTCAGGTCCAGAATGGTTTCATAAATACCCAAAGTCACCCAGCAGCCTTAAATGGAAGGGCACAAACTTGAGTGTAGAGCTTTGGACTCTAATTCTGTGTTCCCTGCATCATGGAAGAAGTCAAGAAGAATGTGGAATTATTAAAAAAAAAAAAAAAATGGCACATACATTCATGGAGGAGGAGATGGGCTTACAAAAAAGCCCTTTCAACTAAGGTGCATGAAATGTTATTTTCAGTTATCGTATCGGGGCATCTGGCTATTTTCAAAATTCTTAACTAATCAACCCCTGTATTTAAAATGCAATTGTCCATGTATTCGTCACAGAGGTTTAATCATTTGTGAAGAATGAAACAGCCTTATCTTTACCAAACGCCATTGTAATCACTTTTGGGTAAACAGTCTGGAGCCATTTATATTATTCTTTATAGGATAATAAGTTCAAAGTTGTAAAATCTGGAAATGTTTTACCACTAGAGTGCTGCTGTAGGCATTTCCCATTTTGAACCACAGCTGTCCTCACCCACAGTCACATCTTGCAGGTCACAACCTCTTTATGATGACCCACATAGTGACCAAACCAATTCAGAAGCTATCCATGTGAACCCTAAAAGGTAACCCACTCCCGTTTCTTTTCTGATAGAGATACAACCCCCTTCCTATCAGTTCAGCTCCACACAAGAAATGTGCTCTCTTCCTGGCTATGGTTATTCGATACTTTGTGCTCTTCCCCACAGTGGGGAAACTGGCATCAAAGAAATTCACCAGGCTGACCCTGTTTTGGTCACAAAACAGGGGAACAGGAGAGAGAGATCTTTTCTTAAAGCATTTGGAGATCCTAAATGCCAAAGTACGAACTATGAGAGGCCAGCAAAATGGAAGACATTCATGTGTATTTTTGGTAGACACCTACTATATATTGACAACCGTAAGTTTTTCTAAACCTCTCAATAGTCACGGATGCTGATTTTTTAACAGATGAGAAGACTGAGATTCACAGAAAGAAGAGGGAATTCATATGTGTTAAAACTTACGATAGGGGCCGGGCACTGTGGCTCCTGCCTATAATCCCAGCACTTTGGGAGGCAGAGGTAGGTGGGTCACTTGAGGTCAGGAGTTCAAGACCAGCCTGGCCAACATGGTAAAACCCTTTCTCCACTAAAAATACAAAAATTAGCCTGGCATAGTGGCATATGCTTGTAATCCCAGCTACTCCAAAGGCTGAGGCAGGAGAACCGCTTGAACCCACAAGGCAGAGGTTGCAGTGAGCCAAGATTGTGCCACTGCACTCCACCTGGGTGAGAGAGTAAGTGAGATTCCATTTCAAAAAAAAAAAAAACCATCCAGCACTTTGGGAGGCTGAGACGGGAGCCTCACTTGAGTTCTGGAGTTCGAGACCAGCCTAGCCAACATGGTGAAACCCCATCTCTACTCAAAATACTAAAACTAACCAGGTGCGATGGCACATGCTTGTAGCCCCAGCTACTCAGTAGGCTGAGACAGAGAATTGCTAAAACCTGGGAGGCAGAGGTTGCAGTGAGCCGAGATTGCACTAATGCACTCCAACCTGGGTGACAGAGCAAGATTCCGTCTCAAAAAAAAAAAAAAAAAAAAAAAAAACTTGGGATGGGCGCTTTAATAGAGGTTAAGTGATATGTCTTTAAACACATAATTGACCAGTTAACAGATCTAGCATTTAAGGTTTGTCTAAGTTCAAAGCCCATGTGCTTTCCATTACATAAGTTATTTCTAAATTTCAATCATTCAAATACTATCTTCATTATTTGTTCCAAAATCATACATACAGGATTTTTTAAGAGGGATGATGGTTTAGTGGCTAGAATGTAGTTCTGAAGTCACCCCTGCTAAGTTCCAGTCCAGTGCTGCCTCTTACTAGCTTTGTGACCTTGGCCAAGTGACTTGACCTATGCCTGTTTCCTTATGTTTAAAATGGGCGTAAACAGTAGTACCTACCTCAGGGTTGTTTTGAGGATTAAATGAATTAATATATGTAATGCATGCACTGTAGTAAGTGTTCAATCCATGCTAATTAGCATTATTTCAGAATTTCTTTTAAATTAGGCTTTTGCTATGTCAGTAAATGTATTAAAGGGGGAGGTTTTTGTAGCACAACTATGAAATTACAAGTTTGATGTGATAGCTATATTTCTGTAAACATTAAAATAAGTATATAATATTCAAAGAAAAGATATTCAGTCAGGTATCACCTAAAACTCATCTCTCATACACAGGTTCTGTTTTGAGAATATGACCCCACACTAGGCTGTTTTCTACCAGTAGAGAGAATATAGAATGTTGGATATTTAAAGCTTAAAGGTAATCCATAGAAAGTAGTTCCAAGCTTACTAGATTTATGCAAAATGAGAAAAAGGAAAGAAAACCAAAGAGGAGAAATGGAATAAAATGGAACACAATGGAACAGATGCCAAAACCATTTAGCAAAGGAAAGAAAAACCAGTTTGGGCAAGGTTCCTGTTTCCATGGACCCAGCTATCTCGTGGGAAGAGCAGGTCCTGAAAGAACACAAGTAGCCTTCAAAACAGACCTTAGGCCTATCTCCTGACACTGGGGGCACAAAGAGGTCCTGTGTGATGGAACTAAAGTGGGGATACGAGTCCAGAAAAATCAATGCAAGAACACAGGCAAAGAATGTAGGAGAAAAAAATCTTTAGACAAACAAACAAATCAGCAGGAAGCTAAAGGGAAATACAGTTAGCCAAGAATAAAATCGAAACACTCATCATGTGCCACAGCTGTACAAACAGAGAAGGATAACACAGCAGAAGAGCAAGAAACACTCAAGACTCTCAAGAATAAGGCCAGGAAACTCACAGCATGAACCATGGAATCCTAGGGTGGACGTGCTGGAAAGGAGATCATTCAGCCCACTTTCCTTATTTGACAGGGAGAAAAGAAGGCCCAGGCTGAAAAGACATGCCCAAGACTCAAAAACCAGGGGTTCCTTCTCTAAAGTCAGATTCCACATCCAAAATGTGGCAGCAAAATAGAAATTCATTGTTTCATCTGAGGAAAAAGGAGAAGTCGCCTAAATGGGCAGGAGAAACTCAAGACCTGATTCTTAAAGAGACAATCATTTAATCTTCTTTTTAAGTTTTTACTTCTCAAAAAAAAAATGGGATTTACAATAAACTTGATTGAAAACAGGCTACACAAAAGTTGAAAGGTTGGAATTAAAATAGGAAGGAAAGAAGGAAGGAAGGAAGGAAGGGAGGAGGGAGGGGGTAGGGGGAGGGAGGAAGGGTGGGTGAGGAAGGAAGGAAGGGAGGAAGGGACAGAGGGAGGGAGTGGGGAGGAGGGAAGGAGGGAAAGAGGGAGGAGGGAAGGCAGGAAGGCAGGAAGACAGGAAGGGAGGGAGAGAGGGAGAAAGGGAGGAGATGACATAGGGCCACATGGTAAAAGATGTATTAAGTAGGCAAAATAAATCCAGGGCTTGTGGCACTTGTTAAGAACTTAAAAAGTTAAGAAAATACTTGAGGTTTCCTAATATAATGCAAATGTTCTTTTATTCCCCCCAAGCCTGATTTGCAGTAAAATTTTGCATAATAGTTTTCATCTATTTAAGTCCATTTTTCCACCTGTAAAGTGGATCGAACTCTGCCCACCACCTTGCATGAAAGTTTTAGTATGAGATGACAATGTATACACTGTTTAGCCCCAAGTATTAATGAGGCTATAAAAACTCTTGAACATAGATAGATTTTTCCCTGACTTTCACAGAATATCTGTCTCCTTCAATATAAAACACAGAGAAATGATTTTAGATAGATAAAACAGCCTATAATATGGATATATAATACAGATATCAATTTAAAATATTGTGATTCTTGAAATATGACTTGGGCCTGTAATCCCAGCATTTTGGGAGGCCAAAGTGGGTAGATCACTTAAGGTCAGGCATTCGAGACCAGCCTGGGCAACATGGTGAAAATCCGTCTTACTAAAAATACAAAAATTAGCCAGGCATGGTGGCATGCACCTGAATTCCCAGCTACTTGGGAAGCTGAGGCAGGAGGCAGAAGTTGCAGTGAGCTGAGATCATGCCACTGCGCTACAGCCTGGGCAACAGAGCAAGACTCTGTCTCAAAAAAAGAAAAGAAAAAGGAAATATGACTTGGGAATCCGTAAGAATTAAAGACAAGGCTGGAACAATATACACTCCCCATAGGCACTATCAATTGCTAATACAATTCCATGAACAGACTCATGTTTGCTAATGAGGAAATAAGAAAATTACAATACTATGAATCAGTTAGGAATGCTTCTAGCTTCAAGTAACAGAAGACTTTCTAACAATGTATTTAAAAGAGTACAAGTTTACTCTTCTCCTATGAAAAGAAGCCTAGAGATCAGCAGCTGCTGACTGTGGTTACACAGCCCAGCAATATCACAAACTGCATCCCTGTGATCAATTTCTTTTTTTTTTTTTTGTCTTTTCCTTTCTTTTGGTCACAAGATGGTTATCATAGCTCTGTACATCTAATCTGCATTCAAATGAAAAAGAAGAGAGAAAGGGAAATAAGAGTTATAGCTCTTCTTTTTGTGAAGAAAAAAATGAAAGCCTTCCCAGCACTCTTTCTTTCCTAAACCTAAAAACTCCTCCATTCTCGCCATCAGCCAAAATTGCCATATGGGAATCCCGAATTGCACGTGAAGTTGGGACAGTAAGCAGGTGGCCTTTCCAGCCTTTACAGTGGAGGCAGGCAGGAAAAAAGGGAATTGAGAATGGGGATCTAAGTAGCCCAACAACAAATTTTGTTATAGTTAAATGTTTCAGCTCAGTGCAAACTACCTTTTCATTCAAGTGAGGGCTGCATTCTCGAAACGTCTTTAAATGAAGTTAATGTGGTAAATTTGCATTTTTGGTTATTCTTTTGTATCCATGCCTATTTTTTGTTGTCGTTTTTGCATCCTTTTGATGTTATTACTAGTCATTCATAAAACAGAACACTCTCCCTAAACAATGGTGTTGGCTATCTAAAAAGTTTCCGGATAGGAGAACTTTTCAGTGTGGGACTAGAAGACGACTTGAAACCTTATTTGTGAAATTTCAACTGAAGGCAAAGGTGAGAATGAAAGGCCTAGTAAATATTATACATCCACTGAAATAAACCTACAAAGAAAGTGCAAAGTATAAGTGATAGTAATAATAGTTATACATTGTAAATAAGTAATAAAGATGCCATATTTTTTCATGCGATCATCACTTGCTTGCTAGAAAAGGTCCATGATCTCCTTAATTTTGAAAATAAGTTGTTGGTCCATTTTGAGTTGTTTTCTTAAACAGATAGTCCTCATATTGCAATGTGCTTTTTTTCTGAGCCAAATGTTGAATGCTTTTCCAAGGTTAACACATGGCTATGTTAACCCCTAACTTCCAGGACTCACCATTCAGTCTCACCCCAGGCCACACATCTAGCCTTTTATCCCCTTAGCCCCTCTCCTGGTCTCAGCATTTCAAAGTCCCTGAACTTGCCTACTCCTGGCTCCTCTGACGCACATGCAGTCCCAAGGCCAAGGTTTCATTTCCCTCATTTGCTTTTATCTTTCCTAAGAAGTCCATGCAAAGGGCTCTAATTCTGCTCTGTCAACTATATCCTTGTCTCTATTCCAAATACCTAGCTCCCTGTTCTTCCAAATTTCCCTCGCAGGAGTTGACACCCAATTTGCATGTTCTAGAATCCAAATTCTCCCAGATATTGAAAAGGTATACAGAAGCAAATCTTCTTATGTTAGAATTCAGTGGAGTAAGAACTTGTAGTTAAGGATGGATTTACTATATATCTAAAGTACTTAGAGCTTTCATAGAGAAGAGCACCGTGGAGAAAGAGGGAAGACCACGTCTCTGCTGCATGACCTGCCTCTGAATGCGTGACTTGCTTTCCAGAGACCTGATGAGATCGCCATGAGGTGTGGTTGCTTTCATAAAGAGTAGGCTGTTCAAAAACATTAAAAAGTCCAGAGTTTTCGCTCGCCCAGCAGTTCAAAATGCAAGCCCTCTTTTATGACAAGGCAATTATGAATTCTAATAATCAACTTTTAGATAAGGGTGACAACGAATAGGCACCCCACATTTCAATACCAATCAATAGCCTCAACTCTGTAGGAGTCATTCCCTTGGATCTACTGAGCTTCGGCCTCTGTCTTCCACCATACGTTACTGCTTCAAGAAACCACTTCACCTTTTCCTCAGTTTGCTTTTCTCCTTCCGTGGTGTGATGTGTCAAGGCCGAATGCTGAAGAGAATCCAGTGGTTAATAATATAAAAAAAGGAGCATCACTGGTCAGGACATATCATATAGCATTGGTCTTTGAGGAGACTGGCTTGGGTATGCTGACCAGGTTATGACTTTAGAGAAAGTGATTGTCCTCAATAATAGTTAAACCAACATGTTTTAATTAAACATAAATTGTGTGTCCATCCCTGTGTTGGGGACTTCAGTAGATTCTGAAGTGGAGGGCATCACAGAATAGTGAAAAGAGCAGAGGCACTGGAATCAGAAACAGCTTGGTTCTAATCCTGGCTCCACTGTAACTGAGTTGAACAATCCATTTAAATTTTCTGAGCTGGCTGGGTGCAGTGGCTCATGCCTATAATCCCAGCACTTTGGGAGGCCGAGGTAGGCAGATCACCTGAGGTCAGGAGTTTGAGACCAGCCTGGCCAACATGGTGAAACCCTGTCTCTACTAAAAATACAAAAATTAGTTGGGCATGGTGGCACATGTCTGTAATCCCACCTACTTGGGAGGCTGAGACAGGAGAATCGCTTAAACCCAGGAGGCAGAGTTGCAGTGAGCCAAGATTACGCCACTGCACTCCAGCCTGGGTGACAGAGGGAAACTCTGTCTCAAAATAAAATAAAATAAAATAAGCTCTCTGAGCTTTATTTTCCTCATTAGTAAAAAGGGAACCGACTCTTCAGGGGTTTCGTGAGGATTAAATGAGATCATATGCACAAGTCAAGTACCTCCCACATAGAGGTACTGAGTCAATGTTATTGTTATTTTTATTATTATTAATATATATTTTGTGTTCTCAAGAAAAAAGCTATTTATTTGAAGATATCAAACATATAATCAAATATTAAATGGATTAGTAGTAGCAATAAGTGTCATTGGAATCAGAACTCAAGAAAATATTTATGAAATTAATACTATTTTTAAATAACTTTTTCATGATATTATATAAGTAGTATATACTCATTATAGGAAACTGGGGACAGAGAGAGCAAAAAGCATAAAGAAGAAGTGTTTTAAGGACATTAAGACAAAATCCACACATACCTAATACCAGAAAGTGTCAGAGTTATGCCAATGGTACTTAAAGCTTATATGATTTTCTAAAGGAAGTAAAATTTATCAACAAGAGAGTAGATATTTAAGTTGATATGGCTGCATAATGGAATACTATATAACTGTTAATAAAAATGAGGTAAATCTTTACATCTTGTCTGGGAAAGATCACCAGAATATATTGTTAATTTTTAAAAGCAAGTTGAAGAACAAACCATATGTGGTTATTTTGTTAAACAGGTTTTCCTCTGAGATTTGGCTTTCTCTCACTTTACTTGCTCCTGCACTCTTTTGTTCTATTGTCACTTAGTAATAAAAAATGATCTAAGAAAGGCAAAAAGAACATATAAAGGGAGGTGACAAAGGAAAGCAGGAGATATCATGGAGCCCCAAAATAAAACAAAGAATACTTTCTTATCAATGAGCAAAGAGGCTAAAAACATCTGTTCCAAATGTGATGGCCTGAAATGGATGTGGGTGTGGTAGCCTGAGTCCCGGGCCGTGCAAAGGGAGATAGGAGGCCTGCCCTGCTATGTGCTGTCGCCTCTTGGGAACCACAGATAACTCACTCGTAGCATTCTTTCCACTGAAGTGTTGAGCATCACACAATAACTGTGCAGCAAAGCCCCAGTGGAATGTGGATATCAAAGAATAAAGAAAATACCTGCTTGATGGAATGTGAGATGAGAACTAAGCTTCACTGTTTTCATTCATTCATTCATTCATTCATGTGTTCAACAAACATTCATTGATGAGTAGATAGCCAGGATGATAACCCAGTCCCTCACAAGCGGTGTGAGCTCCCGTGCTATGATGAACACTGTGGCCGGACTCTCTCTGGCTCTGTTGTTTGACACCGTCATAGCAGTAACCATGACAGTAATGGCTGCAGTAACATAAGATTATTTCCTAGAAGTCAATACAAAGGAAGAAATAACCTTATGCATCTGGCAGGCCTTCTGATCATGATACTTAAAACTTAAAAAAAAGGGTCACATGATGCAAGGAAATAAAATGAAGCAAAATGAGAGAATGCAGGCAGAGTGCGGTGGCTCACGCCTGTAATCCCAGCACTTTGGGAGGCCTAGGCAGGTAGATCACTTGAGGTCAGGAGTTTGAGACCAGCCTGGCCAATATGGTGAAATCCCATCTCCACTAAAAATGCCAAAATTAGCCGGGCATGGTGGCTCGTGCCTGTAGTCCCAGCTACTCAGGGGAGGCTGAGGCAGGAGAATCACTTGAACCTGGGAGGCAGAGGTTTCAGTGAGCCGAGATCATGCCATTGCATTCCAGCCTGGGCAGCAGAGCAAGACTTCATTTCAAAAAAAAAAGAGAGAGAGAGAATGCATTCGATCCATGTCCTAAAATCAGAAAGCCATGGAGGCCAAACTATACAGAGGGACTCAACAAAAATAGCTAAGTTTTTAAATCACTATTTGTCAGGAACACGCATTATCTCATTTAATCTTCACAGCACCGCTGGGAGGCCAGGTATAGACCTCACATATAAAATGTGGAGGATACTGATGCCTCAAAAGGTGAAGTAACTTTCCAGGGTCACACAGCTTATAAGTGTCCTTTCAGCCAGGATTTCAATGCGCATAGCCTGCTTCATTAAAATGTACCACAAATATATTAAGTACTGAGAACATAATAAAAAGAAAAGTACACCCCTGGCATCTGGAAACTGATACTATACAAGACCTTGGTATTGGTGGGACTGGCCTGGGTCTCACAGCTAAGCCCTTGTATTCTCCTGTGGGGCACAAATCATCTCTCAGAACACCAGCACCAGACAAGAGGCTACTGTGACTGTGATGAAGTGAGGTGAGAAACAAGATCACTCTGTAATACCGTCTAAGCACAGACAAAAACAAGAGCACTGCGCAAATCACTAAAATTCCAGACCCCACCCTGGATAAAATGAGTGACAGCAGCCTCAGCCTACCAAAGTGCTGGGATTACAGGTGTGAGCCACTGCAGAGGGAGGCAGAGGCAGGAAGATCACTTGAGCTCAGGAGTTCAAGACCAGCCTGGCAACACAGCGAGACCTTGTCTCTAATAAAAAAAAAATCAAAAAAACTAGCCAAGAAGTGGTAGTCCAATCCTGTAGTCCCAGCTACTCAGGAGGCTGAGGTGGGAGGATCACTTGAGCCCAGGAGATCGAGGCTGCAGTGAGCTGTGGGCCTGCCACTGCACGCTAGCCTAAGCAACAGAGCTAGACTATGTCTCAAAAAAAAAAAAAAAGTGACAACTGCTTCCAATTAAAACTTGAGCCTTGCTTCATTCCTCCCCGCTTCCCTTAAAGATAGGATTTATTAAGATGCCTAGTCAGAGTTATCCCCACTTGCTGACAGCATCCAATCCAAAGCAAAGCCTCATTTCCTTTAACCCTCCCCCAAAATCACTTAACATGAACCCAAATCCTCAAATAAGTTTGTGAACGCCCTCTTGCTGATATGCCCCATGGTTCCCCATGGTGTACCTTCTCCTCTTGGCATCAATTATTAAACCCAACTCATTCAACCACAGGTGTGTTCATCTCTAGCTGGGAGGCATTGACAGAATGGAGGTTCACCCAGAGTCAGCTGAAGACTTCACTGCCTCTGACTGGAACCCTGGACTCAGTAGCCCTCTAGCAGTGACATTACTGTTCAGGATGCCACTTGTGTATGGCTGGGAGGTGAGGTCCTGTTGTATCAAGCCCTGGTATTTTGTTGAAGCCCTTCAGCATTGAATTGTGTTTTCTTAGAAATAAGGGCCCTCGGAATTTGGGGGTGGAGATGCAGGGTTCTGTGTCCAGGTCTGTATAGTTCTTTGGTAAAGTCATGTAATACAGCCTCTGCCATTTCAAATCTAACTGGATGCTGACACTCAGGCTAATCTACACCATATATTTTTGACATTTCACGAGTAGTGAGTTAACAATTGGAGTAACTCTGGCTCAAATTTTACTTATTAATTAAAGTTGTCATTTAAAGAAGATTTGTTAATAGCATTCATAGAGCATTTAGAGACCCAGGCTCTGTGTTGAGCATTCCGCGTGGGTCATTTCCTTTAGTCTGCATGACAATCTCATGAGGCAGGAACTCTAATTGCCTCCATTCCACACATGGCACAAATGAGGCCCAGCGAGCTTTTTAAATTCTCTGGCAATTTACTTTCACAGGTCAAATAACTAACAAATAGTAGAGCTAGGATTTGAAAGCAGGCAGATTTCAAGGCCAGAATGTTTAAACCTTAAACTATAATTCATAGTATATATTGATTTTTATAATAAAATCTCTCTGTAAACACTTTCCTATAACTTAAGATTAGTCATACCATGGGTCAAGTGATGTCTCTCCACTCAGGAAGTGTTATAAAGTGCAATTATTTTGTTTTTGTTTTTGTTTTTGAGACAGAGTCTCTCTCTGACACCCAGGCTGGAGTGCAGTGGTGTCATCTCAGCTCACTGCAACCTCCGCAACCCAGGCTCAAACGACTCTCCTGCCTCAGCCTCCCAAGTAGCTGGGATTATAGGTGCCCACCACCCCGCCTGGCTAATTTTTTTATTTTTAGTAGAGATGAGGTTTCACCATGTTGGCCAGGCTGGTCTTGAACTACTGACCTCAAGTGACCCACCCGCCTTGGCCTCTCAAAGTGCTAGGATCACAGGCATGAGCCACTGCACCCAGCCAATAGTGCAATTTTTAACAATGGAAAGTAAATGCTATAAAACATTCTCAATCATCACGCCTTCCAAAACAGTCAACAGCTTTTTTTTTTTTAATGCTTTTGGGCATCAGATGACATCTGCAGACTCGTGGTCTTCTTTTGGTCCCAGTTTTCTGAGGCAGATAGGAGGCCTGGTTGTTATCAGCACCACTGCAAGCCTCTATCGACCTTAGCCACTGGGACAATTTGCTCCCCCACCTTCACCTCGTCCCCACCCAGCCCTGTGGTTATAAATCCCATGCAAATTTACTCTCGCATCTTCAAGCCTAAAAGAATCGTGCAATGTGCCAAATATTTTGGCTCTATATTGGAGTTCATTATTATGTCACAGCCACATATGTGACCATGTGGTGAAAATATGAGATAAAGGAAAATCCACCCTCTTTTTTGCCTCACGCAAGATGAGAGAGGCCACGGCTCTGCTTACGCTCACAGGATATGTCGATATCAGAGTGTGCTCTGGAATCAGGACACTAGTCAAGGAAGGTCACAGTTGGTCATCCACAGGAAGTCAGCTTTGGGGCAAAATGACACACTCACATAGAAAAGGAAGTCAGCCAGAAAGAGAAACCAGAAAAGAAATAACTTGGTAAATGTAATGTAAAAATCAAAAATTTAAAAAAAAAAAAAACAAGAAGAAAGTCTTTTGGCATAGAAGAAACACACTACTCTATAATACTCTCTCCCCAGCTCATACAAAACTCGATTCACTAGCCTACAGAGAAAAAGCATCCTTGCACCCTCTCACATTCTAACTTCCTTAGGTATCTTTGTGCTCTGCTTGTCTGCTGAAGAAGATAAACCCTGGGGGGTGCTGGGGTGAGAAGGAAACCACAGTGACAGGCTGGGGGAGTTTGTCCCTCCTCCTGGAGCAGAGGGAAGCAAGAGGGTTGACAAGAGGAAGTTTAGGGGTGGCTGGGAGCTGGCCAAGAGGCTCCTGCAACAGTACAGGCTGAGGTGATACAGCTGAACCTGAGGAACAGGCAGGAACAGAAAGGAGGCGCTGACATGAGTGGTACTTTGCGGGGAGCATTAGTTGAGCATAATGATGAGTTAGGCATAGGATAAGAGTAAAGGCAGCATTAAACATGGCTGCAAGGTTTGAGCTGGTTTGTAGGGATAAGCCAGGGGGTAAGGGGGAATCTGGGGCAGCATGCTCCCACTGAAAGGAACAGAGAAGAGTCAAGGAAAGCTGATTTTAAAATTAGGATAGGCTGGGCACGGTGTCTCACGCCTGTGATCACAACACTTTGGGAGGCCGAAGTGGGTGGATCACCTGAGATCAGGAGTTCAAGACCATCGGGCCAACATGGTGAAACCCTGTCTCTACTAAAAATACAAAAAACTTAGCCTGGCATGGTGGCCTGTCCCTGTAGTCCCAACTACTTGGGAGGCTGAGGCAGGAGAATGGCTTGAACCTGGGAGGTGAAAGTTGCAGTGAGCCAAGATTGGGCCACTGCACTGCAGCCTGGGAACAGAGCCACATTTGATTGGCCAAAACTCAGTGACTGGCACAAGTGTGGGCTACAATCTGGTTCCACTTCCACTAGCTATAGTTCATGATTTACAGAGAAACCTTTAGGCCGAAGTTAAATATGTAAGAAGGTAGCTTTAGGCTAAACTTGACTTAACAACAGTGAGTCCTTCACTGATGGAGCTCAGCATCCTGGGCAGGACTGGAGATGCTAGTGGCTCAGTGCATGTCAGGTGAAACACTCTGTACAGAGCAACATAGAACAGCTGAGGAAGATTTTTGGAGAAAATTGTCTTCTGAAAATATTCTATTCTTGGCATTTCCCCAATTTGCCCTCTCACACTCCTCCCACCAAAGCTTTAAGGGCAATTGCCTAAAGAATTAAAACTAAGCTCTCAATTCGGAAGGTCCTTTCCCTCTTTCTCCACTCGCTGAACCACTCCAAGGCTGATTTCAAATGCCAGCTCTTCTGTGAAGCTGTCCTTGACTCTTCATTCTTTCTTCTTCACTTTCACCCATGTTGCTTATACTACCATTTAGTGCTGTTTAGCATTGATGTTTAATTAATTGACAAAATGGAGTTACCTAGACGGCAGGAGGCAGGATAAGAACAGGAAAGATAAAAATGCCAGATTGAAAGTGTGAAAGAATAAGATCCATTGACATTTAAATCTGTTCTCATATGCATCGTCTCCTTTAATTCCTACAACCCTGTGGTAGGTACCACAGGTTTTCATCATTAGCCTCATTTATAAATAACAAAACTGAAGCTCAATGAAGTTATAGAATTTGTTCAAAGCCTGTAACTACTAACACCAAGAGTTGAAATTTTCCTTCGTTCTTGTGTTTGTTTCATTCATTCATTCATTCATTCAGTAAATATTTATGGAGCTACCACTATGTGCCAGGTACTGTTCCAAGTACTGTGATTGGGGTTGAAGAAAACAGTGGTGGATTATATAAAGCCTTATCTAGTGAGGGAGACTGAAAATAAGTAAAAGCATAACTTAATGTTACAACATAAGAGTGGTATGAAAAAAATACTCTGCAGGGTAGGAGACAGAGGGTAGGTGGGATTCTCTGTGGAATAGAGAGTCTGTACTCTAACTCCTGGGTTCAGTTCTCTGCTTCATGCTACAGACTCTTATTGTTGAAAGAAATTGATGGTCATGAAATGTTGTGTAGCTCCCTTTTATTGCAGAGGCTACCCAGGGGTTGGAATGTGCACATTTGAGCACCAGAACGCATCCAGCACAAGGTTATCTCAGCAATCACAGGCTATACATAGCTGCCCTTAAACTCCCACTAAGTTGCACAGCCTTACTTAACTTCACATGTGGACTATAAACTCCTTGAAGACAAGAATCACTTGCACACACTTTGCAATAAGTGTATGCTGATAAATCAATTAATTGATAAAAGCAATTGAAAAAACTGGAAGACTGTTCCTCTAATCCAACATTTATAAAGATTACAGTCAACCCATTGGAAAGATTTCAAATCCAGAGACCCTCTCCAAAATAAGCCAGGCCTCTCTGTCTTTCCTGAATCCAAACAGATTTCCCTTCTACACAAAGCCTACTGAGCCAAATCGGTCAGAGCCCAGGGCCAAATCAGTCTTTCTAGAAAACCAAATCAGGGCGGGGCATGGTGGCTCATGCCTGTAATCCCAGCACTTTGGGAGTCTGAGGAGGGTGGATCACTTGAGGTCAGGAGTTCAAGACCAGCCAGCCAATATGGTGAAACCCCGTCTCTACTAAAAATAAAAAGTTAGCCGGGCATGGTGGCGGGTGCCTGTAATCCCAGCTACTCAGGAGGCTTAGGCAGGAGAATCGCTTGAATCTGGGAGGCGGAGGTGGCAGTAAGCCCAGATGATGCCACTGCACTCCAGCCTGGGTGATAGAAGAAGGGGTGTGAAGGAGACTAGCAAAACAGAAAAACAGAAATAAGCCCAAATTATTAAAACCAATCCAAGGAGTTACTGAATAATAAACTTACCAGGGTAAATGACAAAGACAAAATGAGTTCTGCTACTTGAGTTATTTGTTTAATTGCCACAGACATATATATCTCAGTCATGTTTCTATTTTTTAAAAAAATTTTATTTACAGCACCATTGAACATCTTTGAAAGATATGCTCATGTACATACATTACTGGGGGATTCACATGCAATTATTGAGTTATTTAAACTTTATGTCTTAGAGTTTTGACAGTTCTCTCAAATGTGAGGATTGCAACTCTAGCAAAATTGCCTGTGAGGACAGGAGGAGAATTTTAAGCAACAAAACTCCACAATACTGTAACATAACCTCAGATCTCCAGGAAGAGGTCACTCTCCCTGGAAAATCATCCTTTCCGGATTGTTCTCATTAGAGTGCAGAGTAGGTTCAGTGTCCGGCATGGCTTTGTACTAAGAGGTGACAGTTGATCATCTAGCAAACATTCAAGAAAGTTACATGTAAACGAAAAGGTAAGAAATAAAACACATGAAAAGAGAAGCACCAGAAAATGACTCATCTGCATTATCTAAACTCCAGATGGGTAAGAACACACAGACTACATTGAGGATTATCGTTGAATGCAATTTCCACTTGAGAAACTAAATTCCTGGTTTGACAACCTCATTTCTACCTGTGGCTATTCGAGGGTAAATAAGCTAAGAAGCACAAATACGCGACACTTTATCAGGTGCATGACATCTATAGAGCAGGCATGCAGTCCGTGATCATTCATCCAAATTCAAAATTCAAATCGGGTCATGTTTCCTCATTTTTTCTACATCAGTTTTTTTTTTTTTTTGCAGTCTTTTACTACAGGAATATGAAGATATATTTAAAAGCCGAATAATTTAAAATCAGGAAATGTATTTTGCTCTCTTGAAGAAAATAGATATGATTTGGCAGAGGATAAAATTAGCCATAAATGATAAAGATTTTTTTAACATCTGAACTTGTCATTAGCACTAAGATGAGCTGCTTACCAGGAACTAAGAAGAAGAAACATCATCAAGTTTAAAATTGATCATTTTAAATATGAAGGAGATTTAAACATCTTAACCCCATGAATCAATTGTGCTGATAACTATCCAGTCTCATTTGATAGTGGGCTCATCAAATTGAGGATATTCAGGAGTTAAAGAGATCAGCACAGAAGAGTGAGACCAAATGCTTTTTCTTCATTTCATTTACTGTTATAATGACTGATATGTATAAAGGGATTTATAAGGGCTTTTCATTTCAAATTACATTTTTCTTTAAATATCCAAAGTTCCTATGTGGAAACAACTGCAATTTTTATGGATAGGCTGGTCTTGCCTTTAAAAATATGTTTTTAAAGAGCAAATTCTGCAGAATTAATTATTAAAAAGACTATGGGACTTTGGAGAGGCTTTCATTAACATTGTCCCTAAACTACCCTTAGTTCTACCCAGTGGCTCAGAACTTGGGGCAATTTTTTTTTTCCCAGGTTATATGTGGCAATGTCTGGAGACATTGGTTGTCACAACTTGGGGGGACAATACCGGCATTTATGAATAGAGGTCGGGGTGCTGCTAAACGTCCTACAATACACATCCCACACATCAGGAGCAAGAACACATCCAATTCAAAATGTCAATAGTGCCAAGACTGAGAACCCCTGGAGTAAGCCTCACAAAAGCTCTTACGACCTCACAGGGCAGCTGTCTTATTGTAATACCAAATCTACCTCAGTGATTTCCTTGACATTCAAAACACCTCTTTCTACTGAACTTTAGAGTTCTTGATTTACCACCACTGGAATTTGCTCTGCCAATGGCAAAAAAAAAAAAGAACTAAATATGGAGAATATTCTTAATTCTTCCTCAAATAGTGTCTCCCTACTTTATTGATATTTTATCAAGAAGTTAGAGAGTAATTTTATTTTCTGTCAACAATGGAGCCTGTGGGTATTCATAATGGCCCAATATCATGAAAAAAATTAATTATATTTTCAAAAACAATGTTGAGAGTCAGAAAATGAAGCAGACATAGTATTTCCTATGGCCAATGCTAAAATAATGTGGAAAGGACTGTTTCTATAGAAACAGAAGTGCAGTAGGGCCGGGTAGAAGGCCAGGTTAGCACACAGGACAACTGGTCCCTGACCTGACACAGAAAATATGCCGTAGACTTTAAAAATTATGGCAGTTCTGGCCGGGCGCAGTGGCTCACGCCTGTAATCCCAGCACTTTGGGAGGCCGAGGTGGGCGGATCACGAGGTCAGGAGATTGAGACCATCCTGGCTAACATGGTGAAACCCCGTCTCTACTAAAAATACAAAAAATTAGCCGGGTGTGGTGGCGGGTGCCTGTAGTCCCAGCTACTTGGGAGGCTGAGGCAGGAGAATGGCATGAACCCAGGAGGCAGAGCTTGCAGTGAGCCGAGACAGCACCACTGCACTCTAGCCTGGGCGACAGAGCAAGACTCTGTCTCAAAAAAACAAACAAAAAACAAAACAAAAAATTATGTCAGTTCTTTAAAAAAAGGTGGGGGGGAGGGGATTTTCTGTAAATAACCTAAGTATACATGAGCACCAAACTGAGTGCCAGTGTTTTCCTAATCTTAAAGGAAAACAGTGGTGTTTTAAATCTATTTATCAGCTGCTACTGCCACCAAGCAGGGCTGATTTAAAGGGAAAAAGAAAACTCTTGTATTTCCTTGGGAGAATTAAAAGGCAAGACAATTAAAGAGAGAGTGAAACCCAAGTGAAAATAGCATACAGCAGGCATCACAGTGCCACAGGTGGCAAATGCAAGCCACTCAACCCAATACAAAATTATTGCACTTAGCATGATTGGACATTATTAAATGCAGTCAGCCAAACTGTCTTAAGAAGGTATTATTTCACATTGACTCCAGGCCATAATCTGGTATCACTGTCTATCAAGATACTGTTCTGAAGTTAGGTTTAATTACAGTGGAATTAAGTGCCTTTTCTTACCCAGAAAAATATTTTAGAGATTAAAGAACAGTGTTTA
Organism: Nomascus leucogenys; assembly: GCF_006542625.1. Classification (NCBI taxonomy): domain Eukaryota; kingdom Metazoa; phylum Chordata; class Mammalia; order Primates; family Hylobatidae; genus Nomascus; species Nomascus leucogenys. The sequence continues at coordinate 27,332,768 of NC_044385.1, read as the reverse complement.
AATGCAAACTAATATCCATTCCTTCAGCCAATTGCACAAAAACTGTGAAATTATAATTTTCCCTTTTAATAAAGGCAGAATGATGTGAAATCAAATTAGACCTTCAGATTTGGAAGTCAGAGAAAAATTTCTTTTTTGGCTCTAAGGAATTTCAACCAATGTTTATGCAGGAGAATCTGGCCCACTGATCTCCATGCTGAGTTTCTTAAGAGGATCCACTGTTTTGTGTGAGTACATGCCACACTTTTAATACTAAAAATGGAAATTCTTACTTATTAACCCCTTTGAGCTTATAAAGTGCATATAACCTAGCCCAATAAGCTCCTAGAAATAAAAATATTTTTAGGCATTTTTCTATTTACCTACTTCACAGCCAATTTAAACTCAGATAAGACATTTTCAAGGAATAAGGAATTTCCTGGCCAGGTGCAGTGGCTCATGCCTGTTCTCCCAGTGCTTTGGGAGGCCAAGGCAGGAGAATCACTTGAGGCTAGGAGTTCAAGGCCAGCCTGGGCAACATAGCGAGACCCTGTCTCCACAAAAAAGAAAAAAATAATAATTTCCTATCCTACGGATCATAGCTGCTTATTTATTTTAGCCTTCAAATTTAGGACGAAGATAAATTGTTTAAATATGATGTTTGTTCTAAAAAATTGTGGATGCTGCCTTCATTATCAACCCAGCACCTCTGATAAATCCTGTGCAGATTCTAAACAGGACTTTACATACTAAGAGATGGTTATTTTCTGACAATCTTGCAGTCTACCAGAGATGATACTAGTTGTCTAGTGAGGCACCTCCCATTTTCTCATACCTGTGAGACTGTTCTGATTTAAATACTGATGTCTGAGCGATGTGTTAAATACATGACAGATGCTTCTCCACTACCAACATAGTTTGGTTATGGGTCTGAATCCGATTATAAAAATTTTATTTGAACTTGGTAATATGGATCAGAGACATGAAAGAAAATTTTAAGTTCCTCAAAAACACATTAAAGGCAGCAATTAAGCTAATTCTCATTTCTCCCTTGGACATCAACTTTTCCATTGAGTTACTAGTTGACAACTATAATAAATACTTTAAATATGTCTAATTAAAGAGAAGGCAGTCTAGCTTATTTATTTCACAAGAATTAACACTCAGTGTTATGCATTCTGCTATCCCAGGAATACTCTTTTCTGGTAAATGCTGCATAGATCAATGCAATTGTATGAAAGAAAAGTCAAAGGAAATTTGGAAAAATAAGTAAATCATTATCAAAGCACTAAATGAAAACAGCTCCAACTATACTGACTCTAAAAGACAGTATATGAGTATTTGTGTCATACTTAAGGAAGCTGAAATATTCCCTCACTTCCATGTGAAAAAAATGTATTATATATTTAAGCATTTGAAACATTCTATAGCTGCAGTTCAGTTCACAGCAGAAAGCAAACATTAGTTTTCTCTCACCTCACAAAATGTAGAGATGGCCAAAGCCCTCCTACTAACCTTTACCTCCTCTAGAATGTTCTGAGAATATTTTCTACCTTAATAGTTATTCATTTTATATTTATTCAAAAATGAATCAAAGAAAAAAGATATTTCTTCAGTGCCAGAAATACTTAACTTGCCTGTTTTATGATCGTTAAGGGGATTGGGAAAAATACAGCTATTGTGGTACTTTAGTTTTTTCAATGTATTTAAGCTATGATCTCACCTGAGCATTAGCTAGAAGTTCTAATCAGTTTAGAAACAAGAACTTCTTTGAACACTGTATCCGCAGCTATTGAGCCTCAGTCCCAGACTTCAATGTCCCTGATATATACACTAGTGCAGTTTGCTTTAGAAAATGCATGTTCAAGCTGAAACAGTCAAAGAGCAGCATGAGACACCCAGGGGAATGGAAAGGAGTTAGTTACATAAAAATTCACAGACACGTTTAACTAAAATTCCAAACAGCCAACCCCTAGTGAACACAGAGCATGCACACTCCAAGTCTGGTCTGAGCCTGCAACCCAGAAAGCTCTTTTTGTGAGTCAAGCTGGTGGTTCCAAAGTGCCTCGTCTATACGGTCTGATTATGTGGGCACCAGATTAAAAATGCGTGCTGTTGACATAACATTGGTCCTCCTGAGTTTTGTTAAGAGTTTGTCCGTGGTCACTCAGACAGCCATCCAAAGACACTTCAATAGCCACTTCTCTTGCATCTCTTCTACTGAGGCCATCACTTCCATATGTGTCTAGACAGGGCCCACCATTGTGCTCAGCACAGCCATTGACGTGGGCCAGAGGCAGTGCCCGGGGGGGACAACACAGCTGCTTAGCACAGCCCTTGGAGATGCAGGGTGAGTTGCAGAGCAACAGTAAGTCCTTCTGCTCCAGGGGTTCCTTCAAGTCCACATTTTCAAACTGGATGGTCACATTGTGGATTCCCGCACCGTGGAAGATTTCTCGAATTTTTGTGCTGGCATCTTGATATCCCCTGTCCTTAGGATACTTGATGTGCAGGGTGGCAATAATCTTTCCACTTACAAGTTCCCAGATGTGCACTTCATGTACACTGCTAATTCCAGGCACAGCAGAGAGTTTACTCACTGTAACAGAGAAGAGCAAACAAAAGCCAAGGTGAGAGCTGCATTTGAAACATGGAACTACAGGAGGGATATGGTCCCGTTAGGCATTCTCACCAAAATGGCTGCATACTTACTAAGAACAGCAGGAATAAATTAGTTCTACCTCTATGGGTACATTTGCCCTTAACTTTCTTTCTCCACACATTGTTAGCCCACACAAAGTCATTTAAGAAAATAAGTCTAACAACGACAAGAAAAAGGTCCCCAGGGTTGCTGAGTATACAAGGGAATGGACACTTGAATGAACTTCCCATAGTAGTATAAAGTGCAATGCCTTTTCTTAAAAGGGATGATTTGGCAACAAGGATCAAAAAAACCTTTTCTAGCAATTCTAGTACTAGAAGTTTAACCTAAAAGAAATAACCAAATATGTATGTACAAGAATAGTTTGGACAATGATCCTTGTATTCATTAAAAAGATGGAACCAATAAGGAAATAGTTAAACCAATTATGTAATGGAATAGGATACAGTTGTTTAAAAGTAAGTTGCATATTTAAGGATATGAGAAAATGTACATAAGGTATTTTTAAGTGAAAAAGCAAATTGCTAAACTGTGTATATGGTATGATCTTTCTTTTTACACTGCATATAGAAGAAAATATTAACAGTGGTAGTTTCCACGGTCAAATTATGAAAGATTTCTATTTTCTCATTTAGGCTCCTCTGTATTTTTTTTTTTTATTATACTTTAGGTTTTAGGGTACATGTGCACAATGTGCAGGTTTCTTACATATGTATCCATGTGCCATGTTGATTTCCTGCACCCATTAACTCGTCATTTAGCATTAGGTATATCTCCTAATGCTGTCCCTCCCCCCACCCACCCCACAACAGGCCCTGGAGTGTGATGTCCCCCTTCCTGTGTCCATGTGTTCTCACTGTTCAATTCCCACCTATGAGTGAGAACATGCGGTGTTTGGTTTTTTGTCCTAGGCTCCTCTGTATTTTCTATACTTTCCAAAATGAGTATGTATTTAGAGAGATGGTATTCAGTACTGATTTGAGCAAAGGCTCTGCGGTCAGCTAGTTTGAATCCTAGTTTAGACATTTAATAACTGCATGAGGTTAGGCAATTACTTAACCTCTCTGTGCCTCAATTTCCTTATCTGTATAATAGAAATGATAATAGTACCTTTTTGTATTATTTTAAGGATTAAAATGCATTATTATGAGTAAAGCACTAAGAACACTTACATTTCTAGCATGTAGTAAATGCTATGAAAATATTGCTATTGTTATTACAATCTTGCGGGGGGGGTTTTTTGTTTTTTTTTAGAGACAGAATCTTGCCCTGTCTCCCAGGCTGGAGTTCAGTGGCATATTTATGGCTCTCTACAGCCTCAAACTCCAGGGCACCAGTGATCCTCCCACCTCAGCCTACTGAGTAGCTGGGACCACAGGAACACACTACAACCTTTACTTTTTATTTATTTATAAAAAATAATTTTTTTATTTTTCTAAAAATGAGGTCTCACTATGTTGCCCAGACTGGTCTTGAACTCCTGGCCTTATGCAATCCTTCCACTTCAGCCTCCCAAAGTGGTGAGATTACAGGCATGAGTCACAAAAAGTAGCCCTCTATTTTTAAAAATATCTGTTTTTAAATATATTACTTTACTAAAAACATATCCAGTATATATCACAAATTTCTTTGTATATGTTTATCTTATTTCCTCAATTGGGAAACAAACTAGCTCCTGGGAAGGCAAAGGCAATGCTGTATGTCTGCTCTTCTGTCTCCTTCCCTCTCCCACCACCTGCTCTGCCTGCAGCTCTGGGCAGTGTTGTGAGAGACACAGTGACTTGCACGCCCACATTAACTAGAAAGCAGGGTCTAGAATATGAATGATTCGTGTTTTTAGAATAAGGAGAATAAAATGAAGTTCTTGGCAGAAATGGCCTTATTTGAATTGAAATAAATCTTTGACATGAAAGTAAGTAGCCCAGGAATAGGTATTATCCAAGCATTGCATTCTTTTCTTTTTTTCCTGTTTTATTTTTTTTTTTTTTTTTTTTGAGTCAGAGTCTCGCTCTGTCACCCAGGCTGGAATGCAGCGGTGCAATCTGGGCTCCCTGCAACCTCCGCCTCCCAGGTTCAAGTGATTCTCCTGCCTCAGCCTCCCGAGTAGTTGGGATTACAGGTGCGTGCTACCACGCCCGGCTAATTTTTTGTATTTTTAGTAGAGACAGGGTTTCACCATGTTGGTCAGGCTGGTCTTGAACGCCTGACCTCAGATGACTCACCCGCCTCGGCCTCCCAGAGTGCTGGGATTACAGGCGTGAGCCACCGCGCCCAGACCAAGTATTGCATTCTTAAAAATTTGCAGTTGAGTCAGAGAATCACGGATTGCAAAGGACCTTTGGTACTTGGAGCTGAGTCATCTTAATAGGCTATAAAACATATGATGACATCTCTACCACCTGGTGATTTAAGGTGTTTCAGAATACATAACTCAAACACTGCTCTTGAATAATGCTTGTCCTTTGGCCTGAATAACATTAAATTGAGAGTGGTTCTGGATCAAAATTCAGTCTACTTACTCAGCTCTTCCATGTTGACTCCTTTTGGGACCATCTGTAGCAGAATGGCAGCAGTCTCCTTGATGAGCGGGAAGGCAGATGACAAAATGATGATGACCATGAGGACAGTCAGGCTGGGGTCAATGTAACATTGCCAGTTACACGGGTCCTCGCTCTTCAGGGGAAGCACATAGAATATGACGGCCGTGATGACCACAACCACGGACCCCAGGGCATCTCCCATCACATGCAAAAGTACACCTGCCGGGAAGAAAGAAAGACTACTGCCACGTGACACTCACTGACTTGGATTTCCGGGTATATGAATATCTGTTACCATTTGGAGTTTTTTGGTTTTTGTTTTGGTTAGAACAGTAGGATGAATCAAAATAATGACAACTACTTCTTAGGAAACAAAACCCCAGGCCACCATCTCAGGACTCAGAGTACCTTGGAAGAGCAACAGCCTAGGAAGATTCTGACCTGCAGGAAGCATGACTGTGCCGTCTCACTGGGCCACATCGTTACCACTCACCACCCATCAAAGGGCACCAAGCTGGCAAACAGATTTCTTTTTCTTTTAGGCAAGCATCTGTGCTTTACATTGTTTTAAACATGTTTAAGGGGAGAGAGAACAAGTTGTATTAAGAGTGTTTAAAACAAATTGTCTTTCTTCTACCTTGATCCACTTTCCCCTTTCCCTGTAAGCATTTACCTACTTTGCATTTAGTCTGTGGTCATTTAAATGGCATTTGGTTTAAGAGGTGCCCAAGAACAGGGACTGTGGCAACATTTCCATTACATAAAGAGCCATTTATCACAATAAAATAAAATTAAAATTCTACAGATAATACTAAAAATTGTGAGTGCCTTTAATTAAGGGAATTGTTTCTAAAGATACTGATTATGATATAGAACACATGCATTCCTCAGCAAAGATTTGAGTGCCCAATTGTTAGCCAAAGACTAAATCGGGATTTAGTAAGTAAAGTAGGTAAGAATTTGGTCAGAAAAATTATAAAATATATACACAAAGTTTTGGGTTTTGGTTTTGGGGGATTCTGTTTGTTTTTTACAAAAAGCAACATCAGAATCTTGCAATTCAAAGTATAGTTTGCAAACTAGCAGCATCAGCATCACCTAGGAGCTTGTTAGAAATGATGCATCTCAGGACCCACCTCAGATCTGTAGAATCTGGACCTGCATTTTAAAAAGATGCCCAGATGAGGCTGGGCGCGGTGCCTCACTCCTGTAATCCCAGCACTTTGGGAGGCCAAGGCAGGTAGATCATCTGAAGTCAGGAGTTCAAGACCAGCCTGGCCAATATGGTGAAACCCTATTTCTACTAAAAATACAAAAAATTAGCTGGGCATTGTGGGGGCATCTGTAATCCCAGCTACTCAGGAGGCTGAGGCAGGAGAATCGCTTGAACCCAGGAGGTGGAGGTTGCAATGAGCCGAGATAGTGCCATTGTACTCCAGCCTGGGCAACAAGAGTGAAACTCTGTCTCAAAAAACAAAAAAAAAATGCCCAGATGATTGGAATGCACATACAAGTTTCCAAAGCACTGCTCTAGAAGAAAGCATATATATTAAGAAAGGTCTGCTTTGTCTCTCCATGTATTCCACAGACTTATGCAGTAGAATTAATAATAATCCAAATTACTAACAACTTACTCATGGCTAAGTCTAAACAGTCTCATTTGGAAGGTGCTTTAATTGAGCTAATTCCTCCTCTTGGCAACAACTCCACAATTCTAAATAACATCATAGGTAAAATGGCATGTGAACACTAAATGTAATTTGAGGCAATTGCCTCAAATTTTCCCCAAAAAAAATATGAGAATAAAAAGAATTCCCATATTTCCTTTTGGCTGAGTGTTTACTTATGATAATAAGATCTTGATTCAATATATACATTAACATTCCCATTTTCTAAGGCTGTGCTCCTTTCTCCCAACACCACACCCGCAAAGGAGCTTTTAACTCCCCAGTCCCTGTCCTGAACCACTGAAGGGAAATTCAAAAATTCTTTGTTCCTCTACAAGGAGCTAAGAATTGAAGCTTTAACTTGCTTCAAGACAGTACAAAATGCTACCATAAAAATATAAAAGCCTAATATTTCCTATACACATGTGATGTCATGTTTACTGCGTGAGACAGTCTGTTATTCTCTGATTGTCTCATACATGTTAGGTCCATTTCCTCCGTAAGTAACATGAGGATCAGGGCCATACTCCAAATTGCCTTTGTTTATATAATAGCAATGTAGGCATTCAATAAAACAGTAGCTTCTGGGTGATTGTCATAACTCCCATGACATACAGTAACTCTTGTCTTTAATAATAATAACTGTTATTATGCTAACTAACACATATGCTCCAGGCATTGTTTTAAGGGTGTTACACTTACCCATTAAGTCCTTTTAAGGACTGTAAGGTGGTTACCCTTGTGAAAATAAGTAATGCAAAATCTAAGCTGTTGGGACTTGAAAGTATTTTGAGCCTTCAAGGAATGTGAATTACAGGGCCTGAGCTACGTGACAGGCAGCTGTAAGCTGTTGTATGTCTGAATTCAGTCTTTTTCCTTACCTGCATTGCTCTGTAAAATGTTGTAAATGGCAAAGGGCCCCAGGGAAGACCCCCTTCTCTCTTACTGTTGATTTTCATTCTCCCTCTTACCTTTTTCATACAAGACATCATGGCTATCACAGTCCCTTAATATGGAATGTTAAATACACTCTTTTAAGTTGAAAAGGAAATGAAAACCAGCTATAAAGAAAACAAGCCACATGGAAAAGAAAACAAATTGTAACTAATTTTTTTAACTCCTAAACCAGGCTTGTATACAAAATGTTGTAACCCTGCTAAATTTGTCTTATATATAAGCAAGAATTTAGCTTTTAACTCTGGAACCCTATCCCCATTTCTCTGGAGTGATGAGTCCTGGAATGGCCATTGCCAACTTTTCACTTGAATAAACTCTGGAAAATTGGAATCTGACCCTTTTGATTATTTCCGGCTGGTACTCTCTTCATTTTACAAATGAGGAAACTGAGGCACAGAATACATAAGTAACTTGTCCAAAATCACACAACTAAAAAGTGTTAACTGGAGATATCAATCTGGGTGGTCTGACCAGAGATCTACTGTGCATCCTGCCTCATGTAAGTTCTAAAATTCAATTTCAGCTTTTCCTTCTGAGAAATCCCACTATTACTCCCTAAGAATTATATAAAATAGTAACTTTCGAACTTGTTTTTCCCATAATCCACAGTAAGAATTATGTTTTGCATCCTAGCACAGAGATACAAATTGAAACAAATAATTCATGGGAAAGCAAAACTCATCCTTATATATGACTTCTTAATATTATCTATTCTATTTCATTCAATTATAATTAATTTTCTACTAAACTAATTCTAGGGCCCAAATTGTCACAGCCTTCAGTTTGAAAAATTGTTTAAAGCAGTATCCCACTCAATTCCTGACATTTAATAATGCAATGTGTCTTCTAGCTGCCCATGCAAAGATGAAGAAGGCCTGGTCATGACCATTAACTACAGTGCACTGGTAAAATTCTGTGGGGTGTCTGTGAGAGTGTGTGTGTGTGTGTGAAAGAGAGAGACCGACAGAGACAGAGAGAGAGAAAAAATGGGGTCTCCCTCTGTCACCCAGGCTGGAGTACAGTGGCACAATCATAGCTCACTCCAACTTCGAACTCTTGGGCTCAAATGATCTTCCCATCTCAGCCTCCCAAGTATCTAGGACTACAGTTGTGTGCCACTGCACCGGTTAATTTTTTACTTTTTAAAAGAATTTTTTTACCTTTTTTTTTTTTTTTTTTTTTTTTGCAGAGACAGGGGTTTGCTATGTTACCCGGGCTAGTCTCAAACTCCTGGCCTCAAGTAATCCTCTTGCCTCAGCCTCTCAAAATGGAAGATTCTGAGATAAATACATCGATAACCTCCTCAGGGAGGAAAAGAATCTCCTGTGATGAGAAATCTCAGGAAAGTCTTGTGGAGAGGTAGGTAATTTGGGCAGGACTCTGGAGAGGCGGCAGACTTCAACAGACAACCACAGGCGAAGGCATTTCAGACAGAAACACCTCGCGGGAGTCTCGTGGGAAACTGAAGATGGAGGACGTGCTCGTGGGGCAACGCTGGAGGCTGACGCGCTAAATTCGGACTCACAGACCCTGACGCTGTTGCTATGAGCCAAGGACCTTATTATGAGAGTCAACCTCTTTGAGGAGCAAGATTCTCATCTGTGAAATGGGGTAGTGATAATATCTGCCTCACCTCCCTCAGAGGCTAGTTCTGTAGAGTATGTAAAAAAATGTCTGAAAACCCTCTGAGAATGACCAAGAGGTGATGATGATGATAACAGGCACCATTTGTTGAGTGGGTCCTCTGTGCTATTCTAACCACCCATGTGATCCGCACAACACAGGGATGTTGGTCCTGTTATCTCCATTATACAGATGAGGGGACTGAACATTAAAGAGATTAAGTTCCTTGCCCAAGGTCACCTAGCTGGGAAAAGGGAGAGGCAGAACTCAAACCAGATCTGCCTGATCACAGGGTCTAAGTGCTTCTCACCTCACTACAGATGTACAGTAAATGTTGACCGGTATGCTGGGAGATAGTGAAGAGCTGATGGGGGAGGCGAGGTCATGAAGGAGTGAAGAGAAGGGCAGAAATGTCTAGAAAGGAGTATTGGCACCAGAACAGCACGCTCTGAATGTCAGCAGTGTTTAGACCGTATCCTGGATGCAGTGAAGGATTTGAGCTGACTCCGATGTGATCACATCTATGATTCCGAAAGATAAATCTGGCAGCATTATCTGAGACACAAAGAGCACTACTTAGTAGAGAACTCAATCACCTGCTGAGTCACAATGCTCTCAAGGTAGCTTTGCAAAGAGCAAACCTCTGTACTTGGCCTTCACTTGCTGCCTTTAGATTAAAACGAAACCCCCCAAAAACTGGCATATAACATAAATTGGCAATTTGACACAAGTTGAAATCTGATGTGTCCCAGCACTTAGGAAAGCCATCAGTGCTGTTGAATTTGTTGAATGACTGGAAATAGTGTATCTGCACTGGGCAAATGGTAATGAAAAAATGAGATCTTTCTTATTGGGAAAAAGTAAGAATTACAAAGACACATCTTATCAAAGGGGATTTCTTTTCAAGGGATGTCAAGATGGCTATTCATCTATTTATGTTTATACCAAACTTTAAAAAGCTAATTGTCTTTCTGACATATTGTTACAACATTTTTAATACATCATGTTTGATCCTATTAAACAAAATTGACCACTACAAAGCACATTGATGAGAATTTTAAGAGGATTGTGTTTTTACCATACTTTACAGTAGAAGACAGAGTGTGTTCCTTAGAACTCATTTTTTTGCCAGGCACGGTGGCTCACGCCTATAATCCTAGCACTTTGGGAGGCCGAGGCCAGTGGATTACCTGAGGTTGGGAGTTCAAGACCAGCCTGGCCAACATGGCAAAATCCCGTCTGTACTAAAAATACAAAAAAAAATTAGCCAGGTGCAGTGGCGCGCACCTGTAATCCCAGCTACTCTGTAGGCTGAGACAGGAGAATCGCTTGAGCCTGGGAGGCAGTTTGCGGTGAGTCGATGTCACGACACTGCACTCCAGCCTGGGCTACAGAGTGAGACTTCGTCTCAAAAAAAAAAAAAAAAAAAAAAAACCTCATTTTTTTAATTCCCATTGGAATAAGAGAAACAGTAAAGAAAGTGAAGAAATTGTTTGTGTTCACAGAGACCCCCGTAAGCTGTTTCCTCTGCAGATCTCCAGAGTGGGATACAGTCCTGCTTTCTAAAGCAGTTGCTTCAATGTTAGAAATATAACCATTCAGCCGGGCACGGTGGCTCACGCTTGTAATCCCAGCACTTTGGGAGGCCGAGGCGGGCGGATCACGAGGTCAGGAGATCGAGACTACGGTGAAACCCCATCTCTACTAAAAATACAAAAAATTAGCCGGGCGTGGTGGCGGGTGCCTGTAGTCCCAGCTACTCGGAGAGGCTGAGGCAGGAGAATGGCGTGAACCCGGGAGGCGGAGCTTGCAATGAACCGAGATTGCGCCACTGCACTCCAGCCTGGGCGACAGAGCGAGACTCCATCTCAAAAAAAAAAAAAAGAAAGAAAGAAATACAACCATTCAGTGGACTGTGTACTAGAGAAGCAAGCCCTCTCTGTCTAGAGGCTAGAGGCAATGGTGATCATGGAAAGGGCCAGAAATGTGATGTAGGAGCCCAGGATTCCAGCCTTGTCTCTGCTATGAGCTGGGGTGACTTAGGGAAGTCATCAAACTCTCCGCACCCTGCTTCCTCATCTGTGAAGTGAAAGGTTGAAATCCATTTTCCCTAAGGTCCTTCCAGTTCTAACATTCTGTGAACCTTCCCTGAACTGTGGCTCCAAGATAAGAACACAGCACCAAAGGGGAGGCCAGCCTCACACTTAGCCGGGAATATGGAAAGGCTCCTATTAGCCACAGCACAGGTACTTGCCAAAAGCAGCAGGAATGATCTCAGCTAACACGGAAGCACTGTGGATTGAGCCGAGCAATTCCACCCACTAATTAAGCCATAATTGTATCCATTCAGTAAGATTGTTGTGACTACCAGTTCACTTATTCCTGAATGGTACCAGGGACAAAGTATGTACTCAGTAAAAATGTTAGCTAGTTTTCCTACTATAAGCCTAAACACTTTATATGTTTCATTTATTTCAAAGCAATCCCATAAGGTGGGTACTGTTATTATCCTCATTTTAAAGATGAGGGGACTGGAGGCTTAGAGAGGTTCAATAACTTGCCCAAAGTCACATGCTTCTTAAGTGGCAGAGCTATGATTCACACTCAGGCAGTTTGAAGCCAAATCCCAACCTTTCAGCCACTGCACTATTCACCTCTATCAGAAGCTACAGGTGCACTGGTGTCAGTCCCTATAAACCAAAGGCCCAGCCAGGTATAGCAAGGCATTCTACTACTGAAATTTTTCTGCCAAGAAACTTCAATAGCTTAGGACTAAAATTTGGCAAGTTCATACAAGTTTCCCAAACAAGATCACTATATCTATGAGGGTCTACTCTTCTTCTTATTCTCTTTCGCAACTTTGTAACATAAGAATGAGGATAGTTGGCTGGGTGCAGTGGCTCACGCCTGTAATCCCAGCACTTTGGGCAGCCAAGGCGGGCAGATTGTCTGAGGTCAGGAGTTCGAGACCAGCCTGGCCAACATGGTGAAACCCCGTTTCTGCTAAAAATATAAAAATCAGCCAGGTGTGGTGGTGCGCACCTATAATCCCAGCTACTTGGGAGGCTGAGGCACAAGGATCACTTGAACCTGGTAGGCGGAGGTTGCAGTGAGCAGAGATGGCTCCACTGCACTCCAGCCTGGGAGACAGAGCAGGACTCCATCTCAAAGAAGAAAAAAAATGAGGATACTTAACAGAACAGGCTTTGAAAAGTTAAAGTCTCTGATGGTGAACTCCACCTTAAAAATTATGTATGTGAGTGTATATATATATATATATATTTTTTTTTTTTTTTTTTGAGACAGAATCTAGCTCAGTCTCCCAGGCTGGAGTGCAGTGGTGCAATCTCGGCTCACTGCAACCTCCACCTCCAGTATTCAAGCAATTCTCCTGCCTCAGCCTCTCCGAGTAGCTGGGATTACAGGCACCCACCACCATGCCTGGCTAGTTTTTGTATTTTTACTAGAGATGGAGTTTTGCCATGTTGGCCAGGCTGGTCTGGAACTCCTGACCTCAGGTGATCTGCCCACCTCAGCCTCTCAAGGTGCTGGGATTACAGGCAAGAGCCACCGCGCCCAGCCCAATGTATATATTTTTAAACTGGACCTTAAAAAAGAAAGATAAAGGATGATTTTTTTTCATTACAGATTCTCTTTTAAAAGCTCACTACTAAGCTCTTTCAGAGAGCAAATTCCCCTGTTGCCCTTAAATTTATTTGATTAATTTAGAAATTTTTAGGAGATCATATGTTATTATTGTTATCTTCTGGATTTTCCCTATAGGTTCACTCTGACAATTCCTTTGTAAAACAGATGTGAGACACTCAAAGCAAAGGTATCTCCTGAATTATTAATTTTTCATTATATTATTTCCATCAAAGCCCCACTTATAGGCTTTCCCCAAACCACAGGAAAGTAGAGGGTTGCTTAATCCTTGTTGGAATTCTCAAAGTCAAGATTGGGGATTAACCCCTTCTGGAATCACTCGGAAGCAAAGTCGGTGCCCAAGAAGTTGGAAAGGAGAGATGTTGGATACAATGGTGTCCAGAAAGAAACATATCTCAAAAAGCCCTGGGCTGACCTTAGTCCAGTGCTTCCGACCTTGACCACATGGTGAGAAGAATGCTAGCTAGGTGCTTGCCTTGGGCCTCACCAGAACACTCCCTTTGGTCCTGGGAGTGGAGGTTTTAGTGAGCCAACAGTCCCTTCACAAAAGCAGATTTCTGGCAGAAATAGCTGATGCAATAGGGTCACTCAGCAATGCAAGATAGGGCACAACCTTGGATAGCAGCTCACCTACTCTTTTCCTACCTTTATCAAAATCAGTTCAATTAAAATGGGTTGCAAGATTTGTTAGCAATACCCACGGACCAGTAAAACCAAGTAAAGTAGTAACATAACATTAATATGTGTAGCTCTGGAGCAGGCAGTATTAGCATGGGTCTAAGTAGAGCTAAGATAAATCATTAGCAACCAGTTTCTCCCTCAGGATCAATGCAGTGATTACGAAAGGGAGTTGGGTCATAGTCTATGCATGTAACTGGCCTACTTTCAAACACACCTTTGCCTTATTAAAAGTCAAACAGAAATAAACACAGTCTATATGTGTCATAGAAGGGGATTTCAAATAGGCCCAAAGTCAATCCTACCTCTGATATTCAGAGCTTCAGACTTTTTCTCTTTTTTCATCATCTCTTCTGGCTCATTCTGGGTGTTGAAGGAATCACCTGCATTCAAAGAAGAAACCTTGTGTTGTGTATAAGTTCTACAAACAAACAAACAAAAAAACCAATGGACTCAAAGTTTTGTTATTTTAAATTCCTACTAGCTTAAGGGATACCCTTCTTCTGCACACCCACAGCTCAGAACAGTACATTTTGGCCTTGAAATAGCCTTGTGATCCACCTTTGGACTTCGTTCACACACCTTTCAAGTTAAAACAAAAGGAGGGCGAATGGGAGCCCACCTGCAGCCCCTAAACCCGTAACACCCAAGAAGACAAACGGATGGGCAAAGCGGGGAGGGGGAGAGAACAACAAAATTCAGATAGCAAGTAATGAGAGGGAGGAGGGGTTGGAGAGTGCTGCCTGTTGCCCAATAATAATTACTGATTTCCAAGAAAATCAATACTCATATAGAGAGAATAGGGTAAGGGAAAAGACGCCAGGGCTACCCAAGGATCCAGGAGAAAAAAGAAAGGATGGGGAATATGTTAAATTGGCAGAAGAGAAGTAAAGCGGGATTGTAAAGGGAATGGATTTATTTAAAAAAAAAAAAAAAAAGAAAGAAAAGAAAAGAAAGAAAAAGAAAAAAAAGCCTGCAGAAGAAAAAGAGGGCGTGGGGTGAGAAGAAAGGGACCGGGTGGGAGGAGGAAGGAAGGGCCAAGTGGTCCAAAGGATGCAACCGAAAGGCACCTGCTACGTTTGAGAACACGGTCGCCCCCTTCTCCCGCTTCCTTTCCACTGAGGTCCCCCGGAGGGTTACGGCCGAGTCCGAGCCTGGGGCTGTCGAGGCCGCAGGGCGCCGCGGGTCCTCCGCGCCCTGAGGCCCCCCGAAAGCGCCGGGGGCGCAGCCCTCCGCCAGCTGCTGCCGCTGCTGCAGGCGGCGACTGCGTCCTCGGAGGCAGCACGCGAACCAGGCAGAGCAGTCCTGGAAGATGAGCAGCCCCACCACGTTGACCAACAGCCCCAGGACGCCGACGATGAGCACCAGCTCGGGGTCATCCACGCGCTCGGGCCGGGCCAGGCGCAGCACGGCCTCCACGAAGATGGTGAAGCAGAGCGCGGTGAGGAAGACGGCGTTGCTCAGCGCGCCCACCACCTCGGCGCGGGCGTAGCCATAGGTGGCGCTGAAGCCCCCGGTGGGGCGCCGGGCGATGTAGCCGGCGCTCAGGCCCACGCACAGCGAGATCAGGTCGGAGAGCATGTTGAAGGAGTCGGAGAGCAGCGCGATGGAGTTGCCCAGGTAGCCGGAGACCAATTCCGCCACGAAGAAGGCGACGGTGAGCACCAGCATGAAAAGCAGCCGGCACGTCTTGCCCGAGTAGCGGCCCATCTCGCCACCAGCCCCGGGCGCCCAGCGCCGCACAGGGGAGCGCAGCCCGCCCCGCGCGCAGCCACAGGTGGGGGGCGCGACGCGGCGCGGCTGGGATCCGTGAGGCCCGGTACCCGCCTCCCAGATTGTCTCGCCGGCCCTGCCCCGCCGCTTTTTATAACGCGAGGCCGAGAGCCGCCAGTCCCCGCACGTCCAGAGTCTAAAGGAGTGGCGGCCGCAGTATCTGAACAGCCCGTGCGCCGCCTCCCGCGGCCCTTTTCCCTCCCTCGCGCCCTGGGCCTGACTTAGCAGGTGGCCACGAGCCAATGTCTCTCTTTCTGGGACAGGACTGTGCAGAGAGGGGCGCTGCGGAGGAGAGGAGGCGTGTCTGGATGTCAATCTTCACAGACTTCCTCCCCATGCGGAGGTGGGATTCACCCAGACACCGCGCTTCTCCTGGCCCTCAGGGTCGCCAGTGTCCTGTTGACTCAGTGATAAGGGCCTTGGCTGCTGTGGGGTGTGTTGGCTGCTGTGGGGTGTGTTCGCTGCGGTGGACTGGGACACCTTCGCGTACGTGCCCAGAGGCACCTTGCGGTGCAGATTCCATATTAATCAGGTGCAAGGCCCTGGAGCACAGGCTTGGGGCAACTTGCCCTTGAGGGTGCTTCCTGCTTTTCATTTCGTGAAATGTGACCTCATCCTTCACTCAGCCCTCCACCGTCATTCCACTAACCCCAGGATAAACCTATTTAATCCTCTCTTGTTCCTCACAGCCATCATAAATGGTGCAGGATCGTTCCTATTACCCACTCATGGCACAGGATCGTCCCCTTTCCCCTTCAGGATCTTCGCTGTCAAGGCTTCCTTCCCTGAGTGAATCGCAGGCAGCCCTCCGGAGAGCAGACCCCACTTCTGTAAGCATGCACTCCTGCCCAGCACTCGAAGGCTGGTCTACTCTGTGGTAGACACAAGTCCCTTGGCCGCCAAAGAAACCAGGGCTGACCTACCTCCTCTGTGTACTTGTCTCATTCTCCATTGAAGAGAATATTCTCCTCACCCCCATGTGTCCCTGACAGCATGACCTGATACGCAGTACAATCGACTGACCTACATGAAGGTTTATTCCAAATAAAGACTTTTTTTTGAGACGGAGTTTCGCTGTTGTTGCCCAGGCTGGAGTGCAATGGCGCCATCTCGGCTCACTGCAACCTCCGCCTCTCGGGTTCAAGCGATTCTCCTGCCTCAGCCTCCAGAGTAGCTGGGATTACAGGCACCATGCCCGGCTAATTTTTTATTTTTTGTATTTCTAGTAGAGACAGGGTTTCACCATGTTGGCCAGGCTGGTCTCGAACTCCTGACCTCAAGTGATCTGCCCACCTCAGCCTCCCAAAGTGCTGGGATTACAGGCGTGAGCCACTGCGCCTGGCCAAGACTCTTCTATTGACAACAGGCTCTGTTCCAAATAAAAGTTATCCAGAAGGTAACTGTCTCCAGGACTCTGGAAGAGGCTGAGGAAGGGACCCTTGAAGAAGGGTGTCTGCTGCTGGTCTCTTCCTGCTGTGAAGGTTTGGGAGGCCTGGCTCCTAGGTTTCTTTGTTGGTTTCTTTTGTTATCTCATTATCTCATCCCATAGAGGATTTGAAGGTGCAGTCTGGTCATCTCTATTCTCCTTCCCCATCCCCAGCCCCTGAACTTTAACCATTCCTGAAAAACACACATGTAGTTTTGGCTTGGAAATGAATAAAAATGTCTTATTCCAAAAACAACAAAAAACAAACAAACAAAAACACAGGCCAGGCGTGGTGGCTTACACCTGTAATTTCAACACTTTGGAAGACCGAGGTGGGAGGATCACTTGAACCCAGGAGTTCGAGATCAGCCTGGGCAACATAGGGAAACCCCCATCTCTACAAAAAATAAAAATAAAAAAAATTAGCCAGGCATGTGTGCCTATGGTCCCAGCTATTCAGGAAGCTAAAGTGGGAGGAAGGCTTGAACCCAGGAAGTCGAGGTTGCAGTGAGTCGTGATGGTGCCACTGCACTCCAGCCTGGGTGACATAGCAAGGCCCTGTCTCAACCCCACCTCCTCCCAACCACAGAACATCCTAACCTCTAGCCCTGTTCATTGTCCTTAGCCTTGTAAAACATAACCTTGTCTTTCAGTATCTCTGAGGTCCATAACAGCCATGCTAAAGCATCCTCGATCCAAGTCCCACCTTACACCAGATAAGCCTCCAAACTCAGAGGGCTTATTAAATATTCACACCTCCAGGAAAATATACTGAGAATTAGAGAAAATTGATCATTAGAAGTATTTTCTAAAAATCAATATAAAAATAATTAATAATGTAGAGGTAAGAAGATACAGACTACAGTATTTTTCACTAGCGTAAAATGGGAATAATAATAGTATAGGGAAGATTAAATGAGTTAATATGTGTAAAATGCTTAAAATAGTGCCTGGTACACAGTAAGCACTCAATAAATGTTCTATTATTGTCAATAGTATTAATACTACAGCACATGTGTGATGGAATTACTATTGAACAACAGATGACACACTGTAATAAACAAAAGAGATTTATCAGAGTACTGTACCCATTACAGTTTCTGGCTTAGACTGTCTTCAAACTGTAAAGCTTCTGAAACATTTAATATGACAGCAAGCAAAACAGTCAAAATAAGTGAGGGAGGCCTTGTGGAACTAAACTTGACAAACTAAAGCATTCCTTGCTAATTGCATTTCTTTGTCATTCACCACTGAAAGAAAAACTGAAATCAGCAGAAATGTATCACTGGAGCAGATTGCCCAATTATTTTCCTAACCAAAGGCAGATAAGAATTGTGTCACTGCCCCAGGAGTGCAGTGGATGGAACCAGAAAGCCAGTGGCTGAGGAAGCTGGAGGAGCTGGAAGTGGCAGAGACGGCCTGCCTGGGGGCCCCATTCCTGACTTTAAGAAAAGGTAAGTGTTGCCAGATGGTGTCAATAAAAGGCACTGTAGGAAAATGTTTGTACTAAAACTACACACACACACACACACACACACACACACACAGTATATATAATCTAAAGTTAATTGATAAGAATATAGGCTGCATTTTATTTTTATTTTTTTTAAGACAGAGTCTCACTCTGTCACCCAGGCTGAAATGCAGTGGCCCAATCTCAGCTCACCACAACCTCTGCCCCCTGGGTTCAACTGACTCTCCTGCCTCAGCCTCCCGAGTAGCTGGGACTACAATTGTGTGCCACCACACCCTGCTAATTTTTGTGCTTTTAGTAGAGATAGGGTTTCACCATGTTGGCCAGGCTGGTCTCGAACTCCTGGTCTCAAATGATCTGCCCGCCTTGGCCTACTAAAGTGCTGGTATTATAGGCGTGAGCCACCACACCTGGCCAGCATTTTATACTTAGCAACAAATTGTGAGGTTTAAATAGCTTTTGTTTATTGATCTCTTACTCTGCCCAGCCCTGTGCTGAGAGTTTTATAAGCATCATCTCATTTCATCCTCATCACAGCCCCATAAAATAAGTACTATTTTCTAGGAAAGAACCTGAGATTTTAAGTAACTTATCCAAGATCACACAAGCTGTAAATGATTGATAGATTTGAGATCTGAACTAGGCATCAAACTCTAGAGCTTACACCCTTTACTTCCAGATTATACTAACTCAATCTTTTTTTTTTTTT
The DNA here is from genome assembly GCF_006542625.1 of Nomascus leucogenys. NCBI lineage: Eukaryota > Metazoa > Chordata > Mammalia > Primates > Hylobatidae > Nomascus > Nomascus leucogenys. The sequence goes on along the minus strand of NC_044385.1, from coordinate 27,313,614 downwards.
TTTTTTTTTTTTTGAGACGGAGTCTCGCTCTTGTCACCCAGGCTGGAGTGCAATAGCGTGATCTCAGCTCATTGCACACTCCGCCTCCCAGGTTCAAGCAGTTCTCCAGACTCAGTCTCCTAAGTAGCTGGGATTATAGGCACCTGCCACCACGCCCAGCTAATTTTTGTATTTTTAGTGGAGATGGGGCGTGAGCCACTGCTCCTGGCCTTTAATGCTTCTTTTGTTCTAAACAAATGAAATGGTTTTTTAAAAGTTCTCTTAGTATTGGTGCAAAATTTGATATGCTACAATTCATAAATTCAGAGATTATGACACTAAAAATTATTTTTATACTGGTATTTGACCAGAAATTAACAATCAGTGTTTTTTTTAGAAACTGTAAAAGCATCTGTTTTTGTTTTTAGTTCTACTTGACAAGAGATGACATTGCCTTTGGAGAAGAGAATGGACATCTTTCCAAAGCACCAAATTCTTATTGTGGATGAAGTCAGCTCCTCATTGGTGAATTTATATAATGTGTACGTCTGTAACCCTTTGTACGAAGGTAATTTTTGTACCCCAAAAGTATGCATATTGACCCTCCAAGTTTTTTAGAATCCATTAAACTTAAGAGATTCTTGACTTGAGTAACCATTCTTTTTTTTTTTTTTTTTTTTAGTGATGGAGGTATGAGATGTGCAAAAGATTAAAAATGAGGTAGTGAGGCCAGGCGAGGTGGCTCATGCCTGTAATCCCAGCACTTTGGGAGGCTGAGGTGGGCACATCATCTTAGGTCAGGAGCCTGAGACCAGCCTGACCAACATGGAGAAACCCCGTCTCTACTAAAAATACAAAATTAACCAGGTGTGGTGGTGCACGCCTGTAATCCCAGCTACTCGGGAGGCTGAGGCAGAAGAATCGCTTGCACCTGGGAGGCAGAGGTTGCAGTGAGCCGAGATCATGCCATTGCACTCCAGCCTGGGCAACAAGAGCAAAACTCCATCTAAAAAATAAAAAGAAGAAAAAAGAAAAATGAGGTAGTGGTCAATACTAATTTGAGTGGGCTATATTTATAAGGGAGTTGTGATTTGCAGCCCATCTAGAAGGAAGCAGCTCTAATATGAATATAAAGCTGTGCCCATCAGCCTGCAGTGTCCTCACCCAAATGCCACCTCCATGGTTTCTTCAAAATGCCACTTATTCTTGCAACAAAAGAGTATGTCTCCTAATAGCCCTGGCCCAGGAAGTGTTAGGAGCACGAGCATAGCATCACATGATACCACCTACTTACTAAGGAAATACCAGACTCTAAATAATTTTAATTTTGCACTCACTTTGAGAAGACTTAAAAGGCAGAGTAGTGCTGCAGTTAATAATTTGAGCTTTGGAGTCGGACAGATTTGGAACTAAATCTGGGCTGTGTTTCTCACTTGCTACTGCTCTTGTGACCTGGGGGGCACGTTCCTTACTAAACCTTCTCTTTCCTCACCTGTGAAATAGGGATAATAATAGTATCTACCTCATGACGTTGTCATGAGACTTAAGTGGGAAAAGGTATATAAATTGCTTAGGATAGTGCCAGGTTCATAAGAAAGGCTCAGTGAATATTAACAAAAAATAACTATCACCTGGAGTTTTAAATCCAAGTTAGAGAGCAGAATATTCTCCTTCACCAAAGGATTCGCTAAGGATTACTTTTAGAGAAAATATACATTTAAGGATTTGTTTACAGCTCCGTCTTGGGAGCAGTGAAATTTATGAAGACATAAGATAAAACATGTTTAAGTTTCTGCAATTAGAAGTATAGGCCAGGCGCAGTGACTCACGCCTGTAATCCAAGCACTTTGGGGGGCTGAGGCGGGCGGATTACCTGAGGTCAGGAGTTCAAGAGCAGCCTGGCCAACATGGTGAAACCCCATCTCTACTAAAAATACCAGAAAAGGCCGGGCGTGGTGGCTCACGCCTGTAATCCCAGCACTTTGGGAGGCCGAGGTGGGCGGATCATGAGGTCAGGAGATCGAGACCATCCTGGCTAACATGGTGAAACCTTGTCTGTACTAAAAATACAAAAAATTAGCCAGGCATGGTGGCAGGCACCTGTAGTCCCAGCTACTCGGGAGGCTGAGGCAGGAGAATGGCATGAACCCAGGAGGCAGAGCTGGCAGTGAGCCGAGATTGCACCACTGCACTCTAGCCTGGGCAACAGAGCAAGACTCCGTCTCACAAAAAAAAAAAAATACCAAAAAAGTTAGCCAGGCATGGTGGCGGGTGCCTGTAATCCCAGCTACTCAGGAGGCTGAGGCAGGAAAATTGCTTGAACCTGGGAGGCGGAGGTTGCAGTGAGGTGAGATCGTGTCATTGCACTCCAGCCTGGGTGACAAAAGTGAGACTCCATCTCAAAAAAAAAGAAGAAGAAGAAAAGTACAGTTTGAAAGACAATAGTTCCACATATACAAAATATAGGAACCAAAGGTACCATCTGTTGAACTCATGGATATAAAAAGATGACATCAATTTTTATATAACACCAGGATGATGCCTTTTTTTCTCAAAGTATTTCAGAATGCATTAAATTTAAGAGATTCTTGACTTGAGGTGAATGCTATTATTTTTCCGTGAGATATGGAATGATAAAAGCTAGGTAATGGTTAACACCACTTTGAATGGGCTGCTGATGAAGGAGAAATACTTCCTTGGGCTATTAGATTCATTTGAGAGCAAAGAGGCCAACTGTGGTATCTGGGGTCAGCTTGTCATTATTGACACTATAGCACTGCTGTCTGTGTTTCTTACCATTTCCAGGTCAAAAGGACAACCCCAGAGATGCACTCACAGAGAAACCCTGTGCTTGGGATTTGTCAAGGGGACGAGGGTAAGTGAAAACACAAAAATGAAAGGGGTTATAGCTATTAGGAGGAACAGGGGAAAGGGTTAAAGGCAGAACTGGCAGTTTAAGAAACACTTTTCATTCAAAGTTCATCATCATTTACTGATGTCATATGGGGTCTGAATCCTCCTGATGGGTGAATAGTGAGGGGGAAAAATCAGCTTTTAGACTATTTCCAATTCAAATGGAAGCAAAAAGAACTACAGGTTGCAAGAAATAGAGAAAAACTCCCCCTTGATGTTGATTCTAGACCTAATTGTTTTAACTGTAAGTTAAATTGTGTTATTTCGTAAGTTACAACAAGGTTTCCTACGTGTTCTTTGGTGCCATCAGAAACAATCCAACACAGATGGTAACCTTCTTCACTGCTAGATTTTGCCTTAAGTTTTAGACCATATGAACATGAAAAAAGTCATTTGCCCAAGAAATTGTGGAAATAATTTTGTGTGAAGGGGACAGAGGGTCAAAACCAAACATATTAATAAATGTCCTTAACTTTATTTGCCAAATGCACTGGTTAAATATGTAGTGGGAGAACATAGGCTTTGGAGCCATGCACATCTAAAATCCAATCTTGCTTCTGTCAGCTCTTCACAAGTGAGCAAGTCACTCAACTTCTGAGCCTCTATGTTTTCATTTCTAAGCTAGATATAGAGGTATCACTCTCTCAAACAGTAGTTATGAGACTCAAATGAAAAAGCTTATGTGAAGGGCCTTGCATAGTTCTTTTAGTGGATAATCAACAAACATTGGCTCCTTCCATTGATTTCTGGCTGTCGTCATACCCAAAACTATTGTTGACTTCCAGTTGTGGAATCTCCTTCATAGTTATCTAGAGTATCCTACTTTTTATAAAGTCATGTATGTCCCCTTAATCCAAATAATCTACTTAGCTAATTATCTTAAAACAACTTAGCTATTGACTAATAAAATATTATATGAATATAAAATATTGATTAATAATATGTTACAAATATAAAAATATTTAAAATAAAATCTTTTGTAAATCTAAACCCAAACCCCCTAGTTTTATCATTGACATCCTTGTTTTGCCATCATGACCTACTTGCTAGTCATGTGGCAGAAGAGTAGAAAGAATCAGGGTATCTGGACTGGGAGACGCTATTACTATCACAAAATGAGAGGCTATTTTGAATATTGAAATGAGGTCTGGAAGAGAACTAAGATTCTTGACCTCTGAAACGAAGTTATTGTACAACTTGGACCAGTTACAGAATTTCTGAGCCTTAGTTTCCTAATCTGTAAAATGCAAAGAAGAGCCTCATACTACTTAGTGTATCTAGTTGGTTTGAATATCAAATAAGATAATGAAGGTACAAATATATAGAAAAATAAAAGGCATTATTGCTGTAATTATGAAGCCATGGACCCACAACCAGCATGAGTTCTAGAAAGCAAGCACTGTATTTGTGGCCACCAGTATTTAAATGGGTCAGCTTAAGTTTCAGATTGCCCAGACCCCTCCCTGAAGCCCTCCCTGCTTTCTGGTGGTAAGAGATCCTGTCCCCTTTGTCCCCTTGGATACAGAGGTAGGCATGTAAGCCAATCACAGTCCCTCGTGCCCTGGTCACAATGCTTGGTTCAAGAGATGGGCACTTGACCCAAGATGGGCCAGAGTTCTTCTTTCGGAATTTTTCAAATGAACCTGGGAGAGAGGTTTCATTTCTTGTCTGGTCATTAAACATGAGGATGTGACTTGGAGCCCTTGGTAATCGTGTCTTCCCCTGCTTCTTTACAATACCCTTCAAACTGCAATAGGAGAGGAAGCAGAAAGAGCTGAGAGGCAATGGTAGAGAATCTTTGCTTTCCTTCTTCAATTATGCTCCTAATTTGACTTTTGAACGCTGCACCCTCCTGGTTTTCCTTATACTTCATTGACAGTTTCCAAAACACTTACATTCTATTGTGTACTTGTAATTCTGAAAGTGGCTTAGCCACAGTTCTATATTTAAATTGATTTGATGCTCACCAACAGTCTTTTCATACCATGGCTTTCCGATTTCTGAGCTCATCTTGATTCACATTTTGGTTGACTGGATTTCATCTAGTCTTTTTTTAAAAAAAAAGAAGAGCTCTTGGGTTATCTACATAAATATATTTGTTAATGTCATTATGTTGCCATTCATAAATGAGCAAAACTTAGATTAGATGGGTATGAAATTCATAGGTTCGTGTTTTATTTTATTTCTGAGAACTGTATAGACATCTCATCATTGTATCTTGACATTGCATGTCACTGTGGAAAAATCTGAATACAGCCTGAAATTTGTCCTCAGGCTTTTTCTGCCTAGATGCCTGTGGGATTTTTTCTTTATTTTTGATATTTAGCAACTTCTCCAGAATGTATGTATGAATTATTCCATATCAATTTTCCCTTTTGGTATGCAAATTTTTATCTTCATTTAGTTCAGAAAAAAAATCTTCTATTATATCTTCGAATTTCTTTCCTGGGGCACTTGTCTGCTTTCTACATCAGGAAACACCTAGTGTGTATATGCCGCATGTCTGCTCTTTGTTTTCCATATCTATTATCTTTCTTCTAGTTGCTTTAAATTACTTGATGAGGCCAGGCGCAGTGGCTCATGGCTGTAATCCCAACACTTTAAGAGGCCGAGGCGGGCGGATCACTTGAGGTGTGGAGCTCAAGACCAGCCTGGCCAACATGGCAAAACCCCATCTCTACCAAAAATACAAAAATTAGTCGGGCGTGTCGATGTGTGCCTTTAATCCCAGCTACTCGGGAGGCTGAGGCACAAGAGTCGCTTGAACCTGGAGACGGAGGTTGCAGCCAACTGAGCTCGCAACACTGAACTCCAGCCTCGGGCAACACAGCAAGACTTAGTCTCAAAAAACTAGAATAATTCCTTAATCAATTTCCCTACCCTGTCTTCTATATCATTGATGGTTTTCAATGGTGCTTATTTTATGCCTCACTGCTTCCTATATGAGTTTCATTTCTGTAATGTTTGTTATTTTTTCCCTGGCCACCAGAGTTCTGACAGTTCATGTTCATTGTTTTATCTGAAAATTTCTTCTGTCGCCTGGGGTAATTATTATTTTTCTTCAATGTATTTTTTCTTCTGTCTTTTTTGCTGATTCCTTTTTTAACTTTTTCTTTTTAGTATCTCTATGTAGTTACTATGTTGGATCTTTGCTGATTATCAGGCATCTTTTAGTGGGGCACTTATATCCAAATTTGCTAACAATGGGGGAAGGGGTTGAGGGAGGGACCCAAATATGCTTCTTCCCATCAGGATAAGTCACTCTGGAGATGGTCTACATGGTTCACAATGGAGCTCCCCAGTACAGTTTTTGATTTGTGTTAGGAGAACGCTCCATTCCCCCAAGCTTCACATTTCCATGAGGGCACCTCCAAAGGACCATCACTCTAGACATCTTTCTACCACTCCCCTGACTTTTCCCAGAGGCAGGATCGCTTCTCTGTCCAGTAAGCTTGGGAGAAAGAGTGCAGCATGCTCAGCTGTCCTCTTCTGGGACTTCTTTTTCAAATTTGCCTTCCCCGGGGACCTGCAATCCTGCTACATGAGAGAAGCTAACTGGGGCAGGTTTTGCCCTGTGGAGGGAGGCCTGGGACTGGGCGAGGAAGTTTAATTCTGGGGTGGACGATTAGGAAGCTCTTTGCCACTACACGTCTAAGCCATATCCTTCAATATCAGTAATCAGGTTAATATTTTATGTTCAACTGTCATCCATATCTTATGTATCAGTTGCTTCCAAACCTAGGAGAGTAAGAAATGGGTATTATTTATGTGTCCCTGAAGCCCTAACATATTGGTAAGTTGGCAGGAACCTTGAGAAAGATAAAGATGAGCATCTAGAGGCCAAAGTAACCCATGGAGATTGAGCCTGTGGTAAGCAGCTGCCAGGTTTTAATGCTTCAGTAAGAGTGAGTCAGGCAGTCAGGCAGTATTTCAACCTTGACAGGTCGCAGCAGCTTATTGCCTACAGAAGAATGCTACTGCCGTAGCTATGGGGCTATTTTAACAGACCTTAGTAAGCATGAGTTTTTAAGACCAATTTTTATTACATGCTGCAGTATTACTGTGCAGAGAAAATGAGAGAGAGTAATTTGCTCTCAGAAACAACGGGCAGACTAAGCTAGAGGACTGGAGAGCTTTCTTGGGGCTAGAAAGATACAAAAAAGAAAAATGCCCACATATGTAAATACTCTTAAAAGGGGGATGAATTGGATGAGACTGGGGATTAGCAACCAAATAAATCTTTCAGAAGCAGGAAGGCAATATTTCAGATAGTTGCCTGGGATTTGGAATGCACCTCTACCATCAGTGGGATACAGATCCAGGCAGCTATTAAAAGCTACCCTCTCAAAGCTATGAATGCCATCCAAAATAAACGCAATTGGGGAATACAACAGTTATTCCATGCCTGTCCTATCATTATATGTTGGGTGTGTGGAGGGCAGGTCATGTGTTTCTTTTTTCTTTTTTCTTTTTTTTTTTTTTTTTTTTGAGACCAAGTCTCACTCTGTCACCCAGGCTGGAGTACAGTGGCCGTGGTCTTGGATCGCTGCAACCTCCACCACCTGGGTTCAAGTGATTCTCCTGCCTCAGCCTCCCAAGTAGCTGGGATTACAGGCGCCTGCCACTGCGCCCAGCTGATTTTTGTATTTTTAGTAGAGAGGGGGTTTCACCATCTTGGCCAGGCTGGTCTTGAACTCCTGACTTCATGATCCACCCACCTCGGCCAGCCAAAGTTCTGGGATTACAGGTGTGAGCCACCATGCCCAGCCACTTCACAGACCTTCAAATCAAGAGGGAGATAATTCAAGGAGCTGTACCTGAGGAATTGTCCCAGAAGAGCCTCTTTAACCACGGACCCATTCAAGGTGACAAGATCCTAGACTTGGAGCTCATGCCACATGGACTGAGATTTTAGGGATCTTGGGGAGGAGTGAGAATCTTTTGCATGTGGAAGTGATGAGAATCATAGCCAAGGGGCAAACCGGGCAGATTGTTTTTTCTAAAGATGTCCATAATCATAGCTCTACTCCACATTCTCCTAGTCCACATGTTCTTCTACAGGGTGACCTTGATACGCCTTCCATTCAAAGGCCGACTCTATGTGCTTGACACTCGTTCCATCTTGTCACTTGCTTGCAATCCATAGACTCTAAGGTTGAATCAGAAAAGGCAATGGAACTTCTACCTTGTTTGATGGAGCACTCATGCTTGAAACCCTGAGCCACCACACCCAATGTCCTGAGACCACCCTAGTGTGAGGAAGCCAAGACACAAGGAGCAGTCACGTGTAGGTGGTCTAGCCAGCAGTCCTATACATTGAGAGCTTCCAGCCCGGATGCCAGACCTATAAGTGAATGAGCCTTCAAGTGACTGCAGCCTCAAGCCATCAAGTTACCCCTAGCCTTTGAGTCTTCCCAGCTGAGGCCTCAGACATCGTGAAAGCACACAGCCTGTTCCCACTGTGTGCTTTCCAAATTCTAGCCCACTGGGTTCATAAAACAATTGTTATTTTATGCCAGTACATTTGGGATGGTTTGTTATACAGTAACTGGAAGGGAGAACCACCATGTGAAAGATTGGGAAGCCGTACAAAGGGTCTATAAAGTTTGGAACTATTAGAGATGAGAAGACAATGGATATTGGCATAGAATATTTAGGGTATTATTAGATGAGCTTCAAAACAAAACAGTTATTGTGGGGCAGGGTTTTCCCATGTCCTGAGTGAACAGATTAAAAAACAGACAGACGTAGGATTCTCCTGATGGGCACAGGAAGGCCGAGACATACTGAATGGGACCTAGGCAGGACAATAATAGTTTGAGTCCAGGCCTGGGTCGATTTTTGGTTTAACTGGAAAGCCTTTCAAGTGAGACTATCTAACTCAGAGAGGTGAGGGTTGATCAGATTTGTTTGGACAACAGTTGCCTTTGGCAGACCCATAAAACCCTGACTTCATTTCTCTCACTGAGAATAGAAGAAAAATCTGTTTGAATAATAAATATCTGACCCAGAAAACCATGACAAAGTAAAAGGAAGAAAGTCCAATGAAAACGCCAGCCTACATGAGGTAGAGAAGGAAAGAGACCAGCTTACAAACTTGATTAAACCATTAACAACCTAACTGAGCCTTCCTGAGAGGAGAAGGAGAACACAGAAGGAAATAAAACAGGAGAAGCATGTTCCAAACTTCAGAATGAGACATTCAGTTGAATGATATGCTTGCCACCTTCAAAAGCTGTGGAAAGATAATGTTTGGAGGAGCATAAAGCAGAAACAACAAGACAAACTTGAAGCCTTCAAAACAGCTTCAGCTCAGGAGTTTGCTAAGGCTGAACTTCAGATGGAAACAAATGTGAGCATGAGGGAGCAGCAGGATTAGAAGCAGGATTCACAGGTCTAAGCAGTCCTAGAGCTACAGGCAGTCGCAGCAGTGAGTGTAGACGGTGCCCGAGTGTAGACAGAGCCCGAAGCAGGGGCTCTAAGTGGAAATGGAACTAGGGACCTTCCTTCCCTTCCTTCCTTCCTCCCTTCCCCTCTGTCTTCCTCCCTTCTTCTCTTCCTTCCTTTTTTCCTTCCTTCCTTCCTTTTTTCCTTCCTTCCTTCCTTCTTTCCTTCCTTCTCTCCCTTCCTTCCTTCCTTCCTTCCTTCCTTCCTTCCTTCCTTCCTTCCTTCCTTCCTTCCTCCCTTTCTGTCTCTCTCTCTCCCTCTCCCCCTCTCCCTCTCTCATCTCTTTCACATGCTGATTGGAAATATACCACAAATAAAATCTGCAGCCCAGGATGTCACTGCTGCACATATCTAAACTCTGCAAGCAAGCAAGAATGTTTTCAATGTCACTCACTGGGAAAGGATACCATGTGTTTACCAGATAGGAAAACTTGGTGCCATAATCGATCTCCTGTTGTGAAAGCTCTGCCAGTGGAACTTAGTACCCAGGTCTTGGCCCTGGCCAGGTCTGGCATATACTGGCTGGTATCTTTGAGAGGCAAAAACCAAGAAGACTTCTTTCCTTTCTGAGTCTCTGCTGTGGCCATAAAAAGCAATAAAGATGGCCTGGTTTATAGTAAGTGCTAAATTGTGGGAATCTAAATTTTCCTGTAAGTGTTCTAGCTCTGGGATAAGGCTTCAGACTTTTTGAAATCTTCGGAAAGTGTGGCAGAAAATAGAAAACGTACTCAGAGGCCAAAAATGAAGTAAAAGTCAAAATCCAGAAAGGTAAGCTGAAGTCAGGATCTGATTTAAGAGCATCTGTCCAACAAAGACAAATGCTGTAGCCTTGAGTTTTGACAGCCACATGATCATGGATGGTATAAGAGACAAAACTGAGATCCATGCGAGATGGAGAGTTGGACCAGAGATCCCCTTACAAAGTTTGATTCCTTGGTCAAAGGTTGAACCAAAACGAAATGAACAGGTTGAACCAAAACGAAATGAACAATCAAATAAACAAACAAAAACCCACTGCCCCAAAGGCGACAACAAGGAAACTTGAATCTGTTAGCCTTGGTTGTGGACATAGGGAAAACTACCTCCCATGGGAAGTTGAAACTATAATGTGGTCTTCATGTGGTAATGCAGTCTAAAGTCATGCTATGTATGTAATAATAATAACTCAGGCAAATAATTTTTTAAGTATTTACAAGTTGATAATGCCCTCAGGCACCTGACAGAAGCAAATGCAAATCTTCTTGGAAAAATGTACCAACAATCTATTCTTCAAAGAATTCCCTTGGAGAAAGCTTTGATGAACATTAATTCACAATCAAATATCATGAAATGGCTGGGCAAGGTAGCTCACACCTGAATCCCAGAACTCCGGGAGGCTGAAGAGGGAGGATCACTTGAGGTCAGGAGTTTGAGATCAGTCTGGCCAACATGATAAAACCCCGTCTCTACTGAAAATACAAAAATTTGCCAGGCGTGGTGGCAGGGGCCTGTAATCCCGGCTACTTGGGACACTGAGGCACAAGAATCACTTGAACCCAGGAGGCAGAGGTTTCAGTGAGCTGAGATTGTGCCACTGCACTCTAGCCTCAGTGACAGAGCAAGACTCTGTCTCAAAAATAAAAATAAAAATAATCATGAAACACACAAAATGTGAGAAGGTAAACCAGCCTGAGAGAAGCAGCAAAAATAATAAACAGAGACAGACATGCAAAAATTGCAGGTGTTGAGAATACCAGATACATAATATAAAGTAAGTATGTTTAATAGAAGGGAATAAAGGAAGGACTGGAAAGTATGAGTAAAGAACAAGTCATCATAAATGAAAAGTAGATTAGTTGAAATTAAAAACTCAATAGAAGGCGCCTCTGCTCCTTCTAGTCAGGATGCTGTCAGTGAAGTCATAACAGAGACCCTGATGTCCCGCACCTGCTCAGCAGTAATGAAGCACTCCCCATCTCAGGGTGTCAACAGAGGCCACGTGGGAAACCTGGACTTCCATTCTCATCTTAAAATAACAAGCAGCACCCCTTCCACCAGCACAGTGTCAGAGGAGACCTGCTCAAACAGAAAATTTAATAAGATCGACAGCCTCATAACTCAGAATGTCCAGGATTCAACAGAAAATCTACCATCATAGCAAAGCTAGGAAAATTTTAACCTGAGTGTGAAAAAAGACACTGACATTGAGGTAGCAAAATGTTACAAATTTTCTGGCAAGCAGTTTTAAAGTAGACATCATACGAATGCTTCAACAAGCAATTACAAATACATTTGAAACAAATAAAAATACAGAAAGTCTCAGCAAAGAAATAGAAGATAAAAGGAAGAATGAAATAGAAACTTTAAAAATGAAAACTACAATAACTGAAATAAAAACTCAATGGGAGGCCAGGTGTGGTGGCTCACACCTGTAATCCCAGCACTTTGGGAGGCCAAGGCGGGTGGATCACGAGGTCAGGAGATGGAGACCATCTTGGCTAACACGGTGAAACCGCGTCTCTACTAAAAAATACAAAAAATTAGCCGGGCATGGTGGCGGGCGCCTTTAGTCCCAGCTACTCAGGAGGCTGAGGCAGGAGAATGGCATGAACCTGGGAGGTGGAGCTTGCAGTGAGCCGAGATCACGCCACTGCACTCCAGCCTGGGCGACAGAGCAAGACTCTGTCTCAAAAAAAAAAAAAAAAAAAAAAAAAAATGGATGGGCCCAGTAGCAGAAATGGGGAAGACAGAGGAAAGAAAGTATTCTATCTGAACAACAGAGAAAAAATAGAATAAAATAAGTCTCAGGGACCTGTGTAAGTATAACAATTATAAATAGGAAAAGATAAATGGAGGTAAGGTTTCTACATTTTATTCAAACCAGCAAAGTATTGACAGCATTAGCCAGTGATAAGTTATCTATGTGCAGTCTAATACCTAGAGCAACTACTAACAAAGCTCTATAAAGACATACTCAAAAGCACTACAGGGAAATCAAAATGAAACTCTAAATAATGTTCACAGAAGCCAGGAAACAGAAAATAGAGATATAAAAAAATAGAAGGAACAAACAGAAAATGAAAAGTAAAATAGCAGTCTCAAGCCCCAACCTTCAATAATTGCGTAAATGTAAATAGTCTAAACACACCACTTAAAAGACAAAATTGGCAGAGTGGCTAAAACACATATCTAACTATATCCATACCATGGAATCCTTTTTAGCAATAAAAAACAACAACTGATACATGCAACAAGTTGGATTAATCTTAAGAGCATTATGCTGAAAGAAAAAAAGCCCATTTCAAAGGTCACATATGTATGATTCCATTTATTTAACATTCTTGAAATAAAATATTATAAAGATGGAAAACAGATTATTAGTTTCCAGGGCATAGAGATAGGGAGTAAAGGTAGGAAGGGTGGCTATGACTACTAAAGGGTACCATGAGGGATATTTTTGTAATGATGATTTTGGTGATGGCTATACAGAACTACACTTGTGACAAAAATCTCATAGAATTACATAACTCATTGTATGAATGTAAATTTCTTGGTTTGGAAATTGTACTATCATTCCATTGGGGAAAACTTGACAAAGGGTACATGAGACCTCTATGTACTATTTTTGTAACTTACTGAGAATATAAAGTTATTTCAAAATAAAATTTTAAAAAACTAAATGGGCAGGTTAATGAGAACTGAAGTTAAAAAGCAAAAACTAGAAATAAATGAAGGTAAATCTGAAAAACCACGTAGAATGCAACACAGAACAACAAAAAAGATAGCAAAATGTGAAAAAAGAAGTTACAAAACATGGAGGACAGAATAAGATGAAATATTATCTAATTAGCATTGCAGAAGGAGAAAGTACAAGGAACAGGGGAAAGCCAAAACTAGAAGAGATGTTTGAAAAATCTTCTGGAATTTATGAAAGACATAAATGCTTAGATTTAATCCCCAGATGGGATTTTTTTAAAAAGAGTCCACATATGGAAATATGATTACAAAACTAAAGAACATCAAAGACAAAGAGAAGATCTTTAAAAGGTGGAGAACATGAAAGTCTTGGTGCTAAACTTATGCAACTTTGGATGCCCTGAAGGAATGGCATCCATTCTAGTGGAAAACAACCCAGACTAAAACTGCTGAAGGAACTCCAACTCCACCAGGCATGAAACTATACTCAAACTGAGACTGTGCCCAAAAGAGGAAGCTTGGGGGTTTTACGGTTTTACTTGCCTTTGGTCTTGCCTTTAGATTAATAACCAGTGGTTTTGATTTCTTTGGCTATTAATGCATAAGTTCAAAGATATTTAATTTTGAAATTTAATTTTCTGTTATAATTTGATATTAGGAAGGGATTCATATTGCTAAAATTTGGGGCATTTTTATATTGCTGACATTGAATTGTTAGCATATCTTGATACTATCACTTTATGTCACTATATAATTGCCAATGAGCAATATTGAACATTTGGGGGCCTCAGAGTTAATTTAACTAGTATACTTACTCTTCTAACCCATTTCGGTCATTGAGGGTATCTAAATTGCCAAACCTGTTCCAAAGGATGAAATCCAAAGGAAGCAGTGGTTGATATTGGGAGTACAAGCTTTATGGAAATGCAGCAGTACAGTCCTGATAAACTGTTCATCTAGTCCTTCCAGGGGAGCCAGGAGTGAAGGGAACATAAATCTGGAGAGGGCTGGGGGAGACTGCCATTCCTCTTGTCTTGTGTTTCCATGAGACGACCACCAGTGTAGCCTCCATTCCCTCCCCAATCCCCATGTAAGTAGTCACTCCAAGGGTGGAAGGGTCTTCTCTCACTGGCGGGTTAGGTTGAAGAAATGGATTAAGCCTGGCTCAGCCCTCCCTGGGCTTCCTCCTTCCAACTGCCTGCCCACTGAGAATGCACATTCTCTCTGCTCCTGGGCCCACCTCTGCTCTTCCAGTTATTGTGCTCTGCGTGTAAGAGAATAGGTGAGTTTACTCCACAGAATTAGTATTAGGAAGCCATTTGTGATATCCAAGCTACATTCTCCAAAACAGCTTTTACCAAACAAACACTGAGCTACTGTTTTCATTGCTATTGGACTTTTATTCCTTGTTTCTCAAGCAGTTCCAGATTTATGAATGAAGTTGTATATTGGCCCCCAAAAGTCCCAACAATGTGCTCAATTGGCTCTGGTCAGCATGTGTGGAGCTAGTTGCTAGTTCTCCTCTTTCCTCTCCTTCATGACCTTAAGAGAGTTTCTTCAGGTAAAGAATTCTACAGAAAACAGATGGTCCATTCAGCCAGTTGCCCCTTCAACCTGACTTCTCTGCTGTTCCTCTGTAAGGAGCCAGCCCCTACCTCCCATTGGCCTGATGTAAGCATCAACTTTATTTTATTTCCTATTAAGCTGATACATTTTTAAAGATGTCATGGCAGATGAAGAACAAGAGCATAGGTTCACTTTATCAAAAACCACATCCTCAGGGTGCAGTGGCTCATGCCTGTGATCCTAGGATTTTGGGAGGCCAAGGTGGAAGGATTGCTTGAGGGCAGGAGTTTGAGATCAGCTTGGGCAACATGGTAAGACCCCCATCTCTACAGAAAAATGAAAAAAATTGGTCGGGTATGGTTGGCAGGCACCTGTGGTCTTGGCTACTTAAGAGGCTACTTAAGATGGGAGGATCGCTTGAGCCTGGGAGGTTGAGGCTGCTGTGAGCTGCGGTCATGCCACTGCACTCTGGCCTGGGTGACAGAGCAAGATCCTGTCTCAAAAAAAATTACCTCCTCAAAATTCTCTAAAGGCACCTATTCAGGTGTAAACAATATATATCAGGACATGGATTATGGAAGACATTCTAAGGATAAGGAATCTCCAGATATTATTGCCTCTCATTAAAAAAAGATGAGGCCGGGTGTGGTGGCTCACACCTGTAATCACGCCTGTAATCCCAGCTACTTGGGAGGCCAAGGCAGGAGAATCACTTGAACCCAGGGGGCAGTGGTTGCAGCGAGCCAAGATCGCGCCATTGCACTCAAGCCTGGGCAACCAATAAGAGTGAAACTCCGTCTCAAAAATAAATAAATAAAAATAAAAAAATTTAAAAGATGAAAAACTGGTATATTTCATAATCATCAGAGACAGTTGTACACAATGTTTTCAAAAAGCCACAATGACTATCGTCTCCATCAAAAGAACAAGAAAGAGGCAAAAAATTACAAATATAATGTCTACATCTTGTAAACAGCTGGCCAATAAGAAAATCAAAATAATAAGCTTACTTTCACCCTACCTTCCTGAAAAATTAAGCTTCTCAGCAAAGAAAATGGGGAGTATCATTATTCACTAGACAGGACTGCAGGAAAATGTTCAAGAGGCAAAGCATCTGTTGACAGAAGAGAGGTGCAGTAATACAAAGTCCAGTTCTAACATCAACTTTGGGTTAGCCATAAAACAGTTGGTGCCTCAGTTTCTTCATCTGCAACTTGGAAATTACAGTCTAGTATATGAGCCACATTTGCATTATTTCAATGAGCTACACATTGACATTGTATTACCATTAAAGCAATTTAAAATATATAGTTTTAAAAGTACAAGTAATGGCCTGCTACAAAATGCCATCTTGAGCACTGAAAGATGGGGAAGCTGACATTGACAAGAGCCTTCTTAAAAATTTGGCTGGGCGTGGTGGCTCACACCTGTAATCCCAGCACTTTGGGAGGCTGAGGCGGGTGGATCACGAGGTCAGGAGATCGAGACCATCCTGGCTAACACAGTGAAACCCCATCTCTACTAAAAATACAAAAAATTAGCCAGGCGTGGTGGCGGGCGCCTGTAGTCCCAGCTACTTGGGAGGCTGAGGCAGGAGAATGGTGTGAACCCGGGAGGCAGAGCTTACAGTGAGCCAAGATCGCGCCACTGCACTCCAGCCTGGGTAACAGAGCGAGACTCTGTCTAAAAATAAGTAAATAAATAAATAAATAACACATAGGCTGGGCATGTTGGCTCATGCCTGTGATCCCGGTACTTTGGGAGGCCGAGACGGGTGGATCACCTGAGGTCAGGAGTTTGAGACCAGCCTAGCCAACATGAAACCCCATCTCTACTAAAAAACACAAAAATTAGCCAGGCGTGGTGGCGGGCGCCTGTAATCCCAGCTACTCAGAAGGCTGAGGCAGGAGAATGGTTTGAACCTAGGAGGCAGAGGTTGCAGTGAGCTGAGATCATGCCATTGTACTCCAACCTAGGTGACAAGAGCAAAACTCCATCTCAAAAATAAATAAATAAATAAATAAATAAATAAATAAATAAAAAAAACACATCAGGTGTTGTTATTTGTCAAAAGAAAAACAGATTCTTATGACTCACTGCAGCCTTGATAAGAAGGTGCATCTGTCCTCAGGCTTAGGTGATCCTCCCACCTCAGCTTCCCAAGTGGCTGGAACTATAGGCATGCACCACCACATAATAAGGTACTATAGGCATGCACCACCACAAAAATAAGAAAATAATTTTTCTTATTTTTGTAGAGGTGAGGCCTCGCTATGTTGCCGAGGCTGGTCTCAAACTCCTGGGCTCAAGCAATCAACCCACTTCGGCCTCCCAAAGTGCTGGGATTACAGATGTGAGCCACCGCCCCTGGCTGTAGAGTGATTCTTTAAAGTAGGTGTAATGATACCTAAGATGAGGCTCAAAGTGGTTAAGTATCTTTTCCAGTGTCAGAACCAGTGGATGAGGAAGGACGTTCCATAACATGTATTTTTCTTTTTTTAAGTTAATTTATTGTGTAGAACTAGAAACAGGAGTGGGGAGCGCAGTGAGCCAAATCCAGCACTGGAGCCACGCAGATCCGGGTCAGAGCGAGACATCCGCAACCTCAAACACCTCAAAAAAAAAAAAAAGCGAGGTGGGGGGCGGAGAGACGGGAGCGACGGAACATGAACCAGGAACGGGAAGACGAACGAACGGGAAGAGGAAAAAAAAAAGGAACGGAACAGAAAGGAAAAAGGAAAGGAAAGGAAAGGAAAGGAAAGGAAAGGAAAGGAAAGGAAAGGAAAGGAAAGGAAAGGAAAGGAAAGGAAAGGAAAGGAAACAGGGACTTGGTCTGCCACCCAGGCTGGAGTGTAATGGCATGCTATCATAGTTCTTTGCAACCTCAAACTCCTGGGTCCAAGCTATCCTCCTGTCTCAGCCTCCCAAAGTGCTGGGATTACAGGCATGAGCATTGTGCCCAGCTGAAATATGTATTTTTGTTGCTGGTCTATGGTCCTTCTGGTTCATCCCACAAGAGATGCCACTAACCCATCATCAAAACAACACGTGTTTTGTATGGTTTGTAGAAATAGTGATGGATCTGCTGTAACCATATATATGATTAACAATAACAAGAGTCTTGGCAAGGATAAGGTGGGCTGCCAGTTTGTGGATGTGAAATAGAGCAAAGACCTTGTCTGCCGAGGGACCTTACTAATATTTCATTTGTTCCTCGTCCCTTCAGCCCTTGGACAATCACTACCAGCCACCACCACCACCACCAATGTTACCATTTATCGAGTGTTCAGTGTATTCCAAGTACTGTGTTGAGCACTTTACACAAATAATATAATTTCATTCTTGCATCACATCTCTAAGAGACAGATGTTACCAGCTTTATAGATGAAGAAACTGAGGTTTAGGAAGTTTAAGTAACTTTTTGGAGGTCATCTAGCTACTGGAATTAGGATTCAATTTATGGTATGTTCATTTGCACATTTTAATATGCCCTTTTGTGATTATTGCCAAATAACTTTCCACAGTCCATAACTGTTTTCCTCTCTGAGGGGAGCCAAGTGGAGTCGAGTCTTTAATTAAGGGCCTGGACTCAAAGTTTTAATTTCTTTGTACCCTACTATTAACTAGCTGTATGATTGTGGATTTGTCTCTGAACCTGTTTTCCTTGTCTAAACAATGGAAATAAATAGCAAGCATTCTCTCTAGCTAATTATTTTGTAAAACATGCAGTTCTTCAAATGTATGTGATATGATGCTCTAAGTATTCTCTCTATACTCTGACAAAGACTGACAATGCACAGATGTCAATATAAACTCATTTTTCATTAAAATTTACCTGATATCAGTCACAGCAGCCTCTGCACATTGGGAAAAAAACTTACTAAGAACAAAGAGATGGTCTCTTTAGTTTCTTTTTTTTCTTCAGTTGAATTTGGTTTCACAAATGTGAAATAGCACCTATTTTTCTATCTTCCTTTAATCTTTCTTATTTACTCCCCATAACTGATCCAGACCCCTTCACAGGGCAACAAGAGAAATGAGAGGTTAGGCAAGCTGTCAGGAACGTAGCAAAAGAGCGGTGAGGGAATTTATTAGGCCTCTACCGTGGGACAGATACTGTGATCTGTGGTGTGTGCATTCTTATCACCAAATCCTCGTGTGGAAATTAATTGATCAACAGCTGTGATGGTGCTTGGCAAACAATGGTTGCTGTCAGATATAGACAAAATGCAAAGTAAAGCTTGTGGGAATTAAGCATCATGTTTCTTTAAATTATTTAATAATTATCACAAATTCCCAATCATTACCATTCTGCCTCTGATCTAGAAAGGGAACTCAGGTAACCTATGCCTAGAAAACCTTCCCTTTTCTAGTTTGAAAAGCTACCTTCAGGCCAGGTGCGGTGGCTCATGCCTGTAATCCCAGCACTTTGGGAGGCCGAGGAGGGCAGATCATGAGGTCAGGAGATCGAGACCATCCTGGCTAACACGGTGAAATGCCGTCTCTACTAAAAATACAAAAAATGAGCCGGGTGTGGTGGCACATGCCTGTAACCCCAGCTACTCGGGAGACTGAGGCAGGAGAATCGCTTGAACCAGGGAGGCAGAGGTTGTAGTGAGCCCGAGATTGTGCCACTGCACTCCAGCCTGGGTGACAGAGCGAGACTCTGTCTCAAAAAAAAAAAAAGAAAGAAAGAAAAGCTACCTTCAATTATGCAGTTTCTCAAATTTTATTATTTTATTTTATTTTATTTTATTATTTATTTTTGAGACGGAGTCTTGCTCTGTTGCCTGGGCTGGAGTGCAGTGGCCCGATCTCGGCTCACTGCAAGCTCCGCCTCCCAGGTTCACGCCATTCTCCTGCCTCAGCTTCCCGAGTAGCTGGGACTACAGGCAACCACCACCACGCCCGGCTAATTTTTTGTATATTTAGTAGAGACGGGGTTTCACCGTGTTAGCGAGGATGGTCTTGATCTCCTGACCTCATGATCTGCCCACCTCGGCCTCCCAAAGTGCTGGGATTACAGGCTTGAGCCACCGCACCCGGCCTCAAATTTTATTTACTCCATAGTATTTGCTACTGGCAGAGAGACAGCAAATTCCCCTTTGCCTCTCCTAAAATTCTTGGCCTTGCCTACTCTGCTTGTCACTGAATAAAATTTCCTTCATGACAAAAGGAAACCTGACTTGTTTCAGCGTCTACAGGACTGTCCACGTGAAAAGCCCCTGTCAGGCTATAGTACTGAATCTTAACTAGAAACTTGCATGAGCAACTAATCAGCAGTGTGTTAAAACCTTCTGCAACAATACACTTTGCTGGTTGCTGTGCTGTCACTGCCTCTAGCGAGTTGGTTGGAGAAACATAATGCCAGAACCGTGATTATGAGAAAGAGAGGGAGAGAGAGGGAAAGCAAACACAATTTGGAATCAAAACAAAACTTAGCCGGGTACGGTGGTTCACACCTGTAATCCCAGCACTTTGGGAGGCTGAGGCGGGAGGATCACTTGAGGCCAGGAGTTCAAGACCAGCCTGGCCAACATGGTGAAACCCCATTTCTGCTAAAAATACAAAAATTAGTTGGGCATAGTGGCGCACGCCTGTAATCCCAGTTACTTGGGAGGCCGAGGCACGAGAATTGCTTGAACCCAGGAGACGGAGGTTGCAGTGAGCCAAGAGCACACCATTGCACTCTAGCCTGGGCAACAGAGTGAGACTCTATCTCAAAAAAAAAAACAAAACAAAACTTAAATTCAAAGGAAAGGCATTTTTTTTTTAAGAAAAAAACTTTAAAATAATTAACAGATATTTCTGATATAAATGTATCATTTGTAAATGATATAAATGGCAGGCCCGATCTATCCCAGACAGAAAAAGATGCAAAATAGAGCAGAAGCCATCCTACTAGAAAAGCAAGCTGTACAAGATTACCTTTAGCTTAAAATAAAGGCCACTGTACAGCAAGGTTATTCATACAGTACAAGGCAAGGGCATGGAGGGTTTTAGTAGCTTGATTCTAAAGAAAACTCAGGTCTGAAAAAATAACTAAAAATAAGACTTAAACATGAAAGATAACAAGAAAATCAAGGAAAATCAAATAAAGTAAGCAAGGAATAGGAAAAAGTATAAACGTAACAAATTGAGTCCCTAAGCCTAGAGAAAGATACTGGCTCGTGACAAGTATCTCCTGCGATCTGCACCTACATGTTATTTTCACCCCTTCAACCTTTCCCCATTCCCTTCCCTGAAACATATGCACACACAAAGCCATCGACCATTGTGGACTTTAACCCTATTTTATTTGTTTGTCTTTTATTGAATGCTTGTATTTTTTACTTTTTTCAGTTTGCCTCGCACTTTAGCCAAAAATACTGACTCTACCATCACCTGAACTTCCTCACACCTTTTAGAGTCAGGGGTGGCCTCCCACCAGCTAGATCTGGATCTAAGACTTTCAAGTTTTCTCATCTCAGCTAAATCTTTCAGACATTCTTTTCTCCCAGGTTTTAAAAATTTTCTGGTTCTGTATGTCTGATTCTCCAGTATAACTTTTTTCATGCATCCCAGGGATATTTAAAGTCTTACCTATATATAAAGTTTGTTCTATTATATTTAATTTAAAGTTAGTGGTCTTGATTTTTTTTACTTTCCATGATCTCAAACATCAAATATTATGAATTCAATTTCTACACCAGATAGATAAACAGAACAAGTAAAAGATCCACAGAACCTGGGGGAGACCGAAGGCTTGTTAAGCAAAAAACTCTAGTTAGAGATTCCACAAAAGGAATGATACATTACTGGATTCTGATCATGAAGCCAGGTGGTACCAAAAGTTGTTTTATAGGCACTGCCATGTGCTATAAGCTAGGATTCTAGACTTACAGAAATTCTTTATCCTAAGTTTAGGTTGAATCTTTTGAAATCAAGAGTCTTTCGCTCTCATAGTTTATAACTCCTTTTATAAATATGGATGGATTAATCATATTTGTTCTTAAAATGTGAGCCAATTGATATCAGGTTAATGTCAATTTATGAGGTTCATCTGATGCAATATTTATTCTTTTCTTTAAACTAATTTAGATGATGGGAAGAATACCAAAATGTGTGGTTCAGAAAAGGTGATAAATACATAACTGTAGACATAAATGCTAACAAGCCAAACATCTATCCTAAAGGAACTTGGCAAGTTTAAACACTAAAATTTCTTTTTCTTTTTCTTCTTTTTTAGTGACAGGGTCTCACTCTGTTACCCTGGCTGAAGTGCAGTGGTGTGATCACAACTCACTGCAGCCTCAAACTTCTGGGCTCAAGTGATTCTCCTGCCTCAGTCTCCTCAAGTCTAGGATTACAGGCATGAGCTGCTGGTACAGCCTAAAATTTCTAATAGAAGAATTTAACAACACCAAAAGCTGCCAAAATAATAATGGTAACATAGAACATGGATCTTAAAGTGTGAGTCACATGTATATTGTACCTATCACTTATTTAAAGTAGAACACTATATAGCATCAAATACTTCAAAAGAAGCTAGATACTCTAGAATTAAGCCAGCAGAAACCCACATGGCTGGACCAGACACTGTGGCACACACCTATAATCCCAGTGCTTTGGGAGGCCAGGCGGGTGGATCACTTGAGCTCAAGAGTTTGAGACCAGCCTGGCCAACATGGTGAAACCCTGTCTCTACTAAAAATAAAAACTAAAAAGAAGAAAAGAAAAAAAAGAAACCCATATGGTTGGAGTGAAACATTTGTCTTAAGCCTCTTCTTGTTATCTCAGCATAAACACATTGGAAAATACCACTTCCCAAACAAAAGCTTAACTAAGACCTATCCAGTAATAATTCAATTTTATAAAAACAGAAATATGGTGTGTACCAAGTTTCATACTGGTCAGAGTCAGACTGTTTACCTAAATTGCTTTTGTTATATGCAGGTAAATATCGTATGTCAAGAATAAAGGCAAAATCAGAGCTGTTATGTGACAATCAAAAATATAATGGTAATGTCAACACTAATCATTTGAAATCATCTCTCTTGCCTTAAATTTATACCTAGCAATAAAAAATATATATTTGTCTTATATCAAATATGTGAATTTCATGATCTGGAAGCTCTAGTAGTAATTTTCACATGATGATTGACGTAGCCATAGCATAGGGTCTCAAGTTAACAATGAATTTTCCTTTACAAAAGATGAGGCCCAAATTCAGTGATTCATTAACTCAAATAAAAATCTAGACTGTAGTTTCTAATTTATTTTTATGTTTACCACATCCTACAGACACTCTCATAACATATGTTCTACCAATAGGAAAATTGACACAGAGGTAGGATAAAGGACCAGCTCCAACTGACATAATTTATAATGGTAGCAAAGACAGGGAATCAAATAAAAAATGCAACTTGGCCTCTGAGGTCCCCAGACTCAGTTATATAATGGCCCAGCTACTGAGAGAAAACTCTTCAGCATCAAATAAGGAAATATTTGAAATTCTTAAAGATTCATATGAGCTATTAGAATTAAATACTGGATTGCCATGTAGTTTAAAGGCTTGCATTGTGATTTAGAAAATAATTTGTATTTATCAAGTGCCTACTAAATACTAAATAAGTTACTTAGCATTTCTCTCAGTCCTTATTAACTCCATATTACAGATAGGGAAACAGGCTAGGTGAAGTAACTTGACTATTGCCCTGTGCTAGAACCATAATTTGAATCTATTCATGCTATAGGACTTATTTATAAAAGAAACACCGAAAATTTCTCTTCTGTAAGAACTTTCTGATACATAGGTACTTACAAACACCTCTTGTGGCAATAAATTAAAGAAACATGATTCCATCTAAAAAAAAAAGCATCTTTTAGATATATTGTTCTCTTCCAAGATTTAATTCCATTCTTTTGACAGATAATCCAGTAAGTTTGGTACTCACACTTAAGTCTCTCCTAAAGATTCACATGTAAATTGTCCTGTTTCTCAAACAGAACAGATGTATGCAATAAATAAGTGCAAATTTTCCTTTCAAAAACTAGCCACATTTACTGGACTATCTTCTTTATTTTTTCTCTCTCCATTTTACATAACATTCCTCAAATATATTCCTAACAGTTAATCAGCGTACCTGATTATCTGATACTGTGCTCTTTGTAAGTTGGTTATGTAGCCCAGTACTTTTAAACATATTTTATGAAGACATTAAATTTTTTTAAAATTCAAACATAGCCATGTCACATATGGGTAAACAACAGTAAATCACTTAAAGGAGACTGCCACATCCACCGTCTTTCCAATTGCTCTCTCTGTGGCTACGATTAGTGCCTTTACTTTCTCTCTGCCTGCCTGAAGACACTTTTTCATTCCCTGAGTAAAAATTCAAGAAATGCTGCCAACATTGAAGCAACCTGCTGCTACCCTACTCACAAAGAACCTCAAACTAAAGGCAACTCTTCTGAGAAAGGTCGATTGTAAAATCACAGGGACAAGAGGCTGACCCAAAGACTCAGGCCCCTTTGGATAGCACCACAAAGGCCCCCTCAGACAGCACCCGCCAGGACTCTCACCAAATTTACTGCCACCCTCTGAGTAGCTATTTACCTGCTTCCATGTCTCCCTGGGGCTTGGGTGCTGCGCAGTAACAGCAGTCCAAGAAGATGACATAGTTAAGAACGTTGAAGAACAGACCAATAATTCCAGCACTGAGAACCAGTATCGGCTCCTCTGTCTTCTGGGGATTGATGTACCTTTTGATGGCTTCAACCAGGATGCTGAACATCAATGCCACCGCAAAAATGGTGTTCCCAAATGCTCCCACAACATCTGCCCGAAGAAAGCCATAAGTGCTCTTCTTGTGCTGTTGTATGTTGCTGGCCCTTACACCAAAAAAACCTATGATCATGGACACCAAGTGGGAAAGGACGGCAAAAGCATCGGAGGCCAAGGAGAGGGAGTTGCCAACGTAAGCGATCACTAGTTCCATCACAAAGAGGAGGATGCTAACGACGCACATGAGGATTAAACGGAAGCTTCTTCCAGAGTATCGCCCCATGGCGGCTCGGTGACCTGGCAGTTCCTCTCCCTTTCTTGGGAAGGCTGAGCTGCTAGGGGAGCAGCTATAGATTCAGTGATTACAACTCCTGGGTAACTCTTCCCTTCAGCCCTCCGGCGCTTGTCATATTTGGAAATCACCTTTTATAGGTTGCTATAAAGCCATAAAACAGTTTAAAGGGCAATTAAGCAAGAGATGTCACGTGAACCAGGATTTATGGAAATACAAGACACTGGCTTCAGATATGGACTTGAGAGACTGTTTTGTTTGTGTATGTGTGTGTTTAATTACAGACATCAAGAGCTTCTGTGTCCTTGAGTAATGTAGAAGCTCATCAGTGGCGGTGGCCTTTCCAGCTTCCATGCTCCATGTGTGCAGCAACAGCTCAGGTGAAGCAAATCATTTGACATAAGCAATTACATCTTGTCCACCTGGTGTGCAGTTCTGAATGTCATTTACTGTGTGAAGTACGGAATTTTCGAGGGGTCACCCTACTTCCAAACATTCTCTGTAAGACAAAAGAAATACTCCTCATATTCAGGAAACCTTTAAACTGGAAGAGCTGAAGACATAATTCCAGTTAGTTTCCAGGAAGACAGACAAGTAATAATGATTTCACTGATGCAAGGAAGTTTTTGTTTTTATTTTTAAAAAATCTTATCTGTCAAACACTCATAGCCCTTAAAGGCCTATCAGTTCCAAAATGACTGAAACAGCAGTGGCCTCGATTGTGAGCAGCCTGACTACTGTCAATCTCTTAAAGAAACACAGAGTGATATTACAATCTCTTTTTCTCCCAAATGTGATGCTAATTTTGTATGTCAACTTGACTGGTCATTTGGTCAATGACATGCAAGACTTTCTGGCTTTGTCTGTGAGTGTGTTTCTGGATGAAATTAACAGTTGGATCAGCAGAGTGAATGAAGGAGATTGCCCTCACTAATGTGGGTGGGCCTCCTCCAATCAGTTGAAGCCTGAATGGAACAAAAAGGCTGAGTAAGAGGTAGCTCTTCCTGCCTGACTGCCTTCAGCCTGGGACATTTGTTTTTTCCTGCCTTCAGACTCAAACTGAAACATGGACTCTTCCTGGGTCTTGAGCGTGTGGGTCTTTGATTTGGGCTACACCATTGGCTCTCCTGGGTCTCTTGCCTACTGATTCGCCATCAATCTTGGGACTTCTTAGCCTTTTAATCATGTGAACTAATTCTTTATAATACATCTCTCTCTCTCTCTCTCTATATATATATATATATAGAGAGAGAGAGAGAGAGATGTATATATATATATATATAAAACTATATATAGAGAGAGATGTTTTATATATATATAAAACTATATATATATAAAACTATCTGTGTACCATGCATACACATTCTCATTGGTTCTGTTTCTCTGGAGAACGCTGGCTAATAGTCTGACTTTGACTAAAACCTGATAATTTAGACAGTAGCCCTAACAGCTTCCATAGTATCTCATAAATTATCTCCAATTCAGTTACTATTCTGACAGTTAGACTTCCAATACAACCATATTGTGAAAATTATTGCTCTAAGACTAGCTCTTTCATCCATTCATGCCACAAATACTTACTGAGTGCTGACATGCTGGACAGAGTTCTAGGCTCCAGAGAGACAGCAGTCAACAAAACAGGCAAAAATCTCTGCCCTTATGAAGCTTGTATTCTAGTGATTGGTGGGGGGAGATAAATGATTAATAAAATAAATTATGAAATGTATTGAATATTAAATGGTGATAAGTATGATGAAGACATATAAAGCGGGGAAAGAGATAGGGATGGATTGTAATTTTTTTTTTTTTTTTTTTTTTTTTTTTTGAGACGGAGTCTTGCTCTTTCACCCAGGCTGGAGTGCAGTGGCGCGATCTCGGCTCACTGCAAGCTCCGCCTCCCGGGTTCACGCCATTCTCCTGCCTCAGCCTCTCCGAGTAGCTGGGACTACAGGCGCCCGCCACCACGCCCGGCTAATTTTTTGTATTTTTAGTAGAGACGGGGTTTCACCGTGGTCTCGATCTCCTGACCTCGTGATCCACCCGCCTCGGCCTCCCAAAGTGCTGGGATTACAAGCGTGAGCCACCGCGCCCGGCCGATGGATTGTAATTTTAAATAAAGTGGTCAGAGAAGAATTTTAAATAAATTTTAAATAAAATGGTCAGGGAAGAATTTACTAAGATGTTCTTTGAATAAAGATCTGAAAGAGGTAAGAAACTAAACCACACAGACATCTGAAGGAAGATCTTTCTGGGCAGAAGGAACAATGAGCATGGGAATTCAAGGGACACCAAAGAGGTTAGCAGGGCTGGAGAGGAGTAATGGCGGGGATGAGAAAGAGGATATGAAGCCAGAGAAGTGATGGAGCAGGGGCAGATCATGTGGGGCCCGGAGATGGGAGAATATTGAGCAGAAGAATGAGGAGGTCCTGTATATGTTTTAAAGGAATCACTGGATGTGTTTGAGATTACATGAAACCAGAGAGACCAGTTAGGAGGCTACTGCAATAATCTAGAGATTGTGGTTTAGACTAGGTGTAAAGTGGAAACACCCAGGCAGGACTGGCTACATAATTCATGGGTTCTACTGCAAAACGAAAAAGCAGGTTCCATTGTTCAAAAATTATCAAGAATGTTTTAATTTTTTGAGATAGTCATGCTCTATCGCCCAGTCTGGAGTGCAGTGGAACAATCTCTGCTCACTGCAACCTCTACCTCCTGGTTTCAAGTGATTCTTGTGCCTCAGCCTCCCAAGTAGCTGGGACTACAGGCATGAGCCACCACACCCAGCTAATTTTTGTATTTTTAGCAGACACAGGGTTTCACCATGTTGCCCAGGCTGGTCTGGAACTCCTGGCTTCAAGTGATCTGCCTGCCTTGGCCTCTCAAAGTGCTGCGACTACAGGTGTAAGCCACCATGCCCAGCCAATTATCAAGAATTTTTAAGCCAGGCGTGATGGTGTGCATCTGTAACCCCAACATTTTGGGAGACCAAAGTGGGAAGATAGCTTGAGGCCCAGAATTCAAGATCAGCCTGGGCAACATAGCAAGGGTCTGCATCTACAAAAAAATTTTTTAAATTAGCTAGGCATGGTGGCACACTCCCTGTTGTCCCAGTTACTTGGGAGACAAGTAGACGGGAGGATTGCTTGAGCCCAAAAGTTTGAGGCTGCAGTGAGCTATGATTGTGCCAGTAAACTCCAGCCTGGGTGACAGAGAAAGACTTTATCCCCCCACCCCCCAAAGAAAAGGAAGAAGAAGAGTTTTTAAATGGCGCAGCCCTGGAATCCACAAGGAGGAGGTTCAGTATTCTCTCCTGAGCGTGAAGTTGGTTCTTGGCGTTGCTTCACTGCAACTGCTATTTGCCATTGACGATTGTTCTTCTCTTCATCTGAGAGAGTTAAGAGGGAGAGGATGCAGTCTGAGTGATTTCTCTTAAAATAAATAATAAATAAAACGGTGCAACCACTATGGAAAACAATATAGCAGTTCTCTAAAACTTAAAAATAGAATTGCCATATGATCCAGCAATTCCACTTCTGGGTATAAAAACTTGAAAAGATTTGACAGCAGGGTCCTGAAGAGGTATGTGTACCCCACGTTCATAGCATCGTTCACAACTGCCAAAAAGCAGAAGCAATCCAAGTGTCCATCAACAGATGAAAGAATTTTTTTAATGGGGCCTATATACATACAAGGACATATTATTCCACCTTAAAAGGAAGAAAATTCCAATATGTGCTAAAACATAGATAAACCTTGAGGACATTTGCTAGGTGGAATAAACCAGCCACAAAAAGATGAATATTGTATGAGTCCACTTATATGAGGTATCTACAGTCAAGTTCAAATTCACAAAAATGGAAGGGAGAATGATGGTTGCCAGGGGCTGAAGGGAAGGTGACACGGGGCAGTTGTTTAACGGGTACAGAGTTTTGGTTTTGCAAGGATAAAAAAAGATGAGACTGGTTGCACAACTATGTGGATATACTTAACACTACTGAACTGTACACTTAAAAATGGTTACGATAGTAAATGTTATATGTATTTTACCATACTCCAATTTTTTTAAATTATTAATAATTTCAAGACAGCAACAGCAGAGCACTAAACCAAGCACAGAGCCTGGTGCAACTGCTCAGGTCACACACACATGAAGCTGGCTGGTATCCAGGAGATTTCGAAATTAGAGTCAACAGCATGTGCTGAGTAATTAAACATAAGGTAGGAGAGAGGCAACAGTCAAGACGGCACTGGGGCTGGGCACGGTAGCTCATGCCTGTAATCTCAGCACTTTGGGAGGTCGAGGTGGATGGATCGCTTGAACCCGGGAGTTCGAGACCAGCCTGGGCAACATGGTGAAACCCCTATCTCTACAAAAAAATGGAAAAATTAGCCAGGCATGGTGGTACCCCTGTAGTCCCAGCTACTCGGGAGGCTGAGGCACAAGAATTGATTGAATTCGGAAGATGGAGGTTGCAGTGAGCCGAGATCACACCACTGCACTCCAGCCTGGCGGCAACAGAGTAAGACTCTGTCTCCAAAACAACAACAACAACAAAGATGGCACTCGGGTTTTGACCTGGAAAAGTGATGTTGCAACTGAGATGAAGGTAAGACGAAGTTGACTGTTATAGGAGCAGCATGGGGCGAGGGGTGGAAATGATGTTAAGTTTGGGGTATTTATTAGCTATCCAAGTTGGAAGCTAGTTGGGAGTTGAATGACCCTGGAGTTCAGGGGAGGGTGAACTCAGGAGCTGATAATTTATAACATTAAAAGCCATGAGACTGGATGAGGCCACCAAAAAAATGTGAAGAGAAGAAAATATGAAGGGGTGAGAAGGAAGGACTAGAGAGATAAAAGGAAAAAATAGGAGAGTATAGTGTTTTGAAGGCCAAGGAAGAATGTGTTTCAAAGAGGACAGAGAATCAGCCGAGTCAAGTGCTGAGAGGGCAAGCAAAATGAGGGCTGGAAATGCCGATGGGATTGCACCTTATGGAGGCCATAGGTGATCTTCACAAGAGTGGTTTCTGGGGAGTGCTGAGGGTAAATGAGACGGGGGCTCAAGAGAATGGAGAAGAGAAATTGGAGCTGGCAAGTGTGGATAATCCTTTCGATGAGTTTTGCTCTACACTGAAAGGGATATGGAGTCAAGAAAGGGTATTTTTAGGTTGGGAAAAATAACAGCATGTTTGTAAGCTGATGGAAAGAACCAGGAGAGAAAGAAAACCTGATGATACATAGGGGAGAATCACTGATGTGCCACAACTGAGAAGGCAAGAGGGGATGAGATTTAGTGCACATGTGGAGGGGCTGGCATCCACTCTGAGAACAGACAGTTCACCTGAAACAGCAGAGAAAGTGAAATGTATGGACATGGGTAGGTGGGTAGATGTGGTGGGAGGTCCCAGATGTTCTATCCTTATTGCCTCTGTCATCTCAGTGAAAGAGAAATCAAGATAATCAACTGAAAGTCAAAAAAAGGAAGCATTCGTATTTGAGGAGAAAAGGGTATGAAATAATTGTCTAGAAGAGTGAGAGAATGAATGAGGGAAATATGGTACAATTACATATTTACCCACATATAAATACTGATATTATCATCATCACCAGCTCCTGTATCCCTCAACCTCCTCATCAACAGGTATTTCATCACAAAATTTGGTTTTGGTGACATACTTCAAATGTATTTTGAAATATCCTTATTACATGATGCTTTTTAAATATTAATATTTTATATCATTTCAGTACTTTCGACGTTCCAAACTCATAAATGTTCCAGTAAAATTGAACAAAGACATTGGTTTAAAATTGCTTACTGACCACAAGATGAATATGGTTCTACCTGTTATTTTGAGCCTGATGGTGTGGCAGAGTAATTTTCCAGGCATTATCTCAACTACAAAGTTCTCAGTGTGTTGCCACTGGTGACGGGGATAATCTCATGATTAGATAAGACCCTCTTAGTCAGGGTCACCCAGTCTATGGCCTTTTACTGACAACACTCAACCCAATTCAGTGCCCCATCTCACCTTCCACCTGAGTGATTGCCTAAGTTGGCATCTCAAACAGAACTACTGCAAGGAGATACAGCCAAAAAAAAGAAAAATCATGTTTCGCCTTACTCACTACTGTATCCTCTGGCACTGTGCACAGAGCAGGCACTCAAATTTGTTAAATGGCTAGCACTTTCTAGACATAGTAAAAGCGACAAGCGAAGGACCAAATTTATGTTTGAAAATAACAGGGTAGTGGTAGCTACTTCCCCCAACTTTTTGATGGTACTGGCAACCCCTGAACACCACAGTTATATGGCAGATAACTAATATTAATAACTAGAGTCAGACGTAAATAGGGTGATCTGTCCATCTCCAGTCAAAATGCCTTCCTCCTTGCTTGCTTTATGAATGTTCTGATGCTGCTGTTATCAAGACTTAAATCCTCTTCACTGGCAAGCCAACCGTTATTGTCCAATTCTCATTAAGGATTCATGTGATTTACCGGCATAATGAAAAACTGTATTAAACACACTCTCATGGATGAACTAGAAATTGCTAAGATGTAATGTCGTACACTGGCCCCAGTGAATGGAGTCAGTAGTAAATATGCCTTGACCTGCTTTCTTTTTGCTGCAATGAACACGAGGCACATAATCACAAACTGTCAGTCATACATCTAGTTTACAGCTGTCACCTGCAAGTAAAATCATGTTCATTTCCTTCAGGTTCATGTACTCTTTTGAAAAGCACAGACACTCAAGAAAATATTTTGATATTTTAGCTGAACCTCAACTTATGAAAAAAGGCCAATGTGCCAGAGGTACATTCTGGGTAAAGGATTCCCTGCTTAACAGAAGTACTTAATGTAGAGTTTCTTTAAATAGTGACTTCCTTTAAAGCAGCAAACTTCAAGCTTTTCTGTCGTTAGTGTCACTCATCTGAAGTTTCAAAACGTAATACTAAGGATTTGTCTTTGCACCAGAGATGGCCACCTCCTCCAAAATGGCCAGTGGCTACAGGGAAAAATGTGAATAATCTCTAATGTACTTTTCGGGCTTTTATCATGGACTGGTTAAAAAAAAGCCTTGTCCCCTAAAAGCATTTATGTTGGTTTGCAGAAAAACAATTAGCAGCTAAAGTAACTACTATAGAATTATATATTAGAAGCAACTTCCAGTTGACCCTACGTAATGATCATAACCAACAACAGCTATTTATTATGTGCTGGGCATTGTTTTAACTGCCTTCCTCTATGAGGTAGAGTAACTGAGATAGCTGTTAGACTTTTCTCCATTTTATAACTGAACTTAGGCAGTTTACGTAGACACTAAGGATAGAAGGCAAAGCATTCTGAACTGCCATAAATGAATACAAAATTATGATTCTGAGTATAAAAATGTGACTATATATATTTCAGTCAATTGAAATCAATTTCACTAACTTAGGTATATGAATGCACATATTCAAGACATGAGTCTTGAAAGCATGCTCTATTTAGTCTGCTTTCAACTGAGAATTTCCTACCAATGTTAAGAACAGTTCTTGTGTTCTCATACAGTGTGTACTTTTGTTCTTTTCCATCTCTTGTTCCCTCTACCTGGAATGTCCTTCCTCCTTCCTCTACCTATTGAAATTGTACTCATCCTTCAAAGCACAGCTCAAAATGCAAGTCCTTTCTGATGCATTTTCCTTTACTGGTGTATTTATCACTACGAAGTGTAAAAGCATATTGGAAGAGATTTACCAAGCGGACTGGAAATATTGGTAAAAGATTGACCAAGTGGACTAGAAATGAGGGAGGAAAGGCATTTTCCCAGCAAAGGGCACAGGCAGGAAATAGCCACGTTGTTTACAGGAAACCCCAAATGGTTAGGTTGCAAAGGACTTCGCTGGATTGAAAAGGAAACTAGATGGGCTAGTTTAAATTTCATCTTTTAAGTGATGGCGAACCACAGAGGGGTGTTAAGGGGAAGAAAAAATTCTTAATAAACTGTTAGGAAAAAGAAAAACAACACTGTGAAAATGTGGACTGGACTGGAGATGACTGGAGTCCATTGCAGTAATCAGCACAAGAGGTACCAAGCCCTGCAGGCAATCCACAGGTTTTTGAAAGGGAATACCCAAGAGGAATTAGAGGTAATAGCAACATGTTTTGCTGGCCGAGTGAATATGGATGATGGTGTTGGAGGGACTGCCCAGGGGGGCTCTCAGGTTTCTGCTTTGGGTTATGACGAACATTTTGGCAATGCTAATCTTCCAGGCAGGAAATACTGTAGGAGGAGGTCTGGGGGTAAAGGGCGAAATGAGCTTTTTGGGACATGTTGACCTGAATGGCTGATGGGACACTCAAGAGAATTCAGTATGCAGATGGAAAAGGTCTAGAACTCAGACATACAGATAAAAATATTGGAGTCATTAGCCGATTAATGCTATTTGAAACTGTGGGATTAGATGAGGCTGATTAGGCACGAGAAGACAGCCAAATATGGAAGTTTAGTAAACCAATATCGAAAAAGCATACCAAGGAAGAAAAGCCAGTGAAAGACATAGAACTAAAAAGGGTCAGAGATGTGGGAGGGCAGGTCACAGGAATAATTTTTTTTAAAAAGTATCAAATGTAACAGAGTGATATGGTAAGACATGAAACTAAGAAGTCAACATGAGCTTTGCTCAGGAGTATCCTTCATGATCTCAGTGAAAACAGTGGTGTGGTGGGGGCAGAAGGGTGAGGAAAAGTAGAAAGTAAAAAGAAGGGAGGAGGGCTTATCACTCTTTCAGACAGAAACTGTAACCCTTATTTCAAAGACCTGATAGTAACTAGAGAAAGACAGAAGTTCAAGGGAAATCTTTATTATTGTTGCTTTTTCCATTTGTGGGTTTGCTTTGTTTTTTAAACAGAAAGATTCAGGGCAATTTCAGATTCTGTATTAGGAGCTATGGAAAGAAAGTCCTTCAAGACCTATCGACATAGGGTATAACCGGTGGTTCAGGGTCTGAGACATGTTGGGAGTGCTTAGATCAACAACAGATATCTGGCTTTCAACTGTCTTCATCTCTTTGTAGAAATTTCCTCATAGTACATAATGCAGGTTTTTCAGAAACAAATGAATGCAAAAACCATATTAGTTCATGATATTTATTACTGGGGTTGTTTACAGAAAAGTCTTTTATCCACTGTTAACTTAGGCATAAGAATAATTGTCTTGTGTAACTTCATTTTAGAACTTTTACTCTTTAAAAAATCATAAAACGGTCTGTATCTGAGAAGATACTAATATCAATGCTTTAAAAAGTGAGAGGAGTTGAAGAGGGGGGTTTCGTTCATCCCTCAGTAGCTGCGACCAAATAAGGTGTAGTACTTGGCAGGGTTCTTGCCACAGACACATTTGGCTCCAGGCTGCAGTTCACAGAGTGGTTTGAAGGGGATGCAAAGGCTTTTAGCTCCCATGGATGGAGCACCAGGTTCAAGATCTTGATCCCTGAAATTAATAACAAATAAGAATTCCACTCATTTATGCTGCACATTGCTATTCCTTTCCATTGCAATACTGCAAAAGTTTTATGAGTTAATTAGGTTTACCTGGCAGTGGTCTTTTTGATCCAGTCCTCACAGTCAATTTCCCCACAGAATGGAATCTGAACAATCTAATTATGAAAAGGAAAAGCATTCAGTATTTATAACTCCTTCAATTCTATTCTGTAGAAGGAACATTTGAGTTCTATATTAAACTTGCAAGCAAAAAGGATAGGTCTCCCAGCCTTTTTTCAGGCCATGGTACCTTTGCAAACCTGCTAGGAAATTTGCTCAATTATAAAAGATAGGAAAGAATGTTTTTCCACTATCCAAAACCCATGCTCACAGCACATGACACAACAAACACATCTTTGCAGTACCCTCAAATCTCCCCATAAACTGGCTAAAACATAGTGGCTGAAAAGAAGTTGAACTCCAGTTATATCTCCCTCATTTCAAACCTGGACTACACCTGCTCTACCTATCTAAATAGTTATCAGGAGGATAAAAGGAACATCAAAAATAGCAAACTGATTCTTAATGTGTTGTTAACAGTAACAATTAACAATCACGCATATTTCACTTTATGCCACAATGTTCCTAACATGTTATATAGGTAAGGGGATCATTTTTAAAGTCCGAAAATCATTTTGTGTAAGGAAAAAAAAAAAAACACCTTTCAATTTTTCTTTCTTAGACTACATAAAACAAAGGCCAAATCAAGATACTGAGGATTTTATTTTAATTTTGAAATTTGCCACGTGTTTGAAAATCTCTAGCTCTGGGTTTTCTTTTAATAAAATGTGGATGTTAGACTAGACAAGTATTAAAAATTTTTTTCTGAGACACAGTCTTACTGTGTCACCCAGGATGGAGTACAGTGGCACAATCTTGGCTCATTGCAACCTCCGCCTCTTGGGTTCAAGCAATTCTCGTGCCCCAGCCTCCTAGTGTAGCTGGAATTACAGGCGTGTGCCACCATGCCCAGCTAATTTGTGTAATTTTAGTAGAGACGGGGTTTCGCCATGTTGGCCAGGCTGGTCTCAAACTCCTGGCCTCAAGCAGTCTGCCCACCTTGTCCTCCCAAAGTGCTGGGATTACAGGCGTGGGGCACCGGGCCCAGCCAGCAAGTATTAAAATTTCTCCTAGTTGTGAATGCTAATTTTTAAAGCATGTCTATTTCAAAATCAGGTTTGTCTTCAATAACAATTATATAGTAGCCCTGCAAAATATTCCTGGAGAGTTAATGAGGGGAATAGCAAAGTTGTGAATAATATCCACATATTAGAAATACAGTATAAAGCAGCTGAAAATCTAGAGATCTATGGAAGTGGAGACCCAAGAGACGTTGGCAGTAATAGCAACATGCTTCCAGCTTCCTCAGCAGCTTCTCATCAACTACTCCCAGTCACACAGTCCACACTCAAGAGTTCCTTCTGCAAACCCTTCCTTGCACTTGGGATTTGGTTTAACATGTTTCAAAAGACATCTCTCAGAAGTGAATAGAGATTAGGATATTACAGAAAAACAAGTAATTCATTAGGTGAACATTAATGCAGGGTGATGGAGCGTTAGTTTTCTAGGTATCTTATGCTCCTTCAGTAAAATGTATTAGCAAACATGACTACAGTATTTCTACAATAAAGGAAAATTTTAAATTCATAATAGAACAAAGAAAATCATAAATTAGAGTGAAAGAAAAAACACAGTGCTACAGATGGCTACCCACTGTCTAGCCTTCTATTAAAAGTAGGAAGTTTGAGGCCAGGCACAGTGGCTCACACCTGTAATCCCAGCACTTTGGGAGGCCACAGCAGGTGGGTCACCTAAGGTCAGAGTTCAAGACCAGCCTGGCCAAAATGGCAAAACTCCGTCTCTACTAAAAATACAAAAATTAGCTGGGCGTCGTGGTGGGCGCCTGTAATCCCAGCCACGTGGAAGGCTGAGGCAGGAGAATCGCTTGAACTCAGGAGGCAGAGGTTGCAGTGAGCCGAGATCACGCCACTGTACTCTAGCCTGGGCAACAAAGCAAGACCCCGTACCAAAAAAAAAAAAAAAAAAAAAGTTGGAAGTTTGAGTCAAGTGAAAAATTACAGAACCCAGAAAGGTGAAAAATTACAAAAGCAATAACCCAATAAGGATAGAAGGCTAAATACTGAAGAATTATAGATCTAAAGAGGATTTTGATATTATCTATTTTGTACTCATTTTACAGAATAGTAAAATGAAAGCCAGAGAGATTAATTTTCCCAGCTCAAGAAATGAGACATATTAATACGCTATGACCATAAAAATTAAAGCTTTACATAAATTCATGCTCATTCTCAGCATGAATTTAAAACATAAAGATACAGAGGAAAATGCATTAAACCTAGTCAGAAGAGTGATCTAAATTCTGTATAGTTTGGGGTATTCATTTAGACACTGGCCCCTGGATTTCTCACTTGTAACCTGAGGACACAGGATTGGCTGTATATTCAAACGTATACCAGAATACTAAAGTCCATAAGTGATTCATTCCAATAATTAAATAACTCTGCAAATCTGAAATTCTTCTTTATGAAACTTTAAAGTTTCAGCTCGAAACAACTGCATATGCCCAATATATAAAACCAATTAAATCTTAAAGAGCCATTAACTACCTAATTAGGAAAGCCTATGGAGTTCTAAGGAGCCAGGTAGCCCCACATTATGAAAAACAGGCTTAGAATAAGCAACACTTTTCTTCTCATTATGCAGAAAGTTCAATCAATTGAGAGCTGAGTGTGTACGGTCAGAGAATGGAAAGAAACTGACTTTTCACCTTGTTTTAGGCAGCCGCATATGACAGCTCTAAAGCTAGAACAATGGTTACTTTAGGAACTTACAAGAAGCTGAAATAACAGAGATTTTCAATAATGAAGAAATAAGGAGACATACAGAATTAATGTTCTTTGGAAAGTAGCATATCAAACATGGTAAAAAAACTTACATAATCAGTTCACAAGTATTACCCCAAAACAGTATAATGTTGTAATGCTTTAGAAGAGCCAGTAGAAAACAAAGACTATATATATATATACACACACACACTATATATGACATATATAAATATAAAACAGACTAGATTATATATTATATATAAGACATATATAAATATAAAACAAAGACTATATATTTAGATTATATATTTATACATATATATAAATGTTGAGTAATGTACTATCTTTTTATGTGATTGGCTTAAAAAGGTATTAATATCATGCATAAATTCAATGAGCCTTAAAATACAATTTACTGAAATATTTTTATACTGAAAAGTTTTCAGAATTCTCTGACCTTTCCAGAATCTAGTATCTTCTGAAAGTCTTCCATTGTATTAGCCACAACCATATGAGTCTTAAGGTCTTCAGAAGCCCTACCAAACAAAATTAGAAAACAATACATAATTGTTCTCACAAATATGACAGTTTTATGAAACACATAAGCACAATTTAAAGGAAAGATAACCTGGAAGTCAGAAGGACTCAATTTGAATCTCAAGTCTGTCACTTATAGTGACCATCAGTATATCAGAGTTACCTTATCATTGCACTATTGCGAGCCTTAAATGCATGGGAAATTTGTTAAGCACACAACAGGTAATCATAACTTTTGTTACTGCTGTTAAATCTGTAACAACCAACATTCTTTTCCTGGCATTAACACATTACCTATGGGAGTCTGTGTTATTTTTTAAACCTCCCTGGTCTTAAATATTTCCAGATTCAGAGGAAATATATGTAAAAGATATATATATATATATATCTTATATCAATATATAAGTGCCCTTATATAAGATGCAGGCATTACCCTCTCCCAAACTGCACCTCTATCGTCAGTGGTAGTGGGCCTTCCTCTCTGCTTTCTGCCTCAGAAAGAAAACAGAGTGCCACGCTAAGCCACTAATCTTCTGGTGCCTCTGCCTTGACTGCCTTGAGATCTGTGATTCCAAAAGACTCTCTCCATAGGTAAGGGCAGCCCTAAGGCCTTCCTCTATCCCTCATTCCCAACCCCAGTCAGGAGGTTCTCAGCCTTGGCTATATTATAATCCCCTGGGGGAGCTTTTAACAGTATAGTTTCCAGGCCCTCTCCAGTCCAATTAAATTAGTATCTCTAGGAAGGCACTGGTAGTTACTAAAGCTTCCCAGGTGCTGCCAATGAGTACCCAGCAGATGACAGTCAATGCCTGAAGCCCTCACATTTATATCTCATAAAAGCCTAGATCTAAATTAACCTCAATTAGTCCAGGGGACAGAAACTTCATTGTTGCAAACCTAGTAGGAAGCAGATGGCACTTAGAAAAATAACCATAATACAAGTAAAAAACCCAGAGAGTGGCGAATTAAGTAGCACGGGGGTTCAGAGGGAGGGAACAATTGCTTCCAATTGGGGCAACCCCAAAAATTCCTTGGTAAAGATCTCAAAGGTGGTGGAAGATCTGGAGAGACATAAGCAATTTTAAGAAACTACCTTGTGAAAAGGGTGACCTGGATGTCTTCCAAAATAGCTTGAAGTTTAGTCTCTGCCTCATTTTCAACAACTGTCAGCTTTTCTCCAGTATCTCGTCTGACAGCTACAAACTGACAGCTCTTCATATCACGTGGCCCAACTTCAAGTCTAATGGGAACTCCCTATAAGATAAAAAAGGCAGTTAAAATGATATATGAATGTCTCCAGTTGAATATACAGATGTAATTCATGGCTTTATCTTCTTATAATAAATTATAAGAAACCCAAAAAACAAAGGCAAAGCCAAAAAAAACACAGGTAATAATGCTGAGATACTGTAGAAACCTATTCCAGTAAGAAGGCATAAACCTAAAAAAAAAAATCTACTGCCCCAGTGGCTCTGAGCTAAGGAAGTTCTTCATGGAGAAACAAAGTAGTTTCTAGATCAGCATTCCCAACTTTTCTCACAAAATAGCATCCAGAAAACGTATTTGCATCGGAATGGGGCTAAACGAAGACTCTGAGGCTACAAGCCACTGAGGTGATCAGTAACATGACACATTTTTGACTCATTGCTGATACAGTGGTATTCTCTAGGTGAAAAGTCCTCATTCTGGATACTCTATCTTTAGCATGCATTATGATCACCTGGAAGGATTGTTAAAGGACAGATTTCAGGGTCCTGCCTCCAGAGTCTTTTATTAGAGTAGGTTGGGGATGGGACATGAGAATTTGTTTTTTTGTTTGTTTGAAGACAGAGTCTCACTCTGTTGACCAGACTGGAGTGCAGTGGCATGATCTTGGCTCACTACAACCTCTGCCTCCCAAGATCAATTGATTCTCATGCCTTAGCCTCCCGAGTAGCTGGGATTACAGGCACCTACCACCACACCTGGCTAATTCTTGTATTTTTAGTAGACACGGGGTTTCACCACGTTGACCACGCTGGTGTCGAACACCTGGCCTCAACTGATCTGCCCGCCTCAGCCTCCCAAATTGCTGGGATTATAGACGTGAGCCATCGTACTTGGCCAAGAGTTTGTATTTCTAACAAGTTTCCAAGTGATGCTGACACTGCTTGTCCTAGGACCACAGTTTAAGAACCACTCCCCTATACTCTTTGGTTTTTCCAAAGCAACTTAAGGACGGACTATACGCAAGTTTAAGACTTGGGAATGTTCAATCTTGTGAATGTGTATCCTGTAAGGGGATTAACATCCTTAAGGCTTAGGGAAACACCACATTTTTAGGGCCCAGAACCTTATCTGAGAAATAGTAGATTTTAAATAATTTTTTTGAATGAATAATCCTCTAAAATTAACTTGGGATTCTCCTAAGTTATGTGCTTCCATGTACAATTTAGATGCCGGGTGGTACACCCCAAAAATGCCACAGGAAAAATTTTAAATATTACTCTAGAAGTCCTTATTTACCCCTAGGGAAGACTTATTTTACAAAATGATATTTAAAAAAACCACAATGGAACAAACTGTTGTATGCTAAATATTACATTATTTTATTGCTTTAATTATTTATCCAATGTATTATACTGGATGTATTACATGCATTTGTAAGATACAGTGCTAAGTGCAATGACATTTACAAGATGAATAAGAAATACATCTTGTCCTCAAGAAGCTTCATGCTTTGTAGGGTAAATAAGGCACACGTATAAACAATAAAAATTAATACAGAAAGTCAGCAGTGAAAGAATATTCCTCAGCTGGAAGAGAGAAGAAATGTTACTGGAGAAGGTAAAAATTAACAAGTAAATTATTCATCCGAATTAAAGAACATTCTATAAAAAACTGACCTATAGTTACAAAAATGCCTATGTCATAAATGACAATGAAAGTCTGAGGAACTACTTCTGATTAAAGAAAACTAAAAGGACATGACAGCAAAATGCAATAGGACTGGATCCTACACTGAAAAAGGAGAGAGCCATTGGTAGCCCACAGCAGGGTGTCTGAGCCTGAGTCAGGCGAGAGGGCATCTGCACACGAGAAGAACTTTGTAGAGTGACAGAGCCCACGAGGGATAAGGAGCTCATTCACACAGAGGAGGGGGTGGCAATGGCAACGAGAGATTGGTGGCATACAGGGTGACTAATCTAATAAATTCACGTACTAAGGATTATTCGAGCTAGGTTTTTCATTGTCAGAAAAGGGAATTACAAGCACAAAATGGAGAAAAACTAGAATGCATCCTGTGGTGGTTTTTGTTGTTGTTGTTTTTCTTGAGATGGAGTTTCGCTCTTTTCGCCCAGGCAGGAGTGCAATGGTGCAATCTGGGCTCACTGCAACCTCCGCCTCCCAGGTTCAAGCGATTCTCCTGCCTCAGCCTCCTGAGTAGCTGGGACTACAGGCACCCACCACCAAGCCCAGCTAATTTTTCTATTTTTAGCAGAGACAGGGTTTCACCATGTTGGACAGGCTGGTGGCGAAATCCTGATCTCAGATGATCCACCTGCCTCAGCCTCCCAAGGTGCTGGGATTATAGGCATGAGCCACCATGCCAGGTCCACCCTGTGGTTTTTTATTGGAATTTAAAGTATAGATACAAACTCTTGGTTTTCAACATACATAAATAGATACGGAAATATGATGGTAAAAGTGTACACCTATCTGTATGTGTATATGGATATCTACATGTATATACATATTCAGTAGCTCCATCTACTAAGAAGGACTGGGAGAAGTGATAGCTCAAAAGCAATGAGCATAACCAGCACTAAATACCATTTTCCGCTCAAAAGAACCAGAGCTTCTTAGAGATATGACTAATTCCTGGGCCAGGGTAGAAAAAGTACAAGATAAGCCTACAACATCTTGTGCCAAGCAGCAAGGAAGTGTTTAAAGAACGATGGAGAATGCCAAAAGGACACAAAAGCCAGCTTTAAGGGATCCTAATGGTCAAGCCGGAGACACTTTGAGCATCAAAACAAATAACCTTAGTACCAGATTCTATAACCCAGTGCTTAATACTGGAAATCATGGATCCATAAAATATGAATTAGCTAATAGAAAGGCTAATAAAAAATGTGCTGTGTCAAGATCACCATAATCAAAGAAAACCTGAGAAATGATTGCAGACTGAAAGAGACTAAAGATACATAATAACTACATGCAACACGTAATTCTGAACTAGGTCCTTCTGCTATAAAGAAACACTAGTCAGACAGCTCCTGAAAGCTGAATGGGGGTCTAGAATTAGACTATAGTAATGTATGAACATTACTATACTAACTTGTGTTGTATTATGTAGAATATGTTGGTTGTACTATGTTGGCTGTGCTGTGATTACGTAGGAGAGTATGTTTGTAGGGTGATGGAGCATCAGGTTAGCATCTTATTTTCAAATGATTCAAGCAGGAAAATTTATTTGTAGTGGACTTGCTTTATTGTAAGTTTGTGACTGTTGCATGATAAAAAAGATTTTACAACCCAGGTAGAAGAAATCGCACAAGTAAAGACACAGAGGTGGAAAAACAGGCTGTCTGTGAAGAGAGAAAAGGGCCTATGAAAGGGGATAATGAAAAGTGAAAGTTGGAAAGGTAATCTGAAGCCAAATCATGGAGGAGGCAAATATTTTGTTGATAGTTTTTTTCTAAAACTAGTTACAAATTTAACTTTAAAAGATTTGTGTTTTGTTTCAACAGCAACACAAAATTATCTTACTCTTTCCACATAGTAAAAAGTAGTTAATTCACTCAGATTATTTTCCCCTTTATATTTTCATAATATAGGAAGGGGTACCAAAGAAGAATTACAGGAGTTGCTGGGTTCTGGCCTCACAATCAAACTATATTACAGCTCATTTATTAATCTGAATGTTTCAAAATGCGTGTATACATCGCTCACACACTTTGGTCAATCGCTGTCAAATAAATATAAATCCAGATCTCCTAAAATATTTTTTCTTAGAAATTCTTTGACTAAATTTAGGAATTAAAATGGCATTAAAAAGTATAACTAATACCTTCCACTAGATAGTGAACTCTCTTTCTCAATGTTCTTTAACTTGAGGCATCAAGTTTAGAACTTAGGTGCTTTATTTTCTTTCCTGAGGAATACAACGAAGCTGTAGAAGACCCAACTCATACTAGGAATACCTCCCCAACATAGTATAGGCTCACTAGGGTACTAAAAGAAGAGTGACAAAGACAAAGCCAAGACAGTCTAAGGATGAGAAATGAATAAAAGAGGAAAGGGTACAAAGAATTCAGGAATGAATGTGGATGGTTTTTTCTTTTTAATCCCGCTAGTAGCCAGCAATAAATTTCTCCTTTAACATTTTATAGCCCAGGTTAAGTAGAAATTAGTTTAGAGAAACTGCTACTGGCATCACACAATAGCTATTTATAAGTAAGCAAAAAGGAGTGCAATTAAAAAGGAAATGACATGGAAAAAAAATTCATGTTTGGGAGAGCATATAAAGAAGCTGGTATATTACATAAAAGGGAAACAATTATCAATATAATTACCATTCCTCAGCACAGGAAATTTACCTCAGGGGCCATTCGAAACAAATAAGATGATAAATATTAGCAACTTTGGTAACCCTAGATGTATACTTAATAATCCCAATATTGCTGAGCTTCCATACTTTGAAAGCATGCGGCTGCAATCTCAATACA
Source organism: Nomascus leucogenys (assembly GCF_006542625.1). Lineage (NCBI taxonomy): Eukaryota > Metazoa > Chordata > Mammalia > Primates > Hylobatidae > Nomascus > Nomascus leucogenys. Next base: position 27,270,356 of record NC_044385.1, on the reverse strand, counting down.
TTCTCTCATTCCATCGCCTATAATATCAGTTTTTATATTCTCAATTCCTAATTTCTAGATCCAGTAAGATTCCCTCTTTCAGCATAAGAAAAAATGTTATAAGTTTGTAAAACAAAATTAAGGGCACAGATAATAATGACAATGTGCAATAAATGAAAGTTATATTACAAACAATAAAGCAGAATTTAGACTGGCTTTAATAAACAAAATAAAAATCAACAAACTGGTATGAAACAATGTGTGCAAAACTCAAGAATAAAATTAATCTCAGATGTTTCACTATTAGCTATAACAAAGACAGCTAAGTGATGTCCATGTACTGTTATTCTGGTGGTCTTACTATATAAATAACTTATTTATTTTATGAATTCCTGGCATAAACATTTTAGTATACCAGCTACGTGAGGGTAATCATAAACAAGGGCTCGAGATTGTTTTTATTCTAACATAATAAAAATAAGCTTCCACAAAAACTATTTTAAATTTAGGTATCACTATTGCAAAGCTATGAACTGTGTCAGTGCTCAACAGTTTAAGTGAAGAAGAAAAAAACTCGCAACTATCAAAACAGAGGAAAGTAATGAGAAACCTCAAGTTTTATAAAAACACGCAGAGGAAAATCTAAACTCAAATTGCAGATGTTGGGGGTAAAAGATAAAACTGAAGAATTTACCTTGAGCTCCCAGTGATTGAATTTCCAACCTGGAGAATAATTATCTCGTAAATCAGCTCTAACGCGGATGTTAACACTGAGTAACCGCCTTCGATAATCATTGCATTTTGCAATCAGTGCTTCTTTGTCTTCTTCAGAAAGTGCATTGGTAATGCCACAAGGAATAATCACCACCTAGAATCCAGCACAATGTCCCAAATTTATGCAAAGAAACAGATATAGAAGTAATGAGCTCTCAGAAGTCAAAACATACCAGTGGCTATATTATCAACACAAATCAGCTGTGTGATTTCTAATTTTATATATAATGTCTACTAATTACCTGCAAATCACTTACCCGTGCTAAATGCATTTTCATCTGACCTACTATATTTCACTTAATCTATTTTACATATATACATATACATATACATATACATATACATATACATATACATATACATATATCTTTTTCCCCCCAGCCTCCCAAGTAGCTGGGACTATCAGTGCATGCCACCACACCTGGCTAATTTTTTGTAGACTAGATTTTGCCATGTTGCCCAGGCTTAGTCTCAAACTCCTGGGCTCAAGCAATCTGCCCACCCTGGCATCCCACAGTGCTGGGATTACAGGCATGAGCCTGCATGCCCAGCTCATTCAACATATTATAAACCGTTTTTTAAAAAGACTTCTAAAAATGTTTATATAAGTAGCTTAAAAACTAAAAGAGTAAGAAACAATAAATAATGTAAATGATACACACAATTACAAAACACTAGGGTCCAGACTGCATTCCACGTTGTTTTTATTATCAGAGAAATCTGCCTGAATGATATTCAGAAAATCACCCTTTCAAATTTCCTTTAGTAAATATGGCTTGTATTTTATAAAATGAATGATAAACAGGAATATTTTCCTTACCTGAACACATGCTACACGGGGTGGTAATACTAAACCCATGTTGTCCCCATGAACCATAGTCATAACACCAATAGTTCGAGTTGTCAGGCCCCAGGAGTTTTGATAGGCAAATTGCTTCTCTCCTGGTGTCTTTGGATCTTCAAAAACGATTTCAAACATTTTGGAAAAATTCTGCCCTAAATGATGTGATGTTCCTCCCTAAAATAGAGAGAGAAAGATAAGCTTTATTTTTAATAACCTATTATGCCCTTGAAAATGATTACTATAAGATCACATGCTTTAAAATGGCACTAGACTTGTTTTTTCTCCCTTTTTTTTACATTAAATACGGTTTTTAATTATAAGCATAATTACCATAATAAGAGATTAAGATTAGTCAAAAAATACTATTTACAAGCATTTTGCTCTGGGCAGCCCCTTTTATAGCAGTAATTTTACCCACAACAGTTAAAAAGGAATTCATATTTTAGTAGTAATTCAGAATACATACCATGACTTAACAAACCATGGAGACGGAGGAATGGGATAGATTTGTTTGAAATCATTAAACGAAAGTACATGAAACACTTAATTTTTAAAACAGTCTACTTCTGTGATGACAGAAGAAATTATTGGATCTGTCCATGGACTGTGCTTACAGTGACCTATGAATTCTATGTGGCAGTTTGATACCTGGATAGCTCTTCCACTAGCAGATATAAATGCTTCTATTGTAGTTGTATAGTCTCCACCTGCAAATTTTTCCTTTTCTGTCTTTCTTCCTTTTACAACAGGAATTGCCAGGAGTTCTTCATATACCTGAGCATATAAGTCAAGTATCTGCAAGACCTGTAACATTTTAAATGTAAATGTGTTCAAATTTAGGGTACATTTATTCATTAAGATCTATAAAACTGCACCACTTAGGACTCATTGTGTGGGAAAAGCAATTTGAACAATAGAAACCTCTTTTTATGAAAAGGTTAAAGCAGCCAGTGTGAATTTATTAAGAAAGATATTCAACGAACCAATGTAAAAAGAAGTCAAATAACTTTTTAAAATGTGTATGTATGTTTAGAATATAAGAGAAAATAAATGTTACAAAAGATACACAGTATCAAAATGAAAATTTCCTGAAAAATAATTTTTTCTACACATTAAAGTCCAGAAGTATTTTCACCTAAAAATTTAAAAGAGCCTATTTCCCTTATTAATAATATTCCAATAAGCAGTTACTTAAATCCATGTACATTTGAATTAATTTGATTTTGCTTTTAACAGGTGTTACATACATTTTAAATAACAAAATTGCAAAGCCTGAACAAAAAAAATGGAACATAGTTAATATGGAAAATAACTTTTTATACCTCTTCCGCTGCCTCTTCCATGGTAGCAAAAGCACTGTGCCCTTCCTGCCAAAGAAATTCACGAGTACGTAGGAAAGGCTGAGGGTGCTTGAATTCCCAACGCTGGAAGAGGCAAGAAAACAATTTAGTCATTATAAAGAGCTTTTCAATTTTTTTTTGGAGACAGGGTCTTGCTCTGTCCTCCAGGCTGGAGTGCAGTGGCGCAATCATGACTCACTGAAACCTCTGCCTCCCAGGCTCAAATGATCCTCCTACCTTAGCCTCCCAAGTAGCTGGGCTACAGGTGCACGCCAACGCAGCTGGCTAATTTTTACATTTTTAGTAGAGATGTGGTTTTGCCATGTTGCCCAGACTGGTCTCAAAATCCTGGGCTCAAGTGATCTGTTCACTCGACCTCCCAAAGTGCTGGGATTATAAGCATGAGCCGCCATGCCCAGCCACTTTCCAATTTTTATTACCATTTTATATAATAAGTATCAAAAATCACAATTTCTCTTAAACACTTCAAAATCAGTTCCATACTCCCAATCCTTTGAAAATAAAAACAAAATATGCTTTAAAAAAAAAAAAAGAACATGAATAATAATAGAATACAAGAGGGGGTGAATACCTACCACCACATTGCACCACTGATTGAGCTTGATGGGCAGGTCTCTGTGTGACTGCACCCATTTTGCATATGCAGGATACATTACTGAAAGACACGGGAAAATAGAGACAGTCATTTAAGGCTTTATTTCTCCTTTAAGGCTGTAAGAGCTAAACCAGCAAGATAATTAATAGGAATTAAAATGTAATAAACAAATTTGAAAAACAAAACGTATGTTTGTGTAAATATATTTCCAACGTTTATAATAAGTGAATAGTATTATCTATTTCATAAAGTGTATTACTCAAGGATACAAATCTAAACTTGATCACATTTTACATTCTTCACAGAAGATTTTACATTCTTCACATAACAGTTAATGTACTTTGATGGTTTTCACGTCTTGTTTTTAAAAACACAAATAAAGGTCATGTTCTATGTTAAGTTCTCTGCATTCATTGATCTGTTCAATTCTCACATTCAACCCATAAGTAGGTATCATAATCTCAGTTTTAAAGACGTGGAAAGCTGAGTTTATAGAAGCTAAACAATTTTCTGAATCCAGCAGTTAAGTATGAGAAGCAGAATTAATTTATATCTGATGCATCTATTCAAAGTATGAAAGCTCTTGCAATGAAGTGCAAAGTGAAGATACCTGTCTTAGAATAGCCTGCTCATGATCTATAATTAGTAAACCAAAACAAACAAAACTTTACCAGTCTGAGAGAAAAAAACTGGTATCAAAATATTAATAATGTATTATACAAAAGTATCACTAGAAATATCAATAAGAACAGACAATCCTGAACTCTACAGATGAATGATCACTTTGAAAGACACTGTAAAGCCCAAAACCTCAAATTTTCCAACAGCATTTCCATTTACCATACGTAATTTTAGAAAAATCATTTAATCTTTCAGAGACTTTTCTTTAGCTGCAAAATGGAAATGACAATAACTGCCCCTGCCTTCCTCACAACACTGTTGTAAGAATAACACGAGATGATGTCAAAGTACTTAGCAACCTATGAACACCCTACATGAATGCAAATCTAAATGTATTACTAAAATTTAAAAATAATTATGGCATAAAAATTTGTATTTGCAATATTATAATCAATTCCAACAACAAAAATTATTCTAAGAATAAAATTCCTTGAAAAGTCCTAAAAATTTACAGCATAAAAATGAGTATTAAATTTAAAATCCTATAATTTAATGATAAAGAGCTCTGCAATGAATATTAGAGAATAAAACTCTAGACAACTTAAGTCTGCATTCAATCTTTATCAACACTCATGAAATTTTATATTGTCAACAGAGATTATACCTATCACAAAGCAAAAGCTGAGACTCAACTCTAGAAGCTGTCTCTATCGTTCAGCGAGCATTCTCCTGCACTCCAAGGCCTATTCTCACCTGTTTCACTAGTAGGACGAATGGCAATTGGTTCTGCCAACTCGGTTTTGCCAGATCTTGTAACCCAAGCAACCTAGTAAGAAAAAATCATTTTTCATATATTTTTTTTCAACAGCATTTTGCAGCAACAGTACAAATGCAGGCAAATCTCTGTTTTAATATTTGCTATATCAATTTAGGCAAGTTAAAATAGTCGCTGCTGTTCACTGTGAGGAAAGGTACGCACTTACTGACCTTCTAAATATTAAAAGTCAGTTAATTAATGTAACAAAATCATTACTTGCTATAAAGGTAGAAACAGAACTTTTTAACAAAAATGGCTTTATATTTTTCAAAATTGGCTGTTAAACTCAAAAGTTGAAAATATATTTTCGAGTTTGTCAGAGAACACTGCAAAAAATAAAAAAGCAAGCTCACTTACCTCCGGGGCAAAGTCAGCAATATGAGTCTTCTCTTTCTCTAATGCATTTTGAGACACAAACATGGGGAAGTAGCAGTTTTCAACACCAAGTTTCTTGATCTCAGCATCAAAAAAGTCCTTGATGGCTTCCCAAATGGCATAGGCCCAGGGACGAAGAATATAACAGCCACTTACGTCATGGTATTCAATCATTTCTGACTTTGTGATGACCTTTTTAAAAGAAAAATAGTCTTTAAAGCTTACATTGAACCAAAATTCTAGTGTAAGTGGCAAGAGTATGATAACTGAAATTCAAATCTGGGGGCTTCTACTGTTGATACATTCCCTTAATGTGGCAGGTCATAATGGAAGCAAAACAGACCTGACTATACTGAAAAACAACATATAACAGGGTTCCAAACTCTCCATAAAACTTGAATTCCACCGGGCATGGTGGCTTAGGCCTGTAATCCCAGGACTTTGGGAAGCCAAGGTGGGTGGATTGCCTGAGGTCAGGAGTTCGAGACCAGCCTGACCAATATGGTGAAACCCAGTCTCTACTAAAACTACAAAAATGAGCCACGCATGATGGCGTGTGCCTGTAGTCCCAGCTACTCGGGAGGCTGAGGCAGAAGAATTGCTTGAACCCAGGAGGCGGAGGTTGCAGTGAGCCAAGATCGCACCACTGCACACCAGCCTAGGCAAAAGAGTGACACTCCCGTCCCAAAAAAAAAAACAAAAAAAAAACTTGAATTCCAATCCTGCCTCTGCTATTGACTACATCTTTGTGGCTTTGAATTAATCCCTTTACCTCCCCATAAAAAAAAATAAAAAAAAAAATCAATCACTATCTCATGGTACTACTTTTCAATTCAAGACTTTATGTTAACATGTTGAAAAATAGTGTCATGTTAAATGACTACACTGTTTATTATTAAAGGCATTATACAATATTATTACTATTGCCTTTGTGCCTGTATTTTAGAATCTAAACATAAAGCAGCCATTCAGAGACTTAAAATGTAAAAATCAACTGAATGCATACTCACCTGAGAATACCAATCAGCAAGATTTTCTTCTTTTTTTGCCTCAAGACCCAACCTGCAGGTATGAAAAGTAAAAGATAAATCTCTTCATTCAGCAACTGCTTTCAGGTCGAATGAAAATAAACTTCTAAAGTTCAAAATAGATTAGTTTCTCTTCAGTATGAGTTATTTCTGTATTTGTAATTCTTCTATATTCATTCCCAAGATAATGTTGTTGTTTTCTTGTTTTGTTTTTGAGACAGGGTTTCACCCTGTCACCCAGGCTGGAGCGCAATGGTGTGATCCTGTCTCACTGCAACCTCGTACTCCTCAGCTCAAGAGATTCTCTCGCCTCAGCCTCCCAAATAGCCACGACTACAGGCGCATGTATCTGGCTTATTTTTTTATTTTAATTTTTTGGTAGAGTCAGGGTCTCACTATGTTGCCCAGGCCAGTCTTGAACTCCTGGCCTCATGCAATCCTCCTGTTCCGGCCTCCCAGAGTGCTGGGATTACAGGCATGAGCCACCATGCCTAGCCCCTAAGATAATGTTTTAACCTAAAAAAACAGTAGAAATGCCGGGCACAGTGGCTCATGCCTGTAATCCCACCACTTTGGGAGGCCGAGGCGGGCAGATCACCTGAGGTCAGGAGTTTGAGACCAGCCTGACCAACATGGAGAAACCCTGTCTCTACTAAAAATACAAAATCAGCCAGGCGTGGTGGTGCATGCTTGTAATCCCAGCCACTCGGGAGGCTGAGGCAGGAGAATGAATCGCTTGAACCTGGGAGGTAGAGGCTGCAGTGAGCCGAGATTGCGCCATTGCACTCCAGCCTGGGCAACAAGAGCGAAACTCTGTCTCAAAAGAAAAAACAAAAACAAAAACAAAACAAAAAAACAACAACAGTAGAGACATCTCTTAAAAAGTTGAGAGATATTGTCCACAAAATCTAGGAAAGCCAAATGTAAGAAAAGCTATGATTCTATGCAGACATCTCTTTTACAAGGTTCTTTAGAAGGCAATGTATTTGTAATAGAGACACAGCCTGTTCACACCTATTCTCCCACTAAAAAAGAAGAATTTTATGCCAGTTAAAATTATAGTAAGATCACTGTTTCAGTGAAAGTAACACCTAAAAAGTAATAAAAACAATGGCTATAAATACACACACATGTGTGTACTTATGTGTGCATATTAGCCAAATTTGTGTAAGTTTTTCTTTTTCTTTTTTTGAAATAGTCTCACCCCATCGCCCAGGCTGGAGTGCACTGGTGCGATCTTGGCTCACTGCAACCTCCACCTCCCAGGTTTAAGCGATTCTCGTGCCTCAGCTCCCCCTCCCCAACCCAAGCAGCTGGGATTACAGGTGTGTGCCACCATGCCTAGTTAATTTTTTTGTATTTTTAGTAGAGACGGAGCTTTGACATGTTGGCCAAGCTGGTCTCGAACTCCTGACCTCAAGTGATCCGCCCACCCCAGCCTCCCAAAGTGCTGGCATTACAGGTGTGAACCACTGCGCCCGGCCTCAAGTTTTTCTTTTAACTAGAATAAAAGTTGCAGAGATAGATGCTTGTAAAATAAACTAGGTCTGCAATAAAAAACTATTTCAGACAATAATCATTTTCTTGAAATATCAACAATTATTCAGGATAGAGTATGGTCTCTTTTTGGAGTTTAGAAACAAGGTTTTACTGGCTAAAAATTTTAATGTATTTGCATTTGCATTCTCCATTGTTTCACTATGACATACCTCAACAAAGTAACTCTATGAAACCTAGCACTTTCACAAGCACTAAGAAAGTAAAAGGTGAGAAGTTCTACATTCTCTTCTACCCTGCTATAACTGTGGTTATTCAGTTTAATAGTCAAAAAGAAAAATAACTGTTTCATTCTCTTGTTTAAGGAGACACTGTGTGTATGACAAGAGAGCTAAGAGGCAGCAAAGTTTGATACTCGGCTAAACAAATGTAAAACCAAAGTATCTCAGTAACAGCTTTTTCTTCTTATTAAGCCATTGAGGGAAACCCATCAGAAAGTTCACTCTAATTGTGGAAACAGACAAAAAATTACAATCATGCGTCACTTAATGACATGAATACATTTTGAGAAATACGTTAGGTGATTTCATCATTGTGCAAACATCATAGCTTGTACTTACACAAACCTAGATGATATACGTATATTTTTATATGGAAAACCAAATATCCCAGCAACATTACTGAATATCAATAATTTCCCCACTTGATCTGCAATGCCAATATCAAGTGCCATATATCAGGTTTCCATACATGCTCCATTATAATCTTATGGACCAATGTCATATAGGTAGTCCACTGTTGATTGACACATCATTATGTGGTGTATGACCCTACATTATTCATACAGATTGGAAGATCCTTAAAGAGCCCTCTATCCCACTGTTTTGTCTTTAGTCAGTTTTGTCTTATATTTAAACTATCAATTTTTAAATTGAGAATGAAGCTCTCACTTAGTCCCCACAAAAGATCTTCATTTGAAAAAAATCTACTTAAGGTGCAACACAATGTGTATAATTAGGCTACCAATCATGTTTAAAAAGGAGGAGAGAAAATATGTATGTAGGGGTGTGTGTGTGTGTGTGTATCTGTATTTACTTGAATAATAAATGAAAATCACTCAACAGATACAGAAGAAACTGTTAACAGTGGCTACCGACTGATTACGGTGGTGGGGAAAACCGGAAAGATGGGAAACATGCACAGGAACTTCTTATATTCTGAGATTCTTGCGCCAAACAAATGTGTTACCTATTTTTAAAACTAAATGGAAAATCAATAAATGCTATCTGCTGACATTATAGCATTAGCGTTCTCTAACTTAATGTGATGGTTAAACTAGTCAAAATTTGTTTTAAAAAACATTAAGAGTTGAATTCATTCACAGCTCTGCTTTGCTTCAAATGAATTTCTGCGATTCATTACCTGGTCTGTTTCTTAGGCCCCTGCCCTTCTCCTGCTCCACTTGATGACAGCCCACCTCCTTGGTTTTTAGAAGGATCTTTCCTTTGGGCATCATTTTGCTTCTGAGGCTTATTCTGCTTTTCAGATTTATTTTCTTTTTCTTTCTTCTTCTTATCTTTGTCCTCAGCTCCAGTGGCCGACACAGGCTTATACTCTACTCCTATCAAAGACTTGTACTGTGCCTTTAGCTGAAGGAGTTCTTGTACAGCTATATCTACTTGATCCTTTAGTTTAACAAAAGAGGAAAAAGAGAAGACAGTATTTAATTCAAGTCATCGTCTAAGCACACGTAAACAAATACAATGCTCAAAGCTTTCTTTCTTCCCCCAACATCAGATGGGGAATGTGCCCAGGTGGTGATAAGGTTTGAAGGAGGCATATCTCACATATGAGTGTGAAAACCCAACCATCACACTTAGGAACTACAAAAGGATCTGTCCAAAGCTTAAAAGTAGATTTGCAAACACAATTAAAGACAGGGGTTTGGGGACAGAGGGGTCTGGGGTAGGTGTTACACCAACTATTGAAATTATAAAGATTATGATAAACAGGGATAGAATTGTGCAAAACTGTGACTGGAAAATAGCACAGTCTACAACTGCATTATCCAAATAGTAGTCATGTGGCTGAATTTAATTTAAAGTAAATAAAATTAAAAATTCACTTCCTCAGTCACCATAATCACATTTCAAATGCTCAATAGCCACATGTGGCTAGTGACTACTGTATTAGACAATATTGTTATAGCATATTTCCATCACTGCAGAAAGTTCTACTAGAAAGCACTGGTATATAACATGTATTCCATAGGAATCTAAGTTCAGAGCCATTAAATTACGTAAGTTGAACATTTCACAATTATAAAGAGGAGATAACGGTTATCAAGTTCTAATAAAGTTAAATTTCAAAACTACAACAACTGTCTTCCACTCATGTGAATCTGTACAAAAAAACCTACTCCTAAAAAGATAACAGAATTCACACTTACAGAATTAGCACAAACTACTAAGAGCTCAAAATAAAACTTACTATTTCAGTTTGACAGTGCTTTAGGAGAAAGAATGAAAAACAAGGTAAATATCAAGGGCCTTCAATGCGTGAGCACTGTGCTAGGGTCTAGGTCACTATTCTGGATCTTACAGATTGGAGGGAAACAAACAATTTAACAATTAAAATACAGTCTGTTTAAGTACTATGTCAGTGATGGGCAGTGTCGTATGAAAACATCCAGTCAAATCTAGTTGGGGTAAGAAACAATCAACAAAGTTTCTCTAAAAGGCAAGGTAAGAGAATTGAGAACTGAAATATGAGTAGAAGTTAGCCAGATTTGATGGGGCAGAAAACACTTGAGGCAAAGAAAATACCCTGAAACATAAAACAAAAACACATAAACTAACACACTAACCTTAGGGGCTTTTTCAGTTTTAAGTTTCCGAACTACTTCTCCTTGAGAAGCTACTTTGTCAAAAAGTACTTTGGCTTCTGGTGTTTCTAAACCAGCAGGCTCAGAATTTCTGGTTGGGCTTGAATCTGAACTTTGAGATAATGGGGGCTGACCAGGTATGTACTCCTTCCCAGTTTTTTCTTTATACTGAGCTTTCAGGGATAGTAAGCATTCTACAGCTTCATTTATTTTAGCCTAAAATAAAAGAGAGAAAGAGATATTTATAACACTTTGGAAATTTCTGGAAATTTCAATGCCATTTAAAAATCTTTATCAGCAAATCATTCCCATAAGTTAATCATGGGGAAACCTATGTTAAATCATCAGCCTAAAATAAGAGATAAAGCTAAAGAAAAATTAAAAACATAAATTATATATAAGCTGAAGAAATAAACAAAAATACAATTCAACATACAACAGTATAACTTTCTATTTTACGTAAGTAAACAGACAAATAATAGAACATCTAAGTAAACTGTCAGCGTCAAGACCTGGGTCTATAAATAGTGAAGTCAGAATTTACAAAATCAGAATAAAGATCAGATCAATGGCTTTGCCTATACAAACCTTATTTTCCACAGCTTATTAAACAGAAATTAAATACAACTTTGGGGAAAAAAGGAAGTTTGGGTCCAACTAATGAATAGTTACATCAATTTTACAAATTGACAATGAGATGAGAAAGCATGTTGAAGTTTTTAGACATTTACCTCTATATTTTAATCTCTGATACTTCAACATAATAATAAAAAAGAATGATACACTCAGCCCAACCGAGACACTTGTGACTCTCTAGCAGAGAACGACAGCAACACAGGCAAAGGCCTTAAGCTGGACACCTTACCTGAAAGGTGCTACTATCTCACCACAAACCAGTTACCACTGGGAACTTGGAGGTATCAATCAAAATAGATAGGAAAAGTGTCTCCAAATCACCCTATCCAATTTTTACTGCTACATTCAAATAATGCTCCAGATAGCTAAATGAAACCAGGCAGAAGCCATGAAGAATACTCAAATGGGGGTCAGAGGAATGCAGGATACCAATGGTATTCCTTCAAAAAATTTGCATCTATGAGGCAGCAAAGCACATTTCCTTGTCCAGCTACTTTATAACAATTTCTGCTTATTAGAGTGTCATACCAGGCACCACACAAAGGCAGTAAAATTAAGAGAAAATGTACAAAGAGAAGATGAGAGTAGATTGTCTGATTTGTACTCTTGATGTGTCCTTGTTTATTCTGTTTTTAGGAAAGAGTTTTCACAGCAGAAACTACTTTATCTTAAGAAAAAGAGCCAAGTTAATCAGACATACGAGAATCAAGGGGAAAAAAAGGGAAATTTCCACCAGCTAATATAAAAATGGAAAAGAAGGAACTTCCCTGCAACTATTTCTAGAAAAAGATGACTATTTGAAAAAAGCTCCATTTTACACTATAAGCAGGTATTCATTAGAGCTTGAAGTCAGATGGCACGCTTTTCACACAGAAAAAAAAAACCCGTTTGCCAAGATTATAATTTGAAACGTTATAAAGGAGAAAATTAAGGTGAGCAAACCACTGTTATTGAATGAGATACTCTTAATAAAGCTATATATTCATATATTTCCCCGCCCATTAGGAAATGGAATATTCTAGATAACTAAGTAAATTACTCAGGTTATTTTTCCAAAAAGAGTAAAATTATACTAATCACCACTATGCAATCTTCCCTGATGATTCAGGATTTACCTAAAGATTCTTGAGAGAATTTGAATTATAATATGAAAAGTATCATTATCATTTTATGGCATATTTAGTCTGTGCCAGACACTATACTAAGTGCTTTACATGGTATCTTATTTAACTCTCAAAACAACTCTTAGAGAAGTTGTTAAGTTTAGAAAGATTAAGTTCCTTCCCCAGAGTTACACAATAAGTAGTAGAGCTAGTATTTGAATCTCGGGTTTATTCCAGAGGCTGTGATCTTGACCACTACAGTTTGCTAAGGATTACAGAAAACAATGATCTAAATGTGCCTTTTAATCCTACTAACATGCTAGGAAAACTGCTTTTTGAAAGAGATGTTTGACTATTACTTTGAATCTGTCTCTTAGAATATACAATGAAGAATGGATGGGTGGAGAACAAATTATCTCTTAATGCTAGTTTTCTGGATGAAAAGGCATTTACAAAGAGAAATTGGGTGGTATACTATGATTTAGTAAAATATCATACAACAGAAGAAGGTAAAAGAGCATTGCTAGTACATTTTAAGTTGTTAGTGGACAAAGACTGTTTTAAACTTACCTAATGTATGCCAATACAAACAGAAAAGGTTTTCAGATGATGTGGATTAATGAGAAAAGAAACAACCTATACAAAAGACTTTGGTAAAGGTTTAAGATGGGAATTGGAAATAAGTAGAAGTGATGCTAATGTTATGACTAAAAACTGGAAAGTTAAATAAAATGGAGAAAATGGGCAATTTTTTTATTACATTCTGATTACATTCAGAATGAGTACTCAAACAGCTATTTTTTCAGCAGCCACTAGATGGAAACATTTCTCCATGGGGAAAGGAGTGAACTTTAAAAACAAAAACAAAAAAAAAAACCTAGAACATTATCCATTTGAAATAATAGAACCTTTCAAAATAGCCTGGATATCTCGATTCTAAATGAAAAAACTTTTTTCAAAAAACACTTTTTTCAAACTTGTTTTTTCCAATTTTCTTACCAGTCACTCACCTTTGCTCCTTACTGGCATATCTAGGAGAATTATATGTACACACATTAGTAATGATGACTCCTGAAAGCAGAGATTCTCACTTGGTGGGGAGGGGGATGAATGAATGGTAATCAGAACAGAAAATCCTTCCAAGTAAGTGAGGGAAGAGAGTGATGATGCTTGTATTATATTTTTTAAAGTCTGCTAGGAGATTTAGTAAACTAAAAGTTCACAGGTTTCAAAGAAAGGCATTTTAAGAAAATAACCAATTGTGCGTAGCTTAAGTACCTACACCTGTAAGGAATAACCAATTACTGAAACCTGATTCTAGGAGCCAATACAGCACCAGGTAGAGCCCAGATCCTGATGTCAAACCTAAATTAGAACACAACACCTGTTCTCCTGCTTATCAACTGGGCTGATTCGTTTACCTAAATCACAATTTACCTGCTACTTTTCTCTGATACAAATCAATTAACACAAATTCTAAAGATTTTCCAGAAGATCCCCAAGCTGATGTAAGTCTTGTGAAGTATCCTGAACCATAATCTGATGTAAGATGTATTTATATTTGTTTAGATCAAAATCAATTTTGCATTAAGTACTAAATACAGATATAGCTGGAATTCACTACACACATCCCAAATAAGAATTACAAACAACATCAAGAAAAAGATAGGCTTTTTTCTTGTTTCCTTCCCTGCAACATTTATCTTTTGGCCTGAGACATCTTGAAGCTATTTGGGGTCACAGTGCAGGGTGGCGGTTTCCTAGAACCACCTGCTTAATGGACAAAGGGGTACAGGGATGTATGTCCTTTCCTGATAAACTGTGGTGTGGGTTTTAAAAAACAATAACATTGGTGTAAAAAATAAAAGAGCAAAGACTGGCAAGATGAATTATTGGGGACATAAAATACAAGGTGCCATGAATTAAAATGCTGCAACTACAGAAGCAAATGGTGATTCAACTCCCCTCCACGTAGACTGGGTATGGCATAAGGACAGAATATTAGTGACAATTGTGAATTGTTTTTATTTAATAATCATTTGATTTTGTTGTTGTTACTTGATTTTTAAACAACTGTTAACTATAATGGTTCTCAAAACTCTTTCTTCCACGGCGGGGGGGATCAGCAAACTTTTTCTGTAAAGGGCTACATAATAAATATTTTAGACTATGTGAGTCTTGGTTGCAACTATTCAACTCTAACTGTAGCATGAAAACAGCCATAGACAATATGTAAACCATGAGTGTGGCTGTATTCCAATAAAATTTCATTTACAGGCCAGGCATGGTGGGTCATGCCTGTAATCCCAGCACTTTGGGGGGCCGAGGCGGGTGGATCACCTGAGGTCAGGAGTTTGAGACCAGCCTGACTAACATGGTGAAACCCCGTCTCTACTAAAAACAAAATACAAAATTAGCCAGGTGTCGTGGTGCACGCCTGTAATCCCAGCTACTTGGGAGGCTGAGGCAGGAGAATCGCTTGAACCTGAGAGGCGGAGGCTACAGTGAGCTGAGATCTCACCATTGCACTCCAGCCTGGGTGACAGAGCGAGACTCCGTCTCAAAAAAAAAAAAAAAAAAATTCGTTTACAAAGAACAGGTGTACAGCCAGGCCCATCAGCTCATGCCCGTAATCCCAACACTTTGGGAGGTCAAGGAGGGAGGACAGCTTGAGTACAGAAGTTCCAGACCAGCCTTGTTAACACGGTGAAACCCCATCTCTACAAGCAATACAAAATTAGCCAGGCATAGTGGCATGTGCCTGTACTTCCAGCTACTTAGGAGACTGAGATGGGAGGATTGCTTGGGAGGTCGAGGCTGCAGTGAATCATGATCAAGCCACTGCACTCCAGCCTGGGCAACAGAGCAAGACCCTGTCTCAAAAAAAAAAAAAGATTTGTTTTAAAGTGACTTTAATTTTTAAAGTAACTTAATATTCAGTGTTATTATATCTTTGGTGTATTCTCTGTTATGCACCTCACACTACATCAACTTGATTCATTATTTTATGCAGCAACCTACTGAGCAGGAGAAAAAGAATAGAAGGAGCAAAAGATGGTAGACTTGATGGACTTCAAGTTTTTATTACTTTCCCGTCTTTTTGCTTATACTTTGCCTTTATGCTTAAAAGTTCTTTCATAGAAGCATCTATCTGATCCTGAAGCAGGAAAGAGAAGATTAAAAACAAAACAAAACAAAAAACAGAGCAAGAAAAGTCTAGTTGAAGCTGGTAACCTAAAACTTCAGCTGGTCACCTTCCTTGCCATTTAACATGACATAGTAAAATAACCACCTTTGTAGAAAACTGAATGGTTAAGAAGCTTAGGCAAATTATTAATATAAAACAAGCACAGACTTGCTAAATAATGATAAACTAGTAAAACTGTAACTGTCTAGCGCTTTCAATGGAATACCCCACTGTCACCACCTCTCAAGGTAAATAACATGGGAATCAGTCAATATTTTAACCTAGGCTTTGCAAATTTCAGGAAGTTACTTTCATATTCAGTTTCTCCTCTATTGCTAAAGCAAGCAAATAGAAAAAGTAGCATTCTTTGAATATTTTTGTACATGGCTCTTGGGAGGACTAAAAAGTGTATAGTACACAGTGTCAGATGCAGGCTAAATGCTAGTTCCATTCCTAGTAACTGGATTCGTTCTTTAGAAGAGAAGAAACACTTGCTATTATTAGCATTCAGAGAAAAAATATATGCAGTACAGCAGGTCCTTGAATAACATTGTTTTGTTTGATTCATTTCATCATAACGTTGAAGAGAAAAAAAACGTGATTCCCAGCCAGAGCCACTGTCTGTGTGGGAGCGTGTGCATTCTCCCCATGTCTGCGTGAGTTTTCTCTGGGAACTCCAGTTTCATTCCACATCCCAAAGCTGGACACGTTAGGTGAACTGGTGAGTCTAAATGCTCCCAGTCTGAGTGTGTGTGAATGTGCCCTGCAATGGAATGATGTCTTATCCAGGGTTGGTTCCTGCCTTGAGCCCTAAGCTACAAGGATGGGCTCTGGCCACCCAAAACCCTGAACTAGAATAACTGGGTAAATAATTATCTTACTTGTCTTTATTAACCTTTCTTAAATGTATATACAGCTCACATTTGTTTCAATTAGAAGTGTTTGGGTCTTTATTAGAGGTCTGTGTAATGCAAAAATAATAATTTTTAAAAGAAAAGACAAAATATTAAAAAAGAAAAAATGAATACAACGACAACAATAAAAAAACACAAGAAGTTTGTGTAATGCAATGTTTTTGAGATCAGAAATATGCTGTGGTAAATTAATTCTTTTTTTTTTTTTTTTGAGTTGGAGTCTTGCTGTCGCCCAGGCTGGAGTGCAGTGGCACGATCTCGGCTCACTCCAAGCTTTGCCTCCCGGGTTCATGCCATTCTCCTGCCTCAGCCTCCCGAGTAGCTGGGACTACAGGCACCCGCCACCACGCCCAGCTAATTTTTTGTATTTTTAGTAGAGACGGGGTTTCACTGTGTTAGCAAGGATGGTCTCAATCTCCTGACCTCATGATCTGCGCACCTCGGCCTCCCAAAGTGCTGGGATTACAGGCGTGAGCCACTGCACCCGGCCTACTTAATTCTTGTTTATCTCAATTAGCCTATTGTTGTTATACATCATTTTTCTCAAAGTCTCAGTTTCCAAGAACCTATGTACAACATTAAGACTTACTATATTTTGAAACACACATATGGTATACAGTAGGCATTCAATAAATGTAAGTCAGACTAAACTGAAGACAGATTTATTTCAGTATCACATTTATTAGTATTAAAATACCTAATAAAAGTACCTGCCCAATTACCAAAGAAATTTAGATCTTTTTACCTTAAGCTGACTTTTTATAACTTCAACAGTGTTATTTCATGAAAGCATGATGTAACCCATTAACCCAAAAGGATGGGTGATGGATTCATAGTTGACTGTCACTCCAAGTACAATGGTTGCTTCTGTTACTATTCCACCCATAATTAAGCTGACCAAAAACTGGCACAGAATCTCAATATATTCTACTTATACAATGAAGAAATTTGAAGACCAAAGCCCTTCCCTTCAAATTACACCTAGAAAGGAGTACATATTTAGTGTCCAACAGATACAGTGCAAAATGCTCCCAACCTCCCCATGAGGTAGGAAACATCGGGAATTTATATCCTAAACTCATACATCCAGCAGCATTTATTCCTCGAAGCAAAGCTGTTTTAGATAATCATGGTTCTGCGGGATCTCAACAAGCTATTTAGGTTGGTGCAAAAGTAACTGTGGTTTTTGCTATTAAAAGTAATGGTAAGAACCGCAATTACTTTTGCACTGACCTAATAAAGGATTTCTCACAGTTCACAATGGAGAGACAGAAAAACATTAACTCCTGGGGCAAGACCTCAAAATGTGAGGTCAAACATTCATGAATGCAAGTATCTTAGGTGGCAGGGTTTCGTGTCAGATGCCAGCAACTTGTTGATGAGGTGAGGAACTTACTGAATTCTCTATCCTGAGCCTAGGACCCTGACAGGACAACAGATCTGACATTTTAGAACAAATCCCCTTCCTGCCACATAAGTCAAGCCTAGTGGTGTACCGTACCTCTCTGTGTATGTGCCACAGCCTAAATTCTACAATTTTTGGCAGCTCATCGGGGCTGAATTGTTTTTTGTTGCAGTACTATTTATCTGATCATGTCTTAGAACTAAGCTGCTGTTTGAGTAGAACTACCTACCTTCATTATTAAATATGATCTTTCAGTCTATACAGATGCCATTCCCTTTGTCTCTTACCTACATCAAGTAAGCCCATTTCACACTAGGTGCCACACTCACTTGGCTGAATGTTTTGCCTAAGGACATACTGAAACAAGAATATAATTTATACTTAAGTCAAAATTTCATATAATTTGAAGGCTCTGCTATGAAAAGTTGGAGATAATCACAGGTCAAAAACCTCTTGACAATCCATTTGTTATTCCCTGAATACTCCTTGTACCTTCTGACCTCTACCTCTGATGGTACTGTCCTCTACACCAGGAGTTCTCAAAGCATGGTCCCTGGGATAGTAGCATCAGCATCACCTGAGAAACTTTTTAGAAATGCATATTCTCCACATGCTCTGAATCTACTGCAGAAGAAAGTCAAGGGGCAGGGCCTAGCAATCCATGTTTTAGCAAGCCAGTAATTCTGGTGCACAGTAAAGCTTGAGAACCATGGTTCCACACTTAAAGAGTGCCTTGTTGTGATCTTTGTTCCCCCATAATGGCTGCTTCTACTTCAGGATGATTTTAAATATCCTTTATAAATTGTTTCCGCCTTTGTTGCCACTTAAAAACACAAAACCTTTACATAGCAACTTATACATATCACAAAGGATTACAGTCACATCACACAAGAGTACAGTGAGTCTGTATGTTTCCTTCCCCAGTAAGCCACCCCTCAACTAGATTATGAGCTTCTTATATATATTTTCAGAGCTTGACACATAGCAGGTATCAATCAATGTTGATTATTACATCAAAATATGAGCAGTCTATGTTTTATAAGAAGATGAGACTACCCTAAGCAGTTTGAATTCACACACTTACTGAAAATGTGGTCTTGACTTTCTCTAACATACTGACCTTAGGGGCTTTTTCAGCTTTTAGCTTACGAACCACCTCCCCTTGTGCAGCAACTTCATCATACAGAGATTTACTTTCCAGAATACTTGCTGATGAATTAGAAGAAATATTCTGTCCTATTTCAGCAGGAGGGTTTCCAGGTTTATATTCCTGGCCAGTTTTCTCCTTATATTCAGCTTTCAAAGACAAAAGCTGTTTTACAGCTGCATCTATATCTTCCTTTGGTGCTTTCTTGGCTTTTAATTCACGAACCACATCTCCTTGAGCAGCCACTCTATTGTAAAGGACAAAGGAATCCTCAGATGTAGTACAATTATTATTCAGAGAAGGTGTTGGTCTTTCCTTAAAAGGAGCAGAAGTCTACAAAGAGAGAAAACCAAAAGTAAAATAATTAATTCATATTAAATGTTTTCCCACAAAATTATTTCAAACTGATTGTTTTATAATGTTTCCAATTAAAAACAGAAACTTTATACTTCAATCCCTTAAAAAGCTTAAATGAATAATCTCATTCCAAAGTATTTATCCTAATGAAAAATGACAGGAGTAAACAAAGATAGAGGTACCTACATACTCACTGGAACATTTTTACTATAGTAAAAACCTGAAAATACCCTAAATCTTTGTCATTAGGGGACTAAAGAAATTATAGCATATCCATCAAGTCTGAGAATAAATCGCTGCTCTACCACACACTCACTGTGCAACTTTGAGTTATTTTAAGCTGTTTCCTTACTATAAAAGGTGGATAACCACACTTAACCCATCAAGTTGATGGGAAAATAAAAAGTAATCTTTACCCTTAGTCACGAAGGCTGAGAAAAAGTGAGTATCAATAAGCATTAGGTATCACTATTAATTTTTTCAGGGATGAAATACATCTAGATTGTTGATAAGGCAAGAGCTCCATGAAATTCTGTGATATAATTGTAACTCATTGTTGTGGAACAGTTTCATTTGTGCAAAATTAGAAATAAATTTACAGGTATCTATTTGTATGTAAGTAAATGCAACAAATCTAGAGCTATGTTCACTAAAATCAACCCTGAAGAGTGAATAAAGATACTATTTTTATTCATGTTTTCTGTGCCTAGACTACATTCTTCCCTACTGAAACCCTTCTAACATTAAAACCCAGCTCACATTATACCTTTCTTTCAGCTTTTTTCTTTTAAATAATCTGCCACTTAATTTTTCAGAATAATCTTATCCATATTCAGAGTCTTATGTATAAATTCCAAAAATTTTCATCTCTGTCCTGATCCCAGACCCGGCATTTTCAATGTCTTCAAGACATCTTTACCTAGACACCTAACAGGCATCTCAAGCTGTATCAGAGTTGCATTTTACACAGGCATTGGGCTCTCAAAGTAGGCATGTCAGTAAAAAAAACCCATCACTCAAAATTCCTTCCCCATAATTCCTTAAATCACTCATATTTATTTTTAGTGAGATTCTATGTATACACTCATAAACACTAATATGCATATATAAATGCATATACATCAAATAAATAATGCAGTTCATGTAGCCACCCTGTATTAAAAATATATATTTGTTCAGCTACATTTTTTTTTTTGTTTGAGACAGAGTCTCGCTCTGTTGCCAGGCTGGAGTCCAGTGGTGTGATCTCAGCTCACTGCAACCTCCGCCTCCCGGGTTCAAGTGATTATTGTGCCTCAACCTCCCGAGTAGCTGGGATTACAGGCCTGCACCACCACACCCAGCTAATTTTTGTATTTTTAGTACAAACAGGGCTTCACCATGTTGGCCAGGATGGTCTCAATCTCCTGGCCTCGTGATACTGTCCGCCTCGGCCTCCCAAAGTGCTGGGATTACAGGCTTAAGCCACCGCGCCTGGCCTGTTCTGCTACATTTAATTTGCAACATAAATCATCTCATTCATGGTTAGTAAACAGGGGAACATAAACACCAAAAAAAAAAAAATCACACTGCCTTGTGTGTGATTTTTCCCTGTGTATTCAAGTTTTATGTCAAATAAAGAAGCAGGCAGGAACAAGCTTTTCATAATTAAAGAGAAAACTTTAGAAATACACTGACATCCTGAAGAAAAACCCAAAAACCTTTTGTGTAAGTGCCTTCCTTTAATAAGAATGATGCTTAAAAAACATTTTTTACCATAACATTAAGCCCTGGATGAGAATTTAATTTTGATAGTATCAGCTTCTATTGGAGACAAATATCCTCAAAGATCTACACATCACAGGGAAAAGCATTATTATCCTTCAGGTTTAAAGCTGCAAAGGATCTCTGACTCCTAAGTTGGGTATAAGTGCCAGTCAACTGTACCTGAATTTTGAATTTCTATTCAAAAGTGTGTAGGTTTCAAAGCATGTCCACAAGTTTTCTGACTCTCCTCCCACCAAGAAGGGGGATCTCTGTGCACTTTCCTGAATCTGAGAAAGCTTGTTATTGATTTGACCAACAGAGTACAGCAGAAATGATGCTATGTGAGAGTTACAAGTCTAAATCCTAAAATGCAATGCTACTTCCACCTCATCTACCGGACACTCACTTTTGGAGGCCTTAAATGATGGTTAAGAAGTCTTATTACCCTGACACTGCCATGCTAGAGAGGCCACTTGCAGCTATTCCAGTCAACTATTCCACCTGAGCTCCCAGCCAGCACCAATATCAACCTGGCATCCAGGTGAGGAAACAATTTTAGAATCCAGCCCAGGCCAGGTGCAGTGGATCATGCCTATAATCTCAGTACTTTGGGAAGCCGAGGTGGGCAGATCACCTGAGGTCAGGAGTTCAAGACCAGTCTGGCCAACATGGTGAAACCCCCATCTCTACTAAAAATATAAAAAAATTAGCTGGGCATGGTGGTGCGTGACTGTAGTCTCAGCTACTTGGGAGGCTGAGGCAGGAAAATCTCTTGAAGCCAGGAGGTGGAGGTTACACTGAGCCGAGATCATACCACTGCACTCCAGCCTGGGCAACAGAGCAATAATCTGTCTCAAATAAAATAAAATAAAAATAGAATCTAGCCCAGTTGAGTCTTTGATGACTGCTAACCAGCCACCATCTGACTGAAACTGTATGTGATACATAGGTTTTTAGTGTTTTGCCTCAACTCTGTTTTTCTTGAAAAATCAGCTGTTATTTTTGGTAGGTGATTTTGCAGAACATGAAGTTTTTCAAGAACACATACTAACTTACAGCTTAACAGCAGTTATCTTTCTAGGATATGTAAAAAGTGAGAGGCACAGATGGGAACTGGGAACAACGAGGGAAGAGCAACCAAATTTCCCTCTCATGCTTACTCCATGAGTTATTCAATAATATATAGTAGCAATTTTCAAGGTGTGGTCCACAGACACTAAGGGGTATATAGAACCTGTTTAAAGGGGATCTGCAAAGTCACAGCTATTTTCACTATAATAAGATGTATTTTGTCTTTTTCACTCTCATTCTCTCATGACTGTTTGTACAGGTTTTCAGAAGCTATAAAGTCAGATATTAAAGAGATCTGCAAAAATTTAAAACCATACCACTCTTGTAACTAAAAGTTTTATTTTGGAAAATTTTTTTTTAATAAAAACTTTTTCATGTTAACATGTAACTGGATTTATTATTTTTACATGAATTAAATCCTTTTAAAACTTCTCAATTTTTAGTATGATAAATACTGATAAATATAACCCACATAAGCAAATCATTTTTAAGAGTATAAGGGGTCTGGCCAGGCACAGTGACTCATGCCTGTAATCCCAGCACTCTGGGAGGCCGAGGTGGGAGGATTGCCTGAGGTCAGGAGTTCGAGACCAGCCTGACCAAAATGGCAAAAGCCTGTCTTTACTAAAAATACAAAAATTAGCTGGGCGTCATGGTGCACGCCTGTAATCCCAGCTGCTCAGGAGGCTGAGGCATGAGAATTGCTTGAACCCGGGAGGCAAAGGTTGCAGTGAGCCCAGATCACGCCACAGCACTCCAGCCTTGGGCGACAGAGCAAGATTTTAAAATCTTACATGAAAGGATAACAACAAAATGCAAAGAGCAAGACTTAATTGTCTTCTTCAGTCTCCACTACACGAAAGATAATCATTTGTAAAGAAATATATGCTAAACCCTGGGATATAAAGACCATTTATTTTTATAGACATATCTGTAAAAGTCATTACTTACCTCATTTTTTGTGGCTTCTACTTTGGTCTTTTCCTTTGACCCTGATGTTGGCATTTCCTTTGTGTGTCCATCAGGAATGTATATCAAAACGCACGGGGCTTCCTTGCAACTATATGGGCTAAGAAGAAAATAAAGGGACAAAATAGTTTATTTGAACAAAATTATCTGAACAGCAATAAACATCGAATTCCTAGATAAATTCAATGGCACTAAGTTAATGCTTTTCTTTCTTTTTTTCCTTCCTTTTTGAGACAGAGTCTCGCTCTGTCGCCTGGGCTGGAATGTAGTGATGTGATCTAAGCTCACTGCAACTTCCACCTCCTGCGTTCAAGTGATTCTCCTGCCTCAGCCTCTAAGTAGCTAGGATTACCAGCCGCACGCCACCACACTAATTTGTGTATTTTTAGTAGAGACGGGGTTTCACCATGTTGGCCATCCTGGTCTTGAGCTCCTAATCTCAAGTGATCCAGCCACTTCAGCCTCCCAAAGTGCTGGGATAACAGGTATGAGCCACTGTGCCTGTCCAGCTAATGCTTTTTGAAGTATAAAATAGTCCATTGTCTTACTATTCAAATCAGAGGCTCTTCAGAATAGTTTTACAAACAACAAATGCATAAATAAAAATTGACAGTCTTGGCCAGGCACAGTGGCTCATCCCTGTAATCCTGGCACTTTGAGAGGCCAAGGCGGGTGGACTGCCTGAGCTCAGGAGTTCAAAACCAACCTGGGCAACACGGTGAAACTCTGTCTCTACTAAAATACTAAAATACAAAAAATTAGCCAGGCGTGGCGGCGGGTGCCTGTAGTCCCAGCTACTCGGGAGGCTGAGGCAGGAGAATCACTTGAACCTGGGAGGCAGAAGTTGCAGTGAGCCAAGATCACACCACTGCACTCCGGCCTGCGTGACAGAGTGAGATTCTGTCTCCAAAGAAAAAAAAAATCGGCCGGCCATGGTGGCTCATGCCTATAATCCCAGCACTTTGGAAGGCCAAGGTAGGTGGATTACCTGAGGTCAGGGGTTTGAGACTAGCCTGGCCAACATGGTGAACCCCTGTCTCTACTAAAAAATACAAAAAAATTAGCCAGGCATGGTGGTGGGCGCCTGTAATCCCAGCTACTTGGGAGGCTGGGGCAGCAGAATCACTTGAACCCAGGAGGTGGAGATTGCAATGAGCTAAGACTGCATCATTGCACTCCAGCCTGGGCAACAGGAGCAAAACTCTGCCTCAATGAAAAAAAAAAAAAAAAGGAAAAAAAAAATTGACAGTCCTTATTACAAACTTCCAATCTATGAACTTTCATCCACATGAACAAACTAAGCCCAGGGCAAAATTATATCTTCTATGCCTGCCACTAGAAAGGGCGTTAGTGAATGTTAATGATACTCTTGACTTCAAGAAAATTTGTCTACATACCACACCTAATCTGCTTATAAGCAGAAAAATTTCTGTAAAACATTTATTTATTTTAAAATATTTAAGGGTGGGTATGGTGGCTCACATCTGTAAACCCAGCACTTTGGGAGGCCAGGTGGATCTCTTGAGCCGAGGAGTTCAAGACTAGCCTGGGAAACATGGTGAAACCCTGTCTCTACAAAAAATACACAAATTAGATGGGTGTGGTGGCACACGCCTGTAGCCCCCGCTACTCAGGAGACTGAGGTGGGAGGATCACCTGAGCCTGGGGAGGTCACGGCGCTGCACTCAAGTCTGGGTGAGAGTGAGACCCTGTCTCTTAAAAAAATAATAATAAGAAATTCTTATAAGAATTTCTCAATTCCAAAGGGTATAGTAATTAGCAATAACCTATTGCCACTTTCTGGCAATTATGAATAATGCAGCTGTAAACATTCATGTACATATTTTTGTGTGAACGTGTTCTTTTTCTTTAGCAAATACGCAGGAATGGAATTGATGGGTCAAATGGTAACTCTGTGTTGAATTTTTGGAGGAATCATCCAACTGTTTTTCCAAAGTAGCTGAACCATTCTACAACCCTACCAACAATACATATGGATTCCAATTTCTCCACATTTCTAACCCTTGTTATTGTCTTTTTTTTATTTCAGCCATCCTAGTGGTATGCAATGATATTTCATTATCATTTTGATCTGAATTTCCCTAACAACTAATGATGCTGAGCATCTTTTCATGTGCTTACATGTGTACATCTGCTTGAAGAAATGTCTATTTAAACCCATTGTTAATTGGGTTCTCTTCTGGATACAAGTCCTTTAACAGACATGTGCAAATATTTTCTCCCATTCTGTGACCTATCTTTTCACTTTCTTCGAAACACAATATATGTTAATCTTGATGAAGTCCAATTTATTTTTTTTCTTTGGTTGCTTGTGATTTAGGTGTTATATCCAAAACAGCATTGCCAAGGTTACAAAGATTTACACTCACATTTTCTTCTAAGAGTTTTATAGTTTTAGCTCTTACATTTCGGTCTTTGATAAATGTTGAGTTAATTTTTGTATATGATATGAGATAGCGCCCAACTTCACTCTTTCATGTGTAGCTGTTCAGTTCTTCTAGCACTATTTGTTGAAAAGTTCAAAAACTTTCTAAGAATAAAATGAGAACCTACTCTGTTATTTTAGTTGGTGGTACCACCACCATTACTAAATACTTAAGGAGGGCTTAGCGACTATTAGGCACTATGCTACACTGTATGCATGTGTGAGCATATTTGACTAAAGGAAATGTGATATTAAAATGAATAAGGTTACTCATATGACGAAAAAGCCACAAGGCCATTCTAGGGAAAGGCATCAAGTGCTTTTGAAAAGCCCCAGGCAATTTGGTATATACGTTAAACAGAAAGGATCAGGGCGAGAAAACTCCAACACGTATGGCTCAAGAGAACCCGTAACATGAAAAATCTTGCATGTCAAACTCAAAAGTTTAGCTTTTACACTGAAACTAACAATAATTTTTTTTGTTTGTTTTTGAGAGAGAGTCTTGCTCTGTCACCAAGGCTGGAGTGTGGTGGTGCAATTATAGGTCACTGTAACCTTGAATTCATGGGCTCAAGCAATCCTTCCGCCTCACCCGCTTGAGCAGTGAGGATTACAGGTGTGTACCACCATGCCTGGTTAATTCTTTATTTATAATTTTTTGTAGAGATGGGGTCTCACTATGTTGCCCAGGCTAGTCTTGAACTCCTGGCCTCAAGTAATCCTCTTGCCTCAGCCTTGCAAAGTGCTGGGATTATAGGCAAGCGTCATAGTGCCTGCCCTACTAATAGAGATTTTTTAACAGTAGAGAAATGTGATGAAACTGTTACTCTTAAATTTTCAGACTGGTGGGCATGTGAAACCTGAAGAGGAAAAGGATGAAATTGGAGGCAAGGAGATACTTGAGAGCCTGTTTTGGCAATCAAGGAAGCAATGCTACAGCCTGAAATAAGGCAGAGCAGTGGATCCACAGAGATGGACCAGACAGGCAACACAAACAACAGAGTTTGCTGAGTGAAAAAAGGGATGAAGGGGAAGAATAAGTCAAAGATGACACCTAGATCCTGGAATTTTGAACACGTTGAGTTTGAAATGCTTGAAAGAATCTATTCAGAGATATCTAAAAGGCAGTTAGATTCACAAGACTAAATCTCAGGAGAGGCGTTTTGACTACACAGTTACAGAGATATCACTTAAAAAAATAGCAGAGACAAACAGAAAAGAAACAAAAGGTACAAAAATTTACAGAGTTCTCCTTCTAATAATCCTATTACTTCATGGTTAAAAAAAATACAAATATTGGTTATTTTTTTCCCTCTAAATGTACTGTTTGTACCTTTTATCTAGTGAAAATACACTACAAAGAAAAAGATTATGGTAATAATTTTCACCCAAAGATAGGTAACATACAGTACTGAAATTTTGTTCTTTATACTTGGGCTACAAGAAAGTTAATTATAAGATGGTTTAATTTCAGAAATGAATAATTTATTAATGTTCAATGTGCATGTTGTTTCAAAGATCACTTGTTAAAATAAATTACTTAAGTCTAAAATGTTAAATATAAAACAAAGAAAACTGAGAAAGAGACTGAGAAAGAAAACTGTTAGGTACGTTATTTTAGTGAAAGTTCAATTTCTAAAATATTACTCACTATAAGAACTTTAAGCATTTTCATTTAGACGTTCAGTTACATTTACTTACCTAACAGGTTCATATGGTTGATCACATATGAAGAATCCTCTTCTCTGGAGTTGTATAATATCTCCTTTTTTCAAATCCTTAAGGCAGGGATCCCCTAGCATTAGTTCTTCATGCTGTAAAGATGATGTAAAACCAAAGTATACTTCTCAAAATCAGAATGGTAAAACAACTCTAAAATGCAAGCAGTTTCCACTAACTAAAATATTCCCATTTTAAACAGATATGTTAAAAAGTTCACTACTTGAGGACACATAATAAAACGGTGAAGTGTTAAATGACAATTCATCACATTTGTAAAAGTTAATGTACATAAACTGGCCTTAAAAAACCTTTTAAATAACTTGATTAGCATTCCTGAAGAAATAATTTCCCTGCTATAAATATGAAATATGATGCAAGAAGCACGTAATAGACTTAGGTGAAAGGCATGCTGGCGTAGCACTTAAACACAAGGGTCAGATTTGAATCCCAACTCTACTATTTACTGTTTGTCCTCAGGTAAGTAACTCAACCTCACTGTGTTTCACTTCCTATCATCTATAAAATGGAAACAGTACTTACATCTTTTTTTTTTTTTTGTAGAGACAGGGTTTTGCCATGTTGCCCAGGCTGGTCTTGAACTGCTGAGCTCAAGCGATCCACCCATCTTGGCCTCCCAAAGTGCTAGGATTACAGGCATGAGCCACCATGCTTGGCCAACTTACATCTTTTGATTTAAATAAAATTCTACACATCTTAACCATTTTATCTGAGGATCCGAAATATATAAAATTTTTTTTAATTCTAAAGAAAAATTTAAAAGGTGAAATATGGTTTCTTTGGGAGGTTACCTTACTGTTCTTGTTAACATACTGCTTAAAGTCCTCATCTTTTCCTAGCACTGGCTTTGTGATCAAGTGCTCATAAGTGACACAGATTGCTGGAATAGGAAGAGCATGTGTAGTCTCTGCAAGCCAAGTGATCTTAGTGGTTTTCTTGTAGTCTTTGTTTTCCAAATTCAACTTTGCATCAAGAGATACGATTTTTCCATCTGCATTTCTAGATATAAGATTAAAAGTATTCAAAGAAATATTAACCACAGCTGCCATAAATTCATTATTTTGTTCTATAATAATTATTTTATATTATTATAAAATAATTTGTTTTATTTTGTAATAAATGGATAAGAAATTTTCTTTGGAAAAATTCCACATCAAACATTTATTTGAGCTTCTAATATGGCAGACATATATTGGTTAATAAATACAACATAATCACTGACATCGAGATACTAATAATCAACTAGAGAACAATTCACATACAATTGATGAGGAACATGTACATATTTATTAACTTAAAGTCACCTGCATTAAGCATTATAAAATTTGAATTACTATGTTTAAAAACATTCGGCAGTTACTTGCAATCATATGTAATAACTGCGCAATTAAGATTTCAGAGTTTGCATAAATCAATCTTAAGCATGTTTCATTTATAGAATCTGAAGATCAAATTCCTAAGTGTAGCACACTATAGTAACTAGAAAGTCAAATTCATTATTAACCAATCAATTTTAAAGTAAATTTAGTATAAAGATTATGTTATATATATAAATTCTGTCTAAAAGATCCCCATGTCATGCAACTGTATAGAGCCCCTTTTTATCATGTAATTTCTCATTAAAGCATTACAACTACATTTTATTTCCAGATGTAGTAATTTTCAACACCACAAATAAAAGACATCTTGATAGCCTGTTAGTAAACTGAAACACATATGGAAAAAAATTTAATTTGCGTCCAGAATTTGCAGTAGCTATGTCTGGGCAGATTTACTAGTCAGCAACATGTATGGGTCTGAATTTGGTAATGTTTAATAAGTAAATACGAATAAAATACTTTTCTTCCATGTTTATTTGAAAACAAACAAGAAGTTCTTACTTGTGTATTTTTGTAATGTTGAGGTTGCCCCAATTTATAAATGTAACCATCTCGCCCTCCGAAAAAGTCTCTGCATCAGCACCTTCAATGAAAACTTTGGGACTATACCACACAGGCTTCAAGCCAACCTCAGGATTCTGATTGATAAAGAAAAGCAGAGTGTCTGTTGAAACAACAACTTATTGAATCCAGTATACAAATTTATACACTCATTCTATTCTTTAACCATACAAAAGTCTTCTGTGTTACTCAACTGTTAGCAGTTCATTGCTGTATTAGGAAGAAAATGCTTTACTCTTTCTCCATCTATGTATTTTAACATAAACATATTCCCAATTCTGTTCTTAGCATTTAAACAATACATAGTCGGCCTCAATAGAAATCAATAGTTTGAATTCCAGCTCTGCAACATCAGATCAGCAACCTGACCACTAAGGCTAATGGAATTAGACGAGGTAGCCTGCCCCTAAGATTACTTCCAGCCTAAAAGAATCATTCATTGATTTCATAGCTAAGACAGTATAATTTATCATTTAGTATCTCTTCAACTAGAATCTGTTTCCTATCCTTAGAATCCCACTGCTTTGCCGGGTGCGGTGACTCACGCCTATAATCCTAGCACTTTGGGTGGCTGAGGTGGGCAGATCACGAGGTCAGGAGATTGAGATCATCCTGGCTAACATGGTGAAACCCCGTCTCTACTAAAAATACAGAAAGTTAACTGGGCGTGGTGGCATGCGCCTGTAGTCCCAGCTACTTGGGAGGCTGAGGCAGGAGAATCACTTGAACCTGGGAGGCAGAGGTTGCAGTGAGCCGAGATTGCATCACGGCACTCCAGCCTGGGCAACAGAGCGAGACTCCATCACCAAAAAAAAAAAAAAAAAAAAAAAAAGAATCTCACTGCTTCTGCAGCAAAGGAGAAAATACGTCATTCTTGAGCAGTGGCTATGGGACGTTATAGGACAACAGATGCCACCTTAGCAGGAAATTATGGACCTCTCAGATTTTAGAAGACAAAGTTTAAAGAAAGTATTATCTATATAGATATAGATAAGTAAATTTTCTGCCTTTCTAGTGTGTATGATATGGAAAGAAAAAGAGATGTGGAGAATAAAAAGAATGCTATAATTTCAGTTTTTATTGGCAGAATTAAAAAAAGAAAAGTGCAAGAAGGCGTTTTGAAATAAACATTAACCAGCATGTGTTTAACAACTGTTCAATGAATTCACCAATGCATTTGAGAAAAATCAGTATGTTTTAACAACAGATAACATACTAAGCTCAGAATAGAATACTGACAGGCTAAATAAAAAATACTTTGCGGTGAAATGTTATAATGAAAATCCCACAGAGCAAACTGAGTAATCCAGTCACAATTTAAGAGTGTGTTTCCTTAAAAATTGGTTCTTATTTTTAACAATGAGCAGTACTTAGTAATTTAATTTTCTAAATTTTATTTGAGGTAGGGTTTTGCTCAGTCACCCAGGCTGGAGTGCAGTGGCATAGTCATAGCTCACTGCAGCCTTGAACTCCTGAGCTCAAGCGATCCACCTACCTCTGAGATTATAAGCATGATCCATAATGCCTGGCTAATTTTTTTATTTTTCATAGAGACAGAGTCTTGCTATGTTGACCAGGCTGGTCTCGAACTCCTGGCCTCAAATGATCTTCCCACCTCCAGCTCTCAAAGTGCTAGGATTACAGGCATAAGCCACCAGCCTACTAATTTAATCTAAATTATCAGACCACAACTGTCATTTTAAAAAATAAGCACTATTCAAAACTTTTATTCTCATGATTCAAATTTTAAAATATTCAGTATGCTTCAGATTTATGCTAACTGTACGGTAGGTGATATGGCAGGTCAGATACTACTATTTACCTGGTCAAAACAATCAGATATAAAGAAAGACAAAGCCAAACCAATCAACTAAACGCGCACCCCACATCTTATTAGGATTCAAATCTTTAAAATTAAAAAGTAGCTAATGACATACATGGGAAGACAATCAATCATATAAAGCTACGATTTAGAATATGTATAGCTCTTTGCAATGCACATCATCTTATATGTGAGTTAGTCTACGAACACAGCTATAAGCTTGGCTACTAGTATATGCGTTAGTCTGTGAACGTAATTTTCAGTATATAATAAAGTTATTTATAGACAACTTGTAAAGCTGAAATAAAGAACTCTTTCACCAGCCTGGGCAACATGGTGAAACCCTGCCTCTACAAACACCAGCCTGGGCAACATGGTCTAACCCTGTCTCTACAAAAAAGTACAAAAATGAGCCAGGCATGGTGGCATGAACCTGTAAGGTATTCAGGATGCTGAGGTGGAAGGATCACTTGAGCCCAAGGTAGAGGATGCAGTGAGCTGAGATCAGGCCACTGCGCTCCAGCCTGGGCACCAGAGCAAGGCCCATTTCAAAATTAAAAAAAAAAAAAAAAAAAAAAAAAAATCTTGTTTTGCTTCAAAATTGTCAACTAAGCAGTCATAAGAATCTGGGATGACCACAGCTTAACAAAGAAGTACTCTATGGTAACTGTATTTAAGATTTCTATTCAGGGCTGGGCACAGTGGCTCATGCCTATAATCCCAGTATTTGGGGAGGACGAGGCAAGCAGATCATTTGAGGCCAGGAGTTCAAGACCAGCCTGGCTGCCAACAAGGCAAAACCCCATCTCTACTAAAAATACAAAAATTGCTGGGTGTAGTGGTGCACACCTGTAATCCCAGCTACTCAGGAGGCTAAGGCATGAGAATCACTTGAACCCGGGAGGCAGAAGTTGCAGTGAGCCAGAATCATGCCACTGCACTCCAGCCTGGGCCACAAAGCGCAACTGTCTCAAAAAAAAAAAAAAAAAAAAAAAAAAAAAAAAAAAAAATTCTATTCGGAATTTAGATGGACCCTTCACTTATACTTTCCAAACAGAGGAAATGACAGTGTAAGACTCTGAAGTCAAGCTGTGTGTTTTGGCTTAAAGACAAAGGTGACAGGGAATACCCTAGTTAATAGAGAATGCACTTCAGATTCCATATAAAGATAGGAGCTTGAATTATAACTCATCTTTCAGGATTACTCTAGGAAAAGATAAATTCTTATTACACACTAATATGCTAACTCTACACAATAAAAAATAAGCACCAACTGAGCATAACAGTTCTGTGTGATGTACTGTGGACTGTTACTAAAATAAACTTTTTTAAGGCAAAAAATCCACAAAAAGATTTACTTCAATTAGTATCAAATCCTGACAAACAATGTTGAATAGAAAATCATCTCGGCTGGGCGCAGTGGCTCACGCCTGTAATTCCAACCACTTTGGGAGGCCGACGCAGGCAGATCACAAGGTCAGGAGATCGAGACCAACCTGGCCAACACGGTGAAACCCCATCTCTACTAAAAATACAAAAATTAGCTAGGCGTGGTGGCAGGCACTTGTAATCCCAGCTACTCGGGAGGCTGAGGCAGGAGAATGGCGTGAACCCAGGAGGCAGAGGTTGCAGTGAGCCGAGATCGCCCCACTGCACTCCAGCCTGGAGACATTGCAAGACTCTGCCTCAAAAAAAAAAAAGAAAATCATCTCAAAATCATGCCACTGCCATGAAAGCACATTTTCCTTTTTATTTTCTGCTCCTTCTTTTAACAGAGAGAAACACATCGGTGAAACTGTAAGAGTGACCTTTGGGTGTTTGGCTACTTCTTTCATCTCCTCCTGAGCTTCAGGTACATTCACTGGGATCACTTCTTTCTTCAGTAATGCAACATATCGTGGAGCCACTGGGTCAATAACCTGCAACAAATACATCCTCATGTTAAAACACTGCAATATCTTATAGAGCGCCATAAGCAAAATAAATAATAGCACAGGAATACTAACTGGCTTTCTTGTTACTGCATTTACTAATTTTTTTTCAACTGTTAACTCTTTTCTGATATTTACCATTAAGCAGAAAAAAGAGAAACAACTGTAAACCAAGACTACATGAAGGATTTAGACTTCTTTCACAAGAATGGCTACTGGCAGGTGAAAAGAAACCAATTAAAGCATAATATTAGAGTTATTTTGAAAATAATTTTAAAATTTGGTATTAGAAGGTAAGGAAAAGTTTTCCAGTGGGGTTATATCTTAATCCTAAAGGTAAATGTGATATTCAATTTTATAGTTTGGAGAAGTCCATTTTAAGAGAATATGGATATTTTTGTTTCAGTATTGTTTTCTTTAATCAGGGTAACACATCACCATCAAAAGCAGAATAGCATTCGGTCACTATAATAAGGCAATTCTATAGATTAAAAGTATAAATGACATTTCTACTGGTTTACATGCTATATATAGAGGCCAGTATATATAGACCAGTATATTCTCAGTATATTCCCAGTACCCAGCTAGGGTCTGTCTCATATAGGTAATCAATAAATATTTGCAGATTGACTGAATAAACGGTCATACACATTATGCTCTAACCTATTCTACTTCCAAATCAGCAGTAGCATCCCCGTCTGGAGCTGATGTATTTTTCTCACTTCACTGTTCAGTGTAAAATTAGTCATGATGACCAATCACAAGAGCAATGTTTAGACACTATATATAAAGCACATGTGAGAAAAATGTAGATGAAAGCAAACAGAGTCAAAGAGCTAAGTAATAGAAGTTATTTTTTCTCATTAGAAGAATGCAGAAAACAGTGGCATAATTAAATTTGTTTTTATTTTTCCATTGTTACCATTATTGGGTTGGTTTTCTTGTCAGTGTTGAAGGTAGTTTTCAGCTTCTGAAAAGAATGATATCGTGGAAATTCTGAATGAACTCAGAAAGGAAGCCATCCTCAGAGAGGTCATTCATGCAAAGTCTGAAAAGCTATTTAACTTCTCCTCATCTGCTAATCCTCATCTGCTTATATTTCATGCTAATACTAAATCAGTACCAGCCTTTCTCAAGTTTACTGTTTCATTCCTTCCTTGAGGCTTAAAGGTCATTCTTATTAGTTAAGGATTTCTCCTTTCAGCTTCTACTGGGCTGGAATAATCAAAGATTTAATTCGTGACTGACTACTCAGTTCAGTATTTAAGTCAGTAAGATATAATTTCTTTAAAAAAGCTAAAACTAGACAACCCCGCCTAAGAAACTTAGTTCATTGCAGCTGTTTCCTCCACTGCCAAAGGAACAGAAGGATGTTTCCTATACTTGACTAATTTTAATCATCACTTGGGGCAGTTGTTAGCACAGATTCTGAGACAACTTGGTCTGAAGTAAATTTCAGAAATCTAATTTTTAACAAGCATTCCATAGGATGGTTAGGATCAGGCATATTTGGGAAACTTGGATTAAAAGACTTAAAAGGTATTTTTAGCTCTAAAAATATGCAATTCTAAAAGTCTCTGGATCAGTGGTTTTCAAATTACTCCAAAGAGTCCTAAAGATATCAAAGAGGTGCCCTGGTAGCACTAAGTGGAGGGGGAAGGACCAGAGGGCCTCCAGATCCCCTTCACATACTTCAACCAGGACAGCTATGTTTTTGTTTTATTTATTGGGGTTTAATTTTCAAGAAAACTTTCACTGGAAGGAAGTCTCCTTATTTGTGGAGGGGAGAGAGAAGTCTCTACATACTTTATTAGCTGGGAACAGATGCAAGGGGGTTGAGATGAGAGTTGGGAAAAACTATATTATACTACTGAAATACATACATTTTAAAACTAAAGTAGTCAATAAGGGTTCATAGAGATTGATAACAGCTCTAAAATGAACATCTTAAACCTGTGACTCTTCTGCCTTGACTGAAAAGTTAAAATCTTAACACTTAAGTAAAAGCAAGAAGAAAACTAGTGAGGTTAATGCAAAGTAAGCTCTTGAAATGTCTCCTACCACTATCAAGGAAAAAACTATTTATAGATATATTCCATTTAACTATGATACAGAAAAAGAAAGTACTAGTTTCCTATCAAGATGAAAACTCAGGCTAAGAAAACAAGGATCACGGTATTGTCGAAGGGATATTGAGATAACTAATTACCCCACGTCTCTTTCCCCTTCATCCATTTCCCCCTTCTTTTCTTTACCATGTACAATTCACTCCTAAAATAAGGCTCTTTCTCCAAAGAATCATGCAAACAAATCTAGCTAATTTTTTTTTAAAACAGAACCTGCTTTAAAAAAAAAAAATGCTAAGTTAGTTAAGAGTAGGAGAATGTCCAAAGAATGATGATTTAGCTCTGCCAGTAACACTTACTTCACAACTCCATGGCACTAATTTAGTTCACTGATGCTTCACTTAAATCTTACCTGCAGAGCTTGAGAAGAAAGACAGAGTAAGCTAGAAAACAACAAAGCAGTAATTAGAGATTGAGAGTGCCATGAACTCTAAATAAGAGGGATATGTACCTCAAGAGTTGAAGGGAATGGGTTTCAGTGTATGAAGACATCATGAAGGCCAGCAATAGAAACAAAAAGTAATGATCAGAATGATTTCCTTTTTACTACCAGTTGACTAAAAACAATGCTGTTTTAAAGATGGTGTTTAATGATTAAAGATCTCACAGGATTTAGGAGAAAAAAAGCAGACTGAAAATACTCATCAACTTTCACTCTTTCCCAACCCCCAACTTAAAAGAAATGAAAGGTTTTGTTTTGTTTAAAGGAACAAATCCAGAAGGATTAATATAATAAAAGAAGAGAAGGCTGGGCGTGGTGGCTCACGCCTGTAATCCCAGCACTTTGGGAGGCCAAAGTGGGCGGATCACCTGAGGTCAGGAGTTCGAGACCAGCCTGGCCAACATGGTGAAACTCTGTCTATACTAAAAATACAAAAATTAGCCGGGCGTGGTGGCAGGCACATGTAATCCCAGCTACTTGGGAGGCTGAAGCAGGAGAGGTGCTTGAACCCAGGAGGCGGAGGTTGCAGTGAGCCGAGATCACACCACTGCACTCTAGCCTGGGCGACAGAGCAAGACTCCATCTCAAAAAAAAAAAAAAAAAAAAAAAAAAAAAGAAGAGATAACAGCAACAAAATTCTGGGAGCTGAAAAACATAGAAGCATCCCCTCCCCACTCCGTATAACCAGGCAACTGCCTCTCCCCCACCTTGACAAAAGAATGGAAGTTTACTCTGTGAATAAGAGGGTATCTAGATCCTGGCAGATACCAGAAAGAGCCAAAGGAAAGGGTACTGCACGAGAGACAAGGGGAATAAGTGAACATATGATAGTAGATTTATAAAACCCTCAGCAGTCTTCCCCCTTTTGGCTCCAAAACCTGGCAGCCAGGTCTTCACACTTCAGGAAGGCGATTCAATGAAGTCCCTCTGGGAGAACTGCCTAATCCTTGAGAAAAGATATAAAATTACTGACATGGAATTTCTCCAACAAACTAGCCCAGCCAGATCATTGTACAGTGAAGCTCAGTTGAAAGCCCAACTCTCGTTCTTCAGGCTTCCAATCACTCTTTATTTCCCCACATTAAACATAAGCAGATAACCAAGGCTCTAACCAGACATCTGAGAAATACCTTTAATGTGAAAGAAACCAAAATAAACAAATTGGGGAGAAGAGACACTACTATGCAGAAAACCCTACTATTAATACCATGAAACAAGAATAGAGAGTTATTTTGAAAATTCAGAGAACAAGAGAAACACTGGAACTATAATAGCATAAATAAAATTCAACAGAAAGGTGGGAAGATAAAAATTAAGTAGATCTGTAATAAACTAAAAGACAAGAAAGAAAATAAGACAGAACACGAAACGAGAGTACCAGTCCAAGAGGCCCAACATCTTCCCAAGAAGAGTTCCAGGAGAAGAAATACACAATAGAGAAGAAAGAAAAAGAATTCAAAGCTGGGTACAGTGGCACACACCTGCAATCCCAGCACTTTGGGAGGCCAAGGCGGGTGGATCACGAGGTCAGGAGTTCAAGACCAGCTTGGCCAAGAAGATGAAACCTCGTCTCTACTAAAGCTACAAAACTTAGCCAGGTGCAGTGGCAGAAGCCTGTAATCCCAGCTACTCAGGAGGCTGAAGCAGTAGAATTGCTTGAACCCGGGCAGCAGAGATTGCAGTGAGCTGAGATCGTGCCACTGTACTCCAGCCTGGGCGACAGAGTGAGACTCCGTCTCAGAAAAAAATAAAAAACAAAACAAAAAAGAAAAGACAAGAGAAAGAAAATAAAAGATGGAAAGGGAAAGGGAAAGGGAGAGAATTCAAGAAAATTTCCCAGAACTGAAGGAATGAGTTTCCAGACTGGAAGCCATGTTCCTCCAATGATGTGGATGGAAACAGACCTCACCATGGCCTATCATCATGAAATTTCAGACTAAAAACACAGGTCAGATACAAGGTTTCAAAAATTTTCTTCATCCCATCCTCCCCTTGTCAGGGAGCTGGACCGAGTGTCCAAAGAATGATGTATTACCTTCAGGAAAGCAAGAAGGTAATATAAAAAAAAAAGAAGATCCAAGAATGGGGCAATGTTCTATAATGTCCATTACAGAACAAAAGCAAAGGGAATCCCTAGGAAGATGATGAAGAGACCTAGGAAGATAGCTGTGCTTCAGAAGCCAATGGGCCATGAATCCAAATCAGGTTACAGAGCAGCACAGAAGGCTCTGGCAGATGTCTCCAAAATGAAACTGAAACTATACCTAAGGCATCTGAATATCTTGGTGGGAAATTTGCATATCTTGTGGAGACAGAAAAGTATGCAGGGGGGCTGGGCGTGGTGGCTCACACCTGTAATCCCAGAACTCTGGGAGGCTGAGGTGGGCAGATCACGAGGTCGGGAGTTCGAGACCAGCCTGGCCAACATGGCAAAACCCCATCTCTACTAAAAATATAAAAATTAGCTGGGTGTGGTGGTGGGCGCCTGTAATCCCAGCTACTTGGGAGGCTGAGGCAGGAGAATCGTTTGAACCTGGGAGGTGGAGGTTGCAGTGAGCCCAGATTGTGCCATTGCACTCCAGCCTGAGTAACAGGGTGAGATTCTGCTACAAAAAAGAAAGAAAAAAGAAAAGAAAAGAAAGAAAAGAAAAGAAAAGAGAAGAAAAGAAAAGAAAAGAGAAAAGTACGCAGAGGTGGGCAGAGGAAAAAAAAATTTAATTTTTCTTTTTTTTTCTTTTGAGACAGGGTCTCACTCTGTCACCCAGGCTGGATTGCAGTGGTGTGATCAGGACTCACTGCAGCCTCGATCTCCTGGGCTCAAGTGATCCTCCCACCTCAGCCTCCCAAGTAGCTGGAACTACAAGCGTACACCACCAGGCCTAGCTAATTTTTTTTTTTTTTTTTTTGGAGAGATGGGGTCTCACTATGTTGTCTAGGCTGGTCTCAAATCCCAGGCTCAGACAGTCCTCCCGCCCTGGCCTTCTGAACCGCTGGGATTAGAGGCATGAGAACCTGTTTTTTTTTTGTTGTTGTTTTTTTAACAGAAAAACAAAAACAAAAAAACGAAAAATAAGCAAATGAGAGGGAGAGACAAAGCAAGACAATCAACTACAAGCAAACCAAAAAGTTAGGAGAAAAAGTAAAAGGCCGAATTATTTATCTTCCCCCATGGGAAGTCAACTATATGTCTAAACATAACTAAAAAAGTAGTAACACATATATTTCATTCAGCAATATAAGCAATAGGCCGGACACAGTGGCTCACGCCTGTAATCACAGCACTTTGGGAGGCAGAGGTGGGCGGATCACAAGGTCAGGGGTTTGAGACCAGCCTGGCGAACACAGTAAAACCCCATCTCTACTAAAAATACAAAAATTAGCCAGGCATGGTGGCACATGCCTGTAGTCCCAGCTACTCGAGAGACTGAGGCAGGAGAATCGCTTGAACCCGGGAGGCAGAGGTTGCAGTGAGCCTAGACTGCGCCATTACACTCCAGCGTGGGCGACAGCAAGACTCTATCTCAAAAAAAAAAAAAAAGAAAAGAAAAGAAACATAATAAATACCAAAAGAACTATCTAGAAGAGATGAAAGTGCTTTCTCCAGGGAGACTATGAAAGAAGATAGAGGAATGTGTTGTTCATCTTAACAGACCTTATAGAAATATTTGACTATAGTAAAATATATTTCAGATATCTGAAGTGTCCATGTTTAACTTTATTAAAACTTAAAATCTGTAAAAATTGTATTGTTAATGAAAAGTACACCAATGTTAACTTTGCCAGCAAATTCTACTCATATTTATTATTAGTAACTGCAGCAACAGAAAGAACCAATTAACAATTCCTTTATGTATCAAAAACTAAACACAAAAGACCAAAATAAAACAAATCCAAGACACATGCGAAACAAGCAACTATATCTTGAGGCAAGACATCAGCACCATCAAGCAGCAATCCCAAATAAGAATTTACAGAACACAATCACAGAAACCATAATTTAAAACATGGCATTTGAATGATTTGCCTTATTATAGTGTCCAAGCATCTGCTTTCCAATTAGTAATTAACAATGTCAATAGGCAATGTTCCTCATTTGACTTACAGTTAAGAAACAGTTAAAAAAAAAAAAAAGCTGGATTCAGTAAGACAAAGGAACTGTAATTAATGAAACTTCAATACAACTCAATGAAATATATACTTTTGAAATTCTATGTCCTCTCAGCACACAAGGGAATGGGGTAGAATAGAGTTATCCCAATATTCCCTTTGGCACTAAGAAAACCAGAGGACATGGTTTTTAACACTAGGAATAATGCGTTTTCAATGCGTTTGTATAAGCAAGTCTTTTATATAAATGTGATTGTGCTTCAAAGCCATATAACATCTCAAGTTTTAACATGTAATATGCTAAAAGCTATGTTTAAGGCAAATAAAAGCATTAAGTAATACCTTCTTACAGAGAACTCGCAGCTTGAAAGCAGAAAAATGAAATGCAGAGTGTTCATAAAAAATTTAAGGAAAAAACTATTGCTGTTCCCCATAATTCCAAGTTTGTTTGTTTCAATCATTGTCACTTATTTGGAATAGTTAATAGGCTTAATTAATGCTCTTCATGTATTTAAAAAAGGAAAACATTCCATTTTCCTGAAAGTCTGCAAAATGTTAATATTCTTCACAAACTTTTCTCTACCATGAGCACAGTAATGACTTCTACTTGTACATTATTTGGGACTTAGGCATGAGAAAAGAAGACAGAGAGTTAAAATACATACCTTTTTGTTAAACGCCCAGATTTTGTCCCACTCCATGTTCACAACTGAACGTGAAGAGCCCTAAAAAACAATAACAACATGATTTTAAGGGCAAGAAGTATTAATTAGAACTTTGCCTTTATTTCACGCTAAGCATGTTTAGAAAAAAAACAAACTCGATAAATACTTTCAAGTTTACTTCTGGTGAAATATAAAACTCAGTGTATACAAACTAACTTGGTTACCCTTAACAGTTCACTGTAAAGGTTCAGTCTACAGACTGGTCACAGTAAAGTCATATAATTCACTGCTAAAAATACTTCAGCTGCCTTTGTCCAAACCTAGCTTAGGAGTTTAGGACATTTCAATTTTTCACTATTACAAGCAGTGATAAACTTTAAAAAAAAAAAAAAGTTTGCTTTAAAAAAAAAAAAAAAAAATCTGCCCTTGGATCATAAGGCACAAACAAGGAATAGAAAGAACAATAGAGACAATAAAGACTAAAGGGACAGTAATAGAAGTACCTGAAATTTCAAACAAGACAAGCTGGAAAAGAAACTGTAACGCACCTGAGCAGCAATAAACTGTTTCAGTCCTTCAACTGTCATCCCTCTTCTCAGTACACCACGAACCGTAGGAAATCTTGGGTCATCCCTGGAAATATGTAAATTTTAAGTACCAAGGAAATTTTGTAATGTGTAGCTGTTGAGAGTAGAAGATACTTAATGAATAATAAATTATATTCAGCTTGTTAAACATTTGGCTAAGAGCTGGTTATACTAATTAGGTAGAATGCAATACTAGAGAGCCCAAGTTCAAGGAACAGGGTAACTGCTGACCTGCCAAATACTGCAGTAAAATAAATGCACTACTGGAAACAGTAGAAGCACATTTGAAAAAAAAAGACACAATGGTGACATTTTCAAATATGGAAATCTCATGCATTAATACATTTTTATTTATCAAACATTTTCAAGGTTCCTATTCCACACAGGACCATGAGAATCAGAAAAAAGATGGTATCTTGTCATTCACATATGAATATACTTTATAAAGCCCTTTGGAATAAAACAAAAATATATGTAGGAAATTAATATTCTGCAGGGATTTGCAAACCTCGGTAAGTATGCAGTAATACCCTTTTAATGGAGCTCAAGATAAATTTTTACATCTTCACTTCGACTCAAGGGTATTTTGACCTTCTTGGGACCTAGCCAAAAAGAAAAACCTCAGCCTCAGCAGAGAGTAGAGATCAGTAATCAAATATACCAAGGACCAAAAAGTCAAAACTATTTTTCTATTAAATGCTAAGACCCGCAGAGAATGTGCCCTCATGTGTGTTTTTCATTCCACGATCCCCAGTGGGCACTCCATTATTTGTGGCATTAAAACAAGAAGGGGGAGCCCTAATGCACTGGCTGAGAAGAAGATAAGAACCAGGAATTCTATAGGCCTACCCATTCCCCCTCCTCCCAATCACCTTCCCTATCTCTCAAGCAGTTTAAAAATCACTGATCTACTATGTCCTTACTTCTTGTCAATTCTAAGTAACATTAAACATACCATCCATCTACTAGTCCTTCATTGACAAACCATGTGAGTTTTCTTTTGGATAGCACTGTGTTGTTGAGATTTAGCCGACTATATTCCCAAATATATGGCTTTCTTATGCCTAAAGCTTCAATAATCCAGTAAAACTGCTCATCTCTGTCATGGTATTCTGTTGTTCTCAGGGCATGTGTAACACCTTCGATGCTGTCAACTATGGGGCAGGCAAAATCATATGTTGGATAAACACTAGAAAAAAAGAAAATAAAATAAATAAAACATTTTACCCTTTCTCTCTTAGATTAGGCATTATAAACAACAATACTAATTTAAAATGTAATTCTGTACAAGTTAAGAGATTCTTAAAAACCAAAAGGTTTTATGACTTTTAATACTCAAAGTATATCAAAACATTGTCAGCCTTTGAGAACAATGAGTCAGTTATCAACTTAGCAGTCAAACAAAAAAGCAAATTTGCAATCTAATACAAAATTAGGTATTGGCTTGGCAAATTGTATAATCATAATATTTCTGTAATGGCCAATGTATAACATGGTAGGAAGCAATAAACAATACATGTAATAATTTTAAGGAAATTTAGCTTTTGAACATCTTTTTTTTTTTGAGACGGAGTCTCACTCTGTTTTGAGTAATCCCTTACTCAAGTAAATCCCTAAAAGTCTTAAAAGTAGTAAAACACACTCAAAAACAGTGCTTCATTCACTGTGTAAAAAAAAACACCGACAAAAGACCAGAAAATCATTAGGTTAAAATTACATTTAAGATGAAATAGTCTTAAAAACAGTTTCTAAGATAATGTATACAATTTACATGTAGTATCAATTTGAATTTATATATATATATAAATATATATATATATTAGTGCATTATGCTTTCTTTCTTTTTTTTTTTGGAGACAGTCTTGCTCTTTTACCCAGGCTAGAGTGCACCGGTGCGATCTCAGCTCAGTGCAACCTCCGCCTCCTGGGTTCAAGTGATTCTCAGCCTCCCGAGTACAGATGGGATTACAGGCATGCACCACCACACCTGGCTAATTTTTGTATTTTTTTTAAAGTAGAGATGGGGTTTCACTATGTTGGCCAGGCTGGTCTCAAACTCCTGGACTCAAGTGATCCACCCGCCAAGGCCTCCCAAAGTGCTGGTATTACAGGCATGAGCCACTGCACCCAGCCAATGCTTTCCTTTTTGTTTGTCTAGAGACAGGGTTTCACTCTGTTGCTCAGGCTGGAGTGAAGTGGCATGATCACAACTCACTGTAACCTTGAACTCCTGGACTGAAGCAATCTTCTTGCCTCAGTCTTCCAAGTAGCTAGAACTACTGAAGCATGCCACCATACCTGGCTAGTTTTTTTTTTTTAATTTATTTTTTTGGTAGAGACAGGTTCTTGCTATGTTTCCCAGGCTGGTTTCAAACTCCTAGCCTCAAGAGAGCTCCCTGCCTCAGACTCCCAAAGTGTTGGCATTACAGGCATGAGCCACTGTGCCCAGCCATTATACAGTCTAACTTTTAAGATACAACTTGATTAAGATGCTACTGCATATGCTTTGCAATTATTTGATACTGAAAATGTGTATCCAAAGTCACTTTTCCAAATGTATTGAAAGGATTTGCTTAGTAAAACAAGGAGTAATCCTGGGAAAAATGGTATGTATGCACATACAATCACATGTGTGTATTTGTCTATATATGGACAGACATGTCAGCACCCACGAGTTTAAAGTAAGTCACATCAGCTAACCAAGTAATCATTTACATTTACCATTATCTTCAGAAGTTTTAATTCAGCATTTATGTGTAGTATGCTTCTTCAAAGTATTAAAAAAATATATTTTATGATTTATTTTATAAAGTAGGGTTTTTTTTTTTTTTGGAAAAGGTCCATTTAAAACAAAGATTCGTTAACCTACAAATCCACATTGAAAACTAATCTAAAAACATGTTACTTTCTTGTATTGTTCATATTTCTGGAAGTTTTCAATACTCTTAGGAATAAATTTGTGCAAAGTAGACTCAGTTTATTACAGGAAGCAAAGTATCTTCACCTAAAGATGTACAT
Source organism: Nomascus leucogenys (assembly GCF_006542625.1). Classification (NCBI taxonomy): domain Eukaryota; kingdom Metazoa; phylum Chordata; class Mammalia; order Primates; family Hylobatidae; genus Nomascus; species Nomascus leucogenys. Next base: position 27,226,222 of record NC_044385.1, on the reverse strand, counting down.
CACAGTATACCTAATCAATACAAAAAAAGCAACTCTAGGCAGACTCGGGACTTTCATAGATGGAAGTGATCTTAGAAATAATGTGGTATAACCTTAATTGACAGGTGAGTAAACAGCCCCTGACAGGCTACATGCCTTTACAGAAGGCCACCAGCCAGTGAACCCATGGATGAACAAAAGGCCAGGTTTCTTGACTATTTTGCTTGTACTCCATGTTTAAAGAAGATCAAAACAAAAGTACAGAAGGCTACCTAGCATACTGAAGGAGACATACTTACTTGTATTTATTTCCAGTTCTTGGATGTGGTTGAATTTTGCAGCGATAAAGGGTTGGATCTCTCATGCATCCATTGTTACTACTCATGTCAATTTTTGCTCGCAAACAACAGGACTGACCAAACTGGCTCCCTTTTTTCATTTCTTCCCACATTTGTAGATTCTTCTCAATAGCTATAAAATGATAATTATATTACAGTTCACTAATCTGGTTAAATTCAAATTATTCTCATAGTGCTATAATTTGATATAAATTTTCATGTTCTTGTTTTATAACCACCCTGTGTTAGTTTGAAAACACTGTAATAGTTCCAGTATCCAGTACCAAGAGCAAATGTGTCATTTTTTAATGAAAGAAGTTTCACAATACATTTAGGAAATACAAATACGTTTAAGAAAAGGTAACATCAATACATTCCACTCATGTAGTATCAATTAAGCATAAGAAAAAGTACAAGGCCTGAAGGCTCTGCTCACCTAGTGTTTCCCTTCCCATCATGGCACAACGGGCCAGCCCCTTCTCTTCTCATCTCCCTCAAATTTAACATTCTGCCTTTAAAGCAGAAGCATTCTCTTATTTTGCCACCTCATGCCTAAGGGACAGAATGGTTTGGTCCAGCCCTAAGGTCTCACAGGCATTGGCACTACAGCCCATGCCTATCTAAAGAACACAGCTCAGGTTGACAGTCTGAATTCATGGGCTCCCTGAAAGCCCCTTCGTCATCCCAATGAGAAGCAGGATACTCTTGGATCCAAGAAAATAAGAGGTGATAGAAAACAGTGATACAAGAAAGAGTTTAATACTAGAAAAAAGGACTCTATATTCCAAGTGGCTATGGTTCCCCCTATATCACAATATCTAGCAAAAACCTGCCCCATATGCATACAAACTGTTAAACAATAATTTTCTGTGGAAGCTACTAGAAATGTAAGACACTTGCCCTCAAATAATCAAGATAGGTCTAAAAGTCCATTGGTTAGCCACCTCTGAAAATGTAGACAACCTTTTCAAAATAAAAAAGACTCATTATATAACTATTTTAATTTACTAATACTTCCCAAATGTGACACTCAAGGTTTAATTATAGTGAAGTTCTGACAACATAATTACAGAATGAAAATAGCCCAATTTAGAAGTTCAGCAGAGAAGTCATGAATAAGAAAGATATGCTCTTTAGTCAAGTGATATTTCAGAGACATAGGTTAATACTGAGCTTGTATTATATATTATATTCACATTTACCCACATGCCAAAAGGAAGCCTTGGGTGACAACATTATCATCAAACGTTGTATTATAGAAAGGCTAAGTATTTAAAGTAAGAAAACTGTAAAATGTTGCACAAGGAATCCTTCAAATGGAATGAATACAATGCAAAAGACTACACATAATAAGTGAGATACTAAGGGCATATTCATATGCGGTTGTGATGTTAATAAAATAACAAGAACATAAAGTTAGAGAAAGAAAAAAGATTTCTAAGACAAATGAGTCATACACCCAAATGTGTTTAAACTAGCAGCTTTTGCCGGATGTGGTGGCTCATGCCTGTAATCCCAGCACTTTGGGAGGCCAAGGCAGGCAGATCACAAGGTCAGGAGTTCGAGACCAGCCTGGCCAATATGGTGAAACCCTGTCTCTACTAAAAATACAAAAATTAGGCCGGGCGCGGTGGCTCACGCCTGCAATCCCAGAACTTTGGGAGGCAGAGGTGGGCGGATCACGAGGTCAGGAGATCAAGACCATCCCGGCTAACACAGTGAAACCCCATCTCTACTAAAAATACAAAAAATTAGCCGGGCGTGGTGGCGGGCGCCTGTAGTCCCAGCTACTCGGGAGGCTGAGGCAGGAGAATGGCATGAACCTGGGAGGAAGAGGTTGCAGTGAGCCGAGATCGCACCACTGCACTCCAGCCTGGGTGACAGAGCAAGACTCCGTCTCAAAAATAAATAAATAAATACAAAAATTAGCAAGGTGTGGTGGCGCGCGCCTGTCGTCCCAGCTACTTGGGAGGCTGAGGCAGAAGAATCACTTGAACCCGGGAGGCGGAGGTTGCAGTGAGCCGAGATCACGCCATTGTACTCCAACCCGGGCAACAGAGCAAGACTCCTTCTTTAAAAAAAAAAAAAAAAAAAAAAAAAAAAAACTAGCAGCTTTCACAAAAAAGAAATCACATTCTACTAAAGAAGCACAATATAAGAATATCAAGTAAAACATAAAACAATGTGCCTTACAGTTTTTTCTATGTTTAGATTCTATCCTCTGTTCACGTTCTGCTTTCATCTGTTCAGCAGGAGTATCATCCACATAAGCCTTCCCTTCTTGAATTAGCTTCTCTGCATACTTCATTATAGTTTCAAAATGATCCGAAGTATAAGTAAATTGATCTGGTTTGATATGCAACATTGCAACATCTTCCAAGATAACCTGTAATAACAAACCAAAATAACCATCAGTATATCTTTTGCATTTTTTCGTGCATTTTCAACCCTTGATACTGCATTTAGGCAAATGTAATAAAGACCATCAGTCTTATTTAGCCTGAAAATGGTTGTGGAAGTTACATGATATTAGATCAAAAAAGAAAAAAGAGATAGATACTCATTACATTAGCCTCCAAATTTCCAGCTGAGAAAGCTGATCTCACGATGGAGTTTTCCATTTACTTTGGAAAAGCTGGTCATTAGTGGGAGAACTGACAATCATTTGCCCTCTCTTTGAATACACTGCCATACTTCTGAATAAAGATAGAGGCTAGGAAACCTTCACATTTTCCAATACCTACTTAGTGTTTATTTCATTCATAAACTTAAGATTATATGACCAAAAAACCTGCCTCCGGTGACCATTTAATAAATTGGTATTATAGGAAAACATATCATTCAGGTCAATTCTATAACTGGGGAAAAGAAAAATAAATTTTAAGTTTTTTGGTATGGGAGCTTGACATGTCTTGGCTTAGGTCTCATATATGGAATATATAGATAGGGAAAAAAGCAGCTATGAGAACAAAATTTATTTTCATACCATGAAGGTATTAGGTAATCCTGTAACTTTAATTCACTTTTCTGACAAAGGGTCATCACTACACTTTTAATTACCTTCTCAAAATCTTCCTTTTCTTTTTCAGGATTTGTGTCATCAAATCTCATGATCAGTTTCCCTTTAAAGTTAACCTGGTAGTGCTGGTTCAGAAGAGCAGCTTTTGCATGCCCAATGTGTAAGTAACTAAAACAAAAACATTTCACAAAGAAACTCATTAACATGTTTTAACTAAATACTTAAACTTAACCTTTTTGAGGAGATGAGAACTAAACAAAAGTCCTTCTAATTGGTACCCAAGTCATATTTTATTTTCTAACAAAAAGTACTGTGATAGAAAATCTGACCCTGACAGGAAAAAAAAAAAAGACTATACCATATATAAAACAATTATAAGAAACAACTTCATATGTAAAATCTCACAGAGGGGACAAGGTATTTACAAACATTGCAACCTTAAGGAGACTCTCCTTTTTCTTTTTATCAAAAAGAATGATCATTTAAAGTAAAGCTGCTTCAAAATTGTTTCCAATGCTACCTTCCAGTTTGTCTTTAATAAGACCTACTACTACTGAGAACTGGGTGCCCACCTATGCCACTGGAGAGAAGCTCTTCTGAGACTGTCACTGTGATGACTAAATGAAAAGAGCACATGACAATTAGTAAAAGCTGCTTCACTTCTCTAGGCTTTGGTTTTCTCAGATGCCAAAATAAAAGATTTTTTTTTTTTTTTTTTGAGACGGAATCTCGCTCTGTCGCCCAGGCTGGAGTGCAGTGGCACGATTTCAGCTCACTGCAACCTCCACCTCCTGGGTTCAAGCGATTCTCCTGCCTCAGCCCCCCAAATAGCTGGGACTACAGGCACGCGCCACCACGCCCAGCTAATTTTTGTATTTTTAGTAGAGACGGGGTTTCACCATGTTGGCCAGGATGGTCTCGATCTCTTGACTTCGTGATCCGCCTCCCTTGGCCTCCCAAAGTGCTGGGATTACACGTGTGAGCCACCGCACCCGGCCAAAAGATTATTCTTTAACTTTAATTTTTTAATTTTTATTTTAGGTTCAGGGGTACATATGAAGGTTTGTTATATAGGTAAACTCATGTCACAGAGATTAAAAATAAAAGAATTTTAGCTAAATAATCCCAAAGGTCTCATCAGCACCAACCCTCAATGAATCAGAATCTACAAAAACACTGTTCTGCTGTTCCTATGAGCAGCTGACAATTGTAACGAAGAATACAGATCAGAGACACTGTTGATAATATCACATATCAACACCCTCCTATCAAGTACATGAGTAAAAGAAAATATATAACACTACTATGTTGAAATACAGTTGATTGGGCTGGAAACAAGGCATGAAGCAAGGAAGTTTAATCAGCTTTCACCAACTTGTGTTAGTTTCAAATTATAATGATGGCAGCAGTGGTACAGTTTTTTTTTTTGTTGTTGTTGTTTTTTGAGACGGAGTCTCGCTCTGTCACCCAGGCTGGACTGCAATGGTGTGATCTCAGCTTACTGCAACCTCCAACTCCCGGGTTCACACCATTCTCCTACCTCAGCCTCCCAAGTAGCTGATACTACAGGTGCCCGCCACCATCCCAGCTAATTTTTTGTATTTTTAGTAGAGATGGGGTTTCACTGTGTCAGCCAGGATGGTCTCAATCTCCTGACCTTGTGACCTGCCCGCCTCGGCCAGCAGTTGTACAGCTTTAAGACAGTTACCTGGTTTCCCACACAGGTTTGATCTCAATTGATATCAATATGGGAGGGGGAAAAGTACAACCTCTTTTATGAATTTATACTATTTTCAAATCAATCAAGTTTTAAAAAGTCATTAGCATCCCAGATCAATGATTCAACTTTAAGAAGGGCTTGGGCCGGGCACGGTGGCTCACGCCACCTGTAATCCCAGCACTTTGGGAGGCAGAGGCGGGCAGATCATGAGGTCAGGAGTTCAACACCAGCCTGGCCAACATGGTGAAAACCCGTCTCTACTAAAAATACAAAAATTGGCCGGGCACGGTGGCTCACGCCTGTAATCCCAGCACTTTGGGAGGCCGAGGCAGGCAGATCACGAGGTCAGGAGATCAAGACCGTCCTGGCTAATATGGTGAAACCCCGTCTCTACTAAAAAAAATACAAAAAAATTAGCCGAGAGTGGTGGCGGGCACCTGTAGTCTCAGCTACTCGGGAGGCTGAGGCAGGAGAATGGCGTGAACCCAGGAGGTGGAGCTTGCAGTGAGCCAAGATCGTGCCACTGCACTCCAGCCCGGGCGACAGAGCAAGACTCCGTCTCAAAAAAAAAAAAAAAATTATCTGGGCGTGGTGGTGAGTGCCTGTAATCCCAGCTACTCAGGAGGCTGAGGCAGGAGAATCGCTTGAACCTGGGAGGTGGAGGTTGCAGTGAGCCAAGATCATGCCATTGCACTCCAGCCTGGACAACAGTGCGAGACTATGTCAAAAAAAAAAAAAAAAAAAAAAAAAAAGGAGGGTTTATATAGAAAGGCTAATGCAAACAAGTACAATGCAACATATTTAGGGCTATTCAAAACTTTATGCATATAACAAAGGGCTGTAGGCCGGGCACAGTGGCTCACACCTGTAATCCCAACACTTTGGGAGGCCAAGGCAGGCGGATCACCCGAGGTCGTGAGTTCAAGACCAGGCTGACCAACATGGTGGAACCCTGTCTCTATTAAAAATACAAAACATAAATTAATTAATTAATTAATTAAATAAAAATTTTTAAAAAGGGCTGTATGTGATATCCCAGATGAAATCTTAGATCAGAAAAGAGATACTAGGGAAAAACTAACAAAATCCCAAAAAAGGATGGAGTTTAATAACATATTAATATTCGTTCATTAGTAGTGACAAATGTACCACAACAACGTAAAATGTTAAGGTTAGGAAAAACTGGGTGCAGGGCTGGCCAGGCGCGGTGGCTCACGCCTGTAATCCCAGCACTTTTGGAGGCCGAGGCGGGCGGATCACGAGGTCAGGAGATCGAGACCACGGTGAAACCCTGTCTCTACTAAAAAAAATACAAAAAAAATTAGCCGGGCATGGTGGCGGGCGCCTGTAGTCCCAGCTAGTCGGAGAGGCTGAGGCAGGAGAATGGCGTGAACCCAGGAGGCAGAGCTTGCAGTGAGCCGAGATCGCGCCACTGCACTCCAGCCTGGGCGACAGAGCGAGACTCCGTCACAAAAAAAAAAAAAAAAAAACTGGGTGCAGGGCACATGGGAACTTTCTGTACCATTTTTGCAACTTTGTGTAAATCTAAAACTATTCTAAAATTAAAAATTTATTAAAAATAAAACTAAATGAAGGGCCATAAGTTCCCAAGAAGAAAAATACTGTGGTGTACTTTTAACTTGAGGGCGTTGCACCCAATAACATGTTATAACCATTGTCAAGAAAAGATTAACAATTAATACCTATTATTTTACAGCTAATGTGCTTGGCTTAAAATACAGAAATTAATTTAAGAAAGGTGATGAGATCAAAACATTATTTCAAAAATGTTATTTCTAAATCTGAAATAATGTGTGCAGGTCTAACAATTCCAAACCTCAAGAAAGCTAAGAGGACTATAAGTCACAAGACAACTAAAATCATCAGTTAAAGAGTGAATCTATATCAGAATCGCTAAAACACACACACACACACACACACACACACACACACACACACACACACAAAATAATCATGCTGCATGAGTTAGCACTGATGCTGAATTGGGCTTCTGCCACATTTAACAGATACATTTAGTATAATTTTTAATTATATGGATTCTAGAGCCAGATGGTAGAGGTTTGAGCTTGGCAAGTTACTACAACATATGAATCTGTTTCCGAAACCATTTGTAAAACAGAGATAACAACAGTGCCTTCCTCAGAAGGCTGTTGGGATTAATAAGTTACTATAAGTAAAGCACGTAGTAGCACCTGTACATAATAGGTGTTATGTATATGTTAGCTAAGAATAAGAATAAAAGGCTAAGCCAAGCCTTCTAGCCTTTCACTTAAGACACAGAAAAGAAAAAATGAAAAAATAGTAATTAAAGAAAAACTCTTTAACAGTATAAGAAGAGATGATGAAAACTATGCATAGTAAGAAAAACTAAATACTGATTTATATTCATAACCCCAAAATTGTCTGATGAGCGTAGTCTCTGACATAATTTACAACAGGTAAATATATCTTATACTGTAAATATACAAACATGGGGAACTTACTATTCCAAGAAGTGACAGTGACACAAAATATGAAAAGATTTAAAAAAGACAAATGTTCAAGTGGCGCAGCTATAAATGGCCACTGCCAAAAAAAGGTGGCTTTTAGACAATTAAGGTCACTATCCAACAGGACAATCATGACCTCTCATACCAAGTGCACAGTAGCAGAATACTAGACGGTAGGAAACCAAGATGTCTACAGATATTAAACCATGTAAGTTAAGTATCATTTATGACTGAATCCACTTAGTCAATTACCAATCAACCATTTAATGATCAAGTCTGTGAATTTTCCACAGTCATCACTTCTGTTTCATCTCCTTCTATCTACCCTTTATTTCACCTCCTGAATCAGCAAACAGAAAAGCAGAGGCAAAATGTGAAATTCTAAAAGTAATTTTACTGTTAATGATGCTTATGAAATAGTTTGTGAAGAACTATTAAATACATAGCTAAAAGAAAATTGTTTCTGTATCTTCCAGTTTCTACTGTGTGCTATAGAAAGGTGGGAATTTCATTATGGTGATGGAATACAAAATCTAAAAAATTAAATTTGGAAATTTTAAATTTGGAAAAAATAATCACCTCAATTACAAAACATGGCAGAACATTTTCCTAATGGTTAATTTTCTAAGTGAGGCTAACTGCTTTAATAAGAGGTATTTTATTATATTAACATCATTGGAAGGACACTGTTATAAAGCTTGTCCAGTATACTTCAAATAGGATGACAGGTGTGCAAAGACAAAGACTTCCTTCTCAGCCCTGGGGAATGGTGGGCAAGGCCTGCAGCAGCCCCAGCCTGGTGACCACCATACAGAACAGTCTTTTTCTCTAATGAGCTATTCAAATACTACTTTCCATGGGTACCAAGAGATAAAGGGGTTGGGAAACCTAACGGAAAGAAACGAATAGGAACAGGCTTTTCAGGACTCCCCTTCCTTTATTTGGGGGAAAAAAATAACTTAAAGACCAATGCTATTATAACTTCAACGGCTAATTAAAAGGACTGCTCAGGGTACAAATACAAATCCAATTAAATGAAAGCCCAAAAATCTAAAAATAAAAATGAAATTTAAGTTTTATTTTTGGATATTTTGTTAATTACATAATTAAAGTTCTGTCAGGATAAAATTAAAATGTTGTCTCTTTTACTAAGTTGACAAACAAACTACAAATTAAATCAACATTAACTATTAATAACATAAAAACTATTCAGATGTTTAGAATTTTAACTCTCACAATTAAAATCTTATGTTCTTCTATATTATTAACCTATTAATACTTTAAGTATTTAATCACTGTTTTAAAGCTTTCCCACTAAATATATTAAATTATAAATGTGAGTTACATTTTCTTACCCACTAGCCTCTGGAGGAAATCTGACGGTAACCTTTCCCATCTCCGCACCTGGTAGCTCAACAAATTTCCCAACATCTTGCTTTTTCTCAGGTGCCTGAAAAACACAACCACCATCACAACAGAAAGTCTTATGGTTAAATGTCTAAGAACACACTCATTCAACAAATGTGCCAGGCACTACACACACTGGTTATGAAAAATATGACGACTAGAACATCGTCCCTACACTTGAGGGTGCAAAATCTGGTTAAGAATATAAATAAAACCAAATACCAGTAATAGAGATATGTTCAGGGTGCTGTTAGAGCACTCAGTTGAAATTAATCAGCAATATCTAGCTTTATCAGGAAAAGCTTAAAAGGAGTTAAGAACCAAGCTGGACCGCGAAGATAAGTAGAAATGTATCAGATGGAGTATATGGGATGCTGGGCACGGTGGTTCACACCTGTAATCCCAGCACTTTGGGAGGCCAAGGATGACAGATCACCTGAGGTCAGAAGTTTGAGACCAGACTGGCTAACATGGTGAAACCCTATCTCTACTAAAAGTACAAAAATTAGCTGGGCGTGGCAGCGTGCACCTGTAGTCCCAGCTACTCAGGAGGCTGAGGCAGGATAATCGCTTGAACCTGGGAGGCAGAGGCTGCAGTGAGCCGAGATCATGCCACTGCACTCCAGCCTGGGTGACGAGCAAAACTCTGTCTCAAAAAAAAAAAAAAAAAAAAAAAGTATATGGGGTATTCATTCTAAGTAAATAAATAACAGAGTAGGTAAGGCACAAAGGCAGGAAAAAGTAGTGCAATGTCCATGAAAAGTTAGGAATGCATATTGGGTGGGTAGGGAAGGAAGCTGAAATAGATTAAGTCAAAAACACAGAGGACCTTTTAAGTTTGGCTTTTAAGTTTTAGGCAATGAGGAGTCAGTCCTCAGGGATAATAGGACCATGGATTTGTGTTTTCTAAAGTGATACCCTGAACTAGAGAAAGATGAGACAAAAGGAAGTTTAGTTATGAGATTATAGTATTAAACCTAGCAAGGAAAAATTAGGCCTTAACAAAGTGCAACAGCACTGAAGATAGACAGAAAACAAATCTACACACGAGAAGTCATAACAGGACTCGTTGAGTAAATGTGAAAAACAGTGAAGGATGAGTAAAGATTTGTAGGCAAAACAACTGAGTGGACTGGGCTATCTTTATCCAAGTAGACAGTAGTTTTCAAATTTTACATTAGAAAACCTTAATTAAATCAAAACTTTACAACATATTCCTAAAGTGTAAAACAGATCAAAGTGGAGCAACTCTGGTTGAGAAAAGGAGCTTTTGTACTGTACATTATGTCACATTTTCCTACAGAATCAATGAAAAAGTGCTGCAGAATCCCAGGACTTGATGCTCAATGGTTCAAAAACCAGGAGATTCAGAAGAAAGAAACAATTGCAAAGGTGTAAAATTATGAGATTTTATTTATATGGCGTTTGGATTGCCTAAGGGACATACACTGGATGATCAAAATCTTTAGCTATATAATTATAAAGATTAGGGCTTTATATAGATGAACAATTAAATGTGAAACCAAGACTTAAAAATGTCAGATTCTTGCAAGAAGATCCTTTTAAATTTATTAAAAGAAAATAAACTTTATGAGTAGGAATAATTGTCTTTTCAGACCTAGTGCCTCAGACAGACTGAAATGTCATCGTTTTTTTTTTGAGATGGAGTCTCGCTCTGTTGCCCAGGCTGGAGTGCAGTGGCGCGACCCCGGCTCACTGCAAGCTCCGCCTCCCAGGTTCACACCATTTTCCTGCCTCAGCCTCCCGAGTAGCTGGGACCACAGGCACCCACCATCACTCCTGGCTAATTTTTTGTTTTTTGTATATTTTTAGTAGAGATGGAGTTTCACCGTGTTATTCAGGATGGTCTCAATCTCCTAACCTTGTGATCCGCCCGCCTTGGTCTCCCAAAGTGTTTTTTTTTTGTTTTTTTTTTTAAGAAAGAAAAAAAGGCTTACCACTCGAGCTTTGGTTGTTGAAACATCCCACTTGGTACCTACTGACTGGAAGGCCTGCTGGGCTTCAAGAAAGCCAAACCAACGTTTTACATGAACTGGAGCTTTCTTCTGTTTCAACTGTTCTTGCCAGGCAGCATTTCCTATGAGCAAAGATAATTTTAAACTATTCAATAGATCTGCAGCTTCAAAACCAAAGTTCCAGTTGTGACTAATTGAAGTAAATGAGATGGCTTAAAGTTGTGCTTCCAAAGAAAATGAAATTTTAAATATCTGGATATACATTGAACCATGGGTTCCATAACCGTAGATACAACGAACTGAAGATGAAAAATACGCAAAGCTGGGCGTGCTGGTTGCTTGGGACCTGGTGAAGGTGGATGATTACAAAGGGCATGAGGAAATTTTGGGGGTGGTGGATATATTTATTATCTTGATTGTAACCATAGTTCCACATCTGTGTGTGTGTGTGTGTGTGTGTGTGTATACACACATATGTCAAAATTTATCAAATAATACATTTTTAAATAAGTGTGATTTTCTGTATATCAATTATACCTCAAGAAAGTTGTTTTTGAAAAAACTGGCTTTCCAAGTTGGAAAAAGCATATTCTTACTTGTTGCAAACTAGTTGTAGAAGACGGAAGTGACCTCCAAGAAAAACCACAACTCCACATCATCCCACTACTCCCTAACCTACCAATCACGCACTCACTGAGCAATAATGGCTTTTTTCAAGTCAGAGACAAGTGTCTGGAGTAAAATAACAGCTGAAGTAGGAGAGGTGCTAACATAAATGGGATGGGGACTTCTTTATCAGAAATAAGATCAGCTCCAAAGGCAAGAAGGAAGTTGGGGTTGTGAGACAGACGACGGCAGAAAAAGACAGGGAATTCCTGTAGCTGCATAGGAATAAAACAGCCAGGGAGGTCATTCCTCTGTAATAAAGTCCTAAGTTACTATCTAAACATATATATATACACACACATATACATACATGCATACACACAGAAATATGTATAATTCTTATCCAGCAAAATATTAAACAATTAAAACAGAGGATTATAAGAATTATTGATACCTTTTAGGGTGGCCCAAACACATAAATCTGCTAAACTCAAGGAGTTTCCAACTAAGTATGTTCTCAGAGACAGGCAATGATTGAGTTCATTAATTGCAGAAGTAAAGGAATCACATGAAGATAATTTTGTAGCACTGAACTCCAACCAGTGATCAATCTGTCAACATAAAAGATAGAAAAGAAATGCACTCCAACATTTCAACTTATAAAAAGAAAGACCATAAAAAAATTCTAGTTAACTAGAGCAACAGTACACTCTTACTATGCTTTTCCTTTCTCAAATTATACAATTTATCATTATGTGGACTAAATTCTGATTGCCTAAAATCTAAAATGGAGCTTAAATAAATGCCACATTTACTTTGCTATGCTTTCTGGTTTTTTTTTTTTTTTACAGGAGTGTGGCGGGGCACTTCAGGAAAGAACAGGAAAATAAGAATTTGAGAATTGGTGGCAGAAATAAGTAACCAACCTGAATGAACTGAAGGGATGGTACCTAGCCAAACAGATTCATTTACTTGAAAAATTTAGAAGTTAGTACTTAGAAACCATTCTGTGTACTTTGAATTTTATGAAATTTAGGAAGGTTAAAGCAGAATACAAACAGGAAAAAAAGCAGCATCTAAAAAGCAGTACTGTCATCTACTGCATAATGACATTTCAGTCAATGACAGACTGCATATATGACAATGGTCCCATAAGGTTATAGTTTTATCTATGTTGTCTATGTTTAGATACACAAATACGTATTGTGTTACAATTGCCTACTGTATTGAGTATTGTAACTTGCCATTATAGGTCTGTAGTCTAGAAGGAATAGGCAACACTGTATAGCCTAGGTGTGTAGTAGGCCATCCCATTTAGGTTTTTGTAGGTACACTCTATGATGGTGATAGAATGATGAAACTGCCTAATAACACATTTCTCAGAACGCATCCCATTGTTAAGAGGCACGTGATTGTATCAAAATTTAATTTACTACTAATATAATTAATTAAACAAGGCATACACTTAGAAAGAAAAGAAAATGGGATCCAAACTATGCGTGTTACCCTGGTCAAACTTCTTAAATTTTCTAGGCCTGCTGCCTTATCCGTAAAGTAAGAAAGTTGGATAAGATGATCTATACAGCCCCATCTGGCTATGAAATGCTAGGAATCTGTGAAGGCAAAGATGGCACTAAATGCCCCAAAAGAACAGCTGGTAGGGGATTAAACGTTCAAACTTAGGAATTACAAAAAAAGAATTTTTTTGTGACAACAAAAACAAGATGAGCATTCTGTACCTTGGTCTATATAATTAACACTCTATTAATATCCTTAAGTGGAATAGTTCATAAGCCAACAATAAATGATGAGGTTCCCATAAAAAAAAACAGAAGCATAAGACAAAACACACACAACAAAATGTTCATTGCTTACCTCAGTATGTTCCATCAGATTAGAGCCATATAACCCAGCTGTAGTTGCAACTCTAGCCAAGTAGCGAAGTATAGAATTCACATCTGTGAATATCACATTTCTAGAATATAAGCACGAGATAAAATATTACTGCCGCTCTAGCAAATCAGTAAGTCATGAGACGTACGAAGAAATGTAAAAATGGAAACTTTATTATATTTACCATGTATTTTCTACTATACTAAAAAAACAGATCTGCTAATTTGTTTGTTTGTTTCAGATGGAGTTTCGCTCTTGTTGCCCAAGCTGGAGTGCAATGGTGTGATCTCAGTTCACTGTAACCTCTGCCTCCAGGGTTCAAGCAATTCTCCTGCCTCAGCCTCTCAAGTAGCTGTGATTATAGGTGCCTGGCACCACGACAGGCTAATTTTTTGTATTTTTAGTAGAGACGGGGTTTCACAATGTTGGCCAGGCTGGTCTCGAGCTCCTGACCTCAGGTGATCCACCTGCCTCAGCCTCCCAAAGTGCTGGGATTACAGGCGTGAGCCACCGCACCCGGTCTGCTAATTTGTTCTTTACATGTCTATTCAGAGGTGCAAATATGAAAATATAACTGGGATATTGAGAATAACAGTGATTTAAAATAAATCAAGGCTGGCCAGGCATGGGACTCACACCTGTAATCCCAGCACTTTGGGAGGCCAAGACGGGCAGATCACTTGAGGTCAGGAGTTTGAGACCAGCCTGGCTAATATGGTGAAACCCCATCTCTACTAAAAACACAAAAATTAGCCAGGCATAGTGGCATGCACCTGTACTCCCAGCTACTCAGAAGGCTGAGGCACAAGAATCGCTTGAACTCACAGTAAGCTGAGATCACACACTGCACTTCAGCCTGGGTGACAGAGAGAGACCGTGTCTCAAAAAAAATAAATAAATAAAATAAATCAAGGCAAAGGAGCCAAGAATATATTGCTAATAAAGAGGCTAAGAAGGCAGATCAAACCTCATCCAAACCCATCACAGGCCAGGTGTGGTGGCTCATGCCTGTAATCCCAGCACTTTGGGAGGCTGAGGCAGATAGATCACTTGAGGTCAGGAGCTTGAGACCAGCCTGGCCAACCTGGTGAAACCCTGTCTCTTCTACAAATATAAAAATTAGCCGGCTGTGGTGGTGGGCACTTGTAATCCCAGCTACTCAGGAGGCTGAGGTAGGAGAATTGCTTGAACCCGGGAAGTGGAGGTTGCAGTGAGCCAAGATCGCACCACTGCACTCCAGCCTGGGCAGTGGAGCAAGACTCCATCTCACAACAAAAAACAAAAAACCACACACTGTTGGTGCGAGTGTAAATTAGTCAAACCACTGTAAAAAGCAGTATGGCGTTTTCTCAAAGAGCTAAAAACAGAACTACGATTCGACCCAGCAATCCCATTACTGGCTGTACACTCAGAGGAATATAGTTCATTCTACCATAAAGACACATGCATGGAAATGTTCACTGCAGCACTATTCACAATAACAAAGACATGGAATCAACCTAAATGCCCATCAGTGACAGACTGGATAAAGAAAATGTGGTACATATACACCATGGAATACTATGCAGCCATAAAAAAAACAAGATCATGTCTTTTGCAGGAACATGGATGGCACTGGAGGCCATTATATTTAGCAAACTGACAGAAGAACAGAAAACCAAATACTGCATGTTCTCACTTATAAGTGGGAACTTAATGATGAGAACACATGAACACAAAAAAGGGAACAAAAGACACTGGGGCTTGAGGGTGGATGTTGGGAGGAGGGAGAAGAGCAGAAAAAATAACTATTGGATGGCTTAGTACCTGGGTGACAAAATAGTATGTACAACAAACCCCATGACACAAGTTTACCTACATAACAAACCTGCACATGTACCACTGAATCTAAAATACAAGTTCTTAAAAGAATAAATTTATTTTTAGCAATGAAACAAAAATACTGCAATCATAAAACAACAGGATAATAAAAAAAGAGTATCCAGAATGTAAAAAAACAGAACACTCAGATACTAAAAATATAATAGCCAAAATTAAAAACCTCAATAGAAAAATGGGAAAATAAAGTTGAGAAACTTTCCAGAAAGCAAAGGAAAAAAAAAAATGGGCCAGGCATGTTGGTACACACCTGTAGTCCCAACTACTCAGGGGGCTGAAGCAGGTGTATCGCTAAGCCCAGGAGTTGGATGCTGTAGTGTGCTATAATTGCACCTGCAACTATCCGTTGCACTCCAGCCTGGACAGCATACTGAGACCTCCATCTCTAAAAATAAAAATAAAGAGGCTGGGCTCGGTGGCTCACGCCTGTGATCCCAGCACTTTGGGAGGCCGAGGTGGGTGGATCACCTGAGGTTAGGAGTTCCAGACCAGCCTGGACAACATCGTGAAATCCCATCTCTACTAAAAATACAAAAATTAGCCAGGCATGGTGGCGCACGCCTGTAATCCCAGCTACTTGGGGGCTGAGGCAGGAGAATCGCTTGAACCTGGGAGGCGGAGGTTGCAGTGAGCCTGGATTGTGCCACTGCACTCCAGCCTGGGCAACAGAGCAAGACTCCGTCTCAAAAAAAAAAAAAAAAAATAGAGAGAGATGGAAAATGGAGGTGACAACTTAGAAAAATAAAAGGACTAATCCCAACATCCACATAAAGAACAGAAAATAGAGAGAAAAACATTTTTCAAAGAAAAAGTGTTTTCAATTTCCAAAAGCAGGATTTCCAAGTTTCCATAATGAAAGAGGCAACCAAATGCCCAGCAGAACTGACCCAAACTAAAGCATATTATTGTAAAACAGACCCAAACTAAAGCATATTATTGTAAAATTTGAGAATACTGACTCCTAAGGGAAGATCCCTCCAAACTTCCTGAAGTGACATAGAAAAGTTCAGAAATCAGAAAGTTTCAAAGAAAATTACAAAGCAAACAAACACCAATTATTCCATGGAAAACTAATAGTTTTACATGAAAAGCAATTATACTATGTGGCTCAGCAGTAAATAAAACTTACACGGCCATTATAATGTAAATACAGAATGGTAATCAAATGACAATTATGGTACAACTACACTGGGAGAAAGGGGGAGGTAGAGAGCAGAAGTTCATGAGTATGGGGTGACTGTGTGTATGTAGTGGCAACAGGGGAAAGTGTTTCAGCTTTATCTTTTTTTTTTTGGAGATGGAGTTTCACTATTGTTCCCCAGGCTAGAGTGCAATGGCACAATCTCAGCTCACTGCAACCTCCACCTCCCGGGTTCAAGCGATTCTCCTGCCTCAGCCTCCTGAATAGCTGGGATTACAGGCATGCACCACCATGCCCGGCAAGTTTTGTATTTTTAGTAGAGATGGGGTTTCTCCATGTTGGTCAGGCTGGTCTCGAACTCCTGACCTCAGGTGATCTGTCCGCCTTGGCCTCCCAAAGTGCTGGGATTAAAGGCGTGAGCCACCACGCCCAGCTCAGTTTATCTTTTTTTTTTTTTTTTTTTTTGAGACAGCGTCTCCCTCTGTCATCCATGCTGGAGTGCAGTGGTGCGATCCTGGCTCTACTGCAACCTCCGTCTCCTGGGCTCAGGTGATCGTCCTGCCTCAGCCTCCAAGTAGCTGGGAGTACGCCGAGCTAATTTTTGCTTTTTTTTTGGTAGAGACAGGATTTTACTATGTTGCCCAGGCTGGTCTCAAACTGCTGAGCTCAAGCAATCCACTCGCCTCGGCCTTCCAAAGTGCTAGGATTACAGGCTTCAGCCACTGTGCCCGGCCCAGCTTTCTTTCTTAGTGGAAAGATATTGTCTAAAAGTGGAAAAATAAGGAGAAACAATACTAGAATGTTAAAGACAGAGGTCAATACAAAAGAATCAGCTCAAAAGAGTTGAAATGTTTGTTCCTATAGAGGGAAAAATAGAAGATGGGAGGTGAATGACTGGTGTTTTTTACTCAAATACTTACAGCACTATGCCACTAAAGTATTTGCATATGTAGCTTTGGGTTTTTTGTTTTATTTTTTAGAGATGGAGTTCTCCCTCTATCACTCAGGCTGGAGTACAGGGCACAGTACTCCAATCCCAATTACACCTGGGATTACAGGTGTGAGTCACGAAGCCCAGCCATAGCTTTGATTTAAAAAAAAAAAAAAAAAAAATTTAATGAGGCTGGGCGTGGTGGCTCACACCTATACTCCCAGCACTTTGGAAGGCTGAGGCAGGAGGATCACTTTAAGCCAGGAGTTCAAGACCAGCCTAGGCAACATAGGGCAACCCTGTCCCTACAAAAAATTTTTTAAAAATTAGCCGAATGTAGTAGTGCATGTCTGTAGTCCCAGCTACTCGGGAGGCTGTGGCAGGAGGATCGCTTAAACCCAGGGGTTTAAGTATGCAGTGAGTAGTGAGCCGTGATTGTGCCACTGCACTCCAGTCTGAGCAACAGAAAAAGATCCTATCTCATCAAAACTCCTCAGAACTTTGGGAAGCCAAGGCAGGAGGACTGCTTGATGCCAGGAGTCTGAGACCAGCGTGGGAAACAAAGTGAGATCCTATCTCTACAAAATATTTCAAAAATTAGTCAGGTGTGGTGGCACATGCCTATGGTCCCAGGTACTCAGGAGGCTGAGGCAGGGGGATAACTTGAGCCCAGGAGCTCAAGGCTGCAGTGAGCTATGATAACACCACTGCACTCCAGCCTAGGCGACAGAGTGAGACTCCATCTCTAAAAAAAATAAATATCAGCCACATCAAAAACTTTTAATAAAAAAAACAGACTAGGGCCAGGTACAATGGCTTATGCCTGTAATGCCAGCACTTTGCAAGGGCAAGATGGGAGGATAGCTTGAGGTCAGGAGATCAAGACCAGACTAAAAAATAATGCAAGACCCTGTCTCTCAAAATTAGCTTGGCATGGTGGTACAGACCTATAGTCCAGCTACTTGGGAAGCTGAGGCAGGAGGATGGCTTGATCCCAGGAGTTTAAGGCAACAGTGAGCCATAATCGTGCCACTGCACTCCAGCCTGGGTGACAGAGCAAGACTCTATTTCTAAAAAAAAAAAAAAAATTTTTAATAGACTAGTTTTGTCACGACATTTAAATAACATGATCAAGGCCGGGCACAGTGGCTCACGCCTGTAATCCCAGCACTTTGGGAGGCCGAGGTGGGCGGATCACCTGAGGTCAGGAGTTCAAGACCAGTCTGACCAACACGGTGAAACCCCGAATCTACTGAAAATACAAAAATCAGCCAGGCATGGTGGCGGGTGCCTGTAATCCCAGCTACTCAGGAGGCTGAGGCAGGAGAATCACTTGAACCCAGGAGGCAGAGGTTGCAGTGAGCAGAGATCGCACCATTGCACTCCAGCCTGGGCAACAAAAGCAAAACTCCGTCTTAAATAAATAAATAAATAAATAAATAAAATAAATGATCAAATATGATATTTGGAACCTTGTAGAAAGACATTAATTTTGAACACATACAAAGTTTACCTTTGCGGCTGGGTGCGGTGGCTCATGCCTATAATCCCAGTATTTTGGGAGGCCGAAGTGGCTGGATCGCTTGAGCCCAGGAGGTAAACACCAGCCTAGGCAACATGGCGAAATCCCATCTCTACAAAAATACAAAAATTCGCTGGCATAGTGGCATGTGTCTGTGGTCCCAGCTACTTGGGGGCCAGGTTGGAGGGGAGGGGGCACTGAGGCAGGGGAATCGTTTGAGCCCAGGAGACCAAGGCTGCAGTGAGGACTGAGAGGGCAAGAGGCACACAGAACATTTAGGTTAGTACTCTGAGAATGCAATTACAGATTAATTTCCTTTACTCATATTATGCACAGTCACCTTTGTGATTATCACTACAAACAGTTTATAAATTTTGTGACCAGCCAACAGTAAGACTAAGTCTGGCAAAGACAAATTAGTGGCTTTCAATTGAAATATGTACCTACTATTAACAGAAGCCAAGCATTTCAGTAATGACTATTTTTCTGTCTTGAGGCAGTACTTTTATTAAGGCAAGAATCATTAGATTTATTCATTAAAGTTAACTTACAACACTAGCCTAATTCCAATCACTGCAGGTAGAAGAAAGTAACATCACTGTAGATACTACATAAATAACATCTGGCTTTTAAAAGCAACATATTTGAACTAGTGACATTTTATGTATTACAACTCTTAATAAAACTATACCATATTCAATTATTTTTAGTCAACAAAGAATTATAAAGCATCAGGATAAAGAGTGGTAGAGAACGGAAATCCTCCTCTTGCATTCTTTTCATTTTCCTTTTGAGGCTCAACAAGGAGGACTGCAGTTCTCCAAGTCAAGAAGCTGCATGGCACCTCTTTCAAACCTATTTCTAAGATTTTTTCATGAGAAAATGACACCAAGCTGGTAATACTCTTATTGTGTATATTTTATCCCTTCCCCAATACAAGTATTTCTTATATCAGTTTATTAGGGACCTTTAACATTGTATTTAAACATTTCAAAATCTGCATCCTGCTTGAAAACATATCCTTGAAACCCTCTTTCAATCTGGTCCAGATTCTTCTATCTGGCAAAGTTTTTTGAGTTTTTTTTTTTTTTTGAGACAGAATCTTGCTCTGTTGCCCAGGTTGAAGTGCAGTGGCACAATCTCAACTCACTGCAATGTACGCCCACCAGGTTCAAGCTATTCTCCTGCCTCAGCCTCCTGAGTAGCTGGGACTACAGGCACAGGCCAGCACACCCGGATAATTTTTTTTGTATTTTTAGTACAAACGAGGTTTCACCAAGTTGGCCAGGCTGGTCTCGGACTCCTGACGTCAAGTGATCCACCCACCTTGGCCTCCCAAAGTGTTGATATTACAGGCATGAGCCACCGCGCCTGGCCACATACCCTGTTTCATAGGGGAACAGAAAGATAGGGAATGTAGATAATTCTTTTGAGCGAAAGTAAACCATCAGAATAAATGGACCAGGAAGTGGGCACAGGGAGGTGAGAGAGCAACATTAAAGGAAGATAAGAAACAGAGCGGCACAGGAACAAAGACTGTCTTATTACAGGGATAAAGTCACCTAGGTAATATCTTGAAGCTGCCCTCAGAAGAGCAGGTGAAATCTGTCTGAGCTGGGATTGACCGACCTTTCCAGATTATTTGATGAGATCCCCAAGGACGGAACTTAAGTCAACTGCATTTCTTTTGGAAAGATGCTTTCTTGGCCAGATGAGGAAATTCTAGAAAGTCCCTCTCTACACGATGGGGGAGGTGGGCATGGAGGGTTGTGAAAGGAAACAAGGTTAGAGGTACCCTGATTCTGAGGTAGTTTCTAAGGCCTCTCAGCATGTCAAAGCGCCAGTCTTTGGGGTATTGCTTTCTGAGGCAACATTCCCCTGTCTGAAACTTCCCTAGAAGTTTCAGTTAAAAGCTGAGTTGGTGGTTGTACAGGAAAAAATCAATAGCTGGGCGCCAAAGGATCCCATTAAACCAGTCACTCATTTCTGGGAATAGGCCAGTCCAATTAAATAACTGTGCCTCATTTCAGGAGCTGGTGTTGCAGATGGGCTCTCGAAGCTGGACCTCTAGTTCCTTTTAAACAGATTACATGGGGAATCAGTTTGCTGAAAAATTTAAGTCTCTAGATTCAATTCTTTCAGAATAAAGAAAAAAGAAAAGTATACTTCTTTCTAGGGACAATCTACCTAATTAGTAAGTAAAATAAGCATACAACATTTAATGCTGAATTTTTTTTTTTTTTTTTTGAGACAGAGTCTAACTCTGTCACCCAGGCTGGAGTGCCGTGGCACGTTCTTGGCTTACTGCAACCTCCGCCTCCCGGGTTCAAGCAATTCTCCTGCCTCAGCCTCCCAGGTAGCTGGGATTACAAAAACGTTCCACCACACCTGGATAATTTTTTGTATTTTTAGTAGAGACAGGGTTTCACTGTGTTACCCAGGATGGTCTTGATCTCCTGACCTCGTAATCCGCCTGCCTCAGCCTCCCAAAGTGCTGGGATTACAGGTGTGAGCCACCACACCCGGCGATGCCGAATATTTCTTTAAATGCCATTCAGAGGCCAAACGTGGTGGCTCACATCTTTAACCCTAGTGCTTTGGGATGCTGAGGCCAGAGGACGGCTTGAGGTCAGGAGTTCGAAACTGGCCTGGGCAACATAGTGATACCTGATCTCTACAAAAAACATTTTTTAATTAGCCAGGTGTGGAGGCATGTGCCTGCAGTCCTAGCTACTCGGGAGGCTGAGATGGCAGGATCCTGAGTCCACGAGTTCTAGGTACAGTGAGCTATGATCATGCCAGCCTGGGCAAAAGAGGGAGACTCTGTCTAAAAAAACTCAAAAAAAAAAAAAAAGAAAAAGCCAATCAGTACTGAAAATAAAAAGATGAAAACACTTACTCAGAAACATGAAGAATATTCTCTTTCCCTTCTTCAACGGAAATGCTGACATCGTCTTTCACGTGTTCTACTGCCAGCAAAGCTCCTATAAATAATATGAAAAGATTTTTTATCTTTAAAAGCAATGCAGTATTTATAACTTGAATCATAAAGCAATCAGGATGAGTCAACAAACCAATATTAAGTCCTATAAGGAGTGAACTTTTTTCTCAGTAGTCTGTAGACAGAAAATATAGTCTTTTGTCTCAGAGCAGCAACAAATCAGAATCCAGAATCCATTCACTAGCATATCCAACTGGTTTTGAATTTGTTCAGCTTTCAGTTAGAGACACTGAAATTAATCTGCTTCTCCCTTCGGAGACAGAAAGAAATTAGTATAGTGCCAGCCAGGCATGGTGGCTCATGCCTGTAATCCCAGCACTTTGGGAGGCCGAGGCAGGCGGATCACCTGAGGGCGGGAGTTCAAGACCAGCCTGACCAACATGGAGAAACCCCGTCTCTACTAAAAATATAAAATTAGTCGTTCATGGTGGCGCATGCCTGTAATCCCAGCTACTCGGGAGGCTGAGGCAGGAGAATCACTTGAACCTGGGAGGTGGAGGTTGTGGTGAGCTGAAATTGAGTCATTGCACTCCAGCCTGGGTGACAAGAGCGAAACTGCGTCTTAAAAAAAAAAAAAAAAAAAAAGTATAGTGCCTTATATAAAAGCTTTTGTTAATATGTTGACCTTGGATTTTTAAAAAACTAAAAAAAAAGGAAAAAAGCTATCGTTAATAGTATTTGAGTGACTATTATGTCATAGTCACTAAACCAAATGCTTTACAATTATAATTTTTCATCTTTGGGGTAACCTGTAGAGTTAGATTCAAAGGACATGATATCTCATGCCTATAATCCCAGCACTTTGGGAGGCTGAGATGGGAGGACTGCTTGAACCCACAAGTTCAAGACCAGCCTGGGCAATATAGTGAGACCCTGTCTCTACAAAAAAATACAAAAATTAGCTAGGCATAGTGGTACACGCCTGTGGTCCTAGCTACCCAAGGGGCTGAGGTAGGAGGACTGCTTGAGCTTGGGAAGTCATGGCTGCAGTGAGCCGTGATTGCACCACTGCGTTCCTGCCTGAATGACACAGCGAAACTGTCTCAAAAAAAAAAAATGAGAGATACTTTCATCCCCATTTTACAGAATAGGAAAGTAAGGCTTAAAGGAGTTAAATAACCAGCCTAATGTCCTTGACAAAATATATGGCAGTCAGGATCTGAATGCAAGCCTAATGTAGTCCACAGCTCAAACTCTAAAACAGTGTAATACGGCCTCTTGACACTTAATCGATTCATTAATCCTCTGTCCCTTAATTTGGTTAAGATGGACAGGTCAGGCGCAGTGGCTCACGCCTATAATCCCAGCACTTTGGGAGGCCAAGGTGGGTGGATCACCTGAGGTTGGGAGTTCGAGAACAGCCTGACCAACATGGAGAAACCCTATCTCCACTAAAAATACAAAATTAGCCAGGTGTGGTGGCACACGCCTGTAATCCCAGCTACTCAGGAGGCTGAGGCAGGAGAATCGCTTGAACCTGGGAGGCGGAGGTTGTGGTGAGCCAAGATCGTGCTATTGCACTCCAGCCTGGGCAACAAGAGTGAAATTCCGTCTAAAAAAGAAGATAGACAACTAGCACCCAGCTACTGGTTTATAAACGCCATGTTCCACTGGAAACAGGGCTGTGGCAAGGAAGGTGCAAAATAAACCTGAAAAATCTTATTGTGTTAGAAAGCAAAGGAGTACTCAAAGATAGAGAAGAGATATGTCGAAAGGACATAGAGTCTCTACTAAAAATATAAAAATTAGCTGGGTGTGGCGGCACAGGCCTGTAGTCCCAGCTACTTGGGAGGCTGAGGCAGGAGGACCACTTGAACCTAGGAGGCGGAGGTTGCCGTGAGCCAAGATCATGCCACTGCACTCCAGCCTAAGTGGCAGAGCAAGACTCTGTCCCAAAAAAAAAAAAAAAAAAAGGCCAGGCACAGTGGCTCATACCTATAATGCTAGTACTTTGGGAGACTGAGGCAGGCGGATTGCCTGAGCTCAGGAGCTCGAGACCAGCCTGGACAACGTGGTGAAACCCCATCTCTACTAAAATACAAAAAATTAGCCGGGTGTAGTGGCATGTGCCTGTAGTCCCAGCTACTTGGGAGGCTGAGGCAGAAGAATTGCTCGAACCTGGGAGGTGGAGGTTGCAGTGAGCCAAGATCATACCACTGCACTCCAGCCTGAGCAACAAGAACAAAACCCCATCTCCCAAAAAAAAAAAAGAAAGAAAGGAGTCCAGGTTGGAGGGGCTTCCACTGGCAAATCAGGGTACTGACCATCAAAATAAATGAGATCAATTTTAGCACACTCATACAATGAAATTTTATCCAGCAAATAAAAAAGTGAACTACAGGCCGGGCGTGGTGGCTCACGCCTGTAATCCCAGCACTTTGGGAGGCTGAGGGGGGCAGTTCATGAGGTCAAGAGATCAAGACCATCCTGGACAACATGGTGAAACTCCGTCTCTACTAAAAATACAAAAAATTAGCTGGCGTGGTGGCGTGCCCCTATAGTCCCAGCTACTCGGGAGGCTGAGGCAGGAGGATCGCATGAATTTGGGAGGCAGAGGTTTCAGTGAGCCAAGATCGCACCACTGCACTCCAGCCTGGTGACAGGGTGAGACTCCATCTCAAAAAACAAAAAAAAAACAAAACAACATCAACAACAACAAAAGTAAACTACTGTCATAGACAAAAAGATACACGCATTTCAGAAGTATTATCCTAGGCACATATGAGAATATAAGAATATATATAATATGATTCAATGTATATGAAATTATAGAAAAAGCAAAACAAGCGTGACAAAAAGAAGATGAGTTGCTGTCAGGTGCCAGAAATAGGGAAAGGAATGACTGCAAGGGGGCATGAGAGGACTTTCTGAAGTAATGGAAATATTCTACATGATGACTGTGGTGTAGATTACACACTGTATACATTTGTCAGTCACTTAAAATTGGTGAACTTAATTGTATACAAGTTATAATTCAATAAAACTAATTTTTAAAAATAAAATAATTTTAAATAGAAAATGAAAATAATACAAATTGTAACTTCTTGAGTATATTTTGCTATGATTTTTTTAAATGGGAAAAAGAGAAAGCTCTCCTCACAGAAAAATGCCAACTAATACATACAGAAGGAATGGTAGAATTGGAAAGTCACTATTTCACAAACATCAAAAAATCATAAAAATCAAGTTAGGCAGGAAGTACCAACGGATACTGAAACTTGTAGGTGAAGATCTGATGCAAAGTGGAACATTTACATGATTCCAATGCATCTGACCATTAAAATCAAGGTTAGAATCATCAGTAATGGGAAAATTAAATTCATGCACCAACTGATGGGCTGCAATGAAGAACAAGGAATAAATACGCTATTCCTGCCAAGGACACAGAGCCTGAATCTAGACACCAGGAAATATCAGACAACTTAAACAGGGGATATTCTTCAAGTTAAGTGGCCTGTAATCTTCAGAAAGGTCAAAGCTATGAAAGCCAAGGGAAGACTAGTAAACCATTCCAGACTGAAAGAAACTGGAGACAGGTGACAATTAGATGCAAACAAAGCATAATACGGGATTTTGTCTCAACTCTATGGAGGGTCTGGCTGTAACAAATAGTGACAGAACAAGGATGGGGTCTGTGCATTAGATGGAAGCATTGTATCCAAGTGTATTTCCTGATTTGGGTGCTTGTGTGAGATCACGTGGAGTTTCCAAGTTTTTTGGGGATGTACACTGGAGTTATGGTGAGATACTGAAGCCTCATATCTACAGTATGCTCTTGGGTGGTACGGGGGGAAAAGGTCTTTGTTCTAGTCTTGCATCTTTGTTTTAAGTTTGAAATTAACATTAAATATATAACATGATGAATGCATATAAAATAGGAAAATTCTAGCAATGCAACCTATTATTTTAAAATGTTTCATCTAATTATATTACTTATAGATAAAATGTAACTGAATTAAACAACTGGGAATAATTAAATCAAAAATAAAAAGGGGGAGGAGCAATTAGAAAAATGATATATTTGATAACTGGCATACAGTTCAAAACGACAAGAGTTTCATAGAATACTGGCAGAATTCCGAGTTCTGTAATACACTACAGAAACAGGCCACCTTCAGGGTGATTTTCTAAGTAACAAAAAATGTATCAGGAGGCTGGGCATGGTGGCTCACACTTGTGGTCCTGGCACTTTGGGAGGCCAAGGCAGGCGGACTGCTTGAGCACCAGCCTGGCCAACATGGCAAAATGCTGTGTCTACTAAAAAATACAAAAATTAGGCGGGCGTGGTGGTGCACACCTATAAGCGCAATTACTCGTGTAGCTGAGAACAAGAATCGCTTGATCCTGGGAGGCAGAGGTTGCAATGAGCTCGGTCTCAAAAAAAAAAAAAAAAAAAAAACAGTATCAGGAACTTTAACTATAGTCTCCTTAACTCTGGCAACCAATCCTATCTGGAAGACATTATTTTCCCTTTCTTAAAACAAGGAAACTATGGGAGAAGCTAAATAAGGAACTTGTCAAGGTTTCACAACTAATAAGTGGCAGCCAGGATTGGACTCAGGTCTGCAGGAACCAAATGTCTTTGCTCTCAACCATGAAGGCACTCTAATGCCTTTCCAGCTCAGGAATCAAACCCATTCCTTTTAGAGTTCATTGATTTGTTGTGCGGTTAGTCCATTACTGCAACCAATATGCCAAAACATTATCATCTTTTAAATGTTTAAAATGGCTATTAAGTTGTGTTTTTGTTCAACAACCTTAAAACATCACCAAAGTTGAGAACATAATGAATAATTTCATGAGCCCCACGCAGCCAATTGTATATAAAGGTATGGGCTTCCTGAACATTAGAAAGTACTGTGTGTCTATTATCATATATACGCATTAACAAATATTAGGTCAGGCTGGGTACCGTGGCTCACGCCTGTAATCCTAGTACTTTGGGAGGCCAAATCAGGATGGCTTGGGCCCAGGAGTTTGAGACCAGCCTGGGAAACACAGTGAAACGCCATCTTTCCAAAAAAGACAGAAACACAAAATTAGCCAGGCATGGTGGCACGCGCCTGTAGTCCCAGCTACTAAGGAGGCTGAGGGGGGAGGATCATCTGAGCCCGGA
Source organism: Nomascus leucogenys (assembly GCF_006542625.1). NCBI lineage: Eukaryota > Metazoa > Chordata > Mammalia > Primates > Hylobatidae > Nomascus > Nomascus leucogenys. The sequence continues at coordinate 27,199,185 of NC_044385.1, read as the reverse complement.
AGTTCGAGGCTGCAGTGGGCCTTGAAAGCGCCACTGCACTCCAGCCTAGATGATAGAGCAAGACCCAGACTCTCAAAAGAAAAAAAAATTGGCAAACTACTTAAATTCTTCTGTGTAATTTCCCAAAGTAATGAAAAAGCAGAAATTCTAAGCAATCTACCAACAATAACCTTCGTCATGTCGAAAAAATAATTCCAAACAGAACTTAAGATGTATCAGTAAGGTGACAGATCCAATGTTTACTCTGAAATTTACTACACATCCACAGGGTGCAGTAAAAGCAACCGCATCAGTCTACAGTGTACCTGGGTGTTTTCCCCAATTACCCTGCCACCTTTAATTAAAAATAAATGCAGCCTCAGTTGAAATCCTAAATGCTAATATGCTCGTCTGGGTTCTTTCTTCTGAACTCGATAAAACGTAAGGAAAATTTGACTCAAGTGAACTGAGGATTTCTCCTGAGAGGAGAGGACAGGAAAGGAGGTTAGGTAAGGAGTCGGGGGAAAAATGCTAAAAGAGAAGCGACGATAATTGAATGTTAAGTTTAAAAATCTTATTTCCACGAGCAACTCTCGGTCTCCGGGGGAAAAAGGGAGGTGAGTTGACTGGGAGTTCATCCCTCTGAGAAGATCCGAAGCGGACTCTCGTGTTGCCTAGCCCGGGCTCACACTGCGCCTCCCTCCACGCCCGGGAAAACCATCTTCAGGAACAGATGCACCTGCCGGGGACAGGGGGCGAGGGGTGCGGAGCCTCCTCCACGTACAATTCTGGGGCGGGGGCAGGTCCAACCTCCCAGATGGTGACCACCACTGCGCAAAGCCGGGGCGCAGCGACCTTCCTCGCCCCGCACCCTCCCTGGCTGATGCAACCCACACAGGTTATTGGCCTCGGCCCCTTACCTAGGGGAGGGTCTCCTGAATTCACGGTCAGACAGAGCGTCGCCATCTCCACCAGTCCGCTGGTCTACCTGTCAGTACGCCTGGCTGGTGCCAGAACCACGCAGGACCCCGCGAAAAGAAGAAGATGCAACGTGTGCGCGTACCCGACGCCGCCGCAGCCTTCGCTCCGCCCCTGCGCCGCAGCTACTGCCGACACCGCGCACGCCGCGGTGCGTCATCGTCGCGCGCCGTCTTCGTCCCCGTCGGCAGGCTGCAGAGCCTGCCACCCCACCTCTTAGCCGCCAGGGATGGAATGGCCTCCCTGGCCTTTTGCGCTGCGGTGGGAAAAACGCTGAAGTGGACGGGACTTTACGACACTTCGTCAAGCCAGCAGGTCGTAAAACAGCAGGTTGTAAAACCATCTTTAAGATGGGATAGGCGTTTCTGTGAAGCACGGAACAAAAGCATGCACTGTCCGTATGTAAACATACAGAAGAAAAGTCCTGGAAGCATACACACGATAGCCATGATTACGTTGGGAATGGGAGAAGTTTTTCTGGTTGTTTATTTCATACATTCCCCGCCCCCGTTTTTTTTTTTTTCCAAAAGAAGAACGTATTTTCAAGAGTTATTTGCGTATTGAAAATAATGGTTAAAGGAAATATAAAAGACTCTTTAAAAATCACTGCAGGCCGGGCGTGGTGGCTCACTCCTGTAATCCCAGCACTTTGGAAGGTGGAGGCGGGCGGATCACCTGAGGTCAGGAGTTCGAGACCAGCCTGGCCAGCATGGTGAAACCCCATCTCTACTAAAAATACAAAAGCTAGCCTGGCATGGTGGTGGGCACCTGTAATCCCAGCTACTTGGGAGGCTGAGGCAGGAGAATCGCGTGAACCTGGGAGGTGGAGGTTGCAGTGAGCCGAGATCGTGCTACTGCATCCAGCCTGGGCGAGAGTGAGACTCCCTCTCAAAAAAAAAAAAAAAAAAAAAAAAAAAAAATCACCGCAGAGGCTGGGAGCAGTGGCTCATGCCTGTAATCCCAGCACTGTGGGAGGCTGGAGGAGAGCGGATCACGAGGTCAGGAGTTCGAGACCAGCTTAACCAACATGGTGAAACTGTAGAGACAGGGGTCTCTATTAATAAAGTACAAAAATTAGCCGGGAGTGGTGGCGCGCACCTTTAATCCCAGCTACTCAGGGGGCTGAGGCAGGAGAATCGCTTGAACCCGGGAGGTGGAGGTTGCGGTGAGCCGAGATCGCGCCACTGCACTCCAGCCTGGGCGACAGACTGAGACTCCGTTTCAAAACAAACAAAAAATCACTGCAGATAGGCGCGGTGGCGCGCTCTTGTAGTCTCAGCTATTCAGAAGGCTGAGGCGGGATCGCCTGAGCCCAGGAAGATGAGGCTGTAGTGGCCTCGCCTTGGACTTGCCTATGAGTAGCCACTACCCTCCAGCCTGGCCGACACAGGGAGAGACCTGATCTAAAAAACAAAACAAAAAAACCTCCCATGCTGCCCCCAATCATGGAGTCCACAAGTGTTTTTTTCAGCGTCTCATCTGATTCTCCCTTTCAAATCCTTTGGGGCGGACGTGTATGTATGAGCTCCAGAGATACTCCAAGGTGTATACACACATTCGTGTGTGTGAGCTGCTGGTGTTAAAGTACGGGGGCCCGGATGGATTCCATGAACCATCTGAATCACATCCTCGCCTACACTTTTTCTTAACCTCCCCAAGACATCCTTGTTTTCATTAGGGAGGGCCCCTTAGATTACATCTCCCATGAGACTTGAGGCCAGGCGCGGTGGCTCATGCCTGTAATCCCAGCACTTTGCGAAGCTGAGGCGGGCGGATCACCTAAGGTCGAGAGTTTGAGACCAGCCAAACCAACATGGAGAAACCCCATCTCTACTAAAAATACAAAAAAATAGCTGGGTGTGGTGGTGCATGCCTGTGATCCCAGCTACTCAGGAGGCTGACGCAGGAGAATCTCTTGAACCTCGGAGGCAGAGGTTGCGGTGAGCTGACATCACACCATTGCACTCCAGCCTGGGCAACAGGAGCGAAACTTCATCTCAAAAAAAAAAAAAAAAAGAAGCCTACTTTCAGGATAGTGGGACTTACCGCAGAAGGTCTTAGGTCTTAGACTTACCATCTTGTTGGATGCTTTTACTAGTTCCAATCATTTTTTAGTTATGTTGGATTTTCTAGGTAAATATCATTTTCTTCCTATCTAAAATTTACGTGACCTATATCTTATCTCTTTCATTGGCTAGAACTTCCAGAATGATGTTAAATGGGAGCAATAATAATGTCGAATAAGAGCGTATTTGCTTTGTTCCTGACTTTAGTGGGAATGCCACTAATGTTGCATTATCAAGAATAGTGTCTGTGGCTGGGCACGGTGGCTCGCACCTGTAATCCCAGCACTTGGGAGGCCGAGGTGGGTGGATTACCTGAGTACAGGACTTTGAGACCAGCCTGATCAACATGGTGAAACCCTGTCTCTACTAAAAATGCAAAGTTAGCTGGGTGTGGTGATGCATGCCTGTAATCACAGCTACTCAGGAGGCTGAGGCAGGAGAATCGCATGAACCTGGAAGCTGGAGGTTGCAGTGAGCAGAGATCACGCCACTGTACTCCAGCCCGGGCAACAAGAGCAAAAAGTCCGTCTAAAAAAAAAAATGTTAAAGAATAGTGTCTGTAAGCCAGGTGTAATGGCTCACACCTATAATCCCAACACTTTGGGAGGCTGAGGTAGGCAGATCACCTGAGGTCTGGAGTTCGAGACTAGCCTGGCGAACATGGTGAAACTGCATCATTTTACTAAAAATACAAAATTAGCCTGGAATAGTAGTGCATGCCTGTAGTCCCAGCTACTCGGCAGTCTGAGGCAGGAGAATCGCTTGAACCCCGGAGGCAGAGGTTGCAGTGAGCTGAGATCACGCCATTGCACTCTAGCCTGGGTGACAGGGTGAGACTCCATCTCAAAAAAAAAAAAAAGTTATTATCTTAGGGCTGGGTGCAGTGGCTCACATCTGTAATCCCAACACTTTGGGAGGCCAAGGCAGGCGGATCACCTGAGGTCAGGAGTTCGAGACCAGCCTGGCCAACATGGTGAAACCCCATCTTTACTAAAAATACAAAAATTAGCTGGGCATGGTGGCACATGCCTGTAATCCCAGCTACTCGGGAGGCTGAGGCAGGAGAATCTCTGGAACCGCAAGGTGGAGGTTGCAGTGAGCCAAGATTGCGCCCCTGCACTCCAGCCTGGCGACACAGCGAGACTCCGTCTCAAAAAATATATAAATAAATAAAAATAAAGTTATTCTCTTGTTACACTTAGATTTTTTAAAAATTAGGTTTAGTCCACTATTTACAGATAGAGAACTCCATTCGTAGAGGGAAGCAGATGGATTCAGGTAATGATTTTCTAACTTGGCCAATTATCAAGATCACCTCATGGGTTTGTAAAATAATTTCTGGAGGGGTCGGGGCAAGAGTGAAGAACTGTTTAGACATAATTGTTCAGACATCTCTGTAAGGCATCTAGGTAGGTTTTGGGGTATATAGATCTAGAGTTTGAGAGTTCTAAGCTAAAGATTTTGGATTAATGAGCAAAAGTGCCACAAAAGTCACACAGGTGGATTAGATCATCTGGTGAGAAAGGAGCGAAAGCATAGGCCAGGTGCAGTGGCTCACACCTATAATCCCAGCACACTGGGAGACAGAGGCAGGATTGCTTGAGGCTAGGAGTTCAAGACCAGCCTGGGCTGTATGGCAAGACCCCATCACTACCAAAAAAAGAAAAAAAAGAAAAGAGAGAGAGACAAGAACAGAATCTTGGTAAACAGTGACATTTAAGGGAAGGAAGACAAAGAGAAAGCAATAAAGGAGACTGAGTAGGAGTGGCTAGGTGAAAAAAGAAAGCCAGGACAATAAGAAGAGAGTTACAAGAGGGAGGGCTCAAAGGTGTCAAGAACACAGAGACCTCTTCCTGGTAGATTATGACACTTCTGTAAAATAATACTATATTACCTTATCTAGTGAGTCCTAGAGTTAAATGATTATCAAAGTCCCTGAATTTCTTAAAATATACAGAAGCAGGCTGAGCGTGGTGGCTCACATTTGTAATCTCAGGACTTTGGGAGGCCAAGGTGGGCAGATCATGAGGTCAGGAGATCAAGACCATCCTGGCTAACACAGCGAAACCCCATCTCTACTAAAAATACCAAAAATTAGCCAGGGGTGGTGGCACCCGCCTGTAGTCCCAGCTACTCGGGAGGCTGAGGCAGGAGAATCGCTTGAGCCCGGGAAGTGGAGGTTGCAGTGAGCTGAGATTGCACCACTGCACTCTGGCCTGGGTGACAGAGAGTGACTCCATCTCAAAATAAATAAATAAATAAATACACACACACACACACACACACACACACACACACACACACACACACGGAGAGAGAGAGAGAAGCAAAATTGTTGGGATAAACCGTGTGAATTTTTATTTTTAGTTTTTGAGACAGAGTCTCGCTTTGTTGCCCAGGCTGGAGTGCAGTGGCATGATCTCAGCTCACTGTAACCTCCGTCTCCCGGGTTCAAGCGATCCTCCTGCCTCAGCCCCCTAGTAGCTGGGATTACAGGCACGCACCACCATGCCCGGCTAATTTTTGTATTTTTAGTGGAGACAGGGTTTTGCCATGTTGGCCAGGCTGGTCTCGAACTCCTGACCTCAGGCGATCCACCCACCTCGGCCTCCCAAAGTGCTGTGATTACAGGCGTGAGCCACTGCGCCTGACCTGTGAATCTGCATTTTTTAAAAATCTTCCTAGGTGATTCTGATATGCATTTGAGTTTGGGAACTGTTAATTTAAACCATGTGTTTGATTTGAAAACAGATAATTTTAATTAAAAGCAATGGACAGAGACCTAAAAATAAAAATCTACATATATTAGCAGAATAATTTTGATAGTTTATGTTATAATCTCTCATTGGAAGGAATAGAAGCAAGTACTTAGCTTTCTACAATTAAGCCTTATAATGATGCCACAAGAATAAGCTAATCCCCAAAGTCAAGAATGTATAATTTTCAAACGCTTTTTTAAAAAGCTGGTGAATAACAAAGAGCTAGGATTAAATAATTTACTTAAAAGAAAACTTTTCTCATAAATCTGTTCCATCAGCATATATAATAACATCATATGTATTCTTAATTGGAGTAGAAACATTTTTAAAATTACTGTGAAAAACAAGAGTGAGATTCCAGAAACAATTGTACCCTAAAGAAATCTGGTTTAGGCCAGGTGTGGTGGCTCACACCTGTAATCCCAGCACTTTGGGAGGCCGAGGCAGACAATCACGATGTCAGGAGATCGAGACCATCCTGGCTAACACAGTAAAACCCCATCTCTACTAAAAATACAAAAAATTAGCCGAGTGTGGTGGCGGGTGCCTGCAGTCCCAGCTACTCGGGAGGCTGAGGCAGGAGAATGGCATGAACCCGGGAGGCGGAGCTTGCAGTGAGCTGAGATCACGCCACTACATTCTAGCCTAGGCTACAGAGCGAGACTCCGTCTCAGGAAAAAAAAAGAGAAATCTGGTTTAAAAGATAGGAATGTTGATTGAACATTGACCTAAATTGTCAATTGGAACTAAAGCTTTTTCTCATTTCTCCACCTAAATACAGGAAAACAAATATAACATATTGAATTTATAAGTTCTCCAGACATCAAAATTGGTCTGGTTGATTAATCAAGTTAAATTATTTAATTCTATTTTCTATTCCTAAATATAACAACTAAATATAAATCACTGCTCAACAATGAATAAAGGTGGAACTCTAATTCTACCCAATTAGTTTTAGAATGTATTATTTTGAGAACGAAGTCTTTCTCCTAGCTAAGTAAATGAAACTTTCAGTATTTTTGGGGTGTTTTTTTTTTTTTGGTCTGAGACAGGGCTTACCTCCTGTCACTCAGGCTGGAGTGCAGTGGCACGATCTCAGCTCACTGCAACCTCCGCCTCCCAGGCTCAAGAGATTCTTCTGCTTCAGCCTCTCAAATAGCTGAGATGACAGGCACATGACAGGATGCCCAGTTAATTTGTATTTTTGTAGAGATGGGGTCTCACGATATTGCCCAGGCTGGTCTCAAACTCCTGAGCTCAAGTGATCCACCTGCCTTGGCCTCCCAAAGTGCTGGGATTACAGGCGTGAGCCACCGCGCCCGGCCAAATGAAACTTTCCTTTAAGGAACAAGTGCATTTTTAATAGATTCTGGAACTCGGCTTGCATAGTAGTCATAATTCCTCAGTGTGGCCAGGACTCCTGCAGAGTTCATATGCTTCACATCCTTGTGGTACTGAAGAACATTCCCGTGGATATCGGTTAACTTGCCTATAGAAAAACATCAATCAATCCATTAATCAATCAATCAAGTTAGTGGCTAATTGGATTGTGGTTTTTCTAGTTATTTTTAAGTGCCTTTTGCTTCCTTATCCAATAGTAGCCAATAAATTCTGGATAAAATAATGAGTGTCCATAAAGGTTAAGTTTTAATTCACTTGAAATTTAAGACTACAGAACAATTTTAACTAACTAAAGGATATAAAATTATTTTTTCTCTGATTAAAATTAATTTTATTTAGTGTTTTCTTTTCTTTTTTTTTTTTTTGAGATGGAGTCTTGCCCAGGCTGGAGTGCAGTGGCACAATCTCAGTTACTACAACCTCGGTTCACTACAAGCCCAGGAGTTCAAGGCTGCAGTGAGCCATGACTGTGCCACTGGATTCCAGCCTGGACAAAAGAGACCCTGTGTCAAAAAAAAAAAAGGCTATAAATAAGGGCTAAATTAAATTAACTGTATGCAGATCAAAGTTCAAAAAAAGAGACTATAACTAAAGTAAAACTTGCTGAAAATCTACTCTCTCATCCATCTATCATATGAGGGGTTTGGACTGGATAATCTCTAAGCTTCCTTCTAGCTTTTATATTGTAACAGTCTAAGTAAAATAATATTACTGAGATATTATGTCTTAGCATGATATAATTGTAGAAAAACTATGAATTTCCTAAAATAAAACAGACTAACCTCCCACAGCATGTAAAATAACTTCTGGAGCACAAGTATCCCACTTCTTACAACCAGGACTTGCAAATACATAAGCAGAGGCTTTGCCTTCAATCAGCTGAATAATCTGTAAGGGTAAAAATAAGAATTATCCTTTGATAATAGAAAGAATAATTGAAAGTCATGAAAAGATTGAGGTACAGATAAGAAAAACTGCTTGTTTCTATCAAGGATATTTAATCAGTTCCTCTGTTAAACTTAACTTAGTTAAAGCTTTTAGCAGGTTTAAATTATATCAGTATTATGAAGAAATACATAGAATAAATGCATAATAATATAGTGATACGAAGAAAAAATAATGGTCAAAAAAGCTACAAAGAGGATATCTGAACTGTCTCCATATTCCAAGTTACATAAAGTAACATGTTCCTTTTATTCACATTGTTTTTCTTTTTTAGTGTAAAAGCAATATACATTTACAGCAGAATTAATTCAAGTTTTTTTCAACATCTAAAAAATTGACCATTTATTAGAGGGCTGTGCGCGGTGGCTCACTCCTGTAATCCCAGCACTTTAGGAGGCTGAGACAGGTGGATCACTTGCAGCCAGGAGTTTGAGACCAGCCTGGCCAACATAGCAAAACCCATCTCTACTAAAAATACAAAAAATTAGCTGGGTGTTGTGGTGCATGCCTGTAATCCTAGCTACTTGGGATGCTGAGGCACGAGAATCGCTTGAACCTGGGAGGTGGAGGTTGTAGTGAGCCAAGACTGCAACACTTCTCTCCAGCCTGGGCGACAGAGTGAGACTCTGTCTCAAACAAACAAACAGTACCCCCCTCAAAAAAAAAACCCTGACCATTATTAAATAAAGGACAGAGAATTATCAAGCAGCACCATAATGTATAAATTATAATAGATCCTAACAGATGTGCAATGTGACTAGTCGAACAAACACTTTCATAAGTCTTGGGATCACACGTATTGCCATTTCACTACCAAAATACAAACTTTTTTTTTTTTTAAATATTTGAAGAGATTTATTCTAAGCCCAATGTGAGTGACCATGGCCCATGACACAGCCCTCAGGAAGTCCTGAGAATATGTGCCCAAGGCAGTGGGGAGCAGCTTGGTTGTATACATTTTAGAGAGGCATGAGATATCAATCAAACACGTTTAAGAAATACATTGATTTGGTCCAGAAAGGTGGAACAACTCAAAGCGGTGGGGGCGGGGAGGCTTCCGGGATATAGGTGAATTTAAGTATTTTCTGATTGACAATTGATTGGGTTTGTCTAAAGACCTGGGATCTATAGAAAAGGAATGTTCAGATTAAGATAAAGATTGTTGAGACCAAAATTCCTTTGAGGTCTTATAGTGGCTGTCCTTAGATCCAATAAGTGACAAATGTTTCCTAATCAGATTTTAGTTAATCTCTTTAGGATTTGGAGGGTCTGAAAGAAAAAGAGCTAGCTATGTTAATAGAGATGCTTTACAGATGCAGATTTTTCCCCACAAAGAACAGCTTTGCAGCGCCACAAAATACAAACTTTTATAGAGTCATCCTAACAATTCCTCTAATACTGATACACAACTGAGATCACTGCTAGAACTTGCATGACTCTAAATGGTAACCTGATATCAAACTTTCATTAGTCAATTGACTTTTTTTGGTTATAGTGTAAAATAATCATTATTATAAAACTCAGACTCTACTAGAAATACAAAAATTAGCCAGGCATGGTGGCAGGCACCTGTAATCCCAGCTACTCAGGAAGCTGAGGCAGGAGAATCACTTGAACCCGGAAGTGGCGGTTGCAATGAGCCGGGATTGTGCCATTGCACTCCAGCCTGGGCAACAGAGCAAGACTCTGTCTCAAAAACAAAAAACAAACAAAAAAAAACTATTCAGAAGATACATAAGTAGGACCAGAGTGATAGGATGTGAGGAAGGAAGGAGTCTAGGATGACTTTCAGGTGTTTGGCTGGATCAGTTAGAAAAATGGTGGTGCCATGCCAGGCGCGGTGGCTCACGCTTGTAATCCCAGCACTTTGGGAGGCCGAGGCGGGAGGATCACGAGGTCGGGAGATCGAGACCACGGTGAAACCCCGTCTCTACTAAAAATACAAAAAAAAAAATAGCCGGGCGTGGTGGTGGGCGCCGGTAGTCCCAGCTACTCGGAGAGGCTGAGGCAGGAGAATGGCGTGAACCCGGGAGGCGGAGCTTGCAGTGAGCGAGATTGCGCCACTGCACTCCAGCCTGGGCAACAGAGCGAGACTCCGTCTCAAAAAAAAAAAAAAAAAAAAAAAAAAAAAAAAAAAAAAAATGGTTGTGCCATTAGCGGGATAGTAAAACAGGGAGAGAAACACATCCAGAGGTGGGTAGAAAGAGGATGAACTCAAATTGCACACGCTGAATTTGAGATACCTGAGGGATGTCATCATAATGATATCTAGGGGACAAGCAGATGAGAAGAGATCAGGGCTAGGGATGTCGATCAAATTGTGTCCTGTTTCATAATTCTCTCAGCAGGTTGGAAACCTGGATGAAAGAATGGGGGAAATAGATAGGAAGTGGGCAGGCAGGCCAGATCTTAGAGTCTGTAGAAGGTCTAGGAAATAATCTAAGAGGGTCCTTGGGAAAATAAGGTCTTTGGCAAGAAGCATGGAGTCATCCTGATGACTTTCATTAACATTGAACTCTCTCAGATAAAAAAAAAGAAAAAAAAAAACTTGACTCAAATTTATTTTTAAAATTTAAATACTGCTGAAATGTACAAATTATAGTCTTTACTCCCATCTCTTTAAGCTCTTATTTCATGTTTTTAAAAGTTGAGTATTTCAATGATTCACTTGCATTTCAGAGCAGATGACAGACATTTTTCATACCTTATTTCCTGCTCCTCCTACTCGCAGCACAGCATCGGGGTTCATAGCAGCAACACAGTCAGTAACCAACTTGTTGCTATGGGATCGAGTAGTTGTGATAATGTGTTTCCCAGCAGGGACTTCTTTCAGCTGAAACCCAAAGGCGCCTAAACCTAAAACTCCCCAGATTGTCCTCCCCAACACAGCATCTGGTCCTGCCTGTGTAAACGAGTGAAACAACAAAACTTGTGGTTATTTGGAGAAGAACGTTAGCCCATAAATGGAATATTCAGTTATATCAGCATCATGATTTAAAAAATAAAAACACGATAGCCGGGCGCGGTGGCTCACGCCTGTAATCCCAGCACTTTGGCAGGCCGAGGCGGGCGGATCACGAGGTCAGGAAATCTAAACCATCCTGGCCAACATGGTGAAACCCCGTCTCTACTAAAAATACAAAAAATTAGCCGGGCGTGGTGGTAGGTGCCTGTAGTCCCAGCTACTTGGGAGCCTGAGGCAGGAGAATGGCGTGTACCTGGGAGGCGGAGGTTGCAGTGAGCCGAGATTGCGCCACTGCACTCCAGTCTGGGCGACAGAGCAAGGACTCCGTCTCTAAAAACATGATAATGTTATAAAGTACAAGAACAATATCACTGACAAAGAGCTTTTCCTGAGAGAATCTGCTGATTATTATCATTACTGTTCTGGTTAACAGTTTCAAAGAACTTTTGGGGTATTCCCTGGAATCCTTATAAACTGATTTCTGTTTATAATGTGCTGAAACATCATAAACTGATTACTGTTTCTCTGAATTATCTAATGATCTCTTTGTTGTATTTGAAAATGGCCATTTTCAGAAGGTACTAAAATCCCCAGGAAATGAAATACCATGTATTGATAACTACTTTTCATTATCCAAGAAATACTAAAAATCATGTTGCTACAGGAATAGGTAATGATGACAATGTATTTGGCTGCTATGGAGATAGGGCAACTGAATAGGCCAATACAATATTGAAGAGTAGCCATGGATAATGGGATCAGAGTTAAGATTTTGCTGACAATTGTAGTAGCAAAATCACAATGATAATGCAATCTTAGAATCTATATTTTCCTTTGCAGAACTCAATTTCAACCACATTGTTATAACTATACACTTGATATAGAAAAAAATCTGTATTTCATGGAAAGTAAAACTGATACATAAAATGATTGATGCAAAGTCATCAAAATACAATCATATTAATATAGTAGACATATATTAGAGAGATATACATATTGTACTGAACACCAAACATGTACCAGGCACCATTCTAAGTGCTTTACATGTATTATCTCTCTTTCAATCCTCAAAGCACCTCCATGAAGTAGGTATTCTCATCCTTAATTTAAAGATGAGAAAAATGAAATGTGGAATCATTAAGTAACCTGACTAAAGGCTCTAAGAAGTTCATAACCAAAGATTGGCTCATCTGTCTTCAAAGATGATATTCTTAAACACTAAATTAGACTGCCTATGTTTACCTGTCAAAATGTTTTCACACACATCATCTTATTTGTCCTAGAGCAGTACCCTGGGTGTTGTTATTGTGAAATATACTTAGATTGCAGGTTGGGTTCCCTGGGAAGCAGACTCTGAGGCAGGTGGTATGTTTGTTAGGAAGTGCGCTTGGTATCAACACCTGTGGAAGGAGGAGGAGGGTGTGGGCAGAGGGAAGAAATAAGCTGTGATGCAGGTACAACAAGAGCTGACCCTACGGGGAGCTGTTCCTATGCGGGGAGTCTGGAGCTACAATAGCCTTTCAGGGTAGTCCCAAATTGGGATGAGATGTCAGGTCTTTAAATTCCTGCAATAATCAGTCACTGGAAATGGACTGCATTGGGAAGAGGTGTGGTCCTAGGTGAGACAGCTTTCCATTGGTAGGGCAATCCCAGAACAGTCTGATGGCAAATGGGGCAACAAAGGAGCCAAAGAACAAGCACTGGGTGCTCGGTATATGTTAATGTGCTTCCTCTGTTCCCACCTGAGTTTACACTACAGGAGACGCTTGGAATCTAAGGAAGCTATTTATTTATTTTTTTGAGACAGAGTCTTACTGTGTCGCCCAGGCTGGAGTATAGTGGTGTGATCTCGGCTCACTGCAAACTCTGCCTCCTGGGTTCAAGCAATTCTCTTGCCTCTCAGCCTCCTGAGTAGCTGGGATTACAGGTGTGTGCCACCATGTCCAGCTAATTTTTGTTATTTTTTTAGTAGAGACAGGGGTTTCACCATGTTGGTCAGGCTGGTCTCGAACTCCTGACCTCGTAATCCATCTGCCTTGGCCTCCCAAAGTGCTGGGATTACAGGTGTGAGCCACCACGCCCAGCCAAGAAACCTATTTATTAATGCAGCTCTCCAGTTATTCTGGAAAAAAATAAAGGAAAGAAAACAGTGGACACAAATACTTTGGGCCCTACAAGGTCATATTCCCTCTGTAAATGAACATCTAGGCAAAAAGGATGGGATCAAGGACTCTAGTGTCTTGGTATGGTAAATGCAATCCCATGATGCAGCCGGCTTGCCTTCTTCTGTGCTCCTGACTCTCAGGCTCTCGCATTGTCTCTGTCTTTCAAAGTCTCCACACCAGTTTTGGGAGGGTAATGAAGGTGAAAATTTTCTGACAATGAAGCTTCAACGGTTAAGAAATTGGCTTCAGTATGAAGATAGAGTGAGTTTCTTCATGCTATTTCCTTTAAGTGTCTACTAGTTTCAGTATATGCTGGAAGCAATAATAAAGTTTGAATTGCTAAGTCTTTTCTCTGGCTCAGGAGGGCAACATAAAGTAATACAGTAGCAAGGTTTGGATTTGAGTTTGAATCCCAGTTCTGCCATTTACCAGCTGGGTGACCACAGGAAAGTTAATTGCCTCAGTTTCCTCTTTAAAATGGGGATAATAGTTTATTTAAAGGGCTGTAGTTAGTATTCAATGAAAGGATACATTTGAAACCCTTGAACCTGGCAGCATACATTAAACTCTTAATAAATTTTAGCTATTATGGTGATGATTATTATCATTTAAAATTGAATCTTTAGCCTGAATACCACCAACACAGCTGAGCAACTTTTCTACTTCCATTTGTGGTAATGAATTTTAAGGCATAAGCAAGAGAAGCAAAAGAAAGGATAAACAGAGTGTCCAGAAGGGAAGTGGTACAGAGAGAGGTAATGAAGAGAAGCAGAACTGGAGAAAATGAACTGGTATGTGGGATGCACAATGACCACCTGGGGTACCACAAGTTGCCTGCCTCTTTTCTACCTACTAGTGGAGCCAAAACCCTAGCTATTTTTCTCACCTTTGCTTCATTCCTGTGTTCCCTTAACTGCTGCTTTTCATTATTCTGTGGAAAATGAATACAATTTTTCTAATCTCAGAAAGAAGTGGTGAAAATTATTAACTCCTAAGCACTTAGATTTTTTCTTGATGCAAGGTACCATGCATTACAATGCTTTATATGAATTAAATGCCCCTTTTGAAAGTAATAGTATTAACTTAAAGTTTACATAAAAACCACAAACTTGTGTCTGTATATAACAGTATCAACATTAAAATCATATTTAAAGAAGCAATTTAACCCCAGAGACTTTCTCAATAACATATAACTATTTTGGTAAATCCTAAGAAACACATGATTCTTAATAAAATTTATAATCATACAAACAGCAGGAAAAAACAAATTTATATTAGAAATAAAGCTTAACCTTGCTTTTAACTCAGAGTGGAAATTCAGAGTAATATTTCCACTCTGATTACTTTGTTTCTCTAAAGTTCTATCAAGGTCACATTAATATAAATACCTTAACTACTTTATCTCAACAATTTCCTATAAAATTTAATGCAATTTAATGGTACATTCTTGCTTTGAAATTACACTGGTCTCTTGCTTCTATAGAAGGCAATTTATCTGATGTATAATAGAAAATCAAAGCAGATTAGAAGAGACAAGAAAAAAGAATGCAAGAGCATAATAAGTTCTGTTACCAACACTGACTGTAACTTAGGGGCTACACAGTGTTACCTGGAAAACAACATGCCTAGCATCTTTTCTTGGTTGAAATGGTTCATTTCTTGAATGTGCTTCAGGAACCAATCATAAATCAGGTGTCTTGATGCCCAAGCCAATCAAGAACCCTATCAGTAATTCTCTTAACATTTATATTTGAATCATAAGGAATAAATTACAAAATACATAATTTATTTAGTGTGTCTGTGTACATACACATGCATATATATACATACCCAGTACCAATGCCCCCAGCGATTTTGATTCAATAGGTCTGGGGTATGGCCTGGGAATCCATATTTTTAAAAGTTTCTCATCAGTTAATAGCATAGCTAAAAAAAAAGTTAAAAATAAATAAATAAATAAATAAAATTTAAAAAATGAAAAGTTCCCCAGATGATTGCATATGCAACCAAGCTAAAAACCACTCGCTTAGGTAACACTATAATTATAAGAATTATAAGAATCAGATAACACTATAATTATTTATCTAATGAAATTACTTTGTATCATTTATAGTAATACCTCATAGTTGTAATATGGCTGGTTAATAACTCCTGCTATGGCTTTTCCTTCATAAGCAATTCCAATAAGAACTGTTACATTGTCAAGAAGACCTGCAAAGAAGAAATAATATCAGTTATATAACTTACTCATATTATGACTCATCATTACTACATCAATTGCTCCAAGTTAGTTTTGCAGTTAATGTATAGAATTTGCAATGATTCATCCGTGATCAATCCTATTTATAGCAAAAGATATAAATGATAAGCGAGCTGGCCAGAAACAGCAATAGGATCTATGGCCACTTAATTGAATTGGCAATCATGGTCTCATTAGTACAATGTGTAAACCAACGAAATAAAGCAGCCATAACTCTGCAGCCATCATCATCAGATTCCTCTATACCTCTTCCACCATCATCCAACTCATCCTTACCTGCCGAATCACTTTATATTCCTGGATTACACGCTAGACTTGTATTTCAAGCCTTTAAAGCAGAGTTTCTCAAAGGGAGGCCCAAGGACTATCAAGCAGCATTAGAATTAACTGGTGTACTTTTTATAATACAGATCTTCTCAGGCTCCTTCCCAGAACTAGTGAATCAAAATCTGGGAGTAGGGGACAAGACCTAAATAAGCTTTCTAGGTGCTTTTATACACATTAAAGTTGTCTAGAGCTTCCTTTTTCACAATGGGTTCTACAGATGTTTTCAGCACACACACGTACATACACATGTACACACACACTGTGATTCACCCATTATAGAGACATCTCATTCAAGAAGAGTAAAATAGTTTTTTCTAGTAATTATGATAAATTTTTTAAGCCATGTCCTGAGAGGCAATACAAGACAATTTATGTAGATCTTAATTTAATTTTATCATCATCATCATCATCATTATTATTGTTATTTTCTTTTTTTGAAACCGAGTCTTGCTCTGTCACCCAGGCTGGAGTGCAGTGGCATGATCTCAGCTCACTGCAACCTCTGTCTTCCGGGTTCAAGCAATTCTCCTGCCTCAGCCCCACAAGTAGCTGGGATTACAGACGTGCACCACCAGGCCCAGCTAATTTTTGTATTTTTAGGAGAGAAGGGGTTTCACCATGTTGGCCAGGCTGGTCTCGAACTTCTGACCTAATTATCTGCCCACCTCAGCCTCCCAAAGTGCTGGGATTACAGGCATGAGCCACCACGCCTGGCCTAGATCTTAATTTTTAAAATAAAACTCTAAGCCTAAAACCTAAAACTTGCCAGCCGTGGTGGCTCACACCTGTAATCCCAGCACTTTGGGAGGCCCAGGCGAGTGGATCACCTGAGGTCAGGAGTTCAAGACCAGCCTGACCAACATGGTGAAACCCCATCTATCCTAAAAATACAAAAATTAGCTGGGCATGGTGGCAGGTGCCTGTAATCCCAGCTACTTGGGAGGTGAGGCAGGAGAATAGCTTGAACCTGGGAGGCAGAGGTTGCAGTGAGCCAAGATGGTGCCACTACACTCTAGCCTGGGCAATGAGCAAGACTGTCTAAAAAAAAACAAAACCTAAAACTCTGGCTCTGAGCTTGTTCATTCCTACATTTATATGGCCAATTTTATTTTAATTTGTTGCTTTCTAATTGTTCTCATCTTAGATAAGGAGAAATATTGTACTGTGTTTCAAAACCCACCTTTAGAAGGTAAGGCTATGAAATGTGAAAGCAGTTCACAGATTAGGGGAGAGTGAATGGGGAGGGCATGGGATGGTGGTGGTGGCAGAGCAAGAGCTACACAGTTGTACTCGTTATCGTTTTTCTACCCCAATAAAGCTGGGGGTTCAGTATAGTCATTTTGGTAACACTGGTTTAATATGTTATTCTCATCTGGGAGACATTAGAAGTGTGGGGCTGGTGGAGTATGTGGGGGGTGGTATTTGAAGGAGATGAATTTTATTCTCCTGTCTTGACAATCAACGATGTATGATAACCATGAGCACAAATATAGCTTTAGGGGTAAACATAACACATGATAGTAGCTTTCCATACAACATACAAAATATCAAATATTTACAACTAACATCATATCCTTGTCCCACTGCTGTCAAATATGAATACAAAAGAGATATCAACCTTCGGTATATTCCTTGGTTCCATCCAGAGGATCAACCCAGACCACGAGCTAAAATTAAAAAGAGAGAAGGAAAATACCCAAATCAAGCACACAAAATTCTAAAAATAGATTTAAATAGATTAAAATTACTCTTTTTTTCCTGTTTGAAATTATATTATGGATGGCTTAAGTTAATGTCATCTGTTTTGAGATAGTACAAAGACCTTATTCTTTTGTAATCATGGAAAAAGTCCATTTGAATAAGAGAAAAGTCTGATTTAAGAATTTTCAGGCCAGGCACGGTGGCTCACACCTGTAATCCCAGTACTTTGAGAGGCCGAGGCAGGTGGACCACCTGAGGTCAGGAGTTCAAGACCAGCCTGGCCAAAGTGGTGAAACCCCATCTCTACTAAAAAATACAAAAATTAGCCGGGCGTGGTGGTGGGTGGCTGTAATCCCAGTTACTCAGTAGGCTGAGGCAGGAGAATCACTTGAACTCAGGAGGCGGAGGTAGCGGTGAGCAGAGATCATGCCATTGCACTCCAGCCTGGACGACAAGAGCAAAACTCCATCTCAAAAACAAAAAAAAGGATTTTCAACATGAAATGCTTAACTGATAAAAGTTTGTTATCATTTGAACACTAAGCACAATGAATATACTGATCTCTAGATCATGGTACAGGAAAAACTTGTAAAGTGGCATAAAAAATGTTTTGAACAAGCATAGTTGCTACTCATTTTTATACATAAGTGCTGATTTTAAAAAAACAACAGTCTGATTATCTTAAGGACACAGTCCATACAGTCCAAAGAAAAATGAAGAATAAAACTGGCAGCAGATTTAAAAGGAAAATTCCTTCTGTTTAGGACATTTAATATGATTCAGGATATGCTGCCTTTAACCACTACAATGATAACATTATGTGAATTTCTGAGTGAGGGCATGTTTCTGATGGAGGACACCACGTCTCATTTTCTTTGCTTTTTTCTTTTTTTTTTTTTTTTTTTTTTGAGACAGAGTCTCGCTCTGTCACCCAGGCTGGAGTGCAGTGGCGTGATCTCGGCTCACTGCAACCTCCGCCTCCCAGGTTCATGCCATTCTCCTGCCTCAGCCTCCCAAGTAGCTGGGACTACAGGCACCTGCCACCACGCCCGGCTAATTTTTTGTATTTTTAGTAGAGATGGGGTTTCACCGTGTTAGCCAGGATGGTCTCAATCTCCTGACCTCGTGATCTGCCTGCCTCGGCCTCCCAAAGTGCTGAGATTACAGGCGTGAGCCACCACGCCCAGCCCCACCATGTCTCATTTTCTTTGTTTCCTTCATACCGCAGAGCAAAGTGTCTTATTCATAGTAAGTCTCCAATGAATATGCCTTAAATAATTAAAAATTGGAAAACTAAAGACGTTATGGTGGCTATCTGAAGTCACAGATTTAACTTAAGCAACAATAAAAAGCAAGCAGGATGATATTTATGGTCTTCTAAAAATATAAGGTAGCAACCTGTTTCATAGCCTTCTATCCCCAATTACCAATGAATGTTTTACTATCAAACCTACTAAATATCTACTAAATAACAAATTAGATTTTCTTCCTAAAAGTATTTATTTATTTATTTAATGAGACAGGGTCTCACTCTGCTGTCCAGGCTGGAGGGTATGTGTAAAACTGTACAAGGCAGGAACAAAGTAGGACAACTTATACTTCCCAATTGCAAAACTTAATACAAAGCAAGAAAGTGTGGTACTGGCATAAGGATAGACATATAGACCAATAGAATATAACTGAGAGTCCATAATGAAACCCATACATCTATTTATTTTCTTTTTTTTTTTTTTGAGACTAAGTTTTGCTCTTGTCGCCCAGACTGGAGTGCAATGGTGCAATCTCGGCTCACTGCAACCTCCGCCTCCCAGGTTCAAGCAATTCTCCTGCCTCAGCCTCCTGAGTAACTGGGATTACAGGCCATGCGCCACCACGCCCAGCTAATTTTGTATTGTTGGTAGAGACGGAGATTCTCCATGTTGGTCAGACTGGTCTTGAACTCTCGACCTCAGGTGATCTGCCCACCTCGGCCTCCCAAAGTGCTGGGATTACAGGTGTGAGCCACCGCGACCAGCGTGAAACCCATACATCTATGGCTTGCTGATTTTTCACAAGTGTGCCAAGGCCATTCAACGGGGGAAAAAATAATCTCTTTAAGAGATGGTGCTAGGGCCAGGGGAGGTGGCTCAAGCCTGTAATCCCAGCACTTTGGGAGGCTGAGGTAGGTGGATCACAAGGTGAAGAGATCAAGACCATTCTGGCCAACATGGTGAAACCCCATCTCTACTAAAAATACAAAAAAATTAGCTGGGCGTGGTGGTGTGCGCCTGTAGTCCCAGCTACTTGTGAGGCTGAGGCAGGAGAATCGCTTGAACCCAGGAGGTAGAGGTTGTGGTGAGCCAAGATCGCGGCCCTGTACTCCAGCCTGGTGACAGAGCGAGACTCCGTCTCAAAAAAAAAAGAGATGGTGCTGGTTGCAGCCTCAACCTCCATGGGCTCAGGTGATCCTCCCACCTCAACCTCCCAAGTAGCTGAGATTGTAAGTGTGCACCACCATACCTGGCTAATTTTTGTATTTTTTGTTGAGACAGAGTTTCACTATGTTGCCCAGTCTGGTCTCGAACTCCTAGACTCAAGCAATCCAACCACCTCGGCCTCCCAAAGTGCTGGGATTACAGGTGTGAGCCACCATGCCTGGCCCTAAAAGTATTTTAAATAACGGTTTTAGAGTGGAAAGGAAACCCATAGGATGAGAAATTGAACTCTAAATCCATATGGTTACCTGATACTTCCATGTTGGCTCTGAAAGATATCAAGTTTCTGGTTGCCCCTATTTTATAACTACCAATTTTTCATCTTACAGGCAAATATTATTTCCTTTACTATGGCAAAAAGCCCAGGTTAATAGAGAGTTGAGTATAAATATGGGTCATACATCTTCTTCTTTAATAGCACTGTACTGCGATGGGCATGGTTGCTTCAGTATTTCTTCCCACTGACTGTCTTCAATCAGCTCTTGATCCACTTCCTCAGAAGGCAGATCCTAAAGCAGAGATAACCCTAATGGTTACTGAAGCCGTTTAGTGTTTACAGAGTATGCTTTGTCTCATTAACAGAAGAAATGCAGCATCACAGTTTTCACTAGTTCTTCCGGTTTACCATTTATATTTAGAGTTTTTAAAGCAAACCTTAAAAATTTGCAAAAACAACCATATGTGGCTCATCAAAATTGACTAAATGGTTCCAATGTCATTATACTGAACAGAGTTTAAAAAGAAAAGAATTTTTAAGTATTATACACTCATTTAAACAAGTGTCTCTGACAGCAGATAGTTCCCTTGTATTACATGAGATGTCAATTCCCTCATTTTTTTTTTTTTTTGAGATGGAGTCTTGCTCTGTTGCCCAGGCTGGAGTGCAGGGGCACCATCTCGGCTCACTGCAACCTCCCCATCCTGGGGTCAAGCAGTTCTCCTTCCTCAGCCTCCTGAGTAGCTGGGATTACAGGCATTCACCACCAAGCCTGGCTAATTTTTGTATTTTTGGTAAAGACAGGTTCAGTTTCACCATGTTGGTCAGGCTGGTCTTGAACTCCTGACCTCGTGATCCGCCCTCCTTGGCCTCCCAAAGTGCTGGGATTACAGGCGTGAGCCACTGTGCCCGGCCTAATTCCCTCACTTTCAAAGCGTTACAGTCTTTGGATAAGTATGCAAATAAGCCTAATTTTAAAAACAAACAAACAACAAAACCCATTTTATTCCAAAGTTCTAGATTTCTGCCCATCTTACAGTTTGTATGCTGGGTATAACAGTAACCATATCTTCTATGGTCAATAATTAAGACATCTGGCTTAGAAATAGACCAAAATGTCTTAAAATCAGATATTTCCCCCAAGTCCAAGGAATACAATAATTATTTTTGTGTTTAAAACAATAAATATAATGCTTAAAATCATAACAGTGGTATATAAATCATTAAAGTGTCAGTTATAAATCCATTTGGTAAACAGGGATTTTTAAAAAATGTCTGACGACTCTTACCTCTTCCCCTATAATTGTGAGTTTGGGGAATTTCCGGGCCAATGAAGAACATATGCTCATCTGTGCCAATCGGTCAGCTTTGGTCTGCAGGTCTGTTGCACAGGTCTATAATAAAGAATGCAAATTTTAGCAGAGCTGATGAAAAATAAGTTGTCCCCTGATTCCTTGTGCATGAGTGCCTACATAATTTAGATTACACTGTCAGTTTTTAGAGTCACAGAACTTAACACCAAATGAGTTAACTGGTTTCTTGCCTTGGTTTTTCTCAAAGGATTAATAGTGGGAAAGTTTGGAAAGGAGCTTTTAAGTAATCTAGAACATTTTCTTCCCTAGTTTAGAAATTCCTTATCTCTAGACATCAACCTTTTGCTTAAATAGAGAGAGGAAATGTATAACTTTTCAAGGCAAAGTTAATAGTTATTAGAAAAGTGTTCCTTGGATCTTTCTATAACTTCCACACTAATCCTAATCATAATAATTCAATAGGTCCTCAAGTTGATTCACAGGTACAGAGTAAGAAATCCTATTTGTTTTTTTTTTTTTTTGAGACGGAGTCTTGCTCTGTTGCCGGGCTGGAGTACAGTGGCACGATCTTGGCTCACTGCAAACTCTGCCTCCTGGGTTCAAGCAATTCCCCTGCCTCAGCCTCCTGAGTAGCTGGGACTACAGGCACGTGCCACCATGCCCGGCTAACTTTTTGTATCTTAGTAGAGACAGGGTTTCACCATGTTGGCCAGGATGGTCTTGATCTCCTGATCTTGTGATCTGCCCGCCTCAACCTCCCAAAATGCTGAGATTACAGGCATTAGCCACCGCGCCCGGCCTAAGAAATCCTATTTCTAAAAATCTAAAAAACACGAATATGAACTGCTGTAATATTTAACATATAGCTCACCTATGGCACCCTCACTCAATCAATATGTCAGATAATCATGCTAGTGAAAAAGTTTGCAAGTGACAACCACAACCTCCTTTGTTAGTTTGCTTTCAGAGCCTTATGATATGTTGCAATTTATATACGCCTGGTTAAGTAGATTTACGATTATATCATCTTAGTACAATTTGTTTGTTTGTTTGTTTTGAGACGGAGTCTCACTCTGTCTCCCAGGCTGGAGTGCAGTGGCGAAATCTCAGCTCACTGCAACCTTTGCCTCTCTGCTTCAAGTAATTCTCCTGCCTCAGCCTCCTGACTAGCTGGGACTGCAGGCGCCCCCCACCATGCCTGGCTAATTTTTGTATTTTTAGTAGAGATGGGGTTTCACCATATTGGCCAGGCTGGTCTCAGACTCCTGACTTCGTGATCCGCCCACCTCGGCCTCCCAAAGCGCTGGGATCACAGGTGTGAGCCAGTGCACCTGGCCTCATTTTAGTAGAATTTTAACAATACTTTGCAATGAGATAAGAAGTCATTATGAAAAGCAACTGTTTTATGCCTCACTGAGATTTGCTGTATATCTCAATGCAAAGTATTATTCTGCTAGAATGTAAGCTCCACAAAAGGATTTTATTCCCTAAAGAACTGTGTCTGGCACATAGTAGGTGTCTATAAGTATCTTTTGAATGAACCTGCTCAAAAGAATTGTTGAGTTTGAAGATTAGTTATACATCAATCAAGTTTGTAGACCACTGCTGTAGAGAAAAAAAAGACACATTGAAAGCCATTCCACTATCTGAGGAAAGCAATTCTCTTTTCCTCTCTAAGATAAATATTTCCTATTCTATCAACACAGTTCCAGACCTCATCATTGGAACCTTGTGTGATAAACTGATTTTGCTGTTTTTTAAAAATAGGGTATCAACAGAAGGATATAAAGTACTAGAAATGCCTGAGCAGTACAGAAGACAATGAGAATGTTACCTTTTTTCCTGACTTAGCATTACATCCGTGTTCCTTTTTAGCTACCTGGGTTTCAAAGTTGTATGTCTAATATAATCTCAACGTAAGATCAACTTAAAATAAGTGATGTTAAGGAAAAGGATCTGAAAGGAAATAATTCAAAATATTGGCAATGGTGGCATGATGGATGATTTTTGTTTACTTTTTGGCATTTTTCTCCATTTCCTACTTTTCATAATAGAAAAAACTTTATAAAAAATGAGATTAGGGGGCAGGCGCAGTGGCTCATGCCTGTAATCCCAGCACTTTGGGAGGCCGAGGCAGGCGGATCACAAGGTCAGGAGTTCGAGACCATCTGGCTAACATGGTGAAACCCTGTCTCTACTAAAAATACAAAAAAATTAGCCGGGTGTGGTGGCGGGCGCCTGTAGTCCCAGCTACTCGGGAGGCTGAGGCAGCAGAACGGCATGAACCTGGGAGGCAGAGCTTGTAGTGAGCCGAGATCGTGCCACTGCACTCCAGCCTGGGTGACAGAGCGAGACTCCATCTCAAAAAAAAAAAAAAAAAATACAAAATTAGCTGAGTGTGGTGGCGCATGCCTGTAATCCCAGCTACCCAGGAGGCTGAGGCAGGAGAATTGCTTGAACCCGGGAGGCAGAGGCTGCAGTGAGCCGAGATCACGCCATTGCACTCCAGCCTGGGCAACAAGAGTGAAACTCCTTCTTCAAAAAAAAAAAAAAAATAATAATAATAATAATATTAGTAGCCCTCTGAAAGCAGCAGTATTATTTTGTTGGTTATTACCAAGCATGTCTGTGGTCAACTAAAATCTCTTTTTCAAACAAATTTGAATCAGATTTATCTTACATAACTTGAACATGAATACAGCGCTTTATATTATTCCTGTTATAATATCCTGTTGGATTTGGTCCACTTTTCTCAGAGGTTGCAACTATTTTGAATACTTATTCTGTGATCAAATGCATTAACTAGCCCGCTCAGCTTTCTCTTATTGACACATTTGATAAGTATGTTTTCTATATCATCTTCCACTTCAGCTAACACATTCCATGTTTTTTAAAACTCTATGTTATTTAATGATTAAAGAGAACAGTATAATGTCAGGAGCAGAGTCCTGTGATCAGCCAACAGTGATCCTTTTCCAGGATGAAAATGACTCATGAATTTAAATTTGTGGATAATGTTATTCATCCAGTTATGAATACACCTAATCATGGCTCAGGATGGGAGATGTCGTCTATATAACTAAAAATAGCTTGAATATTTTCTTAAATAGAAAATGACAGACTATAACAAATGTTTTGCTTAAATCAAGATACCCTCTATTTCCTCTATGAGCAGGCCTATAAATCTATCAAAAAAGGAAATGAGATTTATTTCATTTGTTCTTATGAGTTTTTTTTTAATATTATTTATTTATTTATTTTAGAGACAGGGTTTTACTCTGTTGCCCAGGCTGGAGTACAGTGGTGGGATCACAGGTCACTGCAGCCTCAAACTCCTGGGCTCAAGCAATTATCCCACTTCAGCTTCCCAAGCTAGGACTACAAGCATGTCCCACCATGTCAGATGGGGTCTTGCTATGTTGCCCAGGCTGATTTTTATGTTAACTTTTTAAAAGCAATTACGTTGAATGTTTTATAATGAACTCACGTCAACTTTTTTCTAAGTTGTTTTTTACTCATATATCTCACTTTTTCTTATGGTAACAACCCTAGATAGATAGATCACTCATAAGTGAGTGACTTAACTCACTCTATTTTAAATTGTTAAAGTGCTAATGATCAATCATGTCCTATTAATGTTCTCACTTGGAAGAAATTACAATACAATTTTCCTTAAAGGCTATAATAAAGAAAGATTTAGGCGAAGTGTAATGGCTCATACCTGTACTCACACCCATAATCTCAGCACCTTGGGAGTCTAAGGTGGGTGGATCACTTGAAGCCAGGAGTTTGAGACCAGCCTGGGCAATATACTGAAACCCCATCTCCACAAAATAAAAACATTAGCTGGGTGCCATGGCGCTTGCCTGTAGTCCTAACTACTCAGGAGGCTAAGCCAAGAGGGTCCTTTGAGCCCAGAGCTTGAGGCTGCAACAAGCTATCCATAGGACTGTGCCACTGCACTCCAGCCTTGGGCGACAATGTGAGACCTTGTCTCTTTAAAAAAAAAAAAAAAGATTATAATAAAGAATTTAAGGATTAAAAGTTAATATATGAAAACTTATGTGTAAAATTTGTAATGTGAGGTAATAACCAAATCCCAAGGAAGATTTATATATATATGTATTTTTTTTTTGAGATGGAGTCTTGCTTTTGTTGCCCAGGCTGGAGTGCAATGGCGTGATCTCAGCTCACTGTAACCTCCACCTCCCAGGTTCAAGTAATTCTCCTGCCTCAGCCTCCTGAGTAGCTGTGAGTATAGGTGTGCACCACCATGCCTGGCTAATTTTTGTATTTTTAGTGGAGATGGGGTTTCATCATGTTGGTCAGGCTGGTCTCGAACTCCTGACCTTGTGATCCGCCCGCCTTGGCCTCCCAAAGTGCTGAGATTACAGGCGTGAGCCACCGCGCCCGGCCAGAAGATTGTATTTTAAACTGGAACACAAGCATGGTGGTATTTCTTTTAAGAATTGACTATCAGTATTTCTGATAATCTATTTAAGTTTGTAATTACTATACCGGGAAAAACACCCTTGCTTTGAGTTTCTTTTCCCTGAGGAAGAAAAAAATGTATCACTTTGATTATAACAAATATTTATGTAAATGCCAGATTTTACAAAACATGTTGAGTTCACTAAGGATTGCATGGCGTTGCATGTAATAGATTACTCTAGGATTTGAAGCTTGGTTACAATGCCTTGGGGATGGATATGGTTCAGAAGACTCAGACATATAAATAAACATCTTGGATGTAGAAAGTCTGGAGTCTTTTTTTTTTTTTTTTTTTTGAGGTGGAGCCTCGCCCTGTTGCCCAGGCTGGAGTGCAATGGTGCGATCTCGGCTCACTGAAACCTCTGCCTCCCGGGTTCAAGCGATTCTCCTGCCTCAGCCTCCCAAGTAGCTGGGATTACAGGTGCTCGCCACCATGCCTGGCTAATTTTTTGTATCTTTAGTAGAGACGGGATTTCACCATGTTGGCCAGGCTGGTCTCAAACTCCTGACCTCATCATC
The DNA here is from genome assembly GCF_006542625.1 of Nomascus leucogenys. Classification (NCBI taxonomy): domain Eukaryota; kingdom Metazoa; phylum Chordata; class Mammalia; order Primates; family Hylobatidae; genus Nomascus; species Nomascus leucogenys. The sequence goes on along the minus strand of NC_044385.1, from coordinate 27,172,625 downwards.
CGCCTGCCTCGGTCTCCCAAAGTACCGGGATTACAGGCGTGAGCCACCACATCCGGCCTTGGAGTCATTTTCAAAGCAGAGATGGAACCCTTTTGAACCAAGGGTCTTGCAGTCTCCCTAAGGGAGCCATCAATTATTTTAACCGATAAAGTCTGTCCACATTCTTACATCATTTAGTTAAACCTCAAGAACAAAAATCAAGTTGGTATGAAATGATATGAGAGTTTGAGTACCTTCTCCACGATACCCAGGTCTCCTTCAGCAATAACACGTCTGACTATCATTCCTGCCTTTTGAGCAATAGAATATGCTGAGGCTACCAACCGCATCAACACAGTGTTACTGGAAGCCATGGTACACTCTAAAAAGAGATCAAGAAAAACGTCTTGTTAGTTTCAAAGCCAACTACTGGTTTTATTTACTTAAATCCAACTTAACACATGTTGAGTGCTAACTTGGGATTGTTTCCATTAACTGAGTAAATTATTTAATATATATTTACTAAAAGAAACTTGGAAAAAACTCCATTTGGGCATTAACTCTTTCAATAAATTCTATATTTTTTATGTCTCTCTGCAGATGGGGCATGTCAAAGCATAGGAGAAACTGGCCCAGGATGCTGAGCATGTGAAAAAGTTTGTGTATGAGGTGGTGGGTAATGTGCAAAGTATGTGGAAGGTGCTTTGGAGGCTAAAAATATGAGATGTAAGATTTGTGTTTGAGGAGCTAATATTTTGGTGAGTTGTAGATAAAATAATGTAACCTAATATCTGTAACATAAAACTAGGAAGCACCAAAAGAGGTATGAATAGTATAAGGGATGTAGGTGTGTAGGGTGTAATTAAAAAGGGAGGGTGTATTAGTCCATTTTCATACGGCTATAAAGAATGACCCAAGACTGGGTAATTTATTACTTCCAATGGCAAGAACCGCAATTACTTTTGCACCAACCTAATATAAAGGAAAGAGGTTGAATTGACTCACAGTTCAGCATGGCTGGAGAGGCCTAAGGAAACTTAACAGTCATGGCAGAAGACAAGGGGGAAGCAAGACACCTTCTTCACAAGGTGGCAGGAAGAAGTGCCAAGCAAAGGGGGAAGAGCCCCTTAAAAACCATTAGATCTCATGAGAACCACTCACTATCACTGCCCCCCATGACTCAATTACCTCCACCTGGTCTCTCCCTTGACACGTGGGGATTATGAGGATTACAATTTAAGATGAGATTTGGGTGGGGAAACAAAGCCTCACCACATCAGAGGGATTGCGTATAACTATAAATTATTTTCTGAATATCAGTGAATATTCTCTGCTATTATTTACCTCCATCTTCGTCAGTAGCCAAATAAAGAGAACAAGCAAACTAACAAATTATAATGAAGGCCAATCACCTGGAAAAGTAAGGAGTGTCAGAAATCTGTAGCTCCAATGAAATAAACGGAAAAAGCAGCCTTTAGAATCCAGTACATTGCTTTTTTTTTTTTTTTTTTGAGACGGAGTCTTGCTATGTCGTCCAGGCTGGATTGCAGTGGCGCCATCTCGGCTCACTGCAACCTCTGCCTCCCGGGTTCAAGCAGTTCTCTGCCTCAGCCTCCCAAGTAGCTGGGATTACAGGCGCCCACCACCACGCTTGGCTAATTTTTGTATTTTTAGTGGACACGGGGTTGCATCATCTTGGCCAGGCTGGTCTTGAACTCCTGACCTCGTGATCCACCCGCCTTGGCCTCCCAAGTGCTGGGATTACAGGCGTGAGCCACTGTGTCTGGCCTGTACATTCCTTTGAAAATATGAATTCAGGCCGGGCATGGTGGCTAATGCCTGTAATCCCAGCATTTTGGGAGGCCAAGGTGGGCAGCTCACCTGAGGTCAGGAGTTTGAGACCAGTCTAACCAACATGGTGAAACCTTGTCTCTACTAAAAATACAAAAATTAGCTGGGCATGGTGGTGCACACCTGTAATCCCAGCTACTCAGGAGGCTGAGGCAGGAGAATCGCTTGAACCTGGGAGGCAGAGGCTGCAGTGAGCAGAGATCGCACCACTGCACTCTAGCCTGGGCGATAGAGTGAGACTCTGTCTCAAAAAAAAAAAGAAAATATGAATTCAAATCCTGAAATTTTAGTGACTGTTCTGGATGTACCACCCGCATTCCCTTCAGGACTGAAGAGCTTATTTCCCTACTTGCTAAGACAGCTGTCAACAGATGGCCCTCAGCTGCCATCTTTCTTTGGGAGTATATCTGCTGAGAAGGATCACTTCACCTGAAACGTCACAATAGGGAGATTTAAAGGCCATTTCCTACCCCAAGTGGGCTGCCACCCCAGCATTGAAGGGCTATCCAGCTTCCAGAATACCCTATGGGGTCAACTGAGGCCTTAGCTGAGACTGCATCATAGCCCAAGATACCTTCTCCTACTTTCTTCCCTTCCTCCCCTTCCCTTCCACAAACGATCCTGAAAGCACTCCCTAATAAACCTCTTCCACTTTATCTCTGTCTTAGAGTTTTATGGGGAATTAACCTATGACAAAAACTTCCGACCTCTAAATCAAATCAACATTATTTCATCACAATAAGGGAACACATGATTGTTCCCTAGGTGAAAGGACTATAATATATATATAAAAGTCTGTATATATATAAAATAATATATATATTTTATATTTTATATATATATATATATTTTTGAGATGGAGTCTTGCTCTGTCACCCAGACTGGAGTGCAGTGGCACAATCTCAGCTCACTGCAAACTCTGCCTTCGGGGTTCAAGTGATTCTCCTGCCTCAGCCTCCTGAGTAGCTGGGATCATAGACACCTGTTACCACACTCGGCTAATTTTTGTATTTTTAGTAGAGATGGGGTTTCACCATGTTGGCCAGGCTGGTTTTGAATTCCTGACCTCAAGTGATCTGCCCACCTTGGCCTCCCAAAGTGCTGGGATTACATGCCTGAGCCACCGCACTCAGCCCTGGGACTATAGAGAACATTATAAACCTCCATTCAGCAATAGTCATTGTTCTACCATGAATTTCTGATTGAATATTTGATTTGATGTTTTAACATCTTTAACATCTTTTTTCTTTTTTTTTTCTGAGACGTAGTCTCACTCTGTCACCCAGGTTGGAGTGCAGTGGTGCAATCTTGGCTCACTGCAACCTCTGCCTCCCAGGCTCAAGTGATTCTTGTGCCTCAGCCTCCTGAGTAGCTGAGATCACAGGCAACTGACACCACGCCCAGCTAATTTTTGTATTGTTAGTAGAGACGGGGATTCACCATGTTGGCCAGGCTGGTCTTGAACTCCTGACCTCAGGAGATCCACCTGCCTCAGCCTCCCCAAATCCCGGGACTACAGGTGTGAGGCACTGTGCCCAGCCTCCTTTACATCTTGTTTCTATCATCCACATTCTGTTGACAGGAATTATGAACCTAACTGGAACAATAAGTGAAGTGTTTGAAACTCTTCAGAAGGAAGATGGAATTGAAATTTATGGCTGGGCACAGTGGCTCACACCTGTAATCCCAACACTTTGGGAGGCCAAGGCGGGCGGACCATGAGGTCAGGAGTTCGAGACCAGTCTTACTAACATGGTGAAACCGCATGTCTACTAAAAATACAAAAATTGGCTGGGCGTGGTGGAACGCACTTGTAATCCCAGCTACTCAGGAGGCTGAGGCAGGACAATCACATGAACCCGGGAGGTGTAAATTGCAGTGAGCCGAGAGATTGTGCCAGTGCACTCCAGTCTGGGCGACAGAGCAAGATTCCATCTCAAAAATAAAAAAAAAGGAAATTTATGTAAGGTAATGAATACCATATTGTGACCAATAGCTGTCTGGAAATTAAGATGAAAATAAAATGGGTTTCTTTTTTTTTTTTTTGAGACGGAGTCTTGCTCTATCACCCAGGCTGGCGTGATGTCGGCTCACTGCAAACTCCACCTCCCGGGTTCACGCCATTCTCCTGCCTCAGCCTCCCAAGTAGCTGGGACTACAGGCACCCACCACCGCGCCTAGCTAATTTTTTGTATTTTTAGTAGAGACGGGGTTTCACCATGTTAGCCAGGATGGTCTCAATCTCCTGACCTCGTCATCCGCCCACCTCGGCCTCCCAAAGTGCTGGGATTGCAGGCGTGAGCCACCGCGCCGGCCAATAAAACGCGTTTCTAAGTGCAGCTGACACTTGAACAACGTGGCCTTGAACTGCACCGGTTCACTTTGTGGATTTTTTCCAACCAAATGTGGAGAGAAAAGGTATGTAAAACCTGTAGACAGGAAAGGCTGACTTTTTAAAATATATTTTTATTTTATTTTCAAGAGAGTCTGTGATCTGTTAAAACTGAGTTTTCATCTATGAGTGTTTTGGAGGGCCAACTGTGGGACTTGAGTATGTGTAGATTTCAGTATTCTCGGGGGTTCCTGGAATCAACCTCCCTCATAGACTGAGGGATGACTATATATAAAGTGTTTGTTTTATGATATCATAATCAGGCTAGATTAATTTTCTTGGCATACTAGGAGTTACATGTGGAATAAACCAGTTACAATTACTATTAATTCAGGAGCACTTCAGATAGAAAACAGAGAAATAGGGCCAGGCACAGTGGCTCACGCATGTAATCCCAGCACTTTGGGAGGCCGAGGTGGGTGGATCATGAGGTCAGGAGATCGAGACCATCCTGGCTAACACAGTGAAACCCCGTCTCTACTAAAAATACAAAAAATTAGTTGGGTGTGGTGGTGGGCACCTGTAGTCCCAGCTACTCGGGAGGCTGAGGCAGGAGAATGGCATGAACCTGGGAGGCGGAGGTTGCAGTGAGCCGAGATCACTCCACTGCACTCCACCCTGGGCGACAGAGCAAGACTCCGCCTCAAAAGAAAAAGAAAAAGAAAAAAAAAACCAGAGAAATAATTTAGTAAACACTTTTCTGGTCTTATTTCTATTCCTTTATATCCATATCCAGACATATATCTGATTTATTCTGCACTGGAAATGTGGTCTTTGGGCAACTGCTTTGTTCTACCCAGATGTCTTGACCATATTTTAATTATGTGTTCGTATGCTCCTTCAATTCCCATGTTATAAAAGAATTCTTTTGTAATAGGAAGATCACCTTCCCTCACTGTATGGTGTTGTTATAACTTTTCATAGATATCATTTACCTTTGAACCAGTTAAGCAACCACTTGACCTTTGTCAGGCTTCATAAATGACTCAACTACTTCCCCTTGTATTTGCCAAGTCCATGGTATTTTCTTCCAAGGAAAAACTTTCAGGCATTGTCTGTCTACTAATTTCCTCACAAAATGATATTATATTTAATAACCACCAGTTAAAGCTAACATCAGCTTATAAAACATAAGAATGGGAAAAATAAGAAATAGAAGAAAATAAAAATGGGAAAAATAATGTTGACGTAAAGCACACAATGATTTATAAAGAGATTCCACAAATCACTTTTAATTGGCAAATAGGGAAATATTTTTACCATTCTTCTTTGAAGTACTTCTCTGGTCCAAACTGAATTGGTAATGAAATAGTACTATGCCCTAGCCTTAATCATTTTCTTACATATTTTTTAAACAGATGAATACAATGTTGGTTCTTGGTTAAAAAAAAAAAGAAAAAATACATAGTCATATTATCAAAACAAAAAATCTATACAAGAGGTCCCTTTTAGCCTTTTTAATTATGCCCCCTCCTATACTACAATGAGATTTACCTTTTGATGATACAGGTAGATTAAGAGCAAGGCCCAAACTAGCTACAGGCAAGTTAACTTTCTTAAAGCAGTTCAAATAACACCATTGTACTTCCTTCTCTACCAGTTTTACATCTTCTGGGCCTTAAAACACTCTTGTGAAGGTGTCTTTTCTGAAAGCCTAATCTAAAACAGCATAGTGCTTAAGGGCGCAGGTGCTGGAGCCCACTACCTGTGTTCAAATCCTGGCTCAGCTGTGGACCTTGAGAAAACCACTTAAATTCTCTGTGCCCCAATCTGTAAAATGGTAAACACCAAATAATACTGGCTAACCATTATTATGATAGTCCTTATTTTGGTTATTTTGCAGGGACATTAGGGCAGTGTTAAGGGCAAAAAGTTCCTTAGCTTCTCCAACAGTATTCTGACCTTGAGAATACAAAATGATAATCAACATGACCCTCAATCAGAGTATAGGACAGCCTTTTGTTCATAACATTCTGAGCTTGAGGCTTGGAGTAGACAAGAAAAAAAGCTGTATAACACTTAAGGCCATCGACCTAATACCTATCCATTTGAGAAGTCTTTACAACTGCCAAAGGGCTAGTTCAGAAGGATGGAAAAAACAACAGGAATCAAACATTAGTTTCTTCTCATATAACGATTGTGACCATATGAGGATTAGGATCTAAAAATGATGAGTTCCAGGTCAAAATACTAAAATTATTTATATTTCAGAACTTGGCCTGATGATAATGTTCAAGGTCATCTGAAAAAATAAAAATGTAAGCATAATGGAGCAAATTCTGGAAAAAGAACAATGAACAGAGGTATTCCCCTTATCCATTATCAAAATATGATAAAATATGATTTAATCAAAATATGATATAAAAGTTTGGCTAGTGAGGCAAATTAAGGAAATAAATTGTAGAAATAGAACTGAACACACTAAAGGTAGTGTTTCAAATCATGGGGGAAATTCAATTTTGCATAAATGGCAGGGCAGTCGCTAAACTTTTAAATACTTTTTCTTTTTTTTTGATACGTAGCCTTGCTCTGTAGCCCAGGCGAGAGTGCAGTGGCCTGATCTCGGCTCACTGCAACTTCCGCCCCCTAGAGTTCAAGTGATTCTCCTGCCTCATACGGCTGAATAGCTGGAACTACAGGCACGCATCACCACGCCTGGCTAATTTTTTTATAATTTTAGTAGAGATGGGGTTTCACCACATTGGCCAGGCTGGTCTCGAACTCCTGACCTCAAGCAATCCACCCTTCTCGGCCTCCCAAGGTGCTGGGATTACAGGCATGAGCCACCATGCCTGGTCTGAGTTGCTAAACTTTTTTTTCTTTGAGACAGAGTCTCACTCTGTTGCCCAGGCTGGAGTGCAGTGGCGTGATTGCGGCTCACTGCAACCTCCGCCTCCCGGGTTCAGCCAATTCTCCTGCCTCAGCCTCTTGAGTAGCTGGGACTACAGGCACACGCCACCACGCCAGGCTAAGTTTTGTACTTTTAATAGAGATGGGGTTTCACCGTGTTGGCCAGGCTGGTCTTGAACTCCTGACCTTGTGATCCGCCTGCCTCAGCCTCCCAAAGTGCTGGGATTACAGGCGTGAGTTACTCCGCCCGGCCTGAGTTGCTAAACCTTAGGGAAAAAAAATGAGCCGGGCATATTGGCAGGCGCCTGTAACCCTAGCTACTCGGGAGGCTGAGGCAGGATAATCGCTTGAACTTGGGAGGCGGAGGTTGCAGTGAACCGAGATGGTGCCACTGCACTCCAGCCTGGGCGACAGAGCAAGACTCCGCCTCAAAAAAAAAAAAAAAAAGTTGAGTCCTTTTTGCATTCTTTTGATATTTTGATATAAATACATTTTGATATAAATACATTTCAATGCATGGTTTATAAAAGTAAAAAATGAAACCATAAAAGCATGGAAATAAAAATTATAAACTTCATAAGCTTGGTAAATGCCCTTTAAGCATAAAACCAAGAATCCATAAAATATTCTACTGATAAATTTGACTGTATAAAACTAAAAGTTGCCGGGCACGATGGCCTGTAATTCCAGCACTTTGGGAGGCCAAGTTGAGCAGATGACGAGGTCAGGAGTTCAAGACCAGCCTGACCAACTTGGTGAAACCCTGTCTCTACTAAAAATACAAAAATTAGCCGGGCGTGGTGGCACACACCTGTCATCCCAGCTACTAGGGAGGCTGAGGCAGAAGAATTGCTTGAACCCAGGAGGTGGAAGTTGCAGTGAGCTGAGAACATTGGCACCATTGCACTCCAGCCTGGGCGACAGAGTAAGACTCCGTCTCAAAATAAATAAATAAATAAATAAAAATAAAATTAAAACTTCTGCATGGCCAAAATACCATAAACTAAATAAACAGGTACTTGACAAAATAAGAAAAAAATACTGTATCACATACCAGACAAATGAGTTAATTTGTAAAAAAGCTGAATAATCCAATAGAAAAATGAGCAAATAAACAGGAACAGGCAATACCTACAAAGAGAAAAGCACTGGCTATTAAATACATAAATACTCAGCTTCACTAATTATGAAAGAAATGCAAACTAAAACAATGAGAAATGATTATTTTATTTTTAATTTTTATTTATTTATTTATTTTTTGCTCTTGTTGCCCACGCTGGAGTGCAATGGCGAGATCTTGGCTTACTGCAACCTCTGCCTCCCGGGTTTAAGCGATTCTCCTGCCTCAGCCTCCCAAGTAGCTGGGATTACAGGCTTGCAAAACCTAGTCTCTACAAAAAAATGCAAAAATTAGGCGGTGTGGTGGCACATGCCTGTAGTCCCAGCTACTCGGGAGGCTGAGGTGGGAGAATCACCAGACCCTGGGAGATCAAGGTTGCAGTGAGACATAATGGCACCACTGTACTCCAGCCTGGGGGACAGAGCAAGACCCTGTCTTAAAAAAAAAAAAAAAAAGGCCGGGTGTGGTGGCTCACTCCTGTAATCCCAGCACTTTGGGAGGTCAAGACGGGCGGATCACGAGGTCAGGAGATCAAGACCATCCTGACTAACACGGTGAAATCCCGTCTCTACTAAAAATACAAAAAATTAGCTGGGTGTGGTGGCGGGCGCCTGTAGTCCCAGCTACTCGGAGAGGCTGAGGCAGGAGAATGGCGTGAACCCGGGAGGCGGAGCTTGCAGTGAGCCGAGATCGCGCCACTGCACTCCAGCCTGGGTGACAGAGCGAGACTCTGTCTCAAAAAAAAAAACAAAAAAAAAACAAAAAAAAAAAGAGAAAAAGAAGGAAGAAGGAGGAGGAAGGAGGAAGAAGAAGGAAGAAGAAGAAGAAAAGAAGAGTTTGTCCTTTGTCCAGTTTGCAAGGGTGTGAAGGAACATGTTCCTGAGCATTGTTGGCAAAGCGGTGAACGCTCTTAGCAGAGTTTTGAGAACGGTAATAAAAGTATAATGTACATATCTTTTGAACCAGCAATTATATTTCCAGAGAAATCCAAATAAATCACGCAAACCTACAAATATGTAGAAATGGTAGTTGGAAGAATATTTGCTATTTAAATAAATTTAATTTTGGGTGCCAAGCAGTTTCTAAATTTGGGTGCATCAACAAAGTCAATGTCTAGGTTTGTCTTGTTCCTACAATATATGGCTATAAAAACCTTCCGGATCGTGCAAATAAAAGCACAGATAAACAATTAAAATATTGACACTCAAGAGTCCAAGTCCGAAATTAGAATATCTGGAGAAGCAATCTGATTCACATAAACCTTTTTTATTTTATTTTTTAACATAAATCCTATCTACCTGGCTCTTGCCCTGACCAGCAGGAGAGAAACTTACGGTGACAAACCTGGAACAACGTTGGACCAAAAACACTTCAGGACAGCAAAAGCGCGCTATCGTAGACCCAGGTCCCTCGCTGCATCCAATACCGAGATTTCGCACTGTCAGTAAGTCTTTCGAGATGGATGGCATCCCTACCTCAGCTACTGAGCATGCGGGAAACTCCGCGCAAGCGCACAACAGCGATTTGACACAGCCTCTTTAGACTCCTGATCCGCAGGAAAATTCCACTTGTCCGTGTTTTCTCCAAGCTCTCCCTAGGTGCAAGTCACCTGTTGTAAGTAAATAAAAGCGAAAGGTGTGTCAACTTTCAAAGATTGGCTAAAAAAAAAAGAAGAAGAAGCAAAGAACACATTAAGCCAGCAACAGTGTGTTGAAAAAAAAAAAAAAAAGATTGGTTTTGGTTTCAGCTGTCTTCCAGCCCACTTCGTAGAGTTCACTGTTTTAAAATGTTCGTTGGATTAGTGATATCGCTCTGCGGCTATTTAACTTCGAACCCCTAGCGGTCCGTGGACAGCCTTCAGCAGGTCCACCACACACACCTCCACCTCCCACTCCCCACGCAACAACAAAGCAACTTTATGCAGAATTGTGTCAAAGATGCTTGCTTACTTTTTTTTTTTTTTTTTTTTAAGAGAGAGATAGCTTGCTCTGTCGCGCAGAGTCGATTACGGCTCACTGCTGCCTTCCCACTTCTAGGCTCAAGCCATCCTCCCGCCTCAGCCTTCCGTGTAGCTGGGACTACTGGTGCAGGTGCGCGCCACCACACCGGGCTAATTAAAATATTTTTTTTGTACAGATGGGATCTTTTACTGGGGGGCTTGGTTGGGGAAGGGGGCAGTGTCTCACCCTGTCGCCCAGGCTGGAGTGCAGTGGCCCAGTCTAGGCTCACTACAACCTCCGCCTCCTGGGTTCAAGCGATCCTTCCTCTTTAGCCTCCCAAGTAGCTAAGACCACAGGCGCGCCACCACGCCAGGCTAATTTTGTTTGTTTGTTTTTTAAGTACAGGCGGGGTTTCATCATATTGGCTAGGCTGGTCTTGAACTCCTGACCCCAGGTGATCTGCTCACCTTGGCCTCCCAAAGTGCTGGGATTACATGTGTGAGCCACTACGCCCAGCCTAAAAAGGTTTTTACTTCTTCATTTGATTTTCACAATAACTCTGTAAGTTAATGTATATTTTTGGGAAGTAGCAAAATATACATAACTTAAATTATATTACTTTAACCATATATATATATATATATAGAGAGAGAGAGAGAGAGAGAGAGAGACGATGTCTTACTTTGTCTCCCAGGCTGGAGTGCAATGGCTTGATCTTGGCTCACTGCAACCTCTGCCTCCCAGGGTTCAAGCTATTCTCCTGCTTCAGCCTCCCGAGTAACTGGGACTACAGGCGCGCACCACCCCGCCCAGCTAGTTTTTGCATTTTTTTTAGTAAAGACGGGGTTTCACCATATTGGCCAGGCTGGTCTCGAACTCCTGACCTCATGATCTGACCGCCTCGGCCTCCCAAAGTGCTGGGAGCATGAGCCACTGCGCCTGGCCATACTTTGTTTTTTATAATTAAATTGTATAATTACATGACAAGTACAAATGGCTTAAATAAAGACAAACATAATGCAAGGTAAGCTCAACAAGTGAGAATAGAAATCTGCAGTCATCCTAAAGAGTAGCCATCTCCCAAGTGTTCATTGTATCCTCTCATAGGTTTTACAAGAAAACGGCATAGCTGAATTCAGCAAGTTATGTAGAGGTTGGTTAGGAGAGTTTCTATGTAAATATATCTTTGTGCTCCTGGAAGACTATAGTTGTGATAGATCCCAGATGCGAAACCGTGGGTCAAAGATGAAGTGCATTTTATTTTATTTTTTGGAGATGGAATCTCCCTCTGTTGCCCAGGCTGGTGTGCAGTGGACTGATTTCTCACTGCAACCTCTGCCTCCCGAGTTCAAGTGATTCTTCTGCCTCAGCCTCCAGAGTAGCCTCCAGAGTAGCCACTCCTGGCTAATTTTTTGTATTTTTACTAGAGATGGGGTTTCACCATGTTGGCCAGGCTGGTCTCGAACTCCTGAACTCAGGTGATCCACTCGCCTCAGCCTCCCAAAGTGCTGAGGTTACAGCCATGAGCCAACACGCCCAGTTGAAGTGCATCTTAAATGGTGATGGATACTGCTAAATTGCCGTTCGAAAAGATAGTACTTTTTTTTTTTTTGAGACATAGTTCACTCTTGTTGCCCAGGCTGGAGTACAATGACACGATCTTGGCTCACTGCAACCTCAGCCTCCTGGGTTCCAGCGTTCTCCTGCCTCAGCTTCCCGAGTAGCTGGGACTACAGGCATGCGCCATCACGCCCAGCTAATTTTGTATTTTTAGTAGAGATGGGGTTTCTCCATGTTGGTCAGGCTGATCTCGAACTTCCAACCTCCGGTGATCCACCCGCCTTGGCCTCCCGAAGTGCTGGGATTATAGGCATAAGCCACCGCACCTGGCCGACAGTACATATTTAATGCTACCATCAGCAGTCCACTTTCACACATTCTCCCAAGCCCTGTTATCAAACTTCTTAATTTTTGCTCTAATCTGCTGGAAAGAAAATGGTATTTTAACTGTCTATTCTCATGACTCCTAAAGTTGAGGATCTTTTTATGTTTATTGGCTGTTTCCACTTCTGTGTCTCTGAGTTGACTGTTCATTTCTTTTGCCTTATTATTATTATTATTTTTGAGACAGACTCTCACTGTGTTGCCCAGGCAGGAGTGTAGTGGTGCAATCATGGCCCACTTGTAGCCTTGACCTCCTGGGCTAAAGTGATCCTCCCCCCACAGCCTCTGAAGCAGCTGGGACCACAAGCACATGCCACTACATCCAGCTAATTTAAAAAATTATTTCAGGGACAGGGGTCTCCCTATGTTGCCCAGGGTTGTCTCAAACTCCTGGGCTCAAGTGATATTTCCACTTCAGCCTCCTAAAGTGCTGGGATTATAGGCATGAGCTACTGTGTCCAGCTTCTTTTATCCTTTTTTTAAAAAATTGTGTTGTTTACATTTATCTTTTTGATCTGTAGCAGCTCTTTATGCATTTTGTATATTATTATTTTTTAATGTGTAGCAAATGTTTTCTTCCACAGTATAGTGTAGGGAAGGCAACATAACATAGTGGCTATGCACACACACTGGAATCTAACTGCCTGGGTTTGAATTCCAGCTGTGCTACTTAGTTGTATCATCTTGAGCAAGTTACATAACTCTATGTGCCTCAGTTTCCTGATCTGTGAAATGGTAATACTCATAGTTCCCATCTCACATGTTTTTTTGGTATGCTGTGTCTTCACCTCATCTGGTTTTGAAGATTAAGTGAGTTAATTCAGGTACAGAGCTGGAGTCACTGACTGGTGAAAGGCTGACATTGATTGAGTGCTTTCTGTTTGTCACTTGGTTTCTCACTTTCCGGTATCTTTTTTTGGTATATACAAATTTTCATACTTGTAGAAAATCTGTCCTTCTTATTCATTGAACTAAATGTTCTGGATGTTGTGTTTTATGATTAGGAAGGCTATTCCCAAGATGTATACTCTACAATGAAATGGTAACAATTGTGAACTATTATGAATTGGACAACCAAATAGAGCAGAACCTGTCAGAAACAGGAGCAGAAGTTGCTATACATACCATACTATTCTATGAGTGGGATATAACAGGGATTTAAGAGAATCTTAAAAAAAGGTTAGATTGTTTTATAATATTATTAAAATTTATGGGAAGTCACTGATTTGGACTGAGCTCCTGCACTAGGCTGTTTACTTGTAAGGTCTGCGTTCCAGGAAATCAGGAGAGATGATAGCCAAATCCATTAAGCCAAATGGTGTCTGCTTTTCGTTCCCTGTTTCTGTCTTCTTCAACCTTTTCTGCCTATAAACCTCACCCTGCCCCCACAGCTCATCAGAGATCCTTTCTATTTTGTAGAAAGGTTTAGGAATATTTAATAATAGCCAATTAGATCTTTAAAACTCGATTTGCTGAAATTTTATTATTTTACAATATTTTCACTGAACTTTGTGCTGCCCACAGTGGTAGTCATTACCCAAGTGTGCCTGTTGAGGCCTTGCCATGAGTTTAGCCCAGATTGAGATGTGCAGTATGTGCAAAGTACATGTCAAATTTCAAAGGCTTCGTTTGAAGAGAATATGTAAAACATCTTACTTTTTATTGGCTACATGTTACAGTGATACAATCATAGCTATGTTGTGTTAAATTAAAAAAATATATATATATATTTAAAAAGCAGGGCACAGCGATTGGACTATGAGCCCCACCTTTCCCCGCCCCCGTGAATCTGAGCCCGCCCCCCGGCGGCTGCTTGGAGGACCCGGAGGTGGCTCAGTCTCCGCGGACTCCGGGAAGGCGGTGCCCACCGCCCCGCCCCCCCTACCCGCCGCTCCCTCCCCGCCCCTTCCGTTCCCGGAGCGCGTGCGCCCTCTTACTCGGCTCTCCTTGGTTTCCTGGGGTCCTGCCCCTTCAAGCTGGGGCGCGAGCGGAGGACCCCGCGCTCAGGGGTTGCGCGGCCATGCGTTGGGGGCTGCGTCCTCGCGGGCCGGGGGCGGCCGCCCTGGCCACTGCCCGAAGTTTGTGGGGGACGCCCCGCCTTCCCTGCAGCCCGGGATGGCAAGGGGCGACGAAGAGGTTTCTGGTGCGGTCGGTCTCCGGAGCCAGTAACCACCAGCCGAACTCGAATAGTGGCAGATACCGGGACACGGTGCTGCTGCCGCAGACCAGCTTCCCCATGAAGCTGCTGGGCCGCCAGCAGCCGGACACGGAGCTGGAGATCCAGCAGGTACGGGCCCCGCCTCGGCGCGGGGCCTCCGGAGAGGCCAGATCCGGCCGCGGGCACTGGGCGCTCGCAGGAGCCACACCTCTGCGCTCCACGCCGGTGCGGGTGGGCGGGGGTGTGACCAGATCGGTGGAATTCGTCTGCTTCGCACAAATTTTGTGGGCTGAAAACCTAAGTGAAGAAATCTCTAGATAAGTCCCTCCTTTGTACCAGGTTCCGGAGCGGGACTTGAAGGGGTCACTAGCGATGCCCAGATACCAGCATGTATCGCACGTATGTCCCATTTCTACCGTAGATAAAACAGGTCGACTTTGGGCACTTTCCAATGCCTTGTAAAAAGTAAATTCACATGTCCACATGTAAATAAAAACCCAGGCTGGGCGCAGTGGCTCGCGTCTGTAATCCCAGAACTTTGAAAGGCCAAGGCGGGAGAATCGCTTGAGCCAAGAGTTCGAGACCATACTGGCTAGTCACACCCACCCCCCCATCCTTAAAAAAAAACTTAAAAACCTCAATTATGATGAATGAAGGGGAAGTTGAAGCCCACTTCTTGGATCTTTTAGATCCCTAGTTGGAATTATGACTCGTTTGAACTCCCCCAGGCTGGAGTGCAATGGCGCGATCTCGGCTCACTACAACCTTCGCCTCCCGGGCTCGGGCAATTCTCCTGCCTTAGCCTCCCGAGTCGCTGGGATTACAGGTGTGCACCACCATGCCCGGCTAATTTTTATATTTTTAGTAGAGATGGAGTTTCACCATGTTGGCCAGGGTGGTCTCTAACTCCTGACCTCAAGTGATCTTCCCGCCTCGGCCTCCCAAAGTGCTGGGATTACAGGCATGAGCCACTGCGCCCAGCCTAAACTGAACTTTTTAAGAGCAGAGATTCCTCTTGTTAGTTTCTGCAATTCTAGTCTTTAAAAATCCCTGATATTCTTGGAATATTGGTTAAGTAAATATACTTAGCCTAAATATTCTGACAGTTATAAGAGTTCATCTAATTTTTTAAAGGCTTTTTAGTCAGTACCTTCTGTATGCCAGAAAGAGTGACAGTTTCAAATGTTTCCTCGTTTAATCTTCACACCAGCCCTGTAAGATGGATTTTAGCACTTTTTTTTTTTTCAGATGGGAAAGCAGGCCCATAAGTGCACAGTAACTTGGCCAAGATCACACAGCAAGTGAGGGAAGGGAAGTAAGACTGCCATGCATGTTGTTACCAGATTTGGGGAATGGCAAGCATTGCAGCCAAAGAATAGCAAGAATATGTTTGTCGGGAATGCGCAGGTCCTTCAACATGTCGGGGGTGAGGAGTGAAGCATGGGGAGTGATGAGAGAATGCCCGAGAACTTAGCGGTACTAAACCTTTGTAGGGTCCTGCATATCATATAGAGTTTAGACTTCAGTCTGAGGTGTATGGAGAAACTACTGAAAGATTTTAAGAGATGCGTACTTAGACACGCATTTCAGAAACCTCACCTTGTATTTCAGAGTTGAGTAGATTGGAATGGAATAGATTGGAATGGAATTGGAATGGAAATAAGCAAGTGTTGCCTATTATTTATGGTTAGACTCAGGAGTATGTATTTATATAATGTTTAGATATCTTTTTTTTTAAACAGAAATGTGGATTTTCAGAACTTTATTCATGGCAAAGAGAAAGAAAAGTAAAGACAGAATTTTGCCTTCATGATGGACCTCCTTATGCAAATGGTGACGCTCATGTTGGACATGCTTTAAATAAGGTAACTGTAATTTAGGTTATGACACTTGAAAGAAAGTGTTTATGTAAATACTCTTTATAAATGTGTATTCTAATTATATGATAATTATGTAAATTTACATTTGCACATAAAACTAAAACATTTTCATAGAAAGCAATATACAATTTTAGTACTGCATGAAAAAAACATTGCTGCTATTTGCTTTGAGCTTAATGTTATATTAGTAAATATAATCTTATTCAGTGCATAATTATCGTGTGAGGTATTGTTCTAGAATCTGGGAATGGCAGTGGACAAAAAAAAGGTATGTCTTGGCCGGGCGGTATGGCTCATGCCTGTAATCAGTGCCTGGCCCACAGATATCAATAATTCATTATTTTCTAAAATGCTTAGTAGTATTTCATTGAGAGAATATGTTAATACTACAATCTGTTCACTCATTTTTCAGTTCTTTATTTTTTGTAGATTTCAGTGGAAATTTGGGGGAGGAAGTGGGCTTAAGCATCTGTAGTTTCAAAACCAGGAATTTGGTCACTGAATGGGTCAATAGTGCTATTAGAGACCAGGCGCGGTAGCTCACGCCTGTAATCCGAGCACTTTGGGAGGCCAAGGTGGGCGGATCACGAGGTCAGGAGATCGAGACCATCCTGGCTAACACGGTGAAACCCCTTCTCTACTAAAAATACAAAAAATTAGCCAGGCGTGGTGGCGGGCGCCTATAGTCCCAGCTACTTGGGAGGCTGAGGTAGGAGAATGGCGTGAACCCGGGAGGTGAAGCTTGCAGTGAGCCGAGATCACGCCACTGCACTCCAGCCTCGGCGACAGAGCAAGACTCCGTCTCAAAAAAAAAAAAAAAATCATGTTTTGTGATATAAATACAGAATAAAACTCTATTATTTCAAACACTTTTGCAAGGAATAGAAGAGCCAACTCTAACTGGATTAAGCAAAGAGAGAGAATTTACTGGCTATTTTACTGTAGAGTCCAGATAGTTTTAGCCACCTGCATAGCTGGATCGGGAATTCAAATAAAATTAAGAATTGGTTTCTCTCTGTCTCTCACTCTTTGCTACTTTGGTGACTGCCCCACCCCAGACCCCCAGCACATTTCCCAGTAGTTTCAGGCTTACATTATTCCACCTTCTCTTTCCCAACAATTCTTTTTTTTTTTTTTTTTTGAGACAGAGTCTTGTACTGTCGCCCAGACTGGAGTGCAGTGGTGCAATCTTGGCTCACTGCAATCTCCGCCTCCTGGGTTCAAGCGATTCTCCTGCCTCAGCCTCTTAAGTACCTGGGACTACAGGCGCCTGCCACCACGCCCAGCTAATTTTTTGTATTTTTAGTAGAGACGGGGTTTCACTGTTAGCCAGGATGGTCTCGATCTCCTGACCTCATGATCTGCCCGCCTCGGCCTCCCAAAGTGCTGGGATTACAGGCCTGAGCCACCGCGTCTGGCCCCCAACGATTCTTATAAAAGTCCTAGAATTGAATCTCATTGGCCTGATTTGGGTCGCACATCTATTTCTGAATCAGTCATTGCAGACTTGGGGATAGAATATGTTAATGGCTACGTGTGATCACATGTTCACTCTTGGAGCTGGAGCAGAGGGAGCCAGCTCCATGTGGATTGAGGGCAAAAGAAGAATTGCCTAAAAAACAGTGGCATCTTTTTTTGTTGTTCTTTGAGACAGAGTCTCGCGCTGTCGCCCAGGCTGGAGTGCAGTGGTGCAATCTCCGCTCACAGCAAGCTCCGCCTCCTGGGTTCACACCATTCTCCTGCCTCAGCCTCCCGAATAGCTGGGACTACAGGCGCCTGCCACCATGCCTGGCTAATTTTTTGTATTATTAGTATTATTTTGTAGTAGAGATGGGGTTTCACCGTGTTAGCCAGGATGGTCTCGATCTCCTGACTTCATGATCCACCCGCCTCGGCCTCCCAAAGTGCTGGGGTTACAGGCATGAGCCACTGCACCCGGCCAAAACAGTGGCATCTTACAAAACTATCTCTCACTTGAAGAGAAGCCTTCTTGAAACCCTTAGCAAAGAGCATGAGCACTTTGGAACTAGGGGAGGACCAATTCTTGCTCTTCCTCACACATGCTAATTATGGTCTTGCTTGCTTTTTCCTCTTCCTAGAATGCATCACCAGAATATTCACATGGATCACCTCCTCATTTCTTTCAGATTCTGTTCAAATGTCATCTTATCAGGCTCTACTGACTTCCCTTTAAAATGGTACCACCCCCAGCCCGTAAATGTCATTTTCTAACCCTATAATTTGCTTTTTTCTCCATAGTGTGTGATATGTTGGTATATATTCTGTGTTCCTCCATGAGAAAAAAGACCTTATCGTGTTTGTTTACTACCATATTCTAGGTTCCTAGAAAAATTCTTGACATATAGTAGGCATTCAGATATTTATCCGTCAAACAAAGCAATGCATGAATATTAGAAAAATGAAAGGAACAGAGATAAATGACTCTTAAAAGTATGGAGGAACTTTTTTTGGGGAGAAGGAGGGTGGTGTTTGATACTGAGGAGTTAGTAAAATATTCCTATTATATTGCTACTATTCTTTTCACTAGAGGCTTCATATATTATATTTTATTATTACATTTAAGAATCCTTATTAGGTACACTGTTAATTATTAGTTTCAGTGATTGATTTCATCCTGTTCATATGACTGAAAGCAACACTATTGAGTAGAAATATAATGCAAGCGGCTGGGCGTGGTGGGTCACGCCTGTAATCCCAGCACTTTGGGAGGCTGAGGCGGGCAGATCATCAGGTCAGGAGTTCGAGACCAGCCTGACCAACATGGTGAAACCCCCTCTCTACTGAAAATACAAAAAAATTAGCTGGGCACGGTGGTGTGTGCCTGTAATCCAGCTATTTAGGAGGCCGAGGCAGGAGAATCACTTGAACCTGGAAGGCAGGGGTTGCAGTGAGCCGAGATAGCGCCACTGTTCTCCAGCTTGGGCAACAGAGCGAGACTCCGTCTCAAAAAAAAAAAAAAAAAAAGAAATATAAGAAATATAATGCAAGCTACAAATTTGTGCCACATAGGTAAGTTAAAATTTTTCTAGTGGCCCCAGAAAATAATGAAAAGAAACAAGCGAAATTAATTTTAGTATTACATTTAACCCAACATATCTAAAATATCATTTCAACATACAGTCAATGTAAAACATTTTTGAGATATATCACATTTTCGTAACATGTTTGAAATCAGGTATATATTTTATAATTTACATTGCATCTGAATTTGGGCTAGCACCAAAAATCACATGTGGCCAGTGGCTATTGTATAAGATACCATTGTTTAGAGCATATATGCATCCATGTATTCATGTATTTGATAAATATGTATAGACTAGTGCCAGAAACCATTCGAAAGGCTGGAATTCATGGGTGAAGAGGACAGATGGCCTCTCTGATTTCATGGAGTTTATGTTTTGCAGGGAAGAGACAAAAAAATAAGTAAACCATTTCCAAAGAGATAAGTGGAAAGGAGGCTATTTATATGATGATTGATTTAAATAATATACCCAGAGTAAAGTGTACCAATCTTAAGTATATATAGCTAGGTCAATTTTTTTTTTTTAGTGTGACAACCACTCAGATCACAAGGCTCCTTCCTGTTCATTAGTAAACAGTTTGAAATTAGAGTTTTTAAAGGGGGGAAAGGATGGGAGTAGAATATAATAATACCTTTTCTACTTTTGATAGGTATGGAAAGGAGGAAATTGTTTTCTGGACTACTGGGCTAGTGGTCAGAGCGCTGTTTCCTCTTGGGAAGAAGGAAATTGAGCTTGGAGGCAAATCTATCCTTTGCCTTTGATTCCCCCATTCAACTATGGTAATACATTTTTTAAAAGGCTCTGCTGCCCTCTAGTATCTAAAATGAACTTAAAAAGGTAAATTAGTTCTAGAACTATACCTAATGAAAAGGTCTACTGTTTAATAAGGGTTGTGTCAATGACAGAGTTAACCACAATATTCCATTCTCTGAGTACACTGTAAGTTCTGCAATAGTTCAATGATATTTTTTAGCTCAATATAAATAATATTAGACTATTTGTGTTTTTTTATACGAGTTAATTTATACATATCCGTTCAAATTGCAGTTTTAAAAATGGTATTAAGTTTAAAAAAAGAACATAAATTGTAGGCCAAATGTTTTATGTATGAATGATAATTATCATTTTATCTTTGCAGATTTTGAAAGACATAGCCAATCGATTCCATATGATGAATGGCTCCAAAATACATTTTGTGCCCGGCTGGGATTGTCATGGGTTGCCCATTGAAATAAAAGTATTATCAGAACTTGGTAGAGAAGCTCAGAATCTTTCAGCTGTGGAAATTAGAGAGAAAGGTAAATAATCTCTATTTCTGTTTTAAAATGATATTTGTAAACACTTAGGGTCCTTGGGAAAGTCAGAACTTTACCAAAGGAACCTTTTGTTTGGGTTTGGTTTGCTTATAATGAGATCTATTGGAAACGCCTTTCTGTCACAGAAAATTCAGATTTTATTTCATTGATTTTTGTAAGAATTTATGTTTGGATATTGAAGGAAAGACTTTGTGAGCATTTCTGATTGCATTCTCAGTTTCTTAATGTTCATATTTTATAAAACTATTTTTTGGTAAATTCTTTTTTTTACTTTCCTCAAGGGGGCTTGTTGACTGATTTCAGGTGTTAAGCCAAAATTCAATTCTAAAATACATATATTTTACATTAATCTCTTATTTGATCCTTTTTCTTCAGTTGACTGGGCCAGGGAGGACTCTCTTTTTCTTATATGTTATACTATTGTACATTTGGATTTAGCTGTGAAGATATTTTTACTTCCTTGTGAAACCTATTATCATTGGCTTAGATTTGATATTCTGATTAATTTTTTGTGTATAATGAAATGAAAATTGTTATCTGACCTTTTCTTAAATTAAGAAACAATAAGGAATAATTTTTCCAGTTTATTTGTCCTAAATGTGAGGTCATTGTATAAAGTCTGGAAAATACAGAAGACAGTAATAAAATTTTAACTTTTGCAATTCTGGTTAATTTTAGAATTTGTTGTAGGTATCTTCTGAACACTGTTGACCTTCAAATTATTTTTCTATTAAAAAATTTTTATAGGCCGGGCACAGTGGCTCACGCCTGTAATCCTAACACTTTGGGAGGCCGAGGGAGGTGGATCACATAAGGTCAGGAGTTTGAGACCAGCCTGGCCAACATGGCAAAACCCCGTTTCTACTAAAAATACCAAATAATTAGCCGGGCGTGGTGGCGCACGCCTGTAGTCCCAGCTACTTGGGAGGCTGAGGCACGAGAATTGCTTGAACCTGTGTGGCAGAGGTCACAGTGAGCTGAGATCTGCCACTGCACTCCAGCCTGGGCAACAGAGCAAGACTCCATCTCAAAAAAAGAAAAAATTTTGTGCTCGGGCACGGTGGCTTACGCCTGTAATCCCAGCACTTTGGGAAGCCGAGGCGGGTAGATCACGAGGTCAGGAGATCCAGACCATCCTGGCTAACACAGTGAAACCCTGTCTCTACTAAAACTACAAAAAAATTAGCGGGGCGTGGTGGCAGGCGCCTGTAGTCCCAGCTACTCCGGAGGCTGAGGCAGGAGAATGGCGTGAACCCGGGAGGCAGAGGCTTGCAGTGAGCTGAGATCGCGCCACTCGTGCCACTGCACTCTATCCTGGGAGACAGACTCTGTCTCAAAAAAAAAAAAAAAAATTACATTCTAAACTGACTACAACATTTGCAGTTAGAGAGATACATGCTAAACCATGTTTAATAATTCGAATTCATTGGTTTTTTAAAAGCTTTTTTCGTCTTTTTTTTAGCTAGATCATTTGCTAAAGCAGCCATTGAGAAACAGAAATCAGCATTTATTCGTTGGGGAATAATGGCAGATTGGAATAATTGCTACTATACATTTGATGGCAAGTATGAAGCCAAACAGTTGAGAACTTTTTACCAAATGTATGATAAGGTAAAGAAGTATTTTTTCTCTTTGAGTAGGTTTTAGTATGTGTTACCAAATTCTACTTTTAACATCATATTTTTGTCTTTTATAGGGCTTGGTTTATCGATCTTACAAACCTGTGTTTTGGTCTCCGTCATCTAGGTATATAAGCATTTTTTGGTAATTAAAAGGGAGAAATTTGTGAGGCTTCCAAATATTTATGTTTAATATTTTTAAACCTTAGGACTGCATTGGCTGAAGCCGAACTTGAATATAATCCTGAGCATGTCAGTCGTTCAATATATGTAAAATTTCCTCTCTTAAAACCTTCTCCTAAATTGGCATCTCTTATAGGTAAGATTTATTCATAGCTTGAGTGTACTAAAGTTATAGAATTATCCCATTTGCTAACATATTTACAATTTTATTTTCACAGATGGTTCATCTCCTGTTAGTATTTTGGTCTGGACCACACAACCTTGGACGATTCCAGCCAATGAAGCTGTTTGCTATATGCCGGAATCAAAGTGGGTATATTATTGCATTTTTTGTTTTATACACAAATAGAATCTATTCCATTATTAACATTATTTTGAATTTATTTTATCCTCTTTATTATTTTAAAATTTAATGAATTATAACTTAGTTATTGTGTTCATATAGATTTTATTAACCTTTAGATGATCCTTTTTATGACCTTATCCGGCTTTTCGGGAAAATGAAACAGAAGTGTTAAGTTACGAAGTGTTTTGAAAATAGTACAGTTTGATCTTGAAGTCAGTCTTTTCTTTTTTCTTTCTTTTTTTTTTGGAGACCAAGTTTTGCCTTTTGTTGCCCAGGCTGGAGTACAGTGGCACGATCTTGGCTCACCACAACCTCCACCTCCCGGGTTCAAGCAATTCTCCTGCCTCAGCCTCCCAAGTAGCTGGGATTATGGGATTACAGGCATGCACCACCACGCCTGGCTAATTTTGTGTTTTTAGTAGAGACGGGATTTCTCTATGTTGGTGAGGCTGGTTGCAAACTCCCAACTTCAGGTGATCCACCTGCCTCAGCCTCCCAAAGTGCTGGGATTACAGACATGAGCCACGGCGCCTGGCCTGAAGTCAGTTTTTTCTAAAATGATTATTTAAAAATTAAAATAGTATCTGTGGCTTTTCTTGTTTCATTATTAGTAATTTATCCTAAAATTTTATGTTAGGTATGCTGTTGTGAAATGTTCTAAGTCTGGAGACCTCTACGTACTGGCTGCAGATAAAGTAGCATCTGTTGCTTCTACTTTGGAAACAACATTTGAGACTATGTCAACATTTTCAGGTGAAGATTGTTAGATATCTGACAACATAGATCAAAGTATTGGGCTGACTTGAATTTACTACTTTGCTGAACTGCCTATTCTGAATTGAAACAGATATGGCCTCTACCTTTCTAGAATACATTTTACATTGATTACACTAAAGGAGAATATACATTAAGCATGATAGGAGTATAGAAAAATATGAATATTGATAAACGTACAACAGATAAAACTAATTTCTGGCAATATCCAGTAGTTACTTGGTAAAATTTTATGCAAAATTAATTTTTAAAAATTTTTTTATCTGTTTTAATAAAAGTAGCAAGAAAGGAAATGAATGTACTTATTTTTCAATATATAATTTTAAGAAAGGATTGAATAGGTTCTGAAAATTATTCAGAAAGCAGTTCTTCTATCAAAGGAATTTTATTTTATTTTATTTTTTAAAGAGACAGGATCTCATGCTGTTGCCCATGCTGGAAGGCAGTGGTCCAGTCAGCTCATTGCAGCCTCAAACTCCCAGGCTCAAGCAATCCTCCCACCCTGGCCACCCAAGTAGCTGGGACTATAGGCACATGCCACGCACCTGGCTAATTTTGAAAAAATATTTTACAGAGATGAATTCTTGTTGTGTAGCCCAGACTGGTCTGGAATTCCTGGGCTCAAGTGATCTGCCTGCCTTGGCCTGCCAAAGTGCTGGGATTAAATGCGTAAGCCACTCTGCCTAGCCCAAAATAATTCTTTGTGAGCTATAATTTGGGACTTTTGAGGTAGTGACTGCTTTTGAAATATAATTATGGAATTCTAGGGAAGTTTAAAATTAGCTTTTTGTTGTAGTTGTTCTTTTGTTTTGTTTTGAGACGTGGTCTTGCTCTGTTGCCCAGGCTGGAGTGCAGTGGTGCCATCTTGGCTCACTGTAGCCTCCGGATCCTAGGCTCAAGTGATCTTCCTGCCTCAGCCTCTTGAGTAGCTGGGACTACAAGCGTGTGCCACCATGCTGGGCTAATTTTTCATTTTTTTTTGTAGAGATTAGGTCTTGCTACATTGCCCAGGCTGATCTTGAACTCCTGGCCTCAAGTGATCCTCCTGCCTTGGTCTTCCAAAGTGCTGGGATTACGGGCATGAGCCACTGTGCCTGGACTAAAATTTTATTTTATTTCATTTTATTTTATTTTATTTTATTTTATTTTTATTTTATTTTATTTTATTTTATTTTATTTTATTTTTTTATTTTATTTTATTTTTTATTTTATTTTATTATTTTATTTTATTATTTTATTTTATTTTTTTATTTTATTTTATTTATTTTATGTTATGTTATTTTATGTTATTTTATTTTATGTTATTTTATTTTATTTTAGAGATGAGGTCTCACTATGTTGCCCAGGCAGATCTTGAACTCCTGAGCTCAAGTGTTCCTCCTGCCTCTGCCTCTCAAAGTGCTGGGATTATAGACGTGAGCCACCATGGCTGGCCTAAAATTATCTTTGATCCTTAGGTATGCTATATCTTTTAATTTCTTGCTAAAAAATCAATCACATGAATAAAGATACAAAAACTGCCTAGAAAGACTGCCTAGCTAAATAGGAAAGCCCTGTAAATTAATCAGTTCAGATACAAGCCAATGAGAAGTTTAAACAATCTTAACAAAAATAAAAAGATTTTTATGTCAGAGGCAGGAAAGGAGCTTAAGAATTTTTAAGACCATTCGGTCCTCTTTGGTGCAATAGGATAATAAAAATAAAAACCAAAATAGTAATTTACTTCACACCCTCTCTCACCGTGTTGCCCAGGCTTGTTTCAAACTCCTGGGCTCAAGCAATCTTCCTGCCTCAGCCTCCCAAAGTGCTGCAATTATGGACATGAGCTACTGCACCCAGCCCCCTGCTCTTTTTTTTTTTTGAGACGGAGTCTTGCTCTGTCGCCCAGGCTGGAGTGCAGTGGCACAATCTCGGCTCACTGCAAGCTCCGCCTCCCGGGTTCACGCCATTCTCCTGCCTAAGCCTCTCCGAGTAGCTGAGACTACAGGCGCCCGCCACCACGCCCGGCTAATTTTTTGTATTTTTTTTTTTAGTAGAGATGGGGTTTCACCGTGGTCTCGATCTCCTGACCTCGTGATCCGCCCACCTCGGCCTCCCAAAGTGCTGGGATTACAAGCGTGAGCCACCGCACCCGGCCCCCTGCTCTTTTATAAATGCAGAGGATATTAAAGACTTCATTGTCAAGTTATACGTTATCATAGAAGCTAAAAATCACAAGATTTTTGAAAGTGTTAAGGTTGAATTTAAAGATCTTTTGTCTAGATAGCATAATTGTTTCAAATTCTTACTATCAGATAATTATTGAGTTGCTATTTGAGTCATCATATTGTGGAGGAGTATATATATATTTCTTATCCCTGTCAAAATAAGCTGGTGTCATGTAGCTACTACTTATTAAAGTACTAGGAATGTTGAAGAGCTAAAAATGAAGTAATTTGTATGGGGTAAGTTTTCTTTCCAGAAAAAAATGCATTATTTCTTATTAATTACTTAGAGACCTTTTTGGGAGGGTGGTGAGGGAGAGTATTAAGTGGTAGATGCAGTAAGTATCAAAACACTTAAACTACATTAACTCTGTTTATTCTCACAGCAACCCTCTGAGGTGGGAACCATAATTATCTGCATTTTATAGATTCCAGAAGGTCACAGAACAAGTTAAAGGGGAAGCTGGAATTTAAGCCTAGCCAGTATTGTTCTAGATTCTGCACATTTGACCTGATATTCTATTGCTAAGCTTAAGGAGATAGATTTGCCATATAAAATGATTCTTAATAGTGGTTTTCTTTCCCCACAGGTGTAGATTTGGAAAATGGTACTTGCAGTCATCCATTAATTCCTGATAAAGCCTCTCCTCTTTTACCTGCAAATCATGTGACCATGGCAAAAGGAACAGGATTGGTTCACACAGCCCCAGCTCATGGTATGGAAGATTACGGTGTAGCGTCTCAGCACAACCTGCCCATGGTACTGTTCCTCCTTTTTCATTTTTAATTATTCATCTTAATAAAAGGAAATGATAAATTCTAACCAACATCTTTATTTTTTAAAAATGATGATTTTTGTCATCGTAATTGTGAAATGCTTAGGTTTGTGTAGTACTCTAAAGTTTCATTAATTCGTACTAATTGAAAAAGATTTCCCAGAATTAGGAGACAATTAGCACGTTAGAATTGAAGTATATATATCATGGGGCACTTTTAAAATACTTTATTTCTAGTATCAAGTCACATACACAAATTACTTTTACTCCCTGAAAAAGCCTGTTTGTTTGTTTTAGCTAAACAGTCCTCTCTACATTTACTTTACATACTTCAGTTAGCAAGTATTTCCATTTAGTTAAAAGGTGAGTCTGAAAGGGAACAACTGTGTACACAGGCATAGATTTGGAAACAATAGAGACCACTCAAAGGTGTTTTAATATATTTTGTTACTTTTGTTATTAAAGTTTACGTATATGCTTCAATAACACATTTTGGCTTTGGTGATTTAAATGTGTAAAATTCACAAATTCCTATTTCTTTTTCTTTTCTTTTTTCTTTTTTTTTTTGAGATGGAGTCTTGCTCTGTCACCCAGGCTGGAGTGCAGTGGTATGATCTCGGCTCACTGCAACCTCTACCTCCAGGGTTCAAGCGATTCTCCTGCCTCAGCCTCCCGAGTAGCTGGGACTACAGGTGCACACCACCACGCCTGGCTAATTTTTGTATTTTTAGTGGAAGTGGGGTTTCACTATGTTGGCCAGGCTAGTCTCGAATTCCTGACCTCAAGTGATCCGCCCACCTCGACCTCCCAAAGTGCTGGGATTACAGGCCTGAGCACCGCGCCTGGCCAAGTACCTAGAGTTTCAATGTAGAAAAAACTAGGCTATAATGAGATGTTTTATATATATTGTTTTGCCAGATATTGTCATAAGAGAAAATGTCTTGATATTTTAATTGTTCAAAATGATACTTTATAGGATTGTTTAGTGGACGAAGATGGAGTTTTCACAGATGTTGCAGGTCCTGAACTTCAAAACAAGGCTGTCCTTGAAGAGGGAACTGATGTGGGTGAGCATCATATCTGTTGATATCATACATGTTTTCTGAAAAGTAGCTAGCAGTAACCTTTGCTACCTATTTTCCCTTCTTATACTTTAACAGAAACAAAAAACTAAAATTATGTCTTGTTTTGCCACATGTTTTTAAATGGAGTTTGAGACTGTTTCATCTTTTGCTTTGAAGCTGCTTTATTTAAGCAAGTCAGGGCAGTCAACAGGGAGTGAAGTTATTTTAGAGCTGTAGAGATAATAATCAGCAGTATTACTTTTGTGGAAGGATACAATCAAGATCAGGGCTGGATGTTGACTGTAAATTACACATTCCCCACTCACTTTTTAACCCTTGTAAATAACTGACCTTTATGGCATGGTTTATTTATTAGAATCTTGGGAATCCTCCAGACTTGAATTGTCTTTCTGCCTTTCTTTACAGATTGAGACCAGGTGCTATGAAAACGTTTCTTTGTCCACACTAAGACTAAGGCTAATTAGACCTGATATATTAGTTTTCTAAGGCTACTGTAAAAAATCACCATAAACTTGGTGGTTTGAAACAACAGAAATTTATTCTCTCAAGTGCCAGAAGCCGGAAGTCTAAACTGATGGTACTGGCAGGACCATGTTTTTCTGAAGGTTCTATGGGAGAATCCTTACTTGCCTGTTTCTAGTTTTGGTGGCTCCTGGAAATCCTTGGCATTCCTTGGTTTATAACTGTGTTACTCACTCTCTGCCTCTCTTGTCACATGGCCTTCTTTAGATCTTACTTGTTTTTTCGAGACTGAGTCTCACTTTCTCACCCAGGTTGGTATGCAGTGGCATGCTCTCAGCTCACTGCCACCTCTGTGTCCTGGGTTCAAGTGATTCTTGTGCCTTAGCCTCCCGAGCAGATGGGATTACAGGCATATGCCACCATACCCAGCTAATTTTTTTTTTTTTTTTTTTTTTTTGAGACACAATCTCACTCTGTTGCCCAGGCTGGAGTGCAGTGGTGTGATCTCAGCTCACTGCAACCTCTGCCTCCTGGGTTCAAGCAATTCTCTTGCCTCAGCCTCCCAAGTAGCTGAGATTACAGGCACACAGCACCACTCCTGGCTAATTTTTGTATTTTTAGTAGAGATGGGGTTTCACCATGTTGGCCAGGCTGGTCTTGAACTCTTGACCTCAGGTGATCTGCCCACCTTGGCCTCCCAAAGTGCTGGGATTACAGGCGTGAGCCCTCACTGTGTCAGGTCATAATATTTTTGTTTTTTATTTTATTTTTATTTTTTTTTTGAGACAGAGTCTTGCTCTGTTGCCCAGGCTGGAGTACAGTGGCGCGATCTTGGCTCACTGCAAGCTCCGCCTCCCGGGTTCATACATTCTCCTGCCTCAGCCTCCCGAGTAGCTGGGACTACAGGCGCCCGCCACCATGCCCGGCTAATTTTTTGTATTTTTAGTAGAGATGGGGTTTCACCGGGTTAGCCAGGATGGTCTCGATCTCCTGACCTCATGATCCACCCGTCTTGGCCTCCCAAAGTGCTGGGTTTACAGGCATGAGCCACTGCGCCTGGCCTATTTTTTATTTTTAATAGAGACAGGGTTTCACCATGTTGACCAGGCTGGTCTCAAACTCCCGGCCTCAAGTGATCCACCTGCCTAGGCCTCCCAAAGTGTTGGGATTATAGGTGTAAGCTACCATACCCAGCCACCTTCTTTAGGTCTTAAATGTCTCTCTGTGAATCCTCTTTTTTTTTTTTTTTTTTTTTTTTTTTATTGGAGGGACTGGTTCTTTATTTCAGAAAGACACTTGTCAAATATTCAGTATCAAAACAGGTGGACTACTGATTTCTGTTTCTTCCAATCGGCCCCAAAGAGACTATATCAAAGGACAGTACGTTTTAAGCCAGTAAGCCACAGGATGTACACCTGACAGGCTTTACAGAAACCTTACCAGAAAGTGGGGATTGGGTAGGGAAAGAAACTTTAAAAGATCAGCAAACTGCCAGCCCGGCCGGGCGCGGTGGCTCACGCCTGTAATCCCAGCACTTTGGGAGGCCGAAGCGGATGGATCACGAGGTCAGGAGTGCAAGACCAGCCCGGCCAACGTGGCGAAACCCTGTCTCTACTAAAAATACAAAAAATTAGCCAGGTGTGGTGGTAGGTGCCTGTAATCCCAGCTACTCGGGAGGGTGAGGCAAGAGAATCACTTGAACCCGGGAGGCAGAGGTTGCAGTGAGCTGAGACCGCACCATTGCACTCCAGCCTGGGCAACAGAGCGAGACTCCATCTCAAAAAAAAAAAAAAGTCTGCCAGCCCACAGACTGTAGAGGGCTGTCACAGTCAAACTGGGTGGCCAGGGTGCCACAAACCCAAAGAAGCAAAGTTTCAAGATAATACAAAAATTTTAAAAAGTTTTGTACATAAGCTGTTCAAGATTTCTCTAGCATTGACTGATACTAAGCACAATGAGATGGCACTTTTAGAGACAGCAGCTTCAAACCCAGAAAAGGCTAATGAGGTGAGTTTCACATGGCTGAATCAGTGGCAAAAACATAATCTTTGTATCCTCTTCTAAGAACACCAGTGCTCCCTAATGCAGTCTGACCTCATCTAAACTTGATTACATCTGCAGAGGGCTGATTCCCAAGTAAGGTCACATTTACTAGTGCTGGGGGTTAGATCTTCTTGGGGACACAGTTCAACCCACTACACCTGGTTTCTTCCAGATTACCTGGAGACCCTTTTAAGATTCACGGCATGAAAGATTATGGCTCTAAACTTCAAATGTAGAATTCTAGATATAATCTGTTCATCTTTTCTTTGATGTGGAAAGAGGTGGAAGTCACATAATTTGGAGTCTGATTAAGATTTTACAGTCCCTGCTTTTTTTTGCCAGGAGAATCCCAGAGCACACCTTTGATACCTGGAAGGTGACTACTCTTTTTTATTTTTATTTTTTTGTGAGACAGAGTCTCGCTTTGTTGCCAGGCTGGAATGCAGTGGCGCAATCTCGGTTCACTGCAGCCTCTGCCTCCTAGGTTCAGATGATTCTCCCACCTCAGCCTCCCAAGTGGCTGGGATTACAGGTGCACGCCACTATACCCTGCTAATTTTTTTGTATTTTTAATAGAGATGGAGTTTCGCCATTCAGGCCAGGCTGGTCTTGAACTCCTGACCTCAAGTGATCCTCTCGTCCCTGCCTCCTAAATTGTTGGGATTACAGTTGTGAGCCACCACGCCCGGCCAAGTTGACTACTCTTTTTTTCTTATGAGATGGAGTCTCGCTCTGTCACCCAGGCTGTAGTACAGTGGCATGATCTCGGCTCACTGCAACCTCCGCCTCCCAGGTTCAAGCGATTCTCCTGCCTCAGCCCCCTGAGTAGCTGGGATTACAGGCACACGCCACTATGCCTGGCTGATTTTTGTATTTTTAGTAGAGACGAGGTTTCACCATGTTGGTCAGGCTGGTCTCGAGCTCCTGACCTTGTGATCTGCCCGCCTCAGCCTCCCAAAGTGCTGAGATTATAGGCATGAGCCACTGTGGCCGGCAAGGTGACTACTCTTATTGCCACCTGTTGCTGCAGATTTAGTATTTTTGGAAGTTTAGAGCATTTTTAGGATTTTCACAGTACTTTTTAATTATGTCTAATATAATTTGGTGTTTTTTTTTTTTTAAGTTATAAAGATGCTTCAGACTGCAAAGAATTTGTTGAAAGAGGAAAAATTGGTGCACAGCTATCCCTATGACTGGAGGACCAAGAAACCCGTGGTTATTCGTGCCAGCAAGCAGTGGTTTATAAACATCACGGATATTAAAACTGCAGCCAGGGTATAAAAAGCATCCTGTTTTAAGGGGTCGGGCGTATCATTCCCTCAGTATAAAGGGGCTGCATGTGAGGTTGAGGTGGGGTTTCAGGAGTAACAGGGATTGCTGCTATTATGATTTAGTTTCATAAAATTGTAGAATTTTAGATCTGGAAGGACCTTGGACTTCCATTTTTTCATTATACATGTGTGGGAAATGAGGCATAAAGAGGTTGAGTGATTTGTCCAAATCACACTGTTAGTAGATAGACTTTCTTGCCCAGTGTTGTCAAAGTTGCATAGAATTTGGACAAAACTGTGTTACCTGGTTTAACCTGCCACAGCCTCTGTTTCCTCATCTATGTAAAGTGGTAATAATGCCTATCTCATGGAGTAAGGAAATACAAGTTTCCAGAATACAGTCTGATACATAATAAGCAGTCAGTAAAACTTTTTTAAACCCTTTGCTTTCTTAAGATTGAAATGCAATCAATTAAAAAAGTTACTGTTCTACTTACAAAGGAAGCATATTAAAAAGAAAAACTAACAATATGAAAAATATACAAAGTTGTTGCTTTGGAGGTAACAAATACTTATAACTTATATTCTAAATACTTAATGTATATTTGAGCCCTTTCATTTAATATGTATCTTTCTATGTGGGTGTATATATGTGTGTGTGTGTGTGTGTGTGTAAACATCTCTCACAACTTGATTCTATTTAATGAAAGAGCTTAAATATATATGTGTTAACCAGGTTGAATATATAGATATTTTGCTTTACATTTTGAAAGATACTACTGTATTTAGCTGGTTCATCTATTGGCCTGGCAATTTGGGGTCCTTGCCAAAGCTTTTTATAGCAGTTTAAACTTTCTATACTTGTGTAATGTGGACAACTGTAATATATAGTGCGTTTTGTTTTTTTTCTTCGTTTAAAGCCTCTCTTCCTTATTTGTCAATGTTAAAATTTGTAAATTGCAGCTCTGCACCGATTTTTGGTTGTAGAACCAAATCTAAGTCTGACACAATATATTTAAGCCAAGTTTTTTTTAAACTTTTTTGTAAAGTTAAAAATTGTTCTTTGCAGAAGTAGTGCTAGAATAGGATAATGTGTTGTCGTATTCCCATCACTCAGTTTCAACAAGAATCAACTTTTGGTTAATTTTGTTTTTGTTTACACCCCTCCCACCACCCACTTTTTACCCCTTAACAATTGGATTATTTTGAAGCAAACTCCAGGCATTATTTCTTCCATATTATATATTGTCCCGGCAATATTTTAGCACGTATATTTGAAAGATAAACTCTTTTTTTTTTTTTTTTTTTTTTTTTTTGAAACAGGCTCTTGCTCTGTCACCCAGGCCAGAGTGCAGTGGTGTGATCTCAGCTCACTGCAACCTCCACCTCCTGGACTCAATCTATCCTCCCACCTCAGCCTCCTGAGTAGCTGGGAATACAGGCCTGTGCCACCACATCTGGCTAATTTTTGTATTTTTTCTAGAGATACGGTTTTGTCAAGTTGCCCTGGTAGGTGTCGAACTCCTGAGCTCAAGCAGTCTGCCTGCTTCGGCCTTCCAGAGTGCTGGGATTACAGGCGTGAGCCAAAGATAAACTCTGTATTTATTTATTTATTTATTTGAGATGGAGTTTCACTCTTGTTGCCCAGGCTGGAGTGCAATGGTGTGATCTTGGCTCACAGCAACCTCCGCCTCCCAGGTTCAAGCAATTCCCTGCCTCAGCCTTCTGATTAGTTGGGATTATAGGCATGCACCACCATGCCCGGCTAATTTTTTTGTATTTTTGGTAGAGACAGGGTTTCTCCATGTTGGCCAGGCTGGTCTCGAACTCCTGACCTCAGGTGATCCACCTGCCTTGGCCTCCCAAAGTGCTGGGATTACAGACGTGAGCCACCACGCTCAGCCAAACTCTTTAAAGCATAATTCCTATGCCATTATCACCACCTTTAAAAAGTAATAGTTATCCGTTAGCAAAATCAAATATCTATTCAATATTCACATTTCTTAGACTTTTAAACCGAGTATAGTATTAATCAAATTGATTTGTAGAGATTTTGCCATTCTGCCAATAGGTGGTGCTACAGAGAGTTTGGGGGAGGGGACTTCTGGTAGTTAATGGTGAGTGAGGAAACCATTTAAACCTTCTTTGAAAATGTAAAAATGCTTTTATTAATGGATAGAAAGATTTTTTAAAATGAAGTTAACATTTTGACCTTTTTGGAGAGTATTAGTAAACATTTTTGCTATACAATCTTTTGCTAGTTGACACATTAAATCAAATGGTAGCAGTTTTCAACCTTATTTTGGGAATGGAGGAAGGGAGCTTTCTTGAGAGGAAGTAACTGTTATCCATTTGTCAATAGAGAGAGAGAGAGAGATTTATTTTAGAGACAGGCTCTTGCTCTGTCGCCCAGTATGGAGTGCACTGCCATGCTCATAGCTCACTGCAACCTTGAACTCTTGGGCTCAAGTGATCCTCCCATCTCAGCCTCCCAAAATGCTGGGATTACAGGTTTCAGCCACATGCTTGGGCTTATTTTGAGAAAGTGTTTTCTATATTGTAAACTATATTATGTAAAATTAGGTATATCACAATCTTTTTTTGGCAGCCTACAATAGTAATTTTTTTTTAAGCATTTTTAAAAATGGTGGAAATCAAGTTTGAATTGATTTTAACTATAGTTTAGTGAAGTATAATAGTTCTGTGAAAGCTTTTATTACCAGTTTTGATCTAGGGTTGGTGTAAATTAGAAATTGGTAGGAAATCTTTTGTAACATTGTTAAAAAATGCAACAATGCCCCTGATATCATCACTGCTCCTGATATTATTTGCTAAGTTCTTTGTGGCTCCATTTTTACTTTGCCTTATTTGCTCTGAAATCTTTTAGTTCTTTAGTTGTTTTTTTGAGGGGAGGGTAAGGGAGATATGTGAATGGCTACAAACATCCAAAAGAAAGAAATGCATTTGGAAAGTTGACTGTTCTAGAATACTTGTTCTGCTTTCTCTCACAAGACTTGATTTATGAATTAATTGCAGGAATTGTTAAAAAAGGTGAAATTTATTCCTGGATCAGCACTGAATGGCATGGTTGAAATGATGGACAGGCGGCCATATTGGTGTATATCAAGGCAAAGAGTTTGGGGTGTTCCAATTCCTGTGTTTCATCATAAGACAAAGGATGAATACTTAATCAACAGGTAGAATGCTTTCTAAAATTTTTTAGTGTTTTAAAATGAATTATTTTTTCTTCAAAAATTGAAAAATAATGTGGTCCATTAAGAACCGTTTATATATGTTAAATAAAATATGCTAAAATAGTCTTTTTGGGGTCTAAAATATAAACTCAAAATGATTCTATCATAGAGTTTTATTAAAAACTAGATTTTCTTAAATATTGATACTTAGAAGTAAAGGCTCTGATTTTTTTTCTATGAGAATTTATTGGGCTATATTAAGGTATCATGGATCCAAAGATGGACAGTGTTTAGCTGGGGAGCCTGAAATGTATTTTTTCTTCAGGAATGAAGAGAATCACTCTCACATTCTGAGTCTGCTGTCCTTTTCAGTGGAAATGGGATTATGTAATTATGTAGATACTTAAAATTTAAGAAATTATAATATAGTTAAATGCACATGATTACACTGATCATTATATTCCCAGTTTTTCTTGTTTCTTTCCTTTTTTTTTTTTTTTTTTTTGAGTTGGAAAGGTAATAGATGGACATAGTGAACAATTCATAGTAGAAAAGCTTGTGCACTGAAAAGTAGGCTTTTTCCTACTCCAGGTATCCAGAACCTTTTTTTGAGGCAGTCATTGTTTACAGCTGTTTCTGAATCTTTCCAGAAAAAATGAATTCTGCTGTCAGCACATACATATGTTTATACAAAAGGGAATATCTCTATCTTCTGCTCTGTGCCTAGAGTTTTTTCACTTTGTGTGTTATGGTTTATTCCAAATCACTACACATGGATCAGCCTCATTCTTAAGCTTTATTAAGGCATACTTTACATACTATAAAATTCATGGCCGGGTGCGATGGCTCACACCTGTAATCCCAGCACTTTGGGAGGCCGAGGCTGGTAGATCATGAGGTCAGGAGTTCAAGACCAGCCTGGCCAAGATGGTGAAACCCCATCTCTACCGAAAATACAAAAATTAGCCAGGCATGGTGGCGCGGGCCTGTAATCTCAGCTACTCCGGAGGCTCAGGCGGAGAACTGCTTGAACCTGGGAGGCGGAGGTTGCAGTTAGCCAAGATTGCGCCACTGGACTCCATCCTGGGTGACAGAGCGAGACTCTATCTCAAAAAAATTAAAAAAGAAAAAAATTCATTTATTATAAGTGATTTATAGTAAATTTATTCAGTTTTACAGCCACTATCATAATTATGTCTTAGAATAATTCTTTTATCCCGAACAGCTCCCTTTTGTGCTTTTTGAAAGAGAAGTTGCTTGGAAATCTGTGAGCTTTGGAGAATGGCAACTGAATTTGAACCCAGACTTTGCCATTCACTGTGTGTGAGACTCTGAGGAATTTACTTAACCTCTGGCTCCTCTATAAAATAGGAAAAACAGGCCGGGCGCGGTGGCTCACGCTTGTAATCCCAGCACTTTGGGAGGCCGAGGCGGGCGGATCACGAGATCAGGAGATCGAGACCACGGTGAAACCCCATCTCTACTAAAAATACAAAAAATTAGCCGGGCGTGGTGGCGGGCGCCTGTAGTCCCAGCTATTCAGAGAGGCTGAGGCAGGAGAATGGCATGAAGCCGGGAGGCGGAACTTGCAGTGAGCCAAGACTGCGCCACTGCACTCCAGCCTGGGCGACAGAGCAAGACTCCGTCTCAAAAAAAAAAAAAAAAAAAATAGGAAAAACAATGGTTGCAGGTAGACTGTGATGAATACTAAATAATAAATGCAAACTACTTGGTGTAAAGCACAGTATTCCGTAGACGATGAGCTATTCATGTATTCACTGAAGAAACATTTTTATGTGGGCGCAGTGGCTTATGCCTGTAATCCCAGCACTTTGGGAGGCCAAGGCGGCAGGATTGCCTGAAGCCAGCAGTTCAAGATTGCAGTGAGACCCCATCTCTACAGAAAAATTTAAAAATTAGTTGATGTGGTAGTGTGGGCCTGTAGTCCCAGCTACTTGGGAGGCTAAGGCGAGAGGATTGCTCAAGTCCAGGAGTTTGAGGTTATAGTGAACTATGATCATGCCACTGCACTCCAGCCTGGATGACAGAGCAAGACACTGTCTCTTCAGAACGAAACAAAACAGAACACATTGTTAAGCACTTAGTACGTGTCAGTGCTAGGAACTGCTAGTAGCTACAGTGAACAAGACTGACATGGCCCCTGTTTTTAATGAGATAATAGTCTAGCTAGTTTATCTTCTAGTAATATTAGGGAGGCTTTGAGTGTTGTTGCTGTTTTTCACAGATGTGGAGAGGGGAATGTTAATTATTCCTTTTAGGAACACATTCTAGGTTTTCATTTTCTTTGAGCAATTTCTTTTAATTTGGTGAATGGAATTTTTTCTAAATTATGCTGTTAAGGAGTTTAAACTTTTAAGTAGACTTGAGGAGTAAGAGTATGTTTTAGGAAAAGAAAGTAGAGGCTAGAGACTGGAAAGTCATTGGAAAGCTATTTCAATATTATTATAAGTTGGAGCTGAGGTAAGACTTTAGAAATAATCTAAATATTATTGCTGTGTTGTTCTTACAGAGCTTGGTCAGATGTAAACTACTAATATCTTAATACTTACATTAAGAATTATGTAAATTTTGTCTAGTTCAGATTATTTTATTTTATTTTTGATACAGTCTCACTCTGTCACCCAGGCTGGAGTGCAGTGGTGCGATCTTGGCTCACTACAACCTCCGCCTCCCAGGTTCAAGTGATTCTCCCTCCTCAGCCTCCTGAGTAGCTGGGCCTACAGGCATGTGCCACTGACCTGGCTAATTCTTGTATTTTTAGTAGAGATGGGCTCTTGCCACGTTGACGAGGCTGGTCTCGAACTCTTGGCCACAAAGGATCCATCTGCCTCTGCCTCCCAGAGTGCTGTGATTACAGGCATGAGCCACCATGCCCGGCCTCAGACTTAGTTTAAAAGAAAAAGAATTAAAGTGATTATAGCTGAGACGAATTTCCACAAGCATTTGTTTAAAATTTCACACTGGAGAGTTGGTTTTTTTTTTTGGAAACTTTTATAAGCCATGTCATTGTCTCCTCTTCTTTTTGTTTTTTTTTTTTTTTTTTTTTTTGAGATGGAGTTTCACTTTTGTTTCCTAGGCTGGAGTGCAATGGCACGATCTCAGCTCACTGCAATCTCCGCCTCCCAGGTTCAAGTGATTCTCCTGCCTCTGCCTCCTGAGTAGCTGGGATTAGAGGCATGCGCCACATGCCTGGCTAATTTTTTATATATATATATATATGGTTTTTTTTTTTTTTTTAGTAGAGATGGGGTTTCTCCATGTTGGTCAGGCTGGTCTCAAACTCCCGACCTCAAGTGATCCGCCTGCCTTGTCCTCCCAAAGCGCTGGGATTATAGGCGTGAGCCACCATGCCTGGCTACTCTTCTTTTCATTATTTAGAGAGCAAGATGTCTAGGGAATTTCACTGAAGTGATTGAGGTGGGTGGAGATTCCTTGGTGAAATAGCCCTCTGGACTCTGAGGTGGATCATACGTATGTATTACTAAATATAGCAAACTGGTTTAATTGATGCATCCTGATAAATGGTACATAGGTTGACTGGTCAGTGAGTTAGGTGAAATAAATATGAGCTTTGTCAGAAAAACACAAACAAGTTTTCATTAGGTATATTTATGTTTTATTTACTCAATACATTTACATGGTAGTGTTACAGATTATCTTCTGTGTACCTGCCATTGCGTTGGTTCCATGGTGTTAGTCGATTTCTGATATTGAAGTAGCACAGTCATACAGAATATTGGCCTAAAGAAATGACAGGCAAACTCAGCTATATTGTCTGTCAATTCATAGGTCATTTTCCTGTATACCATTTCTGAATGATGACTTTAATCCTTTTCCATTATTGGATCTTTTTGGTGTTGTAAAACTTGAATTTAAGAAAATTGATATTAATTCTTAATTATTTGTTAATTTTATAAAACAGGCTGAAAGTTTATCTTTTTTTCCACCGGAATCAAATGAGAGTCCAAGTGACCACAATTTTCTGTCTTTCTTTATTATACTTTTATACTGTAGCAAGTTGGTAACTATCAAAAGTAACAGCATCTCCACTGGAAATTGGTACACAGTCCACATGGAGTTGCTGTTACACTTGATAACACCATTAAACATATAAGGAGATTCCTTTTGCTCATCATGGGATCTGTACATTATCTCTAAGTATACTTGTTTCACAGAAGAAAGTCTCGATGTATTCATGTTCTAAATAAGTTTAGGGACTGGTAGATTTGAAACGCTGGTGTTTTATTTTGATTTGAATTAATAGTGTCATTTGCATTTTAGATCATATTTGTATTTTCTCAAGAAATAATTCCATTTTGACTTTACTGTCATTGGTCATTTTTTGAATCTGTGATATAATGCCATTAGAATTTAGGTTGAAATCTGTTACTAGTCAATAAAAACAGAATAAATAATTTTTAGCATAAAAAAGATAAAATTTAGAAATACTGGCTACCTGGGAAGGAAAAGAAGTTGGTTAAATTTCTTCCATCATTTCAAACAGTTATATCACTTTCATGCTATTAATGCTATAGTTAACATAGGGAAACTTAGCCCCTAACTTCTGGAAATTATGAGAAATTTAGTAAAAATAGCCAAGGAATTTCCAATATAATTTGAGTGTTAACTTTAGCTACGTCAAATTTTTTCTCAGTTAACAATAATAAACCTTTTGTTCAAAAAGTTTATGTTCATTAAATAAAGAAAAATTTCTCCAAAATGGTTTTTTGTCAGCTTTACAACATAAATCTAGGATTAAATTAAAAATGGAATTTCCCCTCCCAAATTTCACTTTGTTCTAGAATTAAATTTAGTAAACAAATGTGAAACATTTAGCCTCTTACCTCATTCTTCTTCCAGTAAGTTAGAGAAGAAAAGTTGTCTTAATCTTTAATATTTTTGCTTATAAAGGCAAAACACAGAAGACAGTGGGATGACAGCAGTCGTTTCTTTGTTGTTTGGTAGTCTTAATGCTGCTTAATGTCCATAACACGCTAAATAAGCCTCATTCCAGTTGATATCGAAGTTCAGAATGATTGGCTGATGTCATAGTTGCTCATGCTACCTAGTGGATTTTCACAGATTGAAACCTAAGAAGGGACACGTAATGCATGTGTTGAGATAAGGCCTTTGAGTAAAGTACAAGGTTTTATGATGGATTTATTGCTTTATGAAATAAAGCATTAAGATGGAAGCATATAGATTACATACTGATAAGAGGTTTCACCCACTTTTATCAGCAGTTGTTTATACTGATCTTTGGGTTATAGGTTAACTATGAGTTTGTGTTAAGTATACAATATTAAAGAAATAAAGGTAGAATTCTTAAATTTCAGACAAATTAGGAATTTTCCTGCATTTTTTCTGAAGAATATTAAATATCACAAGGAAATAGTTAGAAAATTGTTTAAAAATTTTTTTAGGAAACAAAACTATTTTAAAAATCTTGTAAGTATTATCTTGGTTTCATTATTAAAAAATTCCACTTCTAAGTATTTACCCAAAGGAAATAGGACTAATACCTCTTGTGTGAAGATATGTATATAAGATGTCCAATACAGTTGTTTATAAAGGAACATAATGATATACAAAAGAAGATGTAATTTAATTAGTTATAGAAGAATGAATATGCACCTGTTAAAAATGTCAGCTTAGCTCTTAATGGTTGCCTAGTTCCTTTTGTATGAAAATCAAATGAACATAACATACCCAACGTTCGGATTTTGTTAGATGTTTGTCACGTCTCTATAATGAGTATCTTTTGAGCACTTGTTCACAGTTAACTTTATATACTTTTCTCAAATTATCTTTTTAGATTTTGTTTGAACGTTAAATTTATCTTTGTTTTTATCATCATTATACCTAGCTCAAGTTTGTGGGTTATATGTCTGTTTATTTTTATTGTAATTTTTGTTTTCAAATCTCTCTGTCACACTTTTTTTTTTTTTTTTGAGTTGGAGTCTTGCTCTTGTTCCCCAGGCTGGAGTGCAATGGTGGGATCTTGGCTAACTGCAACCTCTGCCTCCCAGGTTCAAGTGATTCTCCTGCTTCGGCCTCCCAAGTAGCTGGGATTACAGGCTTGTGCCACTATGCCTGGCTAATTTTTGTATATTTAGTAGAAATGGGGTTTCTTCATGTAGGTCAGGCTGGTCTCGAACTCCCCACCTCAGGTGATCCACCCGCCTCGGCCTCCCAAAGTGCTGGGATTACAGACGTGAGCCACCACGCCCAGCCTCTTTTTTTTTTTTTTTTTTTTTTTGAGTCGGAGTCTCGCTCTGTCACCAGGCTGGAGTGCAGTGGCACAATCTCGGCTCACTGCATCCTCTGCCTCCTGGGTTCAAGTGATCCTCCTGCCTCAGCACCCCCCAAGTAGCTGAGACTACAGTCACGCACCACCATACCTGGCTAATTTTTGTATTTTTGTAGAGACCGGGTTTTGCCATGTTGCCCAGGCTGGTCTTGAAGTCCTTAGCTCAAGTGATCCACCTATCTCAGCCTTCCAAAGTGCTAGGATTACAGGTGTGAGCCACTGTGCCCACCCAAAATTAATTTATTCAGTTGACAAAAATTGCATATATTATGTACAACATGTTTTGAAATATGTATGCATTGTGGAATGGCTAAATCTAGCGAATTAACATATATTTGTTGGGTTTTTCTTTACTCTCTCATTTTAAAATTAACTTTATTGTTTTAAAAATATAAATAATTTATCTAGAATCTCATAGTACCGAATTATAGAACATAATGCTTACTAAAGTACATTTAGTAGACTTTATTTAGAACATGATGTTTTCATAATTCACAGTATAAAGTAAGGAAGGAAGTCTTGCTCTCTAAATATTAGTGAGACTTGCTCTCTTAATGAGATAAAGCTTCTTCCCTTAAAAATGTTTCATGTTTCTTTTGGATACATTGAACAAATTTTTCTTTTGTTCTGATTCATATACATATGTAACAAGGAAAAAAATCTGAAGTATGTTGTTTTATTTACGATAGCCTTTTTGAAATTGGATTTTTAAAAATAATTGCAGGATTGCTTTTCATTGGTGTAGCTAATGTGTAGTTATGTTGTTTCTCGTAAGTGTAATTAGGTAAGCTAAAAGAAAAACAAAAAACCTTTCCTCCTCACTAAGAGACTTTTGTCAGTTTTT
Organism: Nomascus leucogenys; assembly: GCF_006542625.1. Classification (NCBI taxonomy): domain Eukaryota; kingdom Metazoa; phylum Chordata; class Mammalia; order Primates; family Hylobatidae; genus Nomascus; species Nomascus leucogenys. Next base: position 27,131,019 of record NC_044385.1, on the reverse strand, counting down.
TAAAAAGTTTTTTAAATTTGCAAATAAAGTATATATAAAACACAAAATTACATTTCTTATGTTAAAATATGCTCTATATCTAAGTAAATTACTAATATTGTTATAAAAAAGTAGCAATTACAATGAATTTTAGACTAGAGGTGTCTGACTAAACTTGGAATTTTACCATTGCTTTAATAACATGCCAACAGCAAAATTGGAATCTTTCTTAATGCTTTTAGTTATATGCTTAGTAGGTTACTTGAATATAGTTAAATAACATTTAAAATGTCATTGAATTTTCTGATATTTAGGAATATGAAAAAGAACTTATTTTTATTTTTTTTTAAATAGAGGTGGGGTCTTTACTATGTTGCCCAGGCTGGTCTTGAACTCTTGGGCTCAAGTAATCCTCCTGCCTTGGCCTCCCAAAGTGCTAGGATTGTAGTCATGAGCCACCGTGCCAGGCCAAGAATATGAAAAAGAGCTTAGTTTTATTAAAGTTGAATTTAGGATTCTAAAATATGGATGTGGAGCTGAGTGTGGTGGCTCACAACCCATAATCTCCGCATTTTGGGAGGCTAAGCCTGGAGGATTGCATGAGGCCAGGCATTTGAGACCAGCCTGAGCAACAAAGTGAGATCCCTATCTCTAGAGGGGAGGGGGAAAAACGGCATGTTGGCATGGGCCTGTAGTCCCAGGTACTCGGGAGGCTGAGGCGGGAGGATTACTTGACGCAGGAGTTCAAGGCTTCAAGTGAGCTATGATCATGCCACTGCAATCCAGCTTGGGCCACAGAGTGATACCTTGTCTCAAAAAAATTAATTAAATAAAATAAAATGGATATGTTTCATCTGTAGTCGTAAGGTTACTCACTTTCTTTAGTTATTAGGACTTTTTCTTTTAAGAATAAAAATTTTCACCTAGTCTTCTTCGTCACTTTTTCCAATGTTTATAGAAACTGAAACTCAAAAAATAATATGATTTATTCCTGTCATTTTCCAGTAAGTCACAGTTAGAGGCTGGTCTTTGGACTTAGTGCTTGCTGTGTCAACACACTAATCTCCTGAGACTGCCTAGTTCCTCACTTCATCTCTGATACGCAGTCTTCACTCTATGCCTGGGTAAAAGAGCCTTTCTGCCATTGCTTAGCAAACTCCAGAGAGTAAGAGTGTGAATTCAGTTACAGTGTTGTCTTTATAGATGAGTTAGAGAGGCAGAATAAATAAGTAAAAACAGCACACCAAACTATGTATGATTTAGGAAACACGAATTCAAGCCCTGGTTTTAACTGTTACTTGCTTAGCCTCATAATTTAAGGAACCCTAAGGTGCAGAACAAATCATTTCTCAAGACCCACTGTGTATTTCTGTGAATCCAATTAGTGCTTCGAAAAAGATATGTGGTGTATGTATACATGGTTTTGGTTAATACTCTTTATCCTAACGTTTCTACCATATTTGCTAAATTAATATGAAATTTGAGGCATTTACTTTTACTTCGTTATTATTTTTATGTGTTTTTCCAATACATTTAAAACCGTTTTACTGTTTTATTTTACTCTTTACCTAAACTTGCCAGTCTAATGATAACATTGTAAAAAAAAAAAAAGGCAAAATGACACCCATTTTTAGAATTATTCTTTTTTAATGAGAATTTCCTTAGTATGAACAGTGGTATCAACTGTAATTGTGCGTATATGTCCATGTAAATGTACTTTACTAGTATCTCTCTTTTATGGTTGTAATCTTTTTGTTTTTTTTTTTCTTTTGGTCTTTAGATTTATTCAGATTTTTCTATTATACCATATTCATATTTTCTTAACTGAAAATGTTCTGGACAAACTATATAAAATAGTAATATGTAACTTAATACTATTGTCATATAACTAGGTAGTTATTACATAAGGTTTTTATGGTCTGATAACATAAAAGTTTATCTTTACTGTTAAAGTCCATCTAAAATGATTCACTGTCTTAGAAACATGCATTTATGCCCATTTTCCTTTCTCATTATAAGTTCTTCAAAGTACATGATGGTAACATTATACTTTTAAAATCTATCCTTCATAGAATACCAACTTAGTGATATCCAGCTTTTATAAGATACTTCAAATTTAAATTTGTAGAGCATATTTATTTATTTATTTATTTATTTTTTGAGACAGTCTCGCTCTGTCACCCAGGCTGGAGTGCAGTGGCGCAATCTTGGCTCACTGCAAGCTCCGCCTCCCGGGTTCACGCCATTCTCCTGCCTCAGTCTCCCAAGTAGCTGGGACTACAGGCGCCCGCCACCATGCCCAGCTAATTTTTTTGTATTTTTTTAGTAGAAATGGGGTTTCACCATGTTAACCAGGATGGTCTGGATTTCCTGACCCCGTGATCTGCCCGCCTGGGCCTCCCAGAGTGATGGGATTACAGGCGTGAGCCATTGCACCCGGCCTGTGGAGCATATTTAATTTATACTCATTTGATTTTGCTTTCCACAACAATTTTTGGTAAACACTTCATTTATCTGTGAATTATCAGGCCAGACCTGACATCAAATAATCAGTTTGAATAATGCTTACATAATATTTATTCAAATGTGCCAGGTATTGTTCTATGTGTTTTGTATTTATTAACTCAGTTAATATTCATAGGAAGTCTCTTAATGATGCTGTTACTATTTGTGTTTCACAAATGAGGAAACTGAGGCACAGAAATGTTAAGTGCCTTGCCCGGGTTCAAGTGGTGGAGCCAGAAATTAAGCCAAAGCCCCCTGCTGGCAGGATCCATGCTGTTGGCCATTATATGTACTGTGACTAAATGAAAAGCAACTAGAGGAAGCTGTAATAGCAACAAAGCTGCAATAATAAATTCAATATTCGAATAAATCAAAAATATGTTATTTTTGTGAGAAACTATAGTATGAATTTTTTTTCCCTGAGTTTAATTTTCAAATAATTTATTACTGTATATCTTCCCAAAGATACGACCAGTTCTGTTATTTATTTGATAGGGGTTGATTGGCTTTCTGTCATGTGTTAGGTACTGTACTAAGTTTTACATGTATAGTCTCATTTAGTTTGTAGTTGTTCTGAGGGAAGTGTCTAGGATTACTACAATGTTAAGTTTCATCAGGGGAGGGATCTTGTGTATTTTGCCAACTGCTGTATCTCTAGTGCCTGTGCCCAAGATGCTGGAGGTGTTCAATAGTTTCTGAACAATGAAATAGATTGTTCTTAACAGAAGGGAAAGCTAGGTCTTTAGAACGTGTGCATGGTCATATAAATACAAAGTGACAGTCAGAATATAAGCCTGGATATCTGTCATCACAGTCTCTGCTCTAGTATGGCATTGCATCTTATGCAGATGCCTGTGAGCAGGGAGGGAGTCCTGGAAAGTTATCAAGCAGAGAATTCGTGTGATAAAAGCAGTTTAGGAATGCATGTATTTCAAGGTCTGTTTTGTAAAGTAAAGGGATGAGGGTAGGGGGAAATACTCTCAGACCATTGATTGCATCAGTGTAGTTTTGAGGGAATGAGGTTGGACTGATACAGTGTCAGTGGGAACCACTGTAATCTTTCAAAGGTAGAACTGAGAGAATGTGTTGGTTTAATTTAGGCAGAAATCAGAAGAGGAAAGATAATTAGGAGGTTTTGAGTATAAGTACCTGGATAGAAAATAGATTAGTAAGAAATAGGTAAATCAGTAACGGAAACGGCCAGAAGCCTTTTTTTTTCTTTTTAAGGATATGTATAATCAATTTTTTATTTATATTGAATTTAAAATGATAGCAGCTTTTTCTTCAAACTAAGGTTTGAGGAAAAAGATAGGAAAAGAAATCACTATTTCTTAATTTTAAAATGTTTGTTATTCATCACAATAGTTAATTGGATAATTCTGCTATGTCCCCCCTGAAATAGCCAAACCATTGAGCATATTGTTAAACTAGTGGAACAGCACGGCAGTGATATCTGGTGGACTCTTCCCCCTGAGCAACTTCTTCCAAAAGAAGTCTTATCTGAGGTAAATTTCTGTTTGTATTTAACAGCCTTTGTATGTATTACAGGACTTAATGACAACATGAGAAATTCTTGAGAGTTAAAAATTTATCTTATGTAAAGTTAACAAATTTATTTACTGTAAATTAGAAGCTAATGCAGTTTGAAAGTAGACATTTTGTTTAACTATAGAAGTGTAGTATTTAAGGCTGGGCATGATGGCTCACACCTGTAATCCCAGCACTTTGAAAGGCTGAGGCAGGCAGATAGTCCATGAGTCCATGAGTTTGAGACCAGCCTGGGCAACATGGCAAAACCCTGCCTCTACAGAAACATATAAAAATTAGCCGAGCATTGTGGCATGCGCCTGTAGTCCCAGCCACTCGGGAGGTTGAGGTGGGAGGATGGCTTGAGCCTGGAAGACAGTTGCAGCGAGCCGAGATTGCATCACTGCACTGCAGCCTGGGTGACAGAGTGAGAGCCTATCCCCCTAAAACAAAGTGTATTATTAGGTCAGTCGCAGTGGTGCACACCTGTAATCCCAGCACTTTGGGAGGCCGAAGTGGGCGGATCACGAGGTCAGGAGATCAAGACCATTCTGGCTAACATGGTGAAACCCTGTCTCTACTAGAAATACAAAAAAATTAGCTGGATGCGATGGCGGGCACCTGTAGTCCTAGCTACTTGGGAGGCTGAGGCAGGAGAATGGCATGAACCCAGGAGGCGGAGCTGGCAGTGAGCCGAGATCACACCACTGTACTCTAGCCTGGGCAACAGAGTGAAACTCTGTCTCCAAAAAAAAAAAAGAAGAAAAAGTTAGCCAGGCATGGTGGTGCAACATGCCTTTAGTCTCAGGTACTTTGGAGGCCGAGGCAGGAGAATCGCTTGAACCCAGGAGATGGAGGTTGCAGTGAGCTGAGATCGTGCTATTGCACTCCAGCCTGGGCGACAGGGTGAGACTCTGTCTCAAAAACAAAACAAAACAGCAACAACAACAAAAAACAAAGTGTAGTATTTAATAAAGTAGTGGAATGTGAGGGTCAGTTGTTATCTCATTGAGGGCCAGGATTGATTGATGTTGACTGATTTGGTTGACTAAGCTCATGTAATTTACTGTGAGAGAACAGTGCCTAATGTTACATCAGGCCATTGTAGGATCTGTAGTAGAGTTAGCTGATTGTATCACACATTAAAATATCCAAATTTAAAGTTAATTTCAAGGAAATAAAAACCAATTCATATTACATTGGTAAATTTGTAATTCAGTAGCCACAGATAGTTTTAAATGTGAATGGAGGGAGTTGTAGTTAACTGTGAAATGCTTAAAAATACTGTAAATTTCATCTAAAAATGTGAACTTCATGGTTGCATTTCATTTTCTTAAGACTTTTGGGGTACAGTATTTGTTGTCTATATTGTGATCTTTGTGTACCTAACATGCTTTTACGTTATCTTACTAGGTTGGTGGCCCTGATGCCTTGGAATATGTGCCAGGTCAGGATATTTTGGACATCTGGTTTGATAGCGGAACTTCATGGTCTTATGTTCTTCCAGGTAATTTTTAAAAATAGATATATGCCAATCAAGAAGTTTTGAAAATATGGAATTGGTATTTAGAAGGGATCTATAATCAAAACCTTGTTTTGTGTGTGCTTTATTTAGAGATCTGCTATATTTTAGACCTGGAAGGACCCTTAGAATTTACTTAATCCAATGATTTCTAAACCTTTTTCTGTTTTTCTAGATGAAATTTCATTTAGAATTTACAATACAGAAAATAGTTAAAAATGAGAATATTTTTCCTCCTTTCAACCAGTTCACTCTCCTTGGCCACTTGGCAACCCCAGGGCACCCAGTTTTGTAAAACAAAGTTTGGAAGTCACTGAAATAGTCTGACCCCATCATTTTTCAGAAGAGAAAATGAAATTGACTTAGAGCCACATTAGGTGATGGTCACATAGTTTAACAGTGTCAAACTAGAACTCAAGTACCCTGATTTTCAGTTCTCATCTTCTATAGTACATTGCTTTTTGTGGCTTTTTCTCTTCTCTGTACAAATAGCTGACTAACTTTATACTTACTGATAATTAGGGAATGTTTTTGACTGATTGGTTAAAGAGAAATGAGAGACATTGGGCAGGAATTAGAAAGGAGTAGTAGGAGAAGGCACATATTAGAGGATGTGTTTAGATGCTTGAGAGGAAATATTTTTAAGGCAACTAAGTGAAGATAGAGTTCAAATGAAGAACAAGGCTTGTTATCGCTGTAAAGTTGGAGACAGGGATGAGATGTCACGGAAGCAGTGATGGATCACACAGTTCCTCACACTCCTACTAAGGGCCAGCTTTGGCCCGAGAGACCCTGTTTGCTTTCTGGAGTAAGGGTGTGTGGGAAAAGTAGCTTGTCTATGAATCGCACAATAGGATTTGTAGTAGGTGGATCTATTTCCTTCATTTAAGCCTTTCTTTCAGCTTAGGAAGTTTGAAAAACAAAATGCATGTAAATTCATGTTTACTCTCTATTACAGGTAAAATATGCATAATAATAATGGCCAAATATAAGTTAACATATTTTTATAATTTTTTTGTAGTGATTTTCAGAATTATTATTTCATAATTTTCTCATAGCATATTTGAGAGAAAATACTGCAAGTTTAGGTACTTGGTTTCCCTAAATTACAGTCATGTGTTATATAATGACATTCCAGTCAGTAGCAGACTACATATATGATGATGGCCCCACAAGATGATAATAAATTCGACTTCTGAACAACAGGGTTCTGACTGCACAGGTCTACTTACATGCAATTTTTTTCAGTGAAATGCAGATGGAAAATGTAGTATTCTCAGGATTTGAAACCCACATATAGAAAGGGAGGGCTGACTTTTCATATATGCAGGTTCAGCAGGGCCAACTGTGGGACTTGAGTATTCACAGATTTTGGTACATATGGGGGTGGGGGGCTGGGGGTTTGGTGGGTCCTAGAGCCAATCCTCTGCATATATCAAGGGATGACCACTGTATTTTTAATGTACCTTTTTTGTGTTTAGATATGTTTAGATACACAAATATGTACCATGTGCTGACATTGCCTGCAGTATTCAGTATAGTAACATGATGTGCAGGTTTGTAGCCTAGAGGCAAAACACTATGCCTTGTTGGCTAGGTGTAGAGTAGGCTACTATCCCATTGAGGTTTGTGTAAGTACACTCTATGATGTTCACACAATGATGAAATCACCTAAGGACACATTTCTCAGAGCATATCTCTATTATTAAGCAATGCATGACTATGTATTGAAAATGCAGGTCAGTACCACTACTTAAGGTAGTAGGAAGAAGAGTTTCCTGCTGGCACATTTTGGGCAGCATTCTGAGTTTCAGAAAAGAGTATGCCAATTGTGAAACAGTGAGGTATAGTGTATTTCAAAGTGTATTCACTGCTTTAGGCTTTGTGAGAATTAACGCTACTACCATTGTTGCTTTTCAGTTTCTGAAATGGTTTTACATTACCAAGTGCAGTAAGCGCACGTTGTATTTGGCGCTGTCAAGTGGGTTAAAGTGGGTTAAAATCCATGAAAACTGTCATTAAAATCTATCTGATAGAGTTTAGTCATAATATTTCTAGAGTGTGATTTTTTTTTTTTTTGAAACAGTGTCTCACTCTGTTGCCCAGGAGGGAGTGCAGTGGTGCGATCTCAGCTCACTGCAGCCTCTGCCTCTTGAGTTCAAGTGACTCTCCTGTCTCTGCCTCCTGAGTAGCTGGGATTACAGGCATGTGCCACCATTTTTGTGTTTTTAGTAGAGAAGGGGTTTCACCGTGTTGGCCAGGCTGGTCTCAAACTCCTGGCCTCAAGTGATCCATCTGCCTCAGCTCCCAAAGTGCTGGGATTACAGATGTGAGCCACCGCACTTGGCCAGAGTGTGATATTCTTAACCAAATAATTTTCACTGCAACAGAAAAATTTTAAATTAATTCATAATAATTGTACATATTATTGAGTATGTGTAGTGTTTTGATAGGTGCATTCAATATGTAATGATCAAATGAGGGTATTTAAGATACCTATCATCCCAAACATTTACCATTTCTTTGTGGTGGGAACATTTTATATCTTCCCTTCTAGTTATTTTGAAATATGCAATAAATGGTTACTATATTTACCCTACTGTATTAAACACTAGAATTTATCCCGTACGTGTAACTCCTTTTCTATCCCCATTAACCAAACTCTCTTCATCCCTCCCTCTCACCCTTCCCAGCCTCTGGTAACTGTCATTCTACTTTCTACCTCCGTAAGATCAACTTTTTTAGCTCCCACATATGAGCGAGAATATGGAGTATTTGTCTTTCTATGCTTGGCTTATTTCATTTAACATCATGACCTCCAGTTCCATCCATGTTGCTGCTGATGACAGGATTTCATTCTTTTTTAATGGCTGAATAGTATTCCATTGTGTATATTTATCACATTTTCTTTATCCATTCATCTTTGATGGATAGTTAGACTGATTCCATATCTTGGCTATTGTGAGTAGTGTTGTAATAAACATGGAGATGCAGGTATCCTGTGGATATGCTGATTTTATTTCCTTTGCATAAATACCTAGTAGTGGGATTGCTGGATCATATGGGAGTTCTGTTTTTAGTTTTTTGAAAAGAAACCTCTATGATGTTTTTTATAATGACTGTACTAATTTACATTCTCACCAACAGTGTATAATAGTTCCATTCTCTCCACATCCTTGCCATCATTTGTTACTTTCTTTTTGATAATAGCCATTCTGGGCTAACTGGAGTAAGATGATATATCACTGTGGTTTTGATTTGCACTTCCCTGATGATTAGTGATGTTGAACATTTTTTCATATATCTATTGTCCATTTATATGACTTCCTTTGAGAAATGTCTGTTCAGACCCTTTGCCCACTTTGTAATGAGATTTTTTTTTGTTGTTTCTTGTTTTTGCTTTTTCTTTATTTGAATTCCTTTATAATCTGAATATTAGTCTCTTGTCAGACAAATAGTTTGCAAAGATTTTCTTCCATTCTACAGGTTGTCTCTTCACTGTGTTGATTGTTTGATTGTTTCCTTTGCTATGCTGCAGCTTTTTCGTAATATAGTCCCATTTGTCTATTTTTGTTCCTTTACTTGTGCTTTTGAAGTCTTAGCCATAACATTTTTGCCTAGACCAATGTCCTGGAGGATTTCTCCTGTGTTTTCCTTAGTAGTTTCATAGTTGGGGGCCTTAGATTTAAGTCTCTCTTTTGAGCTGATTTTTGCATATGGTGAGAGGTAGGGGTCTATTTCCTTTTCTTTTCTTTCTTTTTTTTTCTTTTTTGAGACAGAGTCTCGCTCTGTCGCCCAGGCTGGAGTGCAGTGGCACGATCTCAGCTCACTGCAAGCTCCACCTCCTGGGTTCACGCCATTCTCCTGCCTCAGCCTCCCGAGTAGCTGGGACTACAGGCACCCACCACCACGCCTGGCTAATTTTTTGTATTTTTCGTAGAGACGGGGTTTCACCATGTTAGCCAGGCTGGGGTTTTATTTTCATTCTTCTGCACATGGATAGCCAGTTTTTCCAGCACTATTTCTTAAAGAGGGTGTCCTTTTCCCACTGTATGTTCTTGGTGCCTTTGTTGGAAATCAGTTGGCAATAAACAGGTGGATTTATTTCTGGGTTCTCTATTCTGTCCCATTGGTCTAAGTGTCTGTTTTTATACCAACACCATGCTGTTTTTTACTATAACTTTGCAGTATGTTTTGAAGTTGGGCAGTGTGATGCCTCCAGCTTTGTGCTTTTTGCTCAGTATTGTTTTGACTATTTGGGAGTCTTTTGTGTTTCCGTATGAATTTTAGGATGAATTTTCCGTATGAGTTTTTCTGTTTCTGTGAAGAATATCATTGGTATTTTGCATGGAACCGCATTGAATCTTTATTTATTTATTTGAGACAGAGTCTCGCTCTGTCACCCAGGCTGGAGTGCAGTGGCACAGTCTCGGCTCACTGCAACCTCCGCCTCCCAAGTTCTAGTGATTCTCCTGCCTGAGCCTCCAGAGTAGCTGGGATTATAAGCATGTGCCACCACCCCCGGTTAATTTTTATTTATTTATTTATATTTTTGAGACGGAGTTTCACTCTTCTTACCCAGGCTGGAGTGCAATGGCGCAACCTGGGCTCACTGCAACCTCACCTCCCAATTCTCTTGCCTCACCTTCCCAAGTAGCTGTGACTGCAGGCATGTGCCATCACGCCCGGCTAATTTTGTATTTTTAGTAGAGACGGGGTTTCACCATGTTGGTCAGGCTGGAATTGAACTCCCCACCTCAGGTGATCTATCCACCTCAGCCTCCCAAAGTGCTGGGATTACAGGTGTGAGCCACTCTGCCTGGCAATTTTTATATTTTTAATACAGATGGGGTTTCACCATGTTGGCCAGGCTGGTCTCGAACTCCTGACCTCAAGGGATCAGCCCGGCTCAGCCTCCCAAAGTGCTGGGATTACAGGCATGAGCCACAATGCCTGGCCACATTGAATTTTTTTTTTTTTTTTGAGGCGGAGTCTCACTCTGTTGCCCAGGCTGGAGTGCTGTGGTACCATCTCGGCTCACTGCAACCCCCACCTTCTAGGTTCAAGCAATTCTCCTGCCTCAGCCTCCCGAGTAGCTGCGACTACAGGTGTCCACCACCACGCCCGGCTAATTTTTTGTATTTTTAGTAGAGACGGGTTTCACCATGTTAGCCAGGATGGTCTCGATCTCCTGACCTCATGAGCCACCTGCCTCGGCCTCCCAAAGTGTTGGTATTACAGGCATGAGCTACCGCGAGTGGCCTGTTGAGGATTTTTGTGTCTTTGTTCAACAGAGGTATTGGCCTGTAGTTTTCTTTTTTGTTGTGTCTTTGCCTGGTTTTGGTATCAGGCTAATGCTGGCTTTGTACAGTGATTTAAGAAGAGTTTCCTCCTCTTCCATTCTCTGGAGTAGTTTGAACAGAATTGTTGTTGTTCTTTATATATTTGGTAGAATTCAGCAGTAAAGCCATCTGGTCCTAGACTTTTCTTTGTTGGGAGACTTTTTGTTACTTATTCAGTCCGGTTACTCCTTACTGTTCTATTTCTTCCTGGTTTAATCTTCAGAGGTTGTATGTGTCCAGGGGTTTATCCATTTCCTCCAGGTTTTCCTATGTGTTAGTGTACATTTGTTTATAGTAGTCTGTGATGATCCTTTGTATTTCTCTGTTGTCTGTTGTATGTCTCCTTTCTCTTTTTTTTTTTTGAGATGGAGTCTTGCTCTGTCGCCCAGACTGGAGTGCAGTGGCACTGCATCTCACTGCAAACTCCGCCTCCCAGGTTCAAGCAGTTCTCTGCCTCATTCCTCCCAAGTAGCTGGGGTTACAGGTGCCCGCCACCATGCCTGGCTAATGTTTGCATTTTTAGTAGAGATGGGGTTTCACCATCTTGGCCAGGCCGGTCTTGAACTCCTGACCTCGTGATCCACCCACCTCTGCCTCCCAAAGTTCTGGGATTACAGGCGTGAGCCACCGCACCCGGCCCCATGTCTCCTTTTTCATTTCTGATTTTGTTTATTTGGACCTTCTTTTCTATTTTCTTGGTCTAGCTAAAGATTTGTTTTCACTGCATATGCATTTACCTTCTTACATTATCTCAGACTTTCCTGGCTGCACAGATTAGGTTAAACCCTTTATTTTCCTCTTGATAACACCTATCACAGTTATTTCTTTTCCTTTTTTTTTGAGACAGAGTCTCACTCTATCGCCCAGGCTAGAGTGCAGTGGCACAATCTCTGCTCACTGTAACCTCCACCTCCCGGGTTCAAGTGATTCTCCTGCTTCAGCCTCTCAAGTAGCTGGGATTACAGGTGCCCGCCACCATGCCCAGATAATTTTTGTATTTTTAGAGATGGAGTTTCGCCATGTTGGTCAAGCTGGTCTCGAACTCCTGACCTCAGGATTTGCCAGCCTCCACCTCCCAAAGAGCTGGGATTACAGGCGTGAGACACTGCACCTGGCCCCATCACACTTATTTCTTGCTTAACATAAAATCTACCCTACTAGATGTCAGCTCCAAGAATGCAGAGTCCAGATTTCCTTCCCCAGGGTCTAACACAATGCCTGCTATATAACAAGTGCTCAGTAATATTGATGCAATTGAATTGGTTTGATTCAGTTATTTAAATTTTGTTTCCCCACCTCCACTCAGGTAATCTTTCTTACATAAAGATTACAACACAATCTTCAATCTTAGGATACAAGGACAAATCATAATTTTACAGATAAAAGGGATTATGGGGGCTTTGAGAGTTGTGAGTTTAGATTTAAAATATGGATGTAATCTTTATCAAAGATCTCATGTTACTTTTTTTGAAAACCCTTTTATTTTGAAAAGTCATAAGGTATTATAAAGAATTACAGCATGCTCTTCATCTAGAATTTCCCAGCATTAACAGTTTACTACATTTGCTTTATATATCCTCTCTGTGTATATATATGTAGAGGAAAAGTTGCATCTTTTATCTCAATATTTTAGTATATATTTCCCCAAAACATGGATAGTCTCTTAACATAACCAACACAGATACCAAAATTAGGGAATTAACATTGATTCCATACTGTTAACTGTCTATAGAACTTATTCAGTTTTACCCAATAACATCCTAGGTGGAAAGAGGAAAAAAAAAGGACCCAAGATCTAATCTGAGATCACATGTCACATTTAATTGTCATGTCTCTCTAGTTCTTGTTTTGTGTGTTTCATGACATTTCTTGACATTCATGCAGTACAGGTGTATTTTGTAGGTTGTCTCTCTGGGTTTGTGGGGTGCATTGTCGTGATTAGATTCACGTTACGCATTTCAAGTAGGAATATCACAGAAAGGATACTGTGTTTATTTCAGTACATCATTTCAGAAGTCACGTGATACACCTCTGTCCCGTTACTACTGGTAATGTGTAACTTTGGTCATTTTCTTGGTTAAGGTGGCATCTGTCAGTTTTCTCTATTGTAAAGTTACTTCCCTTCCTCCCCACTAATTATTATTAGGAAATATATTCTTTTTCTATTTTAATTAACTTAAATTTCTGGGTTTTTTTCTTTTAATACTTAATTTTGAGGTCCTGACCAAAGAGCAGATTTGTACTTGGAAGGAAAAGACCAGCTCGGGGGTTGGTTTCAGTCATCCTTATTAACAAGTGTGGCAGCAAGGAAGAGAGCACCTTATAAGTAAGTATTTATGCCTGAACCAACCTGCTGAGTACCTGCCAGTGTGTGAAGCACTATGCTGAGTACTATAGAGATGATAAGGCACCCCTCATGATTGCTTACAGTGTCCTGTAAGAATTTGAAGTAAAAAAAAGAGAAAGGAAAAAGGAGACAACACCAAGGTGTCTTGTGGGTGTGATGCAGATCATAACTCCTTGAAGAAAAAGTCAGCATTGACTGGAGTAGTTGGGGAAACTTATGTAGTTTTTTTAAAATTTTTTTTATTTTTTTTTGAGAAAGGACCTCATTCGGTCACCCAGGCTGGAGTGCAATGGGTGTGGTCAGAGCTCACTGCAGCCTCCATCTGCTAGGCTCAAGCAATCCTCTTGCCTCAGCCTCCTGAGTAGCTGGGACTACAGACGTGCACCACTACACCTGGCTAATTTTTAATTATTTTTAGAGATGCATTCTCCTCCCATTGCCCATGCTGGTCCCAAACTTCTGGCCTGAAGCAGTCCTCCTGCCTTGGCCTCCCAAAGTGGTAGGATTATAGGCGTGAGCCACCATGCCTGGCCTAGAACTAGATCTTGATCTATGGTAAAACTTCACTAGGAGGAATGTAGGGAAGGATCTTCGAGGTTGAGAGAAGACAGCCTGAGTGCAGATGTCCTTTATATTTGTAATATCCATAGTGGCTAGTGAACTGAAACATTGCTTTCATGAATTTTATTAAATTAGGTATTCTCATTTAGTACACATAATTACTTTTTCAAACGTGTAGGTGAAAGTACTAATCAGAAAGATTCCTAAATAGCTTAGCTTAAGATTGTGGCTGTCTTAGGATAAAAACCCATCCCAGAACATTTTACATGTTTCTTTTTTTTTTGAGATGGAGTCTTGCTCTATTGCCTAGGCTGGCGTGCAGTGGCGCGATCTTGGCTCACTGCAACCTCTGCCTCCCCGGTTCAAGCGATTCTCCTGCCTCAGCCTCTTGAGTAGCTGGAATTATGGCACATGCCAGCATGCCCGGCTAATTTTTGCACTTTTAATAGAGACGGGGGTTTCACCATGTTGACCAGGCTGGTCTTGAACTCCTGATCTCAAGAGATTCACCCTCCTGAGCCTCCCAAAGTGCTGGGATTACAGGCGTGAGCCCCCACGCCTGGCCCTTTGCATGTTTTTTGTTTCTTAACATGCGTTTTAAAGACCAATAAAAGGGCAGATCCTATTTTTTTCAAATTGTCTTTTGAAAATAATTTTGAGGTGATAATCTGTTCTTTTTTTTTTTTTTTTTTTGAGACGGAGTCTCGCTCTGTCGCCCAGGCTGGAGTGCAGTGGCGTAATCTGCAAGCTCCGCCTCCCGGGTTCATGCCATTCTCCTGCCTCAGCCTCTCCGAGTAGCTGGGACTACAGGCGCCCGCCACTACGCCCGGCTAATTTTTTTTTGTATTTTTAATAGAGACGGGGTTTCACCGTGGTCTCGATCTCCTGACCTCGTGATCCACCCGCCTCGGCCTCCCAAAGTGCTGGGATTACAAGTGTGAGCCACCGCGCCCGGCCAATCTGTTCTTTTTAAGACATACTTTTTCCTGGTTTCATTTTTTCATGAAAAATTTTTTTTTTTATTTTTAGTGAATTATATAGTTTTTCCGCTATCACCACAAAAGGTTTTATAACATTTCCAACACACTAAAAAGTTTTCTCATGCCCATTTGTGGCTAATCTCCACTCCCACCCCAGGGCCCCTGGCAACCACTGATCTCCTTGCTGTCTCTATAGTTTGCTATTTCTAACCTGGTTAGTTTTAATGATAAAGTCAGTACATAGCAGAAGCTTAGAAAATAATCTGTTTAGTGATGAAAATATCTAAAGTTTTCCTTTGTGTAAGTCTAGAGTTAACTATTTAACTATTGTGATACATGAGCTAAGAATGACTTTTTTTGTTTGAGATGGAGTCTTACTCTGTCGCGCAGGCTGGAGTACAGTGGGACGATCTCAGCTCACTGCAATCTCCGCCTCCTGGGTTCAAGTGATTCTCATGCCTCAGCCTCCCGAGTATCTGGGACTACAGGCACATGCCACTATACCCGGCTAATTTTTGTATTTTTAGTGGAGACAAGGTTTCACCATGTTGGCCAGGCTGGCCTTGAGCTCCTGGCCTCAAGTGATCTGCCTGCCTTGGCCTCCCAGAGTGTTGGGATTACAGGTGTGAGCCACTGCACCCAGCCGAATTTGACTTTTAAGGAAAGGTTTCGGCCGGGCGGGGTGGCTCATACCTGTAATTCCAGCACTTTGGGAGGCCGAGTTAGGTGGATCCCCTGAGGTCAGACGTACATAGGAGAATCCCTTGAACCTGGGAGGCGGAGGTTGCAGTGAGCCGACATCATGCCATTGCACTCCAGCCTGGGTGACAAGAGTGAGACCATCTCAAAAAAAAAAAAAAGAAAAAAAAGAAAAAGTTTTATTCATAATCAGTCAAGAAAAATCATATTTTTGTGTCATATTTTTAAGCTGTACCTAATCTTCAAAAAGATAATTATAATTGTATTTATCATTAAAATAGCTGATTTGTCCCTTTAGGACAGTGATTGTTCATGGATTTACCCTTGGAGAAAAGGGAGAAAAGATGTCCAAGTCTCTTGGGAATGTCATTCATCCTGATGTTGTCGTTAATGGAGGACAAGTAGGTGATTCTCTAAAATGTATTTTATTTTCGTTTTAAGGATCTTAAATTGGCAGCCAAAGCCCTTAATATAGTTACTTCAATGTAAAAATAAAAACTATCTTTTATACTCTCAAATAACACGATTGCAATGAAAAAGGCAGAGGCTGGGATTGTGGTCCTTTTAACTTATTTCAGGCCTGACTCTCCAGTTAGGTCCCAAACCGCGTTGTTTCATTTTTAATTGTCTGAGAGCCTTTAAAATGTGTAGATCCTTTTGTGATTCATAAGCGTGATGATCGGGTTTTCGCACTATTGTGTGAGGTGTGCCTCCCTCAAACCGTGTTACAGTGTTGGCACATTGCTGTCTGAAGTGGAAAAAAAATGTATGAAGTGTTAATTGTATAGTTAAATGGAAATGATAAAAGGAAAAATGAGATTGCAACTTCTAAGTGCACATTTCATTATTATATTGTTGAAAATTATACACTTTAAAGCAGGTCCTAAATGTACATCAAATCTGAGGTTGCTGATAATTTGGGGGGGTTTTTGGAGCTGCTTTTGTGAAATAAATCATTTGTCTGTTTTTTTTATTTTTTAACTCCTGTAGCTTTTTACTGCCCTCCTAACATCCTGTGACCATTCATTGTTTTGTGTACAGAGTTGCTAGGAAATAGTGAAAGGAAAAGCAGTCCTTCCTCTTCCCCTCCCTCATTGTAGAGACCTCCCTGACACTACTGTGTGTCTAACCACCAGCTCTAATAGATGGAAACAGACATGACCAGGGAAGAGATTAGGTATGAGCATTTGTGCGTTGAACAAGATTGCAGAGCACGCTCTTTCTTTTTCCAGTTTCGTTTTTAGATACAGCCTAATTTGAGATTGTTAGCCCGCATTTCATTACAATGCTAGTATAGTTTATACTTACATTGTGCTCAAAAATTTCTGAATAGGAGCTTTACCTAAAACATTTGTTCGGCTAATTGGAATTGAAAGCCATTGTGTTTATATATTTTTTTCTCAATGAAAAGGATCAAAGCAAAGAGCCTCCGTATGGTGCTGATGTCCTTCGCTGGTGGGTAGCTGATTCCAATGTCTTCACCGAAGTTACAATTGGCCCATCCGTACTCAATGCTGCCAGAGATGATATTAGCAAGGTTAGAACTATTATTCTTCCTATTTCTAAAGGACAAGTTTGTCAAATCATTGTTTTAAAAAATGAGACACATTTTGTTTGGCACTGAAAAAAACTGAATGAAAACAAGTTCTTCATATATTGTGAGATTTTAAGAATCTCCTGTGTTGGCCAGGCACGGTGGCTCATGCCTGTAATCCCAGCACTTTGGGAGGCAGAGGCAGGTGGATCACAAGGTCAGGAGTTCGAGACCAGCCTGGCCAACATAGTGAAACCCTGTCTCTATTAAAAATACAAAAATTAGCTGGGCATGGTGGCGCATGCCTGTAGTCCCAGCTACTTGGGAGGCTGCAGGAGAATCGCTTGAACCCAGGAGGCGGGGGTTGCAGTGAGCCGAGATCGCACCACTGGACTCCAGCCTGGCGACAGAGCAAGACCTTGTCTCAAAAAAAAACTCCTGTGTAAATTTATTTGTTTCAAAACATTGGTAGTAATACCAGTAATTTTATATAATTTGTATATAATATCCTTTATATTTTATTAATATATAGAATGTAATATAGCATAGTATAGATTATATTAATTTTGTATACTTTTATATACTCAATAACCTTTCACATTTTTCCATGTATCTTTATTTTCACCTGTGAAGCAAGTGAAATAACATTATTCTGACCCACACACATGAATAAACTGCGCTACTGAAAGGTGATTTGCCCCAGCGTAATAAAGAAATGTAATGAAAGTTCAGTCCTTAGGCATAAAATCCAGTGGTTGTTCCTATAACCGGGCTATAGGAATAAGAGTTTATTGTGTACTTTCTGTTTTTTATTTTTTTACATTTGTGGTCTTATTTGGAATGATAATAAAAATACCCCATTAAGAAAATGACAAGAGTTAGTAATAAAATAACTTTTCAGTGAAAATTGAAGGCACCATTAAATTTTTTTAACTGCATATTTTTTCTTCCTATGAATAGCTTAGGAATACACTCCGCTTTCTTTTGGGAAATGTGGCTGATTTCAACCCAGAAACAGATTCCATCCCTGTTAATGATATGTATGTCATAGACCAGTACATGCTACACTTACTGCAGGATTTGGCAAACAAGGTAAATGTAAATTAATAAACTTTCGGAAACTAGAAATATCAGCACTATTGTAGGTTAAAATTTTAGTTTTATCTGAGTGGAACAGACCTTGCTGGAAATAGTAACTATAGCACTCTTGAAAAAGTTATACTTGCTAAATTCCACACATTCCCAGGTTGTCCTTCGGTATAAAGTGTTATCATATCTTTCAAGTTTCTCAAAAGATTAGAGAAATATGTCCAGACTTCCCCTCGGACCAGATTTTTCTCTCATGATTAGCTCTATTTTTCCAACAAGAAGGAATAAAGTGGAGTTATACTTCATTTATCTGCAAATGTGCTCCTCATAATAAAGTACAGAAATAACCAAAATGGACTATCCTATTTGTCTCATAAGATACTTGCTCATTTTTATATAGACTTAAATAATTTGTGTTTTCTGGCTGGGCATGGAAACTCACACCTATAAATCCTACCACTTTGGGAGGCCGAGATGGGAGGATTGCTTGAGGCCAGGTGTTCAAGACCAGCCTGGGCAACAGAGCAGGAACCTATCTCTACAAAAATTTTAAAAATTAGCCAGGCGTGTTAGCGAGTGCATGTAGTCCCAGCTCCTTGGGAGGCTGAGGCAGGAGGATCGCTTGAGCCCGTGGTTTTGAGGCTGCAGTGAGCTGTGATTGTGCCACAGCACTCCAGCCTGGTTGACAGAGCAAGACCCTGTCTTTAAAAAAAAAAAAAAAAAAAATTGTGTTTTCTCACAATTGGAAAGGTGTTTGCATTAGTGTACCCTTAAGTCAGAGGTGTACATACCAATTTGCCCAAATCAAAAATAAATGAGGCATAAATGAAGGAACACTAATGAATTGTTGGTAACTTCCACTGTTTGCTGTTGTTAAAATGGTGTGATTTTGTTGTTTACAATCTCATTCTTTCCTTAATTAATGTCCTTTCATAGTTTTCAGAGTAAAATAGTATTTTCTGAGTGTAGTCAAATGTGTTATCCAGAAATGACATTTGGAAGATTCCCAGGAGTTCTTGCATATTGCCTGTTTTGTATTTGTCTCTTTGAAATAATTTTTGAAAGGAGCATATTTTGCTTATGATGACTTACATTTTCATTTGCCTGTTTCAGCTTCCAAATTTATTTTGGCTTTGTTCCCTAGATTACCGAATTATACAAACAATATGATTTTGGAAAAGTTGTTCGGCTGTTACGGACGTTTTATACCAGAGAGCTCTCTAACTTTTATTTCAGTATAATCAAAGATAGGTATGTATGACTAAATATTAAAATGCTTGACAATGGCCAGGCGTGGTGACTCACGCCTATAATCCCAGCACTTTGGGAGGCCGAGGTGGGTGGATGACATGAGGCCGGGAGTTCGAGACCAGTCTGGCAAAATACAAAATACAAAAATTAGCCGGGCATGGTGGCACATGCCTGTAATCCGAGTCACTCAGGAGACTGAGGCACAAGAATCGCTTGAACCTGGGAGGCGGAGGTTGCAATGAGTGGAGATTGTGCCACTGCACTCTAGCCTGGGCGACAGAGCAAGATCTCGTCTCAAAAAACAACAACAAAACCTCAGCAAATATTTTTTGAGTGCCTACTTGTGTTTGGCAATCGTCAGGGATACAGTGATGAGCAAGATGGGCAGTGTTGTGCAGTTATTAAGATTGGGTTCTGGGCCGGGCGCGGTGGCTCATGCCTGTAATCCCAGCACTTTGGGAGGCTGAGGCTGGAGGATCACAAGGTCAGGAGATCGAGACCATCCTGGCTAACACAGTGAAACCCCGTCTCTACTAAAAATACTAAAAATTAGCCGGGCATGGTGGCAGGTGCCTGCAGTCCCAGCTACTCGGGAGGCTGAGGCAAGAGAATGATGTGAACCCGGGAAGCGGAGCTTGCAGTGAGCCCAGATCACGCCACTGCACTGTAGCCTGGGCGACAGAGCAAGACTCCATCTCAAAAAAAAAAAAAAAAGATTGGGTTCCAGAGTCAAGTCTGAGTATAAAGGTTAGCCCTCCCGCTTACTAGCTTTCTGATTTGGGGCAACTTATTCTGTAATCTGTTTCTTCATCTGTAAAATGGCTATAGTAATACTTACCTCGTGACTGAGAAGGAAAAGCAATAATGTGCTTAACGCTGTGCTTGATAAAGTGTTCAAAAAATCATCACTGCTAATATCAGATGATGAATGTAATGCTTGTTCTCAGGAGTTCTCAAATCCTGAGGGGAAGAGAGAGATATATATGTGCAATTATATGGTAACATTGTATAATATTAGCAGAGTCCTTGTAGAAGAGGACTTGATGCCAAGTCTTCATCTGTTGCTCCAGTGCGCAGGTGACGGTCCCATCTTTATGGTAATGAGTCCAGTTTGAGGCGTTAGCCTCAGCCTGTCAGCACCCCAAGGACCTTGCACATAGGGATTATAACTCCTGCTCCTTCCCTTAAAACACTAGTAGCATTGTAGTGCGTGGGAGCCACATGTTAAATACCATCAACTAACTTATTCATAGTCCTTTAATACAGGAGTCTAGACCCTAGTTGTCATCCACCTGAGAAACAGAATGAGATAGCGTAGCCATGAGTGCTTTCAAGGAGGTGGGTACACCTGGACAGAGTAAAATTGTAGGAGAGTGTATTGTATTCTTTAAGTAGACGATGATTAGAGCCATAGGATTAGCCACTAGGAATAAACTCAACCTGAGGCAGGTCCCATCTTGGTGACTATAATGTATAAAGTATTGTCAACTGCTGAATAAGTTGTTCTTGTTCAGGCTCTATTGTGAAAAGGAAAATGACCCCAAACGACGCTCTTGTCAGACTGCATTAGTTGAAATTTTGGATGTAATAGTTCGTTCTTTTGCTCCCATTCTTCCTCACCTCGCTGAAGAGGTGTTCCAGCACATACCTTATATTAAAGGTAAGGAATACTTCGTTTATTCTCTTAATGAGAAATACCCCTGATAAAGTGCAACTTCTACTTTTATCTGCTTCATAAAAGGGGCACTTACCCATTTACAGTGACTGCTGTGTGACACAGTGTGTCTTGGTCATGTATTTGTTTCTACACCTGTTTGTAGACGAGTAGGGTAAATTTCAGAATTCTGTGCTTTCTGAAATGTATTAGCAGCTTGACAGTGTCAAGAAATCACCTTTTTTCTGAAATACCTTTATAACTGTTCTGAAATGGCTGGCATGGTGGCTCACACCTGTAATCTCAGCACTTTGGGAGGCTGAGGTGGGCAGATCACTTGAGGTCAGGAGTTCAAAACTAGCCAGGCCACCATGGCGAAACCCCATCTCTACTACATGCGCAAGGCATGGTGGTGGTGGGCGCCTGTAGTCCCAGCTACTTGGGAGGCTGAGGCAGGAGAATTGCTTGAACTCGGGAGGTGGAAGTTGCAGTGAGCCAAGACCATGCCACTGTACTTCAGCCTGGGCGACAGAGCAAGACTCTTTCTCAAAAAAAAGTTCTGAAATATATTTTAGGTTATATTGAAACAAAATATAGTGCTTTTGGTGAGTTTTATGATAGTTGTTTTCTTCTGATTGTATTAAGTTTATAAAAATTAGAAACTATAGAAGTGTAGAAAGAGGGGGAAGTCACTTATAATCTTACTACTGATAGCTGTTAATATTGGGATATTTCTATTTTTTTCTAAGCATCCTTTTTTTTCTTTGAGATCTTATTATATATTTTCTCTTTTGTTTAAATGTAACAAATATTTTCCAATGCTGATATAAATGTTTTGTAAATAATTAGGATGGATCCATAATATTTCATCACTTGATTACCATAAATGACAATTCTTATTTCCCATTAATGGTAAGTATTTAATGGTTATCGCTTCATATACATTTTAGGATGTTTGTAAAGCAGTTTACTGTTTTTGTTCTTCTGAAGAGCCCAAGAGTGTTTTCCGTACTGGGTGGATTAGTACTAGTTCTATCTGGAAGAAGCCCGGGTTGGAAGAAGCTGTGGAGAGTGCGTGTGCAATGCGAGATTCATTTCTCGGAAGCATCCCTGGCAAAAATGCAGCTGAGTACAAGGTTGTCATTGTGATAGAACCTGGACTGCTTTTTGAGATAATAGAGGTATGCAGCAATACGTACCTTTTGAAATGGTGTTAGTATCCTAGAGCTTTGCCTGAAATTTGCTTTTAAAATGTGTCTAAATTAATCAAATAACATTGGGTTATGTGTAACTTTACTATGCAATTATTCTATTATGTTCCTTTTCACGTACTTTTTCACTTTTAAATATCTTTTAATAAATTAAGCAAAGTCAATGCACATTTAAAAAAATGTGTCTAAATTAAAAAAAAAATTAATTTAGAAATTAGGGTTTACGTCTTCTAATCCTGATATTGTCACTGATTCTTTGTTTCCTACTTCACCATATTCTTTTCCATGTCTTGTAAAACATGTTCTGTGCATGTAACACATACATGTTACTGTGTAGGGACAGGGAAGGAATAAATAAAGTTCTGTTTCAAATGAAAAGCCTCAGGACTATTTAGAAGACAGGTGACATATAAATTGATTGTGATCGTCTTTGAATGTATGAAAATTGGGAGTTTTGTATTAAGGGTCAGGTTTCCTGAGAATTTCATCCATCTGTACCAGCTTCAAAATAAACCCAAAAAGAGTTTCCATTTTTATTTTGTGAAATCTGGAGAAAATTCATTTTCTCCAGCAAGTTACCACATGTATTTCAAAGCATTTATCCTATTTTTATTTCCAGAAGGGCCATCAGAATTTTATTCTTGGGAGTTTTAGGGGTTGATTGGCCAGATTGGCTTATAGCTTAACATGATGATGTGATTTTTCTCCAGTCTAAATGCTTAAGAATAGAATTGGCAATGAATATAATTTTTTTTCCATGAGGCATTTTATTTGTAAATATATGTATTACATCCCTAGAAAAAGAATCCCAGGATTTTCCCTCCTGTGTGTTTTCATCTTGCTTCTTCATGGTCCATGATGCTAGCTGAGGTTGTCAGTACAATGAAACCAAACTGGTGGGATGGAAGCAGATTATTTTGCCATTTTTCTAGATCTTTGAGTTGCACATCAAATCTGGGGCTGATCTCTCCACACTTGTTTAGCCTGCCTGTGAGGTTCACAACAATTTTCCCAGCTCTGTGATCATCAATGATTTCAAATTCGCCAATGTAACCATGCCTCATCACCACAGTGAGAAACCGGACGATGACTTTGGAGCATGGCCTAATAAGCACCTGGCTTTTGCCTCTCTTTTCGGCATTGTTGATGCTCTTGAGAGCATCAGCCAGGACATTCATGAGCACCATTGTGGCGGTGCAGAAAGACGGTGGAAAGAGCTATATTTTAAAAGTTTTATTAGTGTCAGTTTTCTAAAAAATATCCATCTTATTTTGTATGATAAGCTCAATTTAAATTTTTAACGATGTAATTAGCATGATTAAGATTTGAGCTTGAAATAGCTAGTAGGTATAATAGATGAGATGTTCCCATTTTAAAATTTAAAACTTGGGAAGCTGTTCATTTTACAAGTAAGGAAGTTAGGACTGCTGAAGCTGTGACCTAGCCAGGGTAACACAGCCTAGTCCTGGCCTTTTTTCCTACATACTATGTTTCCTTTGACTTCAGGCTTTCTAAGTAATGAACTGAAAAGAAGAACAGCTTGTTTGGATCAATTTTATTGGCAAAGATACTTTGGGATTTTCAAAAACATGAATGTATTTTCCTTAGGAATCTTACCAAGTAGCTGTCAGATGGAGTCCTGGTTCTATCCATTACTAATTGCATAAACTTGTTAAAACCAAATTAATCTCTTTGAGGCTCCTGTTTCTCATGGGCTTTAGTTTTTAAAGGAATGTCTGTGTTGGTTAGCTTACAAACTCACTTTGAAGATCAAAATTACAGAGAAAAATGTGTTCATCAGACAAATTCAGTCTACTTCATAAGCGTTCTGCGTATTGTTCAGATTGCTACTATCAGTATACATTACTAAAAGCAGGTACCTGTTGAAATAGTATTTTAGCCCCTCACCCAATGATACATGAAAAAAAAAAAGGCTTTGAGGCTGACAGACCTGGGCTTGACCTGCAGTTCCACCACTTATGGGTTGAGAATCTTGGGCAAGTTAACTTCTCTTTGCTTGTTTCTTCATTTGTAAAGTGAGGATAATAAACACCATATAGGTTTTTTTTGTGTGTATGTATGAGACAATTAGAAATAAGAGACATCTTAGGGTCTGGCAAAATGAAGTGCCTGGTATTCTCAATAAATACTATTGATGGAAATATTTAGTTAAAACCTTTTATGCTAATTAGGATTGATGCATTTAATGGTGTTTGCTCAGGATGCAATGGTATACCAGAAGGTTCCTCTCTAAATGTGAGATTTTATAGTGTTTCTTTTTATAACCTCAGTTTATGGTACAAATTTAACATAAACGGTAACTTTCACATGCTTCCTTCCAGATGCTGCAGTCTGAAGAGACTTCCAGCACCTCTCAGTTGAATGAATTAATGATGGCTTCTGAGTCAACTCTACTGGCGCAGGAACCACGAGAGATGACTGCAGATGTAATTGAGCTTAAAGGGAAATTCCTCATCAACTTAGAAGGTAAGAAGGAGGTGAAAGTAACAAGTAACATCTGGAGAATTGAGTAATTATAGGTCATCTCCAACTTTCCAGTGGACTAGGTTTATTCTAAAGGTAGATATGTACTTGGAATACATCTTTCTATGGAAATAATATAAACAATTGCCAAGTTTCTAAGCCCACTCTTAAAACTATCTTACCTGATGATCTTGGGAACTGAGGGCTAGGGACAGAAGAGGGAGAGAGATTTTCTTTCTGTCCTTTGAATAAATAATGGTCACCGTATATGAAGTGTATGTTAGTCTGACTTGCTTCCATTTCCCTTTTGCGTCCCCCTGCTTTGATACTTAGTACCCCAGTACTGGCCCAGTCCTGCCCACTGTTCCCCAGTGTTAATTCTAAAATTTCCTATTATGTATACCCCAGATTAAAATATTTAGCCATTCTTGTGAGGGGTTAAGGAGGAAGTTTTATTGAGCTCATTCTAATGATGGTATCTCATAAGCAAGCATTTTGTCGACATTTGTTTTATAGAAGATTTTAAAAGTCAACCTGGTTCATCTTCATTGGTAGAGGTAGAGTTGCATTAATAAAGAAAAATAGGCCAGGCGCAGTGGCTCACGCCTGTAATCCCAGCACTTTGGGAGGCCGAGGCGGGTGGATCATGAGGTCAGGAGATTGAGACCATCCTGGCTAACACGGTGAAACCCCGTCTCTACTAAAAATACAAAAAATAAGCCAGGCGTGGCCGTGTGCACCTGTAGTCCCAGCTGCTGGGGAGGCTGAGGAGGGGGGATGGTGTGAGCCCGGGAGGCGGAGCTTGCAGTGAGCCAAGATCACACCACTGCACTCCAGCCTGGGCGACAGAGCGAGACTCTGTCTCAAAAAAAAAGAAAGATAAGAAGGTATCTTGGCAAAGATTATGCTGCTTGTGTTTTTCATAGCTTTTGGGTACCAGGAGATGGGAAGCTAACTTATAGGCATCAGTTCAAATTTGGGCTTGGCAGCATAGACCATGTAGTAAAAGTTCTGGCTTAATTTACTTTTATAATTTTTTCTTTCTTTTTTTTTTTTTTTTTTTTTTTTGAGATGGAATTTCGCTCTTGTCACCCAGGCTGGAGTGCAATGGTGCAATCTTGGCTTACTGCAACCTCCGCCTCCCGGATTCAAGCAATTCTCCTGCCTCAGCCTCCCAAGTAACTGGGATTACAGGCGCCTGCCACCACACCCGGCCAATTTTTGTATTTTTAGTAGAGACGGGGCTTCACTATGTTGGCCAGGCTGGTCTCGAACTCCTAACCTCCGGTGATCCACCCGCCTTGGCTTCCCAAAATGCTGGGATTACAGGCGTGAGCCACCGTGCCCGGCCATGTAATGTTCATGTACTCTTTGTACAATGACTAGAAAATAATTTACTTTTATATTTTTATCAATCTGAGGTCTAAGAGTATTAATTGTGGAGATATTTTTGGTTCTTTTTGTCCCACGAGATATATTGAGTGAGGACACTGTAGTTGTCACTATAATTTGGCTTTTAAAAATTCTTAGTCAAGTATGTAGCTGGAGAGGCAGTGTCATTCATCAGAACTATGCCCAGATTTAACAGCTAGAAAGTCTGCTCTGCCTGAGTAGATGTAGAATTCGGTGACTTGGGAGACGTCAGTTAATCTCAGAGTCATGGGATCTCTAATTCCTCAGCTCTCTTCAGTTATTGAGTTGTATGATCCCATTATCTTGGCTATATATGTGATGGGGCAAATGTGGAAGTATCTGACTAGCTTTACCAAGGCAGGACAAAAGACTGAAAAAGAAGCCTCTGCTAAACCAATTAAGAAACAGTGTTGCAAGTTGAATGCCTATCAGAAATACTCCTCATGTATTTTTTTATAGGTGGTGATATTCGTGAAGAGTCTTCCTATAAAGTAATTGTCATGCCGACTACGAAAGAAAAATGCCCTCGTTGTTGGAAGTATACAGCGGAGTCTTCAGATACACTCTGTCCTCGATGTGCAGAAGTTGTTAGGGGAAAATAGTATTAACAGCTCACTCGAACAAGAACCCTCCTGACAGTACTGGCTAGAAGTTTAGATGGATTATTTACAATATTGGAAAGAAAGCCAAGATTTAGGTAATGAGTGGATGAGTAAATGGTGGAGGATGGGAGTCAAAATCAGAATTATAAAAGAAGTATTTCCTGTAACTATAGAAAGAATTATGTATATATACATGCAGAAATAGATATGTGTGTGTGTGTGTGTATCTGTGGATGGATATATGTATATCATCTCTTTCTATATATATCCATAATGGACTTATTGAGAACATAGATATGTATTCAGCTTGTCTTCAAATATGGCCGAGCAGAAAATGTTTTATATTTTATAAATCTTTTGACTCCGTATTTAAATTCTATGATACTGAAAATAAAGGCATTCTGGAAAAATACTGACTGATGTTGGTGCAGAAGCTGTGAGTATCAAGTAAAAGAAGTATAGTTTTGAAAGGGAATGGCGGAGGCCTGTTTCCCTTAAGAGGTGAAGGGCCATTTCATTCTTCCCATTAGTAAACATCAACCTTTTCAGAATAGCTAGTTTTTTGGGTTGGATTAGAAAGAAAATAAATAATCACCAAATTTGTTAATCAATCAAGAGAGGAAGAAATCTCTTAATAGTTAGTTATACTTATGAATGTTTAGGAAACAACATGAAAGCTGAAAATTTATTTCACTAATATACATAAGTTCACAACAATGAACAGACAGAAAATAGCAGTATATACAGAATTTCACTACTTACAGTACATTACAATAGAGAAAGCATTTTATAAACAGTTCAATATTGGATTAAAATCTTTTAAGGATGGCTAATTCTATTCAGCAGGAATCTAACTTCTAGACACCCAGCAAACCCATTCCTATCAGGGCGAGAGAGGGCTTTCACTGTTGCTGTAGTGCACTGTAAAAATATTTGTCCCTTATAAATGAAATGGACCACAGCAATTTCTAAATGAACATTATATTCAGTGTAAGTCTCATATTATTAAATTTCAGATTTTTGACTTTAGATCGCAATTGTTTTTAAAAAGCAATTTAAATGTAACAGTGTTTACTTTGACCATAGATGAAGTTTTATAATAAAAGTAAAACTTTTTTTTCTGTTTGCAAAAGTATGAAGCATTAAGAAGCATGGTGCTATGTATCTCTATCTACATTTACCCTGGCCCCTCTAGTTCTACATCTAAACGGAACCTGTAATGTAGAAGTTATGATTATTTGAACACTTTGTTTTCCTTTAGCATTATACAATATAATTTAATAAGATAAAAATGCATATTTAATGTTAATGAATAAAGTTGTGTGAGGGTGGGCGTATATCTAGGAAAACACTACTGGTTACTGGCTTCTCATCAATAACTACAATAAGTGCTTTTTTACAAAACCACCCATTCTACATTAAAATCTAATTCCTTTATCATCTATGGCTCTTTGTTATTATAGAATGTCTACGTAGGTATTTATTTGCCTTTCTTCCTATCAGATTTATTTATTTTAAAAGCCCTTGATAAGTAGTAAAATATTTAACGCTTTTCTTACAAGTCAGAATTCAATTTTAAAATTTTATGAAAAATTTTAGGATAACAAATCTAACTAGAGACTTAATGATTTGTGTTAGGATTCTGTGAGCCATACTTCAGTTTATTATTGTTCTCAGCAATCCCCAGATTTGATTGTCTGTTCTACCAGATTAAGCTTAACCAGTTTTATTATCTAAAATGCTTAATAAGTGCCCCCTCCCCACCAAGTGATGATGGGATTAAGGATTTATTCTTTAAAAATACCTATAATTCCAAGTTTCTTTGACTAGCCTCCTTAAATTCATACTACTACGTTCAGCGTACTTGGAAAAATCACAGGAAGAACTAATCTCTTAGAACACATATAACAAGTGACTGTTACTACAGAGCCAGATATGTTTACAAGAATTCTAGGATGTGTGTGGCTGGGGCAGTGGAGACCCAAGCAGAGGCTGGGAGGTTGGACTAGCCCTTTCCAGTGCTGCTACTCTATAAAATGTATGTCTCAATCAGACTCACAGGCCCCCATCCCAAATAAGACATCTTAACCATTTATCTTGTAAGATTTTAAGTTTGATAGTTACTAACAGTAATTACTAAATTTTAGCCAGTTAAATTCTTGTTTGGATGTGCTCTTTTAGCTCAAAAAACAGATTTGTTTTTCTTTATATCCCTGAAGGACATACTCCTCAACTTTGCATGATTACTATAGTTGGCTTCTTAAGGGGAAGTGAAGAAACAAACTTCTGTATCACAATGACTTACTATGAATAAATAATTGTGATCCATGACAGATACCCATAATTACACAGTATGGCTACATTCTAAAAATATACCATAATAAATACTTGGTATTTGTAGAGCTCAAAGCACTCTTTTACAGAGTTTTGGTTAGTTTGGTTTTTTTCTTTTTTTTTTTCGAGACAGGGTCTTGCTATATTGCCCAGAATGGCCTCAAATTTCTGGGCTCAAGCGATCCTCCTGCAGCCTCCCGAGTAGCTATAGTTTGGTTTTAATCAGTAAATATTTATTTAGCACTTGGACTGCTCTAGGCACTATAGGGTACAAAATTAGTTGTATTTTATCCTCTCATCCCAGCTGTGAGGTAGGTTTGCTAAAGCTGTAATATCACTAAGCAGTTTTTTCAATACTGTTCCCAAGGACAGGTAACATTAGCAAATCCCAGAAGCATTTCTAAATACTTGTAGGAAAAATAAAGTTGGACTTAAAATTTGTAGTATCTTTGCCTTTTTTTTTTTTTTACATAAGTTTTACAAGATAATACATTTTTACAGTGACCTGATGTGGATACAACTTTGCAACTTGGCAAAAAGCAAATCTTAACTTACATTATAATTAATTTGCTGCATTTTACACACCTCTGATTCTCCATTTTGGCAAGTACAACTGGTTAAGGGTTCTATTTAGTGTCCCCTTCTGACGAATATGACGATCTTGAACCCATTCTTCCTCCTGAAGCACGGTCATCCTCCTCTGATGGCAACAGCAGAACCTCTGGGAAAGAAACCTTTCAGTATCCAGAACTCCCAGGTGGCAGCCCAGTGTGGGATTTGGAGCATGACAACAAAGGCATTTTCTCAACATTTACTAAAGGAGAGTGGGGTGTTTCTATACTGATGGGGACTGTACATGAACACATTTAAATTGAATTACAACAACATTGTAGATAGGAAATATAGAATCTTATAAGAACATAATCTAAATTATAACCAATTTTAAATAGCAAAGTTTAACAATAAAGCTACTTAAGTGTTTGAATTAGAAATAAACAGTAAAACATTTGTATTAATTATAACAGAGTTGACATTTGTTTATATTTTATCTTCAGTATTAACCAAAGGAGTGGAATTTAGCCAGGGTTGCACTTTTTAAAAGTTATATATACTTTTATTTATTTTACAAAAGGAAAAAAAAAGACATACTTTTCCCATAAAATTCCAGGTCTTACTATGTAAAATAACCATGCACTAGTTCATGTTATAATCATAATTTTAGACTATTTCCAGTAGGTAAGTGTCATAAAGAAGGAAGAGATATGGCTTCCACAGCTTCAATGAGGTGTAAGGCTAGACCATACTGCCCATGTTTTTCTGGTAAAAGCTCAATTACTTTATTTACTAGTTTAGCTGTTGTTGCAATTGGCACTTCAGTGTTTTGAAGGTCCTGGGGGTCCTGCAAATGGGACACAAAAATAACCTGTTATAGACAACTAAACAATAATTGTTACTGACTTAAGAGTTATTACATAAAAATGCTTTTCTTTGTAACTAGGTGAATTAAACTTGTCAAATTTTCTTCATACTGTTATTAACTAGGCACTCAAGAAAACATCCAATGACCTTTTGCCTGATCTCGTTCTATTGTACTGACCATTGCTTTCAGCCAAGTACACAGTGTGGGTGGAAGTCTGGCAAGCAGCTCCATTCCTTCTTTTGTCTGGGTGTGGAGAAGCGCATGAGCCAGCCTTTGCCCTGTCAGCACCAGCAGCTGAGAGGCAAGGACCTCTTTGTCATGAACCTGTAGAATGGCCTGAAGATAGGAACATGGAGAAATAATATAGTCAGAGCGAGCAGATTTGTTTATTCTATAGGAAAGGGGTTGCCAGTGAAGAGATTCTAGTTGATTTTTGAACTGTGGCCATTTATCTTTTGATTGTATACAACCAAAGATAAATCCAAATCAAACTTAGCATTTAAACCCAAATTTCTGCTCCTTGGTTAATTTTTTTTCTCTCATCACCTAATCTTTCAATTCAATATGGCTACTCAGTGTGCTGTTTTCAAACTTTTGGCAAATAAAGGGAATTTCATGTCATGTCTATCTGAAACCCTCTAATGCCTTTTTTTTTTTTTTTGAGATGGAGTCTCACTCTGCCACTCAAGCTGGAGTGCAGTGGTGCAACCTCAGCTTACTGCAGCCTCCACCTCCTGGGTTCAAGCGATTCTCCTGCTTCAGCCTCCCAAGTAGCTGGGATTACAGGCACGTGCCACTGCACTCAGCTAATTTTTTGTACTTTTAGTAGAGACAGGGTTTCACCATGTTGCCCAGGCTGGTCTTGAACTCCTGACCTCAAGTGATCCACCCACCTTGGCCTCCCAAAGTGCTAGGATTACCGGCGTGAGCCACCATGCCCAGCCCCTCTAATGGCTTCTGAATACACTCAGAATAACCATGGGCTCCGAGACCTAGGATAGGGCCATGGCCCAGCCCAGCCTCCCTGCCTCATGCCATACTTCTTTATTCCTTGCTTACTATGTTTGGTCAGCCATACTGGCCTTTCTAGTCCTGGACCTAGTCATTCTAGTCCCCACCTCAGGGCCTTTGTAATTCTTGTCTCAAGCACTGTTCCCCCAGTTTCTGAGTAGCTGGCTGCTGCTTCTCCTTGGGGGCTCAGTTCAAATGACCACTCTACTGTAGTGGCTCCTGTTTATTCATATGATCCTGTTCCTTTTTTTTTTAATTTAAAAATAAGTATTTTTTTCCTTTTTAGAGACAGAGTCTCGCTATATTGCCCAGATTGGTCTCGAGCTTCTGGGCTCAAGTGATCTGCCGCCTGAGCCTTCCAAAGTGCTGGATTACAGGTGTGAGCCACGACACCCAGCCCTCTTTATTTTCTTCATAGCACCTACCATTCAATGCAAAATTTAGCATGCTTTTCTGCTCCTACCAGCAGACTATCAAGTCCATGAGGAAGGAACCTTGTCTGTTTTGTTCACTGCTATAGCCCTGTGCGTAGGGCAGGCCTGGCACACTGTAGGAATTATTTGATTATAATTTTATGTTTTAAAAAATATTCTATTGTTCTATTTTTGTATCTAGATGTTCTAACAAAAGGAAGAGCAAAAGGCTTCATTGGAGACTTTACTGATTCTTTATTCCAACTATCAATTTTATAACTTGAGCCCAGTTAACATTCAAAGGGTCATGATTACCTCTTCTCCTAAGTGGTCAACTCCATAGTTGTATAGTTCCCCCACATAATGCCTTCTAACAACATCTTCACTAACTTGAAGGTGATGGGCTAAATCCACAGCTAGAGCTGGCCAATCTTGGTCTTTCCCAAAAGGAGTGGGTGTGGCCTCTTCTGTGGGATCTTTGACCTTTGTGGCTGAATGTTGGGCCTGGACAGCTGCACTGACAACTTTCAATAAGAACTTGAAAATGGAGAAAGAGATAGAGCAATGTATTGTTACTGTTTCATTTTAAAATACCTAAATCAAAGTATTGTTAGCTTTTCTGTCACTTACAGTGGCTTTTCCATTAAATTGTTTAGTTATCAAAAAAAGAACACATCATTTAAAGGTAAACAACTAGCTCTCAAGAATACTTTGAAAGTGGCCATTGTTTTTTTAATACTATTATTATTATTATTTTTTATTATTATACTTTAAGTTCCAGGGTACATGTGCGCAACGTGTAGGTTAGTTACATATGTATACATGTGCCATGTTGGTGTGCTGCACCCATTAAGTCATCATTTACATTAGGTATATCTCCTAATGCTATCCCTCCCCCTTCCCCCCACCCTACAACAGGCCCCGGTGTGTGATGTTCCCCATCCTGTGTCCAAGTGTTCTCATTGTTCAGTTCCCACCTATGAGTGAGAACATGTGCTGTTTGGTTTTCTGTCCTTGAGATAGAAAGTGGTCATTCTTTTCAAAAGCCAGCTAGATTTTTCCCTGTTTTTTTTTTCCAAGAAACAAAAACAAAATCCAATAGCTGTAATTTACCTGTTGTCGTACAGAAATAAAATTTGGATCCATTTCCCCACTAGGTAATAACTGAATTGAAGTTAGGTCTTTGAAAAATGCATTTTTTCCCTAGAGAGAAAGCAAGAAAACTGATAAGTGTGGATTATTAAGGGAGGAGAGGGAGAAATATTTGTTTAAAACTTAATAATAACTCATGGTTGATTTTTATTCTCCTTAAACAGATTTTAGAATTCTTCCTTTAATTTTTATAACAATTATCTAGCATGTAGTAGACAGCCTTTAAGATGAACCCCAGTGATCCCCTCCTCCTGGTATTCGTGTTTCCTATAGTCTCCTCTCCTTGCATGGAGGCTGGTGACTTGCTTCTAGCAACAGAAGCAGGTAGAGGTGATAGCATGTTACTTCCAAGACCACGTTCCAAAAGACTGCTTCTGCCTCGAGGCACTCATATTCACTCTCACTTGTTCTGCAGGAAGCCAGGTTCCGTGTTGTGAGCTGCTGTATGGAGAGGCACATGTGGCATAACGGAATCTTGCCAACAATTGTGCTTGGAAGTGAATCACCCTTTCCCCATCCCCGTTGAGCTTTCAGATGCAGCACCTTAACTACAGCCTCATGAGAGACTAAGCCAGAGGCACCTAGATAAGGAGAACACAGATTACTGAACCACAACAACTGTGAGATAATAAATATTTGTTATTTTCAGCCAAGTTTTGGGATGATTTGCTCTGCAGTAATAGCTAAGTAATACATATATGTACCCTGAATCCTTTTTTTTTTTTTTTTTTTTGAGACAGTCTCACTCTGTTGCCTAGGCTGGAGTACAGTGGCATGATCTCAGCTCACTGCAGCCTCCACCTTCCTGGTTCAAGTGATTCTCCCACCTCAGCCTCCCAAGTAGCTGGGACTACAGGCGTGTACTACCACACCCAGGCTAATTTTTTTGTATTTTTCGTAGAGACGGGGTTTTCACCATGTTGGCCAGGCGGGTCTCGAACTCCTGACCTCAGGTGATCCACCCGACTCGGCCTCCCAAAGTGCTGGAATTACAGGCATGAGCCACGGTGCCCAGCCTCTGAATCCTTTTAAAAACACTTGTTGAATTGTTTAAAAACAGCTTATTTAAAAGAACAGATGTGTGTCTAAAGAGTAAAAACAGAATATCAGGAAACAGGATTTTACAAGTTCCTTAGAAGGAAATGTAATACAGAGCAAAGAGCATTGGCCTTTAAGCTGAAAGACCTGGGTCTAGTCCGAGGCTCACCACTTCCAACCAGGTTGCCTTGGGTAAATGACCCACAATCTTGGGTTACTGTTTCTTCTTCTGCAAGCAGGTCATCCTAGGTATCTTCCAATGTGCCTTCCATACCTAATCATCTGTGATTCTAGGTCATCTATTGTGACTGCCAAGTAGATAAAAGCTACTCATCCTTTAGTGATAAGAAAAACCGGACTTACAGGGCAACCCATGACATTTTGGACATCACTGATAGAAGTTTTTAAAGATGTAGCATACACTCACAATCTGTTACTCGACAGTTCCCACCTGGCGGTCCCAGCTATAGCATCTATAATAGTACCACTTATTATTCACTATATTCCAGACACTGCTAAGTACTTCATATTGAATACAAGGAACCCTCACAACAACCATGAGGTTGGCGCTAGAGTCACTGCTACTTTCTGAATGAGAAAACTGAGAGTAAGAAAATCTAAATAATTCTAGTTAGCAAATGGTAGCACCGGGATTGTTTCACTAGGCACTCAACCATACTAGCTGTCTGCAGATGAGTGTCACCCAGGTAATCTTGGCATGACATGAGTTGAAACTAAACATTACTGTGCTCGTCCAATTCTGGATGTGTTCTGGTTTCACAAAGGCCTTTTCTGATGGGAATACTGAGCTGGGCACTTTATTTTGGTATTTCTTTCTCTTTTTTTAACCTTTAAGTACTCTTATCCTTTATAATCTCAAAGATATACTAACTCATTCAAAATCTATACTTTTTTTTTTTTGAGACAGAGTCTCACTCTGTGGCCCAGGCTGAAGTGCAGCGGTGTGATCTTGGCTCACTGCAACCTCTGCCTCCCAGGTTCAAGCGATTATCCTGCCTCAGCCTCCCAAGTAGCTGGGATTACAGGCACGCACCACCATGCCTGGCTGGTTTTTGTATTTTTACTAGTGACATGATTTCACCATGTTGGCCAGGCTGGTCTCGAACTCCTGACCTCAAGTGATCTGCCCACCTTGGCTTCCCAAAGTGCTGGGATTACAGGTGTGAAGTCACTGTGCCTGTCTGGGAGTCTCTCATTTAAGGGCGAAATAATAAACCCACTTTCCCACAAGCCTAAGCTGTGTTCTCTAACCCAGCTTCTATCAGTAGAAAGCTAAGTAATAAAGTTGACATTTTTATCTCCAAGAGTTTGTGTCCTGTCTCTCAAACTTTGACACCTGCATGGGGAAGGAAAGGATTTTACTATCCACTGCAGCTAAACTGTGAAGGTTACAATAGAATATGTAAAAACATACTCTACTCACAAGTTTGGACTTGATCCTGCAGAGGAGCCAAAAAAATCTTAGGTATAGAACTAATACAATTAAACCTGTCTCTTAGGAAGACAGCTCTTGCAGCATGGGACTGGAGAGAGAGAAACTGGAGGCAGGGTGATTAAGGAAGGGCTGTTGTAATAGCCAAGAGAAAGATGATCGTGCCTGCATTAGGGGTATAGTCATGGAGAGAAATGGACAGGTATGATCCATGGCAGAATTTATAGGAATGAATTCACAATGAAGAAAATTGGCTGGAAGTAAGGAATTGGTGAGATAACGTCAAAGTTTCTAGTTTTTGCCAGGGCAAAAATGATGACATATTTAATAAAATAACCAAGTCAGGGAATTCAGAAGGAACAGCAAATTTAGGTTAGGGGCAGGACGGGGGTATTGGTTTGCAGATATATTTTAGATATGAGGTGTCTGAAGTCCTATAAGACACTCAAAGAGAGAAGTTCAATAGAAATGCATGCCTCAAACTCTAGGGATTGGTCAGGCCTAGAGATATACAAGAGGGAGAAAATGAGTCTGTCCAGGAATAATATGGAGAATGAGAAGAGCAGACAGCTGAGAGGGCAAAACTCCAAGGGGAGCAGTATGGAAGGTAAATAAAAAGAACGGAATCAAGCAGGGAATGAGGAAGTTGGAACCTCACACCAAATTATACAAGTCACAAAACTACTGGACAGCTTCTATTAAATATGAAAATCCATGTGTCTGCTAAGCCTGCAACTCCAAAATAGCTCTGAAATCCTGTGAGGTACTTACCTTACTGTCAAAAAGTGAAAGTGGCTTCACGGTCTTCAGAGAAAACCTCATGACTGCATACAAGATGGAGCACAGGATGGAGTGGTGCTCCACCAGTGGGTAGTGGATGTGCTTCTGCTCAAGGGCCAGTTCCACTATGGAGATTGGTCCTTCCACGGAGAGCCACGCATCCTCAGTATCCAGCACAGGCACCTGTATTTCATCCCTGCTAACATCTGCCTAAGGGTTTTGAGAATAGAGGACTATGTTCAGTAATGGAAAAATAATAGCTTACAAATATCCTAATGAGTTTATTAGCAGCAAAGTGCAAATTCATATTGTACACTGTCCCAAATTGTAATAAAAAAACACAAAGTCTAATTTCAATAAGAATTTAATAAGAAAACATCACTACCTGTTAGGCTTAAGTCAAAATTTAGAAATGAATGAATGAAAAACAACCTCATTAAAATAGTCATTTATTAAATGCAACGGTTTGCAGAATATTTAATATCTTAGGAGGAGTTCAGAATGAAAAATACACCTTTTTTACCTCCATTAAGATCTGAAGAAGATCCAAACAGGAGCCGAGGAAAGATGTCATTGCTGTGTCACTCATTCCCACATCCTGTTTTTAAAAAGGAACGTAATTAGGCCCTGCAGGAAAACTGCTACAGTTACTATCAGCAAAACAAGAACCAGGATGCAATACACTTGTTCAGCTGACTTTCCACACTGAATAGACAGGCAAGGATTTGAAAGTCAAGGCATTAGCATATTTAAGTTCCTTCTTTTAGATTATTTACTGTCAACCAATTTTAAAGTCAAGCTTTACAAAGTGGTAAAATATTGACTTTGAAAAAGTAGCGTTCTTTGTGTATTGTAAAGACACAGCCTCATCAGTTACTATAAATGGTGGCACTACTGAGCTCACTGTTCAGCTTGCTAAGGCATCTGGTAGCCAAATAGTCGTGGTAGATGGAAGATACACACATGAGAATCTCACCTGAAAAGTTCCAAGAAAACAGCCTGGTCTGCTTTCTGAGCAAAACTAGAATCCTCAAGCTTGAGAACTAAATACCAGATTCATGCTGTGAGCAACAGATGATTCTCAATGATTCCTTTAAAGGGCTTGTCCAAGGGACCACTGCATTTGTGTATAATCTTTCTTTTTTTTTTATTGAGATGGAGTTTCACTCTTGTTGCCCAGGCTGGAGTACAGTGGTGTGATCTCGGCTCACTGTAACCTCCACCTCCCGGGTTCAAGCGATTATCCTGCCTCAGCCTCCTGAGTAGCTGGGATTACAGGCGCCCACCACCATGCCCGGCTAGTTTTTCTATTTTTAGTAGAGACGGGGTTTCACCTTGTTGGTCAGGCTGGTCTCAAACTCCTGACCTCAGGTGATCCACCGGCCTTGCCTTTCCAAAGTGCTAGGATTACAGGCGTGAGCCATCACGCCCGGCCATATAATCTTTTTAAAACCAACAATCTATAATTTCCTCACATCCCCAAAGCAAATAATTCAGTGTTTATGGGTACATGCACGCACGCACACACACACGCACACACACACACACACACACACACACAACTCTAGTCATACAACCATTCTCAAGAACACACCAGAAAAAGTCTTCAACAATGGAAGCTAGTACTATTAATTTCTCGGGTCAAATCCAAGTCCCATATCCATAAATTAGAATATTAGTTAAGACTAATATTGTATTTGTATACCTATGTTATTATATATATTATATATATAGGTAGATCAAATTAACTACTTCATTTGAACCTGCTTCAATTTGATGTTGGATGCTTCTATTATAAATGTCTAATCGGAATTAGAGCAAAAATATGCAGCAATGGTAGCATGTTATCCTGTTCACAGTCCAAAGCTGAACACATCTCATAAAAACCTAGTTTAACATGCTATCTAACAATCTGGAAAAGTAAATTAAAATTGGCCATAGTTCATGACCAGTTTCCTTAATGCAGTATTCTCTTTTCATTTTTCTTATCTCCTCCTGATACGTCATCACAATGGTAAATGGCAAAGTTCACCCCTACAGTTAATAAAGTACTACATGAAGTGTGGAATTAACAACTATAATTCTAGCTATGGGAGATTCACTTACCCTTCGACATAACCTATCCTTTGGTGATTTTCCAACCTAAAATAAAAAGACAAAATGTTGTAACATTTAATAATTTAAATAAAAAGACATTACTATGGCACAAATAATAAAAAGTAACCAAATTTAAAAACTATAAATGCAGCTATAAATAAATGTGGCAGCCTCATTAATTAGCTGTTGGCTCTACCAATAGTAGATGCAATTAAATTTGTGGTGAAACTTAATCTCACACTGGGCTCAAGAATAACCCTTTTCAAATATAAATTACATATTTCTGAACTATTAAGTAAAAACTCTAAAAATCTGGCCCTCACTTTGCAGTCAAATAACTGTGTTGCCTAAAAACCCAGAGCCTGGGCCTGGTGTGGTAGCTCATGCCTGTAATCCTAGCACTTGGGAGGCCAAGGTGGGCCGATCACTTGAGGTCAGGAGTTCGAGACCAGCCTGGCCAACACGGTGAAGCCTCGTCTCTACTAAAAATACAAAATTAGCTGGGCGTGGTGGCGTGCACCTGTAGTCCTAGCTACTCGGGAGGCTGAGGCAGGGGTATCACTTGAACCCAGGAGATAGAGGTTGCAGTGAGCCAAGATCGTGCCACTGCACTCCAGCCTGGGCAACAGAGTGAGACTCCATCCCACTCCCACCAAAGAAAAACTTAAAAAAAAAAAAACATCCAGAGCCTAATTCAGGGCCACTAATCAAGAACAACTAAGAATTCAGCTTGTTGATAAAGACACAATTGTATGAAATACAAAGAAAGGAAAAACACTCTAAAGCAGATGGGAGTTATATTCCTAGCTCAGAAAAATTTCCTTATGCAATAAGTACTTATTAAGATTCTACTGTATATGTCTACAGTGTAATAAGTAGGAGGTAAAAGTTCTGCCCTCAGAAATACTACTTGATAAGAGAGGAAACTCACAGGAGACAGTGGAGAAAAATGTCACCTCACTACCACTTGCTGGGATTACTGCAACAGCCTCGGAACAACCAAGATCAGCTGACCCCAGTCCCAAGATATTTTGTCCGTTGCCAGAATCATCTTTTTAAACACAAATTTGAATATATAATTCCTCTGCTTAAAATTGCCCCAGTGTCTTCAATATAAAATAATAGCTACAATTTACTGAGCCCTTACCACATGTGCCAGACCCTGTGCTAAGCTTACACATACTACTAGAAAAATCCAAATCCACACTCTGCACAGGAAATTCTTCATCTTAGCTTTTCTTTTCTTCTAATATAGCCTATGTTCCAGCCATACTAAGCTACTTACAGTTCTCTGAATCCAACAAGTTGCCTCATATCTCCAGGACTGCTGGGATACACTTTCTTCTCACCTACTTTTTTACTGGTTCATATATAGGCATCCACCAAAATTTAAGTCAGAAGCCTTCCCCTTGTTTTGTTATTTATTTCCTCCTCTTCTGAGCTCCAAACACTCCCTATTATCTGTTTACCTGGTGTTCAAATTGTGAGCTCTTTGAGGGCCAGGACCGTAACTTCCATTGGTTCAACCACAGAACCTAGTGTAGTCTTGGCACATGAGAGATAACACATTATAATAAAGACTTATCCAATCACAAATTTCCTACTTCCTGGTTTAGGACTATTTTCGCCCCAATCAAAGTAGTGAAGATCAAATATGATTGTGGATGTGAGAATGCTGTGAAACTACAAATTGCAACACACACATAAATTACATTTTATTGTTATTCTATCGAAAGGCGAGGGGATAAGAGGTGAAGTTGAATAGGAGAACATGATAAAGGCCAAAAGATGCAAGTTCCAAGAAAGAAGCTAAGCAGTCAAGGAAGATGAGCACAGAGGAAAGAAGGGTTAGATTTAACTAGAAAAATGTTATCAATAACATCAAAGAGAGCAATTTCAAGGGGAGCAGTGGCCTAAAGTTGGGTCTTGGCTGTGGTGCTATTCATGATGCAGGAATGACTATGACTATACATTTAAAAGAATATGTTATCTTTACAGTGGTAATTCTCTTAGCATCCACTCGTCTGACGCTACCCTAATCTACATTGTTGAGTGGCCTCTAAAACATACTAACTAGTGCCCCTGGCCACTCAGCTGGAGACTAGGCTGCATGCTAGCAGCTTCTGCTCCCACCAGTTGAGTTCTATGCTTACATGTTATGCTTGTTTCCAAAGCTACTCATGCTGGTTGTAGATGTCACTGTAATTATGTAATTTAATTCAATAACTGATGAAATATGAATGAGAAAAAAGGGGGAGTTACTTACATGAATGCTATGTTGAATGCTTGGCAAAGATTTATGGAGGAGAATAACTCCTAGGTCTTTTGGATTAGATACAGAGGGAGCAACTACAAAAATTATAGAAATCTAAAGGTTTTAGACTCAGATTACATAACAACTTTAAAAAAATAAGATCTAGCCATGATAGGCAATATATTATGGGTGAGGTTTATGCAAGAAAACCAAAGGAGAATGCAATCAACTCCATTCAGAGAAAATATCTTGGCCTTGTATCAAAGATTGGTAAGTATAATTTGTACATTTTAATTTAAAATAGAATGCAAATACTTGCTGGAATCAACTACCAGTCCTAACCTGTTTAGTTAAGAGGCTTTTATAATATATCAGTCTCTTTATGAGGATTTAGAGCTTTTCTTCATGTCATTAAAATGCCAGTACTGGGCACTACATTTAACTGAGTATGAGTAAAATCTAATTATCAAATTAAAAAGTAGTCTAACAAAGCCTAATGTGAACAATCTTTCTAATATTAGTCAATTAAGAGAACCAAATAAATAAGAAGTCAATACATGAAACTACCTTACCTTATCCATTAAGTATGTAGCAGCAGAAAATCTTTTAACTAAGAACGTATTCCACATCATTAGTGCAATGCCTAGATAGCAAGTAAAAGTAGTAAATAGAATGCTTATGTATTCTCACTTTTATTACGCATAACAAATTACTGTCTTTCTTAAGCTTATTAAACTATATGGACTATTTTGATTTTACTTTTTATATCTTATGTAATATTTATAAAGTTCATGAAATCTTTAATTTCATTTTAAATCTGATTTAATAAAAATCAGAACTGGGCTGTATAAGAGTATGTCTAAATTGCCAGTAAGCATGAAGAAGAGTCACATCATTAGTTATGAGAGCAATATAATGTCACAGTGAGACAGCATTACATAACCACCAAAAAGGCTAAGAACAATTTTTAAATTATAATACCAAGTATTAGTGAGGATATGGAACAAATGGAACACTCATGCATTACTGGTGGTATAATAATTTGGTAAAACCACAGGGAAAACTGCTGGGTGGTAGCTACTGAAGCTAAACATGTGTCTGCTCTATCACCCGACAATTCTGCTGGGTATATACACTAGAGAAATGAATACAGAAGATATGTATGAGATTGTTGGGAACAGTTTTATTCTCAACAGCCAAACACTAGAAACAATCCCAATGTCTGCCAATTGATTTTTTTCACATATAACTACAAACTAAAGTATGTAGTTATATAAAAAAGTATTGAAAACAAAATATATAAAAAACAAACAAACCAGTCTGGACAACATGGCCAGAACCCATCCCTATGAAAAAATGTTTAAAAAATTAGGCATGGTGGCACATGGCTACAGTCCCACTCGGAGGCTGAGGTGATAGGACAGCTTGAGCTCAGGAGTTCAAGATTATTGTGAGCTATGTGTGCCACTACACTCCAACTGGGGTAACAAAGCAAGACCCTGTCACTGCTCACTGAGCTGTGGCATTAAAATTAAATTTCTGAAACAGTTGTCAATTAGGCAATGTAAACATGGCATTTCACATGCTGTTATCACTACCCTTGTAGCTGAGTCTGTCTATGAGTAAGGCCCCTCACAGGCTTTGAGAAGCCAGGAACCCTACTCGATGGGTAAAGGTACAAATAGGTAAAGGCCTGACTTGAAGAAATACTAGTCTGAAGTCAGTTAGTAGCTTAATTTTTTTTTTTTTTTTTTTGAGACGGAATCTCGCTCTCTCTCCCAGGCTAGAGTGCAGTGGTGCAATCTCTGCTCACTGCAAGCTCCGCCTCCTGGGTTCAGGCCATTCTCCTGCCTCAGCCTCCCAAGTGGCTGGGACTACAGGCACCCGCCACCACGCCCGGCTAATTTTTTATATTTTTAGTAGAGACAGGGTTTCACCGCGTTAGCCAGGATGGTCTCGATCTCCTGACCTCGTGATCTGCCTGCCTCGGCCTCCCAAAGTGCTGGGATTACAGGCATGAGCCACCGCACCCAGCAGTAACTTAATTTTATTAGTAAAGATAGAATAATCTAAACATGATATTTTCTAAGTCAGTCAAGGTAAATATATATATATATATATATATTTTGGATGAAGGTAAGATCTAAGAGATGAGTAAGTAGTTTTCAGGTTCTCTTCAAGTAAAATGGGACATTTTACAATTGCTGAAACTGGATTTCATGTCACCTGCAATCACGTGATACAGGTGAAAAATATATAGCTTCTCTAGAATTTATCACGGAGACATAAGGTGATATCTCCTCTTACCCAGCCTAACACCAAGTCTCATCATTTACTAAGGTTACTAACTAGCTTAGTGCTGATATCCTCAATTCCTATAATGAAACCCATCTATCTATTAAATGGAATCTGTTTACAAGTTCAATATTTTTTCAAGGAGACATCAGTAGTT
The DNA here is from genome assembly GCF_006542625.1 of Nomascus leucogenys. NCBI lineage: Eukaryota > Metazoa > Chordata > Mammalia > Primates > Hylobatidae > Nomascus > Nomascus leucogenys. The sequence continues at coordinate 27,087,915 of NC_044385.1, read as the reverse complement.
GCCAAGGTCTGGCAGCTAATGGAGAATATTCACATCCATTATAAGAAGCACAAGATAGTTGCTACAGTCTAATCTTATTAGGCTTTTGGCTACCAAGATTTTTTATTAAGAATTACAGTCCTGAGAAATCCATCCCTCTTTCCTTCACTATCTGTGAAGGGTGTAATGAAGGCAGCTGTTCTGCATCTAGCATTGAGTCCCTCTTTCCTTGGAAAGCTAGATGCAGAACAGCTGCCTTAATTACACTCAGGGATAGTAGTCAGCTTGGGGAACAGAAGTGGTGATTACTATCAGTTGTTTTGCCCCTTTATAAATAACACTTTTCCAAGTAGTTAAAATGGCCAGTACTTTTTTTTTTTTTTTTTTTTAGAGACAGGGTCTCACTTTGTCACCCAGGCTGGATGCAGTGGTGTGGTCATAGCTCACTGCAGCCTTGAACTACTGGGCTCAAGAGACCCTTGCACCTCAGCCAATACACAGTAATATGTTAGATTGCAGGATAATCAAATAAAAATTTAATAGGTTGTAAATCTTCAAATTCACATCCTGTTAAATCAAGAAGCCTCTTTTAGATCAACCAGTGATGTTTCTAACATCTGTTTACTTACCATTTTGAACATGTGCATTAAATATGTGCTTCAAGTGTTCTATTGACCTAACAAAAAAACGTGCTTCCTTACATACAGGGAGAAAAAAAAAAAGAAAGAAAAACAGGTATCATTTAATAGGTTTTACCAGTATCAGTGGAGACTTCTTACATAGATTTCTGCATAAAACCACCTAAGAATGTTGCAATAACATGAAATTATTGGGTAAGAAATAACTTTTGATAAACTGTCCCTCTTCAACTCACATTACCTATACAATAATTAATTCCTAGAAGCTCCTCAGTCATATGGGCTAACATATGGATTCAAATTTGCTGGGTTTGAACATCATAGCAATAGTCTCTCCAATAAATACTTGAATTTCATACAGATTTAAAAACAATAAGCTTACTTTTGTAGACACAATTCATTCATTCATCATTCAACAAATATTTATGGAGTATCTAGTATGCACCAAGCCCTATTTGAAGCACGATGGATTCCATAATGAACAAAACAGACTCCAAGTCTTGCCTTCACTGAGTTTAAATTCTAGTGAGGGATCTATATAATAAACATGATAAGTTAATATATTATATTTAGTATGTTAATAGTAAGTGCCAAAGAGAAAAACATTAAAGCAGGAAGGAAATATGAAATATTATTAGATGGGATGTTTGAAATTCAACTCTTTCTAATCAAAGAAGTTTACGTATTAAAACTCAAATACAGTATGCAACACTGATGAAATAATTCAGATCTCTGCTAAATAATTTTGTAGCCTGTACATCATCATCAAACATATCATCATTGCCAATACACACTGTGGTGAAATTTCTCTGAAGGTAATTTTATTGTTTTGAGCCTTATAAAATTGTGTGTGTCAAATGGTGGAGCTGAGACTGGCTGGATGGGGCAAGATGAATATTTAACAGGAAAAACAAACAAGTAAAACAACAACTTCTTTTAAATGTAAGCAATACTAATGATCCTGATAACACTAGTCAAAATGTTAGGCACTATGCATTCATTTTCTCAAAATATGCAATAACCTTTTGAGATAACTACTATTACAGCCCTCATTTTAGGAGAACATTGAAACAAAGAGTTCAGAAACCGTGTGCTATGATGATTACAAGCTCTATGCAGCAACCATGGGGCTTGACGTCAGCTTTGTCTATGTCCCCTCTGCAAGCTGCCTTTGGTTTATAAACAAATACTATGAAGCAGAATTTTCTTCTTAAATGCCACTTTTTTAGACTTGAATTTGAAATTAATTCAGATTTTAGAAATTATTATTTTCTCATTCTAGACATAACATTCCTTTTTAATAAAATGGAAAAGTAACACATTTAAGTAGAGAGCCTAAATATGATCGCCATTCAGGCTGTAGTCAACTCAAGAGGGTGATTTGAAGGGCATTAAGAGGATCCTCTGTCCTAAAATCATTTTTTGGTCAAGGTTTAACTGATCAAAGACTATTCCTTTATTTAAATCACTTACTTTCATAATGTCTTCCTTTAATATATAAGTGATTACAGTTTTTTGGAGGAAAGAAGAGCATCGTTTCCATTAATATATTAGCATGAATTAGTTCATCTGTGAGAGTTCTCTACAATAGTGCAACCTCATATAAGGATGATAAAGGTAAGAATTTTGATTCGAGAGGAATAATTTACCAGGGAACTGACTAAGGAGGTCTAAGTGAAGGACTGATTGGCAAAGAGGAATATTTACAATACGTTTTTATATCTTATTTGATCATGGCACCTTCATTTTAAAACGGAGGGGGAAGGAGGTAGAAAATAACAGGCCAGAGATTCAGTGGCTCTCTTGAGCCAGAAGCTTGTCAGCAATTCAGCTGGGATCCAAATCACTGCCTTCTGCCTCCAGGCTTGGGGCCTTCCCCATATGCTGCTTCTAGACTGCGAATGCCCTGGTAGAAACAGTGGCTACCAAAAGCAATAGAAAATGACGCCTGAGCAGAGAGCTGAGAGGGCAGCAAGGCTAACCTTGGACTACAGTCAACCCTGGGCACAATCTGCCTCTTTGTTCTTCTGAGGCAAACAGAAGTAACAGACAAATACATATTTGAACAATCAGACACTAGGTTGATCTCAGGACCTTCACTCTTGACTTTATCATGATGACTATAATATTAAGAATATTGTGTTCGGTTGGGGCCATTTCATCCAGAAATTCAGAAGGAAATAAACAATATACTTGTCACAACCTAACTAGGGAGTAGGGCAAAGCACACTGGTTTTAGATAAAGAGAACCCTATGCTTAAATCCTGACACTTACTTAGCTGTGTGTCTGCAGGGAAGAAAATTAACTTCTCTGAGCCCTAGTATTTTCTTCTTTAGAGTGGGGATAATGACAGTATCTACACTTCACAGGTTTACTGGGAGGATTATAAGAGGAAATATGTGAAAAAGGTCTACCCTAGTTAGTACAGAGGCATTACAGTGGGGGAAAAAGCCAGTGTTTATAATAAGCTATTTAATTAGACAGTCCCCACATATTAATAGCATGAACACAGAAGCAGAAATAACACGAAAGAGGTAACGAGAATCTTACCTCTGGATCTTTATTCCACTGAACAACGTACTCCCAGCAGCAATGTGCATGCAACACATCGAGCTCAAGGCTACAAGGAAACTGCTCATAGGCTAAATGCAGTAAGTCTGAAAGTCAGAAGAAAGCAGTGATGTTATTTTTTTCCTTAATGAACACTTGGCCACATCTTTCCAATTTGGATTTCATATTTCTCATTATTTGTGTATCACCTGGTATGGCTCCTAAGTCCATCTCCATCTCTGATACCTCAAGGAAACTTCTGTTAACACCTTCTTTGGGTTCATCTGGGTTTTCTGCATCTCTTTCTTCATTAGCCAGTTTTAATACTTCAGGGCTGAGGTCTTGTTTAAATATCCACTTGGCTACACTGTCTGCAATGCCACCTATAGTTTGGAGACAAGAAAGAAAATAAAAATTCACAACACACAGGGCAGTGTTTGCCAATGGGAGCCAATTTCCTTACGAGGAGATCTAAGTGCCACATTCATTTCTCAGCCTGAAGGTGACCCGAAAAAGCCATGAGATTTACAGCAGTGTTCCTACTTACCACCCAACTTGTGAGGGCAACAAGTGGGATATTTACGATGTCAGGGCATCCTTATACTCTCAGAAAATATTAGATAAATATAAAGGCACATGCGTATGTCTGTATACCATATGCTTTCTAAGTTCAAAAATTTAAAAGACACTTTACCAGAGACAAAAAAAAAAATTATACTTAAAACACTTTTACTTAAATTATAAGTGAAAATAGATTGGTTAGTATGACACTTGTCTAGGCTCCTAAGGCCAATATAATATTACTTTTTTTTTTTTTTTTTTGAGACGGAGTCATGCTTTCTTGCCTAGGCTGGAGTGTAGTGCTGCGATCTCGGCTCACTGCAACCTCCGCCGCCCAGGTTCAAGTGATTCTCCTGCCTCAGCCTCCCGAGCAACTGAGATTACAGGTGCCCACCACACCCAGGTAATTGTTTTGTATTTTTAGTAGAGTTGGGGTTTCGCCATGTTGGCGAGGCTGGTCTCGAACTCCTGACCTCAGGTGATCCACCTGCCTCGGCCCCCCAAAGTGCTAGGATTACAGGCGTGAGCCACTGCACCCAGTAAATATTACTTTTTTTTTGAGACAGAGTTTCGCTCTTGTTGTCCAGGCTGGGGTGCAATGGTGCAATCTTGGCTCACTGCACCCTCTGCCTCCCAGGTACAAGGGATTATCCTGTCTCAGGCTCTCAAGCAGCTTGGATTACATGCATGTGCCACCATGCCTGGCTAAATTTTTGTATTTAGTAGAGACATGGTGTCACCATGTTAGTCAGGCTGGTCGCAAACTCTTGACATCAGGTGATCCACCTGCCTCAGCGTCCCAAAGTGCTGAGATTACAGGCATGTGCCACCATGCCCAGCCCTATTACTTTTAATAATCAACTAATTTGCCTATATGAAATATTTATGGGCCTAATTTAGCCCTAGCTAATCAACAGCATTATACTATATCATGTCTCAGTCATCAATACAGTACAAAAAATTGTAAACGCATGCTGAAAAACGTTCCAGATATTTAATGAGTCCTGTTTATTATCGAAAACAAATTATACTCCATTGTTTACCAAAACTTTCTCAGTCTTTCCTTATCTTTTGATTCAAATAAAAACCTTTCCACAAAAAGAATGCTTCACAGTAAATTCACAATTATCAGTGAAAATAAATGGGAGCAGTGTGCTGGGTGATCTAATTTCTTATGTTTAGCTTCTAAATCATTGGAAAATTCTCATTCCAGAATTAAGCCCCTGATTCCATTGCTTAGGTTAATATTCAAATGGCATCCTTACCCCTTCACTCGGTGGCAACATGAAGTGTGGTGAGTTTACAATAAAAAAAAAGGTCACAAGTTTTATAAAGAATGAGAAAAGAAGTAAACTAAAAATCTATAAATATGTGGGTATTTATAAACCTCACATACAGTCCCTCCACTATCAAATGCCTAAAAGAGCTGCTGATAAAAAGTGTGAGCCCCCAAAGACAACTAAAAATGTAAGATGTTTATGTTCCTGCAAGATATAAGCACAGGAACCCAAATGACTCCAGGACAGTAACAAGTGATGCTTCACAACAGAGGAATAACATTCTGTGGATATTAGGAGGAAGAAGAGAAAATTTGCAGTTAGTGAATCGTGAAAGGTTTCCTGGAGGAGAAGCATTTGAGCTGGACCTTGAAAGATGAGTAAGATTTTGATATCCATGAGTGAGAGAGGCAGGGAAAGGAAGAGGATAGGTCCAGATCTAAGACGGGAAGCACATGGATGCTTCATTTTAACTAAAATCTAGGAAGCAAATGAGAAAGAAATAGAAAAATCAGTTGGATTCAAAGTCAAAAGTTACTGGAGAGCAAGCTTAAGAGTTTATGCAATTCTTGAACTTACTAGTCTCATGATCCCCTTAAAATTACTGGCAACCCCACAGAACTTTGGTTTATGAGTTATAGCTGTCAATCTTTATGGTACTAAAAATTAAAACTGATTAATTAAAAAATATTTTATTAGCCCATTTTGAAATGAAAATAATAAACTGATTACATGCTAATATTTTATGAAAATAATTACATTTGACCCAGCAATCCCATTACTGGGTATATACCCAAAGGATTATAAATCATTCTTCTATAAAGACACATGCACACATATGTTTACTGCAGCACTATTCATAATAGCAAAGACTTGGAACCAACCCAAATGCCCATTAATGATAGACTGGATAAATAAAATGTGGCACATATACACAATGGAATACTATGCAGCCATAAAAAAGGATGAGTTCATGTCCTTTGCAGAGACATGGATGAAGCTAGAAACCATCATTCTCAGTGAACTAACACAGGAACAGAAAACCAAACACCACATGTTCTCACTCATAAGTGGGAGTTGAACAATGAGAACACACAGACACAGGGAGGGGAACATCACATACCAGGGCCTGTGGGAGATTGCAGGGCTACAGAAGGGGTAGCATTAGGAGAAATACCTAATGTAGATGACGGGTTGATGGGTGCAGCAAACCACCATGGCACGTGTATACCTATGTAACAAACCTGCACGTTCTGCACATGTATCCCAGAACTTAAAGTATAATAATAAAAAAACTAATTACATTTCCCAATGCAAGAAAAAAAAAAGGATATTTGGTGAGAAACATGGCACTACTTTACATATTTGCAAATCTCTGTAATGCCTGGTTTATATCTGGATTCTCCAATCAGCTTTGACATTCAATCTATTGTGCTCTGTGTTTTGGTCGAAGTGTAAGAGGAAAATCTGGCCTCATACAGACATGTAGGTGAAAAAAGGAGGTTGAGAATCACTGCCAATTTTCTTAGGCAGAGGGAAGCACCTAGCAGTCCCTGGGCATGGAACTGACCAAATAAGACTTTAGAGAAAATTAATTTAGAGGAAGTATATAGAAGGTTATTGTTATTTTTTTAAATCTGAGTGTATTTTTCTTTCTCTATTCTTTCCATCATTTCTATTAAAAGAAACCCTCGTAACATAAAAAAATGGATGCAAATGCTCAAATGAACTTTAGCTTACCTTTTCCTCCTTCTAATAACTTTTTAACAGAAAGCCTTGGAAGTGGCTCAGCCTGCAGTGATGACACATTGGAAGTCTGAGTGTTCCCTTTGCTGTGAAGCAGAGTCTGAAGTATGAGACAATCCTCCAGCTGTTTCAGAAGGAGTTTCCAGTACTCAGTGTCAAGAGAAAGTGCCTCCCAGGAATCAGTGAGGGCCTCTGAATCAGCACCCAAAACTGTTTGGGAAAACTAACAAAAAATGCACTGGTGATTCTCCGCCAAAGATTCTGAATCAATATTAACTTGAATAAACTTTTAACTTGAAAGCTGATGGATACTGAGGATACATCACAAAGCAACACATAAATGCTATTTCACAAATATTACTACTTGGCTGGATGAAACATGAGGGTCAGGAGTAGATTGGAGACTCATGGGCAAGGATGGTGAGTTCAGATATTTATAAGGAGTCCTGCACTAATGGCCCTGACTCAACCAGTATACACTTCAAAGTTTTCTGGGCCATCTTTGGCAAGGGCCAAGTTTTGTCTATCAGTACCATCAAAATACTTACATCTCTTCAGAATGCACTGTTCAACCTAAAAAACAATCTGAAATTTCAGCTCTCTCCATCATAATGAACATTTCAAGCAGGCAATATTAAATTTAGCCTATAAACAACAGTGACTGACAATGTTAAGTGAATCTCCACAGACCTATTTAAGTGTCTCATCCAAATTAACGTTAACACCCCCTGGAAAAAATTATTTGATCCACCATGAGCTGTAAAGGAAATGTGAGTCCTCAAGAGATGAGAAAAAACACAGTAGGATACTGCCATGCGGCAACTGCTAAATTCAAATATCCATGGCATCATTCTGAATAAACAAATTAAGGGGAGCACCTCTCATCCCTCTCCCTGCTCCAAAAAACCACCCAAAAAACCCCAGAAAAGGAAAGCATCCCCTTAGCCTACTGGATGTATACAGATCAAAGCCACACCTTTACCCACTTACTTTTTTCTCTGTCATGTTGTTTGATATCTGTGCAGCAACAGAATGCCCAACATGTGCAGACAACAGAGCGGCTCCATTGTTCTCAGACTGAATACAGGCTGTGCGCATCTGCTGCCACCATGGGGACACAGACTGAGAATCCCAGGTCTCATCGATGGCCACTATAGGGATAGGAGAAAACTGAAAAATAAACTCTTACCCTGTCAATTTTTTGGACTAACCATTTATGTTAAGCATAATGTTGAAACTAAGTTCCCTACTGATGTGTTTTTATATTTCTCAATGAAGTGGAAGTCTAACAATCTATTTTATTCAGAACATTCCTATTCCATTTATTTATGCTCTTTTAGTCATCTTTGTTCTGAAACAATACAAATCCTTATTTGGAATATTTCATTATTACTGAAAACTGTTGAATATTTTAACAGATTAATATTCTGATAATTATACAAAAAATAACAAGGAAAACATTACCTTCCCCGAAGACCATTCCATTTGCCTAAGATGTATTGTTCAAATCATGTTATTTTTTTATGATGATACAAAATATAAAATTTCATAAATTAAAGCATAAGTCAAATGCATTAAAAGTATTCTATTAATACATAAAAGAATCTCTATGGTGAAATGTTTTGGACACTATAGACTCCTTTTGTTAAGGGATCCTATCCACTCTCCCGTCTTTTTGTTACATTTCAAACACGAAGCTTTGTTGACGAGAGCAACAAACGTTGTTTACCTTTCATCTTGCTCAGGAGGGACAGCATGGCATGAAGACAGCAGATTGACTGTGGTTTATCCAAAATATCCTTTTCTTTTGAAAGCCAAACACTCAGGAGCAGAGACTGAAATCAAATTTAAATCTTTTTCAGTCTAAAAAAAAATTTAGCATAGATAAAATCTTACGCTTTCCTAGACAGCAGATGCATGCATATGGATGATGCAGCTTCTTGAGGTGAAAAAATTAGTGGTTGCTTGCTGTATCATGTATCATCTGAGAGGGAGAATGAGGTACCTTGTCTACCTAGGAGATTCTCTATAACCTGTTGTATATTTAAACTTCACTGTTTCCAAACCTTCTTTGGGTTAAGCATTGCCTTCCAATCCAAATCTCTATTAAGGAGCATATTACCAGATAGGACTTACTGCTACATGAGCATAGATTTGCTGTTGATGAACGAGGTGTGACTTGGCTGTAGGTTTTGACTGGAGAGAGAGGTAGGATCTGGAGCTGTGGATCTTAGCCTTGTCTTGGCTGTACAAAGGTATTGCAGATGTGGCAGTGAGGAGCAAGTACATAAAAGTATCAAACTCCAATTTTTAAATCACTAATAAGTTATGAAAAAACAGACTTTAAACGAAAAAACTTAAGTCAACATAAGTGACTTTTAAAATGGCCGTAAACCAGCATATCTACTTGAAGCTGAAATATTTTTAAGATTTTTAAAATTGGTTCACAGATAATTCTGGGATAATGAAGTTTAATGAAATGGTGTTACATCTGTAAGCACTGGTATCTCTGAAAGGCCTTGATTAATTATAATACAATACTTTTATGTGAAAAATAGCTCTAAATTAAGACTGACTGTTAGTTTAAATGAATTATTTCAAATAGTTTTCAAAAATTAAGGAGGGTAAAGAGTTGAAGGAGAAGAAGCTCATGAAAGAAGTGAATTTATGAGGATGACTTAGGGCCAGGAGCTGTGATAAGTACGTAACATGCACATCACCTCATTTTATCCTAATAACTTCTGTGGCAGGGATGATGATACAGATTTCAGAAATGATGAAATAAGCTCATACGGAAAAGCTAACGTGTCCAGCACTACAGTTAATGAGTTAGAACTAAAATTGACATGCCTGTAATCCCAGCACTTTGGGAGGCCGAGGTGGGCGGATCACAGGGTCAGGAGATTGAGACCATCCTGGCTAACATGGTGAAACCCCATCTCTACTAAAAATACAAAAAATTAGCCGGGCGTGGTGGCGGGTGCCTATAGTCCCAGCTACTTGGGAGGCTGAGGCAGGAGAATCGCTTGAACCCAGGAGGCAGAGGTTGCAGTGAGCTGAGATCATACCACTGAACTCCGGCCTGGGCTACAGAGCGAGACTCTGTCTCAAAAAAAAAAAAAAGAGAAACGAAAAGAACTAAAATTGGATCCATGTTTATCAGATCTCAGGTAAATTAAAAAAAAAAAAGAACTAAAATTTGAAAATAAACCTGCCTGATTCTATTAATAACATGCATATTTTCTTTTCTCCCCCTTTAAAAATGTTCACATGTGTATGAGGATATATACATGTACATATAAATGTATATATGCAAATTTTTACATTTATGAAACCACACATATATACACACACACACATACACGCACACTCTTTAATGCCTTCTATTTTTTTTCCTTTTTTGGTCTATTGCCCTTCCAAGGGCCTCCTCATACCAGCTCCTTTTTTACCTCATCCCATATAGACACCCTTTAAACAACTTTTTGTGGGTACATAGTAGGTAGGTGTATATTTGTATGGGGTACATGATATGTTTTGATACAGGTATGCAACATGAAATAAGCACATCATGAAGAATGGAGTGTCCATCCCCTCAAGCCTTTACCCATTGAGTTGCAAATAATCCAATTATATTCTTTAAGCTATTTTAAGATGTACAGTTATTATTGACTATAGTCACCCTGTTGTGCTATCAAATAGAAGGTCTTATTCTTTTTGTACCCATTAGAAACCTTTTTTAAAAAACAAATACATCTTCCATGCTCATAAATAATGACAATGTTAACAACAATAAATGCTAATGGCTACATAAAGGTTACTATGTTCCAAGCCATTAACAGCTTTATATGTATAGATACATATATAGTATTTTTGAGGGAGGATAAGGGGGAGTCACTGTCACAACAATGGGATCATAATTACACCATGTTCCTTCCACTTGCAACCCAATATCCTGTTTAACCAACAAAATTCAGAATGACCTTAGTTTATTTATCAGGGGAATTTCCTCTCTTCTAGACTTCCCCTTAACCTCCATAACCTGACGCTTTTCACCACTAGGTAGGCTGAAAAAATTGGTTGCCTATACAGTTAACAAAGACATTCTATACTCAATCAAAAATAACTCTGTCTCGCTGTTTTATGTGCATGTATACTGGGAAGCAAATCAAAAAGAAATGTTGGGGGAAGGCAGAATTTATTTTATATTTTAGGCTCACTGTTAAATTGCCACTAGATTCACTTTGATAAATTTTACATACAAAATGTCTGACCTGGGCCTGTTATTAAAGTGCATCAGATTTCTTTTCTATTTTTTTTTTTTTGAGACAGAGTCTCACTCTGTTACTTAGGTTGGAGTGCAGTGGGGCGATCTTGGCTCACGACAACCTCCGCCTCCCAGGTTCAAAGTGCCTCAGCCTCTTGAGTAGCTTGGACTACAGGCGCGAGCCACCATGCCCGGCTAATTTTTGTATTTTTAGGTAGAGACGGGTTTCACTATGTTGGCCAGGCTGGTCTCGAACTCCTGACCTCGTGATTCGCCTGCCTCGGCCTCCCAAAGTGCTGGGACTACAGGCGTGAGCCACTGCGCCCGGCCAGTATACCAGACTTCTAAACATACCTATAGATTTAATGTCTCTTAAAGCTTGGTTCATTTCTCCATCAACAACAAAGTTTCAAAATGCTCATCAAAATTGGCAGCCAGAAGGTTATTTTATATTAAGGCAGCCAAAAAAATTAAATGCCATGACTTGGACCTCTCTTCACACTATGAATTCTACTTTTCTCTCCAACCAACCTCTCCTCTACCCACCATCAGTTGTAATAAAATTCTGAAACAAACAAAAAACCTGCTCTGCTTAACTTTCCTTCTTATTTCTCCCTAGGTTACCTCCTTCTATTTCTCACCCTCCAGGTAATCTCTGTTTATAACCTAGGGTGTGTTTTTCCTGTTTTCTATAAACATTAAAAATTCCAAACAGTCAAGCTTTTGTTTGTATATAGGAGATCAGTATAAAATAGAGGATGCCAAAGAAACTGTCAGAACATAATGATATAATTTTATAATCACTTATAAGCAATATAAAGATATTTTAAACTGCAGGAAACATTAAGATGAAAGAAGAAAAATACAGAAGTGAATACAGAGATAAATTAAGTTACCACATAGAAACACATATATGGACACATATAACAGGAGAAGACAGTCTAGTGTATAAAGGTAACTACCTCCATAACTAGTAAATACAAAATAAGATATTCTAACAGTCACAACAAAGAATGCCACATTACATTATTCATATGATATTTATATTATGAATTCACATATTAAAATATTAACCATTATTTCACATATAAATATGTTGTATATTGACATATAACCAGATGATGTCTAAATAATAGATTTTGAGTAACAGAAACCTTGAGGTCACCAAGATGGCGGAATAGAAAGTAACCTACTTATATTCTCTCACAATAAGGTGGTTGATCTGTCCCCCTGAAGTGACTTCCAGATTGAAGCCCAGAAACAGCCCAGTCCCCACAAGGGGCTTGGCTACTTCCCTGTTTGCCCATGCTCCTGCCACCAAAACCATTTGCCACGGGGTCCAGAAGGAACTGTACACACTAATGTTTTGGCAGAAAGGCTAGTGTGCCTGCTAGCACTGGTCTCAGCAGTGGGCTGGAAAGTAGCTTTGTGGTGCTGCCCTCACCTTCCTTAGCTGAGGTCCCAGCTCAGAGTTGCTTGCATAAAGACCCAGAGGCAGACTCACCCATATTTCTCAGCCCAGGACTCAGAGCCTCCCTGACAGGCTCACCAACTTCTATCTCACAGCAGATCCCCCTCAGGGCCCCCTCACTGCAGCTGGAGAACTATCCTATCTGCGCAGGAACTTGCTGAAGACACATGCCTCTCTGAGCCAACATGAGACACACCAGCCTCCATTCCCACAGCTGATCCCAAGAGGGCCCAGTCTCAGCTCAAGCCCCTCCTGTTGCAGTTGAGGAATTACCTCACTTGTGCAGGAACCTGCTGGGCGACACATAACCATCTGAGCCAACAAAACAGGCCCACCAGCCTCCTTTTCACACAGATCCTAAAGAGGTCCAGTCTCACTTCTACCCCCTCTAACTGCAGCTGGGGACCCATCCACCTGTGCAGAGACCTGCTGGGATGCATACCTGTCTGGGCCACCAGGACAGTCTTCTGGACCCAGGTCCCTGGCCAGCATTCCCAAATAGCCTCAGTACCCTTCTTGGGTCTTCCCCCAGTCCATGAAGGATGGAAAGCCACATAAACCTCAGCGCTCTTGAGAGACCTGCAGCAAGCCTGGGCTTAGAGTGATGTCAAGTGTTGCAGTGGTCACAAGCTCAGGGAACATAAAAGTCTGTCAGCTTAGAATCCCTGGAAGGCCCTCTGAGGAAGGTCAAGTACAAACAAAGCCAGACTGTGAAGACTAAAATACATACCTAATATATCAATGCACAATACCATTGTACTTCCACAAGCATCAAGAACATTCAGGGAAACACGACCTCACCAAATGGACAATGTAAGGCACCAGAGACAGAACCTAAAGTGAGGGAGATGTGTGATCTCTCAGACAAAGAATTCAAAATGGAAGCTCAACAAACTTAAATAAAACCCACACAATCTATTCAAAAATTTATCAGAGAAATTTTTAAAAGATTGAAATACTAATGAAAAAAATCAAATAGAAACCTTTGAGCTGAAAAATAAATAAAATTAAAAACGCAATATAGAGCATCAATAGCAGAATTGATCAAACAGAAGAAAGAATCAGTGAATTCGTTGGCAGACTATTTGAAAATACATAGTCAGAGGAGAAGAAAGAAATGAAATGAATGAAAAGGAATGAACAAGGTCTATAGGATCTATAAAACAACATCAAAAGAGCAAATATTGGGGTTACTGGAGGTAAAGAGAGAACTGAGAAAGACAAAGGAGTAGAACATTTACTCAAATAAGTAATAACAGAAAACTTTCCAAACCAGAATATACAGGTACAGGAAGGTCAAGGGTCACCAATCCAAGTTAACTCAAACAAGAATACTCCAATTTACAAAGTCATAAGGGTCAAAGACAAAGAGAGAATTTAGAAAACAGCAGGAGAATAGAAACAAATAACATATAAGATAGATCCAATATGCTTGGTAGCAGATTTCTCAGCAGAAACCTTACAGGCCAAGAGGGAGTGGGGCAATATGTTCTGAGTGTTAAAGGAAAAAAACTGCCACCTAAAAATACTGTATGTGGCAAAGTTATTCCTTAGAAATGAAAAAGGGAAATAAAAGATTTCCCGAGACAAACAAAAGCTGAGGGAATTTACTGCTATCAGACCTATCCTATAAGAAATGTGTGATTTCTTAGACACTAAAGGGAGTTCTCCAAACTGAAAGAAAATGATGCCAATGTGATTGTCGTACTAATACTGTAATCACGGTGTTTAAACCACGTGTATCTTTAGTAAGAAGACTAAAAGAAAAAACTATCAAAAAAATGACAATTTGTTAAGAGATAATAACATAAAATGATGACATCAAAAATGCTAAAATGGGGGGAGAAGAGAGTTAACGCGTATAGGTTTTCTTTTTATGGTTTGTTGGTTTTGCTGTTTTGAGATCAAAGTTAAGTTGGTATCAGTTTTAAATACTTGTTGTAACTAGATTTTTTTTGTAAGCCTCATGGTAATCACAGTGCAAAGCCTACAATAGATACATTAAAATCAAAAGCAGCGAATTGAAACATACAAGAGAAAATCACTTAACTATAAAAAAAAAAAGAGAGGAGTTACACAGCAACTAATAAACAAGTAACAAAATGGCAGTAGTAGGACCTTGCCAATCAATAATAACACTGAATGTAAATGGGCTAAATTCTCCAATTAAAAGACACAGAGTGAGCTGGGCACAGTGATATGCACCTATAGTCCTGGCTGACCGGAAGGCTGAGATGAGAGAATAGCTTAGGCCCAGGAATAATAATAATAAAAAAAAGACACAGAGTGACTCAACAACATACAAGTGTATACTGCATACAAGAAACTCACTTCACCTATAAAGGCTAATATAGACTGAAAGTGAAGGAATGGAAAAAAGATATTCCATAAAAATTAAAACCAAAAAATAGCAGGAGAAGCTGTACATATATCAGATAGAATAGACTTTAAGTTGAAAACTATAAAAAGAGACAAAGGGGAGGCTGAGGCAGGAGAATAACTTGAACCTGGGAGGTAGAGGTTACAGTGAGCCAAGATCATGACACTGCACTCCCGCCTGGGTGACAGTGAGACTCTGTCTCAAAAAAAAAAAAAAAAAAAAAGAGACAAAGATGGTAATTATACAATGATAAAAGAGTCAATTCAGCAAGAGGATCTAACAGTAGTAAGTATATGTGCACCCAACAATGGAGCACTCAAATATATAAAGCAAATATTAATAGATCTAAAGGGAGAGACAGACTTCAATACAGTAATAACAGAGGTCTTCAACCTCACTTTCAGGAACGGACAAATCTTCCAGGTAGAACATCAACAAAGAAAGATCAGAGTTAAACTACATACTAGACCATATGGACCTAATAGACATTTATAGAACATTTCACTTGCTGCTGCAGAATACACATTCTTTTCATCAGCACATAAAACATTCTCCAGGACAGACCATATGTTAGCCACAAAACAATTCTCAACAAATTTTAAAAAGTCAAAATCATATGAAGTATTTATCTGACAACAGAATAAAAGTAGAAATCAGTAACAAGAGGAACTTTGGAAACTGCCCAAATACAGATATTAAACAACATGCTACTGAACAACCAATGAGGCAAGGAAGCAACTAAAAATAAAATTTAAAAATTTCTTGAAAAAATAAAAATGGAAATACAACATACTAGAACAATGGGATGCAGCAAAAGGAGTGCTAAGAGGGAAGTCGGCCAGGCGCGGTGGCTCACACCTGTAATCCCAGCACTTTGGGAGGCCGAGACAGGCAGATCACAAGGTCAAGAGATCGAGACCATCCTGGCCAACATTGTGAAACCCTGTCTCTACTAAAAATACAAAAATTAGCTGGGTGTGGTGGCGCACGCCTGTAGTCCCAGCTACTCAGGAGGCTGAGGCAGGAGAATCGCTTGAACCCAAGAGGCGGAAGTTGCAGTGAGCCGAGATCGCACCACTGTACTCCAGCCTGGTGACAGAGTGAGACTCCATCTCAAAAAAAAAGAAAAGAGGGAAGTCTATAGTAATATACACCTCAATAAAAAGACTCCAAATAAACAATCTAACAATGCACCCCAAGAAACTAGAAAAGAAAGAACCAACCTAAAAATTAGTAAAAGAAGTAATAAAGATCAAGCAGAAATAAATGAAATTGAGACTAAAAAAAATTACAAAAGATCAACAAAAAAAGTTGTTTTTATTAAAAAAGATAAACAAAATCAACAAACCTTTAGTTAGACTAAGAAACAAAGAGAAAAGACTCAAATAAATAAAATCAGAGACAAAAAAGAAAACATTACAATTGATACCATAGAAATACAAAGGATCATTAGAGACTATTATGAACAGCTTTATGCCAACAGCCTTAGAGAAACAGAAAACCTCAACAAACCAGTAATGAGTAACGAGATGGAAGCAGTCATAAAAAGTCTCCCATCACAGAAAAGCCCAGATCTGATGAATTTCCTGCTGAATTTTTCAAACATTCAAAGAAGAACTAATATCAATTATACTCAAACTATTTCACAACATTGGAGAGGAGGGAATACTTCCGAACTCATTCTATGAGGCCAGCATTACCCAGATACCAAAACCAGACACATACATAATAAAAACAATACATTAAACCATCAACAAGCTCACAGAGGTAGGATGCCCAAATCCTGGCCAAAATGTAACATGTAAATGGGGGTGTGTGAAAGAGTATGCAGTTGGCCTTCTGTATCCATGCATTCCACATCTGTGGATTTCATCAACTGTGAGTCAAAAATATTCAGAAAAAAAAGATGGACGGTTCCATCTATACTGAACATGTACAGACTTTTTTCTTGTCATTATTCCCTCAATGGTAGAGTTTTAACAATTTACACAGCATTTACATTGCAGAAGGTATTGTAAGTAACCTAGATATAATTTAAGGTATACGGGAGATGTGCATAGGTTACATGCAAATACTACACCATTTTAACTTTTTTGTTTTTTTAGAGACAGGGTCTCACTCTGTCACCTAGGCTGGAGTGCAGAGGTGCAATCAGCACATCCTTGACCTCCCTGATTCAAGGGATCCTTATGCCTCAGCCTCTTGAGTAGCTGGGAATACAGGGACATGCCACCATGCCTGGCTAATTTTTTATTACACCATTTTTTATCAGGACCTTCTGTATCCATGGTTTTGGTAATGGAGGGGGAGGTTCCTGGAACCAATCTTCCATGGGTGCTGAGGGACAACTGTGTATGCATGCATGTGTAGGGGATAGGTAATAACAAAGAATAACAAGGAAAATGGGGTAACTTTCCTTGTATTTTTCAGAAAGGGCAAAAATTTAGTGTTGTATTTTCTCCTTGGATGATTCTTTTGTTTTATACTTATTATATTAGAGATTACATTATAATATATATTCAAAGTTTGAAAATGTTTGGTAATAATTCCACATTGCTTTATGGGAAGTTTATTTTGTTTTTAAGATCTTTTTCATTGTAACATGACAGTTTTTTGCTGATGATCCAATTCTATTGTAAATGCATGCATATAGGTGCATGCACACAGATTCTAAACTTATTTTAGGCCAACTATACAGTATGCTTGTTAAAATTTACAGAAAATTGGCCAGGCACGGTGGTTCTTGTCTGTAATCCAAAAGCTTTGAGTGGTCAAGTGGGGAGGATTGCTTCAGGCCAGGAGTTTGAGACAGCCTGGGCAACATAGCAAGACCCCCATCTCTACAAAAGTAAAAAAAAAAAAAATTTGCCCAGCATAATGGCATGTGCCTATAGTCTCAGCTACTCGGGAGGCTGAGATGGGAGGATAGCTTGAGCCCAGGAGGTTGGGGCCGCAGTGAGCTATGATCACACCACTGTACTCCACTGTCCAGACTGGGTGACAGAGCAAGACTCAATCTCTCTCTCAAAGTAAAAGAAAAAGAAAAAAAAATTTACAGGGTATAAGAAAAATAAAATAATATTACTCTATTAAATATGGTGATTAAAAATTTCTTTGATCATTTTTAGAAAGTTTTCATGGACATTCTATGATATCCTAAAGACAATAAAAAAAAAGAAGACTGACACTTCTGGGTGACATTCACAAGGAAGAACAGCATCCAGCAACCAAAAAAACCTTACCAACAACAGCTGAGGGCTAAGTCCAGCCGACTCTAAAGTGTGACACATATCCTCAGTGGAGCTTTCTCCATGCAAACACTTCCAAAAAAAGAAACTACCTGGTAGAACAAAAACAAAGCACATTAATCAATGACTACTTACCATTTGGACCAACAATCTTATTGAATCACAATCTGGAATTACAGAGAAACAAAACATTATGAAGGAAGAGAAATTAATGGTTCATTTTGCTGAATTTATTAAAACAGAAAGCAAATCATGATCTAATATTATCTCTTTAGTATACTTATTAATACAACCTGTTGACCAGAGTATCTTTTGTTGGCCAAAAAATACAGTACATTAAATCCTTTCATTATTTAAATTTCAAAACAAACGGAATCTCTGAGATGCTGTATGTTCCTACCATGTTTTCTTCTAAAAGAAAAGGGATACAAAGACCACAAAGACCAGTGTATTATTTTACCTACCTAAAGCCACATATTCCTCTTCACTTATCTTCTTTACGTTGAGCACATCCTTTTCATATTCTAAATATTCCAAGAATGTTTTTACAGGCAATACACCATCTTTATCATCAGAAAATCGAACATTTGTCCTGGTGTTCTCTTGCTTGTATTTCTCTAGTAATGCCTGGAGCTTAAGCAGTTCTTTTTCATCAAGTCTTAGTAACACAGCCAAGTCCTTTAAAATAGAAAACAAAAACAAAACAACATTCCATATCTATCAACCACATTATCTGAACTGAAATTCAAGGCTGTAAGCAAAAATTGACTTTTTAATTAATATAATAGCTATTATGTATTCTGCTTAAAACTTTACTTACAAATCACATTTCATGAGTAAGAGGTTATTTAAATAAAGTAAACTATAATTTTGAAACACTACATGTTTGGTACTAAACCAAACATGGTACTAGAGGGTAGGTACTAAAAGAAATGGTACTAAAAGTACCATTTTAGCATATTTCTTGAGGGTACTTTATTATCTTCTAGAATGTTAGCATTTTTTTTTTTTTGGGACAGGGTCTCACTTTGTTACCCAGGCTAGAGTGCCTTGGCATGATCATGGTTCACTGTAGCCTTGACTTGTTGGGCTCAAGCAATCCTCCTGCCTCAGCCACCTGAGTAGCCAGGACCACAAGTGTACACCACCACATCCAGCTAATTAAAAAATTTTTTTTTGTAGAGACAGGGTCCCACTACATTGCCCAGGTTGGTCTCGAACTCCTGGGTTCAAGTGATCCTCGCCCCTCAGCTTCCCGAAGTGTTGAGATTACAGGTGCGAGCCACTATGCCTTGGCAAATGCTAGAATTTTAATAAACATGTATTACTGTATAATCAGAAAACAATTGAAAGGAGTGTCAAATGCAACTCTTACTATTCTGAGGAAACTAAATATTGAATTTAAATGCTTAATTATGAAGCAGTGTAAACACTATAAAATAAAAACATAGAAAAACAATTCTCATTGTATCTACATATAAGTCTTGTATGTGGTTCTCAGGGATACAACTTGCTAGGCTTTCAAACTATTTTTATATACTATGTACAAAAACATATCGTGGCTGGGCATAGTGGCTTATGGCTATAATCTCAGCACTTGCATAAATAATATAAATATAGCAGCAAGGCACGGAGAGCTAGCAGGGGGCTTGGTAAAGAAAATATACCTTTAAAGCTTTAAAAAAATTCTTAATTTTCGACTTCTGTATGATTGATTTTAAAAAGTAAAACAAATCAGAGAGATTATTTTATATAATACAAAATGTAGGATTACTCACATTATCAGAGAATGGTGTGTCTAAATGAAAATCAAGGGAATTTAATTGGCTGACAGACTCATAGAGTTGCAGCAATTTTAGTTTATTGGCACAAAACTGTAGCAATCCTTCGTCAACAGACTCAAGTTCTAAAAGGCAGAAGGAAAAGTATATATAAGAGTTATATTTAACAGACTCATAAACAGGCTTTTCTTTCATTAAATCTCTCAATATTACATAATTCCCTGATGCTCTGATGTATTAAATATTGAGATGCTTAAGCTATACCAGATTTTGAAAGCAAAAATAACTTTTCTGTCATGACAAAATGTCTAACTTTTTAAATAAAATAAGATGCTCTAAAAGTAGGGGGATAAAAAAGAAAGTGGAAATATCTTCATCTAATACTTAAAATTTAAAGAAATTATCTGGAAATACCTTTGAAAATATTTTCCCTGACTACATAATTCATATACTGTATGAATATTTATATCTAATATAAAACAAATATTTATTCTTTAAAAAGGGAGACACTGATAATCCCCTCAAAATCTTATTTGAAATACAGTATCGTGGAATATCATTCAAGTTCTTATAGCCATAACAAAACTGACCATACAAAATAATTAAAGTTTTTAGGAATCTTATGTTTATGTAGAACTTGAAACTGATGATTTTATGGAACTCCAACAATGGTGTTTGGTTTACTACCAGGCCAGTGAAAGATAACTTTTCATTTAATAAAGTTTGGGATTTTGCTAATGCCTTGAGGGGTGGGAGGGCTTTGTAAGTACACTATGCTTTTTAAAAAAGGTATTTATTTCTGAGAAGTGGTGTATGCTAAAGGAGTTCACTATTTGCCAATGTCAGTTTTATGTATCTGTCAAAAAAAAAGGTTGAAAAAGAGTCTCAAAATTAGCAAGTTTGAAGCCCTGAAAGAACAAATTATAATTTGTTTATTAAGCCACTTTAAGCTGGCTTACACGTAGTTAAAACACAAAGCTGGTTTTACATAATTAATATGACAAACAAAAGTCACAACTAGATGACACCAGTTTACTGCACACTACAATTTAACTAATGTTAGGAATTCAGAATAAAGTGAATTTTTACTAGTTCAGTTGGATGGAATATGGTGTTACAATCCCACAGTTTCAAGTGTAATCCTTTTTCAAACAAATACGTTTTGACGGACTGATGGATTTTAAAGAACAATGTGATAGTACAGACAAATTTTGAACATGAAAAAATGACCAGAAAATTCAGAAATGATAATCTGATTGTTGACTGTGATTCTGGAAGTCCTTACTCTGTTCACGAGGGAAACTGATAGGAAACTGATACACTGATAGAACATTAATACAAAGCTATACCAGAATAACCACTTATCATTCTATCCTGACATCTTTCCTCACAATTAAAAACAACTTCCTGATAACAGTCAACACATTCAAAGACAGCTTAGATGAAGATCAACTACATGTATTAAATAGGGAATAAATAAGATTCTTAATTTCTTATATCTATATTACTTCCACATTAAAGTAACATGATGGTATCACAAAGTCAATAGCTTTCTATAATCAGAGTTACAAAACTTGAGTTAAGAACATAACCTCTAATCAGTATAAACCCTATTACCTTGATTTTTTAAAGTGTCCATTAAAGTCTGAGTGATGTTTCTAAGGCAAGAAAATGGCAAACGTTCACTTGCCAAAATGCTTTCCAAAGCCTAGAAGAAAGATATTGAACAGTTCTAGTAATTATAAGGCAATGATTTTGTTTTTTAAATCTTATATTTATGCCCAAACTTTCACTACCCCAAATTTCAAAGGGAAGCTCTATATTTAAGATGTTTTAGTGTGCATATCTTAAATCTCAAGTTGCATTGTTAAGTAATATACAACCAACTTCATGTCATGCCAAATATGACATAAATGACAAAAATCCAGGCTGAGAATAAAACAACTAGAAGGCAACTGCTACTTAACAGAATAGCCAAATCAAAAGAGAAACAAAGATAAAGCTATTTACCAATAAGAAGAGTTTGAATATGCCTATACTATATCTAGGCATAAATGAAAAGCAGAGGTTATTGTCATGTCAATAACAAAAGCTGCCAAAAACTTAGTTATAGCTTAATTATTGCATTTGTGCATGGCAGGCAGAATCTATAGGCCCTGCTAGATAGATACAGTACCCACCTTCCCTACCTCCCTCCCCGCCCCCATAGATATTTAAGATTCTTCATAACCAGTCCCAATATATCTCTTCATGCCTAAAGTAGCAACTATCAGAGACATCAATGAGTTAGACACGGCAGTCAGAGGTCATATTTATCCTTTCATATTAGCACATTAAATTGGGTTTTAATTAATGAGATTAAATAGTTTAAAAAGTAGGCTGAGAATGTGGGATAAGACAAATATCCGATCATAACACAATAACCTCTGTGTGTTTGTGGAGGAGAAATGGGCTTAGAGGTTGGCTCAAGATGTTGGTCAGGCATATAATGAAGCAACTACCGGGAAGCAATAAAGAAAGTGACTGTGAGAGGCCAGAATCCAGGACAAGCATAACCTGCTCCAGTTCTGCCTATGATTACACAGGCTAGCAGCTAGCTTGCTTTCTTCCCCATTATTCAGTCTCCCAAAGCCTAAACTGGTTTCTTCCCTACCTTTAGTCGGTCCTATAAGACATATAACTTTTGTTATTGGGTTTTCTAGCATTTTTTATAAAATTCACAGCTTCATACATGATTCAGAAGTATCATTGAAAAACAGAAAATCAAGAAGACATTTTGCATTACACTGGTTTCCCAACTTTGTTGTTCTATGATTTAAGATAAGAAGAAAGATGGCATCAAAATGAGAAGAACTGTGTGGGTTACGACCCTTTCTACTACAGATTTCTCAAACTGCCCCTCTAGATGCCCACTTTGTCATCATCATGTCATCTCTAATAATGGAGACTTGACTTTACCCTGAGGAAAATGAAAGCAAATTAGCATTGTCAGTAGAATGGAAGACACAATTAAAAGTCACAAAGGCTTTTCTGTTCTACAATAACACAATAAAAAGTGTTTTAAAAATGGACTGCAACAGAAATCACTATTCACTAAATTCTCCCACGTATCACTATTCATTAAATTCTCCCATGTATGTAGCTATAAAATAATAAGAAATATACATATTGGTCTATGGCCCTAGTACCTGACACAGAGTTCCTATAATTTCTTGAACAATGGGGGTGCTAGGAGTTTCTTTTGTTCTAGTGTTTGGTCTCTGCCCTAGTTCATCAGTCAGAGCTCTTAATCCCTTTGTAGACAGAGATGCTAGGAGAACTTTTTGTTCTAACATTTGGTCTTTGACCCCCGTTTCTGATGGGGAGCTTCTAAGACCTCTGTAATTTCCTAGATGATAGAAGCTTCTTTTTTTCTAATGAGGCCATTCATGGCAGGCTCCTGGAGAGCTTCAGAATAAGGGGTTGGTTACCAGTGGAACCAACCATGTATTTGAGGATTGAAACTTTTAGCCCAGCCCCCGACCTCTGGGGAGCCAAGAGGAGCTGAAGACTGAATTGATCACCAATGGCCAATGATATAATCAATCATGCTTATATAATGAAGCTTCCATCAACACCCAAAAGGACCAGGGTTGGAAGAGCTTCTGGATAGCTGAACATGTAGAGGTTCCTGAATAGTGGCTTGCCAGGAAAGGGAATGGAAGCTCTGCAACCCTTCCCATATGATTTACTCTATGCATCTCTTCCACTTGGCTGTTGATCTCTACCCTCTGTAATATCCTTTATAATAAATGGGTAAACATTTAAGTAAAATGTGTCCCTGAGTTCTGTGAGCTGGTCTAGCAAATTCATCAACCACAAAGAGGGGGTCACAGTAACCCTAATTTATAGCCAGTCAGTCAGAAATATAGCTGACAACCGACTACTTGTGACTGGTACCTGAAGTAGGTAGAAGTCTTGTGGGACTGAGCTCTTAACCTGTCGTGATGATCTCGTGCTATCTCCAGGTAGATGGTGTCAGAATTGAACTGAATTAGAGAATAACCAGCTGGTGTTAGCTGGAGAATCTGCCAAAGAAATTGATTGGTGTGTGGGAAAAAAAAACCCTACATCTAGTGGCAGAAGTGTTGAGTGACTGTGTAAGAGAAAAGAAAAAACCTGTGATACAGTTTTTTCTTACATTTTCACAGTAGCATTATTTTAGATGCTGTGAATTATAAAAATCAAGTATTTGGTAAGGTTCCTACTTGAAGGAGCTTAAAAGACCTAAAGAAAAAAAGTCAGGGGAGCTATGATTAACATACATGAAATAATTAGAAAATAAGTAGTCATTAACCATCCAGTTTTGATTGAAAGTAGAGTAGGAGTTCAGAGTTACCCATGGGGATCGAAGCATTATGTAAGAATTTGTGGAGTTAGGACTTGAATAGCATTATGAGGGGTTTGGATAGGAGGAGTGGGAGTAAAAGAAATCACCAATGGTGACCATATTATAACCACGAGTATGGCAAAAAGTAAAGGTCTGGCAATACCATGGAATGTTGAGGCTGTGGAGTAACAGGGACTCATACAGAACAGGTGGGAATATAAATTAGTACAACTATTTTGGGAAACAATTTGCCATCAACTAGTACAGTTGAAGAAGCTCACACCCTAGCAATTCCACTCTTAGGTATAAACGCCAGATTCTTGCATATGTGAATGAGGAAATATGTACATGGATAAGCATAGCATCGCTTGTAATGTCAAAAATCTGGAAACAACCTAACCGTTCACTGACAGGAGTGTAAATAAATTCTAGTCAGTGAGCAGAATTTGTATGGCATAGTAAATGAATCAATTATAACTATAGCTACATATACCAATATGAATGACACAGAAACATAATCCTGAAGGAAAAACTAAAGTCACAGAAGACATAGGGCATGACTCCATTTATATAAAGTTTGAAAAGGCAGGAAATGCATCAACAGGTTTCAAAGGAGCCACACAGGAATGATGTAACTATAAAGCAAAGAAAAAGAAAGAACCACGAAATTCTAAATTATGGTTACCTTAGGGATGAGAAAAGGGAATGGGACTGAGGGGGGACACTCAAGGCTCTTTAGAGTTCCTGGTAAGATTGCATTTCCTAAGGTAGGTGGTCATACACACATATTTACTATTATATATATAATGTAGGGATGTGTAGGTGTGTGTATATAAAACACACTCAGACGTATGGTAATATTAATTTTTTTTTTTTTTGAGGCGGAGTCTCGCCCTATGGCCCAGGCTGGAGTACAATGGTGCAATCTCAGCTCACTTCAACCTCCGCCTCCCGGGTTCAAACGATTCTCCTGCCTCAGCCTCCTGAGTAGCTGGGATTACAGGCGCCCGCCAACACACCCAACTAATTTTTTTGTATTTTTAGTAGAGACGGGGGTGTCACCATGTTGGCCAGGCTGGTCTCGAACTACTGACCTCATGATCCGCCTGCCTCGGCCTCCCAAAGTGCTAGGATTACAGGCGTGAATATTAATTTTTTTTTTTTTAAAGAGACAACAGGAACTTCTACATGAAAATACAGAAAGGGATAAACAATAAAAACATGAAAAGAAGACTTCAGCCTCTCATGTTTGGGGGAAATAGGAAAATAAAGATTTTCTTAAGAAGGATGTATTATAGCTACTAGCAGGAAGGTTCGTGTATTATATACACTTACTTGTTTTTTGGTTGCAGGGTATTTAATATCAAGAATTAATTCCTTTATTTCTGTTTCAACCAAATCTATAAAGAAAAAATAAAGTAAAATTTTAATTTTTATAACAGTGAAACATTATTCTGAAAGAAAATGAACATATCTGTACTATCAGTGAGTCTAAAGGATTTCTGGGTTCTCTCACATTAATGTTTTCTTGTTATGAATTATAACACCCTCTAGATGGCACACTTCAGCCTTACAGAGCAATTCCAATAAGCTGATCCATGCCTTATTTTGATTGCTCCATTCAGAATATTTTATTGATTTAAAAGATGATAGAACAGTATGCTTTATTATTTGTATGAGAGAATACCTACCAAGATTGGGAGATTTTGTTTTCAGTAAGGCTGCTAGTTTCTTCACTAGGTGCATATCCTTGGCTCGTTCACTCTTCTTATCACTAAACCAATAAATATAACAAATTATTACAGAATGTGAAATTATTTTCTTCCTAATTCTGACACACTCCAACTTTTTTTTCCTTTATATGTTTCCTATTTAACTTTAAAGATATCAGTCTAAAGGCAAAGGAAACAACACAATAGCAACTACAAAAGGGAGTACAAGAAACCTAGGAACTAGGAAAAGTTAGCAGAGGAGCGTCAATCAGCAACACTGGACACACCTTACCTCAGTGCTAAATGGAAGGGAACGTTCACTGTTTTCACACTTCCAGACACTGGATCAACAAGACAGATCTGATAAGTCTGTGGCTGCCAACTCTGACTTGTAACATTATTTAAGCCCATTATTTTATAGCCAGGATACAGCAGCCTAAAGAAATCACATAACAATATGGTAAAAATATTAGAACAAGGAGAAATGCCAAAAGGTGCTTTTATTATAGCTAGGAAACCCAACATTATTATCAATTTAGGAGCATTAATAAGGCAACTAAATACTGATAGCAAATACATAAGTAAAGCAGGGCTCAACTAGCAGAGTTCTGCCTTGTTGAAAGATTCTAAAAAATTAAATGAACACAATCAGGCCCCTGTTTCAATGGCAAAGAAACCATTCACCTCACTTACGACTAGGGCAAGCTGAAGGAACCTTTCCTTTTGAGCCTTCACAGCATAAGTAAGGGACAAACATTAGCAACAAGCTAACTTTAATTCAGCAGTGTATCATGGCATTTTTAATTTTTTTTTGGTTATTAAATACTTAAGTACATGCCAGGCACTCACAGGAAAAACCACAATAAAGAATACTGTAATTCTCAAATTTGTAATCTAATAAGCAGCTTTAGTAATAGCTTTATTTTAATAAAAGCATTCCTGTATTTCATTTTGTAACCAGCACAATGCCAGCATTTGCAGCTTACCTGCAGTGCTTCCCCACATTGAAAGCTCCTACTCTTGGTCCCTGCTGTGTGCTCCACACTTCTAAAATTCCCCTTCTTGGTGCATAGATCACAAGGAATTGAGCTACTCGACTTGGACCCTGAGAGTTTCCAAAGGGGGAAAAATCCGCCTTTTCTGGCACTCTTTCATGGAGGTCCTCTACAATTTGAATCCATCCAATTTGTGCATCGCGGTACCCTTAGAGACAGAGGAAAAGGGCAGTTAATTGCTTAATCTAGGTTCCATAGTAGCCTCCTGAAGCACTCTGGAATAGTGGGGGTGGGGGTGGGGTAAGAAAAGCTATAAAAGTATATTTTTTATTATGGAATATCTTAAATAAAAATGATAATAAATAATAACCAGTCTATCACCAAGCCTTATCGAATCTTAGTATTTTGCTATATTTACTTCTGATCACTTTTTCTCTTTAAGAAGAAAATATTGGCTGGGCACAGTGGGTCATGCCTGTAATTCCAGCACTTTGGGAAGCTGAGGCGGGTGGATCACCTGAGATCAGGAGTTTGAGACCAGCTTAACCAACATGGTGAAACCCTGTCTCTATCAAATACAAAAAATTAGCTGGGCATGGCGGCGCATGCCTGTAATCCCAGCTACTTGGGAGGCTGCGGCAGGAGAACCACTTGAACCCAGGAGGTGGAGGTTGCAGTGAGCCGAGATCGCACCATTGAACTCCAGCCTGGGCAACAAGAGCGAAACTCTCTCAAAAAAAAAAAAAAGAGAAAAGATTATAGATATAATTGAAGCCACCTAATTGCCTCTCCTGCTCTCATTCCCTTCCCTTCCCATCCAAGCCTTCTGGTGACATGCAGATAGAAAATATGGGTTACAGGGCGATGGGAGGAAGCTCTTGCATGGGAGAAGTAGCTGCTGCTGTTTTCCATTTTAGGGTGGTCCCTCACATAGGCAATTGATCCTTCTTTCCAAGGATACAATGGAAAGAAAAACCGGCTGTACCAGCTGCAGAAAGACAGGCAATGATGCAAGGAATAAGATTGCCATAGTGGATTTGGAGCAGTCAGTACAGCTTTGCCTTCTGTATTTTAGAAAAGTCTTGCTGAGAACATACCTTTAATATTGTTTCAGAAGACAAACACCAAGGAGAAATGATGTATCTGCAGTACTAAAACTATTTCTACAGATACTGAGACATGTAGTAGGTAAAGACTGCCTCTGTCTGTCACTGCAGGAGTTCTTTGGCAAGAAGGTGATAGTGGCTTCAATCTGGTCCAGAGTAATTGAATGACCTCAGTCCATTATTCCTCACATTTTACAGGATAGATAAGATTGCACCATAAATTGTGGTCTATGCTGACATGTTACTATTCCAGATGATTCTAAATAATGTAATCATCCCTTCTTTCTTAGTCAGGGAGATATTATTCACAGTGTGCCTAGTTAAAAGA
This sequence comes from Nomascus leucogenys, assembly GCF_006542625.1. Lineage (NCBI taxonomy): Eukaryota > Metazoa > Chordata > Mammalia > Primates > Hylobatidae > Nomascus > Nomascus leucogenys. The sequence continues at coordinate 27,059,509 of NC_044385.1, read as the reverse complement.
TATTTTCAAGTCTCCCTTATAGTTAGATGAGGCCATGTCACTAAGTCCTGGCTAATGTAGATAATGGTTGAAGGGACTTTGGGGAATATCTTCAAAGTAGATTGACTCAATTGCCAGGAGAGGCCTTCTTCCTTTCTGCTTCCTTCCTGGAATGCAGATAAGAGGGCTGTCTATGAGAACCTTGAGTGGGGAAGCCACAAGGAAGAAGACTGGGTTCCTGAAGATACTGTGGTCTGTTACTCGGGTTTGTTACTAATAGCTGAAGGAAACTCCTAAGTGACATATTTACTGACACACCAGGTGGACTGACCCAAGCATATGGATATAAAAGTCAAGTCAGCGAAGATGGGTTTTGCTATCTTAAATCTGAAAGACTTGGCATTATAGATTTCAGGAGAACATTTGGCTCAAGAATGGCTTTGTGAAGGGGAATAAATGTAGCAGGGGCAAGAAACTGAACTCAGAAATTGACAATAACAGTGAGAATTGAAAGAAAGTGCATAAGGTAAAGTTAAACATGGCTATGAGGTGATCAAACCTAAAAGATGTATCAACTGACTACTGGATCAAGTAGTTGCTGATCTGAGTTCATGTCCAAAAAAGAAAATGTAAACATAAAAAATTAAACAAAGTTATCAACCAGAAGCTAAAGGATGATAACATTGCTCAACTATTGGGGTAAAAAGTGAATTAATTGTTTTTCTGGATTTTTGTAAGAAGTACCTTTCCACATGCGTATTGCAATTCCTCTAGCTACATCCAATAAAATAACTCTGCCGAAATCATCGGTTACTGCTGCCAGTGTGTTACATGGAGACAGACATATGCTTTCACCATGGCGTCTAGAATCTGGAAGTCCAAATCTGATATTTAAAAGAAAATAAAAACTCAAATCACATTTCAGTTCAGAAACATATAACAGAATAATGAAATGCATAAATGAAATAGGCGGAATCTGTTTTTATATAAAGAAATATGAATTTTGCCTGGATTAATAGTTAATTTATTAATCACAACTGACATATGTAATATAAAATACATAAAAGAAATAAAATAAAACCACAGTCCTACGTAGGTTTTCAATAGATACCCACAACCTTATACCTTTAGAGAATATAAAGTATAACTATATTTTATTAAAAGGCATGTCACAGAAAACAATGTCCTCACCATCAACTGAATTTTAGAATATGCTCCCACACAGGCATCTTTTGTCTGTTTCAAATTCTTCCTCTTAATCTTTCTCTTTTTTGCAAGATATGACATCCTGCTGACACCAATCTGCCTGAAGCAAAAACCTTCCTTTTTCTAAATAGTTATCTCTAAACTGCTGTTGGTCTATCATCAACCTCATTAGAATTGTGAATAAAATAAAAGAGGTACTAAAAGAGGTACTAAAAGAGAACTAGGAAAGCTCACTTAGAGAAAAGTCCCTGAAACAAAGGTGCCCAACCTTTGTTACATCTATTTGAGATGCACAGGGCCATTTGGCTAATTTATTGGCTCTTGATATTAGGAAATGTGATATGTTACAATGTATTTTTTAAAGATTAAAAAAAAAAACTTAGAAGCCATACTTCGATAAATTTTAAAAATTAGTTGGCTCTTTTTAGGTGAAGAACATCCATAAATAGGAGGTGTTCTATTTCCCTTCATGGTGGTACTTTATGTTAGGTAATAAAAAATGATTTTAAAACAAAACCAAACATTAGAAAAAATGCTTCTGTCTAAAAAAAAAATGAAAAAAACAAAACAAAACAAAAATCATGCTCCCTCCACCAAAAAAAATCTCACCAATATACTAACACATTCTAAAGCACTACTGAAGGAAACAAGGAAGCACAGGCCAGGAGTCTGTCTAAAGAGTGCCTGAATACAGGACTCCTGCTTTTACTTTTTTTTTTTTGAGATGGAGTTTTTTGCTCTCGTCCCCCAGGCTGGAGTGCAACGGTGTAATCTCAGCTCACTGCAACCTCTGCTTCCCGGGTTTGAGCAATTCTCCTGCCTCAGCCTCCTGAGTAGCTGGGATTACAGGCACATGCCATCATGCCTGACTGATTTTTATATTTTTAGTAGAGACAAGGTTTCACCATGTTGAGCAGGCTGGTGTCAAACTCCTGACCTCAAGTGATCTGCCCACCTCGGCCTCCCAAAGTGCTAGGATTACAAGCGTGAGCCACTGTAATCCACTAGGATTACATTTTTTTAAAAGAAATCACTAAGTACTTTTAAAGTTTACACAACGTAGTAACAAACTATCTAAACTTTTAAAAGAAATTCAACAGCTATCACTAAATTAATTCTCCTACAACTAAGCTAATTTTATTTGTTAAAAAGCACACTCAAGAAATATATCTTGAATACCTAGTATGTAACAGGGATACAGCTGTGAACGAAACAGGTAAGAATCACTCTTCACATGGAGTTTTACATTCTAGTGGGGGAAAAAAATCCACGGCAATGGCTTTCAGAAGTTCCAAAGACGAGATCAGCAAATCAACCAAGCACACGGAAAGACCATACACATTTAACAGTACCTTTCTAAAAGGACTAAAATTTAGGAAGCATGACAGACTTGCCTTACAGCTAATGGTGTAGCTGGCTCAACCTTCGGCTTTTGCTTTTGGACAGCTTCTTCTTCGTGCTTACTTTTCCAACCAAGCCAGCCACTGAAAAGAAAGAAAACTTAGAATAAAACTGAGCTTCCAGGGTTTTAAAGTGCAGACTATCAAAATATAAGTTAAAAGCAAGCTAGATACAAATGAGATACTTTTTATTTAATTGTTAAGTAATTACCTGGCAGCATTAAATAAAGCAGAAGTGAGTTTACTTGCAACTGCTAGTGCAACATGGGATAATAATGGTTGTGTGCTTCCCTGAAAAACAGAACGTTTGACAGAGGAAACTTAGTAGCTTACAAAGAAACAAACACACTTTCTAAATAAAGCTTACTTTAAAATACTTTGAAAAGTTGTAAAGACTGGACTAGCAACTCAGCTTCTTTCAGAGTACAGTGAAAAGTTTATTTTAGGCACAATATAAGAAAAAGTTTTAACTCTATAGTTTAAAAATAAAATCACAATTAGTCTATTTTACCATTAGAATTTCCCTCTTTAAATTGTAATTTCATTAAAATAAATTTTAAACTAGGACATTAAGATTACATTATTCTAGCTGGACTATGGATTTCACATGTACACATAACTGGCTCTTTTCTCTCTTTATATATATATATATATATATGCACACACATATACACACACATTTTTATAAAAGTAAAAAGATATTTTGGACAACTCTGAGAAGCATGCTTTTTAAGTGAGAAACAAGAGCTGCCAAATCTAACACTCAACTTTCCACTATTTTAGGAAGCAATTTTCACCACTTATAACAAGTATAGCTGGCAGCTTGTTCTGTCTTTACAATTCCTCATTTACTCAAATCCCTAGTGGGCTGACATCATTAACAAGCCTGAGCTCCTGACTATTGCACCAATATTTAAAGACATCTCAGCTATCAAAGAACTCAGGGCTTCAGAAACAAAGAATTTTCTTTTATACTGATGGTAGTACCTTTTCAGTTAATCTAAAGAATTTAGAAGAAAGCTAGTTGAGATTAATTTTAGTTTCAATTGAAATTTAGAAATGTAAACTGCTTAATCTTCTAAGGCTAAGCAAGTTACCATATCCAATTTGTAGACAAATTGTAAAATCAAGAGCAGCCTTACTCATGATCATTGATAAAACTCATACCTCTAAAGCATAGAAGAAGCCAGTAAATGGATTGGACCCTACAGTGATATACTGAGACATGGCAGGTGGACTATTTTTAATTGCTGCATTAAATCCACCTATATTGGAGGCAGTCTTCATTTGATCAAAGGGGGACAGAGTCATAATACCTAATAATAAAAAAAAAACAACGTGATTTGAATGTACAATGTTATTTCGGTCATTACATTTTTACTTCAGTTCCATTCTAAGATGCTAAATTTTTAGTTTTATTTAATAACCAAAAGTCATTTTAAAAGTTACAAAATCAACCTCAGAAAATATTCTGCCGGGCATGGTGGCTCACTCCTATAATCCCTGCACTCAGGAGGCCAAGGCAGGTGGATCACTCGAGGTCAAGAGTTTGAAATCAGCCTGGCCAACATGGTGAAACCCCACCTCTGCTAAATATACAAAAATTAGCCATGCGTGGTGGTGGGTGCCTGTAATCTTAGCTACTTGGGAGGCTGGGGCAGGAGAATTGCTTGAACCTGGGAGGTGGACGTTGCAGTGAGCTGAGATCGCACCAACTGCACTCCAGCCTGGGCAACAGGGCGAGAACCCATCTCAAAAAAAAAAAAAAATTAAATATTAAAATTTCCATCTATAATTTCTATAACCTATAGAATATCATAAAAACAAAATTTAATTTTTTGAACAGATACGCAACTCAGAGGTACCAGAAGTATACAGTCCACTTATATCCCCAAATACCAATTCACTTCTTTTTTTTTTCTTTTTGAGATGGCGTCTCACCCTGTCGCCCAGGCTGGAGTACAATGGTGCGATCTCAGCTCACTGCAACCTCTGCCTCCCAGGTTCAAGCGATTCTCTTGCCTCAGCCTCCCCAAATAGCTGGGATTACAGACACGCACCACCACGCCCAGCTAATTTTTGTATTTTTAGTAGAGACGAAGTTTTGCCGTGTTGGCCAGGCTGGTCTCAAACTTCTGACCTCAGGTGATCCTCCAGCCTCAGCCTCCCAAAGTGTTGGGATTACCGGTGTGAGCCACTGTGCCCAGCCAATATAGGCATGTGCTGCTGTGCCTGACCTTACTAATTTTCATATACATGTATTGCCTCCCCTTTGCCCGAAAACCGTCAAAAAATGCATTCATCCTTAAGATGTGTCCTAGGAAAGGAAATTCTTTGAGTGAGTTCATAAGCAAACCATTCACTGGATTTACAGGAATTAAAGTGATCAAACAAATCCTTGGACTATTTTTTAAATTCCCCTCCTACCTCCTGGACTATTATAAAAGATCAGAACACCTGTCTCATAGTCATGAATGAATCCATGATTCAGTTTACAAAATGTTTTCACTATATTACAAAATTTGCTTAAGTTTTGCCTGACTCCACCAAAACACGATCAAAGGGCAAATTGTATGGCATATAAATTGAAATTTAAGTCTTAAAACAGCTTCTTTTCAAACTCCCATGCAATATACACGGGAGTATAAATTACTACACGGTAATCCAGAGGACAATTTTGCAATAGATATGCAATTTTTTCAAAGGATTCTAATTTATTGTAAGGAAATGGCTGATCAGTCCTTTCCATCCTTGCTACCAATGATGTTTTCCTTCCTATAACTTAAATCATCCATTTTCAATGTCACACTTTAGATCCTGTCATCAGCAACTGTAGATTCTTTGTAATTTTGATTTCAAGCATACCACACTTAGACCACCACCTCCTAGCTTTCCATCTCAATTACTCCAGAAACTCCCTGCAGTAATTTCACAATTTTGAGTTTAAATTAATTAATCCTACTATTTTTTCCACTATTTATCAAGTACCTCTTGGGATCACTTCCCTTTCTATCCAGCTTAGCTTTGTGTTCCATCATCATCGCTTTCTTGCAAATATCCACAACCTCCCTATACTCGTTTCCCCCTACACACATACTCCTCTGGCTAAATCTTAACCTTGGTTGACCTAAACTTTCTGCATTCTCTGCTCTTGAAGCAAAATAGCTGATCATTGCTAAGAAAAACAATACCTCTGGGTTTCAAAGTAAGGACCACAAACAAATGGACATAAAGGTTGGTCCAAAATCCTTCTGACCTCCTCAACCCTTCCTTCCCATCCTCGATCCTTTGAAATCTATTTGTTGAAGAAACAAGGCTGTTTGAGACTAATTTCCCACAGTCCACATTTTGCTGACCACATTCCTACAGTATTATTTAAAGTGTTTTTCTGCCCTCTATATTGCTACACATTGGTACTGAATTTAGGGGGCTGTTATCTTTCAAGTCACCGATTTTAGCACTATTTTTCATTAACTTAAGATGGTATGGCTTATTTACATCTCTCTTTCTCTCCCTATATCCTTCCAAAATATTTGTATCTCAATTTTTTATTAAATTCACTGTTTTTATTATTAGGAATGATATAAGTATTCCTCACTGCTGAGACATGCTACTTACTGTAATTACATTTCCTTGGCTGTGCATTCTTTTTTTTCTGGAGTTATTATTACCTTGTCATTTAGAGTTTTCCCTGAGCGTCTGAGGCCTTTCCACACTTTGAAAGACATCAAAGTCTCTCTCAATATAAATTTCCATAAAGTCAAACTCATTGGATAATTTTCTAGGCCTAGCAGAGTGACTAAAGAAGGCCTCTTTGACAACGTGATATATAAAGAGACCTGAGTGAAGAGAGGGAGAAAGCCATGTGACTAGCTAGTTTTCCAGGCAGAGGGAGCAGTAATTCTAAATGCTCTAGAGTAGGAATATGCTTGCTGTGTCTGAGGAACACAAAGGAGATCTGCGTGATGAAACACAATGAACAGGGAGGGGAACCCTACAGGAGACAGCGTCAGAGGTACCATAAGCCAGATAAAGTTGGGCCTTGTATGTCACGGTAAGGAGCAACCAGAAAAAGAAAGATGATGTAGAAAAAAAAAGGAGGAGCAAGTTTGACAGGAGGAAATTAAGAATTCGATTTTGGATATGTTAAGTTTGATAGCTAGGTAAAAGTTATTCAGTAGGGAACTGGAGAAATGAGTGTGAGGCTTCAGGAAGAGGTCAGGACTCCATAAAAATGGAGATACTGGGAATCTATTTCTTATGCTCCTTGTTTGTGATTTTAGACAGCAGGGGGTGAAAATATTTATTCTTAATACCATATTAATTTGGCTTTCATCCTCATCATTCTACTGTAACTTTCATATCAAAAGTCAGTAAATAACTCCATGTTGTCAAATCCAGTGGACCTTCTTGAATTCTACAAAACATTCCACAGTAAACCACTCCCTCTCAAATTTATATCTACAATCCCAGCTTCCTCCCTGAACTTCCAACTCTCATGTCCAATTCGTATACTTGATACCTCTACTTGAATGTTTAACTGTGTCAGAAGTTAACCTGTAAAAACGTAACTCTTTATTTGCCTACCTTAAATCTCTTCCTCTCCTCCTTATTCTCATTTCAGTAAACAGTCACATCATCCACCCTGTTGCTCAAACTTAAAAATTAAGAAACCCTTAATTCTTTCCTTCCTCTTGTTTCTCAAAACCATCCCTGAGCAAGTACAAAAGGTATCTCAAATCTGTCTACTTCCTTCCATCTCCACTGCCTCCACCATAAAGCCATCATTCTCTCTTGTGTGAATTATTGCAATAACTGGTCTCCTTGCTTTCTTCTACAAGCATCTCTCTACCCTAACTGGTCTCCTTGCTTTCTTCTACAAGCATCTCTCTACCCAGCAAACAGATATGTTTAAATGTAATCCCCCACTTAGAATCCATCAATGACATCCACTGCATTTAGAATAAAATCGGATCTCCTTATCCCTACGTGATCTAACCCGTCTGCATCTCCAACCTAACCTTGTCCTGTTTTCCCCTCACTCTTTACGGTCAAGTCACACCAACCCCCTTTCTGTTTCTTGAACACTCTGAGGTCTTCAAGGCTCCCAGGCCTATATCCCTGATGCTCCTCTGCCTAGAATGCTCTTCTTACACCTCTTTCCATAGCTGGCTCCTTCTCATCCTTCAAGTCTCAGTCTGAATGTCACGTCCTTGGAGAGGCCTTTCCTCACTAATCTACCTAAAGCACCCTCTTCCTTTACTCTCTATCATAACCTTCTACTTATTTTCTTCATGATGCCCACTAAGAGTTTGATATTATCATATTTATTCATTTAGTTTAATGTTTGTCTCCCCATCACCAAAACGTAAGCTTTATCAGGGTGGGGTCCTATCTTGTATTTCTAGCACAAATATTAATAGGTACTCATTTATTTGTTGAATAAATTAACCAGACCTCTACATAAAGATGTACATACAATAAAATTTATTGTACCTTTTTTCATTTTGTAGGCTGGGGATAAATGAATAGAATAATAGTTTCTATCCAATCATTTTCCCTAGCCAGTTTCAATGTTCCAAAGTTTAATTAACAGAGCAGGGAAGCTACCCCGAACTGAACTCAACACTTTGGAATTTTGTAGCATTTTTATGCTAGCAAAAAAGTAGACACACTGAAACGTTTACCAATAGGTTTTTATTACAGAGTATTCCATATAAGAGCTACACAGTAAATAGAAAGACGGCCTGTGTGTCAGATATCGTTAGCCTCTTTAGAGTCACCCTCCTTCCTCTTCTCCTTGCTCTTTCTCTCCCAGTGTCCAGTTTGCATAGAATGAGTAGAACTTGACCAAGTGAACAAACACAGAGGAGGCATTCTAGCCAACACGCACATAGCTCTAGGGATAAAAGTGTATAGTGTGCTGGAGAAACAATGAGTGTGTCCTCCTCTGCTCCCACTACAGCTGGTCCCCTTGTCTGTTACGATTATTATATTGTAGTACTATAGCCATTCTCATGTGTTTGTTCTAACTAGACTCCTAGACTCACACTTTCAGACAGCAGAGAAGCATGTCTTTACATCTCTATACCCTCAATACCTAACACAGTAAGCTCTCTTATACTGGCTGCAGGAAGAAATCTGCTTTTATCTATATTTTACTAGTTTAAAGGTTACTTTTTTTTTAAGCGATGGGGTCTCGCTATATTGCCCAGGTTGGTCTTGAACTCTTGGGCTCAAGAGATCCTCCTACCTCAGCCTTCTGAGTAGCTGGGATTACAGGTACAAGCCACCACACCTGACCAAGGTTATATTTTTAAAAGACTGACTTATATGGTCATTATATAGACCAAATTTGTCTGTAGAAAAATTAGTCAAACAGTGAGTGATTTAAAACTGTACAATACTGTGGCTGAGGGCATAATTAAATCTTTATTAAAACTGCTACAATTTATTTTTGTTTTGTTTTGCTTTCTTGAGACAGAGTCTTGCTCTGTCACCCAGGTTGGAGTGCAGTGGCGTGATCTTGGCTCACTGCAACCTCCACCTCCCGGGTTCAGGCAATTCTCCTGCCTCAGCCTCCTAAGTGGCTGGGAATACGGGTGTGCACCACCACACCCGGCTAATTTTTGTATTTTTAGTAGAGACGGGGTTTCACTATGTGGGGTCAGGCTAATCTTGAACTTCTGGCCTCATGTGATCCACCCGCCTCGGCCTCCCAAAGTGCTGGGATTACAGGTGTTAGCCATCATGCCAGGCTTTAAAGATACATGCCTATGATGATCTGAATCCGAACTAACTTCCAGATGTCCCACTAAAGGCAATGCATTTTTTCACGTAAGAATAAATGTTGGCCGGGTGCAGTGGCTCATGCCTGTAATCTCAGCACTTTGGGAGGATAAGGCCGGTGGACCTCTTGAGGTCAGGAGTTCAAGACCAACCCAGCCAACATGATGAAATCCTGTCTCTATTAAAAATACAAAAATTAGCCAGGCGTGGTGGCGCACTTGTAATTTCAGCTACTTGGGAGGCTGAGGTGGGAGGATCACTTGATCCTGGGAGGTGGAGGTTGCAGTGTGCTGAGATCATGCCACTGCACTCCTGCCTGGGTGATACAGCAAAGCTCCATCTTAAAAAATAATAATAATAAATAAAGAATAAATGTCCATTTCTAATAAACGAGATACTTCAATAAAAAGTATAAGAAGTAAATTCCAAGAGAATTTGAATTAGTAATACTTACCAACACTAGCATGATCAATAATAGTGTCAATATCTTGTAGACCCCATTTCTTATAAGCTAATGGTGGTGGTTGTATGTTCTCATTGCCTGATGCTGCAGCTACCAAAAATAAAATAGACAATTCAAACTTAATTATTATGGATAAACTGAAGTTTTACAAAAAAAATTAAAACCATACTAATTTCTTATTCTAAAATTTCAGCTAATAATGAGGCAAAGTAATGAAAACAAGGCATAAAGTGAGATTTATTCACACCAAGACAATGCACATAAAATGCAAACATTTGAAAGACTAAGTTGGCTGTCACAAAAGATTCTGGAACACTCCAGTAATTAAAGAAGGCTATTAAAAATCCTAGACTACGTCGGCCGGGCGCGGTGGCTCACGTTTGTAATCCCAGCACTTTGGGAGGCCGAGGCGGGCAGATCACGAGGTCAGGAGATCGAGACCACAGTGAAACCCCGTCTCTACCAAAAAATACAAAAAAATTAGCCGGGCGTGGTGGTGGGCGCCTGTAGTCCCAGCTACTCGGAGAGGCTGAGGCAGGAGAATGGCGTGAACCCAGGAGGCAGAGCTTGCAGTGAGCCGAGACTGCGCCACTGCACTCCAGCCTGGGTGCCTGGGTGACAGAGCGAGACTCCGTCTCAAAAAATAAATAAATAAATAAAAAATAAAAATAAAAATCCTAGACTACTACTAAAAATCAAAGTGAATTCAGGCCGGGCATGGTGGCTCATGCCTGTAATCCCAGCACTTCGGGAGGCCGAGGCAGGCAGATCACTTGAGATCGCAGGCAGATCGCTTTGAGATCAGCCTGGCCAACATGGTGAAACCCCGTCTCTAGTAAAAATACAAAAATGAGCCAGACGTGGTGGTACATGCCTTCAGTACCAGCTACTCGGGAGGCTGAGGCAGGAAAATCGCTTGAACCTGGGAGGTGGAGGTTGCAGTATGCTGAGATCACGCCACTCTGCACTCCAGCCCGGGTGAGACAGGGAGACTCCCTCTCGAAAACAACAAAAGAAAACAAAACAAAAACAAAGTGAATTCAAACTGCAAGTGATGCCAAGTAAGCAATTTCTCCCTCTTGACAAAGTGGATGAAATCCTGGGGATAGGAATCAGTGCTTTACTGATTGAAAAACTAAAATCCTGATATACCTGGGAGAGCACACATACAGCAAGGTCTCTAACCTAGGTATCTGAGACCAGACTTGATAGAAAGATATGTTAAAAGCAACAGCACTGTCAAAAAAATGAATGAAATGCCAATCTTTAACCTCAGTCCCTTCACCCAGTGAGTAAGAAAAGGAAAAGCAACAGTTAAACACCTCTTGCCATAGATTCATGCACATCCCATGAATCAGTAAACTTCCATGCTACATATTAGAATACTGCTGAGTTCTGGCTGTTTATTCAGGAAAGTGAGAAAATAATAATAAAGAAAAAATATAACCTCTAAATATTGCAGATTGATAGTAAAGCCAAGAAAAGATAATTTTCTTATATGCCAAAATAAACATCACAATTTATGGCTAAGTAACCAGAACTCTTTTTACAGCAACTTACAACCCAAGGGCACTAAATGGCTTAATTCCTTATTACTTCCTAGGAGACAAATGGCTTTATGGTCTCATACACAACAAACAAACAGAAATTCAAAAATGGTGAAAAATTAAATGGCTGATATACCAATTATAAAATAATTGTCTATTTCTAGTTTATTAATAAACTTCTTACCCACAGGAAATTCCCTTTTGGCATATATATTAATGGTGAGTATTTTAAATGTTCTCAAGATAATGAAGCTTATGGTGGGTTAAATTTAAATAATTTAAAAGATTATGAAAATAGGTATAAAAATTTAAACCAATTGTAAAAAAAGAACCACACAGCCAAGACTTCAGAATTTTACCAATCATATCAACCTACTAAAAAAGACAGAGAAAAAATTTTTATTGCAATATAAGATGCTGCATTTAGACTAGATTTAGAAATAATTTCATATCCCAATTTTAGAGTTGTTAAAATATGTAAAAGAAAAGTCTTATAATCAGTGAAAATATGAGTAGTGGCACTGACTTCCCCTTTTCTTCTGGGATTGAGTAGAGGAGACTTAGTGGCCCCAAAACAAAGTTTAACTCCTAAATGGTTGAGACAGCTTCCTGAAAACATAGGCTAATTAGGATATGTTTACTGCTTCATAAAATTGTTTCTAAACCTAGTCTAAATCCAGCATCTCATATTGCAATCAAAAATTTTTCTCTGTCTTTTTTAGCAGGTTGATATGATTGGTAAAAATTCTGATGTCTTGGCTATGTGGTTCTTTTCTAGTAAATGCTTTTTTACTAGGTCAGAATTTGTTTAAATTTTTATATCTATTTTCAGAATCTTTTAAATTATTTAAATTTAGCCCACCATAAGCTTCATTATCTTGAGAACATTTAAAATACTCACCATTAATCTATATATCAAAAGGCAATTTTCCGTAGAAGTCCATTAATTTAATAAACTAAAAATAGACAATAATTTTATAATCGGTATTATCAGCCATTTAATTTTTCACCAAAGTTAAACTTTGTTTTGGGGCCATTAAGGCTCCTCTACTCAATCCCAGAAGAAAAGGGGAAGTTAGTGCTACTACTCATATTTTCACTGATTTTAAGACTCTTCCATATTTTCACAACTCTGAAATTGAGATCTGAAAATTGATGGTGTGTCTTTCACTGGCAATAGTTTCTCTTCTTAGTGGTACATAAAATAATAGTGTATCTTACAATCAATGCCATGTTGAATTTGATGAAATATCTCTTCCAAAAGATGTAACAGCATCAGAATGTAAACTATAGGTAGTAAAAGTAAGAATTCTTGATTATTTGGGCAGTTTTCATCCCTAAGTCACAAAATAATGTCGTTGCCCATATATATATTAAGTTTAGGCCTCTAGCTTTTCTCCATTCTGAGTGTTCTGAGTTAGCAAAAAGCAGCTCATGTTGACTCCCTGCTGGGTCCTGCCTACAGTGATACCTGTAGGATCTTGCATTTCCCTTGCACACAGTCATAGCTTTATTCTCAGGGAGGATGGAAGCAATGTAGAGTCACCAGATTTTAGGATGTTGGCCTTGATCAGCTGCTGATCTAGTGAAAATCTGGTACCTCAGCCACATGCAACTAAATTCTTTACCCCAATGTTACTTGTCAATACTAGGGTTGGTTGTCAATGTTGGTTGCAAATCTAGCTAGCCAAGACATACTGCTGAATTCGTGAAGAAAGCCCAGTGTTCCTGTGCTGACCATACTCTCCAAAGGCAACATGTGAAGAGTGTTTATGTTTTAGCTCTTGTCTCTACCTTACTAAGCAATCTACTCAACATGCTCCCCTTTCTCTACAGAAGGCAGGTTTTCCCCATAAATCTAGTTCAGAAGGCCTTTTTTACTTAGAAGACATACTTAATTCCATAAGCAGGTGAAATTAAATAAAACAAACATTAACAGAGGTTAAATATTTCTTGCCAAAATATTACCTTTTGCTACCTGATTTCGACAAGCACGAAGAGATTGAAAAAGGCTAAATCCATCAATAGTCACAATGGCAGCTGGATATAAGATACTCAACTCTTCATTCTATTTAAGAAATTTAAAAAAAAGTTCTTGAATAGATACATCAAATAAGCTTATCTACTTTTTATTATACTGAATTTCACGAATAATGTAAAATAAAAAATACTGGGACTAAACCATCAACCACCCAACACCCAAAGCAGTATCAGGCAGAAGAACAGTAAAAATAGACAAAAAATTAATTTCAGAGTGCCTTTTTGCCAAACACCTAAAATTCTTTTCAAATATAACCTTTTGTATATGGTGAATAATTATCTCAAAGATGCTACGAGTAAAGAAAGAATTACAATTTCATAAAAAGTAAATATACTCATTGCACAGATACAAACAGTATGTAAAAACAGAAGAATACTCACCTGAAATCCCAGACACGTCTCAATACACATCCCCAAATATATTCATACACATTTGCATAAGGCTATACCACATATAGTATCCTAACATGTTTTTTACTACTCAATAATATGTCAATGATATTTTTCCATTTCAATAAGTGAACAAATCATTTCTTGTTGTGGCTGCACAGTCTGTCATTACATGTACCCGATTTTACTTAACCAGTTCATATTGATGGACATTCGGTTTGGCCTCCTGCTTCCACTCTTGCTCTCTACAATCCATGCTCCACACAGCCAGTGTGCTCTTGGTGAGACATAGCAGATCAAACCAATCTCCTGATTAAAACTCTTCAATGACTCCCTTCTGCATTTAGAATAAAACCTGAACTCATTAACCATGGCTGCAACATCTGGCAAATGTGAGAGGTCATCATTACCCTCAGACCTTTGCATGTGCTTGGACCTTCTCCTCTCAGATCTTCACCTGCCTAATTGTTCCTGTCATTCAGGTTTCAGTTCAAATGTTAGTTACCCAGAGAGGCTGCTCCTGAACCTCCATCTCAAACAACATACCTATTCTCTTGGCACATTGCTATCTTATCAACATGACTTCCTTTACAGCACCTATCAGAGATTGGAATCACCTTGATATCTCTAGCTGCCTACTGTTGGTTTCCCTCCACCATCCCCAAACTGTAAGCCCCGTGAAAGCAGGAACCTCGTATGCCTGTTACACCAATGAATCATCAGGGATTAGAAGTGAACTGGGCAAATAATAGGCAGGAAAGAATATTTATGAATTAATATATTTTCATCATTATAAACATCACTGCGATAAACATTCTTCTGTCTGTATCTTTTCATGTTAGTAGGATATTACTTTAGTGTAAATTCCTTCAAGTGGGTCTGTTGGGTCATACAGTATTCACAATTTTCATTCTCATATATATTAAGTTGCCTCAAAAAGTACCTATCAACTTATATTTCCACCAATAACACATGAGAGTGACTGTTTCTGTATATTGTCATCAAAAGTTTGTTAATCTTTATCTTTGCCAATCCAAAAGGTGAAAAGTTGTCTCATTGTATTTTCTTAGAGTTCTTAGATTATTATTAAGGTTCAAAATTTTCTTATATGCTTTTGGGCCAATTTCTTCTCTTGAGATCTGCCTTGCTCCTTTTTCTACTGGACTGTCAGGCTGTTTCTCTTTTTAAAAAAGACTTCTGGGCCACAGTGGCATAAGCCAGTGGAGAAGGAACATGGCATGTGTTCTCACATGACAAGTTCACAAGGCTAAGCATGCATGGCCCAGTGAGCACAGCAGCAGGGAGACAGCCTCCTCACTGACTTTGGGGAGCTAGAAAACAGAAAAGACCTAATCACTAGCAAGTCAATTTCTCCAAAACCAGGTAGTCTTCCTGAAGAAAACAGTAATACAAACACCAATGGCCCCAAATCTGTAGATATTGTGCTAGATGACAGAGAAGATCTTTTTACAGAAGCTATTATACAAAAGAAATTTCTTTGAAATTCCAGGAGATTTTTCCTCTCTTTAGAATCCTCTCCTGCAACGA
Source organism: Nomascus leucogenys (assembly GCF_006542625.1). Classification (NCBI taxonomy): domain Eukaryota; kingdom Metazoa; phylum Chordata; class Mammalia; order Primates; family Hylobatidae; genus Nomascus; species Nomascus leucogenys. The sequence goes on along the minus strand of NC_044385.1, from coordinate 27,044,147 downwards.
ATGACCTGCTGTCACCCGTACTACACTCATTGCTCCTAGAACTGAATTAGAGGAAATATGCTTCTGTGATCTCTGACAAATCTGGGAGTATATTAAAAAGAAGCAAATAGAAGATATCTTTGATATATAAATTGACCTGTCAGATCCAGAGCTGTTTAACGTAGCATCCAGAGTAACAACAAAGACTTCCTTCTTGATAAAAATTTTGAGATGATTTTCTTGGTTTGTACAGCAAATAGCAAGGAAATATTTAAATGTTAGTTATATTTTTCCACCAGTTCTAAAAAAAGAGTATTATAGACATGACCAAATTTAATGCATTTTAAAAAGCTTCGTCATCCAGTCAATTTTTAGAAAAATGAAAAACATCTCTGGAAAGTTATCTTCAGTTCACAGATTATCTTCTTTGATTTCCAGCTGTTTGTTGTTTCCTTTAATAGTTCAATTTCTCCTATCCCCTTATGATGAGTATTATTAGTTACTAAGACTTAAGTCTTCAGCCTGCAGTTTTATTTTCCTACACTCTTTACTTGAAAGAATTCATTCATTATCTATGACTTCAACCATCACGTCCAACCTAGTCTCTGGGCCTATACAGCAGTTTTGTATCATTACATGATACCAGTAACTTGATTTTATTTCCTACCATCGCCTCAAACTCAACATGTGCAAAACTTCATTTAATAACATTTACTGCCAATGTAGTCCCCTATTCCAACTTTGACAATGGCACTCCTCAGGATAAGTATCTTAGAGACATCTTTAGCTCATTTTTAAAAAATCGTACATCTCTACACAATAACCAGGTCTTATTAATTGCTTCTTCAAAATAATTTTTTTTTTTTTTTTTTTTTGAGATGGAGTCTCGCTCTGTCACCCAGGCTGGAGTGTAGTGGCGAGATCTTAGCTCACTGCAACCTCCGCCTCCCGGGTTCAAGCAATTCTCCTGCCTCAGCCTTCCAAGTAGCTGGGACTACAGGTACATGCCGCCATGCCTGGCTAATTTTTTGTATTTTAGTAGAGACAGGGTTTCACCGTGTTACCCAGGCTGGTCTCAAACTCCTGAGCTCAGACTATCCACCCACCTCAGGCTCCCAAAGTGCTGGGATTGATTACAGGTGTGAGCCACTGTGCGCAGCCCCAAAACAATTTTTGTACTGATCCTTTCTCTCTTCCCATAGCCATTTTAGTCCTGGCTCCCAGCACTCCACATCTGTTACAGATAACTTAAAAAACCAGATAACTAGCCTCCCTAATTCCAGTGTATCCTGAAGAAAGAAATCTTCAATATTCCTTTGATTATATCACTTCCTTCTCATAAATCTTTAGGAGTTTCTCTCATTTCCTGAATCAATTCTAATTTTTCATTTGGCTTTTGAATTTATACAAAATTTGGCCACTCTGCTTATTTGACAATTTCTCATTATTTTATAACATAAGTTTCTTTGTTGTTGTATATATAGTTCTACATTCGAATCTTCTCTCAAATTTTCTCCTGATTACCTGAAACACTTTCCCCTCTTTTCTGTTACCTAATTAAATTCTACACCCATTATTCAAGGCTTAATGCAAATCTCGCCTCATCCATGGAATTTTCTTATTTTCCTGGTCCAAATTGAACTCCTCTTTCTCTAAGCTTGTACAGAATGTATTCTGTCCAAATAAATTACCAATAAATTAGGTAGTGCTTTATATTACTGATTAATTCATCCATAGATATTATTAGATTTTAATCCTAGTCTCCCTTACTAGATAGTTAAGATTCTTTTACAGCTCCAGTCCATCTCCCATGCAAATTAAATTAACAAATGCATACAGTATATACATCTGTTTACCTGAAATCTTTTGGAGGCCAAGTAGTACAACAAAGGGAAGGCATATTACATAGTTTTTGACTATGCACTCTGCCAAACAAATAAAAGCATATTGGTTTAAATGGCCCTACAATTATTTTTTGACTAAGACAACCAAAATGTTACAAGGCACCTAAGAAGTTAGAGCCTTAGATACCAAACAGTATTATTTTCTCAGTTAAAATCTTCAATGAATAGATGTATTTTCCACTATGAACAAAAGCTTACTAATCCCTTTTCTGAGAAACAGTTAAGTACAAGGTAGTATCACTAGTAACAAGAAGGCCAAATTTTTTTTCTTTTACTCTGGGTAATTTTGGCACCTAAATCCAAATAAAAAAAGATATAAGGTTATAAAATATCGTATTTTTGCCTTAAGTCACTATTAAATTCTAAAAATAAGAAATTTTCTTGGCTTCTAACTAAAGGGTTTTACTTTGTTGTAGAATGAAACATATAATATTTCATTAAATAAGTAAAAGCAAGACTGGTATTCTTTACTCAGCTACCAATAGATTATATTTCTAGACTCTGATAGCAGAGCTAACTGTGCCACAAGACAAATATATCTTTTAAGTTTCTACCCAAAAAAGAGGAGAGAAACTGCTTCAAAGTAATGCCACTGTTACTGTTGGAACACAATTTTTTACACTACCTGCTCAGTCACGCCGGGATGTCGTGGTATTTCATAGGTTCTGCATTTAAGTTGAAGTACTGGGTCCTCATTCAAAAGCTGTGCAAGCAAGAGCACACCATTCTAGGAGGAAGCACAGAGAAGGGCCCTGCTTGTTTTCTTACCAATATACCTGAGCAGGTATGGCCAGGCAAAGAGTACCATTTCCACAACAGTTTTCCAGAGATACCAGGTACACTCTTTTCAGAATACAGCTCCTCTTCTCTGTATCTTCTACCAGAACTTGCCACGGCCTATCCCGGCCTCTACCCCCATAAAGCATCAACTACACATTTTCAAGCAGCAGGTAATAAAGTCACAAACTAGTATAAAGGGGATGCATAACCAGATATTGCAGTCAACTAGTGTTTTCTAGCTGTTGAAAACTCAACTTACCTCAGTGTAGAAGCGCACATAACCTGAAGTAAAACCCACCACAATGCAGGTCCAGTCAGGACGCCCAGTGGAACTCCTGTCACAAACAAAATTTATTATCTTAACACCTCATAAATCAAAGCAAAGAAAACAGATAACTCTTATTTATCCTTACCTCTTTTGGCTTGCTAGTGGGATACATAGAGCACTGGTTACACATTCCCTAAAAACAAAAACAAAATCATATGCTTACCCACCGAACTTACCAATTACTTTTATTTCTCTATAATTGGATGTTAAAGGATAATAACTGGAAGATGACTTCTGTGAACCAGTTTTATTTGATGCATAAGTAAAAATACAGTAAAACTCCACCACCGGTAAGGTCCATAAAATTCATTCACACAAAACGTAATGCCACATGCATTTGAGGTTAATAAAAAACAGAATTTTTCACTCTGTATTGTCATGAAAAACATGAAAGTACAGAAAGCAAAACTTTACTTACACAACTGACTGTATACAGAACTGAGCAAAGCTCAAATGATCCCCACACAGCCATTTCCTACTATCTCCCTCCCTCTCCTCTGCTTCAGCTAAGAACTTCAGCCTGTCTCTTGTTTGATCAGGAGCTGGGCAAATGGTTGAGGAACTGCCAGTCATTTTACATGCAAACGGTATTTCTGCAGGGTACATTATTTTAGGAATTTACGTATTTCAACTTGCTCGGTTTTCTTTTCTATTTTGCAGAAACTGCTCTGATCATCTATTTCTAAGCACATGTTAGGTGTGATGTTATATAAAAAAGATTGATATTTTTTTCTGACATGTAGACTTGAAATATTTGTCAGGAGCTCAGAAACTAAGTCTCAAAATCAAAACAACTTCTACCCACTGACTTTTGTTAAATCTGTCAAACCTGAGGATCATCACCAGCTTATCCAAGAAACTATAAACACTTCTATGCCATACATCATACTAGGTAATTAATGAACAAAATTCATCTTTGTGTTTGTTCGCTGTTTTTAAAGTATTATGTTTGCTTTGCATTTCTGACAGAGATCAAATGTCTTTAAAACACTTAGGCTAAATGGTGTAAGGAGAAATATTACCATTTATTTTGATAATAGAGAATATTTCAAATATCTACGATGTGCCAGGCATGTTCTAGGCACTTCCACTTGGTTGCCTTTTATCTGAATTCAAAGTCTGAAGGATTTTCTTACTCATTCTGATCAGACAGTTTTCAGTCATAAAAATTTAATTGAAAACCAGTTTTGGGTTCAAGGTTCTAGGCTAGCAGCTCCATCATGTAACCATACTGGATATCATGGTTATAAAAACTTTACTGGGTCAGCAGGAAACTAATGTACCAACTTGCATTTCTGAAGTATTTATGAGTTCTAAGAATTAATGTAGTACTGTACCCTTCAAGTATAAGCCCAATATCAGCAAAGCAGAGAAGACAATGATTGCCCTTGACTTTTTCGATGAATAAAATTAGTAATGGAGAACAGAGGGAAAAGACAAAATGTAAAAAGGATTTTATGAGATTCTTTTTGAATTCTTCCTGAAATCTTCCAACAGAATTTTTTAAAAACATAATTACACGATACATAAAATTTGCTGATCGAATCATTCTCTACAATCTATAAAATTAGGATGCACATACATTTACTAAACATTTCAAATAATGAAATTTCTTATTTTAAAAAATTATTATTATTTTTTAAGAGACAGGGTGTCACTCTGTTGCACTGGCTGGAATGCAGGGCATGATCATAGCTCACTGCAGCCTCAAACTCCTGGGTTCAAGCAATCCTCCTGCCTCAGCCTCTCGGGTAGCTGGGACTACAGGTGTGCGCACCACGTCCAGCTAATTTTTAAATTTTTTGTAGAGACAGAGTCTTACTATATTGCCCAGGGTGGTCTTGAACTCCTGGACTCAAATGATCTTCCTGCCTTGGCCTCCCAAAGTGCTAGGATTACAGACGTGAACCACTGTGCCCAACCAAATAATGAAACTTTTTAATAGATTCACCTACAAGTCAAATAATTTCATACATACATTTAACACACAGAGAAACAAAAATTAACTGGCACCTACCCTTCTTCGACATTTAATGAACCACTCCAGCCAACAGCAAATTGCATTTCTTCCTTTCCTTTATCACTATATTTCCATTTTGCTGAAAGAATTAAGATATCACATAAAATAATTTTAGCTATAATATACTAAAAGAGTAATTTATAAATTTTGCTCTTTCCCCTTAGAATATTATTACAAAATTTAACAGTTGTGTATTAACTGACTTGGGTCTTTTTTATAGGTAAATATAAGATAAAAATGTTTATAAGATTCTTATAATACACCTAGTCTCCTGGCCTTCAGCCTCTCCTTCCCCCAGTTCAACCTGTATAATGTTGTCATAGTTCTTGTAAAATAAACTTATTAATTCCTATGCCCACCCTGCCTAGTTTAAGACTACTTTTATCTTCAGATGACGGAGAAAATTTTTCTACTAGAACTTTGCTACTTGAGGGTAAATTTGCTTTGTAAGACCATTCTATACACATTTTACACATAATCTTACTTTGATCAGTAAGGTTTGGAGATCTATAAGATATGAAAAAAACCTCAATTTTAATCTTCAACAAAAAATTATGAGTTAAAATGTTATGCCCAAAACAGAAATCTATAATATTATGGGTTTTCAAATTAGAGTTGAAAATCACCTAATTCATATTGTTACTAAGAAAATGTCAATGACCTTTTTAGCTCTGACTGTCCCTTGCAAGAATTGAGCAATGCACAGTACTGCCCCTGAGATACCATACAGCGAGCGCTAAGGTAGCTACAGACAAGAAAGAAAAAAGGGAGAAAACAAACAGAATGGAAGGGGGACAAAGAGGGAAATGGAGAGGGAGGGAGGGAGGGGGTGGAGGGGGAGAGAGAGAGAGAAAAAAAATAAATAAAAAGTGTTATATTCTTTTCACCTAATCCATTTTCTCTTCTATCCAATGCGTCAAAATAAAGGTCGCTGAAAATAATAGGATACTCACGCACTAGAAATACAGCTTTTTGCTCTCGAGCTATCACCATAAGATCATTGGTTGGAGATAAGGATAAAACACAATCTTGGAGCCAGGAAGTTTTTTGTGTTTTGCAAGTATTTCCTTCTTCTTCCTGTGGGTAACACTACAATTACTGCATATGCAAAAATACCGAGAGCATTCAAACTCAGCTTGCCTGCCTCAAGGGGTGAGGGGGAAGAAAAAAACGGAAATATTTCCAACTCTCATACAGTTTCATAATATTCCTTATCAAAGCATGCCGAAGATGATTGACAAACAAAACACCCACTATAAACAAATCTTCAGTTTTGACTATTAATGCAAAAAATTTAAATATAAACAAATATAAACTAGCAGGGCATTAAAAGAATGTCACATAGTGGCCAGGCATGGTGGCTCACACCTGTAATCCCAGCAGTTTGGAGAGCCGAGGCCAGGAGGTCAGGAGTTTGAGGCCAGCCTGGCCAACATGGTGAAATCCCATCTCTACTAAAAATACAAAAATTAGCCAGGTGTGGTGGCACGTGCCTGTAATCCCAGCTACTCAGGAGGCTGAGGCAGGAGAATCACTTGAACCCAGGAGGTAGAGGTTACAGTGAGCTGAGATTGCACCACTACACTCCAGCTTGGGCGACAGAGTAAGACTCTGTCTCAGGAAAAAAAAAAATGTCACATAGGAATCACTCCAGGAATAATTCAGCATTAGGAAATTTAGTGAATAATCCTATTTACAAAGAGATAGCTAGACAGCAAAGAAAAAAAAATCTGATGTTTATTATGGTTATAGGATCTATAAAAGCATTTGATATAATGTTATGCTTCTTTCTTTTTATTTGGCCTACAGGTGTTTTCTCTTTTTCGTTAGACGTTTATGTATTACATAGGTAAATCCCCATGGTTAAAAATTCAACAGCTATAAAAAGGTGTTCTTTGAAAAACCTCTTATACTCCTGTACTCTAGCCATCTAGTTGTTAACTCTAGAGACAATGCAATCAGTTCTTATGGGTATTTCCAGAGATACTTTATGTACATTTACTACCCTTTTCCTCCCTTTTTCTTACAAGAATAGTAGCATAATATATGCATACTTCTATACTTCGCTTTTTTCTCTTAACATATTCCTTAGACTTCATTCCACTTCCACATGAAGTTTCTTTATTCTTTTTAATGTCTGCATAGTATTCCATTCTATGGATGCACTATGATTTATTTAACCAGTTCCCTATATGCGTGGACATTTGTATTGCTTACCATCTTTTGCTGTTACCAACTATGCTGCAATAAATATGTTTATAAATTTGTCAGTTTGTGTGGAAGTGTATCAGTAACCTAAATTCCCAGAAGTAAAATTACTGGGTCAAAGGGAATGTGTATTAGTAAATTTGCTGAATATTCCCAAACTGTGTCCCACACATGTTGTATTAATTTGTAATTCCATCAGCAATGTTTGAAAGTGCTTGCTTTTTTACAGGCATTTCAAAAAATATTTTAATGGCGGATCTCTGTCAATTTAATAGGTAAAATGTAGTATCTCAATATACTTTTAAACTACATTTTACTTATTAATGAGAATTTAGGCATTTTCTCATATACTTAAGAAAATTTCTCATTTTTATATAAAGGAAAGGAACAAACTGCATAATTTTCTATGAACAGTTTGTTCCCTTCCTTTGTAGATTTCCTGTTGGGTTGATGCTGTTTTTCTAATTGCTTTGTATAAGCTCTTTACATACAAAAAAAAAACAAAATTGGCCCTTTGAACATAAGTGATGCAAATAGTTTTTCCTATTTGTGATGGCTTCATTTTTTCCATGTAGAAATTTTTTATTGTCATGTAGCTAAATTATCCATCTATTCTCTTACAGCCTCTAGGTTTGATGTCATGTAGACTCCTACCTTACTCAGCCCTACTTAATGTCTTTTAGATTCAATTATTCAAAAGGGGAGGGAACGGCAGGGGAAAGCTATGCAGGTTATTTTCCTTTTATAAAAAAATTATAATTTCATGCTTTTTAAAAACTTGTAATAAGCATGCATTACAAGCATTACAAAATTTAAGAGATTTTGGAAACAGAAAATCATCCTAGTCAGAAATGTTATAGTAGTATTATATTTCTAGGAATAATAAATTATTTCTTTCTGGGATACCACTGGGATACCATCAAAGAAATGTTTAAAACACAAATAAAATATGGGTTATAGGGAATCTTTAGAAATACCCCAAAATGAGCCTGAAACCTCTGGGACAGTCATGCAATTATTTTTCTTTTGCAATGGGATATTAGGAAACAAACAGATTTGGAACTTTTTTCTCAAGCAAAATAAGCTAAGGAGGCTGTACCACCTCCCGAAAGATAGGAAGAACATAAATTGGCAAAATCTCATTTTATTAAAGCTCTACTTTTCTTAAGGAATTCTGTATCTAGCTTGTTGTTTTTAATGTTTGTTTTTCTACAGATAAATTAGAAAATTATCCCCCAAAGATAAAAGCTATGAAGGTAAAACTTAGTTGTAATTAAATTTTTCCCTGGTTCCACAACTTCTGCTGTAGGATAGTCTTTGTTTACCCAACACATCACTCCTCATGATGGCTTGCTGTAAGCTGAGGACAACATTACCCTATGGTTTCCTCCAATAACTGAGACTCCAATTATACCAACTGTGAGGTACAGCACCTTCTAAGTGATTAGAGATCCACTTTCAGGTAGGAGCTTAGAAGAGGACAGCTTAAATAGGAATATTATTTAGGCATTGTGTTTGACAAGAAATTAGGAGGGTCCAAAAATCTTTGATTGGTCTCTGACTCTTATCCTAAAATCTCCATCTCAATGCAATAAAAAAGAATCAATATAATGCTTCAGGAAAGGAATACAGCCCTTATTTGGGCATGTTCTCAAAAAAATTTGTTTTAATA